>NW_026555329.1:34385000-35635000 GCF_021234165.1 Pteronotus mesoamericanus
ATTTACTGGGTTGGCCAAAAAGTCCGTTACTTTTCCCATATTATCGCCCTAGTCATGTTTAGTTGTCTTTAACTTCATTCAAAACAATTTTGTTAAACTGAATATTGATAGCTTTCATATCAGCATGCATTAAAAAAAACTTTTCAAAACTGTTGAATTTTTGTGCAGCCATTAAATGTGAAAGATGGAAGAAGATACACAACATTTTCGGCATATTACGCTTTATTTCAAGAAAGATAAAAACACAACTGAAACAAAAAAAGATTTGTGCAGTGTGTGCAGAAGGTGCTGTGACTGACGGAACGTGTCAAAAGTGATTTGCAAAGTTTCTTGGTACTAATGACATTTTGGCCAAATAATTCTTTGCTGTGGGGTTGTCCTATGCATTGGAAGATGTTTAGCAGCACCCCAACCCACTAGAAGCCAATAGCAGGAGATACTGACATACTCAAAATAACCAAATTAATAAAGTTACTGGTGAAAATGAAAAAATGTGTCTCTTAAGGAAAAAACTAAACAGACTTTCTGGCCAACCCAATAACTCTGCCTGTTACCTACTGCCTCTTTCTAAGGCTTACTTTGTTTGTTTGCCATTTTCTAGCTTTCCTTACTCTATTTGAGAAATATATATGTATTCAACTTAGTCAAATAGTTGCAGCAACCATTTTTTTGAGCCAGTCTATATTATAAGCCAGGCAATGTGTCAAGTTTTCCATACATTAGCTCATTAGTCTTTGAAATCATGCAAAGCTGTTATCATCAGTATATGATTAAATAAAACTGAACCTCAAAAAGGTTACATAATAGGCCCAAAGTCACACAACAGAGCAACTGCAGAACTGACAGTTGAACCTAGGTCTACAGAGCATGAACACTTGTGTCAGATAACTTCCGTAAGTTTTTTGCTATCTGTAACAGACCTTTTACTGAATGTTTTATTAAGGTGCTTTCATTCATGCAACAAATATGAGTGTCTACTACATATCTTCAAAATTTCTGCAGATACATTTTTAACAGCCCCTTTCCTCTACTGCTTCTGAAATTGGAAAGCTGCATATAGTGCACTTTTTCCCCTTTTACTTCATCTCATTAAATGTCAAAATTAATCACATTATGATTATTATCAGGCAGTGGTTCAGCCACAGTCATTTCCTGTCCCAGTTCCTGTTCACTATTCAGAATGAGATCCAGCATACTTTCTTTCCTAGTGCTCTCAAACTACCTGCTCTAGGAAGTAGTTGGTTTCTCTCATCTGAAAACTCACCTCTATATTTTGTGTCATTTTAGCAATTTGTGTGAGGCTAACAATAAGAAGTTGGACTTTTTAGAATGCAGCTTTCCTAAATGTTATTTAATATTTTCAACTTAAGTCATATGATTCTGGTCATCAAGTGATTCACATTTATAAATGTAATATGTTTACAGTTCTGTGCTAACCTGAAGGGAAGATATTCAATATAAGCATGGGATATTTTCTTGGATTTTTAAAAAAGATTTTATTTATTTATTTATTTTTAGAGAGAGGGGAAAGAGTGAGAAAGAGAGGAAGAAAATCATTAATGTGTGGTTGCCTCTTGTATGTCCCTAAGTGGGGACCTGGCCCACAACCAAGGCATGTGCCCTGACTGGGAATTGAACCCATGACCATTTGGTTCACAGGCCAGTGCTCAATCCACTAAGCCACACCAACCAGGGTTATTTTCCCTGGATTTTTAAGGACAGTCCCAACTTAAAACATTCTGTCCTACTGTGATATCTCAAATTTGGATTTGGAAAAGACAGTCAACATATATGCAAAGGGTACTCTGCAATATTCACTCTGTGTAGCTACAGACCAAATTAAGGGGTTAAGGAAAGACAAGAGTCACTTTAAGATTCTTCTTCTTTTTAAAATAATCCCAAAACACTTTCCACAAATTAAGTGCAAATTCCTCCAGGGGTATTAGTCTTTACCAGCTAGAATGTAATATCACAATAAAACAGTCAAATTTTTGCTTAGGTGGATAGGTCTGAAAATTAAGTTTTAATTGACACTGGGAAAATAAATATTAAAAGTAAATATTAAATAAAAATATAACACTGCACAAACGGTTGAGGTTTTCCTACAATTTTAGTTATCTATGTATGCAACTTCCCACGAGCAAAACTGGGTAGTACTTACTTTGCTTAGCCACATTTATATACAATTACCATTTAAGTTAGGCCTTCAAAAATAGTTTTTACACAAAGCCACAATTATTTGCCATTCCTTCAACCATTCATATTCCTGTTCAGTTCTATCTGTGTAAAATGCCCTCCTTTCCTACAGGTGGAAGCTACCATTCACCCTTTAAGGCTCCAGTAACAGCTCCCAGCTCAACCCCCACAACCCTTTTCTACTCTGGCTCTTAAAATTATTTGCTCTTTCTTCTTTATTCAGGGCTTACCATTGTGCCAGTACCTTATATATTTTGTTTAATGCTTAATACTCCCCTTTGCGGTATTATCCTCTCCCGCTAACAGATAAGGAAACTGAAGCTGAAGAAGGTTTGGTATCATGTTTAAGGTCACAAAGCCAAACAGGAATTCAAATGCTGATTTGTCTTAACTTTAATTGAATTCTCTTTCCATGAAACCACAGACTCTACGGCATTCTCTTATAGTATACATCATCATTATTTGTTCATATATCTATTTCTCCTGCTAAACAAAGTTTCTCAAAGACAGGAAAGATGACTCCATCCTTATACATCCCCAGCAAAACTCAACAGTACCTACTATACAATAATCTCGAAGTATTACTGCATATGTACGATACTCTTATTCAGTTTATGGTTTTGCAGCATTATTTTCCAATAATTAGTCTCCTTCTAACCAAGTCTCTTAAGAAGCCTCTTTTAATGTGGTGGTAAAGCATAACCACCATGCAGGCATGGTAATCAAATTACTTGGATGTGACTCACACCTCCACCAACTCAATAGCTGAAAAATCTTGAACAAGTAAGTTAACCTAAGTTTTCATTAACTCATATAAAACAGGGAGGACAGTAATCACCGTACCTACAATATGGGATTATAAGGATTAAATGAGATAATATATTGCATAGCAATCTGTTTTTTGATCATCATTTTTGCACATGCCACTGTGAATTTTCTTTGCCTCAGTCGAGTGAAGCCTTTTCTCATTACAACTTCTTTACACTTTTGCATGAAATGAATTAGCCAAAAAGGATTATGGTTTAAAAATTGCTTAGACCATCTACTTCATTTTTAGGGCTCTCTGTCCAATACCAGTTTAGACTAAAAAAAAAGTTTACTCTTGGAGGCTTGACTATGCAGAAGTGCCTCCATTGTACACTATACTCGATTTGCTCGCCACATTTTCATGCCCTACCAGAAAGTGGTGAAAATTAGAACACGGCAATTTCCTACCTTGCTAACACCTAACTATTAATACTATCTGATGCATGCTGATAATTAACCTGAGTGGAAGGCAGGCAATAAATTACCCTGGAACCAACCTGTGTCTGGTCTCAGGTATGGCTCATTCTCCCCAGATCTCTTATTCCTTTCCTGTAGAATCTGGAGGTTGAGCCACTACAACTAACAGGGAATACCCATTTCCTTCTCTTAAACTTAGCAACCCTTACTCCAGAAAGTTACCTTTTCAAATTGTTACGCTATTTTAAGGTTCCCTAGGCTGGAGTGCATAGTTTCCAAGTTCTCAGAACTCTCCTTTCTAACTTTAAAACTGTTATGAAAAAGTCCAGTTTGGGAGAAAACAAATTTTTTAAAAAAACACTTAATCCCTCACAACAAGAGCAAATACTATGGCTATAGCCAAAGTCTCAGGGGAAAATTAAAAGGAAAAATCTTAAAATGTCTAGTGGGCTAAAGCTACGCAAAATCTATAAAATCAAAGTTCCACGAGTAACAAACTATCAAAGCAAGCAGGAAATATACCATTAACAAAAGGAACTGTAAATTACAAAATATATAACACATTTACAATGAATTTTTAAATTATTTGGTATTTAGATACTTAGATTAGTAAATTGTTCCAGATTCTGTCCTTCCCTACTCAGTATATGTTGATATAAAGCAGTTCCTTTTTTTTTTTTCTTGCCAGGCTAAAAATAAAAAGGGTAATAGAACAGTGAGGGGATGATCCCCGAAGTTATAGAGGACGTGCTGAGTCGGAAAATCCCCGACTAAAAGGGACAATACCAGAACACCGTCAACATCAGAAAGATAAAAATAAGAAAAGATGAAACACGCTGAAGAACCGCCGTACCGTTTCCAGAAGGGAAATATCACTTAAGGCCAAAGCGAAGGATTTCAGCACCCGTTTTGTTCAGGGATGGAATCAGAAAACCAAACTCTTGCCTGTTCAGTGGGTGCAGGGCAGCGACCCTCCATCCAGCCTGCTTCCAGGGCGCTCAGTCACCCCCTCCTCGCAAGCCCGCTCCTTCGGCCGCTAGAAGACCGCTCCCGCCGGCCCGGGCTCTGCCACCAATGCCCCTGCATGCCCTCCAGGACCCGACGCACCCCGAGCACCGAACAAGTGGAAGGAATCGAAGGAGAGGGGCCGCGGGAGGGGGCGGGCGGACGGACGGAAGGCGGCGCTGGGCTTCGGCCCCTCACCATCAAGGATTGAAGACAGCGATGGCTCAGGAGGAGGGCGGCTGAGCCACTGCCGCCCGCCAAAAGACGGCACGGGACCGCGGCTGACCGCGGCGTGCAGGTGCCAGCGGCTGCTGGAGAAGTCACTGGCGGTAGAGGACGATGCGTTGGCCCCGAAGCCCCCACCTCCATCCCGCCCGTCGCTCTCCTCCCCGTCAATGCTCCATCCTCCAGATTCTGTCAGAACCCAACCTACACACGGCCCTCCCAAGTGCGAAAGTGATGCCGACTCTCACCTTAGGAGTGGGCGCCAGGCCGCTAGGAGGCGGCTGGGGTGCAGGAGAGATGCCGAGGCAAACACCGCCACCGCCGAGAGAGACCACAACGAGGATACCGGCAAGCGCGCTGCCTCTACAGCCGTCGTCCCACCCCCTCTCCCGCAGTATTTTGCGCTGGAGCCTACTGTCTCCGCCCGCTGGTGGGGTGGACCTCGGGAGGGGCGGAGCGCCCCGCAGGGGCGTATCCGAGCCCAGGCTAGTTTGATTGGCATCTGCCTGTCCAATGGGACTACGTGCACTTCAGGCTGAACTTTGATTGACTTTCCCTCTAGCCCGTAGCAATACAGAGGCGGGGCAAGTGGCTTCTTTAGTTGCCACCCTCTTGACAAACACGAACGTAAAGAAAGGTCGGTTGGTTTGCACTGGCGGCCAAAAGTCCAATTACCGCAGAGAAAGCAGCCTCTGAACGCAGATTGACGTCCTCTCTACCTATAGAGTAGGCCCAGGGGCGGTGAGAACCTACCCCGGATGTGGGCGCGGCCCTAAGGTAGAAGTGAGAAATCCTCTACCATGGTCGTCTGTAGAGGCGGAGCTGAGATCGTTTTCTTGATTTATCATGTGACGGATTCTGGATTTAATGGGGGGAAAAGTGTGGAGTAGGCCAAGGATCCAAACTGGCGAATTCTCTGATCTTCGCGTTCCTCTCCGCTCTCCGGCCAACGGCGCTGCCAGGTGAGTCTCGGGCTCCGATGGGCTGACATCCTTCACGGGCCTCTAGATGCCTGGGTGGGCTGGGTCGCCGCCGCTCCCCACCCCCTCACATTCCCAGCCCCAAACACACCAGGCTCGAGTGCATTGTGGATCTTGTCGTTCTAGAACCGCGTTCAACTCCAGAATGTATTTGGTCCACAGCGCAAAATTGGGGTGGAGGGTGAGTCCAGATAGGGTGTCGGGGGCTGACCTCCGCCCTTCGAAGACGGAGGACAAGGCTAGTTTAGAAACGTCCCAAAGTTCTAGGGACAAGTAGGCGCGAAAATCAGATAAGTTGTAAGAAAAACGCTATTCCTTTGAAGGATGGTTAACCGGTAAGCTAGCCAAGGCTGTAGCAGCAGGGGCCTTTCGAAAGCGACTCTTTAGAGGAGTTATGTGTTGTGGGCTCATTAAACAAAGCTGCTTTTGCTATGAAGCAAATTAGCTTGAAATAGTAATGGCAGTAGCGAGAAAAGGGAAATGGAGGTGGTGTGGGAAGCACCATGGACAGATGAGTCCACACACTACTGACACCGAGACACTGGAGGTAGGACAGGGCCTTCTATTTTTTTCATTTGAGGTCAACACAAAATTTTAACAATGAATAAGAAAGCATATGAACTAATACTTAACTCTCTTCAAAGTACCAGAAATGACCCCCTCAGATAGGAAATATTTAAGTTAAGCAAATTTTTGTTCTGGAGTATGCAAACCCCCTCTTTTGTGAAAGAATAGTAGTAGTAAGAAACAAATACGACTGCCTAAATTAATGATATTAGTTAATAAAAGTGGGATTGCATGTAATAATTGTAGCCCACAAACACAGCATCAGCAGAATGCTTCCTGGTGGAGGGCATTTCTGTACAAGTGCATACAGAACTTTGTTGCCTCCCGCATTATAAAACTTGTAATCACAAGCTTGTTCTTTGCATCCTTTCCACCTCCAGTCCTGAAGTATCTGTGTTGAAGGCAGCTACTCTTTCTATGACTAGTTGCTACTCAGCTCTATATAACAAAAAAAATGAAGCTTGACTCATCCAATGGCTGATGGAAAAGTTATACATAAGCAAGTATATTATTGTAAACTTTTGAAAGGTTCACAAAATGCCAGATAGAGATCGGGATTGAGCAAACTTAATTTACAAGATAAAATCCATCTGAGGTTATCAGTACACACCCCTGCACCTTTTTGTACAAGTTCAGGCCAATGTCTCATTATGGCATCCTCTGGCCAGGAAAAGACACCAGCATAGTAAAACAAAAGCATATGCTTTTCATACTTCAGTATGAAGCACCTGCCAACTACATAAACAAGTTGAGTGCAAGCAGATAGGTATAATGGGGAAAGGGGAGTTTGGCGACTTGTAAGGCACAGAGGAAAAAAAAAAAAAAGACATATTCTGGCACCATGATAGCTACCCACTGTTTAAAGTAGTACAGATCTAACAGAAAACGTCAGATCTCTAAAATATAATTTATTGACCATGCTAGTCAAGAGCATTTGATTCACCTATCTAGCCTCTTCACCTTTTGTTAACCTTTCTGCATTTTTACTCCTATGACCTGTACTGTTACCATCATGACTATCTGATCTTTTCCTATTTCCATCAGATATCCTCTGTCATCTTCAGTCTACCGGTGTCACTCCCCAGTAGGTTATATCTCTGAGTTCATAATCATACTTAGATTTCTCCTCTACTGAAAATTTCTTCTTGACCCTTTCTCAGTTTCATTGTATGTCTTACTTTCAGTTTCTCCAAATGTTTCAAGAGGGAGTAAAGTGCTGTTAGCTGGTATTACTTTCTGTTGACTCCTCACCCACTGCATGCAGTCCGTCTTCTGATTTCCCGTTCTTACCTTTTTTCCCAAATGGTCACAGGTTGATTTAAAAAAACTGGAATAGGTATTAGTACATACTGGAAACCTGTATGTGAAGATTGAGTAAATGTGTATATCTAAGTATTATAAATTAATGCCTTCCCAATTAAAATTCCAAGTTTTTAAGAATTAGTGAAAAAAATGAAACAATAGTAGAAAATAATCTGGAAAACAGTAAGTAGGTACTGAACCTTCCAGATATTAGAATATATCCTCTGGAACATACCCAGTAAGTCATACAGTACTAGTTCAAAACAGAAATAAACTGCAGTAAGACAGAATAGAGATATAAGAAATAGTCCATTATTGAGTAACTTGGCATCCAATTACCACAAAGTGTCAGATTTTAAGTGGTCTTGATTATTGAAAAGTAGGGAAAAAAATTTTTATTTTTACCACAAATCGAAAAAATTATAAGAAAATATTAGACTAAAATAGGTATTTATAAAAATTTAAATGAGAAAATTTAACTTACAAATATAGGATCCATAGATTAAACTGTGAAAATACAGTATTATCAATGTGTTCTGTACTATTTAGCCTAATGACCTCTTTATAATCATACTGCTAATGTCTTAATTTTTATTAACCATTCCCTCCTTACTAAAACTCTCCTCTCTTCACTTTATACCATCTTCTTTTTCACTGATTTGACTTTGGATGCTTTTTCTTAGTACTCCTTGAAACTGATTGGAAATTTGTAGCTGTGCAAATGTACAAAAAGGACTTACGAACATCCATGAGGTGCAGGAATAAAATCATGAGTGCCTGGACTTGAGTGATAGTAATGAAAAACAACAGTATTACAGGGGGTATACGAAACATTTTATTGTCATGGGCTAAAAGAACAATGGATATAATGCTGTCAAAGATGGCTACAAATTTTGCAAGTTTTTAAAGGAAGAAGGGTAGAATGTTTTCAAAATTAGGAAATTGTGAGTGGGAATGAGCCAGCCTTGTTCACCAGGAATAGAAGTGATTTGATAATTTTTCTGGTATCAAAACCATCTTGACCTTCTTTCCTTCTCTTAGGATATATTTCCCATTTTTCGACGCTGCAACAGCCTTTTTAAACTGTTTAAATGAGAATGTCCTTGGCTCAGAGAGTACTACTCACCTGGCTTTTCACATTACTCTTCTTGATCATGTTGGTGTTGAAACTGGATGAGAAGGCACCTTGGAACTGGTTCCTCATATTTATTCCAGTCTGGATTTTTGATACTATTCTTCTGGTCATGCTGATTGTGAAAATGGCTGGGCGATGTAAGTCGGGCTTTGACCCTCGACATGGATCACACAATATTAAAAAAAAAACCTGGTACCTCATTGCAATGTTACTTAAATTAGCCTTCTGCCTTGCACTCTGTGCTAAACTGGAACAGTTTACTACCATGAATCTGTCCTATGTCTTCATTCCTTTGTGGACCTTACTAGCTGGGGCTTTAGTAGAGCTTGGGTATAATGTCTTTTTTGTGAGAGACTGACTTCTAAGGACATCGTCTTATTTTATTGCTGTTCAACAAGTTGTCATTAAAGCATTCTGAATCTTTGCAAGCTTGAAGAATACCAGAAAACTGAGAAAAATACCAAATGTAGTTTTATACTGCTTCCATAAAATAGTCTTGGTGAATCATGGACTTCTAGTCAACCCAAAGCTTAATTATTCTATATTTGAGTTATTAATATCTTTATTATCCCTATTTAAATAAAGTTTGTTTGGGACCTTATATTTCTACTTGACTTTTAAATAATCTGTTGATGGGTCAATATTTAAAGTAAATAAGAACCCTTTAACCTACATATTTGGGTAGAAGTTTAATGTATCATGACCCCATTACAACCAAAGTAAATGGTCATTTGTGCTTCTAAATAATTATGAAGAAAAACTAGTTACTGAAGTAATTAGGGAGTGCTACTTCATGTTTATTTTCAGGAAGAATCGGAGTTTGACATTTTTTTGTCTAGGCTGTTCTTTGTTTCCTCTGCCTTTTGTTTGGAACAAATGAATTAGAGGGGTCATATTAAAACAATGTAGAACCTTGCCAGAAAGAAGGATTTTGTAGTTCAGTTAAAACTGTATTACATGCACAGATTACCTAAATACAATCTCTCATAGGGAAAGAAAAGGAAAGCACACATGCAAACAGCTAGTCCAGGAGTCAGCAAAATTTTTCTGTGAAGGGCTATGTAGTAAATATTTTAAGCTTTCTGTTGCAGCTACCCAGGTCTTGTGGCAAGAAAGCAGCAATAGACCATGGCTATGTTCCAATAAATCTTTATTTTGGACAACAAAATATAAATTTCATAAAATTTCTACATATGACAAAATATTTTGATTTTTGTTTAAACCATTTAAAACTCATTCTTGCCTCACAGCCCATACTGAAAAAAAATTTATGGCCAGTGGGAAGTAGTTTGCTGACTCCTGAGCTAGGCCTCCAAGGAAACTGGGTAAGAATCACATGTAAAAAGCAACAGCATAACTATTTTCTTACTTAATTTGGTATAGTGGCACATTAAATAAACAACTTGAAACCACACAATAAGCTACTGATATATGCCTCTGATTCTGACACCGTTAGATGTGTTTCCCCCGCCCCCCAAACCACCAAGGAATTAATTCTGGCATTATCTACCTGGAGATAGCATCATATTCACAAGGTTAAGGGTTCAGCTCCAGAGACTAATACCTACCTCAAACTTCAGAGGCCAACCCAACCTCCAGGTATACTGTACTTATGACAGGCTATAGATTGGCAGTTCCCATGACCCCCTCCTCAAGTTAATTTGCTATGGCAGCTCACAGAACTCAAGAGAAACATTTTACTTACTAGATTACCAGTGTATTCTAAAAGGATATAACTCAGGAACAGCCAGTTGAGAGATGCATGCACAGGACAAGGTTTGGGGAAGGGGCACTGAGCGCCATGCTCTCTAGGCGACCAGTCTTCCCCCATCCCATTCACCAGCCTGGAAGCTTTCTAAACCCTGCCCTTTTGGGGTATTATGGAGGCCTGATTACATAGTCATTGGTTAAATCATTGGGCATTGGTGACTGAACTCAGTCTCCAGCCCCTCTACTTTGGGGAGTGGGAGGATGAAGGGAGTACTGAAAAGTTACAGCCCTTTAATCAGAGTTGGTTCCCCTGGCAACCAGTCCCCATCCTTAGTTACTTAGGAGCTTTCCAAGTCACCTTAATTATGTAAGCTCTAATGACACCTTTATCACACTTACCACTTAGGAAATTCCAAGGGTGTTAAATTCCTATGCCAGGAATGGGATGAAGACCAGATACATTTAATAGAAATCAGTTACACAGCCTCAGCAATTGGAATACATTTAAAACATTAACAAGACACAAAGGATAGAGATTATGCTCACAGGTAGAAAAACTAAAACTAATGGAACACATAAACAATTAGTATTGCAGAAAAATACCTGTTTGTTCTTAGTTATAGGATACTTCCTTTGTAATCCGGAGATGTTTGTTAATAGTGTTTATAAAAATATCTAACACTCTGCATTAAGAAACTTGAAATATCAAAGGTTCTTAGTGAAGCCATTATTTTGCAAGTCAGCATGGACCAGATATAATTTAATCTGGTTTAGGCAAAAGATTTGTCAAAAAGTCTTAGTGAAAGCAACTTGTGAACAAATAACTTTTTATAATACAGACTTGAAACTGTGAAAAGTAGAAAATAGCAAATGAATAGCTAAATATGATACTTAATAGAGAGCTAAAGCTTTCTATCACTTTAAGTTATTAACCTTACACATCAGGAGTCCTTTTAGTTTTTATATTACAAAACAAGACACAAATTACCAAAGGGGTTTCCTTTAATTCTGATTGGTCATGTCTGCACAGTAAACATCACTCTTCCTCAGGAATTATAGAATGTTAGAACCAAGAAAAAAAAAAAAAAACCCTCTGGACGCACTGCTACAAATTCCCTCAGCATAACATCCCAGTAAAGTGTTTTACAGAAGGATGTCTGTGAAAATGTGCCACCTTTATGTTCTCATTCCTGCAACAGCCTACCAGATTTTAAAAAAAGACTGCATGTTATCTTGTTTCAATATTTTCAACTAATGTTTACAAGCTAATTGAGAACACCTGTTAACCAAATAATCAGATTTTACCTTGCCAAATAAGACTTAGGAATAAATTCTGCTTCAGGTTATGAAATATTAGGGTGCTTCTAACATATTTGCCATTTTAATTATTTTCAGTATAATTAAATTTTAATCCGTAATTTGTAATAACTTTCAGTGTATCTCGAAGGGGGAAAACTGGGTAGATTTTACAGTTTCATTATCAATACAGTATTTATGGTCTTCATATTGAACCTGCAACTTTTTGGTGTACAGGATGATGCTCCAACCTCCTGAGCCACCTGGCCAGGGCTGACGTTTGGTTTCTTTATAGTACCTGCTGATCGAATTTTCTCAACTTTTCTTCTGTTACAATTCTAGAATTATGTTATGAATTAATGTGAGAGACAAACTTTTTAAATTATAGAAACTTACGTTTTTACCATCCCCAGTATTTTGTTCCTTCAAATACTTATTAAATATCAAGAGTACTATAAATTAGGTGTTGGAAATACAAAAGGAAAAAAAAATTTGTAAGTCTAGCTCATTGTTTAGTTAGACCCCAACCTACTCTCACACACAAATACAACAGGCAGAGGGAAGAATTGGTTTTATACCAGTTGCAGTGTGAGGGGACAGTTGGAGATATCAGTAAATGATACACATAGAGGTTATGTTTCACTGGAATTCTGAAGAGATTTCATTATGTTGTATCCCAGGCAGAGATTTCCCCCAGCAAAAGCAAAGAATTTTAAAAGTACACAAAGGGAGTGGCAAGTACTGCCATCTGGTAAAGCTGAAAATTAGGCACATCAAATGGAAGAGATTGTAGTCGATGAGGCTGGAAAGGAAGGACCATATCATGAAGGCTCTTCAGTGCTATGCTGAGCATTTGGACTTTATCCTTGGAATATTTCTAAGCAGAAGAGTAACAATTGTGTCTATTTTAGGAAGGTTAATCTAGTGGTAACAAAGAATGGATTCAGGTGACAGATGGTTATAGACTTAGTGTGGTGATCATTTCCTAATGTATATAAATATTATTAAATCTGTTGTATACCTGAATCTAGTATATGTCAACTGCAACTTTTTGAAAAGAATGGATTGGAATGGCCATTGGTACTGAGGACTGCAGACAGCTAGAACATTTTAGGTGACCTTAAAAGTCCAGGTGAGATGAACATCTATATGGGTAGACAAATTATAAATATTTCTGGGATCAACTCAAGAAAATCTCATGATACAATGTACACAGAGGAAAAGACAGAGAAATCAGATTACTATGAGAAGACTGTGGAAAGAGATAGTGATGCCAATAACCAAATTAGGAGAAAAAGGAACAACTAATGCTTGGGAGCAAGAAGAGTTTAGATTTGATTACAAGGATCACTAGAACTTAGTTGAGAACCAAGGCTGACTTAAGTCCCGGGATCATGAAGACAGGTCAAGGACCCAGTGTAGAGACCTAAAGGTAAGAACCATGGAGACTACTTTAACTAGTGGTAGAGAGGCAAAAGAAGCCATCCAAAGAAACACAGAACCAACTAAATAGAACAGATAGCTTATATAGAGTCTTAAGGAGTAAATTATTGAGAATACCACAAAGGTTAAACAGAAGGATTAAGAAATGCAGCCACTGGATTTGGCAAATGGTGGCCTTTGAGAGAAATGTTTCAGCTTAGTGATTAAATTTGAGAATTAAAGTGAAATTGTAGTTTGATGAGGAAGTGAAGGCAGGCAGAGATTTTTCAAAAACTTGGTCAATCAGGAATAGAGATGGAACCAGGAACATAAACAAGAGAGGGGTTTCTTTGAAAAGAAGACACACCTGAGATTTTTCCATCTGGCTCAGTTAAAAACAAAAAATTCCAGGGAAAGAAGAGACTTGAGGTGGGGATCAAACTGTCCAAATGAAACTATGAATGCTGTATTACTCAAAATATTTTCAACTAGATTGATTTGACTCTGAATATGAACACTTGTAGTCTAAGGTAGTACAACAGCAATGGTCTTTATAGAAAAGTGTAAAGACATATTAGAAACAAGGATGCACAAATTCTAAATTTCAAAATGTTTAAAATGTCTCATATTTTAACATTTCTTGGAAGGCAGATAATAGTAATAAAACATTCAATTAGTACATTTTATTTTTTATTTCTACTTAATATAAACTCTGTTTACCCACATTTTATCCTCCGCTCATTTACATTCTCTGATTGAGTCTAAGTCCTGGAAGGGGAAATAAGCTGTAATGACAGATGTCTTCCTCTCAATTCCCTACTCTCTCAATAGATGTAATACACAATGTTTATAAACTTAAACAGGAAAGATCTTGCTTTTATCTTCCTTGTGCTTGATATTCTAAACAGTGATCGTTTCCATCTGCAATATGCAGTGGATTACAGGAAGAACTGAAGAGCCGGGGCAGAGATATAGGATTTTATACCTCTCCTGAGTTGTCCTCTTAATTAACTGAGTTATACTGCCACTGCCAAACATAACAAATATAACTCTTTCATGAAACAGGCAACACATTCTAAAACCACTAAAATTTTGTTGACACATCAAAGTACAGTGGATACCTTGGTACTAATCGTTAATTCGTTTCAGAACTCCTAACGAGTCCTAAAACCAATGAGTACTGAACAAGCAATGAGTGATGAAGCATTTTTCTCTTGTGGGGTGCATTGTGACTCACACAAGTTCTAGTAATTGCAACAAGTCCCGGGCAACGCTGAATGCTGAAACATTTTCTTCTTGTCAAAATGCTAGAAGTACAGAGTTCAACGAGTTCTGAACCCCATGAGTACCAACTATGACTGTAATTATATCAGGTGGAAGAAAGATTACATAAAAACCATCACTCTGAAGACCTAAAATCCTTCCTGTCACTTGTACCAGCTTAAAAATATTTTCAAAACAATGGGATTTTTGTCCTCTCCTGAGATTTAAAGTCATGTCTAGAAGGAAGGGAGGTAATTTATCATACCATCCCAGCACCCATACCTAATTGGTTTAACAAACTTGTTTAAGGTAATCCTTGATATTTTCTGTTGCATAAGTCAACTTTTGATATTCAGTTAAGAGGAAAAAGACTTTCATATTGGAATCACTTTTAAGACCCTATGGCTTCTGTTGAAGACAGAAAAGCAAGAACTTTTAAAGATGAGATGAAATGTCAAATGTAAAAAATTACAAAACAAAGGGGGAAAGATTATGGTTATCAATTTTAGCATTTATTGAAAGGCGGATGACAAGGAAAATTCCTCTCAAACTCCAAAAGCAATCTTGCACCTTTGCTAAATGTAAAATGAATTTTGAGATACTTGCTTTATATGACAATGAACTTGTCCAAAAAAAATAAGTGAATGCAACTTACCAAAATAGTGCTAATCTATTATTTACAAAATGATCTTACGTGCCATAACTGTTTAAGGAAAAAAAACTTTTACATTCAGGAACACTAATGATATACCTTGAAGACTTAGTCCAAGAAATAAAACCTTTCCTCCCTTTCAAGACCCCCATCCCCAAAGTTATAGAATGGATTAAAAATGAATAGATGTGGAAACAAACATTACTTCCAGTAATCTTACACACATGCACACATACACAGAATGTTGTGCTAGATTAACCTAATCTTTATTGAAGGTCAACAACCTTAGGGACAAGGAAGGTAATGAATATGGCTTTTGTAAAGTTTTCAACTATCACAAATGTTTAATTATTTTGCTACCTAACCAGCTAACCTGAGTATGGAATATGTATCACTTAGATAGTCAAAGGTATGAACAAAAGTAATTAAAAAAATACTATCAGACACCAAGGAGGTACCTTGTTTTTTTTTTTTTTTTTTTGTAAAGGTCTGTATCAATTTAATAATTTATGTAATAACTCTATATAGTATAAGATCACATAGAAATTGTATATTTAAGTGCTTGATTGTTCTGGCCCAAGAAATCGGAAATAACAGCAAAAAAAGTATGTTCAGATGAAGAACTAGAATGTACTACGTAGGAAACCATCAACATAATGCAATATTGGAACAAATTATTTGTGTGTAACAAAGGTAGCCAAGAAGTTCTCAGACTGCATCTGAAGAGATTAAAATTATAACCCGTAAAACAAGAAACATTAAGCATTATCCAAGGAGACAAGGCTTTATCTTGAAATCTGAACCCACTGATTTATACTGACATCCACAGGGATGTATGTATTTGACAAAACGAATTTCCAAAAGATGGAGAAGTTTGACTCTAGGCTATACAGGAAACAATAACTAAAAGTAACTATTATTGTATTAGATATATCTTTAAAAGTTAAGGCTCATATGTTTTGGAGGGATACTCTAAATACATTTTATAACAGTATGATCTTAGGTATCTATGTGTATGCTACTTGAAAATTGGAACTAAGATCTTATTAAATATATTACGCTTCAATTAAAAGAAGAAAACCAGGAAAACATCCCCTACTATTTCTCAATACTGGTTTGTTATGAACTTATGAAATGGTAGGTGCAAATACATAAATTGACCTTTAAAGAGAAGATAAAAAGTGAGCAGTAGGGTAAGACAGATATAAAAGAAATCCCTATATACATTGTCATGATTTATACCTTCCTTATTCCATGAAAATTCCTATGCAAATATACTGACTTCCTACAAACCACTGAGATTTCCAATAGGTGCCTATACTTTTTAAACTGGGGAACAGAAATTACATCATTACTACACTTTATTTTTTCTGATGAAATGCCTCTTCCTTAAGTGGCTTCTTCCTTACCAGAAAGATAAACAGTTTTATGGATCCACAAATGAGGCTAGAGCAGAAACTACTGAAATGGAAATAGCAACTCTAGTTCAAAGGGCAGCACAAAGAATCCCAGTTGAAAGTCATCAACCAAAGTATAAGCTCAGAAAAATAACAAATACAAATAAAAAAATATTTGCAATGAGCAGAGTTCCTTATATCAAGGAATACATTAAAGACATTTGTTTGACTTTTAATTACAGTAGTGGAAGCAGCTGAAATAGTGCTCAAGTCCATCACTGAAGACATCTGTTTTTCTTTAGCGAGGCACTGGCAATCCTGTTTCCTACCCTAATTTTACTTTGTAGATCTTCTTTTGAAAAAGAAATAGAGTTGACCCTTGAACAAGTGAACTGTGTGGGTCCCCTTACACACAGATTTTTTCACTTGACGTGCAATTCAAACCCACATCGTTTGAGGGTCAGCTGTACTCTTCTTATTTACCTTGCTAGGGTAGGCAGAGAGGGATTCTTAGAAAGAAGAGATAACACATCTTATTTTGTTAGCTACATCTCTGTATGAGTCATTGCCCTTATTTTAAGATTTTATATTTGTCATATTTTCTTCCTGTTCTGCAAGAAAAATCTATAAGGATTTTAACTGCTCACAGTTAAACTTTATGTAAATATTTTTTACTCAGCTACTATTAAGTATAACAAAAGTGCCTACTAATAAGAAAATTTTCTCAACTTCCTATCACTCCGTACACTAAAAAGAAAATTGATGTTACTAGGGCTATGTAATCTGGCCACAAAACTTCATTAATTAAAAGGGTTAAATATCACTAACAGACCTTTTTTTGCCCAACTTTACAAAAATTATTTCTATTACCTAAACTGCTTTCTTAATATTGATTATAAATATTTTAAAATGTATTCCAGGGAGTAGGGCTAGGAAGTTTCACATATTCATCTTATTCAGCAATTCAAGAAGTTATGTAAAATAAGATATACATATATATTCCCATACATACACACATATATAAATATGCTTTCATAACTGAATCTTAGTTTTAAAAATGCTTGCACAATGTGGGGAATTTAAATATTCACTAGATTTGAATTATGTACATTTGCACTCCTTTACCACTCTAATTGGATACAACAGCAGACACGAGATCAAATACATGATTTAACTGAATTTTCAGGGGTTTTTTTTTTTTTTTTTTTTTGCATACCCAACAGAAAACTTATTATGAACCTTTATTAAGTGGCTCACATTTCAGTATAAATCACACTAAAAAAATTTTTTTAAAGCTATTTACACTACAGTGCTGACACATTTAAATGGAAAAAAAAATTGGTATAAATAAGCTCTATGGAAAAGCTTTAAATTGTCGAAAAAGAATTCTGGCTCATATTACAAAATATATATATGTTAATGTCAGCTCTATCCTAAAACCTACAACTCAAACTCAAATAACTTTTTAAAGACTCCATTTCTTTAAACCTGCAATGTTTACAGTGCATCTGGCCCTAAGTGCTTTGATACTTCACAGTTATGGACAGGCACTGAGGAATGTTACAAAGCTACATAGACTATATTTTGTAACAGACTTAGGAGCAAGTCCTTGGCTTGCTTTCATAATTCATGAATCTTTATTACATTATTAAGTTTTTGTTTTTTTTTATAAAAGGATTTTAAATGGTATGTACATAATTAGCATCATCTTTTCTATCTTGATTTGAATGTGTTGAACTATGTTGCCTTGTATCAACTAGACTTAAGCACAATTCCTCCTTTGAATCTTTGTTGCTATTTTCAAATTTGGAGTCCAGGCCAATCTTAAATTCTGTAAATTGAACATGATCCAATTTTGCTTTAACATTCTTGCCATCCATATTATTCGGTGCTCTGGTCTTTTCAGAAACATAAACATTCACAGATTCTTCATTGATTCCTACAGATGCAATAGGTTCATGTTTAATCTGCTGTACTTCATATTTAGAATGAAGTTTGTCTGAAAAAATAGACTCCAAAGAGGTTTTGCTTACAGCACAAATCATATTGTCAGTGTGAGATCCAGGAATTGATGATGTGGAATCTGGTGATTTGCCTGTTTCATGAGTAGCTGTATTCTGAGCAGTGTCTTCCTCTGAGTGATATAACTTGAGCCGAACATGCCATGCTAAACTGCATACAGCTGAAACTGTCTTAAACTGATGAACAACATTCCTTGGAATAAAATAAATGTCATTATCATACAGCTGAATCCTGGCATAGCGAATGCCTTCCCTCCTCAATTGATTAAGTTTTGCATCATCAACCCACTGGACACACTGAAAAGAAAAACAACAACAACAAGAAATACCAATAAGTCTTTTTCATAATAAAGGTTAAACTGAAAATAATAATGGTTTAAAAAATACCTGGGACAGTGGAGGTTCATGTAAATCTAACTGCATTCGTTGAACTACTTCTAAGAAATCTTCAGCATGAAAACAAATGACATCTTTGGTTATTCGGGGTTGATTAAGCCTAAAAAAGAATATGAGATAAGAAGAATCTGCCATTAATGTTTCATTCTGTTAAGTCCCTATTAAATTCAAAGTAAAAATAATTTACATTCAAAACCAAAGTATTTAGAAATAAAGTTAAATTGTAATCAGCAGACCGCTTTACATATTTAAACAAAGGGATAATGTCATGCATGAGTTTCAACCTAAAGAGAGAAAAAACAACTCACTTCATTATACTATAGCTATGTGTAACAATATTTTGAAAAATTAAAATGATCTGAATTGGTTAATTATACAAATCAAAAAACTAAGTATTTTGTCTTAAAGTCAATACTTCAACAAATTAAGTGCCAAAGTTGAAAATATTACATAAAAATCAGTTAAATATAGGGGAAGGGAATATTTTTTCAGTAAAGACATATAACTGCAATGGTACCTGAACCCCTAAATAACTCAATAAATTAAGGGATTTTCAATTAAAAAGTACTAATGAAATAAACTTACCACTTTATTTGCTTGTCTTTAAATATAATCCTAAAATATCTCCATTTAATTAGGAATATATAAATACATTTTTACAGAAAATGCTTAAAAAATAGATTTTGGAATAACATTCCAAACTAAGTTAAAAAAAAAAATACCAAGGCAAATCATAACCAGTTTTTTTAAAACTGTGATAGAGAAAATATAAAACTCATGCATTACATTAACATACAGAGAAAAGATAAGAATCATTGCCAGCTTCTCTTTAGAGACAATGCAAGCCAGAAGAGAACAGACTATCTTTAAAGTATTGGAAGAAAAAGTCAATTTAGAATTCTGTATCTACCAAAAATACCTTCTAAATTAAAAAAAAAAAATTTCAGACAAACAAAAGCTGAATCTGTCATCAGAAGACTAGCACAATGAAAAATGTAAAGGAATTTCCTCAGACTGAAGGAAATGATATTTATCTGAAAATATGTCTGTTCAAAGGAATGTAGAGCAGAAGTAATAGTAAATATGAAAGGTATTTTATTCTCATTTTTAAACTCTCTTTGGAAATACTTTCTTGTAGCTAAAGTAGCATATTGAGGGGTTTACAGCACATGTAAAGTACAAATGTATGATAATAATTAGCACAAAGTTCAGAAATGGGGGTGGAGAAAATTAATGGCTGTATGCCTATTGAAAGGTTCTTAACATATTACATACAGAAGTCTATATATACTTGGAGATAGACTGTGATAACTTTAGAGCAACCACCAATAATGAAATAGTGAAGGTATAATGGAATGCCTAAAAAAGACAGGAAAGAGGGGAAAGGAATAAAAAATGAGGTATATCACAATGTAAGATGGTAAATTTAAATCCATATTTACTGGTACATTAAATGTAAATGGTCTAAATACACCAATAAAAAGACAAATTATCATTGAATTTTTTAAAAAGACTCAAAACAAGATATATGGTATCTACATTAAACAATGTAAGTAATAAACCATATAGGTGAAAAGCCAAACAATGGGAAAATACGTAACATGCAAACACTAATCATAAGAAAGCTCAAATGGCTGTATTGAAATCAGAGTAAAGCTTCAGACAAGGAATATTACCAAGGATAAAAAGGGTATTTTATAATGATAAAGAGGTCAGTTCATTGAGAAGAAATAGTAACTCTGAATATGTAGTTGCCTATTAGCAGAGCTTCAAAATATATGAACCTTGAAAACATTATGCTAAATGAAAGAAGCTAATCACCAAAGATCACATATTATGTCATTCCACTTATATGAAATATCTAGAATAAGACAAATATAGAGAAGAAAGGAAACAAATGGTTGCCTAGAGCTGAAGAGGATATAGGATTGGGAAGTAATTTCTAAAAAGTCCAATCCATAAACAATGTGTATCTCTCTTTGAGCTGATAAAAATATTCTATAATAGTGGTGATAGTTATACAACTCTGTGAATATACTAAAAACCACTGAATTATATACACTTTAAATAGGTAAACTGTATGTTATGTGAATTATATGTCAGGCTGTTACCAAAGAAGAACACAGCAAAAAAACCCCAAAAAAACACACCGAAGAGCTTCCAGTCAAGATGGCAACATAGGCAGACATGGCTCACCTCTACTCACAACCACATCAAAATTACAACTAAAATATAAAACCATTACCATTCAGAACCATCAGAAATAAACAACTACAGAAGTAAATGGAAGTAATGAAAGTCTGACAACTACTTTGTTGACATGGAATTAAAGAAACCACTACTACTTAGACAGATGTGGAACAGGCTGGTCTCTCACCCATGCGTGGTGGATAAAAATTTGGGAGGGATATCTCAGGAGTGAGCAATACCATCCCCACACCAGGCACCCAGGCCAGGGTTCCAGTGCCAAGAAGATAAGCACCACAACTTCTGGCTGCAAACATCAGTAGAGATTGAGTTCGTGGAAGAAACTGCTAGAGCCCCAAGCAGTTCCCTTAAAGGGCCCACACACGGACTCACCTACTCAAGACTCACTCCCTCTGTGCTCCAGCACCAGGGTGGCAGCTTGAAGGGCACCAGCAGCATACTGGGAGAGGCTGAAATGTCTGGCATCAGGGAAAGCAGAGGCGATTGTCCATTTTCTGAGCCCTTCCCCCACAGAGCAATGGAGCCAGCAGCCTGGTGCCATATTTGAGATTCCACCAACCTAGCTTATACTGTTTGACCCACCTTGGAGACCCCCAGAAACTCTGCCCCACCCAAGCTCCTTTTCGTATGAATGGCTGGTCTTGGCTCATGCTTCACAACACCCTAATTCCTATCAAACAAGCAACAGCTGGCCTCAGTGAGCTCCAGGCTGGGCACCAGCCGCAGCCAGGTTCGTTGCAGAGCGTGGCTTCATCTGGGAATCTCCAAGCCCAGCACAAGTAGCAGGCATCTCAGATGGCTTTATAGCTCAGGCAGGGTAGCCCCAGGCAAAACACAGGTAGGGGCTGACCTTGGCCTACACCACCTGGGAAACCCCAGGGCCAGGGCACCTGGTGGACAGCTACAGACAACTTTGAAGCACCACCACCCTGCTCCTGAATAGCTGATCTTCCACAGAGGGCAGACTTTGGTGCAAGACAGCCAATCCTTGCAGCTGACTGGCCTGGGTAAATCCCTCCCATTGATCTGCCAACAGGAACCAAGGCTCAACTACAAGAGCAGGGTGTACTTAGCCCACACAGAGGGCTCACCTCAAATACCCAGCATGGGTAATAGGGGAGGCTGTGCCACTGGGCCCTATAGGACACCTAGTACATTAGGCCATGCTATCAAGACGCAGAGTCAAAACAGCTCTACCTAATACATAGAAACAAATATACGGAGGCTGCTGAAACGAGGAGACAAAGAAACATGGTCCCAATGAATGAACAGATCAAAACTCCAGAAAAAGAGTTAAACAAAATGGAGATAAGTAATAATCTTACACCAACTCAATCTCTGCTGATGCAGTGTTCAAAACACTGGTTATTAAAATGCTCAAGGAACTTAGGACCCTCTGCAACCTAAGAAAAATTCAGTGAGAAAAGAAAGATTCACTAATTGAAATAAAGAACAACTTATACAGAAACAACAGTAGAATGGACGAAGCCGATAATCATTCAATGATTTGGAACTTATGGGAGCAAAACAAAATTTAAAAAAACAACCCTCCAATCACAACAACACAAAGGAAAAAAGAATCCAAAAAAAATTAAGAGTAGTATAAGCAGCCTCTGGGACAACTTTAAGAGGTTCAACATTCACATGATAGGGGTGCCAAAAGGAGAAGAGAAAGAGCAAGAAATTGGAAACCTATTTGGGGGAAAAAAACAACAACTTCCCTAATTTGGTGAAGGGAACAGCCATGGAAGTCCAGGAAGCACAGAGTCCTAATCAAGTTGGACCCAAAGAGGACCACACCAAGATGGATCATAATTAAAATGCCAAAGGTTAAAGATAGAGAGAGAATCTTTAAAGCAGCAAGAGAAAAACAGAGAGTTACCTACGAAGGAGTTCCCATAAGACTGTGAGCTGATTTCTCAAAAGAAACTTTGCAGGCAACAAGATGCTGGCAAGAAGTATTCAAAGTGATGAAAAGCAAGGACCCAGCAACCAAGATTACTCTACTATCATTTAGAATGGAAGGGAAGGTAGTAGAGTGCTTCCCAGACAAGGTAAAGCTAAAGGAGTTCATCATCACCAAGCCACTATTATACAAAACGTTAAAGGGACTTATTTAAGAAAAAGAAGGTCAATACTATGAACAATTAAAATGACAACAAACTCACAACTATCAACAACTGAATCTAAAGAATAAAAACAAAAACAAACTAAGCAAAACAACCAGAACAGGAACTGAATCATAGGTATGGGGATCATTTGGAGGATTATCAGCTGAAACGGGGGATTGGGGTGGGGCGGGGGATCGTGCAGGGATTAAGAAGCATAAGTGGTAGAAACAAAATAGACAGGCAGATGTTAAGAACAGTACAAGACAGGGAGAAGCCAAAGAACTTACACAATCCACAGATATGAACTAAGGGTAGGGGGGAGTATTGCTGGAGGGAAGAGGGGTACCAGGCGGAAGGGGCAAAGGGGGAAAAAAATCTGGGACAACTGTAACAGCATAATCAATAAAATATACTGGTACTTCAAAAGCAAAAACCTGGCAAAGTTGAAAAAAGAAACAATCAAATCCAATCTAACAATGGAGATTAGTAACTAGACAAAAATCAGTAATATATAAATTCTGCACCACACTATCAATAATATTGACTTAATGGCATTAATAGAGCACTATACCCCCAACAACAGCATAATATACATTCTTTTATATGCACATAGAATATTCATCAAGATAGACCATGAAACAAATCATAGGAAACTAAGAAAAATTATACAGAGTATGTTCTCCGACCACAGGGAATTAACGTTGGAAAGGAAAACACCCCCAAAAATCTGGAAATAAATTCTGAAATACTGAAAAGTAAGCAAAATTCTTCTCAATAATCCATGATTTAAAAAAAAAAAAAAGACCAAACAGAAAATTAGAAAAATTCCAAACTGTATAATGAAAAGACAATTGTCAACATTTGTGGGATATAGCTAAAGTAGTACTTAGAAATTTAGTTTTACATATTTATATTAGAAAAGAGCAAGCCCAAAGCAATAATCTAAGCTTCTAACTTAAGCCAGAAAGAGAAGAGCAAGTTCTTTCCTTAAGAGAGGTAAAGAGTGGAAATAATGAAACAGAAAACAGAAAAACAGAAGAAAAAAAAAATCAATGAAAATGGCTGATTCATTGGAAAGATCAATAAAATTAATGAATTCTGGCAACACATTAATGCAAACAAAACTCATTAATATTAGCATGTTGAATCCAGCACTAATTAGAATATTATCATAAATATTATCAGATGTGTGTATATATAAAAAATATATGTATACACACACCATATATAATTATGTTTAAAATTTGGTATATATCAGATATATACACATACTTCTCTTGGTTATTACATACTGTCATATATGTATACAATTAATCACATACAGTTATGATATGTATGATAATACAGATAACTAAGAGAGGTTTTTAATCCAAGGCACAGAAATGGAATTAAGGAATTATAGGGTCCTAGAGTAACTACATGTTTAATTTTGTAAGAAACTGCCAAACTTTTTTACAGTTCCCAGAGCAGTATATGAAAGTTCTGATTAACTCACATCTTTACTAGTTTTTGTTATGGTCTTCTTAAAAATAATAATAATAATAATTATTATTATTATTAGCAATTGTAGTGAGTGTGGTGCTATCTCATTTTCATTTTAATTTGCATTCTCTTATGGTACAGCTGAAAAACTTTTAATATCAACATTTGTGAAATATAGCTAAAGCAGTGCTTAGAAATTTAGTTTTAAATACTTATATTAGAAAGAATTGTCTCAAATCAATAATTTAAGCTTGTAACTTAAGCTAGAAAAAGAGCAAGCTCTTTCCTTAAAAGAAATAAAGAGCATTTGTGTATCTTCTGTTAAATGCCTATTCATATATTATCCAATTTTAATTGGCTTCTTTTCTTATTCATCAATTGTATGAGTTCTTTATACATTTGGATACAAGTCATTTACACACACGCACACCCACACCCCTCAAATATTTTCTTGCAGTCTTTTCATTATCTTGATACCATTTTCTCTTATGGTCCGTGAAATTTTTGCCTAATGCAGAAGAATTTCCTCCAATATTTTCTTCTATAAATTTTATAGTTTTAATGGTTACAGTTCATTCTGTAATCCATTTTAAGTTTTTTTTGGTATGGAGTGAGGTAAGAGTCAAGGTTTATTGTTTTTAATTTTTGTTTTTGTGGATGTACACCCTATTGTTCCAGCACCATTTCTTGAAAAGGTCTCTTTCCCCACTAAATCACCTTGGCACCTTCACTAAAAATCACTGAACGCTGGACACTGTTCTTTAATCTTAAATTAAATTAATCTTAAAGTTTATCTTCATACCAATACAACCCTCTGTTGATTATTGTAGCTTCAAGTAAGCTTTAAAATGACAGGTAGTGTAGTCTAAATCCTCCAACATTATTTTGTCCCCCCAAGACTATTTTGCCTATAATAGTTTATTTGTATTTCTATAATAAAACCCTGTGGATTTTGATTGGGATTGAGTTGATTTATAGATCACTTGGGAAACAACTGACATAATATCGAGTCTTCCAATCCATAAACAAGGTATAGCTCTACATGCATGTAAGTCCTTAATTTTTCTCATTAGTGTTTTATAGTTTTCAGCATCTGTCATATATTTAAAATTTATCTCTAAGTGGCATTGAAAATGACATTTTCCACGATTACTGTTAATATATAGAAATACAACTGACTTTCAATAATTGTCTTATCCCGACACTTTGATAAATTAACTTATTTTTTTAAAGGCAATGTAATACTTATTTTTTAAAAAAAGATTTTATTTATTTATTTTTAGACAGGAAGGGAGGGAGAAAAAGACGGAGAGAAACATCAATGTGTGGTTGCTTCTCACACACCCCTTACTGGGGACCTGGCCTGCAACCCAGGCATGTGCCCTGACTGGAAATCAAACCAGCAACCCTTTGCTTTGCAGGCTGGTGCTCAATCCACTGAGCCACACCAGCCAGGGCTGCTTATTAATTCTACTTCTTCTTTTGTAGACTTAAAATTTTCTCTGTACACAATTATTTTTCCTTACTCTAAGACTCTGTAATTATATTTCTGTGTATTTACTGGAATGAAATCATATATGTATACAACGGTTTTTGAGTGTTCATAACACCTTTATTCATAAAACTGGAAACAATTCAAATGTCTACCATCAAGTGAATGAATAAATCAGTTGTGATATAGCCATACAATGATATACCATTCAGCTACAAGAAGGAATGAACTACTAGTACTTGTAACACTGTTGATGAATCTCAAAAACATTATGTGGAGTAAAAGAAGTCAGGCAACTAGTATGATTCTATTTACATAAGATCCTAGACTAGGCAATCCTAACCTATGGAGACCAAAAATAAAAACAGATTACAGGATGTATAGAGCTGGGATAACCATGGGGGAGATTAACTGCCAAAGGATATGAAGGAGACAAAATGTTCTATTTTCTTATTGAGGTAGTGGTAACATGGCTGTATACATTCGTTAAAACACATCAAACTGTATAATACTTAAAATGAGTATGTGTGTATGTTACTGAATGTAAATTATACTTCAATGGTTGATTTTTCAAAAAACAATTTCAAAGAAGGCACCTCAAATATATAAATCTACAGGGTAGGGCAAAGTAGGCTTATAGTTGTTCACATGGGGAAAAAATACAATAATTAATAAGTAGTAATATAAGAATAAACTCTTTGTTTCACATATCACAATTATAAACCTACTTTTACCCAACCCTGTATATGAATCTTTTCTTATAATACCTAAAGAGCAATATAATTTAATCAATACTTCTATAAAGTCTAAATCAATCCTAGTCTTTTATTTCAAATTGGTATTAAGTCTGGCTCTAAGATAAAGTCAAGAATCTAATACTCTAATACCTAATGTCTTCTTGAGAAAAAGTATAGAATTCAAAACACTAAGAAAGAAACGAAGCACCAACTTCCTTAGTATAGCTTAATTTAACACCAAGGAATTTATTATTATAAAGGGATCATAAACCATGTTTGCATCAGAGCCTTGAAGCCCTTTTACAGCACCAACAAAATTATTTTCTCACCATTAGTATTAAGGGATTAAAGAAGCATTGGTTTAGGAAGCAAATTGTATTTTACAATAGTGGGAACACTCATAGCTAGCAATATCTCATTCCAAAATCTGGTTCAAGCATACTCTTAAATTTGGCCACCTAACTTACTAGTATACTAGTTTGGCAACAGTCCTCATACTATGAAATTACTAGCCACAGTGTTTTTTTTTTATTAATAGATATTTATCAGTAACTATGATGGGCTCGTGAAGGACAGGACATGATCTCTAAACTCAAATCGCACATAAAGTGGAGAGGGTATATATACCAACAATAATTTAAAGAAGCTTAAAATATTTTAACAAAGTGCCATGAAGCAAGAATATTTATCTCTGAAAGTGTAAATATGTAGCTAAATTAGCTGAACACTCTAAATTAGATTTCACCCTAAGTAATCCTTGATGACACATTTAGATCCTTTACATCAAACATTCAAGAGAAATCTCCTTAATTTGAAATAGGATCTTGTAATGACTTCCACAGAGATAAATTTAGTGTTTTAAACCAGATTATAGAAAGAACATAAAAACTATATGAACATAACCACAAATATTTGAAAATTATCATTTTATGTTAAACAATTCAAGTACTACTGAGTTATAAACTATTATTTTCCTAAAGACCTCTTAGGGTTAGTTCAGTACTAGCTACTTTGTATACCTAAAATTGATAAAGTTTCATTTATGCAAAGAAAGGTCAGTTTACACTGGCTTCTCCATATACTATTAATTTATAAAATATTATAATTTTTTTATATTACAAATTAACAAAATGTCAATTCTGTATTGGTAGCCCTTGAAAACAAAATTTCCTCACGTTCAAAGTACAGGTTATATTTTTCATTATATCTTAGAAAACTATGCAACAATATTGACATTGTACATTTTCAGAGTTAAAAAGTTTTACAATTAGAAAATGTTCCTGCATATTTAGTGTCTAACTAATTAACTGCTTTAGTAAGTAAAACAGCATATTCCAACTTAAATTTTAAACCTAAACAGTACCCAGTTTGAAAAGAGAAACCTGAGCAAACTTATTTTACAATATCCATTTATTTATCAATAAATGGAGTTCTTAATTATGGGATGATACCTTAAGTATATTAAAGAGAATTTCTATTTTTTACCTACGAAATGATTCAAAGTGAAACTTGCAGGTGAAGCTGGAAAAAAATAATTAGTAAGATGAATAAATATTTAATACAACAGCTATCAAACCCTTAGCAGGGAACAAGGTAGAACAGTATAAAGAGAAAACACGAGTCTGGAGACAAATCTGAACTCAGTCTCAGCTCTACCACTTATTAACTCTATAACTATGATAATGCTGTTTGACAGTTCTGAGCCTCAGTTTCCTTGTGTGATAAATAAAGTCCTAAAAGTAGTTGAAAATCAAATGAATATGGGCATATAGCAAGTACCAAGTAAATCTTAGTTTTTCTTTTACCTTAGATAAGACTGTTGTTTTCATCTCTTGTCACTTAGAAAATGAAATTATTTCAGCCAAATCCAAAAGAAAAACTAGATTTTAGCAACTGAAAATCTTAATGCAGTCATACAGTTACAATATTCAAAGACATGGGAAAGTAACCCCCCACCAGTAAGGAGTATTACTGAGAAACTTCCCAAAATTTTAGAAGCCAAGAAAACATTTAATTAAAATAGCAGTAGTTAATATATACCACTCTCCACAGTGCACAGCCTTCAACACTCCAACAGCAGCTGTAGTCTGTCGTTCAAAACCTTGTCCTATATGATCTGCATGAGCTCTTGTCCTGTCTTCAAAGAGCATCTCACGGGGTTCACTAGTTCGAGGTAGGTATTGCAGGTTTTTTATTTCATTGGTAGTTCTGTTTTAAGAAAAATTACTTATATTTTATATATATTTTCTCTAGAGAGGGAGAGGGGGTGAGGTGGAGGGAAAGAGAGGGGTTGTACAGGCTATGTACTAAGACTTAACTACCCTCAAACATCTGTATTGATGTACTGAGGTTTAATTGACGTCAAGCATTTAGTAATCACATAATTCAGAGAAATGAAATTATAAATCATCTGCTTGCTCCCAAATCAAGTTTTCTTTTTAAAATGAACAAGTATAAACAAGAGCACATATATAATCCACCCCTTTTCATACACCCTTTGTAAGTGGAAGTTTAAAGGCAATATATACTTGGATACAAAACTAAATTACAGGTGGTGTGGCTTACCCAAGTTTCCCTGTACCCAGAATCTTTACCTGAAGTTTGAGTCTAACCTGTGGAAGCATGCCCCCATCAGGTCACATGGCTAACACAAAGTATATATCTGGAACAAACAAGTAACTTTAAAAAATTCATTGATTTAATATTTACAGAGCACCTACTTACTATATGTCAGGTATGATGCAGACCCTGGAGCTAGTGAGTAAGACAAGTTCCCTAACTCTTGTGGAAGTTTATATTCTATGAAAGAAAAAAAACAAATAAAATAGCAAGAAAATAAGTGCTTTCACAAAATATGTATGATTTATTGGATGTAGAAAGGGAAACCTCAGCTCCCTCTTAAGAGGACATCCATCACCCACTGAGCCTCTCTTCCCCTGCTCACCACCCAGAAATCACATACACACAGAAGCTGTTCACTACTTAGCCTCACTCATTGCAGAAACCCTCTCAAATTTTGCTGGAGAAGGGGAAAAGAGAAGAATTTCTTAGATTAGGAATCATCGTATTTATCTTCTTGTGTGGTTTTTCCGTTACTTCCAAGAACAAATTCAGATTGCCCCATAATTTTCTCCTCTTATCCTAGTCTATCCCTTAGGGTCTCTTCCTTATTCTCTAACTTCTCACCCTCAATCTCTACTACCTACTGCCCTTTGTGCAATCTTATTATGCGCACACACACACACACACACACACACACACACACACACACACACACACACACACAGAGAGATGATGCTACAACATACTTTTTCAATCTTTGTGATTTATGTTCTACAGATGTCAGAAAGCTAGATGATGATGTTGCTTCCTGTGAAAAGCTAACAAATAGGCTTTCAAGCCCACAAGTTTGGGTTCATTAACACCATATTCTAATGAATTATGACTTTAGCATAGTGGCTGGAGCAATGTTGTTATTAGCTTGGTCAGACTGTAAGGTAGTATGAGATTATTGGATATACAATGGATTTGTAATCCATGCAGTGCAGGCAAACTCCTTAAGGAGCTTCTGAACTTCTCAGGTTACATGGAAAAGGGAGTATGTATCTCTATCATCCTGGGCAGAGGCTTTCAGATTCTCAAAACAACCTATAAATCCGTATTAAGAACCACTGAGAAACACCAATTTTACCATTTACTACCAGCTTATATATTATAAAAATTTCATTCAACCAATGAAAATTTCTTAAGTACTAGGCACTCCTTTTAGGTGCTAGAGACACATTAGTAATAAGCACAACATAGTCCATGCCTTCCTGCACCCTGTTGTTCAATGACCATTTTTCCCTGTTTTTTTTTCCTTTTTAAGTTAATAATCATTGTAATCAGTGAAACCATTTTTGTTATCTAAGAAAAAAATATTATTTCTCCCAGCATCACCCACTCCATTCCTACCAATGTTAACCTAATGTACATTTTTCCGTACTTTTTTCTGTGCTCACGTAAGTATTGGGTTGGCCAACAAGTTCATTTGGATTTTCCATAAGATGGCTCTGGTAGCAATTAGCTGTCTTTAACTTCATTTGAAACAATTCTGTTAGACTGTATTGTGACAGCTGTCATTATCAGCATGCATTAAAAAGAAAACATCAAAATTGGTCAATTTTTGTGTAGCCATTTTAATATTGAAGATGGAAGAAAATAAGCAACATTTCAGTATACTATGCTTTATTATTTCAAGAAAGGTAAAAACGCAACTGAAATGAAAAAAGGATTTGTGCAGTATATGGAGTAAGGTGCTGTGACTGATCGAACACGTTAAAAATGGTTTATGAAGTTTTGTGCTAGAGATGTCTTGCTGGTTGATGCTCCACAGTCTGGCTGATGTTGAAGTGATCAAATCAAGCCATTAATTGAGAACAATCAACATTATACCACAGGGAAGATAGCCAACGTACTCAAAATATCCAAATCAATAAAGTTATTGGTAAAAATGAAAAATGTGTCTTTTATTATATGGAAAAAAACCATATGGACTTTTTGACCAACCCAATATATATTTATATATGTTTTTCATTTCTTCTCATTAAAACAATCATAGTGGGTATATTACCCTACATTTTACTCTTTTCAAGTGTCATGGATATCCTTTCAGATCAATGAACAAATAATTCACTTATTTTAACTATTTCACCAAATTCTTTAATAGGAATGTGTCAAAATGTAGTCAACTATTCCTGTTAATGGGCATTCACACAATTTTAAACCTTTTTCTCACTACAAATAATGCTGCAATCAATATTCTTATTACATTTACCTTTAGGACTTTTATATCTTGGGACAGATTACAAAAGTTAGGGTGCTGGATTAAAGAATATATAGTATGCTAAACTTTATGAGCTACTGCTGAATTACTTTCAGAAAATAATTATAGCATCTCATCTTTTTACCAACAATATATAAATAACTTTTCCCCACATATATACCAACCCATATCATTACTCTATTAATAATTTTTGTCAATAATTAATAAAAACAGTATCTCATAAATATTTTAATATGCACTTGATTGCCTGAAGCCTACTTTTCTATTGGGTTGTTTATATTATTCTTGTCAATTTAGGAATGCTCTTTGTATATTAACTTTAGTCTGCCACATGGTATAAATGTTTTAGTCAATCTACCATAGTTTTGAACTTTGTTGTTCATGCCTTTTCTCTCACTAATACTACTGCCATTGTATTTTTTGCCTTACTGAGAAAGGTCTCTCCTAGGCTTAAAAATCTTATTTTAGCCTTGGCTGGTATGGCTCAGTGGACTGAGCATCAGCCTACAAACCAAAAAGGTCACTGGTTTGATTCCCAATCAGGGCACATCCCTGGGTTGCAGGGCCAGGTCCCCAGTTGGAAGCGTGTAGAAGGCAACCAGTTGATGTTTCACTCACACAGTGATGTTTCTCTCCCTCTTTCTTGCTCCCTCCCCTCTCTCAAAAAATAAATAAAATCTTTCAAAATAAAATAAATTTCATTCTATTAATTTTTTATCTTACATTTAAATCTCAAACTTACTTCTTATGTGAGGTATGGCTTTGTTTTCTTCCATACTGCCAATTATGTCATATTATTCATTAAGTACATCTTCCCTTTCCCAATATGCTTTGATCTATTTGTGTATTCTATTATTTTATAAATGATCTTTTTGAGCTTTATAGTAATTCTCATTACCTAATAACACATGGACCCCTCACTTCTCTTTCACAATCTTCTTGGCTATTTGCTGGCTTTATTCTTCCTTTTAAATCTTAATATCATTTATACAGTATTAGAGGTAAATGGTAGAGGTAAGTTTCAAAGGACTATCATTTTTATCTAAAATATAGTAGGGTTTTTTATTTGTTTAGATCTTATATCCTATATGTTTTAATTTTCTTAATAAGGGTTCTAAATATTTCTTATTAAATTTATTCCAAATAGTTTTAATGTCTCTAGTGTGAATGACATTTTTTCCATTCTTAACTACAATTTAGTCATTTGCCTGCATTTCTCATGTCTTGTTAATATTTGATAGACTTTTAATATCTTATCAACATGTGTAGCAATTTTTTAAATTTATATTCCAATTATGCCCTAAACTTTTACCTCATTCTTCCTCCAGTTTTCAAATAACACACACAGGTCCCCAGTATACAAACACCCACTCCCGGTAATATAAATTTGTATTCAACATACCTTTTCCTTTTGAAAGGTGACTTTGGCATATCAGCCACAGGGATCATTTGCTCTCCTGGACGTACCCACATGATGGGACCATCATCGCTATCTTTTCGACTCTCTAATTTTAGACTAGATAGTGTCCCCCATGGCAGTGTACACTAGAGGCAAATAGTTACACAGAAATCAATTACTGTCAAACTATATCTTTAAATATACATTAAAGAATATTGCCCCTCGACAAAATTTCATATACACTTTTACATTTCTACATTTGAAATATATACCTATATTGAATATATTCCTATATATTCACACATTTTCTAACAAAAAGTTCTATTTTGAACGCATAGACTAATTATTTTTGGATGATTCCCTCCACCAACCCTGTCACAGATACGATTCACTATAGTCATCATTCCTCCTAACAAATATTTGATGTTAATAAGCTGCCAAAGTAAACAAGTGTTCTCCATGAGAATCTAAAAAAATGAATAGTGAAAAAATGGTCACCAAAAAAATAGATACTTCTTTGATTAGTTATAATCAAGTCTTAATAAAACAAAAAAGAAAACCAAACCAAAATAAAAATTCATTTTTTTAGTAGCTGTTTGAAGAGTTTGCTAGTTTAAAAACCAGAGATTAAAATCTTTGAAAACAGAGAAAAATGACAAAGGAGCCATCGAATGGTGAGAATGGTATTAAAACAAAAATAATGTATCCCATATCCCTTTTCAAAAATGGGAAAATTGTCAAATTAAATTTCTCCAGATTAAATGCATTTGGTTCATTTGTTTTTCACTTAATATCTGAAACATAAATACTTAAATAATGATATTTTTTAAATACAATTCAAAACAAATACAATCAAATTCCATGATGTCATTAGTTGAGAGAAATAGTACACTGTTGGTGGAAATGCAGACTGGTGCAGCCATTGTGGAAAGCAGTGTGGAATTTCCTCCAAAAGCTGAAAATGGAACTGCCTTTTGACCCAGTGATTCCCCTCCTGGGACTATACCCTAAGAATCCCAGAACGCCAATTCAAAGAACCTATGCACCCCAATGTTCATAGCAGCACAATTTACAATAGCCAAGTGTTGGAAGCAACCTAAATGCCCAACAATAGATGACTGGATCAAAAAATTATTGTACATTTACACAATGGAATACTACACAGCAAAAAAAAAAAAAGAACTACTAAACTTCACAACAGCATGGATGGAACTAGAGAGCATTATGCTAAGCAAAATAAGCCAGGGGGCGAAAGACAAATACCATATGATCTCACCTATAAGTGGAACCTAACCAACAAAACAAAGATGCAAGTAAAATAAGACCAGCAACACTGAAAGAAAAAGAAACCAACAGAGACAAGAGGGAAGGAGGGAGGGGTGGGCAGGTGAAAAGGAAGGGAAGGGGAAAGTCAAGGAACATACAGCAAGGATTCATGGACAAAACCAAAGAGGGGAAGGATTGAGGGAGGGAGAGGGAGGGCGGGGACAGGGGAAAGTGGTGGGGGGAAGGCAGAGACAAATGTACTTGGAAAAATTAATTAATTAAAAAAATAAAAATATAAAAGGAAATAAAAGGGAAATGGAATGGGGTAAAAAAGAAAAGAAAAATACACACACACACACACAGATGAGAAAACTGAGTAAGCAAAAGGGAAAAAAGAAGAGATTAAGTGGCAAACAGTAATGATAAAATGATCTTGTCACATTCTGACCTTTGAATTACTAATTGTATTTTAAATGTCTTATTTTATGGATGAAGTCCAGAAAGTTTAAATTTAAATGGCTTTCCCAATGCAGCTAGGTATAGCCAAGAATGGAATACAGATGTGCAATCTCCCAGGGCAGTTTTCCACAATGCTAGATAGCCCCATTCCCTTCTCCTAAGTGCTTTAATTTAGTAGACATCCTTTCAGTACTTTTTAAATCCTCTGGTACTCAGTTGATAGCTAATAACAGATGAAACCTAATTTCCTAAAGTGGCAGCAACAGGCAAATGTTATTTTCTGGTACAGTTAATACCTGAGAAGTCATAAACGTACACTACACTAGAATTTAGTTTCTTCCTTTCCTTCCCTCAAATTCAAATGAAATAAAAATTTTTACAACTATGAAACAACCATCTGTATCACCTGTAGCATGAAAGTAACACCCACAATTCGTATTGCTTAATACTGTTTTCTCTTACCTTTAAAAACGGTGAATCTTCCAACATGTCAAGGAACTCAGGGAAGTAATCTCCCACTTCTTCATCAACTGCTCCCACCAAGCTAATCTGTCGCATTGGGCCAGCTCTGTAAGTACCATGAGAATATGTTCTTTTTACCTGAAGGATATGGAATTAATTAGAAGTTATAAGTAAGACAATGCTTATTCTCACCTTGTAACACTAAATTATATTGTCCAAAAGTATTAGAACATAATGTTAGGCAAGCAAAACAAAACAAAAAGCCTTTACAAACAGTAAAAATAAAAGTCATTTTAAAAATCTGCACTAAATCAAGCTATTTTACCTTCCTTAGGTAAAAAAGAAAAATATCCATGTCATTTCAGTCAGATTGCACCTTTACATTAATTTATAAAAATTACACAGCTTATAAAAGTAGTTGAGATAAATGCCATAATTCTAGACCGTAGACAACTGACCATAACTTCTTATAATATAGTCATTATTTGATCAATGATGCTACTGAAATTATATTCAGAAGTTCATATACCTACATTTTTCTAATGATTCATGTCTTTTTATCAAACTTTTCAAAAGTACACACTATGAAAATGTTAAATTAACCATCACCAGTGGTTTGTATGTCTAAAAGGCCACTAGGAATGATCTTCCCTTCTAAATCTTATCATATTAATTAGGGTCCAGTTTACATTTCTAACTCTGATAAAACTACTAGAGATTGAGACACCAGGAGGCCAAGGTCCCAAATCTCTCTGCTATCTACAAGCAATATGACTTTCAGAAATCACTTAAATTTCTTGGAGTTTTAGTTCTATTAATTGGAACAATTTGCCTCAGATTGCTCAAGAAAACTTTGTAATTATATAAAGTCACCTGTATTAAGTCCTAGCAAGTGGGTATTATTCAAATATCAACCAAAATAAAATAGCCTCACCTCAAAAATTATTGGTACCTGAACTTTTACAAGTACATTTAAATCCTGTAAAAAGAGACCTATACCTTTTCATATATTAACAGTAGTAAACAAGTCTTTTTTAAGTAAAATAACTTCCTTATATAAACAAACACTAAGCTAGATCCTAATTATTTTTTTCCTCTGGGTTATTAGCCTTTGTGGTTAGTACATTTAGGGAGATTAAACTGTCTTAGTTTACCTGGGTCTATCCCAGTTTTAAAAGATAAAACAAAAACCCTACTATAACATTATTAAACTACAGAGAAGGGATAAATACAATTAATAATCAGGAAACCAGAACTAATTATTAACAAACTTAACACTCAGCCTTCTTGGAGTAAAATTTCTGCATTTAAATGTTAAGTAAAAATATGTATCATTTAGTAACCAAAAAATGGGTAAAGCTTCTTGGGTGGTAATGTTAAAAACAAATGATATGTTTTATCTTATACCTTTAAGTATTTTATTAATTTTGATTTAACCAGATGTTGTTACTTTAGGTTAGAATGATCATTTTGTTGACTGAAGAGATTACTGACCTAGCCATGTCATTTCAGTCAGATTGCACCTTTACATTAATTTCCAAGTTTACAACTGTTCTTTAAAAATAAAACACTTGTCTAAATTAAGTAAAGACTAAACATTAAAAACTTTAACATAAAGTAGGACAAATTTGATTCCCCGCCTCCTCTATTTGCGGATTGCCTAAAAAGATGCTTTATCTCTGATGCTTTTTTAAAGTATGGTCCTATTAAAATTCATAAATATTTCAAAGGATATTTGCAAGAAACTGAATTTCAAAAAGTAAAGTAACAGACTCTACCTAGACTATAATTTTAAATATTGTGTTTCAATCTTTATAGATAGTTCTTGTCACCTCATAGCAAAAAACTTATGTATTATATGTAAAATTCACTTACACATATAATTTGCTGTAATAAAAGTACAGGTCCCTCTCCTTTTCCCCAAACTGTGCTAAAACTATAAAGTACATTCTGTTTGTCCACTATTAAAACCACAGGTAAATTCCACTATAAAGTATGGCCTTTTAAAAACTATGTATACTTAGCTATCATGTTTAAAACAAAATAGCAATTTTCTTCTAAAACATTTATTCTCTAAATATTCAAGGTACTTCTCTAATAACCTAATAGGGTATCTACAGCCACACCATCCTGAACATACTCAATCTCTCTTATCTCGTACACTAAGCAAAGTCAGATTGGTTAGTACTTCATAACCCAATAGGATGAATATAAATATATATAAATTTAAAACTATATTTTAAAAATTAAATAAAAATCATCAAAATATTAGTTGTGAAACTAATTTGAATTTTAAAATACACTCTAACTTTTTTTTAAAGATTTTATTTATCTTTAGAGCGGAAGGGGGAGAGAAAGAAAGGGAGAGAAACATCAATGTGTGGTTGCCTCTCATGTGCCCCAAGGGGACCTGACCCACAACCCAGGCATGTGCCCTGACTGGGAATCGAACCAGTGACCCTTTGCTTCACAGGCCAGCACTCAATCCACTGAGCCACACCATCCAGGGTGTAATAAAACTTATAATTATATACCATTTAACACTTTTTAGTTTAATAACCCAGTACTTCAAACACATACTAAATCAGTTGGAACCAATATTTTAAACATAGCAAATTGCATATAACAATGTATTCAAAATCAAAAAGTATCTCTCTTAATGAAATACATATAGATTGTACTTACGCTGTTAAAACAAAATATAATATAATCCACACTTTACAAAAAATAAATACTCCTTGATTCACGTGGTAACTATTTTACTCCAATACTATATATAGTAAATACCCAGTTTCCCTTATTACATGGAATAAAAGTTAATCTACGATATCATTAAAAAGAAAAAAACCCTCAATTCTCCAAAACTCGTCTATCCAACAATTACAACTCAAAGGCAGTAGGGTGGGCAGAGGTAACAGGTAAGGGTTGAAAGAATCTCTAAAGAGCTAAAATAAATACCACAAAGACCGTGATTCTTAAAGGGGTGCTCTTATTACGTATGTGTTTCTACATTAGGCATTATTCTGACTAATCTTTAAAATGATAAAGGATAAAAAAAAAAACCATTTAGAAGGAGGAAAGGGCCAAGGAAAGGGCCAAGAGGCAACCATAGCTACAGATCCCCTAGGACAACAGTATTATAACATCATAATGGCAAACCTAGACTGAAAATAAATTAAGTTGCATTAAATTAAGCTCAGTAAAAAAGGGCTATCTTCATTAAAGTCTTGGTACTTAAAATATATGCTTCCGTTATCTAGAAAAATCACTTATCTGGAAAACTTCACATCCTGATGATACTGGACATTAGATTACTCGGCTTGTTTTTATTCACTTCCATAAACATTAACCTAACCATCAGTATTCTCATACAGTTAAAAAATTAACCTGAAAATATCAAACATGTCACTGCTTTAAAACATATCCTATATGCTTCCTATAAGAGATGTGTAGACCTATACAGTATACACACTATTCTTCCCAATTTAGGTATAGCACTCTCAAAAGATGACACAATAACAGATAAGAATAATATTTATATATTTGCAAAACCTTAATTTAAATAAATTTATATTTAATTAGTGCCTTAAGAACAGATGTTAAGATTTTTAATCTAAATCTCCCTACAGTCCTTGCATTCCCCCAAAACCTACCATCATCATAAATGCATCTTAACTTTTCCCCTCATATTTTTTTCTATGAATATTATAAAAGGAAAGGCAAAAGCAGGAAATAGGATACTCCCTGTACACACTGCCAGTAAGTGTCAATAAGAAAATCTTAGAAACATTCGTTACTGAAAATGAATTATTTAATTAAATTATGTTTAAACTAAAATCCTATTCATTTTTCCTAATATAAAGTAATCTTAAAAAATAAAAAACCTTATGATTCTGAGGTTGGCTTGCTACAGAAAGAAAAAAGTAGCCTTACTGACAGGAAATACATTGCCAAATATAGATCTCTAAGGCTTAATACTGCTTTCTCTTATTTTTCCTTCAAAAATTGCTGCCACAAGGGAAGAGGCAAATATGGTACTAAGCAATTCAAAAAACCATGAAGAATGACTCAGTAAAACCACTTGCTGTTTCCCAAAATGTGTTCCCTAATGTGTCAATCCCATTCTATAATCCAGTAAGTTTCAAAAACTCCTGTTTAGGAAGTTCACCAGCATCACACAAACTATTCTGACTTCAAAACCTGTTTTTCTTACAGTTATTTTAATATACCTAGCCATATCCAAGATATTAAAAGTTACAAAGAATACTTTAGCAGGGATCCATAATAAGTCACTCAATATTCTTAACTCCCTTTCTTCCCCTCGGAGATATTATAGATGTTTCCAGCTAGGATCAGCATCAATCTGAAGAAAATACAAAAAAACAGCATAATTATTAGAGCCAAAAATGTAAGGGGGTGAGGACAGAAGAGGCTGTTGGTTCGATTCTTGTGGCTGGTTTCATGGGGGGAAGTTGAGGAGGAAGAGGAGAGGGGACTCTCTTAAAAACAAAGGTCAGCTCATTAAATTCTTACTGAAGCAATCCAAACAGCTACTATAAATGAGCATGCCACATGGGGGAGCCACTCCCCAAAACACTTGGCATATCCTTTCAAATAAAAATAGGTAATAACATTTAATCAACATTTTATTTCAAAAAGATCCACATAACTTCAACTAAAATAACAATGCACGTGTTATTCATTTTAAAATTAGTACAATAAAGGGAAAAAGGTTCTCTTTCTCAATTACATCATCCCATATACCTGCCGTAATATTTTCTATAGATCAGTTCACAAGCATTCCCTTGAATGTGACAATCACGATTAGTCAAAATTAGATTTAATACAAAGGCAGGCAATGGTTCAAAGATGGCATATCAGATCATCTTTATTGTCCTAGCACAATGAATGAACCCAGGATGAAATCAATAAATGCTACTTTTCTCTCTCTATTCTGCAGAGAGGCAAGGCTAACAGATCACATCAGGCTTAATATTTTTCACTACTAAAATATTAGTCATTTAATCATGAATTAACACCTTGACCTAAGTTATCTGATACAAACAACTTAGAAGCAGGATACATATAAAACAACATTTAAAGTTTGAGGGAATAGGCATTGAAAGGTAAATGCCTCAGTTTTCATGTTCTCACAGGTCCTTTCTATGGGACTCAGACTATGTGCTGATTAAATATTGAGTGACAAGATAGAAATCTCATGTATTCCTTATCAATAAAATTCCCATCTTACTTGCCTTTTTGTTTTCCTACCATCAAAGAAATAGAACAACAAATGTCTAAATGAATATTTGAACAAAATAAAGACAGAAAAACTAGAATGGATGTGAAAGATTGTGAAATTCTTGGCTAAAAATTCTCCTCAAGTATGTACCATTAATAAGTGACTCTGGGATTGACCAAGCGACTTCCTTTGGCCAATGACACATGAGCAAACACAATACGAGCAGAAGCTTGAGCACTGAGGATTGCCCTTTTTCTGCTCTATGGAACCCTGCAACTACTACCATGTGTAGGAGCCCAGGCTCCCCTGCTAGATGATGAGATAAAGCTGGTCAACCTAGATGACACTACACCAAAGACATATTAAGTGAGGGCTCCTAAGATAAATTGATCTGCCAACCAACAGACAAGTGAATGAAACTATTAAGCCCCAGCAGAGCTAACAAAGACAAAAGGATTGTGTGAAATAAGATTATACCAAAAAGCTTTGAGGGCTTTTTGTTTATTGCAGCAAATGAACTGATATTGATAGGTTACAAACTTTTGGCAAAAATCATATACGTATGTTTCTATTTCCAAATAGACTTTTATTATACAGTTGATTGATATTATACCACTCACCTCAGAGCCACAACATTAGAGAAATGACATGACCTATTAACACAATATATAACTCCACAAGGTCTTCAAAATTTTCAGGTAACCTGCAAGGATATAGATGAAGATGGAAAAACCAAAGAACAGGATGCCTTGATCCTGGGTCAGTATCGTATGTGTGCATGTGTGCATACACACACAAACCTCAAACTAATATATTTCAAGGATAAAGTCTGAACAGGTACAAAAGTTTTTCTTGAAAACTATATACAGAGTAATAGATAAGCACCATCACTGTAAAGATCATAGAAATTGCTGATAATTTGTCATCTTTTTGTTTCCACAGAATTTAGGGCAATTTATTTTGGTTGCTCTGATTTTACTATTTAAAAAAAAAACAACAACAAAAACTAGTCTCTTCAGCTTCTAAACCCAGCATGAAGTTGATTTAGGTTCCACAAGGCACCAGTGGTCAGGGCCATCAGGTTACACATTCTGGGGAATGTTATTTACCTTATTGTGAATGGCTGCAATGACAATTTATGCCATCATACAGTACAATGCCATGCTGGTAGTATTTATTCTTTGGGCCTGATCTAAACCTGGACATAAAATTATGGGAACCAGTCTTAAAATTCAAAGGAATGGGTTTTTATTTACAACATTCCAAGCTTCACTGTTTGCACAGATTACAATATTAGAGCACAAGAAAACACAGTATGTTCTAACATTATATGCACTATTTTATCCATTAAAAAATGGTTAATTAATTACATACACTCATTACCATTATCATGAATTTCTTTGACATTGCTAAATGTACTCTCCAAACTAACATTAAATAAAAATAAAGTCAGATTCATACTCTTCTCTATTATCTCTTCTCACATGCTTCTGGATCTTTTGGATACTCCTTTATGGATTTGTTTTGACTAGATCAGAGGTTTTTCCAAATATAAAACATAGGAAACAAAGGATATTACTGGATTATAAAATTTTAAAATTTCAAACTTTTCTCTATAGGTCTGCTTTCCTCTGCTCCATAAAAAGCATTATCTCATAACTAGAGCAGGTTCTACTGAACCTAATCTATTAAACTTAATGAGAAGGTATCATGATCAAAAACTATCAAGCTTTACTCCTGAGCAACCACTGGAACATGAATTTGGCTCTATTACCCACAACTTCTCTTTCTTATGAGTGATATTAAATGAAACTACATTTTAATAATAGCTTCCTTCCTTCTCCTAGAATATCAATACATATTCACTCAATATCATCATCTCAACCAATTCTTTTTAAGACAAATTCACATGCAGTATGTAGATTTATTTTACATCAAAATGTACATTGGGTTGGACAAAAAGTTGCTTTTTTTCTGTACGATGGCTCTAGTAGTGCTTTGTTGTCTTTACCTTCATTTGAAAGAACTGTTAGACTGTATTGTGACAGTTGTCATAACAGCATGCATTTTTTTAAAAAACTCATCAAAATTAGTGATTTTTTTGTGCAGCTGCTTTAATATTGAAGATGGAAGAAGATATGCAACATTTTCAGCATATTATGCTTTATTATTTCAAGAAAGGTAAAAACTCAACTGAAATGCAGATAAAGATTTGTGCAGTGTATCAAAAAGGTACTGTAAATGATCGAACATGTGAAAAGTGGTTTGCAAAGTTTCTGGGTACTATTGACATTCTGGCCAAATAATTCTTTGCTGTGGGACTGTCTTATGCATTGGACGATGTTTAGCAGCACCCCCAGCTCCACCCCCTAGAAACCAATAGCGGATATAGCCAACATACTTAAAATATCCAAATCAATAAAGTTATTGGTGAAAACTGAAAAGGATATCTTTTATTTTACGGAAAAAACTAAACAGACTTTTGGCCAGCCCAGTAGCTTCCCTATGTGATTTCACTAACAAATATGTATGATAATGCCATAGATAAGCAGGAGGGAGACACTGGAAGAGAAATGAGATACAAAGTACATTTTCAATTTCTAAAGATGAGTGTTAACGTCATACTCTAATACATGCTCAGAGCTTCCAAGTTCTCAAAGAGTGATTAACAAAATGAAGTCCTCAAATACCTAGGAATAAATCTAACAAAAGGTGTACAAGATCGGCAGGCTGAAAATCAAACTGTATTACGAGAAAAAAAATACTATGGGAAATACCATGATTACAGACTGGAAGATTCAATATTGTAAAGACATCAGTTCTACCTAAACTTATCTATAGATTCAGTGTAATCCTAATGAACATCCCAGTTGATTATTCTGTGGAATTGGACATGCCAACTGTAAAGTTTATATGGAAATACCACCACTCAGTGTTATCTTGAATAACAGCAAAACTGATACAATTCTTTCACTACATATCAAGAGTATTACATAAAGCTATACCAATTAAGACAAATAGAATAACGAAATTAAAGAGAGCCCAGAAACCCACACATATATGATCAACTGATTTATGGCTAAGGTGACAATGCAATTTAATGGGGAATAATGTCTTTTTCACAAATGACTGTAGCCACTGAATATATTATGGAAAAATATGAACCTTGCTCTTTATCTTATACCATATGCAAAAATTAATTCCAGGATAATTGTACATTTAAACATTAAAGGGAAAACAGTAACAGTTTCCAGAAGGAAACTTAGGAGAATATATTAATTACCTTGGGGAAGGCAAAGATTTCTTAAATATGATTCAAAAAGCACTAATAATATGTAGGGGTAAAAAACCTTATAAATTAGATTATATTAAACTTAAGAACTTCTAGTCATCAAAAACACTCTTAAGAGTGAAAAAAATAAGCCAACAAGTGAAATGAAGTATTTGCAATACAAATAGTTTACACAATTCACATTCATAGTATGTGAATAACAACAAATCAATTAGGAAAAAAAGCCCACTGAAAAATGGGCAAAAGAGTAAACCAGTACTTTTACAAAAGAGGATATCCAACTGAACTATCGTTATATAAAAATGTGCTTGACCGCCTTAATCCTCAGGGAAATGCAAATTAAATGCACAATGACAGGCTATTATACACAGCTGCCAGTGTGGCTAAAATGGAAAAGAGAGACATGACCAAGTGTAACCAAGGATGTGGAACACTGCTGGTAGGAATATAAATTAGTATGTAATGTTGGAAACTGCAATAGCTGGTACAGCTGAAATCTGCATACCTTTTGATCCTGAAATTCCAATCCTAAATATATACCCAACAGAAACAAATACATATGCTCACCAAAACACATGTACAAAAATATTCATAGCTGTTACAACTGTTACAGCCTTAAACTGGAAAGAACTAAAATATCCACCCATAGTAAACAAGGATAAATAAACCATGGTATATTCATACATGCAGCAATGAGAAAATAAACTATTGTTACACACAAGATAAATGGATCTCACAAACAACGCTGAAGAAGCCACACAGGACAATATACATATTATTTGATTCTATTATATAAAAGCTCAAAACAGGCAAAATTTATCTGTGGTGTTCAAGTCAGGAGAGTGGTAACTGAGGTGTTCTGTTTATGTATTATAGGTGGTAGGGATGGGCAGAATGGTGATAAAGAAGGGGTTAGGGAGGGCTTTTGGCTACTAGTAATATTCTACTTTTAAAAGCCATGGATGTGTTCACTTTGTAAAGATTAATCAAACTATACATTTAGAATGTGTGCATTCTGTGAACATAATTATAATTCAGTAAAAAGGTTATTTTAAAATATCAGTTTTAAAAAGCTGTAAAATGTTTATTTCTAAAAAGTTTAAAACAAAAAATTGAACCACCACAGGATCCTGCCATTCCAGTTCTGGGTATTCATCCAAAGAAAATGAAGTCACTGTCTTGAAAAGAGATAAGCAACCACTGTGTTCATTATGGCATCATTTACAATAGTAAGACATAGGAACAACCCAAGTATCCACTGATGGATGAATGGATAAAGAACACAAACACACGAACGAACACACACACACACACACACACACACACACACACACACAGAAGAATATTATTCAGCCATAGAAAAAGAAAGAAATCCTGTCATGATAACATGGACGCACTTTGAGGGCATTATGCGAAGTGAAATAAGTCACAGAAAAGACAAATAATTATACGCTCTAACTTATATGTACAATCTTAAAAGAGAGGAAAAAAAACACCTGAACTCACAGATACAGAGAACAACTGGTGGTTGTCAGAGAGATGAAAAGGGTAAAAGTGGTCAAAGAGTACAAACTTCTTATTCTTAGATAAGTAAGTCATAAGGATGTAACGTTCCACATGTTGACTGCAGTTAACAATGCTGTATTATATATTTGAAAGTTGCTAAAAGAGTAAAGACTAAAAGTTCTCATCATAAGAAAAAGAACTTGCAACTATGTGTGGTAATAAATATTAACTAAACTTTGTAGTAGTCATTTTGCAATATATACACATATCAAATCATTATGTTGTAACATAAAACTAATGTTATGTCAATTATCTCAATTAAAAAAACAAAGAAAACCTCATACCCATTAAGTAGTTACTTACCATTTCCCCCTTCCCCCAGCCCCTAATCTGCTTTTGGTTTCTAATTTACCTATTGTGGATATTTCATATAAATGGAATCATATAACATATGGCCTTTTTTGACTGTCTTCTTTCACTTCATGTTTTCAAGATTCATCCACACTGTAGCATTAGCAATATTTTATTACTTTTTATGGCTGGGTTATATTTCATTGTGTGTATATACCAGAATTTAGTCAACTATTATCTAAGTATTTATGGTATTTTTTGATCTTCAGTACTTGGTGAATTCCCTGCCATCAATTAACACACTCTTAAAGAGTCTTCAGTCAGAAGCTAGTCATCACCTATTCAACACAATGTAAAGCTGTTGTAATAATGCACTAAATCAGTATCACAACTCTCTTTGTAAAACCTGTTAAGTCTACAGAGCATTTCTAACCACTACCCTATCGAGTTCTATTATCATTATTTTGTAGGTGAGAAACTGAGAAGTAAAGACCTTAAAGCTATTCAATGTCACGGCTGGTAAAGGGCAGAACCAGAACTAGACCCCTTCTTCTTTCCATCCACCCCACTTCATAGTTCATTCAACTACCCACACTAACCCAGTCACAACTCACTACTATATTGACTTTAAAATAATTCTACAAATTAAATTTGAAAGAATGGTTCTCACATTCAGGACAAGATAAGCCTCATTATAAACTGGCTTAGCTCTAAATAAATGTCTATAAGTTAGCCCTACAATTCACAAAGCATCTTCCCAAACAGAAAACTGTATAAATGGTTTCTAAAAATCATTTCCTGTAGGGATAACACAAATTAGGTTAAGAGACAGAGCTTTTAGTGGAAGAGTCAAGAAACTGAAATAAAACTTAACCAAAGTAAGTATGCCCATTTTTGTTCTACTGCTCTCTTCTGGATCCCACTCAGTTTCATAAAGATGGCGCATAGAAACAAACCCAAGGCTACCTCTCATTCTAGAGAAAACACTTCCACATTTAAGCTCTTAAAAAACCAAGCAAACCAAGATTCCAGTGTGGAGAAAATATCAAATGAACAGTTCAGGGCAGCTTACTAGATATTCTTCCCAATATCCATAGGAAAGACTGGATTTGGAGGGACTTAGGACAAAGGCAGATGGACCTTGTACAGGCACCTTCCTACCATTTAGTGTAAGGCTAAAAGAGGTAAAAGCAGTCCTTGCAGCTGACAGATCAAATAGACATGTGCCAGTGTCACAGCTGGTAATGGAGAAGATGCAACTGCCTACATTTTCTCTGTGCATTATGTATTAGCCACGCACCTTAAACACATGATGGCAACCAGGGTTCGCAGTTCTTTGAAGGGTTTGAGACCCACAAACTAGCTGCATAGTGGTATGATTTATGAGTATCACCATGTCATTTAATAACAAAAGCATGGTTTTCATGCTGTACTTACTACATATTAAGATTAAAAGTCTTATCTAATAAAAAAATTAATTATTCCTAACCTTAAAAGGAAATTTGAAAAGCAAATGTAAGAATTATGACAGCCCTGGCCCATGTGGTTCAGTTGATTGGAGCACTCTCCCACAGTCCAAAAGACTCTCGGTTCAACTCCCCATATGGGCACACACTCAGATTACAGGTTCAATCCCCAGCTGGGGCACATAAGAGAAGTCAGTCAATCAATGTTTCTCTTTCATATCACTGTTCTTCACTCTCCTACCCTCTCCCTCAAAAAGCAATGAAAAAAATATCCTCAGGTAAGGATAAAAAAAAATATGACATTTAAAAGATGACTGAAATCAACTTGTATACTATGACAGTGAGAAAATTTGTGATACAGTGGAAACAAATGGGATTGGAAGTCAAAAGACTTTGTATAAAACCTGACAAAACCTTAGCAGACATATAATAAATGACAAGCAAATGAATTATCTAGTACTGAAGGACTTTTGGCAAGTTACTTCTTCTCTCACTGTATCTGCTTCCTATTGTTAAATTAGATTGTAATGAAGATTGAATGTGTTATTACATATAAAGTGCTTAGAGCAGTTCTTGACTCAGTAAGTACTCAATAAATAGTATACACTACTACCAGATGTCAGTCTGGTTTTACCACTAAATTAGGTATAATCTCAGTTAAGTTACTAGTTATTCTGGAAATCTATAAAATGACAGGCCTCTGAAAAATATTTAAATTCTGATTCTCAAACATATTATATTTATAATTCCCACATACATACATAAAAACTTTAAATACCACCACATTTCCTAGACCACAGTATATTATATAATATACATGAAACGAGAGTTCCAGCAACAACAGAGGCATAGATAGATTGACTCTGCCTCCTCGCACAACCAAAAGAAGCACAACCAAAAATTTAAAAAACAAAAAAAACAAGAACTGCCAGAAAACTGAACTGTATGGAAGTCCAACAACAAAGGAGTTAAAGAAGAAACATTCATCCAGACTGGTAGGAGGGGCAGAGAAGGCGCAGCCATGATGGAGAGGACACATGGCAAGGCAGCAGCTGGTGGACAGGACAGGCAAGGTGGCGGCTGGTGGACCGGGTGGTCCCACATATGCATGCTGATAAACCAGGAGGAACAGCTGGGGAGCAAGACAGACCACACAACCCAGGGTTCCAGTGCTAGCCAAATAAAGCCTCAGACCCTCTGGCTGTAACAACCTCTGGGGGTTGTGGCCATGGGAGAAACTGCCAGCCTCCTGAAAGCAGGGCAAGAGCCAAGCAAGTGGCATTGTTCCCGCTCTGAACTCTCCCTCACATACAGTGCCACAACTGCAGCAAAGGGGGTTGCCCTGACCTGGTGAACACCTAAGGCTCTACATCCTACAACATAATAGGTATGTCAACATAAAATATGGCCCAAGTGGAAGAACAGGTCAAAACTCCAGAAAAAGAATTAAGTGACAAAGAGATAGCCACCCTATCAGATGCAGAGTTCAAAACACTGGTAATCAGGATGCTCACAGAAATGGTTGAGTGTGGACATAAAATAAAGGAAGAAGTGAAAACTATACAAAAATGACACTTCCAGCCAAGACGGCAGCATAAGTAGATACACTTTGCCTCTTCACACAACCAAAAGAGGGACAACAAATTTAAAAACAATAAATAACCAAAACTGAAAGAAAACTGAACTGTATGAAAGTCTGACAACCAAGGAGTTAAAGAAGAAACATTTATCCAGACTGGTAGGAGGGGTGGAGATGGGCAGAAGGGGTGGAGAGGACATGAAGCAGGGCAGCACCTGCACGGCCAGGTGAGTGAGATGGCAACTGGCAGACCAGGCGGTCCCACACTTGCCTGTTGATAAAACAGCTGGGGAGCAAGACAGACCATGCAACCCACGGTTCCGTGCGAACAGAGAGCCTCACAACCTCTGGATGTAAAAACGTGTGGGCGTTGCAGCGATGGCAGAAACTCCCAGTCTCACAAGAGAATCCCTTTGAGAAACCCACAGGGTCCTGGAATGTACACAAACCCACCCACCAGAGAAACACTAGAAGGGACCAATTTGCTTGTGGGTAGTGGGGAAAGTGACTAAAAGCTGGTAGAGAGCCAAGCACAGGGCATTGTTTCCTCTCGGACCCCTCCCTCACACACAGTGTCACACAGCAGCAACCTGGGTTGCCCCGCATTAGTAAATACCTCAGGCTCTGCCCATCCCACCTTAACTGGTGCACTGATACAAAGAAATATGGCCCAAATGAAAAAACAGGTCAAAGCTCCAAAAACAGAACTAAGCGATGCACAGATAGCCAACCTATCAGGTGCACAGTTCAAAACACTGGTAGTAAACAGGATGCTCAAAGAAATGGTGGAGTATGGTCACAAAATGGAGGAAAAAGTGAAGGCTAGGCAAAGTGAAATAAAGAAAAATATACAGGGAACCAACAGCAAAGGGAAGGAAACAGGGTCTCAAATCAATGATTTGGAGCAAAAGGAACAGATAAACATTCAACCAGAACAGAATGAAGAAACAAGAATTCAAACACATGAGGAGAGGCTTAGGAACCTCTGGGACAACTTTAAACATTCCAACATCTGAATCATAGGGGTGCAGAAGGAGAAGAGGAAGAGCAAGAAATGGAAAACTTATTTGAAAAAATAATGAAGGACAACTTCCCCCATCTGGTGAAGGAAATAGACTTCCAGGAGATCCAGGAAGCCTGGAAGAGTCCCAAAGAGGTTGGACCTAAGGAAGCACACACCAAGGCACATGATAATTACATTACCCAAGATGAAAGATAAGGAGAGCATCTTAAAAGCTGCAAGAAGTAAGGTGACAGTTACCTACAAAGGAGTTCTCATAAGACTATCAGCTGATTTCTCAAAAGAAACCTTGCAGGCAAGTGGGACTGGCAAGAAGTATTCAAAGTCATGAAAGGCAAAGACCTACGTCCAAGACTACTCTAACCAGCAAAGCTATCATTTAGAATGGAAGGGCAGATCAAGTGCTTCCCAGGTAAGGTCAAGTTAAAGGAGTTCATCATCACTAAGCCCATACTATAGGAAATGTTTAAGGGAATTATCTAAGAAAAAGATGATGATCAGAAACTATGAACAGTAAAATGACAATAAACTCACAACTATCAATAACTGAATCCGGCGGGGAGGGAGGGAGGAGGGACTAAGCAAACAACTAGAACAGGAACAGAATCACAGAAATGGAGATGAGAGGGAAGGGGGAGGAATGGGGGAAAAGGTACAGAGAATAAGCAGCATAGATAGTAAGTACAAAATAGACAGGAAGAGGCTAAGAAGAGTACAGGAAATGTAGAAGCCAAAGAACTTATATGTATGACCCATGGCATGAACTACCAGGGGGCGGGGGCGGGGGCGGTGATGCTCCATGGAGCGGTGGTGGAGGGTAATAGAGGGGAGAAAAAAATGGGACAACTGTAATAGCATAATCAATAAAATATATATTTTAAAAATAAAGTGAAATAAAAAATATACAGAGAACAAACAGTGAAGGGAAGGAAACTGGGACTCATATCAACAATTGGAACAAAAAGAAGAAAAAAAACATTCAACTAGAACAGAATGAAGAAACAAGAATTCAAAAACATGAGGAGAGGCTTAGGAACCTCTGGGACAACTTTAAACACTCTAACATCTGAATCATAGGGGTGCCAGAGGGAGAAGGAGGAAGAGCAAGAAATTGAAAACTTATTTGAAAAAATAATGAAGGACAACTTCTCCAATATGGCAAAGGAAATAGACATACAAGTCCAGGAAGCTTAGAGAGTCCCAAACAAGTTGGACCCAAAGAGGAACACACCACAACACATCATAATTAAATGGCCAAAGATTAAAGACAAGGAGAGAATCTTAAAAAAGCAGCAAGAGGAGAGAGTTACCTACTGAAGAGTTCCCATAAGACTGATTTCTCAAAAGAAACCTTACAGACAAGAAGGAGCTAGCAAGAAGTATTGAAAGCGATGAAAGACAAGGACCTACATCAAGATTACTCTATCCAGTAATTACTCTATCTTTAGTTAGAGCGGAAGGACAAGTAATGAGCTTCTCAGATAAGGTAAATTTAAAGGTGTTCGTCATCACCCAAACCTTACTATATGAATTGTTAAAGGGACTTACCTAAGAAAAAGAAGATCAAAACTATGAACAGTAAAATGACAACAAATTCTCAACTAAGAATGAAAACAAACTAAGCAAACTAGAACAGGAACAGAATCACAGAAATGGAGATCACATGGAGAGATATCAGTGGGAAGGGGGTTGGGGGAATATTGGGGGGAAAGTACAGGGAATAAGAAGCATAACTGGTAGGTACAAAATAAGACAGGAGGAGGTTAAGAATAGTATAGGAAATTGAGAAGCCAAAGAACATGTGTACGACCCATCGATGTGAACTAATGGCAGGGGAATGCTGGAGGGAATGGGGGTAACTAGGTAGAGAGGGATAAAGGGGAGAAAAAAGCATGGGACAACTGTAATAGCATAATTAATAAAATATACTTAAAAAAGAATATACATGAAACATACTATCAGGGTGGGAAGTCTGGTAAATGTGGAAGTAACTGGACATCCAGATTATCACTGTGTTTGTGTATCTACACATACACACACACACGCATATATATACAAACACACTCAGAATATGAAAAAGAGTCCTGGATGAAGATTAAGGAGATTTTAATTTATTCCTGGCACTGCTACCAACCTTAAAACAGTAAGTTACTCCTACCTATCTATGTTTGTTTGCTTATCTGTAAGTTGAGAAAGCTTGGTATAGATGATTACTAAGATCCCTCTGAAACTTTATTATTTTCCTCCTTCCAAGCTAAAATGATGTCAATTTTTACCTAGAAAAATCAGACATTTTAGCACCAATAACTGTGAAAATTAGCTGATTTCATGGCCTAAGCAATGCCTGATCTGAGAGTGGGAAAAAAACCTCACCAGTCTTTTAAATGGTCCTACATTCACTTTCAAAAAGCAGTCTTAATTCTGTTTCTCCTTTCTAAAATAATGTATATTCACCCTAAATAAGGGTAGGTGATGAAAATCAGCTCAATATATGCACTGATATGTGAATTTTCTCACATAATCACAAAATTAACTGATGATTCCTTTGCTCCACAATATTTTTAATAGCCAAAATTTATTCACCATCTACTAGTGATGGATCCAGTGCTGAGCACTTTTAAGGCATTATCCCGTAAACCAAGAAGATAATTTTAGGTAATTTTCAGGCAAGAAAACTATTGTAAGGGCTGAAAAATACATGGCTACATCCATTTATTTCATTTCCAAGGTAAGGTAAATCCTTGCAAAAGAGCACAACAGAATCTTAGTTATTTTGTTAATTACCTTTAAGAAAAAAACAGGTAAGTGGAAATCAATTTAAATTCCAATGTCCACATCAAAAATGTAATTTATTCTTAATAATTCCAAGGTTTCTTACCATTATATTCCTACCTGTTTATTTCAAACCTATAGCAAAATGAGAAACAAAGAACACAAACTTATCTAAAAATATAATTAAAAGTTTCTTTAAAAAAAAAACCCAAAAACTTCTTACCTGAGCATGAAAATTGGACATAGTCGTTGTCTCTATATCCTTCTTTCCCAAAATCTCCATTTTCACTGGTGAATTTGGAAAATTAAATGAAAAGTAGTCTAAAAAGTCAGGTAAATAAGCAGCTGCCCCATGAACAATACCCATTACATAGAAAGCTGCAGAGTTTTCATTTTCACTGAATACTAGACCCACAAACTCTTCTGCAAACTTCTCCATCTCCACAGGAGACAGATGGGTGAGTTCATTACTGTAGGCATGGATAACTGACGCACCTCCATTAGGCTGATGCTCAATATGAATGAACTGTTTGAACTCCAAAGTGTCTAACCTTTTGAGGTTATTCTGAACCCGTGGCTCCTTTAATGAGACAAATGGAAACTCACTGTTCTCTGGAATTTTGAAATTATAGTTCTTGGTATCCAAATTCTTTCCACTGTGATCCTTTATGTTATCATTTAGGATGCCTTTGGGTTCTTGATCTTCAACATCAGATAGCAATCCTGAGCAGATGGTTTGAATAGATTTGCTATACATTTTTGGACGCTTCCGTTTTTCATTCTCTTTATGTTTCTTTTTCTTTTTCTTCTTTACCTTTTTAATTTGTAAGTCTTCTACATTTGTTTTTGGTTTCTCCTTCCCACCTGTTGGGAAAACATTTTTCTGAAACTCCATATTTTAGTTACTTAAAAAACCATGCTTTAGGAACTGTTTTATAATAAATAAGCAAAGTTTACTTAAAATTAAGTTTATATTTGGGACTCATTTTACACAGTATTGATAATCATAATTTAGTCAGTCTCTCTGCTCCTCTCTACACACACACAAATACACACCAAGGCTTAAGACAAAGTTACACCTTTCTGACATGTAGCAGATGATCAATTAGTGTTTACTGAAATAATGAAATGAGTGAATGTTTTAGAAAGCATAATCTCCACATTTTAAATGTAGAAAATCAGAAATGAAAAGTTGAACAAAAGTGAATACAATGCCTTCCAGATGTTTCCTAATACATGATGATATATATATGAGATTTTATATATATACATCATATTTATTTTAAGTTCTTAGGTATGAAAATTTATAAATCATAAAAGGAGAAAAATACTTGCTTAGTAATAAAAACAACAAACAGCAATTCCTTAGCTTTTTACTATATTTCCTCCTTAGAAAACTACTCTTGCATCTAAAATGGGCTGTTTTAGGTACAGCAGTTTACAAAGTTCCCAGTGACTACTCCACAAGATACCATAAAGGAGACAACAAAACTAGAATAATTTCTCATATCTTCAGCACAAATGATACCCATGTACTAATAAAGAGATGAATTAAAAAGGTAAAAAAAGAGAAAAGCATGGGGTATTATAAGCTTATATATTAATGAGCTTCTGTAACAAAAGCCAAGTATAGTCTGGGTTCAGAAATTTAGAACTCCAAAGAATAAAAAAATTAATCCACAGAGACTTTAAAGCTGTGGAACCTAAGTGTACATATAAACACTTAACATTATCATAGTATATTTCTATACAATAGGAAAAATAGAAAAAGGTAAACATTCTCACAAGAAATTATGTTTCCTAAGATATTTTAAAAAAGTCATTAGGCTGTTAGGTTGAAAATGAAGGCATTCACTGTTTTCACCTGTTATTTCACTTTTATAATCTTTCTCAATTTAACCTTCCCATCTACTTCTTTACCTAAATTTTTCCATCTTTACATATCTCTTTTATTCCTGTCTCCAGTGAGTTAAGATGTCCTGCCTAGTTTCCAAAAATAAGTCCCACCATTTCAAAAGCATTTGCTTAATAATTCTTTCCTCTTCTTTTACCATCAAACTTCTTGTAAAGAACAGTCTATGTCTAGTGCCTTCTCTTTTTTACCTTACCATTCTCATCCCTTAAACTCTGGGCCTGCTTCCAGTCTACTCAAATTTTCTTTCCCAGAATGTTCAAATTATCAGTGATATTCTCTCAAATTATTCTTCCTAATCTTTCCAGGGATAGATGGAATTATCCAGCTCATACTTGATTATTTTTGACTTCCTTGACACTTCTGCCTTAATTTTTGGTCTGCCTCGTAAGTGTCTCTCATCCTGAATTCTGGAGCCAAATTAAGCTTTAAGTTTTATATACTGTTTTACTCATACTCATTCCTTGACTCAACTGCTTTCAAAGAGTCTCAATGCCTATCAAATAAAATATAACCTCTTCAGTCTGAAGACAACGCCCTCAAGTAACTCATGCTCTGGTCAATCTAAACTACTTCCAATTTCTTGTAAGATATAACCTAGTTCTACGTTATTTTTTTACTACTGACAGAGGCATTTCCTCTCCCTAAAATACACTTGCCCTGCCCAATACTTACTACTGAACGCTTTCTTACTCATCTTTAAAAGCTCTTGTCATTTACTTAATTTTGCTTTCTTTTCTCTCTCTAGTTGGGACTGAAGTCACTTCATTCTAATGTTACTCTATATTCCACATATATGAATATATATGATAGTCATATAAAGTTATTATTTTTTTCACTCATAGGATACCTATATATCATATGTCCTTTAGGACACTGTACAGTATGAGTGAAACAAGTAACTTTCATATAAATTCAGAGTGACATGATATTTTCCCCCTCAATCAACGTGTCCCTCATGGTATCCAGAACATTGCTACTGATGAACATTTAGTGAATCTATAAATGAAAAGATTTCTCTTACCAACAGACTACCTGAGGTTTATAGGTTTTCCCCTTGCCTCCTTTTCAAAGTTTTCCACCAAATGAATACCATTTAATCCCACCCTGGAAACAAAAATTCTCTCAAGTTGATAGCAATTCTAAAAAAGGGAAGTTTAATGTTAATAATAAACTATCACATCAAGAAATTCGTAAGTATGCAGTGAAGAACAAATTAATATCATCATGAAAGCAAAAATAAAAGTCTGTCAACATTATTGATTACATGTGTTTATAAAGTCATAAAGCCCTGGCCAGGTGGCTCAGGTGGTTGGAGCATCCTCCTGTACACCAAAAGGTCGCAGGCTCAATTCCTAGTCAGGGCACATCCATAGGTTGTACTTATTAAAATCTGTGGGCCAGACACTGCAGTTGGTACTTCCCCCATACTTTATCTCATTTAATCTTGACAACCTGTAAGAGAGTAATTACATTATTATTTACTTACACTTTACAGTAAATATATTTCCCATTGTCATCCCAAAGGTCACCAATTCATTTCCAAGTGTGCTTCATTTTTCTTTTCCTTATCATCACTAGGTTTCAGTTTAACTCAGTTCAAAGTATCTCCTAAATTTTTCATCTACTTTAAAGTCAAGGATACTATCACATGTTACTAAAAAAAATGTCCATTTTTTAAGGCTATTTTAAATGTTTGCATATGCATTTCACACTAATGGTATGTTAGAAATCTTAACATTTGACCAACTGACAGGAATTAACATCACTGTACGTTTAAATGGATAAGAAAATGACTATGTGACTGAACCAGTGAAAAATGACTGCATGACTAAACCACTAGGGTAAAGTAAACATTTCAAGCATTAATCATTAGCCACTAAACAGCATTGATGTACTTAGAGTCGATTCCTGACTCGAAGGCTTGCAGTCTAACTAGACAATACAGATAAAACACACTGGCAAAAGAAATAGAACAAAAGGACCAGGAGCATTAACTAAGTAGCCATCAACTTAACCTCTAACATGTTTCAACAACATTGACATAATTTTACAGAAAATAAAAGTTCTGATGAGTAGAAAATAGAGCTTAAATAAAGTGGCATCAAAGAACATCTAGAAATATGACAAAGGATGAAATAAAAATACAAACTCTTAATATTCTGTTTATCCAAAATAATATAAAGTAACCAGTTATATCATTGTACATGTAGTGCTATTGCCTTTTCTCCTTTATGTAAAGTCTTATGAACCCATAACTTCAATATGAAATTAATCAAAATCAAAATGTTCTGCTCTGCAAACTGTCAATTTGATAGGGCAACTAATGAATTTGTTAGCTGCCTAGCAACCAAATACCATTGATTCTTCTTACCTTGCTGAGTGAATTTAACACTGTCCTTACTTCTACCACAAATTCTCTCTGAAATAGTTCACAGATTTAGTGATAGCACTTGTACTATTACCCAATTACCCACCTCCATGTATGAACAGCAACTAAAAACAATTGTAATAATAAAGAAAAAAACAAGAAACGAAGAGAATATTCTTAAGCATGTAAGAAACATATAGTAAAAACAGTACACATTCTAATTTAGCTCAGAGTAAAAAGTTCCCTCCAAATCCCAAACTATGATATAATGACTGTCAAATATATATAAGATCACTCACTTCACCATCCCTATCAAGCTACAAAATAGTTTTATTATTTATTTTAGATCATCTAAATACGAATGAAGACTAGTAATGCAAACTCAAAATTATATAACCTAATTTTAAATAATTTAAGGAACCTAACAGTTCAATGAAGCTTAACCTTTACTACTTTTTAATGACTCAATAAATAAATATACTAAAGATGTGTTACTCTACAGATTCCAATTCCCCACTATTACATTTAATTTTCATAGTCTGACCATTTGTTTATTCTCAGAAAATTCAGCACCAGATAACATTTATTTTAATAACTAAGCCAGTAAGTATACTGAATAATACAGTACAATTAAAATCACTGAATATAAACTTACTTTTCAGCAAAATCTTGACTTCTCCATTTTCTTTCTTGATCTCATTCATTGCTTTATGCTTCTTTTTCTCTCTCTCTTTTTCTTTATCTCTCTCTTTAATTTTGTCTTTGATTTTATCTAAAAGACAAAAAAGGAACTATTTTACAATTTTATTTTTTTCCAATGAATTATACTACAAGTTCTAAAATTTCCTTCATATATTGAACATGGAATACATAATACACATGTCATAAACTACCAAAATTTATCATTGTACATTTCATTCTAATGATTATTTTTCACTTACTTCACGTCAACCACAATGTTAGGCTAACTTCAAATCACTTAAAATAATGGCTAACTTGAATTGACACAGTAAATCACAGTGGGAAAAGTATTAACTTTGAAGTCGGGCATATCTAAACTGGTAACATAACACTGGAAAAATTACTCAGTCTCAGTTTCCTCTCTGTAAGATGGTAGCTGATATCTTTTTCATAGGTTACTATAAAGACTAAATGGAGAAAGATATAAAATAACTTCCCAGAGACTGTTATATACTACTAGACACTAGTTCCCTTAACCTTGCACCTTTTAGAAAGGATATGACTGATCTAGCTAGTTGATGATATTATATTAAAATAAAGGGTATAAAAACTCTAGGAATTATTGTCTACCACCTAAAAACTCAAACTTTGAGTTTATAAAATTAACTGATGTCCTGTTAATTCTTGTTTGTTCAAGCGCTGATGTATCGAGCAAAAATCAAGAGGTAGAAGAGAATTTAAAAATAGTGACATAGACCTTGCCCTCAAAAAGCATACTACTGATTACAAAGCCATGATAGAAGCACATAAAAACCATAAAATATTCTTCAATGTAATAGAAATTATATAATTAAGTGCATATTACATAATTTCTTAAATCCTTCCTTACTTTCTACCCTCATTCAGGCCCTGATCACCTAACAATTAGATTATTGTTTAAAAGATCTGCACTGTCCAATAAAAATATAATGTTCACGACATACGTAAATTGAAAAATTTACTAAAACAAACGAGTGAAATTAATTTTAATAATATATTTAACCAATATATTCAAAACATTTCAAAACTGAACCAATACTAAAAATATTGTGCTATTTTATATTTTTTTCATAAGATTTCAAAATGCAGTGCATACAGCACAACTCAGTTAAAAGTAACAATAGCTGCACATTCAATGTGCAATAGCCACATGATACTAGTGGCTACCATAATCAATAACTTAAGTCTAGACTACTTAAATAGATAGTTCTAAAAAAAAATTACATCTTTGCACTTAATAAGCATCTTAAAAGTTATATTCATTAATGATAAAAATATACAAATTAAGATATTTTCACCTATCAAACTGACAACGTGCTTTTTTTTAAAAATGATAATATTGAAAGCAGATGAGAAGACAAGGGATTCACTGAGAAAGGATTGCTGAGTATAGGGAAAGGGTTAAGGTGCAGAGGTGAATAAGATACATAAGGTCCTTCATTGCTCACATATAACTTAAATTACAGACTACATTAAGCTGTTCTCACATTTATTAGTTTGCTACTCTTACTTTTTGATATTTAAAGTCCTGTTATAGGCTTTAGTAACATCAACCCTTAAAATGTTACTCCAAATAGCTCGGGCTTAGACACACATACGTTACTATTTTCTAAATAACCACGCATTTTTAAAAAATAGACTATTTACATATCGTTTAAAATCCAAACTGAATGCAGGGGTGTGAGTGGAGGTGGAAGAGGGCATGAAGGATAAATGGTAATGGAAAAAATACATATATACATGGAATAATGAAAGTAAAATAAAAACCAAAAAAGTCATCTGAAATATCTCTGCATTTCATTTTCCAGTTATCTCTATTAATCTTATTATCCTCAAGTGTTATTTCAGTCACTATTAACCTTTTAACATATAGACAGAAAAAAGCATTTAAGTTCAATCTTCACAAAAATGAACACCTCAAAACCCCTCTGTGCTCTCTTCTAGTATTTATGCAGCACCACAAAGGCTAGACATGATCCTGACTTCTAACCACACAGACTAAAACAACTATACGATTTTACTGGCATATATAAATAATATGATATACTATAAATTTACCACAGTTGCAAAACATTTTACAGAATAAAATTATATTAAATTCTCAGGAAATAAACTATAATATGGTATAACTCAAAGTTTTTGTAGACTTTCTTTATATACTTGCAGACTTTATTTTTTAGAGCAGTTTTAGGTTCATAGAAAAACTAAACAGAAAGTACAGTTTTCCCACATATACGTCCTGCCCTCACACATACCAATTTTTAAAAACATTTATAATTAATATACACTTTCAGAAAACACAGTGAATGATAATAGTTCAAATTATTAAAAGCCATTAAGTGACAAAAGTTTTTAAGATGCTGTAATAGGAACATGTTAGTTTCATAACGCAGGAAAAAGGGTCTTGGAATATGCCTTCAAGTTCAACTAAAGTTAAACAGCTCAATTAAAGGCAAGTTTAAGGTGGGAGGTCATTATATATGGGAGGTCATTATATCAAAAACCTCTATAGAGGCTCTGGCCAGGATGGCACTCTAGGTAAATGTGGTACACTGAACCCCTCACAACCACATCAAAATTATAACTAAATTACAGAACAACTATCATTTCAGATGCCTGAAATCTAGCTGAGGAGAAGCCCTATAACTAAAAATATAAAAAAGCCACATGTAGACTGGCAGGAGGAGTGGAGAAGCAGAACAGGCTGGTCCCACACCCATATGTGGCAGTTTAAAACAGGGAGAAATATGTCCACTGCAGAGGTCTCCCCAGAGGAGCAAGGGGTTCTGACCCAATACCAGGACCCCCAGCCCAGGATTCTAGTGCCAGGAAGAGAAGTCCCCATAACTTCTGGCTGTGAAAACCAGAGGGGATTGTGGTCGAGTGAGACAGAGGCTCCTGGAGCCCCAAGTGTTCCTCTTAAAAGGCCTAAGCACAGACTTTCTGGTACTCTCTAACTGAGCTCCAGCGCTGCCACAGCTCTAAAGGCACCAGAGTCACACAAGGAGGAAATAAATTGTCTGACTTCAGGGCAAGAGCTAGAGGGGCAGCTTCCTCCCAGACAGAAGTACTGGTAGAGACACGTTGCTCCTTTGCTGAGCCCTCTCCCAACAGAACTGGCAGGCAGGCGTCATATCTGAATCTCAATCAACCTGGCTAAGGCTGTTCTTCCTGCCCTGGTGATTCCCTAAAACTCTGTCTCACCCAATCTGTCAGCCCACCAAAGCCATTTCCATACAAATGGCCTCTCTTGGCACATGCTTCAGACTTGCCTAAAATCTCTCAAACAAGCAGCATCTGGTCTCAGGATACCCCATGCTTCTTGTTACATGGCCCCAAGCATGGCACCAGCAGCAGCCAGCCTCGGCAGCCAGCCTCAGTTTGCAGCTTGGCCTCTCCCAGGGATCCTCCAAGCCCAACACAAGTAGCAGCCATGTGCAGATCAGTTCATGCCAGGTGGCCCCGGCAGAGCACAGGCAGTAACTGACCTTCCTGGGACTTCCTCCTAGGAAGCCCCTGAGCCAATACAACTGGTGGACAGCTTCAGACCATGCTGGATTACAACCCTGCCACCCCTATGAGTGAGACACTCAAGGGGTAGACTTGTGGCACCAAAGCCCCACTGAAGCAGTCCTCTCCATGGGGTCAGCCCCTGCACAGCCGCTCCTCTGCTGCAGTCAGTCCTCGCAGCTGATGATCCCAGGTGTCAATCCCAATCAAAGCTCAACTATAATAGGATAGTGCACACAGACCACATAAGGGTGCATCTGGAGTGCCCAGCTCAAGTGACTGAGGAGGCTGCACCACTGGGCCCTACAAGACACTTAATACATAAAGCCACTGTACCAAGCATACACCTGATACATAGAAACAAACACAGGAAAACAGCCTAAATGAGGAGACAAAGAAACTGGTCCCAAATAAAAGAATAGGAGAAATCTCCAGAAAAAGAACTAAATGAAATAGAAGCAAGCAAACTACCAGATACAGAGTTCAAAACAATGCTCAAGGAACTTAATGACAGCTTCAAGGAGCTTTAACAGCATAAAAAAGGACATGGAAACCATAAGAAAGAACCAGTCAGAAATACACTAACTGAAATCAATAAATTACAGGAAATTAACAGCAGAGTAGATGAAGAGGAAAATCAAATCAGCAATTTGGAATGTAAGAAATCTAAAAACAAAAACAAAACTTCACAAAACCCCAATCATGACAGCAAAAAGAAAAAAATTCACAAAAGTGAGGATAGTACAAAGAACCTTGAAGACAACTTCAAGTGTACCAATATTTGCAACAAGGCAAGAGGGGGCGGGTTCTTTCTTAGAAAGAGAAGAGAAAAAGCAAGAAATTGAAAACCTATTTGAAAAAAATAATGACAGAGCCCTGACCAGGTGGCACAGTTGGTTGGAACTTCATCCCATATACCACAAGGCTGGGGGGTTTAATCCCCAGTGAGGGCATATATCTAGGTTGCAGGTTTAATCCTGGTCAGGATGCATATGGAGGCAACCTATCAATGTTTCTCTCTCTATAATACAGACGTTTCCCCCTCTTTCTCTCCTTCTCTCTTTCTATCTCCTCCCACACTCTTTAAAGTCAAAAAATATATCCACAGGTAAGGATTAAAATCAATAATGAGAGAACACTTACATAACCTGGTGAAGGTAATAAACACAATTCCAGGAAGTGCAGAGAGTCCCAAACAAGATGAACACAAAGAGACCCACACCATGACATATCAAATTAAAATGCCAAAGGTTAAAAACAAAGAGATTCTTAAAAGCATCAAGAGAAAAGCAGTTAGTTAACTACAAGGGAGTTCCCATAGGACTGTCAGCTGATTTCCTGACAGAAACTTTGCAGGTCAAAAGGGATTGGCAAAGAATATTCAAAGTGATGAAAAGCGAGGGCCTACAATCAATATTGCTCTGCCCAACAAAGCTATCATTTAGAATTGAAAGACAGATAAAGAGCTTCCCAGACAAGAAAACGCTAAAGGAGTTAGTTCATCACCTTACCAAACCAGTATTATAAGAAATGTTACATGGTCTTCTTTAAGAAATAGGGGGTGGGGGGGAATCAAAAATATTAATAATAAAATAGCAATAAATAAATAAATACCTATCAATAATTACTTTAAATGCAAATGGATTAAATGCTTCAATCAAACAACACAGGGTGACTGAATGGATAGTAAGACCCTTACATATGTGGTTTACAAGAGACTCACTTCAGATCAAAAGACATCCAGACTGAAAGTAATAAAGGGATGAAAAACATACTTCATGAAAATTGAAACAAACAAAATAAATCTGGGATAGTAATACTTAGACAAAATAGACTTTAAAACAAAGGCTATAACAAATAGGCAAAAAAGGATCCAGTAACTTCATTTCTGAGTATTTATCCAATAACAGTAAATCAAAAAGACATATACATCTGTATGTTTATTATTTAAGATATGCAGCATTATTTAAGATATTCAGCATTATTTAAGAAATGGAAGCAACCTAAGTGTCTATCAACAGATTAATGGATAAAGAAGCAGTGGTTCATATATACAATGGAATATGATTCGGCCATAAAAGAGAATGAAATCTGTAACAAGATGGATGGTCCTAGAGGATATTATGCTAAGTGAAATAAGTCAGACAGAGAAAGACAACTGCCAGATGATTTCATTTAATTTGTGGAATCTAAAAAATAAAATAAACAAACAAGCAGAATACAGACTCATAGAAAGAACATTCTGATGGTTGCCAGATAGGAGTGGGTTGGGGAGTTGGGTGAAAAAGGTGAAGAGATTTAGAAGTACAAATTGCTAGTTACAGAACAATCCCTGGGGATGGCAAGTACAGCATAGGAAATATAGCAAATAATATTGTAATAACTATATATGGTGTCAGATGGGTACTACATTTATTAGGATGATCACTTCTTAAGTTATATAAATGTCTAATCACAGGGGTTGTACACCTGAGACTAACAGAATATTGTACATCAACTGTAATTTAAAAATAAAAAAAGTTTAAAAATATCTACAGAAACAAAAACAATGGCATAGCCAAGACAAGAACAGTGACTGACATTATTGCAGTTACCTCCCACCCCACACCCAAAATGTTCTAGGTAAATGAAGCAAACACATACCATCCATATACACATAGTAGAAAAGCATTTTTGAGACACAACTGCTGTCCCAAACGATACACCTGTCTAGGTCTTTCGATCTATCTCTTACTCTTCCTAGAAATTTTTGTCAGAGCATATGCTTTTTCAAAATCCAACTTTAAATTATTCAATTAAATTTTCTGTAATCATGTTACACATAACAAAAGATGTTATGTTACATGTTACAGGTAAATATGTTACAGCTACAAGAAAATGGGAAGCCTATAAGCTCAGAATACCTAGGTTCAAGTTCAAACTCTGCAAATTTGAAAATTAACTTTAAATCTGTAGTTTCAGCTGTATAATACAGTTTACGTAAAGATTAAATAGGAAATATGTACAAAAGCATTTAATAAAGATATAAGCCTTATGAATGTAGATTATTATCTACTGAATATATCTATATAGACACAGATATCTACCAAGAGTGGGCCATATAAACTTTTTTGGGCCATGAGAAATCAGAACACCACTGTCTACAGAATCTCAACTCAGCAACTACCACACTGCTATGCATTCATAGTTATAAAAGTCACTGCCAGATCTTTTCAAAAAGAAAGCGGCTCCCTGGCATCATGTTTACTGTAATATATTGTTCTTAAAAAAAAAAACTGTCCTTCTTAGTCAGTTTTTATTCTTTATTCATTTTTTTTCATGACCAAAAATTTGTAGTTGTATCCTTCATGGTCTAATCTAAAGCCTGAAAAGAATTTCTAGGTCACTTTCCCATGACAATTCTCAGAATAAAAGTAAAAATTATCATACTATAAGGACAAGAAATTTATCTGCTTTAAAAAGTACAACTCAACATAAGTACAGTTTTATTTAAAAATAAAAAGGGGCTCAGAGGGAAAACAGATGCAAATATACCCAAGACACAGTTTGAACCTAAACAGGAAAAAGAAATACAACAGAGGAGGAAAGGAGAAGGAATAAATGACTAAGGCATTATCAACCCAGAACAAACTATAAATTATATATGTGGAAAAATACCAATGGTCTAAAGACACACCTTATATGTAAAAGTAAAGATATAAAAAAGAAAACTGATTAAAATAATTTAAAGCAAAATATGAGATTTTCAAATACATGGTCAATTTATGATTTTACAACATATGCCATATGTGCATCAGTGTAACATGTACTTCATTCACCCAATACATTTCTGTTGCACACTTATGTGCAAGAGTTAAAAATAAGAACTAGTGCTGCACTAAAAAATCTTAAAATTAATGAAATATCAGATGACTCTCATTTTAAGTGTTACTTTGGAAAACCAGCTCTGAAATAACAAAACCTTTTTTCCATCTGGTTATAATAAAATCCACTAGTCTCAACCAGTATAAAAGTCATCATAATAGTATAGAGATGAAAATACATACACACACATATAAAAATATAAGATGAATCACTTAAGTAAAACATAAAACGCCTTGTTAGACAATCTTTTTTAAGAGAATGATTAAAAAATAGATCAACAATCCATTATCTGGATCTTCAGAATTAATTCGTAGATTTCCAGGTAACAAAAGACTGCCACTTTAAAAAAATATTTTTATTTATTTATTTTTTTTAGAAAGGGGAAGGGAGGGAGAAAGGGAGAGAAACACCGATGTGTGAGTGAAACATTGGCTGCCTCTTGCACACCCGCAACTGGGGATTTGGCCTGCAACTCTGGCATGTGCCCTGGCTGGGAATCGAACTGTAACATTTTGGTTCTCAGGCTAGCACTCAATCCACTGAGCCACACCAGCCAGGACAGAAGATTGCCACTTTTTAAAATTATTCTAATAACCTTCAAAAATGGAGTACATACTTTCAAGCTTTAAAAAAAAATGAGAAATATAATTTAGCCTTTTCAGTATGACAAAAACTTAAAACTCTCATTATCATACTCATAGTGATGACCTCAAAAACAGGAAAACAATTACTCAAAACTAAAAAATAGTAGCTGATTATCATTTCATTTTTACTGTCTCAGCCATCATTTATCATTCCAGGTCAGAGAAGTGACAGCTATAATTTCTGGCAGTCATTGACAGGCTTATTCTCATCTGTTCCATGCTAAGAAACTAGATTAGGTCCATTAGTATTACACTGTATAATAGAATAAGCAGGTTCTCATATCTCTAGCTCTATTACAGCATTTCACACTGTATCTACCTAGTTACAAACATTTTTCTCTTTATCATCATCCCTGTCCCCACCAGTATACCAACTTGAGGATAGAGAAGGCTCTCTCCCTCAATTAATGTGTATCCAATACATGAAATAGGTCTGGTGACATTGTACATTATGACTTTCTCTCCTAAAAGATGCTCTAGGTTGATCTTTGTTAATCTTTTCTTATTTTCCTCTGCTATGCCACAGCAAAGAAGGAAATTCTTAGACCTTAAGACCTTCCTGGAGTGGTGCCGCAAATTATTTCCCTTTCCTAATTGTACTGTTATTTTTGCCAAAAAACTAAGATTTAATAAAGCTACTCCTCCAATAATATTAAGGGTCAACGGTTTTTCTGGCTAAGTCTCAATAAAGACAATACCCCCCCCCCAAAAGACAATGGGCTAATTTCTTTTTTATGTAGAGCTCTTTTTATACAAAGTACTCTTAAAACTTAATACCTATAAAGAATAAGAAAAATAAAAAATAAAGTTTAAAAAATTAAAATACAGAAAAAAGAGGTGCAAATTTCAAAGAATGTTAAATAAACATTTAAAACATTCAACTTTATCAATATTCAAAGAAATACAAATTAAAATAATATGAAACTAATTTTCACTTACCAAGTTGACCAATTTTCTTAAAAATATTAACCAGTGTTAAAAAGGGTAAAGCAAAATAGGCACTTATACACAATGATAATAAGTATAAACATAGTTTTACTAGAGGGCAACTTAAAAATATGTTGAAAAAGCATTAAAAACCATTATTCCTTTGATTTCACTATTCTACTGGTAGGATTTCATAAGAAGAAAACAACCACACCTGCACAAATACAGATGTACAAGGGTCCTCATCCCATATTATTTATAATAGTGAAAAACTATAAATAACTGTTTAATATGAAGTTTGATTAAGTAAATTTGGGCATATTCAAAAATGGAGAATTATTAAGCTGTTAAAAAATTATGTTTGATTATAGTTAACATCATGGGAAAAATGTTCATGACATGTTAAGAGGAAACTGGAAGTTAATATATATAAATGTAAATCTATAAAAAGATCCCAAGTCTGTCACACATATGTATATATGATTACCTAGAAACACACACACAGTGGTGGGCAAAAGTAGGTGTACAATTGTGAGTATGCAAAATGGTTTATGCTTATATTATTATTTATTAATCATTGTATTATTTATTTGTATTACAATTGTAATACACATACATACAGGGGTAGGAAAGAAGTAGATTTATAGTTATGAGAAGACAAAACAGTTTATTCTTGTATTATTATTTACTGTATTGTTTTCCGTAAGAACTGTAAACCTACTTTTGCCCCATCCTGTATATATGTATATACACACAGAGGGATGTTAAAACAAGAAAACTTGTTTAAAAGTTTACATAAGAGTTACACTTCCAGGTCCTCCTACCATCATCCCAAACAGTCTCGTAATCCTTTCATTCTCGTTATACCTTAAGGAACACATTGTATTTTTTTCCTCCCCTTTATTCCTCTCCACCCAGCAACCACCCCCACCAGCACCCCTCCGCACCTTAGTTCATGTTCATGGGTCCTACATATAAGTTCTTTGGCTTTTCCTTTTCCTGTACTATTCTTAACCTCCCCCTGTCTACTTTGCACCTACCGATTATGATGCTTATTCCCTGTAGCTTTTCCCCCATTCTTCTCACCCCCCCATCTCCATTTCTATGATTCTGTTCCTGTTCTAGTTGTTTGCTTAGTTTTTGTTTGTTTTTGCTTTTAAATTCATCTTGTTTTCAAAAAAATTAAAAAAGAAAAAAAGAAAGGCATTGAATAGCCAGTTCCCTAAGAACTAAGACAGGACCTGAGATTATTTGCTCCTCAAAGAAAAAGTAACCATTGCTATCTGCAACTGTAAAGAGACTTTTCAAAGGGTCCCCTCCAACATGTACACAGACACTAACTGAAGAGATCTATACATAGAACATTTTCAAACCTTACCTACTGAGTCACCACTAATACGATTTGCTTCTGATAACAGAACTCTAATATGAGGTATTTGCCTGCATCTCAAACTCATATCCACATTTTTTCAATGTTTATTCTCTCCATCTGAAACCACAGAATTATATATAAATCCTTTTTTGCTACATATGTATTAGATAATCATAATGGCCTATCATATACTCCATCTCAAAATTTCTTCTTTTCTGTGTCCAGGAGTACCAACCATTTTGTCACTAAAATCACATCACTTTACTACTACAGTATCTCCAATATCCCTGTCTCTAATTTTTCTCTCAATCATCCTATACAATGCTACCAAAATGACCAATTTGAATATATTATCACCCTACTAAAACAACTGTGCCTTGCTGTTACTGACCAGAGAATGAAGTCTAAACTTCATATCCTGGCAAATAAAAGGCAAACTGTGGAAGATTTTCAAATGCCATGCCATCCTAGCTCCCAACTTTGTACAAATCACCAATCCAGCCAAATAGTTCTGTTCGCAGGCTACTGACTGTGCTATGCACACCTCCATCTCTACAATCTTTTTCACACCATCCCCTCAGACTAACAAGTCATTACCTCCTCATCTCCACTTACCCAAGTACTATTTTTCCATCAAAGCTCAGCTCATTTATTTGAGAAACTACCTCACAATGAAGGGTACATTTCCAGATGAAGGAAATTTTAAAAATATTAACGCAATTTACACAGCTAAGAGCTGGAAATCAAACTATCTAAAGATGTGAAACCTAGGTTTACTGTTTATTTTATATCCATGGGCAAGTTACTTAAATCTTCTAAGCTTCCACACAGAACTTATAAAAGGCTAATATCTGACTGAACTTTTTAAAAGTTGTGAAAATTAAATAAAAATATATATAACACAGTAAACACAGTTCTTTAAATGTTAAGTATTGTTCTTATTGTTGTTTCTGTACTCAAGAAGCTTATAGTCTAGTTCAAGTTGCATGCCCTAAGTACTCACTTCATCTGCTTGTCGCCCATCTCAAAAAAGCTTGACAGAACTTAAGAATTCCAGTATTTTCATTATCCTCAAAGGAGAAAACTGAAAAATGGTAAATATTTCTCCCCTTAAGATATAAAGTTCATCAGTGATTCGCCAGAAAAATGAAATGAGGGCATTTATTTTCCAGAATAGTTATATATCTAACCAGTGAAAGTGGCTCTAAATTAAGTAACACCTAAAGAAAACATATACCCATTCTATAAAAAAGCTAAAGAGGACCTGTCCAGTGTGGTTCAGTTGGCTGGATGTCCTCCTACAAAGTTAAAGGTCACCACCAGTTCATTTCCCGGTCAGGGCACTGCCTGGGCTACAGGCCAGGTCCCTGGTTGGAGGCATGCAAGAGGCAACCGAATCTCACACTGATGTTTCTCTCCCTCTCTTCCTCTCTCCCTTCCCCCTGCCCTCTAAAAGTAAATAAAAATTTAAAAATGTTTAAAAAAAAAGTTTACCGTAAGATTCTAGTCAGAACCAATTAATTTATAGTATCTGTGGTTCTGAATTTTTTGTTAACAAATTATTTCTTAAATTATATTTTATTACATTACAGTTGTCCTAATTTTTCCCACTCTGCCCCCCTCTGCCCAGACAACTCCCATACTTTTGTTCATGTCCATGGATCATGCACATAAATTCTTTTGGCTATTCCATTTACAATACTGTACTTTCCATCACCATGCCTATTCTGTAACCACCTATTTGTACTTCTTAATCCCCCCACCTCTTTACCCATTCCCTGAAATCTCCCTCTCATCTGGAAACTATCAAAATGCTCATTCTCTGTTCTCGTTTGCTTAGTTTGTTTTTTAGATTCAACTGTTGATAGGTATGTTTGACCTTCTTTTTCTTAAATAAGACCCTTTAACATTTCATATACTAATGGTTTGCTGATGATCGACTCCTTTAGTTTTCTCTAGTCAAGGAAGCTCTCTCTCTGCCCTTTGATTCTAAATGATAGATAGCTTTGCTAGCTAGAGCAATTTGGCTATAGGTCCCTGCTTTTCAGGACTTTGAATGCTTCTTGCCAATCCCTTCTAGTCTGCAAAAATGTCTTTTGAGAAATCAACTGACAGTCTTATGGGAACTCCCCTGTAGCAAACTAACTGCTTTTCTCTTGTAGCTTTTAAAATTCTCTCTTTATCTTTAACCTCTGGCATTTAATTATGATGTATTTTGGAGTGGGCCTCCTTACATCCAACTTGTTTGGGACTCTCTGTGCTTCCTGGACTTGCATGTCTATTTCCTTCACCAAGTTAGGTAAGTTTTTTTTCATTATTTTTTTCAAATAGATTTCCAATTTATTACTCTTTCTCTTCTCCTCTGGCACCCCTATGATATGAATGTTGGAAGGCTTATAGTTGTCCCAAGGGCTGCTTAAGCCATCCTCGTTTTGGGGATTCTTTTTCCTTCTTGTTCTCATTGGTTGTTTTTTGCTTCCTCAGGTTCCAAATTATTGATTCTCGGTTTCATCTACTCTACTGTTGTTTGCCTGTAAATTGTTGTTTTAATTGGTGCATCCTTCATTTTCTGACTGGATCTTTTTTATGTTGCGGAGGTCCTCACTAAGTTCCTTGAGCATCCTTATAACCAGTGTTCTGAACTGTGCATTTAATAGATTGCTTATTATCAGTTCATTTAGTTCTTTTTCTGGAATTTTGATCTATTCTTTCATTTGGGCTATGTTTGTCTTTTCATTTTGGTAACCTCCCTGTGTTTGTTTCCATATACTAGGCAGAGCTGCTAAAACTCTGTCTTGGTAGCATGGCCTAATGATGTAGGCACAGCCTCCCCTATCACCCTAGCTGGGTACTCAAGATATACCCTTCGTCTGGGCTGAGTATACCCTCCTCTTGTAGTTGAGCCTTGGTTGCTGTTGGCAGGTTAATGGGACGGATTTACCCAAGCAAGTCAGTTGCAAGGACTGTCTGTGACCTCTGACCACCAACCTCCATCCTCCGTGGAGGATCAGCTATGTAGGGGCAGGGTGGTAATTCTCCAATGTGGTCTGTAGTTGTCCACTGGTTGTGCAGGATCTGGGGCTTCCTGGGTGATGCAAGCCAAGGCCAGCCTCCACTTGTGTTTTGCCTGGGGCCACCCTGCATGAGCTACAAAGTAATCTGCAGTTGCTACTTGTGCTGGGCTTGGAGATTCCCAGGAAAAGCCAACCTGTGAATCTAGGCTAGCTGCTGCTAATGCTGAGCTGGGGCCCCTTAGCAAGAGATGTGGGGGTTGGGGACTGGGGGCTCCCTGAGGCTGGCCTTTGATTGTTTTAGAGTATTTAGGATGTTGTGAAGCAGGAGCCAAGACCAGCCATTCATAAGGAAAAGCAACTGTTAAGATAGGTGAGCCTGTAAATTGGGTTGGGCAAAGCCTCAGGACATCTCCATAGCAGGACTAACAAGTGTCACCCAAGTTGGTGAAGTTGCAGATACGGCACCAGCCTGATGGAGCTGTAGATCTGTGGGGAGAGGAATCAAAAAAGTCACAATGGCCTTTGCCCACCTTTCTGTCTTGGAGAAAACTGTCCCTCATCTCTGGCCTGATGCCAGATCCTTCAGTCTCTCCTTGTATGCCACTGGTGCTGGAGCTCAGAGGTAGTCTTTCAAGCTGCTACCCTGGTGCTGGAGCTCAGAGGGAATGAGTATGAGTAAGTCCACATGTAGGTTCTTTTACAAGGAACTGCTTGGGACTCCAGAATTTTCTTCTACCTCCTCAGTCCCTGCTGGTTTCAACAGCCAGAAGTTATAGGGACTTACTTCCTGGCACTGGAACCCAGGGCTGGAGGGCTAGTTGTGGGGCTGGGACTCCTCACTCCTGAGATATCCCTCCTGAATTTTTATCTAGCACCCATGGTTGCAGGACCAGCCTGTTCCACATCTCTGTATCTTCACCCCTCTGACCAGTCTGGATGGATGTGGTTTCTTTAATTCTGTAGTTGTGGTTGTGCATGGAGGCAAGCCCTGTTTCCCTCACCTTAATCTTGACCAGAAGTCCCACCGTTCTGAATTTTATGATCAATCCATCCCACCAAAAAAAAAAAAAAAATTATAGTACTTATTTTGGTGCCCAAAATCAAAATAGACTGCTAAATTTAATCTAGATAAGAGTAGCAGTACAACATAGGAAATATAGTCAATAATATTGTAGTAACTATATATGGTGCCAGTTGGGTACTGGAAATATCAAGAAAAACACTTTGAAAAGTATATGATTGTCTAATCACTATGTTGTACATCTGAAACTATTATAAAGTAATAGTTAATATAAACTGTAACTGAAAGGAGTAGCAATTTCTTTTGAATTCCCAACCTCAAAACTAATTAATTTTTCATTTAGAAATAGTCTGGTATTGTTCTTTAACCCCCAATGAAACAGGTTATTCAGGCAAGGAGGATTAATTGATACTAGCCATGAGGCAAAAGATGGTTGAAAACTGGGTATTGACAAAGCATCATGTCACAGATTACAAACTACACACCAATAGGAAATAACTATTAAAATGGTGACAGTGGTCACCTCAACCAAGTGATCAAACTTAGCACCATTACTAATGGCACTATTCCCTCCTGATGAAATGTAATATGAAGTACACCTATCAAATAATCTTACCAAGACTACTTAATCTGAATTTAACCAAGCCTTTACACCAAGTTTGTAATTTATGAGAAATACAAAAGATCAAGTTAAATACCACAATAAAACAATTATTTTAAATATCATGAATATAAAAAAAATCTACAAGATAACAGCTTTGTTGAACTGATATCTTCAAAAAGTTAATACCATATGAAAAAAAGTGAAGAGGGCAGACAGGTCTAGATTTAAATAAATAAGCAGATATAATATGTTTGAGATATAATAGGAGAATTGTATATGGACTGGCTATGTGATTATTTTCTTAAGTGTTTTAATGTTATTGTGGTTAAGTGGTTACTTTAGGAAATAAAAACTGAAATACTTAAGAATGAAGTATGACGTCTACAATTTACTTTCAAATGATTTAGTGCATATATATATATATATGAAAATATTGGAGTATTTACAGCTGTTGAATCTAGGAGGAAAATCTGCAAAGGGTCACTGTATTATCCTTTCAACTTCTCTGTATGCTTAAAATTTTTTATCATAAGAAATTTTTTAAAATAAATAACTTGGAAAAAATTTTAAAGTTCATCTTTACTTTCTTCTTCCTGTTTACCACACTCTTAAGGGGGAAAAAATTAAGTTAACTGCAGCCTTGTGTAGTTAGGCACCAACCCCGGCAGAGATGAGGTAGATCCAAAATCTTCATATATTAGCTATGCAACTCTGAGCAAGTTATAAAATCTAAAACTATTGAGATAATACCATGGCACATGGCAACCACTCAATACAGGCCCATCTAATCCCAATGTTTTATTTCCTATGCTGATGTGGCTGAATGTACACTGACTTTGCAATCATCTGCTTCACTTAGCTGTTATGTGTATATGTATGCTTAGATTATTTAACTTTCATGATACTAAACAGGTATCAGTACATCCATGTTCATAGCAGCATTATGCGTAATAGATAAAAGGTAGAAGAACCCAAGTATCCATCAAGGATGAATGGTAAACAAAATGTGGGATGCTCATACAAATATTATTCGGCCTTAAAAGGGAAATTCTCACACATGCTGCAACGAAGATGAAACTTTGAAGGCATTACACTAATTGAAATAAGCCTGTCACAAAAGAAAAAATACTTCATGATTCTACTCCTATAAGGTACTTCGAGTAGTAAAATTCATAGAGACAGAAAGTAAAATGGTGGTTACCAGGGGCTGGCTGGTGGATGATGGAAACAGTTATTCTATAACAGGTATGGAATTTCAATTTGGGAAGAGAAAAAAGTACTGGAAAAGGACAGTGGTGATGGCTGCATAACAATGTGAATATATTCAATGTCTCTAAATTATACACTTAAAATGCCTAAAAGAGTTAATTTTATGTTATGTGTATTTTATCATGAATTTAAATAATTTTTTAAACAGTTAATCTAAAAATATACAAACACATCCATTTCAGAGAAGAATTAACTAATTGTTAATGATAGTTTGGCACTATGGGAGAATTTCACTCTTTTACGTATACATATACATGTTAAAATTTTATAAGCACCATTAGTTCTGTAACGGAAGAAATTTCAATCCTAGTTATTCTGGGTGAAATGATATATGTTGGGAATGTGCTTTAAAATACCAGAGCAACACAATAAGAATAAGTGGAGGAAGGGAAATGAAACATAAATTGTAAAATGTTGATAACTGTTGAAGAAGGATAATAGGTAGACCCAGAATTCACAACACTATTCTGGTTTCTTTTGTATTAATTAAAAGTTTTGACTTCCAGCCAAGATGGAGGCGTAGATAAGATATACTTTGTCTCCTCACATAACCAAAAGGAAAACAAAATTTAAAAACAAAAAACTGGAACAGAAAATCAAACTATGCAAGTCCAACAACTAAGAAGTTCAAAAAGAAACATTCATCCAGACAGCTAAAAGGGGACGAGACAGGCTGCCCAAGGGGAGAGGACGTGCAGCAAGGTGGCGGCTGGAGGAGTGGGTGAGGCAGTGACTGACAGACCAGGAAACCCAAGGTTCCAGCGCTGCAAAAGCAAGCCTCAAAACCTCTGGCTGTAAAAACCGGTGGGGGTTGTGGCAGTGGCAGAAACTCCCAGACTCATAGGAAAGTTTGCTGGAGAGACCCACAGGGTCCTAGAAGATACACAAACCCATCCACCCAGGATTTAGCACCACAAGGGCCCAATTTGCTTGTGGTACCAGGGGAAGTGACTGAAAGCCAGCAAAGAACCAGGCAAGCGCCACTGTTCTCTCTCCGACCCCTCCCTCACATAGAGCGCCACAACACAGCAAGGTGAGTTGCCCCACCCTAATGAATACCTAGGTTCTGCCCCTTCCAACATAACAGGCACACTGACACAAAGAAATATGGCCCAAATGAAAGAACAGATCAAAGCTCCAAAAACAGAACTAAGCGATGCACAGATAGCCAACCTATCAGGTGCACAGTTCAAAACACTGGTAGTAAACAGGATGCTCAAAGAAATAGTGGAGTATGGTCACAAAATGGAGGAAAAAGTGAAGGCTAGGCAAAGTGAAATAAAGAAAAATGTACAGGGAACCAACAGCAAAGGGAAGGAAACAGGGTCTCAAATCAATGATTTGGAGCAAAAGGAACAGATAAACATTCAACCAGAACAGAATGAAGAAACAAGAATTCAAACACGTAAGGAGAGGCTTAGGAACCTCTGGGACAACTTTAAACATTCCAACATCTGAATCATAGGGGTGCAGAAGGAGAAGAGGAAGAGCAAGAAATGGAAAACTTATTTGAAAAAATAATGAAGGACAACTTCCCCCATCTGGTGAAGGAAATAGACTTCCAGGAGATCCAGGAAGCCTGGAAGAGTCCCAAAGAAGCTGGACCCAAGGAAGCACACACCAAGGCACATGATAATTACATTACCCAAGATGAAAGATAAGGAGAGCATCTTAAAAGCTGCAAGAAGAAAGGCGACAGTTACCTTCAAGACTACCTACCCATAAGACTATCAGCTGATTTCTCAAAAGAAACCTTGCAGCAAGAAGGGGCTGACAAGAAACATGAAAAGTAGGAACCTACAGCCAAGATTGCTCTATTCAGCAAAGCTATCGTTTAGAATCAAAGGGCAGATAAAGAGCTCCCGTGACAAAAAAGTAAAGGAGTTTATCATTACCAACCCCTAATTATATGAAATGTTAAAGGGGCTTATTTAAGAAAAAGATGATCAAAAACTATGAACAGTAAAATGACAAACAACTATCAACAACTGAACCTAAAAAAAAAAAGAAAAACAAACAAACCTAGGCAAACAACTAGAACAGAATCACAGAAATGGAGATCACATGGAGGGTTATCAGTAGGGATGGGGAAGGAGGAGAATGGCAGAAATGGTACAGGGAATAAGAAGCATAAATGGTAGGTACAAAATAGACAGGAGGATGCTAAGAACAGTATAGGAAATGGAGAAGACAAAGAACTTATATGCATGACCCAGGGACATGAACTAAGAATGGGGAATGCTGGGGGAAGGCGGGTGCAGGGTGGAGGGGAATAAAGGGGAGGAAAAAAATGGGGCAACTGTGATAGCATAATCGATAAAATACACTTTAAAAAAATTCCATGATAAAAAATTATTTTCAATCTACAATTTTAGAAAAAATATGTACACATTTATCTTCACACGTGTGAAATGTTTGAAGTTATAAAAATGTTAGTTTCATTGATAAGAATGCCCTTTTATTATCAATTCTCAACCACACAAAAATAATTTTATATAAGCCACAATATTTCATTATAATTCTTTTCTCTTACTTATCATTTTTTTAATATTCTATTTTAAGTAGTTTATCCATAATCTGAAAGTTTAATTCATTTTAGGATGGTGAAAAATTAGACACTTACTATAATACTTTTCAATCTCTAAAATATAAATTTAGTTTAAAAAGTTCATATGGTTTATACTTAAACACACCAGAAATTCCTAGAAACCAGGATACCAACTAAATGTCTCCAATGTATTAAATGGAAGGAAAAAAGGGTTAGGAACTAACATCGCTTATGAATGCCTACAACATGCAGGTTCATATAATTCCAACAATCATGCTGTGAAAGAGATATCTCTGTATAACAGATGAATACAGGCTCAAAAAGATTAAGTGACTTCACCAATGTCAGACAAATAGGAACAAATCAAAATAAGGCTAAAATTTAAGATCTCTTCTTGAAAAACCTTCTCAAAAAATAAGAAAAAGAATCAGAAATTCCACCTTTGATGTAAGTAGGAGACACTATTATTGTAACCTTAAATATAACGCATAAAGACAGAATGCTGATGGTGAAACTGTAAGTGACTTAGAGCAGAAGGTTAATGTTAAGTCTGTACCAAAAGAGGTAACAAAAAGATTATTTACTCTGCAGTACTCCAGAAAGGCTTAGAAACTAGAGCCTCTGGAATAGGCAAGAGGGGAGAACCAAACCCCCCAACCCACACACACACACACACACACACACACACACACACTCACTCACTCACTCACTCTCTCTCCCCCCTCCTCCTCCCCCTCTCTCTCCCTCCCTCCCTCCCTCCCCCTCTCTCTTTTTCCCTCCCCCCTCCCCCTGCCATGGGAATGAGATATGGTATCCAGCAAACCTAATCAGAGTGGCTCCAGATTTGCAGGCATCCCACACAGAAGTTAAATGGTATGAAAACAGGGAGACTAAGTGAAAATTTATAAACCCAATGGTGAAACTTGTAGCCTTCTTCCCCAACCAAGGACCGGTAAGTACCCTGCCATCCAAACTCATAACCTTTGCCAATGCCCTTCTCTCCTCATTATTACACTCACACACAGACAGAAAAATGAAGGACTCTTATCTGAAGAAATTAAAAGTCTTCTTATTCACCACCAGAGACAAGAAGTAAAGGTAAAAACATCAGAGTTCATTAATCATTAAGCCATGCTCAATACATGTCCAGTGAGCTTCCTATTACGTTTGAAACCTTCTCTTGATTATAAAGGAACTGCTAAGGATTACACAGACATGCAGAAAGCCTCCAACAACAAGAGACCAAACAAACAGAAAAGTCAGAGAAACCAAAAACAATGCAAAAACAGAACATGTCAAAGCAAGCATGATTAATATCCTTGAAGAGATAATAAATGTGCCCCATGAAAAAGGAACAAGATGCTATAATACAGTAACAATGAACAAGAAGAAGTCATAAAACATTTTTTAAGATACCTGAAATGTTAAAATTCAGTGAAAGTGCTCAAATCTCCCAGACAGTTGAACAAAGACTATTTGAAGATCAAATTTTGAAATACCAACATTGCAGCCAGGCAGTAACGGAAGACCTCCAAGCTTCTGAGGGAAAATATGTCCACTATAGAAATCGCTCAACAGTCAAACAGTAAAGTGTGAGGGTAAAAATAAAATCCCAAAAATATATTCCCATGCAGTCTTTCAGAGTAATAGTAGAGAAAACAAAACAAAGGAATAAACCAAAAGGAAGACATAGGATCCAGAAAAAAAGGACTGAACTAATACTACAGAAATTCCCAGAATGTCAGCTATGGGAAGTCCCAAAATGACAGCCTTGCAGCAGGCCTAAAAGGAAACAATCTAGACCAAAGCAGGAAGGACAGCTACAGAAAGGATGGATGGCTACAGGAACAAATGGAACTACTAATAATATCTGACAGATCTGACCATGTGGAAAATTGTACTGAGATGCATTTTATGAAGCTGCTGGAGAATATAGAAAGACTTTGCCAGATAAAACTAACCAAATGAAAATACAAGGCATGAAAAACAAAAGGTTACACAAGAAAATGAAATCACAGTAAACTATCTCAGCAGTGACAAACACTTGGTCATAATGATGAAAACTCTGAATATGAATTTAATCTAAAATTGTGGAACAATATTAGAAAGATGGGGAAAAGTCTAGTTTGAAAAACTTTTGAACATCTACCCCTTTATTTTTTTTATTTTTTAAAAATACCTTTATTTTTCTATTATATATTTTCTACTTGCATATTGCTAGTGTAAAGGAATGAATGCTATTGATTTTTGTTTTATCGCTTATTTATACCTTAACATTAACAAGTCCCATAGTTTTTTTTTTCTTGTTTTTTTTTTTAGTTTATTTTATTCTCATTGAGAGAGAGAGAAAGGGAGAAAGAGAAAGACAGAGAGAGTGAGAGAGAGAGAAACACTGATGTGAGAAACAACAGTTAGCTGCTTCTATATGTGCCACAAAGCAAGATTGAGCCTGCAGCCTAGGCATGTGCCCTAACTGGGAATCAAACTGGTGACCTTTCGTATTGCAGGACGATGCCCAACCAACTGAGCCACAGCAACCAGGGCTACCCCTTTAAAATCACTGATATTTCTACCTCAAATTATTCAATTCTAAGAAAGGCCTCTATTTTCATTACAGTTAAATTCTATAACTACTTTCAAGTCAAAAATTCCGTAAAACGCTCTGGTTCTGTCTTGGGATACTTCACAGGGTCATTCTAAAATTAATAAATAAAGTTAATAAATGCAAAGCAAACACTAAAAAAATTTAGGAGATATATATGTTTTCTTGGTTACCTGAATCAGTTAAGACATTTTGTTACCTAATAATGTGTTCGTTCTGTTGTTTGTTATAACTCTAAATGTTGCATACCTTCCGTACGTGTTCTACTTTAACTTCCACATCTACTGATTCATTGTTATTCCATCTTACAGGAAAATAAGCTATGAACTCTTCAGCAAATTACCTCTGTAAGAACCAAAGCCTAGTTATTTTCTAGTTTTGGAAATCTAAAGTGTCTTGCCCTTTATTTTTCTATAACTTTTATTTGATAACTCTGGCTATCATGCCAGACAACTGCAGCACTGACACAGGCTTTAGGTGTGTAAGACATCAACCTGTATATTAGGTTGACCTAGGTTGATATGCTTTTACAATTCTCTTGTTCATCACTTTTAACTTACATATCTACTGTCAAGGATCCTTTCTGTATCTAAACTGACCCACCTTTTAATTTGTTATGAAGTTAACAAAAACAAATTATCATTCTTGACTCAAATAAAATTTACTAAATGCCCTGCCAAGCCCTTTCATACACATTTTCATTTAACACAATTAGCAGTCCTTACTAAAGACTTAAAAAAACAAAAACAAAAAACAAACCCTACTACAAATAAATAAAGGAATTTAATTGCTTAATGAAGTTGAAAGACTTTTCATTTTTTTATTTTTTGAAGGATCTGTTACCTTGCTTAGTTGTCTTAATAGCTAATTTCTAGTTGTGATTCAGATTCCTCAATCAGTGAGATATGGGATAATTGCAGGAGTGCATTGAACTGTCCTATGAAACTATCCAATACTAAAAAGAGGTATACATACCTAAAAAAAAGGATACCTCGTTATCCATTCACTAAGATTTTTACAAAAAGCCCAGAGAAATAAGAACTATATTACAAATTAGAACTTTTCTATGTGCAATCATAACTATATTGAATGCATTATGTAATCTTGCTATTTTAATACCACCGTTGTTTACGAATCTTCTTAATTGAGTAAAACAGAACCTTAATTCAGTTTTATCTGAGTTTTAGGATATAAGCACCTCCCAAATTAACATTTTCGCCATTAAATTTACCATCAAGACACAAAAAGCAAACCCCTTTTGGTTTTTAATTTTTTCTCAATAAAAACAGCATTTGTCAAAAAAAATGAAAATCTTACAAGTGTTAATAATCTAGTCACTAATCAAAGAAACCTAAATAGGTCACATAAAAACATCTTCCCCACATGCTTTTTTAAAAACATTTTACATATTTGTTTTTAGAGAACGGGGGGAGGGAGGGAGGAAGAGAGGGTAAGAAACATCGATAGGGTTGCCGCTCGTGGGACTGAACCTGTAACCCAGGCATGTGCCCTAACGTGAATAGAACCAGCGACCTTTCCCTTTACAGGACACCCAGCCAACCGAGCCACACTGGTCAGGGCTTCCCCACATCTTAATGAAAAGCTATCACTGCTTACGTTCAGGCTTAGTAAGGTAAGCTGTAGCTTTCAAAAGGAGGATCCTAAATATAACTTAAAAGGCTAGAAAAATTTTCCTTTTAACAGCCATTTCACTTTAAGGGACACTTATGTGCTCCATATTTTAAGTCAGAACTGTTAAAGAATGCTTATTTATTTACTTCCAGCCATTCCAATCCACTGACAATGTTACAGCCACATTCACTTCCTCAAAGAACACAGAAAAGCAAATGCATTGTTTACACATCATAATGCAAGACTTCCAGGCACTTAAAACTTTTAAATGTAATCATTAAGACAAAATAGCTTCAGAATACTAACCACCTAAAATTCCAGACTAAAACTACTAGAAAAACCACTTTCCTAGAAGCAACCCTCTCCAAAGCTTAGATCTTTACCTTGTGCCAGAGCACCTGATGCCTATGCTTAGATGTCAAAGCTTTATTACATGGAAAACATCAAGAAATAATTAACTGTTGCTATATATTCGTTTACAGTATTTTTAAAAATTGTGAATAGCCATTCCAATTCAAATATACAGAGAATTTTTCCTGATGTAAGGTACCATTAGATCAGCAATGCTAAAACTGTTTGATACTTCACTTTTCTTTTCAAAACAAACAAAAAATCTTGATAATACTGCGTATCAATGAATATTAAAGATCATTATGCACTTTAAGCTTCTGGTCACATAACTATCTAATTTTCAACCAGTCTCCATGTTGTACCTACCACTTACTGTCAGATCTTTGTGTATCAATAGCTAAACAGGTAAGATCATTTATTTAAAAGAAATGCTTTCTGAAGAATTATATGTCTAACCTACATTTTAAATCTGTCTAGCCGTGTCTAAAAGGGACGTATAAGAATTTGCCATTTTCTGTTACTAAAATATTTTGCAGCCACTTGCTCTGGCCCTAAAACGTTAACGCTCCTGATTTTATCATTTGCTGCAGAGGTGGAAAAAAAATATGGCTGAAAATTCTTTTTGAAGGATGGTATTTCAAACAAGACCACTCAAAACACTTAAGCCTACGGAGCGGAAAGGAGAGTGTGGAGGGAGAGGTACCTTAAGAAACAGCACTCTTTGGGCCCTGCACGCTACCTCATTTCCCTAATAGGGATGAAAAGCTCAGGCCTCTGGTAGCTTCCAGCTGACGCCAATACTCTCCACACCCCTTTTTTTGACAGAATTTTCTGGCGCTAGAGCCTTGTCACAAATATGAATTCTATGATCAACACTAAACGGTCTAATAATCAATCGACCATCTTTTACAAGACAAAACCCTTCACGATACCATTCCCTCCTATCTCCCTCGGTAGCCAAACACTCGTAGACGGGTCTCCTAGACCGAATTCTACTAAGCGAGAGGCAGAAACGATACAGAAAGAGTTTCGGCCATTCCCCTCAACTGCGACCGAAATTATAAGCTCCATTTCCTGTCCCCACGAGGGCTGCAATATCGCCTGCAGAAAACCGGACGTTTCCCGCCCCCTCCAGGATGGTGCACGCAGCCCCCGCGCTCCCCCTGCTCCAACCCAGCGGGCGCGGCGGGGTGGCGGGGGCTGGCGTTCCCCCACCCCTCCTGGCGCGGGGATCTACCTCGCGGCAGCAGCTTCACTTCCCCGTTCTCCTCCCGGGCGGCCCCGCCGGCCTCGCCCGCCCCGCCAAGGCCGTGCCGCCTCCGTTCCTTCTCTCGCTTTTCCTTGGGTCTGCGCGGCTTGGCGTTGGCCGAGGAGGCGGCGGCCGGCAGGAGAGGGTGAGGCTGAGCGTGCAACAGCGTAGGAGGGACCAGCAGTTTGCGCGGCACCGGCTGAGACGAGGCAGAGGCTGAGGATGGGACTGAGGACGGGACGGCCGTGCCAGCGGAGAAAGAGAAACTGCTCCGAGCCGGGGATGGGGAGGGGGCAGGAGACAGAGCAGCGAAGCTCCAGGACGTGGTGCTGCCATAGCTCTGAGGCGAAGGTGCCGCCGGCGACTGCAGCTGCCTGGTGTTCCCGCCGCTGCTTCCTTCTCCGTTCAGTCTCCGCGGCGCTTTCTTCTCCTCAGTCCGGACTTTCTTGGCGGACAGAGGACCCGGTGGGTCCCGGGAAGCGATCTGCAGCTTGCCGAACGGTTCTTTCTCTGGGACGGTGGGGGCGGCTGCAGCGCCGTGCACTGGGCTCGGCGGCTCCGCCATTTTGCGCTCCTGTTGTATTTACTCTCCTCTGCTCCCGGGAGCAGGGCAGGGGCGGGCCCTAAGCGGGGGGCGGGGGAGGCGGAGCGTCCGGGCTGCCGGCCGGGCCCTTCATTGAGCGAGCCATCCTGAAAGATCCCTGTAGAAACCAATCAAAGGAGCCGAAGAGGCGGGGTCGCCAAGTGGACCCGGTTAGGAGGTCAAGGCTCCGCAGGGTACTAGTCGTGGCCCAAGGGAGCTGCGAGGGGAGGGTCTTCCAAGTATTGCCAGCGGGAATTGAGGCGGCCCCTACTCCGGACCCCAAAATTTGCCCGGACCCAGGTTGCGCCCCGTCACTGCCTCGAGGACTTTGTCATACCACTTTCTCTTTTTTTCCCCCTTGAGTCCTTTGGGTCCCTCCTTGCCTCTTCGAGCCCAGAAAGCCGTATTTCGCGGATGCTCATCTCGAAGGAGAAAATTTTTCCGGTAATTAAGTTCCTTCTTGGCAGTAGTCCATTGATGGGAGGGGCTTAAAGTCACTTGGTGTTTTGACAAGATTTGTTATTGTTACTTAAACCATCAACTCCTAAAGTTTGAGGGAGATAACTTCCTGCAAACCTAGAACTTTTGGATTACTTCTGAGCTTGAAGGTAAGAGTCTCCGTGGAGATGTTTTTTTTAACTTTTGTCATGGGACCCTTAAAGATTTTAATTTATAACTCAGACCCGCTAAGAAAAATCCGTAAGCGATATTTATAGACGTTTGAAAAGCAAGGTTTATTTTTTAAGTGTATTTTAGCGTTTAGTTAGTATCTTGAGTGTTAGATATTTCGTAAGCGTGTACTTTGATTTCTAATTTAGAAGATAAGGAATTTGGGGAGATAGGTTACAGTAATACGGTTGCAACCAAAACAAGGAGCACAATTTTAATTTAAAGTCTCACGTGAGATCGAAAGTCAGAGGAATAGATTGTAAAAATAAAAATAGTTAAATCACACAACCATTCAGAAGGTATTTTGGGTCCTAAAAACGGACCTAAAGTGCCCGTAAACTTTCTGGAAAACAGTTAAAAGTAACTATCCAGAATTGCCAATATTGTGGCTTTATGAAGTTGGATTTTTGTCCTTCGTGCCTTTTTGTTGTTTTGTCATTGTTGTTGTTGTTTTAAAGAATATTTTGTAGTCAAATGTAATACTGGCTTATGGACTTGTTTTGTTTTTTTAAGTGCTTCCAAATTTTAAAGTGAAAGTATTTATTTCCTTTAATACATAGCAGTGAAAGCAAGTAAAAACTTTGTAGTTGGAATTGACTGGCAGCAGATGTCTGCATGAAAAGTAGCATTTGTGGAAGAGTGGGCAGAGAGGATAGAGTTGGAAATCATTTGCAACTGACTTTGTGACCTAAGTCAATGTGCTTCATCTGTCAGAACCTATGTTTTATTTGTTGAGTTAATTTGATTGCATGATTACTAAGGCCTTTTCCATGCTTTAAACCTTAAACTTCTGCCTCCTATATTCAAGAAGCATTTCAAAATTACACTGAAACCATTACCGTTACCATTAAAATAGCCTTCTAATTGTTGACCTTCCAGATAGAGAAAACTGTTTTTTTGTATACATTAATGTAGTGCCTGGAAACTTGCGCTACTTATTCCCTCATCTGCTACATAGAAGCCTAGAAAATCTGACTACACAAGGGTCCAGCTAAAGTGAACTCTCATCTGTGTGAATTTGTTATCCTTGCACTATACTGTTCTAAATTTGCAGAGCCCGAGCAAGAATGGCACTGGAGGCTCACATATCATATATCCAAATATTTAAGTTATAAATCAAGATGATAAACTTTTTTAAAATACATTTTTTAAAAAATATATTCCGTACTACTTGGACAAATCTACTTAAATAATAATCCAGAAGACCATGTTTAAATTTCAAATTTTCAGACTTTTAGAGATGTCAGACTGGCCCTATCCTCTTTCCATTCCTACCACTAGGTAGTTTCTTCACCTACTACTCAAAAAGGGATCATGTGTGCATGCAATCGACACATCCAAGCTTATGTCCACCTCCCCTCACCCCCTGCAAATAGTGATGTATAATCAGCAACTCAGTCTGCCCTTAGATCTAGGAAGTCTAAAAGAGGAGTGCAGGCTCCAAGCTGGCATGGCCCCTTGATTTCAAAGACACCTTGCCATTTACAGCAGAAGGAAGATCCTTACCCAGGTCTAAGGGCAGTACTATTGTTATAAACCGTACTCAATTATCTGTTTTCTTTCCCATGTATTCAGACATTCTTTTTCAACTAGAACATTCCTAACAACATTGAACTAGAAGAGAATTCCCATGACTGTTACCAGTTGATACTGTCTTCCCCTCTGCTAGCAATAAAACCATCCATTTCTCTCCATGTCCACTGTTGCTTCCCTATTCCAAGTACTGCCATCTCTCACGTGAAAGACTCTCCTTATTTCTTGTCTCATTATATTCTAGCTTTCTCAGATCTCTTTTTCATTCTACCTAAAACATTCTATTCAAAATCAGACAGGTCATATCTAGCTATCTATTTTTAGCATTTTATCTAACCTTTTTAATTTTTAAGCTTAGATCAGTCAGAGTACCTTCTTGGATAATCCCCTACTTCAGATAACCTCGGAAGTGGAAGTCCTTCGTTAACTCTTTTTTTAAAAAAATATTTTTTATTTATATTTAGGGAACGGTGAAATGAGGGAGAAAGAAAGGTAGGGAAACATGGATATGTGAGAGAAATATTGATTGGTTGCCCCCTTGCCCACCTCCAAATGGGGACCTGGCCTGCAACCCAGGCATGTGCCATGACCAGAATCAAACGTGTGACCTTTCAGTTTTCCAGACTATGCCCAATTCACTGAGCCACACTACTCAGGGACCTCCAACTATCATTTTAACTGACCCCAGTGTCCATGCTAATGATCCATCCAGTATGTTTGCCTTAGTGTTTCTTCTTGGACCTCATTTCTATTCTGTCTCATCCACAAACTCTAATGGATCCTTCTTGATCTTTTTCATCATTCTTCTACCTCTAAAGTCCTAAGTGACAGTGTTTGAATATTCAGCTGACTCCTTGACACCATGAACTTGCCCTTTGACCTCAGGATAGCTCCCAGACTCTTGGTCTTTCTTTTCTTTCTAATTATGGTTGTCAACTAAGATACAGGATACCCAGTAAAATTTGAATTTCAAATTAACAGTGAAAAAAATTTTAGTATGAGTATGATCCATATAATATTTGGGATATACATATACTTAAAAAAAAGATTTTCTTTATCCAAAATTCAAAGTTAACTGGATGTCCCTTTTTTCCCGATAAATCTGGCAACCCTACACTAATCCATCCTTTCTATATTTCCTTCCCTATCCAATGTGGAACCTTTGGTATATAATTTGTACAAAACATTTGCCAGCACCTCATTTCCTCACACTCTAATCTCTTCATCTCTGTATGTGCACTAACTCCCAATCTCGGGTCATTACTGCTACCTGCTTTTCTACATTTAGGCTGATGACCATCTCTTCCATTTAACTGTTGGGGATTCTTAGAGATACATCATTGCACTTTATCTCACTCTGCATACTTCTCTGTGACATTATGCATCACAGTATCTTCTGATATATCATGAATGTTGACAATACCAATTCTTTCTCTCCTGGCTCTTGTCCAGATGCCAGGTGGACATCACCACTAGACAGGATTATTTTTCACATCCCCTTTAAGAAGTTGGTCTACATACTGCAGCTTATTATCCCAAAATATAGCCGCAGACACCTCAGATTTATAGCACCCATTTTCATCCTCTCATATATTACTCTCGTACATTGCTTATCCACCTTATCAATTTAAGCTACAAATCTGGGACTCTTCTTTGACTTCTCGTTTTCCTTCACCCTCCACATTCAGTCAGCCACTATTTCTAGTCAGTTTCTCTTCTCCATTACCACTGATTCTTTTTGCCTTTAAGACTCAAGTCAGCTTGGGTTATGTCAACTATTTCCTTCCTAATTGAGTCTGTCTGCATCTGGTCTTTCTTCTAAACTATCCTTCATGCTGCTACCAAAATTATATCTCTAAAATATAGACCTGGTAGTCCTGGCTGGGTAGCTCAGTTTCAACCCCATACACCAAGGTTGCAGGTTTGATCCTCAGTCAGAGGATCACACTAAAATCAACTCAAAATCAAAATCAATAATGAATGCATAAATAAGTGGAACAATAAATTGATGTTCCTCTCTCTCTCTTCCCCTTCCCCTCCCCCCTCTCTATATATATCTCTTAAGTTAAAAAAATTTTTTCAATTAAATAAATAAAATATAGACCTGGTTGTGTTTCAGTCCCTCAAGTAATTTTCAGATGGAATAAAAGTCACACTTTTTAGTGTAGACAGAAGCTGTTGTTTGTGTTTGTGTTTGTCTTTTGTTTTAGGATACATCTATAATTTTATTACAAAACCATTCTTTGGGCATTAGTTGGTCACAGTGATAGCAAGATACTGTGAGTGTGGCATAGCAGCTCTCACATAACAGTTGCATTCCTTGCTTCCTGAACCGAAATTTAAGTTACCTCATATCTATTACATACAAGTTATCTGCAATCATTAATGCTGCAAATCCTGATGCATACACCATTTAGGAAGGAGTTAATGCCAAAGGATTAGTGTAAATTTGACAAGACTGCAAAAGTTCCTTTATGGGACTTTGTTTCTTCTCTCTCCTCCCTGCCCCATATTACTTTGCTTTAAAAGACAGATTACTTAGAGCTAGTCTGAGTAGCAGCAGCACCAAAGAACATCACACCTAATTCTTGTTAAAAAGCAATACCTGTGCAATCCATGTTTTATACCACAGGCAAAGGGAATAATTGCTCTAGTTTTAAACTCCTGCATTAGACTCTCTTAAAGAAATCAAAGCATTCTATCAAGTTTTCCTAGATGGTGTTATTGCTGCACATTGGTTTGTGGGACACTTTCAGTGCTGTGTTGCTTCAAAGGGATCTTCCAATATATTTCCAATATTCCTTCCTTAAAGTGTCCTTTTCTTTAGGTAGGATTTCATATAACTCCAATGCTCTATTAAGAATGTCCTCCTTGTTGTCACATTGGTTTTCTAACATATCTTCATAAATATCCACAAGAAACGCAATTAAGTAGGGGGAACTGAGACTTGGTTGCAAATCAAGTAATTGATTTAATAGATTGGGATATGTATTTGGAAAGACCACAGCCTGCAATATTGCTTTCAAATAGTTCCACACACTGTCATTTTATGATACTACTTTGATCACTTCCAGACTGTACCAGACTTCTGTCTCAAATTATTGTAGCTAGTGGTGTTAGAAATCATGAAATATCTTTGGTTCTAGACAGAATTATTTTTCACATCCTTTTTAAGAAGTTGTTCTACATACTGTAGCTCATTCCAAAGTTAAAATTTCTGAATAACCAATGATCGATGTTGCCAGGGCTACTAATTCTTTGCATCCGAATTATGACCTCAGGCTTCTAAAATGGATCTTTTAAGCCATTCCACTAATACATGTGATACCAAACTTCATAATTTTGGGGCTGCTCCTTAAATTATTGCACTGATGTAGTTTATTTCCTCACGTAGATCCTTTCGAAGTAACTTTAAGAGAACTCTCCAGAAGTGCCACACTGCATAATTGGTTGCATTTAACTCAATAGCATCTCTGTTGGTTTAAAAGCTTGTTCATGTCTTTCATCATGCTGCAGAATGACCCAGAAATAGTCATAAACATCTCCAAATTTTTTACTATAAGGACCTGGACCACTGGATTGGAACCATTGTTCTGCAGCACTGGATTTATATCAGCTCATTCTGCTCTGTCTCTGTAGAGAACATATGTGGGTGAGTCCAGGCTCAGGAACCCATCATCCCCAAGGGATGCCCCTGCTCTTCCAGCCTCAGCTGCCATACTTCTTCCTACTGCTAGGGCGGTGGCAACTCAGGCTGATTGGGCTTGCTGCCCTACATAGCCTCTCTGACCTCCTCAGTGTCCACCATCTTCAGTAGGACCCGAAACAAGCCATTCAGTTCCAACACAAGCCATTCTTGATATAACTGCAGCACTCCTATTTGTCCCACATACCTACAGCTTCCCACTGTTTCATCTATTCTGAACTATGTATAATTGCTGTAAGAGTTGCACTCCTTGCCCCTCTATGCATTGTTTCCTCTGCCTGGCATACCCTAACAGAGTTATAGTTATCCTTCCAGATTTGCATCTCCCTAGTATCATGCTTCCTGACCTGCCTACTCAGAGTTGACCATTCTTTGGCACCATCTCATTCTGCCTCTGATCATTTAACATATTGGTCTCTGTTGCTAGCCTGTGAGTTCCTCAATGGCAGGGATAACACATTATTTATATTTATATGCATAGTATTTGGGATGTGGTCAGTCCTCAATAAATATGTGTTGAAAGAAGTATATAAAGTACATGCCCTGACTGGTGTGGCTCAGTGGATTGAGTGCCAGCCTGTGAACCAAAGGGTTGCCAGTTCGATTCCTGGTTGGGCACATGCCCAGGTTGCTGGCCAAGTCCCTTTTAGGGGGCGTGTAAGAGGCAACCATGCATTGATGTTTCTCTCCCTCTCTTTCTCCCTCCCTTTCCCCTCTAAATAAATAAATAAATAAATAAATCTTTTTTTTAAAAAAACGAAGTATATAAAGTACAGATTTGTGATCTTTATAACATGAGGACTAGATGTTACAAACTTAAATGCCAATGTCTTGGTAGGTTAAAAAAATAGTAAGAGGACTTCCAGTCAAGATGGCGGCATAGGTAAACATGGCTCACCTCCTCACACAACCACATCAAAACTACAACTAAACTGTAGAACAGCCACCCCTCAGAACCATCAGAAATTGAGTTGAATGAAAGCCTGACAACCACAGAATTGAAAAAACCACATCCATCCAGACTGATAGGAGGGATGGAGACACATAACATCCCTCCTATTTCCCACATCCCTCCTGGTCCCACATCCATGTGTGGTGGATAAAAATTAGGGAAAGATACCTTGCGAGCTAGGGGAGCGAGGAGTCCCAGGACCCCCAGCCCAGGGTTCCAGTGCCAAGAAGATAAGTATCCATAATATCTGGCTGCAAAAACCTGTGGGGATTGAATTGGTGAAAGAAACTTCTGGAGTCCCAAGCAGCTCCTCTTAACTCACACACAGACTTCCTCAGATTCCCTCCCTCTGAGCTCCAATACCAGGGTAGGTGTTTGAAAGGCACCAGCTGCATACAGGGAGAAACTGAAGTGTCTGGCATCAAGGCAAAAGGTGAAGGACAGCTTTCTCCCAGACAGAAAAGTTGGCATAGGCCACTGTCCTTTTTTTTCTAACCATCCCCCCCACAGAGCCACAGAGCTGGCAGGCTGGTGCCATATCTGAGACTCCATCAACTGGCTAACACTCTCTGCCCTGCCTTGAATATCCTGATATTCTGTCCCACCCACCTTATGGGCCCACCCAAGCTGCATTCCCTTGGCTCATGCTTCACCACTTCCTAAATCCTCTCAAGCTGCACCCCGCCTCAGTGGTCTCCAGTCCCTATACCTCTTGCTGAGTGCCCCCAGGCCCAGAACTAGCAGCAGCCAGCCTAGATTCACAGCTTCACATCACCTGGTAGCACAAGTAGCCGCCATCTCAGATTGCTTTATAGCTCAGACAAGATGGTCCCAGGAAAACACAGCTGGGGGCTGACCTAGGCCTGGAACACCCAAAAAACCACAGAGCCTGCGCACCTGGTTGACAGCTACAGACCACATTGGAGCACCTCCAAACTGGCCCTGCACAGCTGATCCTCCACAGAGGGTGGAGGTTGGCAGTCAGTGGCCACAGCCAGACCTTGCAGCCAATTGGGCTGGGTAAATCCCTTTCATTGACCTGCCAACAACAAACAAGGATCAACTAAAGAGGAGGGTGTACTCAGCTCACAAGAAGGGCACACCTAGGGTGATAGGGGAGGCTGTGCCACTATATCCTACAGGACACCTTCATTAGGCCACACAACCAAAACAAGGAATTTTAGCAGCTCTAGCTAACACATAGAAGCAAACACAGGAAGGCTGCCAAAATAAGCAGAGAAAGAAACGTGGCCCAAATGAAAGAACAGATCAAAACTCCAGGAAAACTAAACAAAAGGATGATAAGCCATCTATCAGATGCAGAGTTCAAAACACTGGTTATGAGGATACTCCAAGAATTTTTAGTAAGGACCTCAACTGCATAAAAAAGAGCCTGTCAGAAACAAAGGATACACTAATTAAAATAATTTGCAAGGAAACAAGGGTAGAGTAGATGAAGCTGAGGATCAAATCAATGATTTGCAACTAGAGGAAGCAAAAAACAACCAATGAGAACAAGAAGGAAATAAAAAAAAAAAAAAATGAGAGTAATGTAAGCAGTCTCCAGGACCACTACAAGTGTTCCCACATTTACACCATAGGGGTGCCAAAAGGAGAAGAGAAAGAGCAAGAAATTAGAAATATATCTGAAAAAAATAATGAAAGAAACTTCCCTAATTTGGTAAAGGAAATAGACATGCAAGTCCAGGAAGCACAGAGAGTTCCAAACAAGATGGATGCAAAGAGGGCCAGACACAAAATAATTAAAATGCCAAAGGTTAAAATTTCTAGCCAAGATGGAGGTGTAGGAGGTACACTTTGTCTCCTTGCACAACCAAAAGAAGGACAACAAATTTAAAAACAAAAAATAACCAGAACTGCCAGAAAATCAGACTGTATGGAAATCCAACAACGAAGGAGCTAAAGAACAGTCACCCAGACGGGTAGGAGGAGTGGAGACGGGCAGCCAGGGTGGAGAGGATGCGCGGCAAGGAGGAAGCTGGAGAATGAGGCGGGTGGGGTGGTGGCTGGTGGTCCGGGCGGTCCCAACATTCGCGTGCTGATAAACCAGAGGAACAGCTGGGGAGCAAGACAGGCCACACGATCCAGGGTTACAGTGCAGGAAAAGAAAGCCTCAAAATCTCTGGCTGTAAAAACCTGTGGGGGTTGCGGCAGCGGGAGAAACTCCTAGCCTCAAAGGAGAGTTTGTTAGAGAGACCCACAGGGTCCCAGAACGTACACAAACCCACCCACCTGGGCATCAGCGCTAGAATGGCCCAATTTGCTTGTGAGTAGCTGAGGAAGTGACTGAAAGCCAGCCAAGAGCCCAGCAAACGGCATTGTTGCCTCTCGGGCCCCGCCTCCACAGACAGCATCACAACGCAGCGACCTGGGTTACCCCGCCCTGACGAATACCTAAGGCTCCACCCCTTCCAACATAACAGGCACGCTGACACAAAGAAATATGGCCCAAATGAAAGAACAGATCAAAGCTCCAAAAACAGAACTAAGCGATGCACAGATAGCCAACCTATCAGGTGCACAGTTCAAAACACTGGTAGTAAACAGGATGCTCAAAGAAATGGTGGAGTATGGTCACAAAATGGAGGAAAAAGTGAAGGCTAGGCAAAGTGAAATAAAGAAAAATATACAGGGAACCAACAGCAAAGGAAAGGAAACAGGGTCTCAAATCAATGATTTGGAGCAAAAGGAACAGATAAACATTCAACCAGAACAGAATGAAGAAACAAGAATTCAAACACGTAAGGAGAGGCTTAGGAACCTCTGGGACAACTTTAAACATTCCAACATCTGAATCATAGGGGTGCAGAAGGAGAAGAGGAAGAGCAAGAAATGGAAAACTTATTTGAAAAAATAATGAAGGACAACTTCCCCCATCTGGCGAAGGAAATAGACTTCCAGGAGATCCAGGAAGCCTGGAAGAGTCCCAAAGAAGCTGGACCCAAGGAAGCACACACCAAGGCACATGATAATTACATTACCCAAGATGAAAGATAAGGAGAGCATCTTAAAAGCTGCAAGAAGAAAGGCGACAGTTACCTACAAGACTACCTACCCATAAGACTATCAGCTGATTTCTCAAAAGAAACCTTGCAGGCAAGAAGGGGCTGGCAAGAAGTATTCAAAGTCATGAAAGGCAAGGACCTACATCCAAGATTACTCTAACCAGCAGAGCTATCATTTGGAATGGAAGGGCAGATAAAGTGCTTCCCAAATAAGGTCAAGTTAAAGGAGTTCATCATCATCAAGCCCTTATTATATGAAATGTTAAAGGGACTTATCTAAGAAAGAGAAAGAAAGGAGAGAATTAAATTCAACTGCCACTATCAGCTTATGTGGATATCTCAAAAACATTTCAGACCCATCACATCAGCTCCTTTTCATGATATTTTATAGCTTCCTCCTCTCCTCAGACATTACATTATTAAATGGTGGAGGTCCTGAAGTTTCAATTCAAGGCCTTTTTTTCCCTCATGTTATTCTTTTTCCCGACCAGTCTCGAACATGCCCATAATTTCAATAAATTATTTTTATAGTAACAGCTCTCCAATGTATATCTCTAAACCTGGCTGCTCCTATAGATTTGTGGCCTATCCACTCAGCATCGTCCTCCTTTCTGTCAAAACCACCTCAAATTTGCCCTGGGTGGTGTAGCTCAGTGGATTGAGTGCTGACGCGTGTTCAATTTCCAGTCAGGGCGCATGGCGGAGTTGCTGGCCAGGTCCCCAGTTGGGGGCACCTGAGAGGCAACCACACATTGATGCTTCTCTGCCTCTCTTTCTCCCTCCCTTTCTCTAAAAATAAGTAAAAATAAAATCTTTTAAAAAGGAAAAAAAAAGCACCTCAAATTCAGTGTGTCTGAGGCAGAGATGACCAATATCTGTGTTTCCCCTTTTGACTATGAACCTTCATTTCATTCATGTTGCAATGTGCCTAGCTAAAAAATAAATAAATAAATAGATTACCTAAACTCCCTGTTAGGGATGGCACTGATGTCATAAAGTCTTTGGGTGAGGCTTTCCAGGATAGCCCCTTTAAGGGTTGGAGGGGGCACTTAATGTTTTTGCCCTTCACTCTTTCTCTCCTACCAGGAACTTGAATAAGCTGAGAAAAGAAAGGATAGTAACTATCAAGATTAAAAGCTTTCAGCCCATGTCATTCAACATTTCTGGGGAGATAAATTCTCATCTCTTAACCATTTTACAACAAAATAGTCTAACCACTCGCTCAACCACGGTCATCTTTCCAGTTTGAGTAAGTACTCAATTTTAGGGGAAGCAGAGCAAACTAGAAGAAGTGAAGTTAAAAATTGTAGGTGAGTGACCAGCCATTGCTTAAAGACTTCTTTGGAAATCCAAGTAGCATCCACAAAGCAGAAAGAAGGCAGAAAGACTAATGGGGATGAAGAGGGTAAATAGAGCCATGCATAAATACCTCTTTTGGGGTCAGTTTTTCTGCCAGAATTTTTATGTGTAAAGACATCGCATCATTTTGATAATTATTTTAAGAAAAGGATAGGAAAGCCTATAAGGAGCTTTATTCAATGTTGTAAACCTCTAAAAGGAAAAAAGCATACTTTTGTAGTTGCAGTTAGTTCTCTGGGAAGAAGAAATGAAACTCTTTAGTTAAGAACCCCTGGGTAGAGGGGTAAAGTAAAATATAACCTCAAAATCTAGGTGTGGCAAAAAAGTGTAAAGAAAAATGATAAACTCAGAGAATGTCTGGATTGAAAACCCAACTCTATACCCAATTTGTGATTTTCCTTTACTACATATCCTTTACTTTCTTCTTAAACAGGAAAATTTCATCTCCAGAATAACTATTGTCTCCCCATAGTTTCAGCCATATGCTCAAACCATCACTGTGGGTAGGGGGATAATGTTTACTGAGGGCCTCATATAAGCTTCATAATTGTGGACATTTCACTTTACTCCAGGCTTTGAAAAGTCTTCAAAGGCTTTTTTCAAAACTGATCTGAAATTCCATGTTCATTCTGACTCTAAACCAATTTTCTTTCTAATTTATCCTATCTTGCAAAAGTCTAAAGCATCAGAATTTTAAATCCAAATTTGATTAGGCCTTTTTAGAGGTTTCAGTTAATTAAATTGTTATATCCAGAAAGTATTCATTCAAAAGTGATTCAGTGTCTCTTAATACGCTGGTAGATACAATTGCTTTTATATCATAGAAAAGAATAGGCCAAGAGTATTTCTAAGGGAAGGAGTGAGAGTGGGAGAGGATAGAGACCGGCAGACCTATATAAACAGTGGCTTGAACTTCTAGAGACACTGCAGTTCAGTTGCCCAGAGAAAGTCTGGGTAATCTGAACATCCTGAAGCAAGTCTAACAGATGCTAACGGGGGGGTGACCCACATTTAGAAGAGAACAGTTTTGTGCAAATACTGCACATGTCCTAGAGACAGGAAATTACAAAACTATCACTATCACAAAGTTATTTCATTAATTTAGTGTCACAGTGTCTATTGTGAAAGGCGTGGCTATGTGATTTATGCGCAGTGCCATGAAGTAACATGTATCCAGCCTCAGATTCAAGTGCTGGCTCTTTTTGAGTCCACTTAGATGAATAACTACTTATGTACTACTAGATTAAAAAATAGATATAGAAATAAAACAGCTAACTAAAGAACTATCAAATAATCACTCATAGTTACTTTTTTAAATCTAACCAAAGCTATTATTCAATTTGTTTACGTTGTAATTACAATTCTTAGGATTTGGGTTTCTAACTTTTTCCCTGTTTAATCCATATATTTGATTTCAGTGAGTGGAAAATACTAAGTTTTAGACTAATGTCACTGGAAGTTTTACATTGTTAGTGAAAAAGGACAGAAAAAAGAGGTACAAATCAGGTACCTGGAAACCTTTAATACCCAGACATGAAACCTGAAGTCAAGATTTGCCAAAATGGAGAAGTCCGAGTACTGAGCAAAGAGGATAACCTTTCTACTTGTAAAGTTCTTGTAATTTTGCATAGAGTTTGCCTAGAAGTGGTAATCTTGCCATCTGAGTTTACAAATACTACCAGTGTACCTTGCCCATCACCTCGATCGAGGTCAAAAGTGCGAGTAATGTGGGCATTCAGTTTCTGCAGCTTCTTCACAGTGAACTGCCAGTACATAGGCATAGGAGTTAGAGGCATACAGGTTCTCTTAATATTGTTTGATGATGACGCCAAGGGAAGTGCATCAGTGCTAATCATAAGAACAAGCCTAAAATAATGCAGTAGGTGTACAGTCATATGAACTACAGGTATGCAGTCATAACATGGTGTGTTATAAATGAATAAATCAATTTGGGGATTAAATACCACTTATGATGCCCCAGGTAGAGACATTAAACAGAAAAACACAAATACTTTCATGGCAAATTATACAGATTTTTTTGCAGATGTGAAGGATATCATTATTTTTACTTCCATTGTCAGACTGTTACCACTCTGACTAATTAAAGACATAAGTTATATTTACATTAACTTATATTGCCTGTCCCTTCCCCAATAATCTTTCATGTTTATTATGACATGTTAAGTAAATTTATTTTGGTAAGAAATGATATTTTCTACAGTTTCTTTATTCTTTTGTATACTACCATTTATGTTAGAGGTGCTTCTATTACTGTATGCACCCCCTTGTTCCATTTATCCTCAAGTAATTATTAGATAGTTTGCTATTTTCCACATACATTAAGTATTTAGTTAGTAAATACTTGTTAAGCACCACGTGGTGCTAGGCAGAAAGCTAAGTGCTAGGAATGTAGCAATAAACAAGGCAGACATGGTCTCTGTCCTCATGGAGCAGCCCTAACTCCCTTGTCACAATTTCTGTTTCTAAACAAGCATTTCATTTGTTTTTTGTTATTCAAGATTGTCATCTCATTTTGTAGTCATACCTACAACAAACAGTACTGAGTATCTGTAGTGTACCCAGCACTGTGTGATGATATAATTGAGAAGATGGACCTCAACAGATAAATTACAATACTGGTTAAAATAAAGCACTGGTGTCATGAACTATGTACAATGCAAATACAAAAGGAAGATTAACAACTTAGCTGGAGAAATGAAGAAAAGCACCCCAGAGAAGATGACATTTGATCTGAATTTTTAGAGATTAGTTGGCAAAGAAGATAGAAAAGGATTTTTGAAGCTGAGGAAAGAGCATTGGGGAAAAGATATGGAATAATGGCATGTTCAGTGGGGTGTTTTCTGTGAGAAGTTCACTGTAGTTCAAATATAAGGGATGTGAAATACCATGAAAGGAGTCTCTAAAATGGACTAGAGGTGGATTGTGAAAGGTGTTTGCCGAAGGCTGCCTTCGCATGCTGAAAAGTCAGTGAACACATTTGTTAAGGGCTTTAATGAGAAAAAGTGAAAAATGTTCACATAATCATGTTTCACTTCCTGCTAATTGCCCACCAACTAATTGCTTCCTAACTTTAGCTAAATACTTCTGCGTGCTGTGCAGGATCCATTTGCCTTTTAATTATACATGTAATACTTGCACACTATTTCAGTTATCACAGTTTTTCTACAAACTAATATTAGGGAAAACTTGCAATTCTGAAATTAGATATACCTTTGCTTCAACTGAAAAACTGTCTGAATTTCAAATGTTTTATCCACTTTACACAACTCATCTCTTTATTTAGCTCTCCTACTTATTTATGATTACCTAACATTTTTATTTGAAAGGATAAAAATATTTTAAAAATAAAACAGTGAAATATTTTGGTATTGATTACAAAACAATACTTAGGTAGCTTCTGTTTTTTCTCTAATTTTTTAAAAAATAGTGTCTCTTTTTGAAGAGATTTTACCACACATAATGATACAAAAGCAAGGAAAAATACTTTAAAATACTGTAGACCTAAATGCAACTGAAACCAGTGGTTATTCTTATAGGAGGAATTGAATTCAATATGTACCCCAGTCTTGAAAAGGAAAATCTGAAAGTAGAATATTTGTGGTATTATAGTAAGCTTTTCCTTAATTCCAAGAAGCATGTATTAATAACTTATTGATGCTAAACTCCATTTTAGTCATTGAAAATATAAAAATGAATAAAACGGCTTCTCTCAATAGACTTGTTGTCTAGTGAAATATTAAATTGAACCACATGAAATTGCATCATTTTTTAGGTCAAAAGTGGTCAAATATCTGTTCAGCCTAACGTATGTTTGTAAACAGAAATTTGCAGTGATAAAGATATGAGTAGATGCTACCTGTGCTGAGAAATTGCTTCATGCTGCCTAGAGCATTCCATGAAGACTTCCCAAGATGACATTTGAGCTGAGTTTCAGAAAATGACTGGGAATGCACCTTGTGTTCACAGGGAGCAAAGAGAATAAGGCCATTCTAGAAATAGGAAACAGCATGTGCAGAGCTGTTGAAATGACAAAGAGCCTCGCACATGTGAGAAACTGCAAATATTTCACACTGGTTAGAATGCTAGATATCGTTGGGAGTCACAGGAGATGAGGCAGGCCATGTAAGCAGAATCATGGAGAGTGGGATGTATCAAGCCAAAGAGCTTGATTTTTCCTTGAGATTGGTGAAATGTGTATAATCCAAAAGTATGCAAGGCAATCTCTTAGGATTCAGAAATAAAATATTATTTCTATGTATATTTAACATATTTGTGTAAGTATTACAGTATAATTCTTATTGCACTACTGGATGTAAATAATTTATAGGTAAATATATATTTATATATTCAAATATATATATGTTTAAAAAATGATGTGTTAATGGGGTAATTGTGTCCCCCAAAAAAATTTATGTTGAAGTTATAACCCCCTAGTATCTCAAAATGTGACCTTATTGGTAAATAGGGTCATTACAGGTATAATTTGTCAAGATGAAGTCATACCAGAATAGAGTGGGATCCTAATCCAATATGACTGGTGCTCTTCTAAAAAGGCGAATACCACATGAAGATGAAGGCAGAGATTAGGGTGATGCTTCTATAAAACAAGCAACTTTAAAATTGCCAGCAACCCTGGCTGGCGTGGCTCAGTGGATTGAGTGTCAGCATGTGAACTAAAAGGTCACCAATTCAATTCCCGGTCAGGGCACAAGCCTGGGCTGGGGGCGTGTGAGAGGCAACTGATTAGTATTTCTTTTGTATGTCAATGTTTCTCTCCCTCTCTTTTTCCTTCTCTAAAAATAAATAAATAAAATCTTTAAAAAAAATTGCCAGCAAACCATCAGAAACTAGGGGAAAGGCATGGAACAGACCTTCCCTTGCAGTCCTCAGAAGGAATCAACCCTGCTGACACCTTCATTTCAGAGTCCTGGTCTCTAAAACTGAGACAATATTCTATTGCTTAAACCACTCAATTTGTGATACTTTGTTACAGCACCCCTAGAAAACTAATACATAGTGTGTTGTCAAAAAGTTTGGAGACCCTGATTAATCATGGGGAGCCATGGAAGAACTGGATTATGTTTAAGAGTTCAAATTATTTGTCCTGTCTTTATTTCATCTCTGTATGCAGTAATTAACTTGAAGTAATTTCTTGTCTTCTTAGTACTTACTCTACTTCTTAAAGCCATTATAACGTGAAAACAATTTGTTCATATTTGTGTGTAGAAGGAGGAATTAGGAAATTTTTGGCCTTAAATTCAAAACAAACCAGGGTAATAGTATGCAACAGTTTTAAGGGGAAAAATATCATTTAACCCCATTAGGCAAAAGTGGAGCCAAAATCAGAAATAAGATCTGACCAACAGGAGTCATAGCTGAGAAGAGTTTTATAGTATATCATCAGTTCATGGAGCACTGTAGGCAAAGCATGCATTATTCTAGCTACATAATCTTCATGTATTAAGGACAGCCAGTCCTTTTTATACAAGTCATACATTAGCCATGTGTCTGGGGTTCCAAAACAGAAAGATTGTATTTTCCAGAGCAGGTATAATACCCTAAACTCAGATGTTCCTCTTTGGAGCCTGTTTGTAGGTCAGCAAAATCCAGAAGCTGACAATGAATTAATGTATTCATACAAAAATATTTTTGTGTATTATATTTGTGACCTTGTTTATGCAAGTCAACTAAAGCATTTTGAAATACTACTAGTTTAAAAAATCCACATGTATTTGCAATAGTAGTTCTACTATCCTTAGACAAGTAATTTTCAGACTTTTTAAAAAGTAATAGAACCCTTTCATCAAATGAACTTTTGTGTGGAAGCCGGGTATGCAGTCATTACTTAGGCAGTTTACTCCATCATAGAGGACTATACCTTGATATTTTAAAGCTTTGTTTCTTATCTCTAGTTTGGAAGTTTTATATTTTGTGATTTTATATTTTTTATTTACTCACTGTGTAATCCATTAGTAGAATGAAAAGCAATTTACGTGGGTGGAAATAATATGCTATGGACCTATGATCTCATAGGGCCTGTGCTTGGAGTTGCCTTCCAGTAGTGGGATTGCATGCATCATCTCTAATTTAGCCCGCTTTGTGACCAACATGGTAGTCTGTGACCTACAACTGTTTGTTCAAGAATGTAATGTTTACCACTCCATCGAAACATGTTTCTTTTTAATGGATGCCCTTTCCCTGCTTTCACCATTATTCTTTTAACAATTTTTGTCTTTCTTCATTTTACTACACCGTTGCTACCTTTGGACTCTGATGGACTCAAAAACCTGTTTTTTTCCCCCAGTTTAACACATGGTTATTTTTCCTTCACCAGTGACTTAGAATCATATTGCTGTAAGCTGATAAAAATTTAGAAATATATGTAGTTTTATGATGGGGGACCCCAAAACAGAATTTATTTATAAAAAGTTGTGTATTTATTCTCACATGTTTAAACTTCAGTCACCTTCAAAAGTACTCTCCACTTGATGCAATACACCTATTTTTTCCCACTGCTCAAAACAGTTTTTGAACTCATCAATTTTGATGCCTTTTAGTGCTTCTACCATTTTTTGTTTCATTTCTTCCACATCGGCAAACATTTGAATTTGAGGACTTCTTTCATCCTGGGAAACAAAAAAAAAAAGTCGCACAGGGCGACATCCGGTGAATAAGGAGGGTGGGGCACAAGGGTCATGCATTCTTTTGATCAAAAACCGCTGAACACTGAGTGCAGTGTGGGTAAGTGTGCTTGTAAATCACCCATCATGAAATGGGCAAAAATGTTGAAAGATTCTTCAAAAATATTCACTGAGTCCTGGCTAGCGTGGCTCAGTGGGTTGAGTGTCATCCTGCGAAGCTAAGGGTCCCCAGTTTGATTCTCGGTCAGGACACATACCTGGGTTGCGGGCCTGGTATCTGGTTGGGGTGTGTGTGAGAGTCAACTGATCATCTCTCACCCCAAAGTTTCTCTCCCTCTCTTTCTCCCTCCCTTCCTCTCTCTAAAAATAAATACAATCCTTTTTAAAAAGATAATTTATTTTGGAATGGTTGCCTGAGTTACTTTTAATCTTTGAATGTGTTTTAAGAGAAAATGAAGCAGTGGCAAGAGTTTCATTTACTAGATGCAATAGACAAGGTGCCCTGTGTGAAGGCAAGTTTTTGTCTTAAGATTTGCCAGTCACTGCATCCTTTTTAACGAGGCAGCTTAGTCTGAGCCTGCATAACTGCCACAGTTATTCTCCCAGATCTTAAAGGAATCCCTGCTTCCAGGTGGGCAGGCCTCTGCTAGGATAATAATAATAACCAAAATAATTAAAAGCCAGAAGACTGCCCTATTCCCTTCCCTCTACCCCATTTGTGTTTTTTTTTTAATTTATAAATCATGTTTATTCTATTACAGTTGTCTCAGTTTTTACCTCTTTACCACCTTCCACCCATCCCACCCCCATTCTTAAACCTTTTACATAACTGGTAAAATAGTATCAAGATCCTTCCTTTGAGTTCTAGGATACCTGTCCTCTCAATACCTTGCTCTTTATATGACCTGGTGTTTACTATTCCTGAGATATACCCAGATTCTACAGAAAGGAGTGGCTATCCCCTTGGCTGCGTTCTCCCTTTCTGCATATTCTGTACTGCACTGTCCCCTGTCCTCTTTCTTTAGCACCTATTCCAGCGTCACTTTTGTAATCCAGAAATGTAATCTCTCAGCCATGGACTCCTCTCTGCCATTCTCTTCATGTTGTGGTTTTACACCTTTAAAAAAAAAATTATCATCATAATGGAGCTCCTTAGGGGAAAAGAGATAACTATCCACTGTCAGTCAGCCAACTTGAACCAGAAATAGTAACACAACATGTATAGTCAATTGTACAAGCATATTAAAGAAATTTAGAAAACAGAAAAGTAAAAATCCGTAATTGCACCACACTAACAGAAATCCATTTAGCCATTTGTGTGTACATTTATGTATTCATTCAAGTCACCAGATATTTACTTAAATGTCTATTATGGTCTAATCACCGTGCCTTCTAGCAAATTAAAGTCTAGTAAGGGAATTGTAGCCAGGTAGAAATAATCACTAATAATATTTTGGTATGTTTTTAATGAATCCTAATGTTATAGTTTTTTTTAATACATTGCAATTACTGTCTATTCATTCTTATATCCTTTATCCTTTATTTTATTTTATCTTTATCTTACAGTACAGTGGGAGTGACAAAAGAGGGACAAAGCTATTTTTCTAGATTCTTAACCACCAAGAATATGATTGTTATTTTTAACCTGGGCCTGGAGTATACCAAAGTTCTGTAATTCATATAGGAAGCCTAGCTCCTTTTCTGCTTCACAGAGCCTCCTGTCTGTAGCTATACTCTTTCTCCACCTTGTGACTGCAGCATCAGCTGTGGGTAGGTAGGTGCTCCTCACCACTCAGTGGTCTTCAATAAGGGTGATATAGTGCATAGAGCTTACTCTTACCAAAATATAAGCTGGGGCAGAATAGGCATCAGTTTGGGAAGAGAATCATCAGCTCTTGTACTCTAGTCCAGCTGCTTCAGTCCCTTATAGATCAGCCTACCCACCACATGACAGAGGTCTCATGACCTAGGCCATAAGAGAATGACTATGTGTGTGTTATCTTGTCTCCTTACTCAATTCTCCTTCATTTCCCACAGTCCTCTTTTACCCTTTCCCCTTCCAGAATTCTGCTTTTCACAATATCAAAACTGCTTGATACTTTTTTCTGTAATGCCACCTATCCCCTCAAAAAAATTGAAGGCCTAGTTCATTTGATCCCTTCCTGTGTCTTACAGACTGTAGCCTCAGGCCTCCGTTCAAGGTCTATAGCTTTAGCCCTTGCCTGGTTTCTGCTCTCTTTATAATCATGATCATATTTTAAGTATAACCAAATCATATTCTAGCAACTTTATTTTACAATCCAGTGATTCTTAGTATATTTACAAACTTGTACAACATCACCACAATTTAATTTTAGAACATTTTTATCACCCCAGAAAGAAATAACATACCGATGAGGCAGTCACTCCTTAGTTCCCCTAATCTTTTCCCAGCCCAGGTCAATCATTAATCTACTTTCTCTCTCCCTAGGTTTGTCATTATTGCTCTTTGTAGTGGGGACAGGTACAGATGGGGAGAGAGGTAAGCTGTGATCTGGAAATGAGCTTCTACTTTTTGATCCCTGCTTGTCTTCTAAGCCTCAAATTTGAAGTTAACACTCCTTGTCCCTTTGAAATTTTCTTCCACAAATTGCCATCTGCTCTCCAAAAGATACTCAGATATGATATCTATAAACACACATACATAAATTTTGATATCATTCCATATCCTTAATCCAGTTTTTTCCAAATGAGTAACACTAGTCCTCTTACATGCATGCATACCCACCTTGCCCTGAGTTAAATTTCAAAGCGTTGTGTGAACTTACAATGAGGGCACCATGCCTCAGGCACATTATGCTAATTCTCCAATTCCTAGGTTTTTCAGATCAAGCTGCCATACCTGTGTCATGCTGATTTTAGATAAGATATCCATAATTCTAGGTTACAATGAATGGCAGGAGACAGTAGAATGAAGTGTGGGGCTTGGAGAAAACACCACTCTCTGCCCTGTGCACAACTAGAATTGAACATGGGGGGAGGAAGAGGGGTAGGAGGTCAGTATGGGAATGCTCGTTAGTGGGTAACTTTTTCCCACCAGAGCATTTTGGCCTCCCCAGTTTCCCCACCCCTCAGGAGTGGTCCTTTGTGATGTCTGGGCTTCCCATGACCACCTGATGACCAAACAGAGCTGAAGGGGTATGACTCCTCATTGACCTGGGGAGGAGTGTATATACAGAAAACAGGGCTCCTGGAGACAATTGAGAACTTAAACATGGCAAAGGTGACCAGGAAATCATGGAAGCCACAAACCGCAAGCACCAAGAGGTGGAAGAAGATGACCCATTCTCATCCTGGATCAAGACATAATAGCAAGGTCAGATGATACCCAAGCTCCTCTTCTTCTTCCCCGTCTATGTCCTGTACCTGCCACCCTCCTCAGATAATCCTGCCTCTGCCTGGCACTGACCTCCTGCTTAGCTCCCCTCTTCCCCTCCAGCCCCATTTTATTCTTCCATGCCAATGCCCTCTGGGCTGACCTTGTTGCCTTACCAGGTTCTGAAGATATGCAGGAAGATGAAAAGACCACTTCACGTGACCTCAGGAAAAAAATACTCTCCTAAAGTAGTAACTACTTCAAGAAGGCAAAAGAGAGGGAGAAGGGCCAACGAGTTTCAACTATTACTATAGATTGAGCTGAAAGCAGCCAGGCCAAGCCCAGTGGACCCTATAGAAACACAACACTTCAAATAAGACCCCCTGCAAACTGTACCTCCAGAACTAGCTTCAGAGACCTGAAACAACCTGCTGCATGTAGAGTCCAGGCTGCTGGGAAATGGCCAGCTGCATAGGGACCTACTCAGACACTAAAGTGGAATATGGACCACAAAAAGTGGTCATTAAAATAAAATCAACAAGGTGTGAGAAGCCCCTCCACAAAATAAGATAAAATTAGACTCTCTGCATAGAAATTGTGTTACATTACTGTTTGAGATTGTCCCTCAAAATGAGAGATCGAAATGACAGAAACTCAGAATCTTTGCTGCAAAACAAGTCCCTGGGCCCCTCACATCCACCTGTGGAGAAAATGTATGTGCAGGTTCCAAGGGAGGGAAGATACCCTTTCCACCAGATTCCTCAGCTATGGCAGATCAATTTAACAATTTCTGTTTTATTTACTTTTTTAAATTATATTTTATTGATTATGCTATTACAGTTGTCCCAATTTTGCCCCCTTTGCTTCCCTTCACCCAGCAGCCCCCACTCCCTCAGGCAATCCCTATACCATTGTTCATGCCCATGGGTCATGCGTATAAGTTCTTTGGCTACTCCATTTCCTATACTGTACATTTACATCCCCATGGCTATTCTGTAGCTACCTATCTGTACCTCTTAATCCCCTCACCTCTTCACCCATTCCCCCACACCCTCCTCCCATGTGGCAACCATCAATATGCTCTCTGTATCCATGATTCTGTCTCTGTTCTTGTTTGCTTAGTTTGTTTTTTAGATTCAGTTGTTGATAGATATGTGTTTGTTGCTCTTTTATTGTTCATAGTGTTGATCTTTTTCTTAAGTCCCTTTAACATTTCATATAATAATGGTTTGGTGATGATGAACTGCTTTAATTTTGTCTTGTCTGGGAAGCTCATTATCTGCTCTTTGATATATTTTTTTTTTAAGATTGTATTTATTTATTTTTAGAGAGAGGGGAAAGAAAGAAGGAAGAGAGGGAGAGAAACATCAATGTGTGGTTGCCTCTTGTGTGCTCCTTTCTAAGGACCTGGCCCACAACCCAGGCATGTGCCCTGACTGGGAATCAAACCAGTGACCCTTTGCTTCTCAGTCTGGCTCTCAGTCCACTGAGCCACATCAGCAAGGGCTGCCTTTTGATGCTTAATGATGTCTTTGCTGGGTAGAGCAGTTTTGGCTGTAGGTCTTTGCTCTTCATGACTGAATATTTCTTGCCAATCCCTTCTAGCCTGCGAAGTGTCTTTTGAGGAATCAGCTAATAGTCTTATGGGAACTCCCCTGTAGGAAACTAACTGCTTTTCTCTTGCTGCTTTTAAGATTCTCTATCTTTAACCCTTAATATTTTAATTATGATAGAGAGGGCCTCTTTCCATCCATCTACTTTGGGACTCTCTGTACTTCCTGGGCTTTCATGTCTACTTCCTTCACCAAATTAGGGAAGTTTTCTTTCATTTTTTCAAATAGATTTTTCCATTTCTTGCTCTTTCTCTTCTTCTGGCATCCCTACGATACGAATTTTGGAATGCTTATAGTTTTCCCAAAGGCTGCTTACACTATCCTCGTTTTTTTGGGGTTCTTTTTTCTTCTTCTTGTTTTGATTGCTTGTTTTTTGCTTCCTCATGTTCCAAATCATTGATTTGATTTTCAGCTTCATCCACACTACTGTTGTTTCCCTGTAAATTATTCTTTTTATTTTTATCTTTTTTTAATTTTCAAATTTTTATTTTTATTTTTTATTTTTTCATTGTTGTTCCATTACAGTTGTCCCAGTTTCCTCCCTGTTGCCCTCCCCCACCCAAACCCCCCTTCTCCCACAGTCCATCCCCACACTGTTGTCCATGTCCATGGGTCCTTTATACGTGGTCCTTCACTGCACCCTTCCCCTTCTTTCCCCCATTGACCCCCTCCCCCCTCACCTCTGGTCACTGTCTGTGTGTTCCCTGTTTCCATGCTGGTTCTATTTTGCTCATTTGTTTGTTTTGTTCATTAGGTTCCATATAGATGAGATCATATGGTATTTGTTTCAATTAGTGTATCTTTCATTTCTGACTGGATCTTTTTTATGCTTTAAGGTCCTCACTAAGTTCCTTGAGCATCCTTATAACCAGAGTTTTGAACGCCACATCTGATAGATTGCCTATCTCCCTTTTGTTTAATTTTTTTTTCTGGAGTTTTGATCTGTTCTTTCATTTGGGTCAAGTTTCTTTTTCTCCTCTTTTTGGCAGCATCCCTGCGTTTGCTTCTATGTATTAGATAGAGCTGCTATAACATCTTGCCTTGGTAGCATGGCCTAATGTAGTAGGTGTCTTGTAGGGTCCGGTGGCACATATCCCTGTCATGCAAGCTGGGTGCTCGAGGTGTACCCTTCTTGTGAGCCGAGTATACCCTCCTCTTGTTGTTGAGCCTTGACTGCTGTCAGCAGGTCAATGGGAGGAATTTACCCAGGCCAGTCAGCTGGAAGGACTGGTGGTTTCCACTGACCACCAACCCCCACCCTCCATGGAGAATCAGCTGTGTAGGGGCAGGGTGTTGGTGCTTTGATGTCATCTGTAGCTGTCCACTGGCTGCACAGGCCCTGGGGTTTCCTGGGTAGTTCAGGCCAAGGTCAACCCCAACTTGTGTTTTGCCTGGGGTCACCCTACCTGGGCTATAAAACAATATGGGCTTGGAGATTCCCAGGTGAGGCCAAGCTGGGAGTCTCTGCTGTCAGCTGCTGTGCTGGGCCTGGGGCCATTTAACAAGAGCTACAGGGGCTGGGAACTCAGTGAGGCCAGCTGTTGGTTGTTTGAGAGGATAGGAAGTTGTGAAGCGTGAGCTAAGACAAGCATACATATGGAAAACTCTGTTAACAGATTGGTGGGCCCATAAATAAGTTGTGTGTGGGATGGAGTCCCTGGGGATCTCCAGGGTGGGCAAATAGTGTTAGCCAGGTTGGTGGAGTCTCAGATATGGCACTCACCTATCAACTCTGTGGCTCTGTGGGGAGAGGGTTCTGAAAACGGACAATGGCTTCTGCCTGCCTTTCTGTTAGGAGAAAAATGTCTCCCAGCTCTCACCTTGATGCCAGACACTTCACTTCCCCCTCTGTGCCACTGGTGCCTTTTAAGCTGCTATGCTGGTGCTGGAGTTCAGAGGGAGGGAGTCTGCATATGTAAGTCTGTTTATGGATTCTTTAAGAGGAACTGCTTAGGACTCCAGAAGTTTGTTCCACTGACTCAATCCATGCTGGTTTTTGCAGCCAGAAGTTATGAGGACTTATATTCTTGGCACTGGAACCCTGGGACTGGCAGGCCTTGTGGGGCTAGAACACCTTTCTCCTAAGATATCCCTCCCAAATTTTTATCCGCCTAATTTTTATTCACCACACATGGATATGGGATCAGCCTGTTACATGTCTCCACCCCTCCTACCAGTCTGGATGGATATGGCTTCTTTAATTCCGTAGTTGTCGGGCTTCTATTCAGTTCAATTTCTGATGGTTCTGAGTGCTGGTTGTTCTATAACTTAGTTGTAATATATATTTGTAAGATTTTATTTATTTTAAGAGAGAGGGGAAGGGAGGGAGAAAGAGAGGGAGAGAAACATCAATATGTGACTGCCTCTCGGGCACCCCACACTGGGAACCTGGCCTGCAACCCAGACATGTGCCCTGACTGGGAATCGAACAAGCGACCCTTTGGTTTGCAGGCCAGTGCTCAATCCACTGAGCCCCATGAGCCAGGGCTAATGTAGTTGTGATCTTGATGTGGTTGTGCAAGGAGGCAAACCGTGTTTACCTATGCTATGATTTTGACTGGAAGTCTGATCATTTTTTTTGCTAGGTACTCAACAGTCAATTTAAATATAAGTGAAATCAGCAGAACATAGCACTGTCCATGTCCACCCTAATAGGCTTCATGGCAGTGGAGAAAGGTAAGAGGGAAAAGAAAAAGGAGAAAGTAGAACTGAGTTACTCTAGTCATGTGGGAGTAATCCAGTTCAAAATTGAACGCCTCTGAGCTTCAAAGCCTCCCTCATCCTCTGTTGACCTTGAGGTGGGTTGTAATAAAGGACCGAGCAGCACCAAGCCCAGCCACCAGGACAGAAGAATAATGTGGCCACAACACAAGCTGAGATACTCATCTCTGGTTTGATTGTGCCCAGCCTTCCCAGTCTCACTCTTCCCATCAATTGTTTCTTCCCTTTAAAGCCTAGAATGGAGTGCTCAAAGTCCCCAACAGAGACAGAAATAGTTGCAATAACAATATTCATAGGTTAGAACAGTGATCCTCAAAACATTTGTGTCTCTCCAAGAGAATTTGAGACACTATGCATCTTCTTATACAATTTGAAGTTAAAATCCAAACATTTATCATGAATTTAAGTGTTTGCTGAGAATGTAATTTCTTACTGTAAATATTGATATTTAAAATAAAAATTGACAGTTGGCTGTATATTTTTGATCAGGTAAATTCCATCCCACTTTGCTATGGAATTAGACTCGAGAGGTACCACTAGACAGGGTTATTATTTAGCCTGCATTTTTCTCACCGTTTGAATATGCTCAAGTATTTGAACAAGCACATGGTTGAAACTTAAATCTTTGCCATGTCATATGAATGAGATGATTTTTTTTTCTGTATATTTTTAAACTCTGCTACTATCTGTTATTGGCTTGAACCATAAGGAAAAGTGCCAGCCTGATCTCTGTGCGCTCTCTGTGCCTGTAGGAGACATTAGCTGCAAACTGCACCCTGGTAATGGAGTGAATTGAACTGATTGTGTGTGGTTGTTTAGTAGTGTTCATTTAGAAATCAGATGTCTAATGTCATGTAGCATCTTTTGTGAACACGAATATCCTGACCATTTTTTGCTAGTGAAAAATTTTATATGAAATATACCTGTTACAGATTGCTGAAATTTAAAATGTTCACGGCACAACAATGAAAATAGTTTCTCTGAAAGAAAGAAATGTCTCTCCTATATCACCTTTTGACTCTTTTCGTATCTTTTTAGTAAACTTAAAACAAGTTCCTTTGTCTCGAGAAAGATGGATTCCACAGGAAACTGATACCAATAGTTGCCTCTGAGAGTGGCGGGACAATGTGAGAGAGAAACTTTTCTTTTTTTAAAGATCTTTTATTTACTTATTTTTAGAGAGAGAAAGGGAGGGAGAAAGAGAGGGAGAGAAACATCAATGTGTGGCTGCCTCTCATGCATCCGCTACTGGGGACCTGGCCCACAACCCAGGCATGTGCCCTGACTGGGATTTAAACCAGCAACCCTTCGATTCGCAGGCCATCACTCAATCCGCCAAGCTACACCAGCCAGGGTGAGAAACTTATTGCGTAACCTTTTGTTTCTATTGAATTTTAAGCCATCTGAATGCATTGCATATTCAATTTTTTAAAAATAAGAGTTAACTAGTTAATTATGTAATAGCTTAAAAAAAGATTCCTTGCCAGAATTGTAATATGTAGTTATTTTGGTTTTCAGTCATTAAAACATTTCTCTAGTTCTTAAAGATTTACCCAATAAGCATACACAATAATAGCATAATAGTGACAGGAAAATTACCAGCAGGAAAACATCAATACAGTATAATGAAGCCAAATAAGCAAAACTGGGGCTCAAACAAGAAACTAGACTCAGTGCATCCCAACTTTTTATTTTGAGAAATCTAAAGATTAGTACAACGAACACCCAGATTGACACTCTTCACCTAAATTTCACTGGTTGAATATATAACAAATATGTTACCATATTTGCTTTATCACAACTATTGGTTTTCAGTAGGGGTCCAACAGACCCCGATGCTGTTGTGGACTTGTTTTATCTTGTTAACACATTCATCAGAGTATCCTACCAGACTTATAAAACCCTAGAGCATACTGTCTTATCACCAGAACTGTTGCTATAGTATCCTCAAAGATAGCACAGACCTAAGTATGCAACCTGCTTTTGCGATTTGGATTTTGGTCCTTTTATGGTGAATGAAAATCAAGAGAACTCAGCACTTGCCAAATTGTTAATGAACATTTCAGGTGTGTTGTAGGGAGATGCTGTGGAACTGACATAAGGGAGGGAAAGAATTGGACTCTTTGGAGGAGTTATATCTATTTATAAAAAACGAACAATCCAGTCAGTAAACTGTTTTTCTGAGTTCTGTGAGCCATCATCCTGTTGAACCCAAGGAGTGGGTTTGTGGGAACCTCCAATGTATAGCCAGTTTGGTCAGAAGTACAGGTAACAACCAGAATGGTGCCTGGATCTGAAGTAGGGGAAAGTCTTGCAGGACTGAACCCTTAACTTCTGGAATCTGATGCTGTCTGCAAGTAGATAGTGTCAGAGTTAAGCTGAATTGTAGGACACCCAGCTGTTGTCTGAGAATTGCTTGGTATGGAGAGAAACCCACAACACTGTAACTGATGTTAGAATCATAATAAACAAGCAAATGGACGCAGGGTTCAGATGCCAAACAGAGAAAGTAAGAACATTTAAATGAGATTTCTGTTAGGATTTATACATCTAAGTTAAAAACAAATTATTTTCAAACCAATGGAAAAGCTTAAAAGTTAATGAAAGTGGTCAAGCTCTGTGGTTTCATTTTTCTCACTCTGCATTTAAGTAGTAAGGAGTGTAAACTAGAGAATAAATTTTTGTCTACATGCTTTGCCCACAAAGATTTCCAAAAGAAGAATGTAATTCAGAGATGAAACTATGTTCACTGGCTAAACAGGGGAGAACATTTAATAGTTCAGGACCATTCTGGAGAGAATCCTGTAACTCATGGTGAATTCCCAGAGGCCAGAAAAGCTGCTCACCATGCTCCCTCACCCTTTACATACAAAGAAGAAGAGCGCTAATTCAGGAGCCCTGTGACAATATCAGAGCTCATGTCTGTTCTCACTAACTTGGGTCCCAAAGAATATACCACTTTTTCTTAAAAACATTCTTCATACTTGATCTGATGATTTTTACTTTTTAAAGGCAATCCATCAGTACTTTTTCTATTTTCTAAATTATTTTTATTTAAGTACAATACTGTTTGTTTTAATAATGATATATGCAAAATTCCAGATTATAGGTAGCTCCATTCCTTAATTCGTTAAGAGATTTTTAGTTTTCACAATATGTAGTTTCTACTTCCATTGCTCTGATTTTTTGTTTTGTTTTGTGCTCTGAATCCCACGATTTAACTTTCTGTTTATTTATCCCACAGACTTGGGAACCATCTCTTCACGTACTTGTAGTTAATTGTTCATCTGCCTAAATGTCCTGCATTTGACTGAACATGCCCAGCTCTCTTAACAATTTCTCATAGGTCTCATTTTACAAACCTTTAATCTGTTGCTGTTCTCTGAACACTCTCCAACTTTTTTCTCTTTATACAGGCTGGTATGTAAAATTAAATATAGTTTGTTCCAACTGAAGCCTGACTAATGCCAAGTAAATCAAAAATAATTGCTTCTCTCCTTTTTCACACATGCCTTAATACAATCCTATAAAGTATTGGTCTCTTATTTCAACATAGAGACTCATCCAACTTAGCATCAACCATAATTGTTGGATTTTACTTGGCTTGGTTTCAGCTATTGCTGTCTTAGCTGGTATTTCCACATATTTGTTGCAATTCAGTAGCACATTAAAAATTAAATGTTAAAAAAAATGTTAAGTCCATAAAAGGATTTCCTCCACATATTTTTCCTTCAAAGATTGTTTCATGAACAGTTGGTATAAATGTGAACTTAGTACTCGGGGTCTCCAGAAATAAAGCTTGAATGATTCTGAGTATTTTTGTGATACAAACTGGAAAGGATTGAGATGGTTAGATACCAGGAGAGCTCACTGAAAACTGCAGTGAGCAGACTACCTTTGTTTCATCCTGTCAGAGTTCAGTTGTAAGTGATTGGAGCTAACTTAAGCAAAGAGGAGTTGATTAGAAAGATGTCAGAGGATCTTCAGGCTAGGGAACCATGCTTGGACACCAGCGGACACCAGCAAACACCAGGAATGCTCCAAAAAGCAGGACTCTCACTGGGACTGTTCCATAGTTAGAGTTCTCAACCCTGGACAGTGATCTGAGGCACTGGGGCAGTGGGGGGCCTAAAGGCAGCAAGACTCAACCAGCGCCCTTCAGAGCATTACAGCCTAGGAGGGAAAGAAACACAAGTAATAAAAATAAAATCAAGTGTTGATCATTGCCATAAAGGAAAAATGTTCTGAAAGCTGACTTCCCAGTTGTCTCCTAGTTACACAGAAAACAAGACATTCCCAGTAACTCTCAGTGTAAATATGGTTGCTGGTAAAGTGCATTTAGCCTACCTTTAACCACCTCTCATTCCACCTCTCCACTCAGATTCCATGATATTTCCACTCTGAAATGACAAAAGGAAAAGCACCAATCCTTAAAGATACAACACATGGCTTTATAAACAAGCTGGCCTTTATAAAGGCACCCTTAGTGTTTATGTCTTAACCTTGCTCTAGGAAATTCTCACTTTCAGAAAATGACTTCTCTGTCATTGTTTGGGTGTCCTCTCATGCAGCACTTGCAGCCTTGGTGAAACAACACAGCAGCGTGTCATGTTTTGATACGAGGTCATCACAAGTGGAGAGGAGGTTGTATTACTAAAAGGGAACTCAAGAACACAAAAATCATTAAAAATGGCAACAAAGATAGGCTGTGGTTTATGTGGAACTCCCTGCATACCAGCTATAATTTTACTCCTTTCTCTCTCAGGAAATCATACTGGAATGCTAAACAGATGTGTGTATATGTACATGTGTGTATATATGTGTATATGAATTATAATTACATATATAATTCAAAAAGGAAGGATGAATACTCAGAGGTCCTAGTAGTCTACACCACATAACATGTTCTTTTTAAAATGAGGGCAAAATGTCCATAACAAAATTTACCATTTTAACTATTTTTAAGTTTACAGTTCAATGACATCAAGTACATTGACACTTTTGTGCAGCCATCACTAACATCCGACACCCAGACTTTTTTATCATCCCAGACTGTACCTTGATATTTTCTCAATTAATTTTATTAACATCCCTTGAGAGAATTTGAGATACTTTGGGAGGCTAAAACCGGGAAAATTCCATTCTCTACCTAGCAGTAGTTTTCCACTTGTTCAGTTTCATGTCCAGTACCTGTGTAGGAAAAATTAATTTGTAGAAATATTATTTTATCTTATTTATTTACTGCATTATAGAGTCTTACTTTGGGAGAGAGCTTTTTACTGTCAAATTTCCAAAATAACTTTGGAGACCAATGTGGAGTTTCTTATTTTCATTTTTGCCGTGGTAATGGGAAAAAAAACTATCCTTTATCACCACTATTCTCAAAAAGGACATCATTTTTTAAGAGATTTTATTTATTTTTAGAGAGAGGGATAGGGAAGGAGAGAAGGAGAAAAAAGTTGATGTGTTACAGAAACGTTAATCATTTGCCTCTTGTATGCCCCCAATCTGGGGCCTGGCCCACATCCGAGTCCTGTGCCCTGACCAGGAATCAAACCGATGAGCTTTTGGTTTAAGGGATGACACCCAACCCTCTGAGCCACACTAGTCAGGGTGCAAAAAGGACATCTTAACGCCAAAATAAACAGGAAAAGCCATAAGGACAGATAAAAAGGAAATTTACCTTCATAAAAATGTTGCTCACTGTATGTTTCTTATTTTTCTGAATGTACCAGTGACTGGTGGAAACCATGACATAGAGAAACAACATTCTGAGAAAGAGTAAATGAATTTTTGGTCTCAGTCAACCACTTTCCGCCAATATTCAATGACTCTTGATGGTTCACTTGGAAAGGTGTATTTTCTCTAGGTTACACTTTTTAAAAAAATTTTTCCCCCTCACCCAATGACATATTTTCATTGTTTTTTTAGAGAGACAGGAAGGGAGAGAAAGAAACATCAATTGGTTGCCTCCTATACATGTCCAGACAGGGATCAGACATCTTGATTTTCATCAAGTTTTCTGAAATTCTTATCTAATGAATTGATACCTTCAATAGCACAAATCATTTGAGAGGAAGAGGGGGACCAGTTTTGTATTTTTTTCTTTTATGATTAAAGTAGCTGTAAAAATAAGAGTGGAGTTGTGAAGGTAAAGATAAAAGATGTGGCAGTCTTGCTAGATTTCAGATTGAGTCTCTCACTCTAATTGATGCTATTTATTATACTCCATGCAACTCCCACCCTAGACCTTCCCCAGTACAGGGCACTATAGACTAATTTACTTCCTAGTGCATTTTACAGCATTTGGAAGCCCTCCAGTGGCCAAATACTATACCTGAAAAAAAAACACACAACACCTATTAAACTGAATTGTTTACATGTGAAGTGTACCCATGTTTGCAATGTACTTTGAAATGTAACAGAAAATAAATGGATTACTGTATGAATAGAGGGATGTGTAGATGGTTACATATGGGATAAAGCAAATATAACTGTGAATTGTAGAATTCAGGTGACAGGTGTATGGGTCAGTATATCATTTCAACTGCTCTGTGTTTGAACATTTATATAAAAAAATATTGTGTACAAATCTCTGCTACACTCTCAAGATTTATACCTTGTAATTCAGATTGTTGGATTAAAATTTTTTAAGACAACATTTAAACTACCTTTCAATAAAATTGTCTTCATTAATGAACATGGACTAATTTTTCTTAGCATGGATTAATTTTTAAATATTTAAAAAGCACTTCTGTGTTTCTATTCAGAAAATTTATACAACAGGAATGTGAAATAGCTAATGGATTTCTTTGTTTTAATAAAATGTTTATCTTCCTAGAATATCTATTTTACACACTCATAACTTGTTACCAAATTAACTAGATTCACTTTGTTTTTTAAATCAGAGAGGCAGTTGTTTGGCAATTGCTGACAATACTTATTTTTAGAGGAGATGCATTGATCAGAGTTGAATGCAGAGAACAAAACCCACCCTTAAGTAATTTAAGCCAGAAGGGATCTATTACATGGTATATTACACATGGTTGGCAGGAAGAAACAACCTATAAGCTGAGCTTCAGGAATGACTCACAGATTCATGCCATGGAGCTGGGCTGTCAAAGAACTGCTGTTCATGCCATGATCAGGAAGTCACTTACTGAATGGGGAAGCCAACCCCAAGCCACATCACCTTCAGTATGAAATACATCAGGAAGGATGCCTCATAAGCTTCCTCTCTCCCTCACTCAATTTTGGATTCTTCACTATACTCGCTGCTATACATAAATGCCTCTAGTTAGTAGAATTTAAATCACATCTTTAACTCTAACTGCAAAGAAATTAAAAAAAATACGTTTTCAGCCATCCAGACACTAAAGCCCAGAAAGGTATGCTAAGAAGGGGGTGGCATTAAATGAAAGGCTGTTGAAAACTCTCTAGTGGACAAATCAGGCTGACAGCACCTGAACACAGTGATCAACATTACCACTGAGACTACTAGACATTACCATGATGAGTAAAATAAAAAGTAGATGGCAGGATCTATGAAAAATTCTGGCCCCAAACATCAAACCTGAATCTGAGAAAGCCTCCAGATCCAAATGCCAAGTTTACAGGAAATAGAGGGATGGAACACATTAATATCACCCCAGGGATGCAATTAGCAAAATCTAGAGCGCGGGAAACTACAGAACAGATGACAGTTTCTACAATAAATGGCAGAAACAAAAAAAGAGACAGGAACCTAAAATTAGACTTAAGAGACCTATCCAGTAAATGCAGTGTGTGAATCTTGTATGGATCTTGATTCAAACAAACCAATTGTCAGACATATTTTATGAGACTCTCAGGGAAATTTGAACATACATGTACTTGAATAATTGATTATATTAAATAATTACTGTCAATTTTTTAGATGAGCTAATAGTGTGATTATATCAGCAATCACTTCAGTCACTTTCACAATAATCTTTCAGATTGTTATACATTGTTTCATAATTTATGGTTCTGGGTTTAATATTGGAGAGAAAGTTAATTGTGCTACTCATTTTACAATGTTAAATAATGTAATCCTTGTAACAATCCTGTATTAAAGGTAAATTATGGTGTTTGTTAAGGGGAACACCTATTAAAAGCTTTTCCGAAAGTGGATAAAAAAACAAATGTCTGTTTTAAAGTAAACTTGGTATGTCTAGGAAAGAACAAGGAAGCAGGCAGTATTTCAGGGAAGGAAGACCATCAAGCAACTTAGCTAATTGATAGGTAAGAAAAATTATCAGATAATATGTCCTTTCAAGAAAATAGATTTAGATTTACTTTAGGTTCCATAAAGTAAACAATAGATTCAACGTTCAAGGTGTTTTTAAAATGTTCCTTTGTCCTTGAAACTGTGAGAAGGCAGCTGTTGTCTCATTTCAAAGATGAGGAAGAACTCACAGCACACCCCTAGCCAGAGTAAGTGTGACAAGCACATTGAGAGGTGTGGTGCGACCAGACACATCCAAAGCTGGGAACCCTGGGCCATGAGGGCTCCCCAAACTAGTTGGTCGCAATCTTGAATTTGCAATTCTATTAATGCGCTTAGGTCATGCATTCTAAAAGTTTGTTCTTGGGGGTGAAAAATATCTTAGATATTACAGAGATCTGTGCCGCTCTAAGCCTCAACCCTATCCAACAAAATCCTATTCCTTATTTCTATCACAAGGGAGAATTTAAATTTAATTTAAATTCCCCCTTGTGTGTGTGTGGTGGGGGATGGATGAAGAAAAAGTTTCAGAAACACTCGGTTAGCCAAAGGATATTTTATTTATAATACAGCGATATTTGAATCATGTTATTTCATTCCTGAAAATGGATATCATTATATTTACTTTTCAAATTAAATTAATTTTAAAAACAAGTATTTTTCTTAAGTAGAAATCATTTTTTTTCCAGATTTCAAATGGCTTACAAAATCACAATGCTACCTTGTTTTTCTGAAAATGATCCACCCAAAGCCACTCTTTCCAAGGAAAATTGTGTAATCTCTGTCTAAAACTGGTAATTAGTTTCTTAAAGGGATGATTGGATAGCTCCTTTGGCGAACTGCAGCCCCAGTTGACTTGAGTTGTCTATGTAAAGTGAGCTTATTAACTGGTAATTGCTAATCTCCACTAAACTTTGTGCTTCATAAATAATATTTTTAAAAAAATCCTCACCTGAGGATAGGGTTATTGTTTTTTTTAATTGATTTTTGAGAGAGAGGGATGGAGGGAGGAACATAGATGTACACTTCCCAAGTGGGGATCAAACCCGCAACCATTTGGTGTATGGGGATGATACTCCAACCAAGTAAGCCACCCAGCCAGGGTCTTTGTAAACAATCTTAAAACCTGTTTGTAAGTTACTGTTTAGAGTTATTGTCCTAATACTTCTAGCTTCCACTCCCCTACTCTTATATGGAATTGCTGTAGAATTTTCTAGCTCGAACTGAAGATGCGAGATCATTATTATTTACCCTGAAACTGAATTCTCCTGAGGCAATACCAGAAATGCCACCTCTGCTGGTCTCTAAACTTTATATAAAAGAAATTGAGTCTGAAAAACGTGCCCTCTTCACCCTGACTGAATGTCACCTCTATTCAAATTACTTCACTGCAACTAAGGTGCACCTAAGCACACACTGTAAGCAGAACATTGGGTTAGGCATTCAAGAAGCTTGCAAGCTAACATGGAAGATACAGTTTGTAAACAGCTAATTTAAAATGATGTGAAAAAATTGCTTAGAATACTAGCGCTAAGGAGACTTTATGGAAGTAGCAATTGATTCTGCCAGAAGATAAGGGATGTGTATTGCAAAGTAGAAAGGTTTTAAAAAAGTACTACTAGCTGAATGACTTTGGAAGGGATGTAACTTAACTTTTACGCTTGAAGACAGTGGTAAAAGCTTTTCATGCAGGGGTGGGTGTTGGGTGGGACCAAATGAGCAAAACACGGAAGTTAAAAATTCCAAGGTGGCCCTAGTGGGGTAGGTCAGATGGTTAGAGCGTCGTCCCTATACGCCAAGATTGTGGATTCAATCTTCAGTCAGGACATACATATAAGCAGCAGCCAATGAATGCATAAATAAGCAGAACAACAAATTCTCTCTCTCTCTGGCTAAAATCAATAGATTTTTTAAAATTTTAATTAAAAATTCTGCCCTGACTGGCACGGCTCAGTGGGTTGGGCATCATCCTGCAAAGTGGAAGGTTGTCGGTTGGATCCCTGGTCAGGACACATGCCTGGGTTGCGTGCCAGGTCCCTGGTTGGGGGCGAGTGAGAGGCAACTGATAATTCTCTCCCTCTCTTTCTCCCTCCCTCCCTCTCTCCCTATAAATAAATTAAAAAAATATAAACGTCAAGGTGTATTTGGGGACTATAGTTGGAGGTTAGGGTAGAGGGGCCAGTGGTAGCATATGAGCTACATCTTGGATTTCAAAACATACAAAGGCCTTCCTGGTCTCACAGTTACTTCCCTGGGAAGAATTACTTCAATGGAACTGTTATTTGAATGCATAATACCACCTAACCACCCCCTCCTCCACCCCTTCATCAGCAGAGAGAGATCAAAATTTCCCTGCATTGAAATCTTGGACAACTTACTTAACCTCTCTCTGTAGCCTGATTTTCTTACATATAAAATGGAGATTAAAGAGAGTGCTGCCTTAAGTGAGCCACTTACATGGGTGTAGTATGAGTTTGTGACATAAATTTGTAGACAATGGATATAGCTCTATCAGAAATTCTTGTTTTGAAGCATGAGGGGCAGGGGGGGCGCTGGGGGGGGAGGAAGGATTTGGGATCTGTTTAGATATGTGCTAACTCCCAACCAAGGGCTTAAGACTGACAGCCTTAAAGAAGGGGCTTGCTAAAAGGACTACAAGTGTGCCCTTTTAATTTAGAGCTCAGGTAAATACTTTTCAGCCCTAGGAGCTGCTTACGGAGTGTTACTAAATAAGTGAGTACACTTCTAATTATTTAAGGCTTGATTTAAGACTTTGGAAATTCTTTGGCTTTTAGCTACAGCCTTTTGACATTTTCAGTGTTCATCACCAACTGTATGTTGTAAAAAGGAAAAGAGAAAGGATGCATGGGGCCATTTTATACACTTTTGGACTGTGGAAAAATGAAAGTAGATAGGAAAAAGGCAGAATCTACATTAACTATATGTAGATTTAACTAATGACATTTTGTTGTCCATTATTGTGATTATTTCAGTATTGCCACATAATAAACTACATAAAACATAACGGCTCCCAAACAACACTATCATTTCTCACATTCTGGGAATTAGGAGGCTCAGGTGGGAGCTTCCCCCTTGCATGGTGTTAGCTGTTACTGTCTCCATGTATTTTCTCTTCATTTTCTCACTGTTCAGTGCTTTAGCTTGAGCTCTTTACATGCCAGCAGGGTCCCAAGCAGAGTCAGGCCAGAAATGCATCTGCTGCATTTTACTGGTCAAAGCAAGGCACGAGGCCAGTTTACATACTAATGGTAGGAAAACAGACTCCACCTCCATTGGAGGAGCTGCAAAATATTGTGGCCATGATTTCCAAGCTGGCCCAGTAGCTGACAAAGTTAACAGTAAAATTGAAGTTGACCAAGAGGGCAAAATTCCAGATTCTGACTCCTGCCCACACAATGCTTGTCTCATTTTGCCCTAGAAATTACCCTGCTTACTGCTGGATAGGAAGTAAACATGGAGGGGAGGGATGCAGATGGCCTTCATGTGTTCAAGCTGTGTATTTTAAAGCCTTTGGGTGGCATTTAACTAAAGTAGCCCCTGGTCAGTTACCTAGCATGCATGTTTCTTGCCTGCTAAAGCCTACACACCTAGCTTCCCTGAAACCTAGAGGCATATAGTAGGGTCAGTAGTTAAAAGCAAGGGTTTTGGAATAGGAGCTAGGTATGAATTCTGGCTTTGCTCCTTCGTGTGACTTTAAATTACCTAAAGTCTGTATTCCTCAGGTTCATCCATTAAACAGGAATATATATACCTGGCAAGGTTTTCATGAAGTTGAAGTGTTCAGAGATCAGCAGTGCCTGGCACATGGCAAACATTCAGCAAGGTTAATAATTCTTATTAAAAAGGCCTGAGTCTGCATGAAGATACATCAAAGCCTTCAGATCTGATTTACTCATGCCTCTTGCAAAGCAAGGCACTTGACATTAGGGCTTTCAGAAACATTTTCACACAGTGAAGCCATCCAAAAAAGCTTCTGGGCTATTGCGTTTTTTAAATTTTCATGAGTACCTTCCTTGAATTTTTTTGACCTATACATTTCCACTTGCTCTACTACCCTCTTCTGGTAGAATGGGGAAGAGTTCAGTGATGTTCCAGCTGGTGCAGCTACAGAAATAAAAGCTATCATTATTGGCAATCCTTAAAGAATCCAACTTTCAAAAATATTTGCTCCTATGTTCAAATGAATTCAAGTGAAGGTAAAGTCTAAATGTAAAATTTCTATGTATAAATTTCAATTTATTCCTGTTACAAGGAAACTGATATTAACAGAATAACATTAGAATGGACAACTCACTTTAGTTTGAGAAGATGCTAAGACAACTTTGTTATTCTGAATGGAACTAGATAATTCCCTGTAGGCTGGCTGCATTTCACCTTTCCTAGCAAAATGCATATATAGAACATTTTTTAAAAGTTTTTATGTATTGATTTTTTTAGAAAAAGGGGGAGAAAAGGCAACTTTAGAAACTTTAATTTGCTGTTCCACTTATTTATGTATTCACTGGTTGATTATGTGCCCTGACCAGGATTGAACATGCAACCTTGGTATATCAGGATGATGCTCTAACCAACTGAACTATCTGGCCAGGGCCTAAAAATGCTTTTCTAATGTTAATTTCAACTAAATCTCTGCATCTTTCAAATTATAAGACATGATGTAGTATCTATCCTTAGCTTGGTGTTTTAAATTTTTGCATAGAAGTTGCATGGAAATGTTATTGTGTACCTACTTTAAATACAATGAGAAATGCTAACTTCTTAAGATTTTTATATTTAAGTTAACTATATAAGTAAAGCTAAAATTTATAAGGCATAATTTAAATACCCAGGTATATAGATAAAACTGTATATTTATGTACACATTAAATATAATCCTACTGAAGAATTTTTTTAAATAATTATTTATTATCCTTGCCCGGGACATTTTTTCATTGCTTTTAGAGAAAAGGAAGAGAAACATCGATGCCAGAGAGAAGCATTGATTGGTTGCCTCCCATATGCACCTGGACCTGGGATCAAACCCACAACCTACGTATGTGCCCTGACTGGGAATCCAACCCTCAACCTTGGTTACAGGACAATGCTCCAACCAAGCCACACCTGTCAGGGCTACTGAAAAATATGTATTTTAAAATTTTTACTCACTGATTAGAGAGAGGTGTCTATTTGTTGTTCCACTTAGTTGTGCATTCATTGGTTACTTCTTCCATGTGCCTGACCAAGGAGCAAACCTGCTGTTGATGTTACCAGGACGATGCTCTAACCAACTGAGCTACCTAACTAAGGCTACTGAAGGATTTTTGAGAAAAACAGAATATTTGGGGCAGGACTCAGCAAAACGAGTGAAAGGGGTCAAAAAGTACAATCTTCCCGTTGTAAAATAAGTCGTGGGGATGTAAAGCATGGTGAATATAATTAGTAATACTGGATTGCATATTTAAAAGTTGCTGAAAATGGATCTCTAAAGTTCTCATTGCAAAACAAAATACTATGGAAAATTTAAATACTGATTTAAAAAAGAGAACTTTTTAATATTTGGCTATTTGGGAATAACTCTACTAGTAGGTAAAGAATATGTCGTTGCTGAAATATTGGGAAGAGTTCTCAAGTCACCAATCTTACTGTATTAGATCATAACAACACATATGCCATGTTATCTCTAAAAAATGTAAAATGACTGGAATCTTTGGAATTCTCTTCCCCCACAAATTCAACAAAGCCCAGATTTGTTATAGTTCAGAACACAGAGACACATCTTGAGTTTTGCTTTTCACTCATTAAATTGTTTACGATCTAAATATTGGTCATTTATCTTAGAAGATTTGTGCCCCTTAAAGACAAATAGCAGAGGAAACACATTATAGCAAATCTGTTAAGAGTTCTCACATAAAATGTGAGTGGGTGTGTGCCAAAGTCTAGGTTAAAGCTTTTGCTATTCTGTCTGCCAGAGTGAAAATATGAGCTTCTAGCTTTTAATAGCTGTGTAACAAAGACCCATAATTGGAGAATAATTTAAAAAGCTATTAATAGAATCTGAATTTTTGGTATTTAAAATAACATCACTAAAAGCAAGTATAATTAGGAGGTATATGTATAATAAAAAAGCATCAAAAACTTTCCCAAAACTAGCATAATGATTTAATTCAATTTAATCCTGTCTTTAGGATTAACCTAGAGTAATTTCATGGATTGCTATCCAGAATACCAAATATGTAATTCAACATTAGAATACATTTTAAGACTAAATATATAAGACGTCATTCTCCACTTTCTCTTGAAAAAGCTTCAGATCGCAAATTGCAGTTTTATTGTTCCTCCTCACATTTAGCACAGAATGGTCTCTTTTAGTTTAATTATGAAAAAGTTAATACATATGTACAGATGTCTTAAGAACAGAACCAAGTATTGTTTGGAAACTGCAGATATGTTCTTGGCAAAGTATCAGTTATTGGATGTTTTTGACTATTCTGTGCTATGATCTGGCTCCAGGAGCAGAGATAAGTAAAACAACCTACTGTTAAGCTTTACTCCTTGAGTGTATTTATGTGGGTACCTTAAATCATGTCAAGAGGTATTATGTTTTAAAGTACAAACACTTAAATAGAAGGGTGGTTAGAAATGTAAGTCAAAACCAAGTACGGACTTAGCTACCTTAACATGTACTGTAGTTTTGGATTCAGCTGACATTTACTTTCTACTGTGTCAGGGCCATATTTAAGAAAATACTTATAATTAGTTCTACTTTACACATTTAGCTGCTTTTAAAGTATACATATATATGCTAATATTTTCACTAAAGATCATGTTCACTTCTTTTCAAAGGAGCAAGTATATAACAGGAATTTCAAGTGCACTGATAAATTAAAAGGGTACAGTATAGACACAAAGAGAGATTAGTTGACTGACTTGGTAGGAAACAGGACAAGCTCAAGGGTTTAATAGAAGAAATAACATTTGATTTAAGTCTTGATAGATGTGCCTGGCTCTCCCGAAGGAGAAAAAGAGTATTTAAGATAGAGGATATAGTGTGAGGTCAGGGCCTGCAGAAACTTTTAAGTAGTTCATTATGGCTGGAACACAGGTGTAAATGGAAAAAAGGATAGAAGTCAGCAGCAGACAGATCTTTGGAGTGGTGGTATTGTATGATCTAACTTCAGACTTGATCCTGTGGGCCTGGTCATCCAATTTCAGTATGCAACAGAATCACCTATGGCTCTTGTCTAAAATACATATTCCTCAGCCCCATTCTAATTCAGGTCCACACCAGTACCCTGGAACCTGTATACCCATTTGGATGGCTAAAACGAAAATCAATTGCAATACCAAGAGTTAGGATAGGTAACAATCAGAACCACTTTAATCCAAAAAATCCACTCCTTGGTATATACCCAACAGATCAATGTATATTAAGTGCATCAAATAGTTCACTAAAAATGTTCACAGAAGCATAATTTGTAATATTCCCAAACCAGAAACCCAAAAGTCTATTAACAGCAGAATGGACAAACTGTGATATATTCATACAATGCAAAGCTCTATAGAAATGAAAAAAGAACAATTGCTATACACAGAACAACAAATTTCAGAAGCCCAAGGGGCAACCTTCTTAGTGGCTCATTTGTTCAATTGCCTGACCTTGGTGATGATCACACAGAGGTGTGTGTGTATGTCATCGTAATTTTGGCACCCTTCTGAATACATTATACTTCAATAAAGGCCTTCCAAAAGCAAACTGTTCTCCCCCAAAAATCTTTACAAATGATTTTAGGACCATATTACACAAATTATCAAGTATGTGAAGGAGCTAAGTATTTTTCAGTTATACTTCAGTTTAAATTTTATTAGGAAACTGAATATGCTATAAAGGTGTCTATCTCTTGCAAATGTCAAGGGTCCATTGTATTCACATTTCCTTATGACCAAATGTAAGAGAAAAATTGGAAATTCTAAGGGATCAACATGAAGACCATTTGGCCTTAAAATATTTTGACATAAAATTCTATTTCCTCTTCCACGATGATCCTTCCTCCTTCTATTCATAGAAATTATTCTATCTCTATTTAATCTCAATTTCTTCCCCCTCTTGTGTGCAGAAGGCAAAGATAGATGTCCACTGACTTTAATCCATGATGTCACAATTCTAACTTGGTTCTTACAGATGGGACCTGTGCTCCAATAGAGTGATGGAAAGAAACTGGTTTCCCTCTTTCCTAACTCACATCCGTTTGGTCTTTTACTGGTACCTTAGAAGGCAGTAGCACCCAGGGGTGACTCAAGGGCTAGCATCAAGATTAGTATTACAATGACAAAGCCATGTGTTTGCAGAAGTTGCTGGTTTTTTTCATTAAGAGATTAAACCCTGTTCACACTCTTGACTTTAAGGTAAGACTAAGCCAGCAGGAAGGCAGACAGTAAGTCTAATTTCCGAGGAATACGGAATGAAAAACCAAGACAAGTAAGCACTGTAAAATTGTTGTTTTGTTTTTTTAATGGCTGGTCAAATATCCTGAAACATACATATGTTTTGATAGTCTTCTAATCCCAGTTGAGTTCAAATATTAAAGTAACACACACGAGCTAAGAGAATTCAATATTGTTCCAAGGCACTTACTGAATCTCCATGACTAGATGAAAACAAGGACAATTAGGATAGACAATTAGACAGTATATAATATAAAAATAACTTTTTGCTTACAATTTACAAAATGTATTATTATTACAATCTTTGATCTCTGATAACCTGCAATGCTGGCTGCATGAATCCAGCAGTTTTGAAATTCAGAAACTATTTTCTAAAACTTCAGGGCAAATAATTTACAAATAAGGTACACAAAGATTAGACCATGCAGAAATTTCTTACATCTTCTGTTAATAATATTTTATGACTCCAACTTTATCAAATTATATACCTACTTGCCCTGTACATATACAAAATAATGCATACATGATAAAACATTAGCAAAAGAGTAGTCCTTAAACTCAATTTATCATAAAAGTATTACTATATTAACATGTTTACAAGCAGCGTGTAACAGGGTTAAGAGACATTAAGGCAATAATACTTGAAGTTACAAAAGAAACCATATGTAATACTTTTTCCTAAGTGTAGTATAAGGCAGGTAGATGCTCCCAGCAAAAATTGCTAAGATAACAATCTACACTGCTGTTAATCCCACATTTTTAAGATGGAATACTATTAATCTGGCTTTTGGTGGCACTTAAATTTTCCAGTATAATTTAAAGTGTTTTTTGGCTCCCTGAATCATGTCCATTCTGAAGGCGGATCTCTTGGTCCTTTGGGTTTTCCACAGCGATTACCAAAACCTATAATCAAAACACCACAGTAACTGGTTAGTGTTCAGAAATATTTTAATACTGTTAAAACCATGTCAGACATCCTTATTTTCTGGAACAAATACATTTCCATATGGGAATTCAGAATTTAAACAAATTAAATAAAACTATAAACACAAACCAATTTTCAATTGAGAAATACCTCATTTAAGAAACTGAATAAATCGCAGAACAAAGTTTAATAAACTTTGTCTTAAGGAAATCCTATGATGATGGCACATGAACTTTTCTCATTCTCGCCAGCATTAACTAATTCAGATTCTGAAATTACCAATATCTGTGGCTTTTGTTGGACTTTCTGGTATTTGATCTTTCTTGTTACTGGAAGTAGGTGGACACTCTGTACAAGTCTCTGGGTGAATAGCTCCTGTTAGATGAAATAAAATGCAAAACAAAGGCATTGTTAATTACCATTATTTGTAGCATTATGTATAATTCTCTGATTGTTTTAATGTGGACAGTAAGTTAAACGAGCAAGTTTTCTCTCCAGGGTATCATGATTTTAGAGGCCCAGATAAATATAAATGCTAGGGTAGTGAGCACAGCATTTCCTATATTAAATAATAAAACCTATATTATCATAAGGTTTTCCTGAGGGCACCCAGAAATCTGGAGTACTTCTGCAATGTGAAGATTCTCCTTATGCTCTTACTTACCAATCCTGGATCTTGCTCTGACTGGTGTGGCTCAGTGGGTTGGGCATTGTCCCACAAAGTGAAGTCTCCAGTTTGATTCTGGGCGGTGTACATGCCTGAGTTGCTGGCTAGGCCCCTGGTTGGGGGCATGTGAGAAGCAACCGATCGATATGTCTCTCCCATAACGACGTTTTTCTCCCTCTACCTCCCTCCCTTCCTATCTCTCTCTCAAGAAATTTTTAAAAATCTTTTTAACACACACACACACACACACACACACACACACACACCCCCACACCCCCACACCCCAGCCTGGATCTCAACCTGGATCTCAGCATATTTCCTTAAAGTATTACACTGTGTGCTAATAATTCCAAGTGAAATGCCTTTATATGGACATCAATGACAAGCCAGTTCATAGTTAAATAATGGACTTAGTATTTTCCCCTAAAAGTAATAATCTTTTCTTTACTGTAAAGTTTTACACTGCTTGAATTTTAGTTTACATAATTACAATATATACGATTACTTAACAAAAGAAATTAACTGCTATGAATCATTCATGCTTTCACAACCTCTACACCTCTGTAATAAGCTTTTCTGGAAACTTGGAGTACAAGTCAAATTATATTTTAATATGTTAACTCCCTTCTGGTTCTCTTCCTTCTTTATGCAATCTAGTTATCGTCCTCCATCGTTCTAGTCACACTCACAATTATCTCTGACTTTATAATCCTTGTCCTTAGGTGCTTAGAGTCTAGACAGAGGTCAACAAACTTTTTCTGTAAGACACTACAGAATAAGTATTTTAGGCTTTGCAAACCACACACCATCCTGTCACATATTCTTCACTGACTTCTGTTTTTTTGCTTTGGTTTTTAAACAACTCTTTAAAAATGTAAAAATCATTTGTTCAGATCAAGGGCAGAATAAGAACAAAGGCCAAGGGGCAGGATTAGGCCTGTTGAATACAGTTTGCCAAGCCCTGGTCTAGTATGAGAGCCAGAAAAGTACATTAATTACAGTACTGTGGAAAGCTTTATAATGAAATTATACATAGGGTGCAATAGGGACAGAGAAGAGGGTCATTTAAGTGGAACTTGTGGTGATTAGGTATTCAGGGCTGGCTTCTAAGTGGAAAAGATGATCTAGTCTAAAGGCCTCAATTTTCTCAGTGAAGTAAAGGTCATCTACTGAGTAAATTAGTGGGATTGATGACTTTAGAAGTAAAGATTTGGATAATTCAGGTGCCAACTACAGTCACTATCTGTAGTTTGGTTATCTTATATAACCAAAGCTGAGGGCCCAACTGTGGATGAAGGCCCAGAATTACAGGCTCAGTCTATAAAACTGAGTGATGTTCCCAGCTGTATTCAATACACCCAAGGCATAAAATACAATGCTATGGGAATTACGAACAAGAAAAGTCAAGGATAATTGTGAGTGTGACTAGAGTGATGGAGGATGGTATCTAGATTAGACAGAGAAGGAACAGAAGCCAGAAAGGAGTTAACATATATTTAGAAAATAAAAAATCCAGGGAGCCAGCCATAACAGTACTGGTTAAAAAAAAAAAAAAAAAAAGGTAGTGATGAATAGCTTTGCTACCTATTACATACCAGGCACAGTACCTGACACTATATATGTGATTTGATTTAATTAAATCTTCACAACAATCCTTTAGAGTAGGTGCTATTACCTCCATTTCACACAGAAGGAAACTGAGGCTGAGACAGATTAGATAAACATGGGCAAAGCCACATAATAAGTAAAATGGCAAAAACTGGATTCTAGTTCAGGTGGGCTTGACTCTAAAGTTTCTGCTCTTTTACTTACAATATGTTGCCTCCAAAAAGTAGATAGAGAGTAACAGTTGAAATGGAGCCCTATTAATCAAAGATCCGGAGAGAAGTTGAAGCAGAATGGAGGATACAGACAGAGATGATAGATGAATTGAGGGAACCGCACAGGCTAGGACCTTTGATAAGCTGCTTACATGATCATTGAGGAAAATTAACAATAACTTGACCTATTTTATTACCATGATAGTATAAGTAATGTGGTAGGGAAAAATTTTAACTTGGCATTATGACACTTGGTTGAACTACATAATCATATTGGTCTTTATAAATGTGTAAGTCTTGCCCTGGCTGGTGTGGCTCAGTGGGTTGAGCACTGGTCTGTGAACAGAAAGGCCACAGGTGTGGTTCCCAGTCAGGGCACATGCCTGGGTTGTGGGCCACGTCCCCAGTTGGAGCATGTGAGAGGCAACCCATTGATAATCATCTCCCTCTCTTTCTCCCTGCCTTCACCTCTCTCTAAAAATTAAAATCTTTTTAAAAAGTACTATCAACAACTGAGTCTAAAAACAAAACAAAACAAAAAAACTACAAAGAAACAGAACAGGAACAGAGTCATAGATATGGAGATCATTTGGAGGGTTATCAGCTGGGTGGGAGAAGGGGGAGAATGGGGAAATGGTGCAGGTATTAAGAAGCTAACAAAATAGACAGGGGAAGGTTCAGAACACCATAGGAAATGGAGAAGCCAAAGAACTTAAACACACACCCATGGACATAAACTAAGGAGGGGGGAGCGGGAATGCTGTAGGGAAGGGGGTTACTGGGCAGAGGGGAGCAAAGAGGGAAAAATACTGGGACAACTGTAATAGCATCATCAATAAAATATACTTTAAAATTTTTAAATTAAAAAAACAAGTAACACCTAAAAGATTTCCAAAACAATCAACTTTTAGGGACCTAATTCAATCACCTAGATTAATATGGGGCATCTATTCAAATCATTGTCAGACGTAGATTCTAAGTGTTTTTATAAACAACAAAAGATAAAATACAGAGAAATGTTTAAAAAATAATTTCCTTCCTATCAGTCTATAACTACTGATAATAAATGCTGTTATTTTCAAGATCAATAATAATCTTCAGAATAGTAATTATTTTGGAAGACTTACACTACATAATTCAAGTTCTAGAAGAGGTATCCTACATATTTTCACATACAGAAAGAACCAAATAGCACATACCATAAGACATTCTATTTTATAATTAATTTATATAATCTACAGCAAAAAGGAACAAAATCTAACTTACCATATTTTTCACTTCCAGACTTTATCAAGCCCTATATGGAAGACATTTAATAGTTTTATGAAAAACTATAAAATATTTTGTCTTTTAAGTACAGATCCCAAGAAATCAAGACTTATCAAGATAATCAGTGTCAAAGGAAAACAAAACAGTGATGTTTTCAAATAGATTTAAAATTTTCAAATGTGCAGTATTTTATATTGGGAGTAAAAGGATAGGGAAATTCCTTTTCCTTCTGGATAAAAACTGAAAATGCAGAAGCTACTATACAAAGAAACATATACCATTCTACATTTTGCCAGTTATATTTATCAAAGTATGATACCATGGATTAGACATACCATAATTATTATATATTATCACTATTTTATGACAAAGTATATCAGTGTTTTTAATCAACTGTAATATGTACCCAATTTCAGGGATATTAAAATATGGGAGAAATATGAAAAAAGTGTTGATGAAAAATTATTATTTTCCATGGCTAAAATACTTAGCTACCAACACATTTCCTGAATGGGAAAGGAAACCTCATGTGACCAGAAAAAAGCCAAAGGGAGGTACTATGTACCTCGTATTACAACGGGAGGGAAAAAATTTAGCAAAGTACTATGACCCTGAAAACGGTAACTCCAGTTTTATTCATACCTCCAGAATGATTTGGGACATAGCTTAATATACAAATTTCAAAAGCAGCTTGGTAAAACAACACTCTGAAGGTATATGACAGTCATATGTAGGCTAGGATGCCCTTTTAAAAAATTCAGATCTCACATTTCATCTGAAATATAGCACTAGAAAGAAATGCTGATTAAAAAAAATACATTTAACAATCTTAAGCAAGCAGTTATTTAACAAACAACAACCATGATACATTAACCACAGAGCAAAAATACTTGAGCTCTAGCTATTTCAATCCCAAAGGACTCACTTCAGATTTTTTTTGTTCAGAGTCTTCCTGACTTTGAAGTTCACTCCATTCAGGTGTACCTGAGAAAAAGGAAATCTTACAATTAAAATTAACATCTTTATTTCTTGACATTTCATTAGATAATATTCAAAATCATTCTATAGATTTTTCACTTTCATAAAAAATTTTGTTTCTATCAATTTAAGAATATTCCTCTAAGTTTCCTTTCTTAAAATTTAAAAAATCCAGTCATCAGATTATAAACCCACTATACAGATTTGACAGACTTGTTTAGTATTATTCATATATTATGGCTTCACTGTTTTTAACAGTTCTTTTTTAAGATTTTTATTTATTTCTCGAGAGAGGGAAAGGGAAGAAATAGAGAAGGAGAGAAACAGCGAAACATCAGTGGGATGACCCTCACACTCCCCTAACCTGAGACCTGGCCCACAACCAATGTATGTGCCCTGACTGGGAGTCGAACTGGCGAGCTTTTGGTTCACACAGGAGGGCACTTAATCCACTGAGCTCCACCAGTCAGGGCAACATTCTTAAAATCAGTTAAAAATAATAAAATATTGGTGAAATGTAATTCAAATAAGAGTAGTGATCACCTCCATGGAGTATGAGACACTGTAAATATATTAAATATATCTGTACTCTTTTTCTAGAGGGGAAGAAGAGAAATACATTATCAGGGCTTTGAATTATGATCACTGTTCCCAGTTCTCACTGATACTCTTGTGGCCTTAAGTGTCTTTCAATTAATACCGCCTAACAACCCAACTTAAATGTTTACTTATCTGAACTGGCACAAAAGACATCAAATTGAAACTACATTTGTAATTGCACTTAACTACATTATAGTATCTAACACAGATACAGTCATTTTAGCCATCTTAGCAAGTAAAAATACCATTTTGAAAGTATTTTTCATACAAAGGATTAAAAACATTTGTCAATATCAATTCAAACCTGTTTTTAATTTATTTATGCAGTTTTATATCAACTACATTAAAATCAGCCAAGTTTTTCAGAGTTTAAACTAGAGTATGAAGTATTTTGTAAAAGCAGAAGAGATACTCACTATGTTCACTTGCTAATACAAAAGATTCAGGAGTTCTTTCAGGGAGAGGAGGAGGTAAATCTTCACTAACAGCAACATCTATATTAAATACATAAAATTTAGAAAAATTATGAACTTGTTAAAAAATGTTGACTCATTTAAAAATGACCTTATCTAAACAAATTGAGAGCTTTCTTCACGTTCTGAAATTCACTGTCATAAGTATCTGAAAGGTTTTTTAAATGCAAAAATTAAACAAGAAATCCTTACCACTTGACTTGTCACGAATTACAAGGTCCACTCAGCAAGTAAGAATTAAATCCATCACAGAGAGAAAAATGACTCTCCTATTAACTTTCCCAACACCCTGAAAACATTATCACACTGCCCTCTGAGTCTGGAGGCAGTCTCCAGAAAAGCCAGCAGCAAGTGACTTCTTTGCTGGGCATGCTGATGATGCTTTGAGTCCACAAAGGAAAGCGTTGTCATTAGATGCAAGCCAGTATTTCCCAAACTGGAATCAACTGCCCAACTGGACTGCCTGAGTTTTGCCACACTTAATACCATCTGTCCCCTTTACTTTTTAAATTCCCCTCATTTTTCACTTAACTATGTAATTGTAATTTTAAAAACAGTAATGACTAAAACAACAGATTTGAAGTTGTAGTTATTTTTCTACTATACATAAAAATAATTTTTGAATATCCATTCATATGTTAACTAAAATCTTCTGAACAGCAGCACATGACTATGAGAATACTAACTGAAGCCATATGAAAGTTTTTCAATAAAAACAAAATTAGCTCTTAGAAAACACCATACATTAGGCCTCACCAGCCTTATGTCGTAGGGTGAATTAGATCTTTTGAAGTTTCACTGGGAAGGTAGAGAAAGAAAACAATGAGGATACAATCCCATGTGTGGACTCTCAGGTTAGGGAGGATAAGGGAAATGTGAGGATTCTGTTATTTTGTCTTGGCCATGACAGCTCTTTTTAAAATCTTGCCGTGATACTTTAATGTTTTACCGCATCTGATGGGCTATCTACTAAGAGACTGAATATCAAGTAAACCATTTTCAAGAAGCACAAGTCAGATATGATTGCTATTGTCCGTTTAACATTTATTTAGCTGAATAGACAAGAAAACAGAGTTAAGTGTCCTGCTGACAGAAAAGTTCCAGCCCAGTATTTTGTAACCGTCTGAGCCATCATCATCCTTCCCCTTGCCCTTTTGTTTCTAATAGATCACAGTGATGAAGAGACGGCTCTTGAAGGAAGGGATGCATAATCTTGGCATTGTGGTGCCATTTCATAATTAAGTGAACAAATCAGGAAGGGCAGCCTCTTTTGCTTATATTTAGAATCAAGTATCCTTCAGAAACTTTATAACTCTTCTCTCTTAAAGCCTTTTTTATTTTAAAATATGGCCCATGCTTTTAACCTGCATGTTTCTCCCTCGATCTCTCTGGATTGTCTTTTCCATGTTATAAACATGTTTTAGAAGTTATTCAACCTAAGACACCACATTTTACATAGGCTTTTGTGAATAATATATTGTATGGGGGTCTAGTGTAGCCAAGTTTGAGAATTTGAGTACACCAGAGCCAATTTTCAAATCAAAATTCATAGCCAGGAATTTCTGTCAGGCAGTAACTATGTCAAAGGTTGTTTTTGAGTATTCTGTTTAACTCCCTAACAAGTTCCAAAACAAGCAAAAAGAAAAAGAAGAAAGAAAAACCCCAAAACACAACTACTCTTGAGCCAGTGATTCATCCAAAAGATAAATGATAGCATTAAGAATAGAACTGCTTGTAGTTATGTTGCTGCACAGAACACTTACACAGGAAAATCTTCAGTTAATATCAAACTAATTTAGCATAGTCAGGACAAGGTGAAAAGAAAAAGAAATCACATTTACAGCTACCTTTGTTTTGAAATACAAGTAAATTTTAAAAAGCTGAAGTGAGCTGATATATAGTAGGGTACTTTCAACTATCCCTGTACAGTATGTGGTATTTTATGCTAACTCTTTCTGTTATCACCAAAAGACTGGGCATGAGGCAATATATTTAATGAGCATATAATATCATCCATCCTTCCTGCCCTCACCCAATTCTATTTCTAGTAATCATTAAAAGAAAAAATTTCCTGGGCCTAAGACTTCATGCCTGAAAAGGGGGTGGGGGAGCCCCAAATGAAAATTTCTTGTCCACACGTTTCTTGAGCAGTTACAATTTGATAGTTATTTTTAAAACTATGAGGTTGAAAAAAAAATAAACAACTTTAAATTATGGCAAACCAGAAAAGTAGTATTTATTGTGGTATCCATTATCTCTTGAAGACCCTTCAAATAAAACACAGGAGAATCGAGTATAGAAAATCCTATAAACTTAGGAAACTAGCTTAGACTCTCGTCCATTCATCAGATATGTTCTCAAAAAATATAGTACATGTGAGTTGGGGGGAAAAAAGGCACCACAGTATGAGTGGTACTTATTGAATTAGAAAATCATCTTCCAAGTTCACAGTACGTATTTACATACATACTACATATTACAAATAACAGTCTGCATGTGTTACTAGCAAAGTTCACTGACAGTCAATGGCCACTGATAATCTATCAGTAAACAGCTTTCATGTTTAATCCTAAATCATTTGCTGTCAACTTTTTGGTCTGTTGAGGAAGGCAGCCGATGATTATTTTAGCTGATCACAGATTTTTAAGTATCAATAATACATCTTAGGAACTGAGTGCACACATTATCTTGAAATGCTAAGACTGCTTAATTAAATAATAGCAGTGATGACTATATACAGATATAGCCCACTCACTACCGATTGGATTAAAAGTCACATACTTCTGCTGAGTAGCTGCAATATTACTTCTTGGTTAAACCCAGGATTGAAAGCAGCCTCTTTTTCAAGCACTTACAAATAAAATTTAAAGGAAAAACTTTCTGTAGTTAAAAGAACATAAAAAAGGTAAGTGTTTTTTATAATCTTTAGTGGACTTAAATGGCCAATCAAGCCATTTTACCATATTTGTGCCACTGTTGCTTTAAGCAATTGTCCTTAAATTATTTCTATTATTCAGTCAGATAAAAAAGAAAATTTTTTTAAAAGACTTTATGTATCTTTTTAGAGAGAGGGAAAAGGAGGAAGAGATGGAGAGAATCATCAATGTGTGAGAGAAACATCTATCGTTGCCACTTGCACGCTCCTAAAACTGGGGTCTGGCCTGCAAACCAGGCATATGCCTTGACTGGGAATTGAACCAGTGACCTTTCAGTTCACAGGCCAGCGCTTACCTCACCAAGTCACACCAGTCAGGGCCAGTCAGACAAACTTTTGACCTATACAAAACGCTGAAAGCTATACTATATAGGAGGAGGAAATTTTTAGTTACAACAATTGAAACATTTTGAAAACAGAAAACCCAGCAATGCAATATGATCAAATTAAGGTAATACATATAAATTTACTTAAAATTTTTATCTAAAATGATTTAGATAAAATTTAGATAATTTTATTCTAGAGTAAAGTATGGAATAAAACCTAATGAATTAATATAGCTAAAGAGCTTAAAACAGTGACTGGCACATGGTAAAAATATTTAAGCATTAGATACTATTATTACCTTTTTCAGCACCTGAATGTATTGTTCCTGCTATATCATGTCTAGCAATGGACATTGGCAATACTTTCCTTGTAGAAATGCTTTCAGTACTAGTGGCAGCAGAAACCGTCGCACTTGCTGTTGAAATACTAGTTTTATTCTTGGTCAAAGCATCATCACAGTTCCTTTCATCTGAGTCTGAGTCATCCGAGTGAAGGGGATTAGTAAAACTGAGGGGTGCTCTGAATAGAGGTGAATTGCTATGATGATCCACAAGATCATGGGTTTCAACTTGTATTGTGGGGCTTGGTGTTAAACTCACAGTTTTCATTGTTTGACAGTGGTTATCTGAGGATTTTCCTTCAGATGAATCAGGCATGGGTTCAGTATTTTCAGGTCCATGAAATGACCACAGTACATGTCCCTTCTCATCAAGAGGCAAGCGGTCTGGCCTTGGAGGTGTGTCTGAATTCTTCTGTGATTCTTCTGGTGGAGTAACTGGAGGTTGATTTGACTGTGATCCACTGCAATCTACACAAGAATTCTGATAATTATCATCAACTTTTGGATCCCTAGGTGAAACGGATTTAATTTTCATTGCATGTCCCCTATTCAGGAGTGTGTTCCCATCAAAACTTTTTGGTCCCTCTTGGAGAGGGACCTTCTTAATTTCAAAACTTAAATTTCGCTCTAATTTTTTATCTATCTGTTCAATAGTTGATTCATTTTTCCCTGGAAGTTCTGCTGATTTATTATAATTTCTGTTGAGGTCTGTCGAATGTTGGTCTGATGAAACCATGTGCAACACTGGCTTTGGATGGTATCTGTCATTGTCCTGCCACACAGTAGTGACTGTTGGAAAAGCTGACGGGGGAGAAGGTGTCAAAATGGGTGGCACAGGGTGAGGTTCCGGTGGCTGCAATATTTCTTCCTTAGCATCCCCTTCCACAAGGCAACTGAAAAACAAGATTAATAAAAGGCTATTTTAAGAATGTTCATCCTTTTTAAAATAAGTTAGTGGGTAACAATTACGTAGTTGTCTATTATGTAGAGTCTGTGGTTATGAACAAAAACTATAATTTGTCAAACTAAAAAAACTTAATGTTTAAAAAGGTAATGCATGTACACTGTTCAAAAAGTAAAATCCAAGAACTTTAATGCAAAACAGAAGCCCCTCACACAGCTGCTTAAGCAACTACCCAGACATCAACTTTCAACATTTTTTAATAGCTGTTTCTAAGATTTTCCTTATCTCAAAATGTTTCAAAATGTATAAACTGTTTTCTTGATCTATTTCATATATTCTGTTGTCTTCCAACTGTGTGTCTTCATCTTCCCAACACTGTAATAATTTGTTTAGTTCCATTTTATGACTATAATTATTATTCATACCAGTGATACCATGATTTTATATCTCTTCTTGTACAAGTTCTTGTTTTTCCTTAATAATTGCTTTGTGTTTCTGATGGCTCTGTTCTATATGTAGCATTAGTAATTCAGCTCTTCTACTTACTTACCTGCAGATTCGTACACCTCCTCTTAACTAGTCAGGCAAACCAGGTAACATCAACACCATAGCATCCCTCTTAGAAACTTCGGGCCTTCTGTTCTAGTGTCCTCTCCTGTGTCAGACTTTTTCCCAGGCCCCATTTTCCTTTTTCTAGGTACAATCCCTTGTTTTGGCAAGTTATGTCCTCTAGTAACTTCGCAAGAACTATATGTAGTCCCCCATCAGTGTGGCTCAGTTGGTTGGAGCATCGTGCAGTACACCAAAAGGCTGGGAGCGACATTCCTGGTCAGGGCATATTCCGAGATTGCGGGGTCAATCCCTAGTTGTGCAGTATATGAGAGGCAACCAATTGGTGTTTCTCTCTCTCTCCCTAAAATCAGTACACTTCTTTTTTTAAAAAAGAACTATATATGAGGCAAATTTCTTGAAGCTTTGTATATTTAAGTATTATGTTTTCAATGGTACTGATTTTTTTGAAAGGTATATAATTGTAGATCAGAAATCATTTTCCTGCCCTCACTGGTGTGGCTCAGCAGACTGAATGCCGGCCTGCAAACCAAAAGGTCACATGTTCTATTCCCAGTCACGGCACTTGCCCGGGTTGCAGGTGGGGTCAGTCTCCAGTTACGGGTGTTTGAGGCAGCCAATCAACGTTTCACTCGCACATCGATGTTCCTCTCCCTTTTTCTCCCTCCCTTCCCCTGTCTACAAGTAAATAAAATCTTTAGAAAACAAAAATCATTTTCCTTCAGAATTTTGTAATTCTGATTCCTGTTCCTTGGAGTGTGAACTTGTTTTTTCTCTCTCTTGGAGCTTTCAGGTTCTTTTTTATTCTTGATGTTCTATAACCTCATATAAATAACATACACTGTATTACATTTTTTTAATCCATTATATTGGGAGCTTTCTATATTAAAACTAGTGTGTTTCGTTACTAGAAATCTTCTTTGCTAATTTTTTACTTTTGGTCTCCTTCCAGACTACTACCACTATTATTATTTAACAGACCTCCTGGTTTGATTCTTCCCTCTCCAATTTTCTATCTCTCTATTTGTTCATACTCATGAGCTGTTTCCTTATCTTCCAGCCTTTAATTTTTTAAATTTATGCTGTTATAATTAATTTCCAATAGCTTATTTTTTACTGTCCAGTTCTCATTTCATGGTATCAGTATTTCCTAAAGAATGAAAAAAATGGATGTATGTCCCCTTCCCCCCACACCCCCAGCTTTCTTTTACTGTGTATTGTTTCCATTTCCTCCAAGTTCCTTTTTGTTCCTGCTTATTTGAAGTTGTGTTTCATGTTCGGGGCTTTGTCAAATGTCTGATCATTCCTGGTTTGGTTCACTTTGTAAAGTGCATGGTGGTCTGACTACTATGCTGTGCCTCTGAGGCTAATGCAGAATGGTGTTGAATATAAACTTACTGAAAAAATGTATATATATGTAAAAAAAAATTAATCTCTTAAATGCCACCTTGAAAAAAAAGGGTAAAATTAAAAATGACTGGAATATGTGTGTATATATATGTGTTAAGGGAGAGTGCTTGTGGCTTAGTAATTATCTTACTGCATGGGAACTGAACATAGCCCTTGCAATATCACTGATGGACACAACCATCAATCACGATAGCTTTCCTCTCTTGGGCTGGTTAGTTTTTTAAGAAGGGAATTCTATCAACATCAGAAATGGCTACCAGTATTCTGGGAGTGAAATAAAGGGTAAGAGAAAGGGAGCTGGAGGATCTCATCAGTCAGTATACAGATTCCTGTTCTGAGTAAGACATTATCTACAATTCCACCATTAGTTGGACCTGACGTCCTTGAATCCAGAGACTCCCTGGTTCAACCACTTCACAGTAAATCCTTCCTATTGAGTGCCAAGGTATGGGAGAAGCAGTTATCTGTCTGCTCAATTTGATGAAAGGGATATGGGGTTCTAAATTCTCTATAGACACATTCAAGTACTCTTCTTGTTTTCAGTACTGTCCTATACAGCAGCTTAAGTGGGACCTCCAATTTCTGAGCCTTTCTGGAAGGTTCTTTGAAGAGAAACATTTTGCTTCTTACTGGTTTTCCCACCTTTCTTTCTTTTCAAAGAAAGTTTCATCTTTCTTTGTTGTTAGGCTCCTTCTCATTGGTCACCGTGCTCTTCACTTTTCAGTATTTTGTCAACATCTCATTTGATGCCACCACTACTCCAATTTTGTTTTCTCTTTAACTTTTATGTATTTTTATATTTCCTCACTGTAATTTCAGGAAGTTTAGAAAAGGATCAGAGTTAAGTGTTCAAACTGCATTATTTAACCAATGATCTTTTAAATGCTTTTAGAAGCAGTAGTCTACACATGATGTTGATACGTACATAGTAAATATATTCTTGATTACTCAAATTTTTAAAAAACAGCTTTATTGAGGTATAGTTGATATACAAAAAGAACTGTACATATTTAATGTATATAACTCAATGAATTTGGACACAGACACCCATGATACTATCACCACAATCAAGGTAAAAAACATATCCATTATCTCCAAATTCTTCATTGTGTCCTTCGTGGCTACTCAAATTTGATAATTATACTGACAAGTTTTTTTCCCTTATCCTTCCTTATTTTATATTTTGTTTAAACAAGGCTTAGTACACTTTTATAGCACTCGTATATGCACAATTTATAATAGTTCTAAAACTCATCTCAACCTATTAGTCCCAGGGAACACAATGGAATTCTGCCATTTGACCCTACTGCCTGAATTTTAAAAAAGACCTACACATGTAATACAGGTCACATACATAAAAAGTTAGGCACATATCCCCAAATAAAATCCTATCACAAGCTAAATGAAGATTTTTCTGTTAATACACATTTGCTACTTTTCTTTATTATGTTTTTGTTATTAAGGAATAATAGGACCCAAACTTGTAAAATGATATGTAAGAAAAGCTTAAAATTCAGAACATTCTACTTCTGTTTTTCCCTCAAAATTAGGAAGAGTCTATACCATTGTTTGTTGTTGGAGGTACAAAACCGTATCAATCACAAATTTCAGTGTACAGTTTGAAAACCTCCACACTGGCTCAATCACAAAAAACAAATTAAAAGATATCAGAGTAGCAAAATACTTCTCAATTTAATTTACAGCCAGTACAGTTTCTTTTAGGACTCACATGTGGGACAAAGAAGTTAGAGAACAGTTTACAGGTTTTAACTGGCTATCTTCCAAAGGAAATTAAAATTCCAATTTTGGGAGATAGCACAGGGAAAATCAAGAACTACTGGGAAGTTTTATTAATGTACAGTCAACATCCTGAGCATTTAAATGCTGAGACTTAAACTCACCTATATAGGCATTCTGATTTTCCTTAGAGAAGCACTGGAAAGGCAATCTGGGGACTATAGTAACTACCACATCTTGCCTTAGATGTTGAGGATAGCTGTAGTCTTTTTTTAAAGAGGAATGGTCTTGTGAAGGCGCAGCGACTAAATGCCAAGATCCAACCCTATTCACTTCATCCAACATAAGTCAACTTCTTTCAAGGTTATAAGAGGAAAAAATTGGTGAGTCCTATATTAAAGAAGTCTTACTCTGAGAAAAGGTCAATCAGTTTGGGTAAATATGTGCTCAAAATAAGACACTATGTAAAAGTCATTCTCAAAGTTTTATTACAGATCTCGGACTTTGCTTCCTTTTAAAAATAATTCCATAACCTGATTGTAACTTCACATATTTTATTTCATTTAATCCTTAGGACAATACTTAAACAGAAAACCCCCAAGGATCAAATCAGTTAAGTGACTTACTCATGACCTCAAAGCTAGCAAGGAGCCAAAAGGATTTGAAACTAAATCTTTCTGACTTTCTATACCTTTTCCATACTAACACCTAACTAATCTAGCAATATATGTTGATTTTAACTATTATAAATGAGCACAATAATAACTATGTATGTAGCCCTGGCTGGTGTGGCTCAGAAGACTGAATACTGGCCTGCAAACCAAAGGGTCACTGGTTTGATTCCCAGTCAGGACACGCCTGGGTTGTAGGCCAGATTTCCAGTACAGGGCATGCAAGAGGCAACCACACACTGATGTTTCTCTCCACCCTTCCTCCCTTTCTCTCTCTCTAAATATAAATAAGTATATAAAATCTTAAAAACTATCTATGGTGCCAGATGGACACTAGAATTATCCAGAATCGGATTTGGGATCACTTCGCATATTATATAATTCTCTAACCACTATGCTGTACACCTGAAACTCATATAAAATAATACTGAATGCCAACTGTAACTGAAAAATAAAACTAAAAAAAAAAAATTAGTATGAGAAAAAAATCTAGAGTAATAAACTAATCTTTGTTAGTAATGTTTTGAAACATCTTCACAGAGCTTCTTCAATTTGCATACAATTTTTGGCAATCATACTACCTGCACAGTCATTAAGAGAAACTGTAATCTTTAGAATATTTAAAATTTTAGTTGTCCAACATACCAAAACATCAGCTATTATCAGTTCATAGTTATGCTCACTGTTCTTACTCAGTATACTACTGAAATTTTTATCAAAATTAAACAAAATTTATGTAGTACACCAGTACAAATTAGTTGCCACTTATGCTACATCCTAAACAAAAGAATGATAAAGTTTATAAAGAAAATTTAGATATATTCAGAATTTGTTGTTTTAATTAACAGTGAGTAAAATAAAAAGTATCCTTTCAAAGAAAGCGTGATTTACAATACCTGCGGGTCCTTGGTGGTTTTGGAGGAGGAGAATCTTGTTTGTCCGAATCTATGGAGCTGACCATATTTTCAGTGTTAATTTCATTCTGCCAAGAAAAAAATGCTTCATTAAAGTTAGGAGGAAAATAATTTTCTTTCCTTGTATTCCAGGTAAATTGTTTTTGGGCTTTTTTTCTCAAATACCAGTTTTTGCCTAGTAACAAAATGGGTCTTATTTTGTATACTATAGCCCAAAGAACTATGAAAAACCAGTCCATTTCCACTTACTAAAAGATCAATTGTGTACAACAGCATTTCAACACATTTCAAATGTGGATCTTCCCAGGTTTCAGAGTGTGCGTGTGCATACACAGGGGAAAAAAAAAAGGAAAAGAAGAAACAGGTTTCCCAAGAAAATAATGATCAAAGAAGACACTGTTTTCTAGACATGGCTTACACTAGAAACTTAGTATGTGGAGAGGGGGAAAAAAGCCAACAAAGTAAGGGTTATATCCCTTACTTTCCCAACCTGTTTTGGACCCCTACTACTACATAGTATTTTTATTAGAGGTCCCAGAGCTCACTTTAAGCATTCTTTGTCCCATCCTCCCTACATCATGGAGTGCCCTACTCTGTTAGTGTACACAGCCCCTATATCACTATCTGAATAAATGAACCCCCAAAAGGCAGGGAGAACCCATCCAGGGATATCCTCAGTTCTCCCTAGTCACAAGAACCAGGGATAGGGTAGATAACTGCTGATGGAAATAAACAAACACAAACAAAACAACAAAAATAAACCTAGCTATAATTTTTTTTTTAAAAGAAGAATCTTAGTTTGTGTTTAGGATTGTGAATAGACGAGCTATGACATCATTATATAAAACATTGCCTTGAATTAATTTCAAGAGTACCTCATTTTTATCCAGTTAGCTATGTTAATTCTGAACCAGTAAACAGACAAGAGTGATTTTTTCACCCTTGCCTATACCACAGAAAATTTGGGGGGCAGAATTTTTGCATATACTCATATACTATGATCAATTATGGAACTCTAAAACTGTAGTTATTTTTTTTTTTTAAATCAAGAGACACTTCTACCATATCCATTTTGGCAGCATCTTTGTCTTTTATAACTGCTTATTGACAGTGTGCTTTTTTTATAAGCTCGCCCCACCAAAGAAAACAGAAATCTCAACTTTCCATCAATTTATAGGGCACCCTGTCTCCTTATACACAATCAGATGTATTAGAAGAGTTTTATGCATCTTATGCATCTTTCTCTGACTAGAAGAGTTACATCATGAGACAGAATATTCTCATTCTTAATAAAAGCCACCTACCATAACAAAGGCCCATGTTGCAGGGATATCAGCTGTAAGTAGGGTGAACACATAATTTATTATTCAATCCTGGCTCTAGAGAATGAAAAGGGGAGTGCTATTTATTATATCTAGACAAAAAGTATGAACTGGTATTGCCTCAAGTAAATCAGGACTTTCAATCACCACATTTTTAGATCCTCAGATATCACGAGAATTTAGAGACTTTTTCCATCATAAAGACACTTTTGACCTATTAATGATTCGTTTATTAGCCTATCAATTACACAATCTCATTCCCGTAAGAACACTCATTTTGTACCAAAATCTGTAAATATTCACATTTAGTAGGTTAAATAAAGATGAAGACTGCATGGGAAACTGCTACTATTGATCTGATTTTAACCTACAAAAACACAGCCATTATTTTATAATAAACCATAAATAAGAGCCTCATCTCGTGTTAAGTTCTGCTGCAAAATGAGCACTAAACACACACAGAAAAACAACTTTAGGTTTTCAGAGCATTTTTAGATTTTCAAACAGTCGGCAAGGCATTGTGGCTCTACAAGTGAAATGCACTGAACAGTAAGCACTGGGGAGGATACAAAAATGTAAAGGAAACAGTATTTAACTTCAAGAAGCATATAGTCTGGTACAACAACAAACACAAAAGTAAAGAGTTAATAAAACCAAAAAGCGGTAAAATCAGTATAATAAAGCTGTCAAATCAGGGAAAGAAAATGTTATATAGCTGAGAATATTAAGAATATTTTCAACTTCTTAAAGTTGAACTCTAAGGGATAGGTAAGACTTTGACAAAAATAACAAAAGGATGAAAGGGGGAAGAGGTGGGAGGGAACAACAAAAAGTAAAAACATTTGCCAACAAATGACTACATGTAATAAAGGAAAGAAGGTGTCAGGAAGGATTCTTCATTCTGGGTGAATGAGAGAGTAGTGGAGCCATAAATAGGACAAAAAAAGGAAAAGGAATTTCTAGGGGAAGTAAGCTTTTTGAGCACATTGAATTTTATATGATGAATGGAATTAATGTGGAAATGCAGAGGGAGCCATGGCCTATGCATGAAAAAAACTTTCTAGTCACTGGACTTCACAACAGAACAGTATTATCCTTGGACTCCTAGTTTTTACCTATATTATTTGCTGTACTCTCATGCCTTCTGACTTTCTTAAATTGACTATAGTTTTTGCCTGCACATTTGTCCTAATGAATATGAGGTCTGTCCAGAAAGTATCCAGCCACATAATACAAAAAAGAGACATTGAAGAAGATAAAAGATACCAAAAACAAACAAACAAAAAACCACTGTACAAAAGACAATAATGCCTCACTCTCCGTCAAAGGAGGCACCTTGGAACCTTACAGTTCTCCTAATTGGCATCAGCTGCCCCATCGTATTTTCCTGAAACTCACTGATGATCTGAAATCTCTTCCCTTTCAACGGTCATTTTAGTTTTGGGAGAAGCCAGAAGTTACACGGTGCCAAATATGGGCTGTAGAGGGGCTGAGTCACCTGGGTGATTTGACGTTTCACCAAAAAACTCTGCACCATGTGTGATGCATGAGCCGGCACACTGTCATGATGAAGCTGCCAATCACCAAATGCCCGCAGCTGTGGCCTTCAGAGCCATTCAAATAGTTTCCGTGGAGGAATGTTCAAGCTTAATGCAAAATCTGATGCAAAATCTTTGTTCTACTCTCAGTAATTTTGAATGTGACAGCCACACAGTACAAATGCTTACTCCTCAGTATCTGCCAACTTCACTATTACTCTGAAGTCATGTTTATGAATGCGCATTCCAGTCCACTCTCCTTGGCTGCCAGGTTACACTGATGATGCGCAAACCATTCTCGTATTAACAACGGCTGGACTTTTCCCTGGACAGATCTTGTGTAGCTGTCTTTAGCTGCTTTTATTACCTGTTGAAATAATCTCCAACTTTTGAAGTTGAAAAGAATTGTAGACATTAGTCCACTGCATATTAGGTTCTAGTGTATTCTCTTGCTCCAAGCAGAGATTGCTCAAGTTACTTTTTTGTTAACGGCTGACTACCTTTACCCATTAGCAAAAGTTATTCTGTGTATTACTTTTTCCCACATAACACAGCTGTAGCAAAAGCCATAAAAGAAAAATATCAGAACCTAATTATCAAATATATGAGAATAATCTCCAGCTACAGAATAAAATAAATACTAAAACAGGGTGCTTTAAAATTAAAGAATGTTATTTTTTTCTATTTTTTAAACTGTTGTTCAGTTATAGTTGTCCTGCCTCTTTCCCCATTGCTCTCCACTGCTCCGTGTCCCCCAACAGTCAATCTCCATTAAGAATATTATTTGAGGAAATAATATTCAGAATTCAGTATCACATCTAAAATGTGCAACACAAACTATTACTGCTATTACACAATCATTGTAGAATTGAAAATCCTGGTGTTGATAACTGGTGGTGAAGTCTTTTATATACAAGGTAAAAGAACATACCTTACAAACAGTTTGCTTTCTGAGATGTCTCTAAATCACAAGTAATAGAGTACTGGATCACAGAATAAACACTATATTTAGATCTCCTACTCAGGAAAATCATTTTTAATTCTAAACACCTCTTACTAGCATGCATTTATTATAGAGTCTTAAATTGCTGACTAGCATTTCAAACTAAAATTTCTACAAAAATACTTCTGGAACACAGAGCTAGTTTCAAAATCAAATTATCAGAAAAATAATTAAACAGAGATTCATGATTTCCACAGCATAGGTTCGCAAAGGTAAGTAACATTATTTGAAATCATTTTACGCAACCACACAGTTTTAAGATAATTTCTCCCTTTTATAAGATTCCACATTTTCTCTAACTGGGATTTATGGTCTCCAATCATATATATAAAGTTAACTATACTTAAGAAATCTTATTTTCTAGGCACTTTTAAGAGGAAACTAGAGCGCCAGATATTATGGTACACAACCATAGGTAAAATATATTTATTCTCATCAGATATAGCTTCTTCAGAATAGATTCTATACAAAGCTGCTTTTTCCTTATGCAGGATAGGAAAACCCATCTTGTCCAGATGGAAAACTCAGCAGTCACCACACCTCAGCTTAACAAAATACAAGGACATAGTTTAACTTTTTAAATTCAGTTAGCAGACATTTAGTGTGTGTATCCCTATGCACTTGTGATATTTCTTGTATTCCTTAGCCATTTGGAAACTTCTGAAAGACCTGTTATACAGACAATCTACAGTGGGACTACATTAAACTAAAATGCATTTGTAGAGCAAAGGGAAGTATCAACAAAATGAAAAGGCCACCTACTAAATGGGAGGAAACATTTTTCATATCAGACATCTGATAAGGGATTAATATCAAGAATATATAAACATGCACAACTCAATAGCAAAAAATTAAAAAATCCAATTAAAAAATGGGCAGAGGATCTGAAAAGACATTTCCACAAAGACATACAGATGTCCAATAGGTACATGAAAAACTGCTCAACATCACTATTCATGAAGAAAATGTAGATCTAAACCACAATGAAACCAGTTACAATAGAATGGTTATTACTTAAAATAAATAAATAGTGGTTGAAAGGATGCAGATCAAAGGAAACTCTTGTGCACTATTGGTAGGAATGTATATTGCTGCAGCCATGATGGAAAACAATATAGAGGGTCCTCAAATAATTCAAAATAGATCTACCATATGATCTGGCAATTCCACTTATTGGTATTTACCAACAAGATACTAATTCAAAAAGATACATGCACTCTGATGTTCACTGCATCTTCATCTATCTACGTGTTTATCACTGGATGACTGGATCAATCAAGTATGCGTGCTTTATACATACACTGGAATACTATTCAACCATAAAAAAGAAAATCTTGCCATTTGCAACAACATGCATGGATCCTGATGGCATTAATACTAAGTGAAATAAGTCAGAGAAAGACAAATACTGCATGACCTCACTTATGTGTGGAACCCAAAAACAAAAAGACAAAATCAAACTCAAAGATAGAGAACAGATTAGTGAATGACATAGGCAGGGATGGGAGGTAAGTAAAAATGGGTGACAGGGGTCAAAAGGTGAAAATTTCCAGTTATAAAATAAGTAATGGTATGTAATGTAAGCTTGATGAGTATAGTTAACAATACTGTATCGTATATTTGAAAATTCTTAGACTTCCGGCCAAGATGGCGGCACAGGTAGGTACACTTTGCCTCCTTGCACACCAAAAGGACGACAAATTTAAAAACAAATAACCAGAACTGCCAGAAAATTGAACTGTATGGAAGTCCAGCAACCAAGGAATTAAAGAAGAAACATTCATCCAGACCAGTAGGAAGGGTGAATATGCGCAGCCAGGGCAGAGAGGATACGCAGTGAGGCGGCAACTGGAGGACAGGGCAGACAAGTTGGCAGGTGGGAGATCCCACATTTGCCTACAGATAAACCAGGTGGAACAGCTCAGGAGCGAGACAGACTGCGCAACCTAGAGTTTCACTGTGGGAAGAGAAAGCCTCAAAACCAATGACTGTAAAAATCTGTGGGGGATGCAACAGCAGAGAAACTCCCAGCCTCACAGGAGAGTTTGCTGGGGAGACCCACAGGATTCTAGAATGTACACAAACTCACCCACCCGGGAATCACCACCAGAATGGCCCAATTTGCTTGTGGGTACCGGGGGAAACGACTGAAAGCCAGCCAAGAGCTGAAAAAGCAGCATTGTTCCCTCTTGGACCCCTCCCCCACATACAGCATCACAACACAAAACCCTGAATTACCCCACCCTGGTGAATGCCTAAAGCTCCACCCCTTCCAACATAACAGGTGCACTGACACAAAGAAATATGGCCCAAATGAAAGAACAGATCAAAGCTCCAAAAATAGAACTAAGTGATGAACCTGTAGCTAACCTATCAGGTGCACAGTTCAAAACACTGGTAATTAGGATGCCCACAGGATTGGTTGAGTATGGTCGCAAATGGGAGGAAAAAGTGAAGGCTATGCAAAGTAAAATAAAGAAAAACATACAGGGAACCAACAGTAAAGGGAAGAAAACTGGGACTCAAATCAATGATTTGGAGCAGAAGGAACAGATAAACATTCAACCAGAACAGAATGAAGAAACAAGAATTTAATAAAAAATTAGGGGAGGCTTAGGATCCTCCAGGACAACTTTAAACACTCCAACTTCTGAATCATAGGGGTGCCAGAAGAAGAGGAAGAGCAAGAAATTGAAAACTTATTTGAAAAAAACAAACAAACAAACAAATGAAGGAGAACTTCCCCAATCTGGTGAAGGAAATAAGACTTCCAGGAGATCCAGGAAGCTCAGAGACTCCCAAAGAAGTTGGACCCAAGGGACCAAGGCACATCATAATTACATCACCCAAGTTGAAAGATAAGGAGAGAATCTTAAAAGCTGCAAGAGGGAAGGAGACAGTTACCTACAAAGGAGTTCCCATAAGACTATCAGCTGATTTCTCAAAAGAAACCTTGCTGGCAAGAAGTATCCAAAGTCATGAAAGGCAAAGACCTACATCCAAGATTACTCTAACCAGCAGAGCTATCATTTAGAATGTAAGGGCAGATCAAGAGCTTCCCAGACAAAAGTAAAGTTAAAGGAGTTCATCATTACCAAGCCCTTATTACATGAAATGTTAAAGGGACTTATTAAAAAAGATCAAAAACTATGAACTGTAAAATGACAATAAACTCACAACTATCAACGACTGAACCTAAAAAGAAAAACATACTAAACAACTAAAACAGGAAGAGAATCACAGAAATGGAGATCAGAGGGGGAAAGGGGGGGAGAATGGAGGAAAAGGTACAGGGAATAAGAAGCATAAATGGTAGGTACAAAGTCGACAGGGGAGGGTAAAAATAGTATAGGAAATGGAGAAGCCAAAGAACTTATACGTATGACCCATGGACAGGAACTACGGAGCGGGGAATGCTGGTGGCAGGAGGAGTGCAGGGAAGAGGGCCAGAAAGGGGAGAAGAAAAACAGGGTTCTTAAGAGAGTAAATCTTAAAAGTTCACATCATCAGGGAAAAAAATTGTTAAATGTGTGTGGTAATAGATGTTTACTAGACTTATTTGGTGATCATTTCACAATATATAAAAATACTGAATCACTATATTGTACACCTGAAACTAATATAGTGTTATATGTAGATTATATCTCAATAAAATATTGAGAATAACTTTCTATATTTATAAAAATGTAATGGTTATTTTTCACTTCTATATACTAAGGAAATAACAGTCTAAAACATCTATATTTCTGGTCCTGACCAGTGTGGCTCAGTTGGTTAGGCAAAGCAAAAGTTCACTGGTTCAATTCTCAGTCAGGGTATGTCCCTGGGTTGCAGGTTTGGTTCCCGGTTTCTCTCCCACATCTGTGTTCCTCTCCCTCTCTTTCTTCCTTCCCCCTCACTCTAAAACATAAATAAATAAATTTTTGAAAAAACTTCTATTCCTGGCCCTGGCTGGTGTGGCTTAGTGCACTGAATGCCAGCCTGCAAACCAAAGCGTCACCAGTTTGATTCCCAGTCAGGGCACATGCCTGGGTTGCGGGCTAGGTTCCCTAGTGAGGGGGGCAAGAGAGGAAACCTCACATTGACGTTTCTCTCCCTCTTTGTCCTTCTCTTCCCCTCTCTCTAAAAATAAATAAAGTCTTTAAACAAAATTTAAAAATAAAACCCTACATTTCTGAAATATAAAAACTTTAAAATTAATATTGCATTTATGAAAAAAGAACAGGTATGTATTTCAATTAAAATTTAAAGAAAAATGCACAGCCTTCTTAACTTTTTGAAATATTAAATAAATCTCAATTTATGTAAGCTTATATACAATATATTAGCATTCTACTCTATATTATAAAATATTTGGCTACATTCAGCATAGGCTATAACAAGTTTTAATAAAACTAAAGGGGAAAAAGTAATGGCAATGTTTGAGGCCTAGTTGCACAATCACACCTTTAATAATAACGGAAGAAAGAACGAGTTCACATAAATGAATCTTAAAAATCTGAAACTGTCACTTGCCTAATAAAGGAAATACACAGTCCCTAAAACTGCTGGATCAATGTTAGATTGTCTTAACACAACGATATCCAATAAAATCATTTTTCTTTAATTTATCTTTAAAATTGACATATAATATTGTATTAGTTTCAGGTTTACAACATATTATTAGACATTTATATACCTTACAAAGTGATCATCACAATAATTTTAATAACCACATGTCACCACACAGTTATTACAATATTATTGACTGTATTCCCTATGCTGTACTTTACATCCCTGCGACATATTCTGTAACTGGCAGTCTGTACTTTTTAATCCCCTTCACCTTTTCCAGCCATCTCCCAATTTCCCCCCACCATCTTGATCCTGCTCTCTTTCCAGTAAGATCTTTTAAAGCTAAAATGACATTAAACTAAATCATGCCAAAAGGGGAGTTAATCGTGGCCCTATACTGCTACCTAAATAAAAAGCATATACAAAATAACTACAAAACTTTACATCATCATGACCAAGAACAAAATACAATTCATGGGGAATCAATTTACAGTTATTTATGTGGGGGTGGCAGGGAGAGGACAGAAAACTGAAGGAATATGGAGCTGGCTACCTGGCAGACCAGACATGCTCAGGGAACAACTGGCAAGCCTAACCAACTATTAACTGAAGGTGACAACACCAAATGTTTTAATCGTAAGAATCCCTAACTAAAGAGGTTATAATGGGAAGTCAGATCTTAGACCTATGTGATAGATTAATCCTTACCTTGTGGAAGCCTTATACATTGTTTTTATGTGTCCAGGATAACATACTTAAAATGTCACAATGATCTCTTCTTCTCCAGACCTCCAGAGATAAACACCCCAGTAAATGAGGCAAGACAACCCTAACATTCCTTATTGTTATTTTTTATCTGCATACCTCTGTAAACTTCATGTATTAAATGTTAACTATCGTGCACTCACCGTTTTGCCTCTTATGCAATCCTGGAGATTTCCCCGCTTTACTTTCTGTTCCCTCCTTAAACTACCACCAGTGGATTTCATGTCACTTTCTTTACATGTTCTTTAATTGTACTGTATAAAATAAGCTGCAAAACTGCCAGTCTCTGGAACACTTTTTCAATCCATTGAGATTTTGCTTTCAAACCTGGCTTCTAGCCTGGCTCAGATAAACTCTCTAAGTTCTTCAGGTTTGGAAACTCTTTTATGGAACAATGAAACTAATTTTTTAAAAAGTAATTTATACTTGAAACAATGAAGAATTATGATTTTTGACGTAAGAACTACTTTCCCAGCTATATTTTATTTAGAATATGACTTCTTGTACTGGAATCATTAAATACCCATCCTAATTGAGAGTTTCAAACAGGAAGAAGGAAAGGAGTTAACAAAATCAAGATTAAATACAAAGAACTATCACGGATATTCTCATGTTAGATAAAACACAAGATTACAATTAAAAAGCTAAATATTACATCTAGGTAAAAAGCAGAAGTTTTCTAAAATTAATACGTCAAAGACACCTACCACTCCATCAGCAATTTTCTGGACTCCATGTATTTCATATAGTTGTAGCTGTTTTTCAAATAGTTGGGCAATAGCTCTGTGAACAAGCTCATATTGCTCCTATTTGAGATATGAAATGATAAAGGTGAAACATTAAAAAGAAGCATTTATAGAAATATAGTTTATAAGTGAAACAAAAAATTGTACCTTAGTTTGTACTGCGGAATGCCTCTGTGTTCTCATTTCTTGTATTAAATTAAATACATTAAATTCCTCTGGTATTTTCTAAAACAAAGAATGTTAGTACATGAACTCTGAATAATTGTTCAGAAAAGTAGTAAAACAGTCTTCAGATTACATAAACACAGTAGAGTTTAAATTCATTCTAAAGGCCAATGTTTCCTGTGCTAGCTATATAAGGATGGGCTAAAAGAGGTAGGCAAAAATAACCAGGTATTTCAGCTACCACTCTGGAGAATGATAATCCTAGACAATTCTTATGTACATCTGTAATTAGAACTGCTGCAACAGGCAACACTGACATGAGCAGGCTTGATTTTCAGGCAACTTTTGTAGCGGGGAAGATGGCATTCTGAAAAGAAGAGAAACTGCAGAGATTTACTGAAGCAGCATTAAAAAGATAGAAAGGTTGCCCTGGCTGGTGTGGATCAGTGGATTGAGTGATGGCCTGCAAACCAGGGAGTCACTGGTTCAATTCCTAGTCAGGGCACATGCCTGGGTTACAGGACAGGTCCCCAGTATGGGGCGCGAGAGAGGCAGCCATACATTGATGTTTCTTTCCCTCCCTTCCCCTCTCTAAAAATAAATAAATAAAATCTTTTAAAAAAAGGGGGGGTGGCGGGGCGAACCCCAGAAATGCAGAAACAGATTTCAGGCACATTTCTAAGGCAAAACTGTTGGACTTTGGGGAACAATAAGGCAATTAAGAATATTTTGGAGTGATAAGGAAAATAGAAGAGTTAAGAACAATACCCAGATTTGTTGCTGGGAAGTCTTTATATCAAATGATTTTTACATCAAGTCCTAACGTAAGGCCCAAGACTATATTTATGTTAAGGCAAACTGAATCAAATGGCAATTATGTTCAAAATGCGCAACTGTCAAAATGATGAGTTTATTTTGCTTGCTGGCATTTATCTAAATGCCTCTTTCCACCCCCAGTTTAATCTTTGACTTTTATGTTAACATGTGATAGAATCCTACTTGAATTTTATTCACATAAAACTTTTCAATTCCACATTAGGAGATAATCACAGTTTTGAAGAATACAAAAATAAAATTTAATCTCTGGGCTTTTTGCGAAACTTTAAGATTTAAATATTCCCTAGCAAAAGTAAAAAATGGCAGAAAGGCAGGTGGAAAAAGAATAAAGAAAAGAAGGAAAAGGAACTAAGTATTTTATTAATCCTATTTTATACCAGACATAAATTGACATGTTCAGAGGAACCATAAAGCTTTGAGGGATTAAAAACTGCTCTGCAATGCATAGAAAACAAACGTATTAAAGAACTACCAAATGAACCAAATCTATACACAATTAGGAGGATTGCATTTTTCAAATCCTACAGAAGATCAAACAATCTTTTTTAAAACAATGGTGGTAATATCAGCAGCATTATTAATAAAAACACTGAAATGAGCACTTGCTACATGCCCCACATAATTCTAAAGAACTTTACAATGATTAACTTATTTCATTCTTATGAATTACTAGTATTATGATTCCCACTTTCAGATGAGTTGAGGCACAATGAGATTAAGTAATGTGACCAAGATCCCACAGCTGGTAAAATGACAGAACCAGAATATTAATCCGGGCACAGTCTGGCTCAGAGTCAGCATTCCTAACCACTACACTATGTTTCCAGTTAGGCATATATTTACTGAATGGATTTGGTAAAAGTCAATGCAGAATAGGTATTAATTCACCTAGAACAAATGGGTCACAACATGTTTACCTTGCTGCCCAGAGCGTTATCTCAATGTTATGTGAATCATTTACACCTTTTCACTAACCTATATTATTTGATAGCAAACCTACTTCTAAAAAAGTAACATGTACAACAAAACATGTTGAAATTTACTGAAATTGGTCCTAACAGCTCAATTGGATGTATCCTAACAGCTCAATTGGATGTACTGTTATATAAAAATTATTCTTACCCCGGCTTTTAGTAAATTCCATGTATAGTCTATGGCACAAATCGCACCTGTTCTTCCACAGCCTGCACTATGAATACAAAGTTTAAAAAAAATTTTGATTTTTTTTATTAAAAAACTAAATTAAAAACATATTAATATTTAGAACCCAAAAAAATCATTTAAGAAATATGACAAATCCTACTTATACTTAAAAGTACTGTATGTGCATGGCAAACATCCATAACATTAATATTTGTATTTTGTTTTTAATAAATTTAAAGAACTTTCTACACTAAGTGACTCACAGAATACCTAGGAGCGTTTACTGCAGAAGCCTCATTCTACCTCAGAAAACCTTGTCTTGTTAACGAAGTATCTGGCAGAGATAAATTTATTCATTGTTTAAAGATAGTTCTCATGCTTTAGAGTAGAAGAGAAAACAGTGCGTCATTTCAAATCTGCAAAGGGTACAGGAAAGATGGAGAATGCTACAAGCCCTGAGACTGACTTGAACACCAGCAGTGATTCAACAAAAGATCCCTGATCCCCCTCTCACCTCCTGAAGAACTAACAGAACCTAGAGAATGTTAAATAAAATACCACAGGATTTTTATTTTAAAACATGACAGAAATACTTTAGAGCAACTGATTCTCAAACAGAGGGAGGCAATATGCACCTCAGGATTGAGAGTCACTATGAGTAATTAAAAACGTTACTGACATCAGTAGAGTAATTTTTAGGCAGAAGAAAGTTGAGCATTATTTTAATGCGTATTTAAAAAATTTAGAATTACTCTGTTAAATATGTAATCTAGAAAGACATGATAAAATACATTATAAGCAACTTAGTATAATTTAAAAAGCTCTTAATGATCAGTAATATTCATTTTAAACCACTGATACATTTGTCAATTTCACTTATTTCTAAAACATTTCTAGAATTTGAGTCAAGAATTACTAGAGCTAAAAAATACACACTTAAAACTTGACAGTTTAAATATATAATATTACAGACACAGACAAAACAAAACAGAAAAGTTTAGAAACATCTGAATATATGTAAGTGTTTACTACATAATGGTGGATTCTCCAATTAAAGGGGAAAGACTTGACCACTCAAACAAAGGGTACAGGGAAAGTTAGCTAACAATGGAGAGCAAATATCCAATTCTTATGTAATACCTTAATCATAAAAGAATTACAAATGGATTAAAAATACAATGTTAAACTATAAAGTGCTAAAAAATATAGGCAAAACTTGAAGCACTAATGTGTTAAGAACTTTAAAGCCTACCTCAACAGACTGAAATCATAAAGAGATTTACAACTCTCAACAACAATTTTAAATTTAGACATCACAAAACAAGCAGAATAAAAACCATGAAAAACCATGACTAAAAGTTAACATCCTCAATATATACAGAATTCGTAATGTAATTATTAAGAGATAAATGACCACAACTATAAAATAACTGGCAAGGTATATAAGCAAGCAACTCACAAAAAAAAAAAAAAAAAAAACTATGAATGATCCCCCCCCCCCATAAACTTGCCTATCACAAGCATTAAAACAAACAAAAAGTATTGTGTTGACTCTGGGGCAAACAGGTACCCCACAAACCGGTAGTGGTAGGACTTAAATATAATTAACACCAGCTTTATTTAAATGTAAAAATGTGTATTAAAAACATTAAAAATTTCACATCCTTTGACTTAGAAATCCTACTTTTATACATCTGTCTTTATGAAATAATGACAGATGTATTCAAAGATTCTGCGATAACACTGGCCACTGAATAAACTGTTGTTTATATAATTTCAACTAACTTGTAAAAGAAGCCAAAGAATTTGCTTTATCTTTTAATTTTACAAAAAAGCATTTTTTTTGTTTGTTTTTAACCAGTAAATTACCTGATGAAAAGGTCAACTAACCACTGAATTAACTACAGCAAAATATTTTTTAATTAACCTAGCTGTTAACTGATTGTTCCCATCTCCATCAACAAGTTACCCTTTCTGGATCATAAATAAAAAAGCAGCCCTTTCACTTCATTAGTAGAGGTATTACAACAAGGTAAACTAGATAAACTATCTGCAGTGCTTCACCTCCATTAAAAAAAAAATTTAACTACTGAATTAACCAGTACATCTCCAAGTCACTTAAAGAGGCAAACTGATAGCAGTTTTATGAAATAAGTACTATGAATGAAAGTCTTTTAAAAAATCTGTTGTAGCCCTGGCCAGGTTGGCTCAAATAGATGGGAGTGTCATCCCTAGAACCAGTCATGGGTTCAACTGTTATTCAGGAAACATGCCTAGGTTTCAGGTTCAGTCCTGGGTCAGCAAGTACAAGAGGCAACTGATGAATGTTTCTCTCCCTCTCCCCCTCCCTTCCCCTCTCTCTAAAATCAGTAAGCACAGGTGAGGATTAAAAACAAAAACAAAAACCCCCTCTCCAAGGCCTAACTTTATAAATATTTGTTTAAAAAAAAAACACGAATGTAATTTAAAACTTAACAGAAGGAAAATAGCCTCAGGATTCAGGGAGCTTTTATGATTTGGAAACCCATATAATTACCTAATGAAAATCCAAAAATTAGGTTTCAAAACACAATAATCTATCACCTATATTATAATGCCAGCTATATTCCAAACTATTTAAAAATCTGGAAAATACTTTTGTACCTGCAATGGATACAAATAGGAACATCTTCATGTTCTTGGTATTTCCTCATTAAGCTTATCATATCCAGAATAGAATCAAATGATGAGGGGACATCATGGTCTGGCCAGTTCACATAATGAAACTGATAAAGCCTCCGAGATTCCTTCAAGAATAAAAAAAATTCAGTAATTATGAAAATACATTTGCAAATTTTAAAACACATAGAAAAGCTGCATCTCACTTTACTGCCATTCCTAAGAATAGTTACGTGATATTCGGTATTACATTTAAACAACACAATGATAGTCTACATCTATCGACTATTATATGCCTAGTATTGACCTAAGGGCTTCACGTGTAAGAATTTATTTAATCCCCGTGTTAATGTCACAAAGAAGGTACTGTTAATACTACCCTCAATTTATTATAGGTAAGAAAATTGAGACAAAATGATTAAATAACTTATGTAACATTTCATGACAAGTGACAAATGTGGGATCTGAACTCAGGCAGTCTTACCTCCAGAGCATGCTCTTTAACTATTAAACTATGTATACTATTTAATTAATCTACAGTAGTAAATTGATGAGCAATATACCATAAGCACTGAGTTACAATTACTGTAATTATAAGACTAACATAATATTTAAACTGAAAAATAAAATTAGAAAGGAACCTGTCCAACCCCAAACCTATTTGTCTTATTTCAGATCACTATGGTGTGGGGAACCCCATCCCCCAATAGTTTCAAGGGATCTATGAGTTTTAAACTATTTTCTAAACTATTTAGTACACTAAGGTGTTATTTGCCTTTTTCACTTTCATTCTCTCATGTATGTACAGCAGGGTCCTCCCGACACTGCATGATTTATGATGATGTCATCACTTTCAAAACTAATGGGATACGTGCTTGTGTATTTCTTTTTTAAAGCAAATGCCTTGGACTTCCAATCAAGATGCCGACATAGTAAACTCTGCTCACCTTCTCGCACAACCACATCAAAATTACAACCACTATATAGAACCACCCAGAAGTGTCAGAAATCTAGTTGAATGGAAGCCTGACAACTATGCAATGAAAGAAACCACATCCATCCAGACTGGTAGGAGGGGCAGAAATGCAGATCAGACAGGTCCCATATCCCTGAATGATGGATAAAAATTTGGGAGGTATATTTCAGGAGCAAGGAGTATCAGCCCCACACAAAGCTTCCCAGCCCTGGGTTCCAGTGCCAGGAAGATAACTCTCCCAGGAAGATAACTCTCCCAAAACTTCTGGCTGTAAAAACCAGCAGGGAGGGACCGAATGGGTGGAAGAAACCTCTGGAGCCCCAAGCAATTCCTCTTAAAGAACCCACAAAAGGATTTACTCAGACTCACCCCCTCTGTGCTCCAGCACCAGGGTAGCAGCATGAGAGACACCAGTGACATACAAGGGGTGGGAACAGCAGTGTCTGGCGTCAAGGCGAGAGCATGGGGACAGCTTTCTCTCTGACAGAAAGGCAGGCAGAAGCTATTGTCCCTTTTTAGAACCCTCACACACAGAGCCACAGAGCAAGCAAGCAATTGCCATATCTGAGACTTCACCAACCTAGCTAACTTGGTTTGCCCCTCTCTGGAGACCCCATGAGACTCTGGCCCACCAAACTTAAGAGCTGTTAACAGTACCTTTTCCATATGAATAGCTGGTCTTGGTTCATGCTTCACAACTTCCCAAATCCTCTCAAACAAGCAACAGTGGGCCTCAGTGAGCCCCCACCCCTACTCCATACCTCTTGCTAAGTGACCCCTGACCTGGCACTAGCAGCAGCCAGCCTAACTTCACAGCTTGGTTTCACCCAGGAATCTCCAAACCCAGCACAAGTTGCAGCCATCTCAGATTGCTTTATAGCCCAGGCAGGGTGGCCCTGGCAAAACACACCAGGCCTGAACCACCAGGGAAACCCCAGAGTCTATGTACCCAGTGGACAGCTACAAACCACATCGGAGCACCACTACACTACCCTACACAGATGGTGGAGGTTGCTGGTCAGTGGTCACAGCCACTCCTTGCAGCTGACTGACCTGGGTAAATCCCACATACATACCCCTCCCCAACCCTGCCACTAACCTGCCAACAGAAACCATGGCTCAACTACAAGAGAAGGGTATACCCAGGCCACACACAGTCACACCTTGAGTACCCAGCTTGAGTGATGAGAGGCTGTACCACTGGACCCTAAAGGACACCTACATTTAAAATTAGGCCATGCTACAAAGACAGGGAGACAAAGCAGCCCTACCTAATACATAGAAACAAACACAGGGAGGCTGCCTAAAGAAACATGGCCCAAATGAAAGAACAGAACAAAACTCCAGAAAAAGAACTGAACAAAATGGAAATAAGCAATCTATTGTGCAGAGTTCAAAACACTGGTTATAAAGATGCTCAAAGAACTTAGTGAGGATCTCAACAGCATAAAGAACATAAAGCCAGAAAAGGATCACTAACTGAAATTAAGAACAATTTACAGGGAAACAACAGTAAAGTGGATGAAGCCAAGGAGCAAATCAATGACTTGGAACATAAGGAAGCAAAACCAAGCAATCAAAACAATAAGAAAAAAAAATTAATAAAACAAGGACAGTATAAGACAACAACTTAATCTATCTTGTAGTTGACACAGTATAAGTGACAACTACAAGCATTCCAACATTTGAACAATAGGGGTGCCAGAAAAAGAGAAAGAGCAAGAAATTGGAAATCTATTTGAAAAAATAACGGAAGAAAAATTTCCCTAATTTGGTAAAGGAAATAGACATGCCAGTCCAGAAGTTCAGAGAGTCCCAAACAAGATGGATACAAAAAGGGCTATTCCAAGACATGTCGTAATTAAAAGGCCAAAGGTTAAAGATAGAGAATCTAAAACCAGCAAGAGAAAAGCAGATAATTACCTACAAAGGAGGTGCTAAAGCTGTCAGCTGATTTCTCAAAAAACATTTTGCAGGCTAGAAGGGATTAGCAAGAAGTATTCAAAGTGGTGAAAACCAAGGACTGACAACCTCTCTATCCAGCAAAGCTGTCATTTAGAACAGAAGGGCAGATAAAGAGATTCTCAGACAAGGTAAAGCTAAAGTTTATTATATGATATGTTGAAGGGATTTATTTAAGAAAAAGATCAAAAGAGTGAACTTTAAAATGGCAATAAATGCGTTAACTATCAAAAATTGATTCTAAAAAACAAACTAAACAACCAAGAAGAACAGAAACAGAATCATCAATATGGAGAACATTGGGATGGTGGTGAGTGAGGAGGGGATCTGAGGGAATGGGGGAAAAGGTGAAGATACTGAGATGACAGGGAGGTGTAAAGCACATAGAAAATGGAGCTGCCAAAGGACTTACATGCATGACCCATGGACATGAACAAAGGAGAGGAGATTATCAGAGGGAGTGTCAGGTTCTGGGTGGAGGGGAGCAAATGAGAAAAACTGGGACAACTGTAATAGCATAATAAAAAATAAGTAAGAAAATAAATTTAAAAAAATAAATAAAATGTCTTGTTTTAAATTTCAAATGTAGTAAATATTAAAAGATAAAGCCCACATAAACAAAAGCTCCTGGAATCGTCAACATTTTTAAGAACATGGACAGTCCTGCTATCAAAATGCTTTGAGATTGGCTAATTTAGGTGTTTAACTGAAAGAGCACCTGCTTCAAATCCAGCTTAAAACTGTATTCTATTTCTGCCATTTATTGAGTAACTTTATGTAAGCTACTTAACTTCTTAAAAAGTCTCTATCTTCATCTATGTGCAATGGAGAAAACAGTATCTACCAGGATAAAGTTAAGAGAGTTGAAATGCTTGACACACTACTGTAGTTTAATTCGGCACCTATTTATTAATACTGTAAGTTAAGAAATAGCAACCAAAGTATAATAAATGACTCAACTAAAGGGACAAATTATTAGTCAAGTCATAGGGAGCAGTAAAAGTACTGGAACCATGTCTTCTTGTAAACAGTAAGGTAGGAGTTGCAAGTATGTTTACTAATGCACTAGTAGGGAATAATGAACTTCATTATGGGCAAGTTAAATTACAGATAATAAAAATAAGCTAAATTAAGATAATAAAAAAAAAAATACATTGAGGAAAAGGTTGACAAGCATTCTCTAATGTCCATTAGATTTTTCTTTGACTTCTTCCTGGACAAATTATCATTTTATATAGCTCTGAAACACTGAAATCAAGAGCCTCAAATGAAAACAATGTACCTAAATTACTTAGCTTTGACAGTGGCTTGTCCCTTTCTAAAATATTATAAACTGTAAAAGTGGATAATAATCATCTAAACAATGCAATACCTGCTACTGCAATAGAGGAAATACATTTGCAGCAAAGAAACCAAGTATTCCAAATACAGTAAATTTATTTTACAGACAGCTGTTCTAACTAAGTTAAAATTTATATTACTATTATTTAAACTACATTATCTAATTTGGTAAGTGTAAGGCTCAAGATACAAAATGCTCAAGATACTAAAGGAAATATTACACCCTGAGTTTCTTCAATATTGTACATAACTAAAAAAATCTGAAGTCTCTTTAACTATTGAAGATAGTATATGATTTGTGTCTTCTCTTTAAAAATTATCCTTAGATATTATCTCTAAATGAAAAATAACTTACATTCTGAAATTCAAGTAAGAGTGTCCTAATGAAGTAGTCTGTTCTTGCTTGTTCAGCCTCCTAAATAAAGGGAAACACTCGTGAGACAGTGACAACATTAAAACAAAAATAGTACACAGCAAAACAAAGAATAACTTCATAAAGTCCACAATATAAAATCAACATTTAAAATTCCCGGTGTACCTGGTAAGTACAAAAACAACCATTCTAAAAATTCACGAATTTAAGTTTCATTTACGTGTATATATACTTTTATTTTCTTATGTTTACTTTTGCCCAGTCAATGAAAGGGAAACTTTATTGAGGCCCCAGGGCCACAGGGTTCAGGCAGAAGGCCACTCTGCGGGCAGAGGAGGTGGTGAAGGGGCCTTAATTTAACCTTCTTGTGGTGCAGGTTGGTGTGTCCACACTTCTTGTGGCAGTTGACCGCGTGGGGGTGCAGGCAGGCATATTACTTGCAGCAGATCATCTTGCTGCAGTCTTACTTCTGGGCAACCTGGCGAAGGGAGGGCTCAAATATACCACCCTGCATAGTCCACCAAGTACAGGGCAGACTCTTTCTGAATGTCATAGGTCTAAGAGACTATGGCAATCCTCTAGTGTTTGCCAGCAAAAACAAGATGCTGCTGGTCACACCAGATGCCCTCCTTGTCTTTTATTTTAACTTGGACATCCTCACTGGTGTTAATGAGCTCAGCCACAAGGCTGACGGTCTTGCCTAGTCAAAGTCTTCACAAAGATCAGCATTTCTGTGTCTGCTGGGGATGCTGTTCTGCCCCCTCATAGAAGAGAAAGCGGGTGGCACTCTATACATATTTTTAAGCAGAAGTGTCTGTTAACCAATTACTTAGCTAAAAGTCTATCATCCAATAAAAATAACCACCATCACCAGAATCACATAATAGAAATAATATAAACAAAATGTAACATCTTAGTACCTACCACCACATTCAGCCATTTCATTTTTCCATAGAGTTTAATTTTCCCTACATAACACTCCACTCTCAGTCAACTGGATGCCATGTGAAGAAGGGGATACACTCAGAAATTCCCAAATTGTTATTCTGATTAAGGATAACATAACCACTTTAAAAGTCTTCTACTGTCATTTGTCAAGGTATCAGAATAAAGCCTCTAGGTCAGTTTGTCCCTAAGCAAACTATTCTTTACCTTTGTAGTTAAAACCAAAGATAGTCTAGGACAGTGACTGTCAAGAGCAACATACTCTGTTTTATTAATAAAAACAATCCAATATTACTGTGGCTTTTATTTTTAAAATCGTATTTATTTTGAACTTTTCAAATAACATTAAGGTAAAAGTATGTTTTCTACTTTCATCTATGAAGAGTATGGATGAAAACATTGTCCCAAGACTTAATTTTCTCTTGCTTATAAAGGGTGAGCTAGTATCTATTTTTAGATGTTCAGGCCATAAAGTCTCCATCTACTCAAACTTTGCTGTTGTGATAGGCAAATACGTAAATTAATGGGCCTGGTTGTATTCCAACAAAACTTTATTTTCTAAACAAGCAGTGGGTTAGATTAACCTTTGGATACTATGCCAGCATCTGGTAAGTGGTTTACATAGAGCAACAGAAGACTGAGCTCCTGTTACCCAGTCCTACCACTTCTACAAATACTACCTCCTCATCCCTAAGCTAAGAGAGCTTCTTACACTGTTCTTCCTCAGTCTCAAACACTCTGACTGCCAAGTAATCAAGTAACTTACTATGGTTATTTTCACCAACTTGCTATGTAGTTCTAAATTTGATTTTTGTTAACATCAGTTCTAACAAATCCTAAGTTGTCTGAATCAACTACAAGACATACAAATACCATATGATCTCACCTCTAAGTGCACTCTGTTCAACAAAATAAACTAATGAACAAAATAAACCACAGGCATGGAAACATGAAGCAGACTGAAAGTGACCAGAGGGGATGGGGAAAGAGGACAATGGTGGAAAGAAGGGGAAGGGACTAGACAGTATGTATGAATGACCCATGGATATGGATAACAGAGTGGGAATTGACTGGGACGGGGGTGGGGGTAGAATGGGTGGAGAGGGGTAAAGGGGGAAAAATTGAGACAACTGAATTAGAACAAACATGATTTATAAATTAAAAAATAAATAAAATACCAAAAAAGTCATTAAAAAGTTACCATTCATTTTGAAATCTTATAAAAAAATTTTTGCTTTTTCAGCAAGGATCAATAACAATGCTGACAAATCAAACCAGCTATTGCTAATCAAATCAAACCTCATCAAGAGGACTTCTTAATTCTCTTTTAGTTCAATTGAAAAACTACCCCCCAAAAATCAATTCACCTTTTTTTCAAATTACAAATGATTCTCTTCTCTATTAATTATTGTGTTTTACTATTCATGATCTACTGTTCAAAACTTTCAAGTTGTTTTGTTGTTGAATGTTAAGCACTGCATATTTTCACTTGAATTTTATAATACCGAGTACAGTTATCACATTTAAATCTGCAAATGTTCAACACAACCACAATGCACAGAACTAGGTTTCCTGGAGGATTTTTTAATATTACAGAATACTTTTTGGGTTGGTGAGGAGGGAGGCATTCCCTCAGAGAAGTAGACAATGTGGAATGTATTACTGGTTTTTATTAATTTCAAATAATATGAAATGCAGTATGGTTTTTGAAATGTTTATATATAACCCACAAATATTTCGTTCTAACTAGGACTTAAAGTGTATTGACTGCATATTAAATCTAGGTACCTGAACTCTTGAGTTATAGTTAACATTACAAAAACACATTGTATTTTCTAAAAGAGATTATGTAATACAAGTTGAGTCCTTTTCTATGTCAACCCAGGAAGCACTAAACTTTGTGTATTCATCAAAGGAATTCATAAATTTTAAGAACAAGTAACAAGTCAGTCATAAAATTATGGACTTCCTGAACTCACTAATGAGAAGTAAAATCACAGAAACTGTTTTTCATTTAACCATGGAAAACAAAGCCAAAAACAATAATTCTGAGATGGGGGAATGTGATGGTTAATTTGTATGTCAACTTGGCTGGGCCACTGAGTGGTCAATATCAAATAACTGATATTTAGTCAAACATTATTCTTCGTGTTCCTGTAAGGGTGTTTTGGGGAAAGATTAGTATTTGGATCAATGGACTTTGAGCACAGCAGACTGCCCTCTAAAATTTAATGGATGGCCCATATCAACTTAATCAATGTCTAAATAGAACAAAAGGGCCAGTCTCCCCAAAGAGAATTCTCCAGTCGACTGCTTTCATATGCAACATCAATTCTCCCTGATCCTACAGATTGTCTTTGAATGAGAAATGAGCCTGAGTCTCTAGCTTGCCCACCCACCCAGCAGATTTTAGACTTGCCAGCCTCAATAATAATGTGAGCCAATTGCATATAATTAACCTGTTTCTCTCTATATATACACATCCTACTGGTTGTGTTCCTCTGGAAAACCCTGATTAATATAGGTAAGTATTTAATTTTCATGTTTGCTCAATCATAGGTCTTTTGAGCTGAGTAAATAAGAAAATACATTTTTTCAGCTAATTAAGAAAGATGACATCATGTGTAACCCCAAGCAAATTGTGGTTTTTATTTTAAAGCTCACATTTTACCTTTTTTTCTTTCATTTTTAAAAATATTTCATTTTCTCAGATTTGTGTTGAGAATTTCAATTTAATGCATTTCAAGAGTTCATTAAACAGCTGTATATTTTAAGTTTCTCATCAAATTATCTGCCATAAAGGAAAAATCTTTATGTCTAGGATGGCAATTCTTAAAGCCATCTTTGTACAATATTAATTAGAACATTTTGGAGAGTGTGACAAATATGAAAGATAAGCATGATAAACTATAGTCATCAAGGGTTTCAAATACATCATTCAAAACACAGTTACTTTGTTTACTCGTTTACACTCATTAACTTATATACAAAGACTAACACTATTAACATAAGGTAACAAGTGATAACATATATTTATGAAAGTCATTCTCAAAGCTTCTAAATTTTAAAGCGGTATAAAAACAAACGTTATTAATATTTGTTTAGTATAATTAAGTAGAGATTTACAATGGAAACGCTGAGTGCTTGGCTTATATAAAAAAGGGTTCATACTGTGTTACAATTTAATCAATCATCAGTCTAGTATGCCAATTTTCTGATTAAATAATGTACATAAAAACAGGTACTTACACAAGAAATTTTAAATGGTGCAAATGTTATAGGGTCTTCTCCATACAAAGGCCAATAGCGTTCACATTTTTTCTGTTATCAAAAAAAAAAAAGTTAGTAATCCATAGGATAGTTTTCCTTGATTTTGTGCCCTAGTGTTCAGCTTGTTGTTCCTTCCCAGAAAACAGAATAACTGCCATCAGTAAGCAAGGATCTAAGATAGCTCAAACTTATCCAATCATCCTTAAAGATCGGCTACTGTGTGCTCTCCAAAGTTGATCATAAGAACATTATTAAAAACATACTCTAGAAAGAAAAAAACTGCTTTTGATACAAAATCCATTTAGGATGAAGGGTTTCCAGGCAAGTTTCAAAGTCCATAAAATGAAAATCTCCATAATATCTGGCTGAATTCTCATTAAGTGTAAAATCTGTGGCATAGTGGAACGAGCATACTACTTGGTAGCAAAGAATTTCACAAGTACTAATTTCCTGTTTAACTGATCTTTAGTTCCCTTACATGTAAAAAAGGGAATAATAATTCTTATCTTACATCACTGTTGCAAGTACTAAATAACAGTATATTTCAAATGTTATGTTCATGGTATAAAAAAAAAAACTCATTAGTACAAGCATAATGCATAATTTAAACTATCCACCTTTACTTGAAATTACAGAAAGTGTAACCAGTTTCCCCTCTTATCTTCCCATTTTATACAGGTATAGAAATAGAATCCTCAATGTTTACTGGTTTTCTAATACCGAACCCCACAGAAAATTTGGTTAAGTAAGAAACCCTAACTTAATAAAAATACACAATGATTCTGCCGCTAAAAAATGAAAACAACTTTAAAACCCAGTAACACTAAAATGAAAGTCTTTAAATGACTCTCTAGCTTAAAATAAGCCTTCAGGCAGCAGGAAACGTATCAGTTCTTGCTATGTTCTTACAGTTTCAAATATATTAAGTAAAATTATTACCTATGGGCTGGAATTAACCCTAAGCTGACAATACTGCTCAGAAGGCAACAAAGTAGAACTGCAGAGTGTGTTATTTTGGCTTAGAGCAATATTATTAATATTTTAGGATGTTTAAAAGCACAAACCTCATTTCCCAGTAGGTTATAGAAAATAATAAAGTTGATTAAGTTATTTTTGAGGGGTTTTTTGGTCTTCTGCCTGCTAAAGTTTTAACATCTTGAAAACAAGCTATATAAGATTAGTTTAAGAACTGAAGCTGTGTGACTGACATACCGCAGTAACTAAGAAAGGATGTATCGGTATTTATAATCCAGGTATAAACTAATGACTACTTGTACCAAAAACTATGTGTTAAACATCAATACATTCATAACCTGGATATATAGGCATATATCATTCATGTTAGAGGTGAGTAAAGTGAAGCTTAGTGGGGACAGTTTACCAATGGTCAAAAAAGTTAGTGAAGTGTAGGTTTGTTTGATTTCATTACTTATGCTCTTTCCATTCGGTCACATTCTAAGCCAATAGTTAAGTCAAGGTTTTCAAACAAATTAGCAGGTCTGAATTCTCTGACGACTTATTTCTAACAAAACACTATTAATCACAAAATCTTTAGTTTAAAAAAAATTTGCCCTCAATACAACTTATTTTTTTAATCAAGTATTATTGCTGATATATATGGGGAGCTTATTAATAGAAGAGAAATAAGTCCTACACCTAGTAACTTAAGAAATTATTAGGAGAATAAAATTTAAATTTCCTAAGATAATCAATTAACAATGGTACTGAAGTACATACTAACAGCACTTAAACAGTTAACAATTTCTAAAACTGTTTAAGTTCTAATTTCAGAAAATGTTTATTTTTTGTCCAATATTACTGAATACTTCCACTACTGTTAAAAATTTAAAAATTGGTTTGGAAGAAATGACAAAAACTATCAGTTAAAATAAGCTTTTGCGATGATTTATGTGTTATTATATTTCACATAACTGAAAGATGCACTATCTTGCTTTTGCAGCATATTCTTTACTGAAAAAATGTTTTAATAAAAAATTTTACAACAAAACTAATTTTTGTTTTAATTAATGAACCACATTGGCATAGGGAAACTTCAAATTACCACATAACTTGTTTTCTAAGTTTGATTTGTGTGTCACACTTATGAAGACCACACATAAATTTAATTTAGTACCTATTCTATAAATATTACCACCCCCAACAATGAAGACATAGTAGATGATGCTGCAGGAGATCAAATAGATTTAAAACTAATTTTTACATGTACAGGCCATAAAAATACCAGTATTAAAAATTTCAGATTAAGGAATTTTCTTTGAGGATAGCATAAACAAACAAAAAATGTAGTGGTATTTGCAGGCAGAGAAATAAAAATATTCGTTGTAAATTTATAATTAAATTATTTTATTTAACTCATTTTCATTGCTCAATTTTATTACTATTTTTAGTTTTTTTAAAGGTTTTACTTATTTATTTTTAGAGAGAAGGGAAGGAAGGGAGAGAGAGAGAAATATCAATGTGCAAGACATATACTGATTGGTTGCCTCTTGCATGCCCCCAACTGGGGACCTGGCACACAACTCAGGCACATGCCCTGACTGGGAGTTTAAACTGATTTTTTGGGTTCATAGGCCGGTACTCAATCCACTGAACCACACCAGCCAGGGCATTATTCCTCTTTTTAAAATGTCTCTCCACTTCAGTCCATAAATAGTATTCTACTTACAGCACCATTAAAATCTATTATTTTCGGTATGTAATAAAATGTACTTATACTTTGTTCCTTTCATTCAGTAAAAGCAATAACAGAATACACACACACACACAAAGAAGTATCTGCTTTAACTACAAGGCTCAAAATATAATGAAAGACCAGGAATATATATATCTCCTTAGAAATAAAGAGACAAAATGAATACGCCAAAATTATTTTTAAGTGTTAACAGGTATACATACCCTTCCCATCTCAAATTCTCGACAGGCCATTACAATGATCTAATAAAAAAGAAGTGTGGGGGATAAGAGAAAGAATTAAACACAATTTTCTCCTTTTAATGAAATATAGATTTCAAGAATTAATTTTTACTCAGAACAATCAATTAGTTGCCTCCTGTACACACCCTAACCAGGCAAAAAAAAAGTAGTTTTAATATGAAAAGTATGAAGACTATACTTTCAGGGATCATTTATATAGTTTGTTAATATGCAAAGTATAAGTTAAAGAAATTGTCAAAATCACATCTTCCAAACAAGGGCTATATACCAACAAAATAAACTTTATGAATCTTAGAGGTTTACTTCTGAGCTGAAATTACATTTAATAAAATTATCTAAAGGTCGAATGAATTTAACGGTCTTTTTTTTTTATTATTTTTTAATCCTTACCCAAGGTTATGTTTTTATTGATTTTTTAGAGAGAGAGGAAGGGGAAGAGAGAGAAAAATACATCTATTTTCTCTGATCATTGCCTCCTCTATGCGCACTGACTGCAGATTAAGTCTGTGCCATGATCACACCCATTTTTTTTTTTTGTGGTGTACAGGATTATGCTCCAACCGACTGAGCCACCAGGGCCATTAAACTGTCTTTAAACATACGGCTATTACATTTGCTCCCCTACTCCAACATTCTTTAATATAATGCAAAGTTGTGTAACTGCCATCTGTGTTCTACAATTAATATTGCACTGTGTTGGATTTATCATATCGCTCTCCCTCTATCCATCTATCAATCCATCTCATTTCATAGCTGTCTTATTAGTTACATAAACAGGACAAGATTTGAAGTGAATCACGCTCTCCTCTTAATTTAATGAAACATCCTTGAATAAGTTTCTGACTTTTTAGTAAATATTAGCTTTAATTAAGATATCACTATGGCTAAGAAGTATTTCCATGTCTTACTCAGTAAAACATCCAATGTCATTACATGTAATACTTGTCAAAATGGATTATGAGAAGTAAATTACTTACTACAACATTGTACTCCCATATCATCCTCCAGAAATCTATTACTGTATTTGCTAAAGGTCCTTGGGTCGCCACATATGCTTTTGGCCCATAAACGCCCTAAAATGGTTAAAAGCAAATTTCAGTATGATTATCAAAAAAATATTTCCTTACCTAAATTTTAAGGTTCCAAATTTTATTAGTAACACTGCTGGTTTTTACTTAAAGCATTTCCAAATAATTTTTCTTTCAGAGTACATAAAAGCATGACAAAATATAATCTATTAACTTTAGCTTTGGATGAAATGTTATTACTTTTGTGTATTTATTAGACACAGTACAAAGAATTAATGATTAAATGCCTTATCATCACTTAGAAACTATTATTTACCTAAGAATTAACAAGAAAAGTCCCAATGTTGAGTCAACAAAGTTAACTGTAGCAGAAACATAAAGTATCATTTGATTCTAAAAACAATACTAAAACTAGTCAACAGTTCTTTCTTATTAGCTAGATTCTTCCATAGCTACTTTCAATTATTTATTCTACTTAAAGTTTATTGTGTGCCTACTATATGTTTCTAATAATAACCTGAGAACAACAGATCACACAAGGTAACAGACTAAAATACTAAACAAGCATTAATGGAATCATACAATGGCTCAGTGTTATTAAAGTGCAGTTAAAAACTAGAACTTTTAACAAATGTCATTTTATAAATACTTAGCAAATGTTTATAAAAGAATATAAATATGAACTACATCTGAAACAGCAAACCACCGACATATCAGTTTTTTTGATATTTTATCTCCATGTTTTGGGTTTTGTGATAAAATTGACTTTTTGGGGAAAAAAATAGGTTCTTATTTGAAACCATTACTGTCCAGTGTTGGCATAGATAATATTATTTTTACCACATAACTCTTACCACTCTAATACTTTTGTCAACAAAGCATTATATTAAAATATGTATGTATACATACCATATATAAACCACTAAAATTATACTGTCACTAAAATTATAATGATTCAAAAACAAAGAACACTTTAAGTCTTTTATTTAATCAAATAGTTTAAATGTGTCTCTCTATTGATAACCACATTAAGAACTTAACTGCTTTTGATCAAAGAGTATACCAAAAAATGTTAAATATATGACTATATTTAATCTTGCATTTTGGGTTGCCACTTGAAATGGTGACAGTTGCCAAAAGTGTTAAATATTAAGTTTATATTCTATAATTTTAAATCCGTATTACACACTAATTCCAGCACTGGTAATTTATCCTATGAATTTTTCATAAGAACAATAATATTCACTGCAATATTACCATCAAGAAAAACTGGAAATAACCTATTTAACACCAGGGAATTACCATGTACATCTGTGTACAGAAACTCAAAGGGACAACAGAAAAGATGATTTAGCAATAGGTAAAGTGTTTATAAGCTTTCAATGTAAAAAAAGAAAAATTTATCTCCACTATCACGAAACTTTATGAATAAGGATACTATAAAGGAAATCACATAAAAATGTGTCAGGGCTATGATTTTATTTTTATTTCTTTTGCTGTTGCTATCATGTTTAGGCAATTTAAAATACTTTAGTAAACTAGTATGTGGGAAGACATTAAGTATGGCCGAGAAACACCATTTAAAGTTAACATACCTTAATAAAATTTGCGTTGATATAGTCTGAATCTTGAGAAGGTGTCTTTAGGGTTAACTTAACTCGGCTGTGATCAACTGCAAAATAAATAACAGGATTTCACAAATTATGTCCTGTTGAAGACAGGCATTTTCTAATGAACCATAAGTTAAGATTAAATAACAAAAAGTATTTACTTTGAAAAAGAAAAACTGACTCTAGGTATCAGATGGATAACGTCCAACATCATACTGACAGGAAGTCATTCTTTAAAAACAAAAATTTGATGAGGTAAAGCTGTGTTTTAAAGATGCAATCAGTATAATCTCAGGAGTTCTTTGGACACACAAATTCCTAGGCATCATCCCACATTTACTAGACAAGAATCTGGGGTTTAAATCTCTGCAGTTTTTAACAAGCATATCACATGGCGAGCACTAACCATCAATACACAAGCCCATTTGCAAAAATCTTATTAGAAAATCTAACTTTCATATTTCACAAAAAATAATAAAAATTAAGTAAATTATGACAAATAATGAATTAAGATGACACATAAAAGTGCTTTAATACTGCACTTGGCCAATACTATTTATTATTGGGTAATGTCTACTTAGGGTAAAAAATAATCTTCACAGTAAGTCCCAAAATATAATTTTTAAGATTACATAATTTTTTTTAAAATGAAAGTAATATATATGATTTTTAAAAATTAAATCCTAAAGATATGAAATAAAAATAATCTTCCCCTGTCCTTGAATTCTAGGACTCTCTCACTCTTTCCCAATAAAGATACTATAATAAGGTTCTTTTTTTCTTCCAGAAGTAATTTTTATGCATAGAGCTACATACTTTGAAAAACTGCACAAATGTAATCATACCACACAAGTTGTTGTGTATTTGTTACTTTTTCAGCCTCTACTCAAAGTATCTCAAAGGCAGAAACTTTGTAAAACAGTTGTGTACCACTGGATCTTCAGTAAATGTTTCTGGGGGTGCTGAAGCCAAATAGTAACAGTAGCTACCAAATAATAGTCAAGACTGGTGCTAGGCTGCTACATACAAGCTGGGGATTTTAAAACATTTTTATGATGAAAAATTTTAAGCATAGGCAAACATATAACAATATAATGAATCACCATATATCTACTACCAGGTTTTAATAATTACTAGCATTTTTCCAGTCTTATTTCATTTCTCTCTAATCATACAACAGCTGGGGGCTGGAGAAAGCAAATTAAAAACACAAGAACTCTGAGTCCCATACTGCAATAAGTTTTATTCAGTAACTTCAAGATGGGACACAGAAATGACTTAAAAAAACCCCAACAAACTTCTAAGGCACATGCAGATTTTATAGTCACTACTTTCTATTTACAATCATAGTATATTACTGAGAATTTAAATATTATGTTGCTTATATCACACATCATTATGTGTATTTTAACATTCTTCACTGGTGCTCCTACTAAGCATAAAAGTGAGCAGAAAAAAATATAAAAACTAACAAGAAAGTGAAAACAATAATTTCTTTCCATGGTTTTGCTGACTGCCTCTACAATTTCCCAAGGGCCCAACTCCAAATAGATGAAAATCAATGCTGGCTACCCAAGGGACTCTTTAAAGCAGCAGTGTTTTTTCTTTTTGAACAGAAATCAACAACCTATGACAACAAAAAGAAAATAGATAAGATTGTTACCAAGGAAAGAGAAACCACCTAGTGACTGAATCGAGGTCTAAGAAATAAAAGGATCTCCATAATTAACATTAGACAGGCAGAATACCCTGATCCATCACTCCTAAAGGCTAGCCAGCTCAGTTTTAGCCTTCACAACACACAAAGCACAGGTATCCTTGACACAGGGAGTGCCCAGAAATTTCCTAATTCTGGTACTGAATTCAGTATTCTAGTATAAAATAAATCAAATGTCCAAGATAGGTCCAGAAAAAAACTTTTTTTAAACAGTGATGAACCTACTTTTAATTGATCAAAAGCAAGGATGTCTGCTCTGCCCACTTCAAGTTCACATTATGCTAGAGGTTCTAGCCAATGTAAAAAGGCAAATGAGAGATCCATACTAAAAAGTAGCAAAAACTGTCATTATTTGCAGATGCCATGATTCCGTATGTTAAAAAAAACCTGAAAGAATCCGCAGAAAAATACTAAACTAATAAACCAGTCCAGGAAGGTCACAAGATTAAAAAAAAAAAAATCAATACACAAAATACAAACTGTATTTCAATATACAGTTGATCCTTGAACTCTCCCCACCTCAAGTAGTCAAAAATTCGTTTACAACTTCTGACTCTCCAAAACTTAAGTTGTCCCTTGCTGTCTGTGGGCGATTGATTTCTGGACTCTGTCCACCGGGGAACACCAAAATCTGCATATGCTCAAGTCCCCTGGCAAAGAGCAGTGCATAACTGGCCCTCTAAATCCATGGACTCCTAACTTTAAATCGAAAATAGTTACTGAAAAAAAATCATGTATAAGTGGACCTGCGCAATTCCAATCTGTGCTGTTTGAGGGTAAACTATACCAATAAAAAAAGAATTTGAAAATAAAATTAAAATAATTCCATTTGTAATAGCTTAAAGATTTTTTTAAAAAAAAAAGAAATCTAGACTTCTGGCCAAGATGGAGGCATAGGTAAACACACTTTGCCTCCTTGCACAGCTACAGCAAAAAGTACAACTAGACTACAAAAGAAATATCACCCAGATTCAAAGGAAAAAAATTAAGCTGTATGGAAAACCAACAACCATGGATTTAAAGAAGTCACATTCATCCAGAGGGTTGGAGAGGGAGAGACACATGGAGATGCACAGAGAAGAGCAGAGAGATGGAGAGCTACAGAGGCACAGGATGGGTGGTCGTATGTTGGGAGAGATACTTAGGGAACGTGGGATCCTAGCCCCAGGTCAAACCACATAGCCCAAGAAGATTAAATCCTCATAATTTCTGGCTGTAAAAACACACAGGGGTTGGGGTGGCAGAAAAAACTGCAGAACTGTATTCTCAAAGGTCTCCCCATAAAGGGCCCTCAACAGACAGGCAGGCTCACTCCCTCTGGGCTTCAGCACCAGGGCAGCTGCTGGAAGGGCAACAGTGGCAGAGTGGAGAAATTGAAGCATCTTGCATCAGGGCAAGTGCCAGGGGATGGCTTCCTCCTGGACAAAACTCCAGAGGCCAGGCAGTGGCATTGTACCCTTTCTAAGCACTTGCCCATACAGAGCCACAGAAAGGCAACACGGTATCGGAGACTTCATCAACCTGGTTCCCACAGGTTGACCCACCTTAGCAATGATCTGAAGCTCCACCCCATCAAACTTGGCAGTGAGCTTTTCTTCAATAGCCATGCCACTGAGACAGGTAGTACAAGCAGCTCTGTCAAATACACAGCAAACACAGGGAGGCTACCAAAATGAAGAGACAAAGAAATACGGCCCAAATGAAAGAAAAGAACCAAACTCCAGAAGAACTAAACAAAATGGAAATAACCAATTTGTCAGATGCAAAGTTCAAAACACTGGTTATTAGGGTAAAGACCCAGGCAGAAATGAAGGTTACACTAAGTGAAATGGAGAAAAATTTACAAGGAACTAACAGGAGAATGGATTAAGCTGAGAATCAAATCAATGATTTAGAACATAAGGAAAAAAACATACAATCAGAAAAGCAAGAAGAAAAGAATTTTTAAAAAAGGGGATAGGCTAAGGAGCCTCTGTGACAATGTCAAACATACCAACATTCAAATCATATGGGGGCCGGATGGAGAAGGGAAAGAGCAAGAAATCAAAAACTTATTTGAAATAATCATGAAAGAAAACTTCCCTAGTTCGGTGAAGGAAATAGACATAAAAGTCCAGGAAGCACAGAAAGTCCCAAACAAGTTGAACTCAAAGAGGACCACACCAAGACACATCAAAGTTTAAAGATAGAGGCTTAAAAGCAGCACGAGAGAAGCAGATGGTCACCTACAGAGGAGTTCACGTAAGGCTGTCAATTAATTTATCAAAAAGAAACTCTGCAGGATAGAAGGGACTGGCAAGAAGTAATCAAAGTGATGAAAAGCAAGGACTATCCCTCTCTATCCAGCAAAGATGTCATTTAGAACTGAAAGGCAGATAAATGCTTCCCAGATAAGGTAAAACTAGAGGAGTTCATCATCACCAAGCCATTATTATACAAAATGCTAAAGGGAATTACATAAGGAAAAGATCAAAACTATGAACATTAAAATGGCAAAAAATTCACCACTATCAACAACTGAATCTAAAACACAATCTAAGAAAACAAGCAGAAGAGGAACAGAATTGTATATATGGAGACCATTTGTAGGATTATCAGCAGGGAGGGGGAAGTGGGAGAATGGGGGAAAAGGTGCAGGTATTAAGAAGTACAAAATAGACAGGGAACTGTTAAGAACAGTGTAGGAAATGCAGTAGCCAAAGAACTTACATGCATAACCCATGGTCATGAACTAAGTGTGTGTGGGGGCGGGTGGGGGGAGCATGAGGTGGACTGCTGGAGGGAATGGGGTATGAGGCAGATGGGGATCAAGAGGGAACAATCAGGACAACTGTGATAGTATAATCAATAAACTATATTTTTAAAAAAGAAAAACATGACTTGTACACTGCTTAGAAAATCATAAAACACTGCTTAGAGAAATTAAAGAAAATCTAAAGAAATGGAGAGAGATATTCCATGTTCACAGACTGAAAGAGTCAATATGCTTTAAGATGATACTTCCCAAATTGATCTATAAATTCCTACTGGAATTTTTGCAGAAACTGACAAGCTGATCCTACAATTTATATTGAGATGCAAAGGATGCAAAAGAATCAGTTTAAAAAAAAAAAAAACCCACACAGATGGAGGACTTACATTTCTTGCTTAAAATTTAGTATATAGCTCTATAGTAATCACAATAGTGTGATATTGGCTTAAGAATAGATCAATGAAGCCCTGGCTGGTGTGGCTCAGTGAATTGAGTGCCAGCCTATGAACCAAAGAACAGATCAATGAAATAGAATTAAATGTATGGCTCAAATGATTTCCAACAAAGGTACCAAGGTGATTCAATGCAGAAAGAATAGTTTTTTCAACAAATGGTACTGAACAATCCCACATACATAAAGACTATTTCATATTTCAGTCCCTAACCTCAAACTATATTAGGGAAAATTTTTTCTTACAAATCATATATCTTTATCTAAATAAAGACAAAAAAAAAAAATCCCCCCAGAAAATGTGTATCTAGGATATATAAACAACTTTTCAACTCAATAGTATAAAAAAAATCAAATTTGAAAAAAATACAAGTGATTTCAAAACACTTTTCACCAAAGAACATATACAAGTACATAAAAACAACATGAAAAGATGCTCAACATCATTAGTCATTGGAGAAAAGCAATTTAGAGCCACAATGAGATACCTCTAAATTTACCACCAGAATAACTACAATCAAAAAGACAGTAACAAGTGTTAGCAGACACATGGAGTAACTGGAACTATCATATATTGTTAGTAGGAAAGTAAAGTAGTACACAGCTGCTTTGAAAATAAGCTTATCAGTTTCTGAATAAGTTAAACATAAGCTTCCATAAACTCAGAAATTCCATCGTTGGGTATCTAATCCAAAAGAAATAAAATCATACGTCCACATATAAATTTGTATGGAAATGTTTATAACAGCACTGTTCATAATGCTCTTCAACTGGCAAATGGTTAAACAAAATGTGGTATAACCATGCAATGGAATATTAGTGTAAAATAAAAAGAAATGAACTACTGATATGTTATATGGATGAATTAAAAAACATGGTAAGTAGAAAAGCCAGACACTTTTATGATTACATTTATATGAAATTTCCAGAAAAGAAAAAGCTATAGAGACAAAGCAGAGCAGTGGCTGCCTGGGGTGAAGATTGCAAATTGGCATAAATGATATTTTGGGGGTGGTTAAATGTTCTAAAATTTCATTGCACAACTCTATAAATTTAGTAAAAATCATTGAATTGTGTATTTATAATGTGTATATTTTATGACATGTAAATTATATCTCAAAAAAGCGATTTTAGTTTTTTCCCTAAGGTTTATTTTTAGAGAGAGGAGAAGAGAAAGAAGAGGAGGGAGAGAAACATAAATATGTGGTTGCCTCTCACATGCCCCCTACTGGGAACCTGGCCTGCAAGCCGGGCACGTACCCTGACTGGGAATCGAACCAGCGACCATTTGGTTTGCAGGCCAGCACTCAACCCACTAAGCCACACCAGCCAGGGCTCAATAAAGCTATTTTTAAAATACTGTATCTGCAAGCATTGGACATACTAAACATGCAAAAGAAACTGATAACATTATTCTTATGATAAGTAAACATACATCTCTAAGTACAATTACTTTTAATATAATTTTCTAAATCAAAATGACTTAGAAATTTATTGGAAACTGGCTTATCAAACCTTATATAATTTAAAGGAAAAAAGGCACTGCCACTCTGACTATATAGCACAGTGATTAGCTCAGGCCCTAGGGCAAGCAAGGTCTCTTAACCTCAGCATTATTGATATTTTGGCCTTGGATAATTCTTTATTATGGGGAGACTGTGGCCTCTGTATTGTAGAAAGCAGAAGCATCCCTGGCCTCTACCCACAAGATGCCAATAGCAGCCTGCCTACTGTACATCCAGTTTTGCCAACCAAAATGTCACCAGACACTGCTAAATAGCCCTTCAAGGGCAAAATCACCCTAGTTGAGAACCAATGTTCTGAATACAGACTGGCTGGGTTTAAATCCTCATATACTCTATTGCTCTATGACAGGCTATTTAATTTAACCTCCATGTTTCAGTTTCTCATCTTCAAAGTGGCGTATTATAGTATCTACCTCATAAGTTTGTTATGATGATTATGGCAAATAATCCATTTACTATAGAAGTTGGCCAAAAATACAAAATCAGGGCTTTTATTTTTCAGAGGACCAATTTAACAACACACGACTGACCTTCCATCTCTATTCAAAATTTTAAAGCTTCCCCATTCTATTCTCCGCTTTCTCTATGCTCCACATCCCTACTATATTATTCTCAATACAGCACTAATTACCATTTGACTGACCACCTACGTTATTTGTATTCATTACCCAACACCCTGAATAGAACATAAGCTTCATAAGGGCAGGAGATTTTGCTACTTTGTTTTCTGTAGTACCCCCAGTGCCCAGTATATGATCAATATATTTTGTAAAAACAATGAATGAAACACAATTTATGAAAACAATAACCTGGAGCTGTTTAAGATTCATCTCCCCAGATGATAGACAAAAATGGAGACACTGTCTTTAAAAAAAAAAAAAAATTATTTATTTTTAGACAAGAGGGGAAGGGAGGAAGAGAGGGGGATAAACAACAATTTGTGGGTATCCTCTCGCGTACCCCATACTGGCCACCTGGCTCACAACCCAGACATGTACCCCAACTTGGAATCCAACTGGCAACCCTTTGGTTCTCAGGCCAGCACTCAATCCACAGAGCCACACCAGCCAGGGCAAGAAACTGTCTCTGTAAGCCTAGGCTATGCATATTAATTCCAGAACACAGTAAGAGTATTTCAAGATTGTCTTGTTTAACACTGTCCAGAAGAAACCCATACCATCCCTATTCTGAGGTGGACTGGAAGAAAAGTGGAGTGTATTTTCCAAAAGCTTAATGAATGGTTACTATGCTATTTACGAACATAATTGCATTATTATCACTAGAATATAATGTTATCAGTACAGGGTGGGACATAAGTAGGTTTATAGTTGTATGAGAAACAGTTTATTCTTGTATTTTTTATTAATTATTGTTTTATTTTCCACAAACAATTGTAGCTCTACTTTTGTACCACCCTGTATAATGTATATTCTCAGAGGCAAATATTTAGAATGCTGAGAACAGCAGACCTACAGGCATGAATTATTTTATGGTTCATTTTTTCATGAATAATCAACAAAGTTTCTCATTGTGAACAGACAATAGATAAAAATAAATATTTATTATAGCATTTTACAAAATTTATTCAGCTTTATCGAATTATCTGTTTATATATTTTTTTTAAAAAGCTTTTAGTTATTTTTTAGAGAGAGAAGCAGGGAGGGAGAAAGAGAAAGAGAGAAACATCAATGTGCAAGATATACATTGAAGGGTTGCCTCTCTTTCAACCTGGCACACAACCTAGGCATGTATCCTGACCAGGAATCAAACCTTTTGATTCACAGGTTGGCATTCAACCCACTGAGCCACACCACAACCAGGACTATATTTTATTTTAATAAAATAACTTTGAACAGACAATCCAAAAGATTTTCTTACTTGAATTTCTCAGTTATTTAAAAGTAGTATCAGAGTATTAAACAGTAAAAGAAAACTACTCTGAGAAGGAAAAACAAGAAGCACAATTACAAATTATTAACTTACAGTGTACCTTAAAAGAGAGGTTAATTACTACCTCCTTAGCAAGCAAACTCACTAGAAAGACTAAAGCTAGTGTAGGCTACAAACTGCTAATTAGCATTTCCATTACAACGGAGGGCATTTCAAACTTACATGGCAATATGTCCTTATATCTGTTCTTTTTAACATTTTCTTCTTTTTCTCCAGTGGCTGTGGGATAAATCTTTTCTGTTCTATATTTGGTAGACAATCTTCTTAATCGCTTAAAGTATTTAAAAAAAGAGAAGAAAATTCAAGTTTAGAAAAACAATTTTCAAAATTTTAATAATTCAAATAGTTCTTCATTGAATTTCGCTAACCCCAATTCTCTGCAAGTCATTTTCCTGTTTTTCTAAGCTCACAGTTAAAAAATTAACCCCAAGGATGATTTGTTTTTATTAAGTGCAAACATTAAGATTAGTATTTCAAATAGCAGTGAAAGCAAGAGCACTAGAACGAAAGTAATTTTATTTAAAGAAATCAATCACATAAGCTAAGTCAGAATATTTAACTCAGTCCTTAACATACTCAGGTAATTTTTGTGTTTTAACAAGGGGTCCCAGAAACCAAGATTTAAAACCTTGCTCAAAAGATTAAGTACAATTTTCCTTATTCTGTCTTAAACCTTGAGCACCAACGATATGTCAGTCTCCTTCTAAAGCATAAGCTAATGATTACTTATAAGACACTGAAAAACAAAGTTCTTTCACATATTGAATTGGAAACATCCAACAAAGACCAATTCTGCTTATTCACTGCATCACAGAAGTGGTTTGTGAGTTAGTGACAAATTCTTACCACATATGGCATTAGGGATGTCCTTTGGGCTGGAATATTTCTGTGTGTCTGTAATACACTTCCTGCTTTCAGAAGCACTGAAAGTCAGCATTGTGAATTGTTTTAATTCACTACTCAACTACATTGCTGAAATTTAATTTCAAAGGAGCCTACTTTCTTCCAGGCTTAAAGACATATTGAAGGCATTCTGCTTTAACTATTCAACAAATTATTAAATACAAATGAAATGAAAAAGAAGTCTAGTAACTTAACTTTTCCAACATTTTATCTTTGTTACTTGTGGTGCTGCCATCTAAGCAACTAAGAATGTTATTAAGAATATTATATCTATATTTTAAAAAATCACAGAACTTTGAGATTCTCAACTTATTATAATATACTTTAACATACAGCATGTATAGAACAGTGAGCCTTTTGGTTTTCTTTGAAAAACTAACTAAACTTTATCACTACAATCTCAGAGTCCTAAAACAAGAATACATATTTTTCTCTTGAAGATGAAAATATGACGAGAATCTTTTTCTGTATTGGCACAATGCCAAAGTAAAATTCCCCACATATACAATGCTACTTCCTGTGGTAAAGTTTTCAAAGCATAATAGTGGGAAAAATTGTATTTAAAAATAAATGGACTACCCTGGCCAGGTAGCTCAGTCGGGTTAGAGTGTGGCTCTACACAGTCTAGATACACCAAGGATGCAGCTTTGACCACTAGTCAGGGAATATACATAATCAACCACTGATTTCATAAATAAGTGGAACAACAAATCAATGTTTCTCTTTCTCTTCCTCACTCCCTCGCTCTCTCTCCCTCAAATCAATAAATACAATAAAATTTCTTAAAGAAAATGGACTGTTAGTGAGGATATGGGAAAACTAGAACTTCACTAAATGCCGATAGAAAAGAACATTTTAGCATAGCCCCTAAGGAGGTAAGTTGGCAATTATAAATAAACACAACTCCTTAACTGAGGAATTATACTTTTATAAATATACTGTTGTTTCTGTCTGAAAAACACACTTTCAGCACCACTAGTAATAAGGTACAGGTTCAAGAGGAAGGAGTGTTGTGATCAGTTGCATGAAGGAAAGAAGGTTGACTTTCAACAACGTTTAGGTTCCTCTGTAATTTATGAACAGTGCAGCAGCATCAAATAATTTTGAATAAATGACTAGGGGTTTCTCTCAGGAAGCGGAGGATGAATTAACGATAAAGAAGGAAAACTTAATAAACAAGTAACAAAATAAGGGACAAGGAGAAGATCGGGGTTCAGCAGCAAGTGCTGGGGGAAAAAAGTGCACCAGCTATAAACAAAAAGATTTTTAAATAGAATAATTAAAAGGTTTTGAGATTAGACTTTACATAAACTGGGAGGCATGGTAAATAGAAGAACCAATACTCTTTTCTAAATCTCTTAGAACATCACTATAATATAATATGACATGAACCTGGTAGCACTGACATCAGCAACATGTAAGTAAAACAAACACCATAAAAAGGTGCTTTCAAAACTCCACTTTAAAATTTCCCCATGATAATTATCTTTCTGTATGCCCTTTTTTTTTTTTTTTTTTGCTTCTTAGAGGTCATTCTACTTACATACCCCCAAATCTTACCATTTTTTTCCTTTTAATGTCTTAGCTTCTATTGAGTTTCTTATCCCACTGATACAAAACTAAGCTTTCTCTTGCGTTCATTTTAGACTTTATACCGTACTCTTAAAACACCATATCCTTCTGTGTATTTATAATGAAAATATAAAGAGACTATGTCTTTCTTCCCTTGCTAAACTCCAAACTCTGTGATTACAATATTACTGTCAGATTAATATTTATAATGCCCTGTACCCTGGAGCATACTGCCAGTAAATGCTTATATGTTAAATAAATTAATCTCAGAAGATTTTAATACTAACCTAAACAAAAGAAGGTTTGGTTCTTTTAATACATCAAAATTTATGTCTAAATAGTAGCTGAAGCAGAGGGTAGCACCAAAGTTCATTTAACTATATGAAATGGAAAGTATCTTCACATGTAATTTCATTTTAACTTCACAACCACAATTTTCCATGGTCTGTAGTGAAGCCGTAACTAGTAAATAAATTGAGGGACATGCCATAGTACACTAAAGGACAGTATTCATGTGGTTAGTGCTATGGGACAGACTGTGTAAGATTAGTACTGAACTAAACATTAATAAAATAATTCATTTATTAAGTTATACATAATTTTTCAATATAACCCTAGAGCAAGAAAGTACTTTGAATCATTTATCGTCCTAACTGGGCAAAAATATAGCTAAATGATATATTCACATATGCTTATACTTACCACACCCTTTATCACGAATGATTTTTAAAAAATTAAGCAAACGTAAAAACCAAACAAGCCTTTAAGAAAGACATTTTCTTTCTCTGACTTAATTCACTTAGCATGAATATGTGGAATCTAAACGACAAAATAAATAAAGTAAAAACAGACTGACAGTTGTCAGAGGAGAGGGAAGTTGGGGGACTGGGTAAAAAATTGAAGGGATTAAGAAGTACAAATTGGTAGTTAAAGAACAGTCACAGAGATGTAGATTACAGCATAGGGAATATAATGAATAATATCGTGATAACTATGCATGGCACCAGGTGGGTACTTGAAAGCAGCGGGAAGGACCACTTTATAAACCACTGGGCCGGCCAAAAAGTCCATTTAGTTTTTTCCGTAAAATAAAGGACACATTATTCATATTTTACCACTAACTTTATTGATTTGGATATTTTGATTATGTCAGCTATCTCCTGCATGCTATACCAGTGTCTCAATTACTGTCTCTATTTTATTGCTATTAACTTCAACTGGTCTCTTCGACCGTGGAGCATTGTCCAGTGAGAAATACCCAGCACAAAACTTCGTAAACCATTTTTAACACCTTTGATCAGTTAGTCTCAGTACCTTCTCCATCCATGGCACGAGGGAGTGAGTGAGTGAGTAAGTGAGTGAGTGTGTGTTTCAGTTGTGTCTTTACTCTTCTTGGAACAATAAAATGTAACATGCCTATTTTCCTCCACCTTCAGTATTAAAATAACAACACAAAAATTCACCACTTTTGATAGGGGTTTTTTAAATGCACACTGATATGATGGCTGTCACAATACAATCTAACGAAATTGTTCTGAATGAAGTTATAAACAACTAAGTGCTATCTCAGTCATCTTATGAAAAAAAAAAAAAAAAGAACTCTTTGGCCAACCCAATACATGATTTTCCAACCATTTTGTTGTACATCTCAAACTAATATAGTACAAAACTGAATATAAACTAATTGAAAAATAAAAAAATACATTAAAAAAGACACTTCAAATTAATTCTACCTTTAAAAGCCTTGAAAACAAATCGCAAATTCCTTAAATAATTTCATTCATATCTCAGAGTTTCTGTTCTAAAAGACAAGTATGGTCATTTTAATTTTAGTCCCACAATTAAAAATCTTCCAATGATAAACTCCAAGATAAACTAACAATTCCTTAGTTTAAATATAGCATATTCTAAATGTTTCCTGTTTAATCTCCTAGCTTCTTTTTTTAAAAACACTCAGAATTCAATGCTTCGGCCATACAGAATCACCACCACCACCACCCCTTCAACCCTTTACACATAAGAGTCTCACAATTTTTACTCCTGTTAATGCATCAATAGTAGGACTCTAGCTAAAGTGTTATTTCCTTTCTGAAGCCTTACTTGAACTGTTGCTGCCCCTTCTTAACCACTACTCAGCCTCCAGCAGCGAGTACGTCAGTAACAGACTGCTCTATTACCACTTGTGGTAGGTATTTTCAGTAATTGTTTATCTCACCCACTAGACTATAAAACTGAAGACAGACACTGGATTATCTTACTGGACTTTATAGACCAGTATCTAATACAATGCAAATCTTATTAAAAATGGGTAAATTCAAGAATTATTTGTGCCTTTTCAGACAAGTCATAGAAATGTCTCTAGTATTAGAATTTTTGATACAAAAATTGAGTTTAATGTTCGCTGTTTTAAAGTTCCAACCTATTTTATTTTCACTTTGTCTCTTAAAACACACAAGTTTTATTCCTCTAAATTCTAAATCAGTAAGGCAATTCTCAAAGGCCTCTGAAAGTCACATGCAACATGACGATCTTCTTTAAGGTACCCTTTGTGTCAAGATTTGCGTTCTTTAAAAGGGTAGAACAGCTTCATTGTTTATCTAAGGACTAAAGCTAATGAGAATGTATTGTGTGATGCTTGTTGAATCTCTCCAAATAGCTGTCTGATAGATTGTCCACTGGGTGTCTCATGGGCATCACAAATATCCTAACAATACAACCATTCAACAGTTATTCAAGTATTCAAGTTTAAGAGCTGGGAATCATACTTGATTCCTTCCTTTACTTCCCCTCACCCCAGATATCCAATGCATCAGCAAACTGTGTTAGCTACACCTCTAAAATATATCTAATTCTCTCCACAGTCACTGAACAGACTTAGAATTCAGAATGCACTTAAATGTTGAGAAGTATTAAATTTAATTTTTTGGCAAGATTTTAAGTCAGGGTAATGAAGAAAACAAATGGACACAAAAAAGAGAGCTAAAATGGAAATTAAGCTAACTTAAATTCTTTTTGGAATAAGATGGGATATAAATAAATTAAATATTGGAGCTCAGGGCTTCTCATGCTCTGTTACTAGTCCACGCACTACTGCCCCAAATTCATCAAAGTCAAAATACTTACAATACTTTTAGTAAATATGCACACAATATGTAAATCTGAGAGCTGTACCTTAAAGTGAAATAAAAACAGAATTACTTTAAACTTGAGTTACATTAGAGCAAAATATAACAATAACTAACCCATAAAATAATACTACTTTTGCTATTGCTCTAAAAATTTTGTGAGGCAATCACTTAAGAACTCGCCTGGAATTTTAAAAGGTAGGGGTTTGGCACATAGTTAGCACTCAATAATAACTGTCAAATGAATAAATTCATCTGGTTTGATATCTAGAATACTTAACTGTCCTATGTCACAAAAACCATTCAATTTAATACTATTTAGTAAGTTAACCCTATTATACAAATTGCATTACTTATTAAACCAAATTAAATTTTGTTAAAAGCCCAAAGTTATCAGCAGCACGTAGTAAAATCAGAGTATACTTTCTACCAAAAGCATACTACCTCTAACTGGCTGTTCTTAAATCTTTACAAATATATTTATATAAAAATATGCACACCTCTAATAATCTTACAAGCAACTAAAACAACCAAAGGACTTTTCAACTACCCAATTGCAATGCCCACCTTTGGTTGCAAAATATGCAACTCTCCTTTAAAAATTCATCTTATCTTTGCTCACCCTTTACCTACTTCTGCATGACAGACTAACTTGTTCACCATTCTCTTTCAGAAATGCACAGTTATAAAACTAAGTCAGAACTGATGTTAAAAGGACATACTTTGAAGTAAATAGAGTCTAATATTATGGGTCTTTGGGAACAAAATCATCTTATTCTTTGTTCATGTTGATTCCCATGCTTCAATTAATTTCCTAGTAGTCTGCCAAGAAAACTCTTTGCTTTCTTCTAGCTCAATACAGACATCATCTTGCTGAAACATTTCCTGAGACTAGTACTGATACGAACCACCCCCATCTTCCACTTCCTCAGAAATTGCTTCCTCATCTCTACCCACAGCTCCTCAAATATACTTCTTAATCTAGGACATATCTCAATGTATTGGATTGGCCAAAAAGTCCATTACTTTTTCCATACAATGGCTCACACAATGCTTAGTTGTCTTAAACTTCATTTGAAACAATTTTGTTAGATTTGTATTGTGACAATTGTCATAACAGCATGCATTTTTTAAAAAAAACTAACCAAAATTGGTGAATTTTTGTGCAGTTATTTTAATATTGAAGATGGAAGAAAAGTAATGTTGTTAGTATATTAGGCTTTTTTTATTTCAAGAAAGGTAAAAACGCAACTGAAATGCAAAAAGATTTGTACAGTATGTGGAGAAGGTGCTGTGACTGATCAAACGTGTCAAAAGTGGTCTGTGAAATTTCTTGCTACTATTGACATTCTGGCCAAATAATTCTTTGCTGTGGGGTTGTCATGCATTGGAAGAAGTTTAGCAGCACTCGGCCTCTACTCACTAGAAGCCAATAGCAGGAGATAGCAGACATACTCAAAATATCCAAGTCAATAAAGTTATTTGTGAAAATGAAAAATGTATTTTATTTACGGAAAAAACTAAACGGACTTTTTAGACAACCCAATACAATAATTATTGATATATGCACATATATATGCATATATGGTGTCCCTGACAAAACATGACTTCCCTGAAGCTACAGACCCTATCTTCTTTTTCTATTAATACCAGCTAGTGCCATCATAACCCATGACAAATATTAGGGAGTCAAAAAACTGTTTAGGTCTTCTCAGGTGGTATGTTCAGTTCAGAAAAAATGGATGCAAATGAGAACCAACCAGTATACATAAGAGATGGTTTTCCCTCCCTTCTTACACTTCATTACTACTTCACTACTACTTCACAATAGGACTGTGCTTTGAGTCAGAAACTGGAGTTCAATTCCATCAACTACTAGCAAAGGAGCTATCAACACAGCATTTTTATACCCTTCCTAAAAGTGTGTAGCATTAGACCTTAATTTAAAGAATTTGTTTCTAAATAAAATTTTGTACTATAGACTTTATATGTAAAAATATAGTGAAGCATTAAAACTAAAAGGATAAACGGTATTATACAAATTTCACAACAAGCTTCAATTTTTTTTTTCAACATCCTAGACAACAAGCAAATGCTTTCTTTTCTTAAAGGAAACAGTCCTGTTCTCTGGTTGGAAAGTATTTCTGTGTAGTGTTTTCTCAAGATCAAAATAAGTTAGGAGGTGTAATCCAACTTTCTCCTCTCCCTATCTCCATGTTATATTATGGAACTAAAATAGAATTCCATTTAAATTAAGATAACAAGAAAAATGTTCTGTCATATTTATTTTATTGAAATGAAGATATTTAATAGCAAAAAAAGTGTCCCCAGTTTTGATTATTTGTATTTTGTTCTACTCACAAAGCCATCACCTTTTTCTTCCATCCATTTCTTCACCTTTATCTAATGCCCCTCTGACCATTTTCATTGGTTCCACATTTTCCAGACCAGTCCCAATATTTTGTCCCACAGCAAATTGCTCAGAAATTCCAAAATCTGGGTTTTAAAACTATGGCTCCTGATTATGCCACCCTTCATCTGGTTTTGTGTCTTGATTTAAGAAAACAAGATCAGTGTAGCCTGCTTTTAACCTTCAGTCTCCATTGCTAAGCCCAAACCCTCAAAGCATTTCCAAAGCAATCCATCACTAATCTCATTCCATAATGTAGAATATAAACACACAGTAAAATTGAGAATACTGACTTCCAGCTTTAACATATTAAGCTACAATAATATTGTCCAACTAAAAAATAAAACAAAGACCCCCAAATTAATAGTATGGATGCAGAATTCATATTTATCTTTGCAAAAACAAATATAGCACCAGAAGAGTCACCTATGAAGTATAAGAGAGCTCAATACATATATATTCACCACTTTATGGAAATAAATTATCTTTTGCTAGGTCAAACTGCCACAAAGCTGTGGTCAACAGACCAAACTTTTAAAGAGAAATTTACACTTCTGGTGAACCATTAACTCCTGAACACCCTGAAAATTTCATTTGTAAAGTACTTTTATGGAGTCACTACTACTGATCTCCAAAAGGCATCTAAATCTCAAAAGCCTCATTTAGTATAGTTTTTTTTATTCATTTGGTTTTTTTTAAACACAGGTTGAGTATTTAACTCCTTTCTTAGATTCTATGAAACAACTGTCTCTTAATTCTCCTTTTACCTTGTGAATTTCTGGTTGCTCTTCTTCCTAGCCTTTAAATGGATGTATTCTTTGAAACTGCTCTCTCCTCCCTAGTGTGCCTTTAACTATTACAATTCTGAACACCCCCAAATCTCTAGTTCTAGTCCTGACTTCTCAATTCCAGTTCCATATTCAGACTGCTTACTGAATATACCAACAGCGATTCAAACCTAATAGAGAAAAGGCAAATACACCTCATTTTTCAAATGCTTCTATGTCCCTTTTTATTTCCATGGCACCTCTGCCCTCCTTATCCATTCAGGCTCACAACTAAAACCTCTTAGACTTTTGGACTTCCCCCGCTTATCTGTCCACTTGCTTCCCCTCACATCCAGTCAGCTTCAAGTTTTGGTTCAGTCCACTTCAGTAAACATCTCCCAAACCTGGCCTTTATTTTCTAGTCCCACTGAGAAAGAAGACGGCTGTTTTAGTGTAGGATTACAGATAACAATTTTCTTTCTTTCAACAGCACTGTCATTTGAATTACAAATAAAAAGATTTAAGAAGCACGCTGAATGAGGAAAAGGGGGAAATGTGGTGGGTACAACAAAAATAGTGCTACAAATTAATCAGTGATGTACAGGAGACAGAAAAATGCATTTGTTCATTAAATCATGAATGTAAGTACCCTATATAACACCTAGCATAGATACCCCACACAACACCTAGGATAGCATGCCTTTATATATGTGAAAACTGAAATAAGTATATGGGATTTATGAATAGATGAGGAATTTAAAAAATTAACTTATTTTCCAGTTACACTTGACATGTATTGTTATATTAGTTTTAGGTGTACAACATAGTGATTTTATTTATATACCTTAAACAGTGATCACCCTACTAAGTCTAGTACTCACTGGACACCATACATAATTATTATATTATTGACTATATTCCTTAAGCACAGATATGAATGTAAGGGAAATTTTTAATTAGCTGCTTCAGATTAGCTGAATTGTTCTCAAAACTAAAAGACACTAAAATACATTTGTACACTCAAATACCACCTGAATTTTTTGTTCCTAAAGAACATTTTAATCCCTTTTTGGTGTACCCTAAGAATTGATGTACAATACTTAAGAAAACACTGCTCATTACCAGCTGCAGTTCCTGTTTCAAAACTCAGAAAGCAATTTTTAACTGTATATTGCAAGTCTACTTTGGATTGCATTATATAAAATAAATCATGGGCCAAATTCAAGAATGTTAAATTGTCATTGATGTCCTCCCTAATCCTTGCATTATCAATCTACACAGAGTCTTAATTGTTATATTTCCTAAAGCTTGAAAGTTACCAAGCAAAATCAGACTAATTTTATTATTTTTCGTGCTTTCCCATTCCAACTCCCCAAAGTCTAGAAACATATAAGGCATTACTATTAGGTGATATGTTGTGCTGATTTTTTCTATCAATGCATAGAAATTTTCTTTGTTTAATACAAGGCATTTATGTGTTTAAGATATAAAAAAGTAAGGGTAATAAAGAATTTACTTTAACACAATATTAACACTTTTCAAAAAGAAAGAGAAACCAAGCTGAGATAAAATCAAGTTAGGTTGTCAAACTTTTGTTTGTAGAAATAAGTCTTCTTAATAGAAACAGAAATTGGCAAGTCTTCAAAAGGTTAAATACAGAGTTACCACACGACCTAGCATTTCTACTCCTAAAAATATATACCCAAGAGAACTGAAAACATATAGCCACACAAAACTTACATTATACACAAATGTTCAAAGTAGCATTATTCATAAGAGTCAAAAAGCTTAAACAAATTAAGCATCCATCAACTGATGAATGAACAAAATGTGATCTATTCATACAATGGAATATTATTTGGGAATAAAATGAAGTACTAATACACGCTCACTAGATGAATCTTGAAAACATTATGTTAAGTGAAAACGTCAAACACAAAAGTACATATAATATGGTTCCATTTATATGGAGTACCCAGAATAGACAAATCCATAGAGATAGAAAGTGGTTTCCAGAGTGCTGGAGAGGAGTAAAGGAGTTGTGACTGGTAATGGGTATGGAGTTTCTTTTGGAAAATGTTCTGAATTAGATAGTGATGATAGATGCCCAACTCTGTGACTATCCAAAAAACCAATGATATGAATATTCTGAAAAGGCAAGTATTATGGTCTGTGAATTAATCTCAATAAATGTGAACTTATCCTAACAAAGCTGTCATAAAAATTTCATAATAAGATGTTGAGAGACATCATTAATAATATTCACTGGCAGCTTCAGAACAGACTGATCAAGACATATTCAGTCACCCCACCCTGTAATAAGGAATATCCATCTCTTCTAATTATTACCCAGCTTCTGTTCCTTACTGTGGACTCCCATTAGGACATAAACACCACAGCACCAAACATAACAAAACTGAAGAATGTGATCTAAATAGGAATAACATAGGGAAATTATAAATGAACAATTAGGTATGTTAGAAACTTTGGCCAGTGAACTCAACACAAAACTTTGGCAGAAAAGGACAGGTAAGCACAATGAATAGGAAAAATAAAAGTATGCAGTTTTTAACATGAGTTGATGCACAAACCACAAAATAAAGCTAAACAACTAATTTGGAAGAGTAGATATTTAAAAGACGCGGATAAAAGGTAGAAAATGCAAGGGGAGGAGTGAGAAGAGATAACTGATAAGCTTGAAGTTTAAATTCTGCACTCTCTGTAACTCTAACACAGGACCAGGAAGGAAACTAAGTGAATGAAACCCAAACTTGGGTAATTTAGCAAATATGTATTCTTAAAGTTTTAGTATATTTCTCTGGAGAAATAAATTGGAGGTTATTTTAAATAACAAACATTCCGATTCCTGCAAAAATATATGCTATTCTAACATTGTTTCAGACGTGGTCCTGAAAGGCTGAATCAAATTACTGCAAAGATATGTGCGCCCCAAGTTACCAAGAGCATGATTTTGTCTTAAAATGTCTCTTTGTAATAATCATAAGGAGTGCTCGTCTTTCTTACATATAAAATCAAACAGAAAGCTCAAATCTCAGTCATAATAAAACCTAGTACCTATCTACCTATAGACTATGAAGATTTCCACAATATTTTATATCAAAACACAAACTTATGATATAGAGGAAATACATAACTAAAAATAATGTATAATCTAGAGTGGGTTTCTAAATTATTTTTTAAAAAGATGTTAGCATCTGCCAACCAAAAAAAGTCAAGATTTTTTTTAAAAAAAGGTTTAATATATTCATTTTTAGAGAGGGGAAGGGAGGGAAAAGGAGAGGGAGAAAAACATTAATGTGTGGTTGCCTCTCAGGCACTCCCTACTGGGGACCTGGCCCATAACCCAGGCATGTGCCCTGACTGGGAATCAAACCAGCAACCCTTTGGTTCACAGGCTGGTGCTCAATCCACTGAGCCACACCAGCCAGGGCCAAAAAAAAAAAAGTCAAGAGTTTAAATAAGAGGTTACACATTTTGACAAATTTTAAAACCATGGTCAAACTCATTACAGAGAATTTACTAATATTTTGTCCTGCAGAAATTTTACTGAGATACACAGAAGGTATGTCAATCTGAATAGCAATCTTGAAGGAAAAATTATAAGTAACTAAGACTTCAGTTGATTGTAAGAACTACTAATTATAGTGGAATTATGAAGCCACATTTACCATCCTAGAAGATGAGTGCTTTTTACTTTGAAAATGAATCACAAGTTTTGTTTTATTATGATTGTTAAACTTTTCATAATCTGGAGCTTCTCTTTGTGTTAAAGATGGATATGTAGAAACACTCTGATACAAAGAACCACAACAACAACAAAAACAATTAAAAAATGGACAAAAGATTTGAGTAGATACTTCTCCAGAGATATACAAATAGCCAACAAGCATATGAAAAGATCACTAATCAGCAGGGAAGTCAAAACCAAAACAACAAAAAATATCACCTGGTGCTCACTGCAATGGCTACTATTAGAAAAGAAAAAGGCGGGGGTGGGGAGTAGGTGTTGATGCAGATGTGGGGAAATTGGTGGACTACATGTGGAAATACAAAATGATACAGCCACTATAGAAAAACAGTATGTCAGTTCCTGAAACAAATCAAAACTTGAATTACCATATAATCCAGCAATTCCATTTCTGGGTATATACTGAAAGAACTGAAAGTAAGGTCTCAAACAGATAGATATGTATATACTCATGTTCATAGTAACATTATTCACAATAGCCAAGAGGTGAAAGCAACTCAAGTGCCCACTGATGGACAGGTAGAAAAACAAATGTGGTTTATACATACAATGTAGTACTTATTCAGCTTTAAAAAGGAGAGAAATTTTGACACATGCTACAACACAGATGAACCTTAAGAATATTATGCTAGTTGAAATAAGCCAACCACAAAAAGACAAATAGTGTATGATTCCACTTAAGTGAAGTACCTAGAGTAGCAAAAGTCATAGAGAAAAGTAGAATAGTGGTTGCCTGGAGCCGGGGAGAGGAGGGAAATGGGACTTGTTTAATGGGTATAGACTTTCAGTTTTGCAAGATGATGTGTTCTAAGGGTTGGCTATACAGCAACATGAATGTACATAATATTGAACAGTACATTTATAAGTGATTTAAGGTGGTAAGTTTTATGTTGTATGAATTTTACCACAATTATACATTTCTTTCCAAAAAGAAAAATAAAGCCAGTGTGGTGGTTTATATGGAAATTAAATGTCTTGTCCAGTATAGTAAGGGAAACCAGCTGGTTTTGTGTGCCACTACCGTATCTCAGATTACCAGGCCACACAATATTCATATAACATTAGATAGCTCTGCTCTACTCATTAATTCACTGTTAAGATTTTTTTTATCTGCTTTTCAGTTTGCTGACATACTGGATCTAGACATTTACAATAAAAGGAAAAAGATTTAATTATCTCCTTCCTGAGGATGACTAATCTCATCACTTTCTCCTATATGTCAGGTACCCTTTTAGGTTCTACAAATACAGTGGTGACCAGGACAAAAATCTCTGTCTTCATGTAGCATACTAAAAAGTACATGCTAGTAACGTAAGTATTTTTTCATTCCTGCTTCTTATATCTATTATCATTCATTTGCACATTTTATCCTATCATTACTACCACTGCTGCCACCCAAGATTATAATTCTCTGTCTGCCAAAAATAGTCTTTTATATTTCTATTTCCCCATGATTCCCACATCATACCTTCAATAAAGCATGGCAAGTCTTTTAGACAGAACAGGCACTGATAATCACATCCAGAACATCACAGTCAATGAATTGGCACACTACATTCATTCACATTTGTAACATTTTCAGTTCAATAAGTCGAGATAATATAGTTTGTGTAACTGGAGAGTATGAACTTAAAATGCTACTTGAAATTTGATCTTTGTGGTTTACCAACATATTGACATATGAAACTGATAGTGTAATTTAAAATAATTTATCTAAAGTATTATTTCTTTGTCCTAAATAACTAAGACATTCTTTGATTCATTTCTTTATTAACTGCAATGTCACCAAGAAAAGCTTTCAACTTTATCATCAGAGGAAAAATGTGCTAAATAAATGAGTCAGATAATACACACATAAAAAAAAAAAAAAAACCCTTAGAGATGAGGTATATATGTGTGCCTATGTATATATACACAATTTAAACATGATATATTATTGATAAATTAAATGTTTTAAAATCTATGCCCTGGCTGGTGTGGCTCAGTGGACTTAGTGTCAGCCTGTGAACCAAAGGGTCACCAGTTCAATTCCCAGTTAGGGCATATACCTGGATTGTAGGTCAGGTCCTCAGCAGGGGCTGCATGAGAGGCAGCCACACATTAATGTTTCCTTCTTTCTCCCTCCCTTCCTCCCTCCCCATCTCGAAAAATAAATAAATTTAAAAAAAAAAATAAATGTTTTATAATTTATATAAGCAATAGATGCAAATGCTAAAACATTCAAACCATACTGAAAAGCTGTATCTTGAATTCACAAGATACATTCAGATTTGATGACTTACAAGGAAGACTCATAGAACTACAAGTATAGTCACATTCACAGCTAGATTGTTACAGCTGAAGGATACAAAACAAAGGCAGCAAAGGGAAAGGTATGCGAGGCCAAGTTCAGAAGAAACTAGGCACAAGCTTTCGAGAACCCCCTCTAATGAAGCCACACTGGACCCACTTAATTCCTCCAGCAATGAATTGTGACAGCACCTGCGGAATGGTGTCTCCAGGGAAAACCACTGGAGACTCAGTGTCCAGTTTTTTATTGGGGACTTGTCACATTAGCACTCTCTGCCTAGCACAAACCAAAATTCTAGATTCTCAGGAGAATGCTAGGTATTTTTCATAAACCATATATATTTGTAGAGTCAAGGCACAGTGAATGACTCTTATCGAAGAATGATAGTCTCCCAAAAGACCAAGTTCCCAAACACCAACCAAAGGACAGTCTTGCAGGCAGGCCTTCCTAAGGACAGTCTCAAGCTTGCTATAAATTCTTTCCTGCACCCAATTATAAAATGAAAAAAGTAACCCTCCCTCTACCCCCGTGTCCTTTAAAGTAGCCATCCATGTTAAGCCTCCGTATTAATAGATATTTTATGCTGTTTCATAAAAATTTCTGTGACCAACATAATTGGATATACTATTTTATGCACATATGCAAATATTTTAAAGAAAACATACCTAGCAGTTGACATGCTGAGTCAAGGAATATGCACATTATCAATCCTATTTTAAGTGGCCAAAAGGCTTTACCCTCTATCAGAAGATCAAAAACATCAGTTTTTTTATACCCTTGCTAACATTGGCCATTATTAATTCCTAAATTGCCATGATTAACAACTTTTTAATTTTAGGATATTAGGTAGAATCTGGTAGACTCCCCCAAAAGGTAATCATGGGCCCAAAAATTAATGTTGGCTATTTGTATTTGCATTTCTCTGATTATTGGAGAGGTCAGTGACTTTTCTTCCTGTGTTCAGTAATTATTTGCATTTTAGGTATTTCTGTTTATCAGTCGCTGCATGTGCTCATTTTTCTATTGGAGTGTTCTTTTTACTGATATATAGAGGATACCTGAGTATTTCAGACAGTAATCTTCCACCTGCTAAAATGTGTTGAAACTATTTTAACTTAACCTATTGCTCATCTTTGCATTACTTTGTACTAAGATTTTTTTATTTTTATAAGATCACATCTGATCTTTATTATAATGTTTGTGTTTTAAGTATGTCAGGAGAAAAAGCACTAATTCAGACTGACTTTGGCCCAGATATTTCACCAGCATCTTTATATTGGCATATTCTCTCCCTCTAGACAACTATTTCATAAAAAACTTACCCAAATATAGTGGCTATCTTTTTTTGAAATTCTTTATTTTAAAATAAAATGAAGAAATCTTATGATTCAGCTACCATTTTATATTTACAAAGGGAAGTCTTAGGCAAAATGGTATCTCCTTGTACCATACCACTTTGTGAAGTGACAATTTTTAGGGACCAGCTAACTTCTAATAGGATGAAGCCATTAACATGACAATAGTGGACTGTCCACTTGACTTCTTTGCACCATATAACACTTCTTGTTTTCTTAATGCTTAATGTGTGTTACATTAGCAATCTCTGTGATTAAATTATTTTAGAGCATACCTCCTATAATCAAATAACATTTATTATTTAAATTATTCTGTCTAGAACATTTCATGAATGAGACAGACCTTTTATCAGTGTAACCTTTTATCAGTGTAAAGCTGACTTAGTATTTATTCTAAAACCAATTCCTTGTTTGTTGCCTTAACACTTATAAATTCACCAAAAGTCCTACTGTATTAGTTATACCTATAAATGTTCTTTTTGATTGCTCTTGTTTAGTTAATGCTGCTACTAACTGCTAGTCTTCCCTTCAACTATTCTTCTGGGCTCATTTTGAAAATCCATTCTTATGAAGCATTCCATGACTCTCCTGACAGTATGTGAATTTTCCCTTTTAAGAATCCACATTGCACAACAATGTGAATGCACCCAATGCCACTAAACTGTACACTTAAAAATGGTTAAAATGGTAAATTTTGTTATGTACATTTTAGCACAATAAATTGCAACCACCAAAAACTAAACTAAAATAAAATAAAATAAAATAAATCAAATCCTCATGGAACTTTGTCCCATAGTATTGTGTTCAGTTTTGCATTTGTTTTTTGCCTACACCTTTTATTTCTCTATCTCTATTGAAAATTCCCAAGGAGTCATGTAAGCCCCACTGTCATTCAAATGGATTAAATTTACCAGAAAACTCAGAATATCTCATTCTCTTTGAAATGGGGCAAACTTAGAATAATTCTATATATGACTCACTCTGATGTCTAAGAAATACAGGTAACCATTTAACATCTGTATTTACAATTATAGTAGATAAAAAGGAGCCTATCCAAATTACTTTTACATTCTAAATTAGTGCCTATGTACTCTCAACAGAAAATTGGTGTCGAACAACCACTTATTTCAAACATTCTCTCCCCATCTGCCGCCCCACCCTGCCCTGGTTAGGAATGGATGATCGTGCTGCTGGTTCCCATATTGACTGCACTGAAAGAGGCAGCAAAACATAATAGTTAAAATAGCATCAGTTTTGTAGTCAGAATAGTTCTGCCAACTTACTTACCAGTATGGCCTTGGCCAAATTCAGTTTCCTAATCTGTAAAAATGGAATTTAGATTAGTCTTTGGATCCAATGTAAAGGGCCTAGTGACACTTCTTACAGAGTGAAGGTAAACAGCATATGTACACCATTATTTGTGTTGTCTGTTAAACATACTTTGTAAGCATATTGCAATGATTAACTTATTTAACAAGACTTACAAAGTACCTCTCATGTGGTCACTGGCTATGTTCCAAAAATACAAAAGACAAGACAGATCCAGGCTACTGTATCTTTAAATATGTAGCAACTGAAGACCTTACAACCTAGTAATGTAAGCAGAAAATTATATAGACAAGTTAAATGTCATACCTTTGCTCTGTCAAACCCAGTTTCTTTCATCAGTAGTTTTCATGTAATGATTACCATTCCTACCCTCCCCAAACTGAACCTTAAAAGGGAAAAGTTTTGGTATTAACTACTAATAGAGGTCTACCTCTCCAAACTTCCCCATCAAGCTGAGGGCAACTTTTGTAACTGTTTCCTCATCTATAAAATGGACATAGTAATCTTGCTCAACAAGTTGCAGTTGGAAGTATGAGAGTTCATTAAACACAAACTGGCACTAACACCTGTATTTTTTTTGTTTTGTTTTGTTTTTTATTCACTTCCTTGATCCCATAATCTCAGGGCTTTAAGCCAGCTCTGGTTGCAGTGGAAGACCACACTGCTTTAGAGGTAGAGGGCAAGGTAAACAGCAGCAAAAGGGCAGAAGCATAGAGGGCAGAGATGGAAGAAGGGGTCCAGGGTTAAGAGAAGAGAGAATAATAAACCAAATTGACAGATTAGCTTTTTGACCTGTCCTCACTCCTTTCCCCAAATTATTTTTCTTTTCCCTTAAAATGACCATCACAGATTCACCTTTCAGGACAACTCACGTATATGATACAATTTCATGCACAAGAGTAATTCTCTCACTGCTTTGAGAAATAAAATAAAATCTATCCTTACCTAATAACTGCCAATAACTCTCTTAGTATCATATATATGTGTGTGTATATACATACACACGTATATAAAGCAAATTTGTGCTATCACTTTCTCAGTGCTTTTGACAAGGTCACTCATGACTGCTATAGTCAAATCCAGATTTAAATTCAAATTCTCTGAAATTCCTCAATCTACCTGGCCTCTATAATTCCACCCAGGTTTTGCTTCCAGCTTCCCAGCACTGAGAGTTTATTATCATCAAGCAGACACCTAAGTGTCCCTTATGTTCTATATTCCTCTGTTATTCGCAGTATATATTTTTTATCTCAGAAATTTCATCATTCATGAGTTCAATGATCGCCTATACACAAAAAAATTAAAGGTCTATAAGGCCAACATGACATTGGCCTGAAATCTAAACTGAGCTCAAACTCAATAATCTAAAATTGAATTTAATAACCCAATCTTCAAACTCATCTTTCCTCTTGTAATCATTATCTCATTACTGTCACTTAGTGTCCATGTTAGCTTAGATTAAGTTTCTTCTCACCCTCCAGTATCACCAAGTTTTGTGAATGCTACCTCAGAACTGCCTTCCAAATTCATCACTTTTCTTCATATTCACTGTCATTGTCTTTAGTCCCTCTTGCTTGAATTACTGTAATAGCTTTTTCTAAATGGTCTCTGTTTCTGTCCTTACCCCTCTACATTTTATTCTCCACACAGCAGCCAAGGTGATCCTGTTAAAATGTAAACTATCATCATACCTAAGAGTAAGTACCTTTTGTGAATCAAAAGGTTCTCATCTCACTTAGAAGAGTAAAAGCCAACCAAGAACCTAGATGGTCTACCGTAACTTCCAACCCCACTGTAAATCTAGTACTTTCTCACCCATTCTGCTCAAGCACACTGGCTTCCTTGATATTCCTTTAACATACTCAACTCAGATCATTGGGCATTCATTGTTCTTTGAGTCTGGGATGCCCTTCTTGCAGATTAACTGTATGGCTCCTTCCCTCACTATTTCAAGTCTTGACTCAATGCCTTAACATTCTGTGTAATAATATCTCATACCTGACATATGGTAGATTGATCATATTAATAGCCTGTTTTTCAAACTTCCCTGTATGATAACCACATGTGACTTTGCAGTTCTTCTGACATAAAAGGTGGAATCTATTTCCCCACCGCTTGTAGTTGAAGTGATGTTATATCCTACTTTGGCCAACAGAGTGTGACAGAAATGATAGTATTGCATATTTCTCCCTCATTTGCATCTCTGCCACGGCCAGGAGAATGTGCCAGGTAGCCTATTGAGGAATTAGAAACATGTGGAACAGGGACAAGCAATCCAGTCCTCCTAGCAATAGCCCAGCTAGATGTACTGATAACCAGCTGACTCCTGGAAACATGAAATAAACCCAGTCGCAATCAGTAAAGCTGCCCAATTGACAACCAAACGTGTAATATTTATTATTGTATGCCACTAAGGTTTTGTGGTTGTTATACAACATTACTATGGTAACAGATAACTGATATACTCTACTCCTTTCTCTCCTTCCTGTTTTATTGTTCTCCATAGCACTTAATATCTGACCTATTATATATTTACTTGTTTATAAGGTTATTCTCTGATTCTTGCCAATAGAAAATTAATGAGGAGTTGCAGTCTTCATGTCTAGGATAATGTCTGGGAAACAGTAGGCATTCAGTAAATACTCAATAAATAAAAATGAGCATGGTGGTTTAGTAAACCATTTGGAGCTATTGATCTGTTAGATATCTTTTTAATCTACAGAAGTCATTAAACTCAGATCCATTTTTTTGAATCACTATTTCACAAAGTGTTAAACTCAAGATTTTTATAAAATGTTACAATTTTACTAAACAAATATGTTTTATGTGTCATTAATAAATTTTATATTTTATTTTAGGAATATTATTTACACAGGCTTTATCTCATCCTATCCTAATTTTGTGTGTTTTACAATAATAAATTTTAGCATGGTAGTACAAGTATATACATAACTTATAAATTAATGGAACTACATTGAGAAGGTGCATGCTCCAAAGTTTTTACTGTGATCAGAAGTTTGAGGATCACTGCTCTAGAGCATAAAGTCAAAACTCACAAGTTACTATCAATGATAATCTTTAGATAATTAAATATACTACCCACATTTTTTTTTTCTCTAACACCAAAAAGGTCCAAATGAGAAAAAGAGCAAGGAGTTGCCTCTTCCCTTCACATTTATTTTACTTCCTACTTGGTACCTTCAATCTTTCTTCCTTCCTATCATCTATTTAGAATAACACCTGACAGTACAACATGTCCATTATTCATGTTGTTATTCTCATACTGCAAAATATTCCTATTTTACGGATGAGAAAACTAAACTGAGAGTAGCTTAAATAACTTGCTCAAAATTACAGAGACAGTAAGTAATGTTAGATCCATTCCAGACATAACTGTTATGATCTCCTCAACTGAAATATCCAATACATATGATGCTGAACACTTAACTTGCTAAAATCGAATATCATCACAAAGATATGTTACTTCTGCCTGGTCCTCTTCCTGCCATTTACGTATTCCTTCCTTAATTGCCTACAATTAGGATTCCCTCCCACCACCATCAAAGATTATTTTTCTTTCCCCCTCTAGCTGCAGCAAATCTTAAAGTAATAACAGTTTATATAGCTATTGAGTCCATGTTCTATTTCAAGTAAAATTTTCTAAATCTTTTAAAAAATCATTTATTTTTAGAGAGAGGGAAGGGAGGGAGAAACAGGGAAAGAAACATCAATGTCCAAGAGAAACATGGATCAGTTGCCTCTCCCATGACCACAGCCCATGCATGTGCCCTGACTAGGAATGGAGCTGACGACCTTCCCTACGGTTCGCGGGATAATACCCAATCCACTGAGCCAAACCAGTGAGGGTTAAACCTTCTTAACAAGAAAAATGATAAATGGGGAGATCATTTTGGAACATATCAGATAGGACATAAACAACATGGTTTATAAACAATACAAAAACTGGCTCATAACAAAGCAACAAGAGAAAATTAAATGTATTGGTTCCTTAACTAAATGTATTTATTCTATATGCTAAATTAAGTTGCATTTTAAAATACTTTAAAAATAGCCCTGGCTGGTGTGGCTCAGTGGATTGAGCACTGGCCTACAAACTGAAAGGTCGCTGGTTAGATCCCTGGTCAGGGCACATGCCTGGGCTATAGACCAGGTCTCAGATTGCCAGAATGGGAGAGGCAACCAATCATTGTTTCTCACATCAATGTTTTTCTCCCTCTCTTACCCTCTCTCTAAAAACAAATAAATAAAATCTTTAAAATACTTTAAAAATAATCTGCCATCCATCACAAGAATTTAAGGGATGAGGGAAAAAAAGTCATTATTTTATTATTTTTTGAAACTCTTAAGTAGCATTAGAATAATCTATGTCACTGCAGTCAGTTTTACAGGATTAGTTATAGTCTTTCTTATTTCTAAATAGTCAAGTATTCAATTATATTTCCCTTAGGACCTAAGAGTAACATAAATAAGAATGCTGTAACTGAGCCAATGATACAGGAAAGAGACTAAAAAAACAGGCAAACATCATGTTTAATGATGTCTCAACATCAAGGGAATAAGGGACTTAATATCAACAAGGCCTAGCAGGATACCTCAGTTGGTTAGAGCATCATCCACATACACCAAAGTTGTGGGTTCAATCCCCAGTCAGGGCACATACAAGGAGCAACAAATGAATGCAGAAATAGGTTGAAAAACAAATCCATGTTCCTCTCTGTCTCTCTCAAATCAATGGACATATCCTTGGGTGATGATTAAAAAAATAAAATGAAAAAATGAAAATAAAAGATCCTTCATACCAACCAAACCACATATTGTAAGACTAAACAGCTATGCCACAATAAAACACTTCTCACCAAAACATTCATGAATGTAAAAACCAACTTCATATTTACCTCATACTTCTCCCTTAGAAAATTCCTTCCTATTATTTGAGTATATGGGCTTTGAATAGTTTATATACTGCCACCTTGTTCCTCTCATCTAAAACCCACAGTTTTTATCATCTTTATGAATAGCCTTTTATCCTAGTCCACCTGACAAACTCTTTCAGAGGGGAGGGGGAAGGGGGATAACGGGGGAAAGAAGGGGAAGGGTCATCAAGGGACATGTATAAAGGACCCATGGACAAAAACAAGAGGGGGGAATTGAATGCAGGAGGTGGGGATGGGTAGGGTAGGGGAGAGTAATAGGGGAAAATGGGGACGACTATAATCGAACAATTAAAAATACATATATTTTAGGAATTAAGTTAAATATTTCAGATGCCATTCTAAAAAAAAAGTCAGTTCAAATAGGACCTCTTTGCTGAAACTGTTCATGATTTTTCAGGCAGATCTATCCTTTCCTGCCTCTATGGTTTCCATCTTGAATTACTATTGAGTATCTTCTATGTATTTCTATATTAAGCGCTTCACATACACTTTATCTTGATCTTGGTCCTTCCTGGTAGGTATTATATCCCCAACTTCTCTAGATAATCTGTTTGTATCATAGCAGGGCCAGGATAGACATTAATTCTGTAAAACTACAAAGTTCATTGTCTTTCTACTGGCTTAGAGGTTCCAAGGTTTTTTGGAACCCAAGCCCCCTGAGAACCTAAGAACTATGAATATTCTCCACTCTGACCCACCCCACCCCAATGGGTTTACACACAAAATATTATATATAAACTGAAAGGATTCACAGGCCCCCTGAAGCCCACCCACTGCCCCCAGGAAAACTTCTTGAGGAAAATGACTGTCCTATTTTCAATTGCCAATTCTGAACATAATGCCTAGCCCATATTGGGCCCTGAATGAATTATCTTTTGTATGAATGGTGGATAGTAGGAACCAAGGAAAGAGGACTAGGATACATTTTTGCATTCCTTTGGAGCCTACCAGGGTAGCTACTCAAACGTTCAATGTGTTTTCAAGTGCAGATTACATTTAAAACAACAGTTGTTAAGAGGAAATGTAGGTATTAGCATACATCCAAAGCCTGAGATTAACAGGATCCACATTCCACATTCTCCAGGGAAAACTTTTAAGGAGTAACTGTGTATCTGCCATAAGCCAGTTCACACACACTACAATATCGTACAAATGGAAACAAGATTTTTGTGTGATTTCAGGTGAAAGTAGGTAACTGTCAAAGCTTGACTGCATAGATATATTTAAATACTACAGAAAATATAAAATAAACTGGGCTAAAATATTTATCACAGAAAGTGAGAATTAATTACATTTTTGCTTCTTTCTGAGTTCTTGGTGAACGTGGTAAAGTCATTCGAAATTTTTAGTGTTCTGATCTTCAAGGAACCAGTCTATAAAATAGGAGAAAACTTTTCCAAGAAAGGGAAGATGTATGTTCAACAAGTACAACCACAGATAAGCAAGATTTAATTCATTTGGCAGGTATGCTCTAGGACAAGAAATAACTCACTCCAAAAGGCAAGAGTATGGGAATTTAACACTGGAAAGGTAATATGATACTATGTTAAGAAGGCTCTGGAATGCCAAGCTAAGAACAGACTTTATCCCTACTGTCATGTGATTCTAAACTAGGGCAAACTTACAAAATTGGGGGTACAGGACAAAGAGAAACTGGGAAGACTGATGAGCATATAATTAAAATTTGGGAAAAAAGGAGATCTTGGATCTGATGCTTTCAGTTGGCTCAGGCATTTAAAATTTCAATTACTTTAATGGTCAAAGGGAGCCTTGAGGGTTTTTTTGATCACACCTTTTTTTTAATAATAAAAATAAAACCATGTTTATAATATGGTCCTATATAAATGTGTTAAACACAGAACTAAGCTTCAACACTGGGATTCAAACCCACATCTGACTTTTCAATTATTATGCTTTCCTTTACCCCACTGATGCCAACACTTGAAAGCAGTATTTTGGGAAAGCGAGTATGGATGGGAGGAGGCAAGAAACTGAGGCAAAGAGAAAATAACAGCTACTGCTATAATCATTCCCCAAACTCCCAAGATACCACTATTTTTGAAGATACCAGTGACGTGATATTTGGATTTTATTAATGCAATCTAAAACCAAAAGTTAAAAGTGGACATTTTATTAAAATTAATATTCTAAGATAATGTCCCCACAGTATGATTCACGGAGTGGAGGATACACAAGTAGTCACTGAGTGGTTCCCTGAATCCTTTACGCCCACCAACCAATGTACAGAGAAAATATGTACTTAGGTATTTTTCATACTTATGTACAAGAGGTTATAATTAATAAAATACATTTAAAAGTTTTACTGAATTCAGTCTAGTACTTTATCTTATATTTTCTTTTTCAGTGGATACTGCAAATACAACTACAGTTCCCTAAGCACACCTGTACACATACAAGGGGGAAAAGGAGTTCTCACACTGGCCTCAGAGACAAGCCCCTTGCACCATTTGAAGAATCTCCCTGAAGAATAAATCCCTCTTCCAGCATTAAGCTCACTACAATTTCTGCTCATGCAATGACCATTAATACCTATTAAATGCCAGGCACTATAAAGCAATAGGGATACAGAGGAAATTAAGTCCCAGTCTCTAGCCTTGAAGGCTTTCAGTCTAGGAAATAAAAAAATTGTAAATGTTTATCAATCTGATAAACTGAGTGCTACAGAAATATAGTAGTATTTAACATACAAAAAATTTAATCTATAGAAATGTTAATATTTTACTTTCAGTTCCGACCTTTCAAAAAACCCTTTCTAAATTAAATGTCCAATACTGAAGAAAAAAACTAGTATTTTGTATCTAAAAATAAATACAAAATTATTTAAAATTAACATCTGAGGTAAATTTTTAGAGGCTGTTTCAGTGAGCCATGTCTGGAAAGTTACTTAAAAGTTTCCTTCCACTTGTGTAGTTAATTAAAATACAAATGTTTGGCTGGACACCCATCAAAGAATGGATAAGGAAATCTTAACTAACCCAGTAGCACTGAGAAAGCACTAAGATTAGCTCAAATGCATAGACTGGAAAACATAGTTTTCCTATCATTCTAGCTTTGAAAGACACATGAAACATAGCACCACTTATGTAAACTTACTGAGGTATTTTACAAACCTACAAGCCAATGACAAGATACCACTTCACACTCACTAGAATGCCTATAATCAAAAAGACACAGTAACAAGTGCCAGTGAAGATGTAGAGAAACTGGTGGGAATATAAAATGTGCACTTTCCTGGTGGGAATGCAAAATGAGCAGCAGCTTCAGATAACAGTCTGGCAGTTCCTCAAAATGATAAACACAGAGTTACCATATTACGTAGTAATTCTATTTCTAGGTTTATACCCAAGATAACTGAAAATATATCCTAACAAAAACTTGTACATAAATGTTCAGCATAGTATTATGCATAAAATACAAAATATTATATTGCATTTCCTATATTATTGTAGAACATAAAATATTCCAAAGAGTATACACCACTCAAATGTTCATCAACAGATAAATGGACAAACAAAATGTGGTATATCCATTACAATATTATTCAATCATAAAAAGGAATGAAGTATTTTTGATCCAAAAGCAACATGGGTGAACCTTGAAAACATTATGCTAAGTAAAAGAAGTCAAGTCACAAAACACCACATTCTGTACAATTCCATTTATATGTCCCGAAGCAGACAATGGAGACAGAAAGTACATTAGCAGTTGCCTAGGGTTGGGGACCCGAGGAAGGGAGAAAGGTAGGATGGGAGGAATGACTGCTAATTGGGATGAGGTTTCTTTTTCTGGAGGTGTGGGGTAGTAAAAGTTGATTATGGTGATGGTTGCACAATTTGGTGAATATACTAAAAACTCAACTTGTACAGCTTAAATTAATGAATTTTTATGATAGGTGAGTTATATCTCAATAGAGCTGTTATTAATTTTTAAAACACTTACAAGCCACAATATGCATTAAGATCTTGCCAGGCTTTCAGTCTTTCCTTCCCTCCTGTTTTCTAACATTTCAAATCCAAATTTTAAATTTAAAAAATAAATTAATTCAGAGGTCTTAATTAACCAAAAGACAAGTTCTTGTTATATGTCTTTAAAAATTATATTTAAACAGCAATCATTTCACAAAAAGAATATGTATATATGAAATGTATGATAAATATGGTCTCTACCCTATCTTTTTTTTAAAAAAAAGCAGAGGGTGCCCTGGCAGGACAGTTCAGTTGGTTGGAGGGTGGTACAGAAGTGCCAGGATTGTGGGTTTCAGTCCTCAGTCAGGGCACAAATAGGAATCAACCAGTGAATGCACAGGTGAGTAGAACAGCAACATGATGTCTCTGTCTCTCTCCTACCAAAAAAACACAAACCAACAAACAAACAAACCCCCCAAAAACAATGGAAAAGAAATGCATAGGATAGGAGGTGTAAGAGGGGAAATGCTCCTTCATCCTGCCTTCCTCTAACTTCTTCCAGTTACTTTCAGAATGTTAAAGTAAATGAAGGAATTTATACCCACTTCACCTATTTTCTCTTCAACCCACTATAATCTGGCCTTTTCCAATACCCCAACCCCAGACTGCTTTTTTCTAGCCACCACATCACTCCTATTTGGCAAACAGAATAGGTACTTTCTCAACCTCACCTTACCAGTCCTCCCAGAATTATTAAACTTTGGTAACTACCCCTTTCCTGAAACTCTCCCAGGTTTTCTAAAGTTCTCTGAGTTCCCTCATCTCCTTTTTGACCACACCTTCTCAGGAAGAACCCCGGTCTCTAAATGCTGATGCTCTTTACTGCCCTGGCTAGTGTGGCTCAGTGGACTGAGTGTCGGCCTGTGAAGTGTCACTGGTTCGATTCCCAGTCAGGGCACATGCCTGGGTTGAGGGCCAGGTCCCCAGTTGGGAGCACACAAGCAGCAACTACATATTGATGTTTCCCTCCCTCTCTTTCTCCCTCCCCTCCCCTCTCTCTAAAAACAAATAAAATCTTTAAATGCATACATACATACACACTGATGCTCTTCAACCTAAAGCTGGTCATTCTATACTTGTCTGAGTAAGTTCATTCACTCCCATACTATCAACTACCTTTCACATGCTTATGTGATGACTCCCAAATCTTGAACTCCATCCTGTCAGCTCTCTTGAGCTCTACGTACCTACTAGATGTCTCATAAGCACCTCAGCTTTAACAAGTCTAAAAACAAACTCATTCTCTTCTACACCGAAATTTCCTCCCACCATCTTCTGCTAGATCTCCTCCACTAGTTACTCCTCCCTTACTCTTCACCCTACCAAATGGTACCTTCTAACTTGGGTGATAGTATACCAGGCTAGAAACCTTGGAGTCATACTACAATGTTCCTTTCTCCTTTATTACCCACCCCTAGTGAATCATTAAGACTCCTTTCTTAATCCTCATCACATCACTTATAAACTCTTATTCTACTAGTTCATTTTAGTTCAGACCCTCAACACCTCACTTTTTATAGTTCAACAACTTCCAAAATGCTCTTCTTTACCCAATTAATTCATCCTTCATATTGCCATCAGAACCAACTTTCTACAATACATATCTGTCAGATTACTGATTACCTTTCTCATCTTTTCTACCAGAACCTATCTGAATGATAATAAGACCCATGGTAAAGCAGCCTGGACAAGGATGTTAGTGTCTGCTGGAGGTGGGGAATACTGCTGGAGTACTGGCAGCTAGCCTGATTGTATTTTGAACACCTGCCCACTTTCTCTGTGAATTTAAGAATTGTAGTGTTGAATTATTCAAAATTACTATTACTGATCTATAGAATAAAATACAGCATAGATATAAGAACAATCTGACCCCTACCTAATTTTCTCAGCATCACCTTTAGCCTATACAATGCATTGTCTCACTAGTTCTCAAAATACGGTTCAGGAGTGCCCACTCCCAGATCATTTCGGAGAGCCCATGAAGTCAAGTCTTTTCCTAATGATACTAAATCACGTTTCCTCATCTATAAACATGAGAAAGCACAGACTTTAGTATAATAATTTTTTTTATCACTTTTATTCTCTTCGGCATGTATGAGTTTTCCAGAGGGTACATGACACATAATACTGTGTGAAATGTGACATTGCAACAGTATGAATGCAGCAGGTATAAAAATCCAGTTTTCCTCTATTAAGCCAGATGTTAAATAAATTTGCAAAATTATAAAAATGCTTCTTCAAACGAAATTTTTTTGTTTTGAATAATTAAAATAATAGTATACAGGTTAATGTGGAATGGATTATCATTATTTTGAAGTGAATTATTTTTAAAAATATCTTTTAATTTCCAATATGGTAAATAAACAAAAGCTCTTTGGGCTTCTCAATGATTTTTAAGATTGTAAAGGACTCTTGAGATCAAAAAGGTGTGAGTACTGCTGCATTACTTATAGCAGATTATATATCCCTCCCTAAACATGTTCAACTTTAAAACTTCCATCCTTTTGCATGGTGCTGTGTTCTCCACCACTAGCCTAGTCCCAGCCAGGTCTTAAGGACCTCAGCTGTATCCTGGAAAAACAAGATAAAAAAAATAGAGAATCTGAAGTCATGCAAGATAAAATACGTCTCAGTGTTTCCTCATCTGTAAAATACAGGTTATATCTACTTCAAAAATAATTGGAATGTTAAGTAAGACAGTTTAAAACATCTGGCACAGTGTTTTGCATATAGTAGAAATGAAAACTGTCAATTTCCTTTCTACTTAAAATAATTTACAAAATCACCAACATTTTGTAATAAAATAAAAACAATGTAATAATCATTTAACCATAACGAAGCAAGCAAACTGGTTCTGAGCAGTTCTGTCAGGATTCCTATTTGTAGAAAACAGTTTTATAGACTAAATCCCTTGAAATGCATAAATTCTATGACAGTTCTGTGGTTACCTTTAACTGATAATTAAATTCAAATTAATTTAAAATATTTTATTTTAAATAGCATCTTAATATAGAATGATGTTATTATACCCCAGTTTAGCCTTAGAAAAGTGTCCATAAATCTTCTCTTCCCAATGTTTCACAAAATTAAGTACTATAATTCACACCTCTGCTGTATCGGGTTTTTTTTAAATACTCCATTGAGTCCACTCATTAAATTTTCGTTTTCACTTTTATAAACACAGAGAAAACTGGTTATTAAGCTAAAATGGCCATATTTACTTATAGCTTAAGTGTCATCTTTTATGGTTTTTTTATATAAGTGTCTAATGTACATTAGACAACCTTTACCCTATTCAGAATAAATCTACCTGTTTTACATTAGACATGATAAAGCTTTAAAAAGCAAAAGAAAATAACAGAAAACAAAAATCCAGAAACCTCTTCCCTTTTATCTCTAGTTATCTGTAACTAAACATATACTGAACAATTAGCTAGCTATAGGACACACAGTCCTTATTCACACACTAATCTGTTAGATGGTGACCCTAAATATCAGTCCCATACTTCAGCTTTGTAAAGGAGGTGCACTCTTCTTTTAAAGATGAGAGAACTCAAGTCTTTCATTTTCTGTTAAGTGGCCTGCCCAAGATCAGATAGCTGGTCAATGGCAGAAATGGGAGTAAAACCCATGTCTGTCAAACAATAATGTATACCATCCTTCCTTACACGTTTGCCTGTCATGATCACTGCCTGCCTCCTTGGAAAGAATACTGAAAGGTGAAATAATTGATTTATCAGTCCTGGATTTGCCACAAATAAGCTGTTTAACCTTCAACATGTAAGTAATCATCTTAGCTCCTCAGTATACAACCATCTGGATATCTTAGTTTTCTCCTTTTTAGGAGGGGGCCACAACAGGCCACAGCCAAGAAGAGACAACTCATACAATAGCTAATGACAGATGGAAAATTTTCTACCCTTACTAGTGATCAAGAAATTCAAATTAAAACACGAGAAATTCAAATTAAAACAAGACACCATTTTTCAACAATCAAATGATCAAAGATCAAGGTAATTACTATGTTAAACACTCATACATTACTGACAGTTGTATAAACCAATAGAACCTCTTCAAGAAGTTACTGGGTTAAGTTACAAAATAGTCTCCAGATGAAGTATTACGAAGCCACTTAAAACTATTTTTACAAATGAAAAACACTTATCAAACGGTTAAGTTGAAAAAAAAAAAAACCCCAAAATATTAAATGGTGTATTTAGTGTGGTCACAGAGAAGCATTAAAACCATAACAGATTAAAACCATAACAGATTAATAACATCGTATGCCAACTATACTTTAATAACTTTTTAAAAGACCTACACTTATCTATACATGCCTATTGATTCATGTCCAAAGATATAAATGAGTATATATAGTTCAAGCCTATATGCATAAATAAAAATGTTATATAGATTAAAAAAATTAAGAAGACAGCCTTTGGGTGATAGAACTATAACAGTGACTTTCAACCAGTGTGCTGCAAGAATTTTTAAAACACGTAATACCTGACAAGTTAGTCAGAGGCACTGACCTTTCTCCTTAAATTGCCAAATTAAAAAAAAAAAAAAGACAACAGCCAACACAATAGCCATCCAGTGTGAATGAATCAAAATTATATCTATTTTCTGTAAGATCAGCAAAAAATATTTTTGTTATGCCACAGCATTTCAGTAATTTATGTGTACCATGAGATGAAAAAGGTTGAAAATCGCTGGACTGTATAGGAAGGCTGGATAGAATAATGGAAAGAGAACAGTTTAGATGCCCATCCCACTTTCCTGAAAGTAGGACATTATTATTATTCTACAATTTCCAAATTTGAAACGATGATAATAATTGAATAGGATATTACCTAGATTATATCTAAGGCTCCTAGATTATATCTAAGGCTCAGTTCTAAAATGCTAAAACTTAAAATTGTATTTAATCCATATCAGAATTTAAGAATAACATAACAGTTTATCTTCTGTCCACTTTCTATGGCAGAAGGTATATAGTTTCCCTCCAATTTTCCAGTTAAGGGGAAAAGCAGCACCCACTAGCAGCCTTAATTATTTAGATATTGCTTATGAAGTTGTGGAATTTAAAAAGCAAGCACCATACAAGAATGACTTTAGTCGTCAAATCTAAAATGTAGATTCACCTAGCTATCCCTAGGTACTATGGAAGAAAAGGAAACTCAAGTCCTTGAGAAATGGTATCTCCAATAGGAATCCCTGACTCATCCCTAAAGCATGAACCCTAGGGCAGTTTCCCTTGTGCAGGAGTTCAGAGACTGGGCACCTGTCCTGATGGCCTGCATCACCAAACAATGCTCTTTCCTGACAGGATATGCCCACAGATAACAAAATGACTAGCATGCAAAGAAGTGGCCAGAGACCACACCACCTATCCTTCCATAACCAAAATAAGACTGCAAAAGACTAATTTTATGTATTTTAAATATCCTAAATAAACATTTTCTTCTATTTTTGCTAGAGTAGTAAAACAGGGACTCCATCCAATTATTGATACTCTTCAAAGATACCAACACAACAGAAATTGGCAGTATTAAGGAAAAACTTCCTCTTTTCCTTACCCTTCTCAGATCAAAAAGTAATTTTTCAAAAATTCATAGGCTAAATGTCAAGAGAAAATGCTATAAGGGATAGATAATTTAAATCTATGTTTTTCTATCTTCAAAAGATAGTAACAAAACCTTACTCCAAACTCTATTAATAGTCTAGAAAGGCGGGAATCACAAAGCTCAACAACGCTGTGGATCTATGTCATAAGCTGTTCATTTTAACGCTAAAGCTTTACTACACTGAAGTCTCTTTAAAATGTGAAAAAGTATTTCAGTACTAAAAGTCACTTCACCTGCACCTTGTAAACCAACTGTACCTTAAGGCAAAACTAAACAATGTTTGCTGCTCACTAATTTTATATACATAAACCGTGTATACTTTTCACAATCCAGAAATTCGGGGTCAAATGACTATCCTTGGGGGTGTACCTTGTCCAGGAGCAAAACTTCTCCTAGTTTATTTCCCATTCCCAAATCCCGCCAAGGCTAAGCAGCAACCACTTCCCCAAATCCCACTTCCTTTTCCATTCCCCAGACCTGCAGGGTTTCCAACGCCCCAGTCTTGCGCAATATCCGTAAGAGCAGCAGCCGCAGCCACCGCCTCCTAAGCCGGGAAACAACGCTAAAGGAATTGTCCAGCAGAAAAATAAGGTGGGGGGGGGGCGGCAACGAAGGAAGTCGACTTCTGGTCCCACGCCTTCGGATCTGACCCCCTCAATGATATTGCTGGAGAATTTCTCGAACTAGACTTTTAACCTCCTTTCCAACCCGCCTGCACAGGCACAGGGCGGAAAGGCGGGGGGAGGGGAGGCTGAAAAGGTTATCTACCAGTTCAGGGCTTCGGCCCGCACCGTCGCCTCCGCCCCACCAGGACCATTGTTCCCAAGTTCCCCACCCCCACCCCGGATAGGAAGTGATAGTCACATCCCCTCCGCCTTCGGCAATATCCCCTAGGGAGTCTGAAGAAGGCTTCCTTCAGGATAACCCTTCCCCCTCCGCACATACACACACCCTCAACCTAAAGCCACTTTGACCCCCAACACCTTCTCAAACCCCGCGTCTCAGGAGATAAGACACCGGACGGAGGTAAATGGGAATTAGCCAAACCACGAGAAACCTTATAGACAATCTTTTTTCCAGGCATCTGAGGTAACAACTGTGAACCCAGAACAGCATAAGTCCTAGCCTGCACACTTTCCAGAACCGCTTGAGCAAATGGACCCCACAAATTAATGCCAACCTCAACGCCCCTGTTCCTCCGTCAGCCGCGATCCGCGCTCCTCCCAGGGCAGACACCCTGCCTCGACCCTCCCAGGAGGAGCGGGTTGGGTGGAGAGGTGAGCAGAGACCTTACTTGCCTCCGGATGCCGGCACGAGAAACAATGGGTGGTCGCCGGCGGCTGTGCTGAGTGCAAGCTCGGCCCGGTGGCCGCTCCCTTTGCGCCCAGAGCGCCCGCGGAGGTGGCCGCGAATGCGGAGGGAAGGGAAAGGAGGCCGAGAGGAGAGGGCGGTCTCACCTCCCGCCGCCCTCCGAGACCACCCGGCCACTGGGGACGGTGCGCGCCCCTCCGCCCCTCTCCTCACTGCCTCACACAAAGCGCTGGAGGCCCAATAAGCCGGCAGTAGGCTCCGGTGCCGGCGAGAGACGGCGACAACCGGGTAAGGACTCACCATGAAGTCCCGAGCGAAGTTGTCCTCCCCATTGTGGTCCGGACTCTTCATGGCCTCGACCCTCTGGATGAATTTCCTCAGGATCTCCACTTGCTCCATCCTCCCGCGTCCCCCCGGCTGCGGTCGCTGGCCCCCCCGCCGCCGCCCGCCCGCCCGGCGCAGAGCCCGCTCCGTCTTCCCCAGCTCTCTCCCCCTGCCTGTCCCCTCCCTCCCGACCCCCGCTAACCCCCGCCACTCGCTCCTCCTCTCCACCGCCCAAGGCGGTGGCACCGGCCCGGCTCCCGACCCTACAACTTCCAGGAGCAGCCGCCGCTCTCCCACAGTACGCGGCGAACCGCCGCAGCTAGCACCAACCCCAACCCCCAGCTTGCTCCATCCTCCTTCCCCGCCCTCCTCCTCCTCCTCCCGCGGAGACGGAGACGCCGCCACCGCCTCAGGAGTACGGCTCTCCGCTCGCCCTACCCCCCCCCTTCCCGGTTCCTCCTTTCCTCCCGCTCCCTACTAGCAGCCGCAGCCGCCTATCTTCACCAGCGCGCCCCAAGCCGCCACCCAGACGCGCGGCCCCGCGCTGAGGCTCCGCCCCAGGCGCGACGCCACGCCGATCCGCCCCCGCCCGCTCCGTCTCTGGGCCGCACCGCCAAGCCCGCTCCGCCCGCCCCAGCCCTGCTAGGAATGGCTGGAAAGGGCATCGGCTGCCGGCTGGACGACCTGCCTCCACTTCCGGGGCGGGTTCTAGCCGGGAAGCTCACACGTCTGAGGAGAGCTGGGCGGAGGGAATTCGACTCTTGAACAGGTCAAACGCTAGTCACTCAGAATAATAGTTTAATTGGGATTTGCGGTCTCACCGCGGACTAGGTCGAAAAAGCGTATTTCTGGAGCGTTTCTACGCCGCCGCCAGCCGTAGGCTGGGACTGAAGTCCCGGTGGGCCAGAGTCCAAAAGCGGGGGCGGAAGAGGGCGGCGGTGGGAAAAGAGGCATTCTGGGAGCTGTAGTAGTGTTGGCTCACGTTCACAGATGGTGTGTCTTCATGTCACTATTGACTTGGTGACATGACAGCAGTTAGACTTTTGGAATGGCTACAGCTAAGAGAAACGAACCGCCTCTTGAGTGAAAGAACTTTTGCTTTTTGCCAATTTGTATATACCCTGGCGAGTGAGCGGCTGAGATTCGAAGTGCTCCCTAATACTACAGATAATTGGCATGCTTATGGTGAGGGCTCAGTGTTTGCTGAATTGAAGGGGGTTAGTCTTCTTGCCTATTCGATTAAAAGTACTTTGAAACCGAATAGACATTTCTCCATAGAATGGACTTTATAAATCTCTATGCATCTTTGTAAGTATAGTAATCAGAGAACATCCTAGGCTAATAAACTATTTTATAAAGAAAGAGGTTTGTCCAAGGTCCCCCAGCATATTCTTAGCAGAACCAAAGACAGAACTAAAATCCTTTTGCTTTCATTACAGAACCATATTGCCTTTCACAAAGGAACATGCGCGATGTAGTAAAGAATTTGATTCGTAGACTTACACTCACAAACATTTTTTACACATCAGATTGGTCAGAGGGAATTTGATTTAATTTGGGAATATCGGTGGTAGGCCCCTTTTCCCAGATGAATGTTGAGAAGTAGACTGGGACTAGACTCTAGTGAGCATTGACTACCTGACTAAGGATTCCAACGTAATATTGTTGGCAGTGGGAGCCACCAGAGGTTTCTGAGTATAGAAGTAAAATTAGAAAAATATTAATCTGTCACTTTTGGATAGATTGTGAGTTAAGGGGAGAGAATATAATGAGAGATATTGGAAGCCAATACATGAGGCAATAAAATCTGAAACAAGGTCATAGCTCTGCAATTACAAGGACACAGATGGAGATGAGAGAGACTGAAAGAGCTCACAGAACTAGGTAAATAACTGACTTAGCAAGTAGGAAGGTAGAATTTAAAATGACTGAAAAAATAAATAAATAAAAATGACTGAAATTACTACATTGGCAGAAATTAGAAGGTTTAACAGAATACAAGACTCTGCCCTGACTCTGCAGAGTAAAGTGTGACCCGTTGATCCCCCTTCAAGGTGTATGCCTGGGTTGTCCCTTTGGTCCTTGTTCTAGGTGTGTTGGAGAGGCAGCCAACTGATGTTTCTCTCACATGTTTTTCTCCCTCTAGTACCCTCTCTAAAAAGTAATAAATAAAACCTTTGAAAAAAAAACTGCATGGTAGGGGCAAATGGGGACATTCATCCACAGATGGTATGAGAAATTGGCACAACATCTTTGGAGGCAATTTGGCCATAAATGTATTAAAATGGAAAAGTAATACATGCTTTGACTGAAAATTTTATAGGTAATATCTATAGCTGTTTACAAACATGTTTATCACAGCCATATTTGTAATGGCAAGAGTGTAAACAACACTTGCCTATCTAAAAGGCACTGGTTAAAAAAAACAAAATCGCATGCATATAACTAAGTTCTATGAAGCTGCTTTTTAAAAAAAAATACATATATGTTGCTGTAAAGTAGGTCACAAGCTCTATATCACATGAGGAAAGCTAGGGACACATGTTTACAGAATGCTTCCACTTATGTAAAATGAAATACAGATAAAATGCTTGAACATACATAGAATTTTTTCTGCATGATACTTCAAAAACTGTTAGCTGTAGACACCTCTAGGAGGGACTTGAGAAATCTTCGGTAGAAAGGAGACAACTTTTACAATTTGTGTATTGCTTTTCTAACAAAATTAAATCAATTTAATTTGAAATTTTTGTAGACTTTCAATCTGGGTGATAACAGGTATGGCAATATCTTTCATAGAAACATGTGAATAAAGGAAAAAGGAACATGTCTTGTTTGGGAGATTTTTTTTAAATGGCACAGGCTAAGTCAGAATTCCTACTTATCTACACCACAGTTCTCAAGGAACTTGACCGTCCTGCCCAGTCTCAGCCACAGCCAAGGGTCTGGGCACTTGACCCAAGTTAACCAATCCATGTAGACTGGCCAGCAACCTATGGCCTGGCGTAGGAACAAGATCTGGTCCAATCAATTCTCACTGTTAGGGATCTGAACTAGGACAACTGGAGAGAGTAAGTAATTAAGCTGCAAGCACAAATGCTAAATGCCATGGGGTAGAGTTAGGGATTTGGCAGGTTGAAGCCTTGTGGGAGAGTAGAGAGTATAAAGAATCTGGTTAGTCAAGAAGGGAGTGTTAAGCAGGCATGCAGAGATATGTATAGGTGTCATGATATAACTCATATGGCCATGGGAGAGACAGGGAGAATCCCTGGAACTTCTTGACTTCCTCATAACTTTAAGGATAGGCTTGGTCGATGTTTATTCCATAAATAAGTTCTGCTTTTACTGAAACAGAAAAGGGAAATAATAAAGAGCATGGGCTCTGAAGTGAAGGAGATACAGGTTCAAAAACCCATTCCATTTCTTACTCAGGGAAAGCCATTTAACCTCTCTAAGCCTCGGTTTCATCTTCTAGGAAAGCCGCCTTGTGCTGTCTTAACAGGATGTATTTCACAAATAGTGTATTGCACGTGACACTTGCTCATAGAAAACACAAAATAAGGATTGGTTAAACAGGCAAAGAATGAGTGCTTTCCAGACCTTTTAATTTTTTTACCTTTCCTCTCTTTAGGCTCATTCCCAACTCACTAGCCACCTTCACTCTGGGTAACTTTAGGAGGGATGAGAAGAAAGCCAACTACCATTTTTAAAAATCTCTCTTATTAGTACTTACGTGAAGGTTTGAGTAGGAGTTTACAACTAATAATTAAAAAGAAGTTTCAGAATTATCTACCTGTTTCATATCCTTTTCCCTTCTGGCTCAGATAAAAGTAATGCTTTATATCTGTATAGAAAACTTATCTTTAACGATATTTTCACATCTATTCTCTCATGAAAGCTACCTTTCTTACAGTTTTCATGGCATTACAACTCTTTGTGAGTTCCATTTTTTAAAACAACCTTGGGAAGTAATTTGGCATCATTGTCCTCATTAATAGATGAAAAGCTAAATAAAACACAGGAATAAACATGACTAGCTCACTTGTAAAAAACAAATGTCTCAAGGCCAGAACCCACAGATCCAGAGTTTCCAGCTTGTTGCATAAACCACTGAGTCACAATGCTTTCGTACCTGGTGTAATTTAACTGAAACCACAGATGAGGATTCAAACCTGAGATTCTCTCAAAGTAGCACTTCTAATATTAACTCGTCATTTCACTTTATGTACTCGGTGCTCTCTATCCTCCCAAATTAAAATACTCATAGCTGAGAAGTTATGGAAGAGTGAATAAGAAAGAAGTGAGAGAAATTCTTCTCTAATTTATTTCTGGTATCCCTTACTCGCTCACTCCTAGACCTAGTCACAGCAAAGAATCTGTTCACCATTTCTTAATTTGTTAGTTTATTATTGAAATGTATTATCCAGTAGATAGGAACTGGGGGAATAAAGGAGCATAACTTTTTATTCTAGGGCAGCATAAGTTTTAAAATTTTTTTAAATTTTCTTTTTTATTTTAGAGAGAGGGGAAGGAAGGGAGAAAAACATCAATGTGTGAGAGAGAAACTTTGGCTGCGCTCTGTGCATGCCCCGCCTAGGGACTAAACCTGCAACCCAGACACGTGCCCTGACCAGGAATCGAACTGGTATCCTTTTGGTTTGCGGGATGATGTCCAACCAACTGAACTACAGTGGCAGGGGCTTTTTAAAAAAATTTTTAACTTTACACATAGCATTTTTAGAAGAAAGCATATAAAAATGAAGAGAAGTCAGGAAAAGATTAAATTTCTTTAATATATCTTAAAGTTAAATAGAAGTTTCTCTCTCAAGTAAAAGAGGTGCAGAAGCAGGCTGTACAATGGCAGATATGGAGGCTCCTTCGATTCTTCTGCTCCAGGATCCTTGCATTTAAATTTCAACCTCAATGGCACCTCATGGTCCAAGATGTATGCTGCTAGAGCTCCAGCCATCACATTTGTATTCTTGGGATTATATTTCTAAAACTAATATTTCAGAGCTTTGTCACATAATACTCCTTGTTTATTCTCATAACTCTACCCTAAAGTAGGTAGGCCAGGTATTATTATCTCCATCTTTATGCATAAGAATTTTAGTGGGGATAATAATGCCTAAGCTTAGAGAAATTGAAAGATTGACAGAAGGTCATACGGTTGGCAGAACTGGAACCAAAACCCAGGAGGCTCTCCACTCAATGAAAACTGCAGAGGGGTACACAACAAAGGCTAAATGTCAAGGTATAACAATAAATACTAACTGCAGGAGAATGTAGTAATTAAATCCACCCTTTTTTCTAAATTCTCCATCTCATATTTCTTATGCTGTTTCATTTACTATTCAAAGACAAATTAATATTTTACAAATAACTTGAAAGTCAAGTACTACCTGGGCATTTAATTAGTGATCCTTCAACATTATGACATTTAGTTTCTGTATTCTGGAATGGATAATTAACAATGACTGTGAAATATGATTGCAGCATATAATTTATCCAATATATTGATTGAGCTCAGACTCAGCTATCAGCAAAAAGCCCCAGAACAAAATAAACAAAAAACTCCTTTCATTCAGTGACTGCTAATATTTTAGATTAAAAATAAATTATCGATAAAAAATTATGTATGATTTCACTTATATGTGGAATCTTTTTAAAAAAAATTCACAGAAAAAGAGATCAGACTTGGAGTTATCAGAGGCAGTGGGTGAAAAGAGGCAGAATCGGAGGAAGGTGGTCAAAAAGCACAAACTTCTAGTTACAAGATAAATAAGTACCAGGGATATAATGTAAAACATAATAACTACAGTCAACATTGCTGTATGATTTATAAGAAAGTTGTTAAAAGAGTAAATTCTGAAGAGTTCTCATCACATGGAGAAAAAAACTTTCATTTTTATTGTATTTTTTGGGGATGATGGATGTTAGCTGAACCTACAGGGTTAGGCAAAAATAAGTTTACAGTTGTGAGTATGCAAAACAGTTTATTCTTATATTATTATGTATTATTGTATTACTTTCCATATGAACAACTGTACACCTACTTTTGCCTGACTGTATTGTGGTAATACTTTCATACTATATATAAATCAAACCATCATGCTGTGCACCCTAAACTTAATGATGTATGTCAATTATTTCTCAATAAAACTGAGGAAAAATTAAAATTTTGATTCCACCTATACAACGAACCTGAAGTAGTCAAGTTCATAGAAACATAAAGTGAAATGGTGGTTACCAAGGGCTGGGGGAAGGTGGAAAAGGGCAGTTATTGTTTAATGGGTATAGATTTTGGTTTTCCAAGATAGAAAAATTCTGGAGATCTGTTTCATAATGGTGTGAATATACTTAACATTGTTGAGCTGCACACTTAAAAGTGGTTAAGAAGGTAAATTTTATGTTTTTACCACAATATAAATAAATTATATTGATTGGGATGATAAAAAAAAAGTACTAGAGATAGATAGTGGTGATGGTTGTACCACAATGTGAATGGACTTAATGTCACTGAACTGTATACTTAAAAATGGCTAAAATGGTAAATTCTATGTTAGGTATATCTTACCACAGTTTAAAAAACTTATATGTAAGGTACCAATGTGATTTTAACTTCTTAACCCATTCACTATTCTGTAAAAAAAACTTTTCATGTTTCCGCATAGGCCACTATACAGCTAGGATTTCTTTGAGTTTCTCAGTTATTCACCCTAAGTCAAACATAAATAATCGGTGTTGTTAGGGAGATATTCATGTCTAAACTAAAATCTGTAAAGGAAAATTTTATTTCCAAGACCTATCACATTATGCAGAAATCTTGTAATGCCCTTAGACTTCCACAAGACATCTTACATAGTATATTTCATTCAGTGAAATTAGATGATCACCTTGCCTCATCAGTGACTATCACATTTCAAGATGCCCATTTTGTAGTCATATTCAAGTTCATCCTGTAGTTGAAAATTTGTTTAAAGACATTTACTGCATGAATAGCTAGTTACTCATTTTTCTTAAATTTCCACTAATAAACATTCAAGGTTCGAAAATTACTTTTAAATTTCCTTTTAATGTGCTCTACCAATTACTCTTTAAACTTTAAAAAATATTTTAAATTTTGAAGCATGTATCTATTTCCTTCTTTTTCAAAGAAATAAGCTGTGTAATTCATCAAGGCAAGTGTTATCTACTCTTATCAGTTTTTAAGTAATTCCATTATTTCAAAATTCTAGTGAATTACTTGCTTATACCTTTCTTTAATAGTAACTTGTCTCCTATAGATCTTTGATTTCTTTTTCCTAGTTGAATATTTGATATTTAATGTTTCTTCAGTAAATTTCAGTTTGCTCTTTCTCCAATTAACCGTGACTGATCTTTCTGTAGCATGTTACAGAAAGACTATTTTAAGTATATTCATAATATTTGACGAAATCAGTATCATGTGTCATGCAGATGGTATTCTGCAGTAGTTTTATTTCTTTTTATATATATTTTATTAGTTATGCTATTACAGTTGTCCCATTTTTTCCACCTCTTTATTCCCCTCTGCCCTGAACCCCTCGTTCCACCAGCATTCCATGCCCCCCACCCCCCGTTAGTTCATGTCCATGAGTTGTACATATAAGTTCTTTAGCTTCTCCATTTCCTATACTATTCTTAACCTCCCCCTTTGTATTTTGTATCTACTATTTATGCTGCTTATTCCCTGTACCTTTCCCCATTTTTCCCCTTCTCTCCCCCTCTGATCTCCATTTCTGTGATTCTGTTCCTGTTCTGGTTGTTTGCTTAGTTTTGGGGAGTTTTTTTAGGTTCATTTGTTGATAGTTGTGAGTTTGTTGTCACTTTACTGTTCATAGTTTCTGATCTTCTTTTTTGTAGAGAAATCCTGTTAACATTTCATGTAATAAGGGCTTGGTGATGATGAGCTCCTTTAAACTTTACCTTATCTGGGAAGCACTTGATCTGCCCTTCCATTCTAAATGATAGCTTTGCTGGAGAGAGTAATCTTGGATGTAGCTCCTTGTCTTTCATGACTTTGAATACTTCTCTCCAGACCCTTCTTGCCTGCAAGGTTTCTTTTGAGAAATAAGCTGATAGTCTTATGGGAACTCCTTTTAGGTAATTGTCTCTTTTTCTCTTGCTGCTTTTAAGATCTCTCTTAATTAAATTATCTTTCATCTTGGGTAATTTAATTATGATGTGTCTTGGTATGTTTCTCCTTGGGTCCAACTTCTTTGGGACTCTGAACTTCCTGGACTACCTGAAAGCCTATTTCCTTTTCCAGATTGAGGAAATTTTCCTTCATTATTTTTTCAAATACATTTTCCATTTCTTGCTCTTCCTCTTCTCCTTCTGGCACCCCTATGATTTGGATGTTGGATCATTTTAAGTTGCCCCTGCAGTTCCTATGCCTTTCCTCATTTTTTGGAATCCTTATTTCTTCATTCTGTTCCGGTTGAATGTGTTTCCTTCCTTCTGCTCCAAATCTTTGATTTGAGTTTCAGTTTCCTTACTTTCACTGTTGGTTCCCTGTATATTTTCCTTTATTTCACTTTATAGCTTGCACTTCTTCCTCTGTTTTGCATACATACCCAATCATTTCTGTGAGCATCCTGATTACCAGCGTTTTGAACTCTGCATCTGATAGGTTGTCTGTCTCCTTGTCGCTTAGTTCTTTCCCTGGACTTTTGATCTGTTCTTCCATTTGGGCCATATTTCTTTGTCTTGGTGCACCTGTTACATTGTAAGGGGTGGAGCCTTACATATTCACGAGGGCGGGGCAACCTACTTTGCTGCATATGTAAAGCTGTATGTCAGGGAGGGGTTGGTCAGAGAGGGAACAATGCTGCTTGCTTGGCTCTCACCCTGCTTTCAGTCACTTCCCCCACTACCTATATGCAAATTGGACCCTTCTGGTGCTGATTCCCAGGTGGGTGAGTTTGTGTATATTCTATGACCCTATGGGTCTCTCCAGCGAACTCTCCTGTGAGGCTGGGAGTTTCTCCCGCTGCTGCCACTCCCACAGGTTTTTACAGCCAGAAGTGTGGGAAACGTCCTGTCTGGTTTCAGGAACTGTAGCCTCTCCAACAGCTGAGAGGGCCACAAGTCTGGAGCTAATCAAGGAGGCCTTGGGTAAATAGGTCACTGAGGAGACAAAACCTGCCTCCCTCACATCACCCTGCTTGGCCCTGGAGGATGGCTGGTTAGTCAATGACGGGTAAGACCCCTTGATGGCAAGGGCAACCTAAGACAGGCACAGCCGCAAGGGGCATCAGGGAATAACTTGGGGGGACATGGAGAAAGGGCAAAAACATCTTTACCCCTCAGCTTAGATATGATTGGGGGTCCTCATTCTATCTGAAAGAAGTCTCGTCTATTGGCAGCTCTGATCCCCGACCTGGCTCTGGCTTGGAACTGGAGACGGCCCTAAACTGGATCAGGCAGTTCCTGGAAGAAATCAGACCTAGAAGTAAATTCTTTGAAGCATGCTTTGTTTTTCCTTCAAAATCTATGATAACCAGCTCATGCTGGGAAGGAAATTTACATTATTCACAAATCCTGACCTCAAACCCTTTGGCATTCTTATGTTTATGCTCTCATGTTTACTCATCTCTTCTCAGACTCATGTAAATCGGTGTGTTCCTGCCATTTGTTTTCTTCAAAACATCATCTGTTCTCTGTAAACATTAACATACTGCTATTACAAGATCACCTGTACATTCTTACTACCTAGCCCCACTGATAACTCTTTCAATAAAAGCCTTTGAACACAGGGGCTTGGGGCCTTCTCTACTATAGGGAAGTGCCACCCCTCTCCTGGCAGACAGAGAAGTGGCTGGGATGACTCAATTTATTTCTCCCATCCGTGATGACCCCAGGACAGGCTTTACGGGATTACAGCCCTGCTCCCTGCCTCCGCCGGTGCCTGAACAGGGACCTGAAGAGTCTGCCCTCAGCTGGCGTCTGAACAGGAACACTCAGATCCAGAGCTCCACGCCACCTCACAGAAATTTTGAGTCTTTAGTTTCCCATGCTGGAACCCTGAGTTACGCTCTTTGTCTTGCTTCACAGCTGTTCCTCCTGGCTTATCTTCTTGCAAATGTGGAACCACACAGTCCTCCAGCCACTGCCTTGCTGCACATCTTCGCCCCAGCTAACCATATCAACCCCTCTTACCAGTCTGGATGAATGTTTCTTCTTTAACTCCTTGGTTGTTGGACTTCTATACAGCTCAATTTTCTGGCAGTTCTGGGTTTTTTTGTTCTTGTTAAATTTGTTGTCCTTCTTTTGGTTGTGGGAGAAAGCAAAGAATATCTACGTATGCCTCCATCTTGGCCAAATGTCACATTAAAATCTTTTATGAATTATGGAGAATACATGTACAGGGGTCTGGCACAAATAACACCCCTTTTTTATTATGAAATCTTTTATTACAAAATTGTGAGCATGTAATTCTGTAACATGATAATATCATACTCAAGCATACCACATGACATTTTATGTGAAATGTTCAAATTAAAACTATAAATTATTCCACCCATACCCTACCAACCACACTCAAGCAGACATTACTTCTGCTGGACCCTATATATCTTTTAAATTTTCTTTTTCAATTATGATTGACATTGAATATTATTTTATGTTAATGTCAGCTGTACAAAATAGTGGTTATACAATCATATTGCTTAGTGATATGTTACTTAGCCTCAATGTGTTTGTGTGTTTTTCAGTTTTTTTTCTCGTAATTTATTTCTAGTTTCATACCATTGTGGATGGAGAGGATGCTTGATATAATTCCAGTCTTCACAAATCTATTGAGACTTGTTTTGTGTCCTGACATGGTCCAACCTCAAAAATGTTCTTTGTGCACTTGAAAAAAATGTAGATTATGCTGCTTTGGGTGAAATGCTTCAAAAATATCAATTAAATCCATCTGATCTAATGTGTCATTGAGGGCTGCTGTTTCCTTGTTGATTTTCGGTCTGAAAGATCTATCATTGATGTCAAAGGTGTTAAAGTCCCCTACTATGACTGTATTACTGTCAATCTCTCGTTTAATGTCCATGAATATTTGCTTTATATATTTAGGTGCTTCTATGTTGAGTGCATAAATGTTTACAAGGTTTATATCCTCTTGTTGGATTGACCCCTTTATCACTGTAAAACAGCAATTTTCCAGTGGTGTGCTGCAAGAATTTTTAAAACATATAATACTTGACTATTTAAACAGTCAGGGGCACTAACCTCTTTTCCCTTAGAATGTCAAATAAAAAAGTCACAACAGCCAACACAACAATAGCCATCTGGTGTGAACAAATTTAAATTACACCTATTTTTTTTTAAGATCGGCCAAAAATGAATTTTTCTGGTCTTCCACAGAATTTTAGTAATTCGTATATGTATGCCATGAGATAAAAAAGGTTAAAAATTGCTGTTATAAAATATCCTTCTTTATCTCTTATTGTAGCTTTTGTTTTAAAGTTTATTTCATCTGATGTAAGTATTGCTATCCCAGCCTTTTTTTAACTTTAATTTGCATGAAATATCTTTTCCCATCCCTTAACTTTCAGTCCATGTGTGTCTTTTGATCTGAAGTGGGTCTCTTGTATATAGCATAGATATAGATCATGTTTTCTTGTCCATTCAGCTACCCTATGTCTTTTGATGATTGGAGCAGTTAATTGATTTACATTTAAACTGATTATTGGTATGTACATACTTATTGTCATTTTATTTTTCATGTTTGTGTTCCTTTTCCCCCCTTCTTCTTATTCTCCCCGCCCCTTCTTCTTAAAGAAGTCTTTTAACATTTTTTGTATTACTGGTTTGGTGGTGATCACTCTTCTATTGTAGTTTTTTTTGGGTGCTCTTTTATTCTCCTACAGTTTTATTTATATATGTTTTAAGGTCATTATGTTTTTCATTGTAAAGAGTTTATTTATTTTTAGAGAGAGAGGAAGGGAGAGAGAAAGTGAGGGAGAGAAATATCGATGTGCGAGAGATACATTATCAGTTGCCTCTTGCACACCCCCTGATGGGGACCCTAGCCTGCATCCCAGGCATGCGCCCTGACTGGGAATCAAACCAGTAACCTTTTGGTTCACAGGCCAGCACTGAATCCACTGAGCCACACCAGCCAAAGCAATTCTCCTACAATTTTAAATGATAGTCTTTCTGGTTAGAGTAGTCTTAGTTGTAGGTCCTTCTTATTCATCACTGAATATTTTGTACCAGTCCTTTCTAGCATGAAAAGTTTCTGTTGAGAAGTCAGCTGGAAGTTTTATGGGAGCTCTTTTGTAGGTAACTGCCTCTCCTTTGCTGCTGTTAAGATTCTCTCTTTGCCTCTAACCTTTGCCATTTTAATTATGGTATGTCTTGGTTTGGGTTCCTTTGGGTTCATCTTGTTTGGGATTCTCTGAACTTCCTGGACTTATGTGTATGTTTCCTTCACCATATTAGGGATGTTTATAGTCATTATTTCTTCAAATAGGTTCTCAATCCTCTGCTCTCTCTTCTCTCCTTCTGGTACTCTTATGATGTGGATATTGTTATGCTTGATGTTTTTCCAGAGGTCCCTTAAACTCTCACTTTTTTCATCACTTTTCCTTTTTCTGCTCTGATTGCATGTTTTCTGCCACCTTGTCTTTCAAATCACTGATTCAGTCCTTTGCTTCACCTAATCTGCTATTCATTCCTTATAATATATTCTTCATTTCAGTTGTTATAATCATTTCTAACTGGTTGTTTTATATGGTTTCTCGTCCTTTTTAGTGCTTACTATCTCTTTGTTAAAGTTCTCCTGAGTTCATTTATTCTTCCCCTAAGTTTATTGAGCATCCTTATAACCATCATTTTGAACTCTGTATCTGATAGATCGCTTGCCTTCATTTCATTAGTTCTTTTTCTGGGAATTTCTCCTTTTTTTTCATTTGGGGGCATGATTCTTTGTCTCCCCAATTTGTTGGCCTCTCTGTGTTTGTTTCTATGTATTAGGTAGATCTTCTATGTCTCCCAGTCTTGGTAGGGTAGCCTTATGTAGTAGGTGGCCTATGGTGCCAAGTGGCATAGTCTGTCTAATCACCTGAGCCAGGTGCTCAAGGAGCGCCCCTTAAGTGGGTTGTGTGTTGAGTCTTGATTTCAGTTGACACTTCTGTGGGCAGGGTTGACCCTCAGGCTGAGTGGCTGTATGGATTGGCTGTGAACACAGTGTATGAACCGACTGTCCTCTGAAGTGGAACTTGCCCCAGTAAGATCTGGTGCTTGTTGAGACCTCCCTTTATATGTGCTGCTTGTGGAGCTAATCAGGTGGTGGTCTCCTGTGGTCTGGTCTGAAGCCAACCTCAGGTGTGTTGGTTCTGGAGTCTCTTGGGAGGGACTCTGGTGCAGATCAATGTCAGATACTGTCTGTGATTGGCCCTGGGCTACATGTTAGGAGCTACCAAGTGATCCATGGTTGTTACCTGCCTCTTCTGGCCTGGCTGTGCATGGGAGAGGCCAAGGTGTGAACCAAGGTCAGCTGCCATCAGTATCAGGCCTGCAGCAGTTCAACAAAATGTCCAAGACACCCTGAAACCTGATGTTGGCTGCCAGATGCATGTTAGGCTCAGCTACCAAAAGAACATCAGGCAGTATGCAAGTTGTATAAGGCAGCTTCTCAGGGAGTCACCAGATAAGGGTGAATGGTGTTTGCCAGGTTAATACAGTTTCAAACTCATCTCCAGTGCTAGGTCTGAGGCCACTCAACAAAAGTCTCAGGGTATACTAAGGCCAGCCACAACCCCCCTGAGGCCTTGGCAATAGTACAGGATCTCAGGGAGTTGTCCAGGTTGAGTTAGTAGAGTTCACCAGGCTAAAATAGACTTAAGATTTGTCTGAGCAGAGAGATGGGTTAACACAGGGAAGTTGCCACCTGTTGGCCATGCGGGAAGATGGTCCTTGCCCTGAAGCCACACAACTCAGTTACTCTCTGTGTGTCTCTGGCATCCCCTGAGCTTGATGGGAATTTCTCAAGAGCTTTTCAAGAAAGACAGCAACACGGCCCAAGCTTACTACTGCTGACAGAGCCCCTGGAGTTCACAAGCTGGCCATGACGGGGCCCCAGGGGTTATTAGGAAAGACCTGGGATAGTTCACCATGCTATGCTGTGCCAGGGAAGTGCTTAATCCAGGAAAGATAGTGTGCATGGGCAGTGGGGTAGGAGAACTCAACACAGGGGCATTAGAGGCTGTTCCTCCATACCTTGCCCTGAAGCCCCAAAATTTAGTTTCTCCATGGATAAGTCTGGCAGCCTTCCAAGCCACTGTCCCTCCACCAGAGCCCAGGGTGAGTGCCTGTGAGAGAGAGTTTGTGCATTGTCCCTTTAAGGGGACGTCTGGTTCCTAGCAGCCTTTTGTCTCACCAGAGTGGACAGTGTCTGCTGATATTTACAGCCACATGTTATGTGGGCTCCTCTTCCTGCCACTTGTGCTCTTGGGTGGGGAACCTGGCATGGGGCTGAGACCTCTAGCTCCTCTGAGGGACCTCTGCAACTGAGATATCCTTCCAGATTCTCCACCACCACCCATAGGGGTGGGGCCAGCTTGTTTCGAGTCTCCACTTCTCCTACCGGTTTGGACATGGCTTCTTTTCTGTATCTCCTTAGTTATAGGACTTCTGTTCAGCTAGTCTTGAGATAGTTCTCCAGGTTGATGTATAGTTTAGTTGCAATTTTGATGTGGTCATGGGAGGAGGTGAGTGCAGCTTCTACCTACTCTGCCAACTTTGGAGAATATATTTTACAGATATAAAATAAATCATTGTTTTTAGCATTACAGCTTTTATATTAACTAGTATTTTTTCTTATTCCAAAAGTGTACATATACATGCAAAAAAAATTAGAAAAAAAGCAAAAAAATAGTTTTAATATTATAAAATAACTTGTAAATTAGGTTATTTGGACCAATTTTCTGTTAAAAATAACTAAAAATGCTAGAACATACATATACACATATATGTGTATATACATAGTTTGATATAGCCCCATCTGTTCATATATATTAAATATATACATATACATAATATATACACCCAAGATAGGCTTCAGACCGTAACAGAGCACTGCTGGGGCAAACTCCTCTTCATGGGAACAGGCTCTGCACGGCAGCTCATACACTGTGATCATGGCCAATCGACACAACCAGCCAGCATAAAAATACACACACACACACACACACACAGACACACACATACACAATTGCATATAAAGAAATATTTTAAAATCATTGAAGATGTGGGAAAACTGGAACCCAGAAAAGTTAATGAACACAGAAGCCATTCACTAAAAACATGTGCTGATCCTGAGCAAATTTCAGGTCTCATTTTGATAGCCTTCTGGGCCCAAGGGCACAGAAATTTAGGCGCTTGAGCCACACAGCAAGGAGTTCAGTAGGCAATATGGACTCACACAGTAAAATGAAAATTCAAAGAAATACATCTTTGTGGTAAAGATATAAACCAGTGCTCAGTACACCAGCTTGGGAGACTCAAATTGTAGTATTTAAACTTATAATACTACAGGTTAATAACAGTTCAATGAACATATGGTGCATATATTCTTCAAATTAGTGTTTTGGGTTTCTTCTGATATATTTCCAGAAGTTAGAATCACTAGATCATAAAGCAGTACCATTTTTAATTTTTTTGAGGTTACTCCATATTGCTTTCTATAGTGGCTGCACCAATCTGTGTTCCCACCAGCAGTGCATGAGCGTTCCCTTTTCTCCACACCCCTCCAACACTTATTGTTCGTTGATTTGTTGATGATAGCCATTAACGATAGGTATGAGGTGATATCTCATGGTGGTTTTAATATGCATTTCTCTGATGATTAGTGATGATGAGCATCTTTTCATATGTCTATTGGCCATCTGTATGTCCTCCTTGGAGAAGTCTCTTCAGGTCTTTCGCCCATTTTTAAAATTGGATTGTTTGTTTTTTTGATGCTGAGTTGTATAAATTCTTTTTTAAAAATCCTTACCCAAGGATATATTTATTGATTTGAGAGACAGAGAGAGATATGTGAGAGAAACATTGATCAGTTGCCTCCCACACGTGCCCTGACCGGAGATCAAACTGGCATCCTTTTGGTGCCTAAGACAACACTCCAACTAACTGGGCCACCCATCAAGGGCAAGTTGTATAAGTTCTTTATAAATTTTGGATATTCACTGCTCATCAGATGTGTTATTAGCGAATGTGATCTCCCATTCAGTGGATTGTTTTCATTTTGTTGATGATTTCCTTTGCTGTGCAAAAACTTTTTAGTTTGATGTAGCCCCATTTGTTCATTTTTTTCTTTTGTTTCCCTTGCCCAAGGAGATATATCAGAAAACAATATTGCTATGAGAAATGTCTGATATTTTACTGTGTATGTTATCTTCTTGGATTTTTATAGTTTCAAATCTGAAATTTTAGTCTGTGATCCATCTTGAGCTTATTCTTGTGTATGCTATAAGAAGGTGCTCATTGCAGCTTTATTTACAAAAGCCAAGAATTGGAAGCAACCCAAGTATCCATCAGTTGATGAGTGGATAAAAAGGCTGTGGTACATGTAGACAGTGGAATACTACTTGACAGTAAGAAAAAAAAAGGTGGGAGGGAATCTTATCCTTTGTGACACCATGGATGGACCTGGAGAAATTATGCTAAGTGAAACAAGTCGGTCAGAGAAGGACAAGTACCATATAATTTCCCTCATATGTGGAATCTAATGAACAAAATAAACTAACAAAATAGAAACAGGCTCATAGATACAGAAAACAGAGTGACAGCTGTCAGATGGAGGAGGCTTGCATTACTGGGTGGAAAAGGTAGAGGGATTAAGCAAAAAAATAAATAAAACTCATGGGCATAGACAATCATATGGTGATTACAAGAGGGAAAGGGGGTGGGGGAGGTAGAAAAGGTTATAGAGGGATAAATGGTAATGGAAGAAGACTTGACTTGGGTTGGTGAACACATGATAAAATACACAGATGATATATTAGAGAATTGTACACCTGAAACCTATATAACTTTGTTAAGCAATGTTACCCCAATAAATTCAATTAAAAGAAAAACAATACAGGCTTATAATGTTCTTCCATTCCTACGAAGGTAATTAGTTCTGGTACTTAAATCGGTTCTCCATTCTGTCAATCTATCCAACTTAAGGCAATAAAAACAACCTTAAACAAATCCACTGAAAAATAAAACGCTGGCCATTAGAGCCCTGTATCAGTTAGGAATAAGTTCAGCTATGAATAAAAGACCCCAAATAATAGTGGCTTAAAGAAAGGTAGTCTTTTGTTTGTCCCTCATATAAAAGTCTGGAGCTAATAGTGGTCCAGGGTTGTTGTAGCTTCCATTCCCAAGATCATCTCATGTTCCTACTAGTCTACTCCAGCCATCACACATTCCAGCCTGTCTGGAAGAGGAAAAGAGGAATCAGAGGCAAATGATACATGCAAGTTGTCTTTTAAAGATTTCTGTGCTATACTTTGCTTACCTATGAGAAAGAGTTACCTGACACCAATATCAGACAAGACCAAAAAAACATTGCTACAGATAATTATGCCTGAACACAAATAAAAAATATAAATATTGACCAAACTGCAGTCAACAAACATCTACTCTGCCTAATATGACTTACTAGTTACTTTGTTACTAATTCAATTTTAGTCATGTTTCATTCCTCCTGATATTTTAGATCCCAAATCATAGAATTACCCCTGTTTCCTATCAGAATCCAATCCAGAGTAAGATTCCCTGCTTCCTTAACTCTCCTTACAATTGCCTAACACAAGCCAAATCCTATAGTAAAGCTTTTCTAATATTTTCTTGCTGCAATACCCATGGCTCCCAGTGGTGTGCTCCCTCATAGCAACAAGCAATAACTCTAACTTGTTCAACCATTGGCTTATTCCTGTGGTCTTTTGATGAAGGGCAGGGACACCTATTATTAACAGTAATTAGTAATGCTATGCCTGAAACCATAAAAATCCTTTAAGGAAACATAGGCAGCAAAATCTCAAACATTGGTTGTAGCAATTTTTTATCAGATATATTTCTCCAGGCAAAGGAAACAAAAGAAAAAATAAACAGATGGGACTACATCAAACTAAAAAGTTTTTGTACAGCAAAATAAATCATCAACAAAATAAAAAGGCAACTTACAGAATGGGAGAACATATTCGCCGATACATCTGATAAGGGGTTAGTATCCAAAACTTATAAAGTATTTACAAATATTGTCTACACCAAAAAACCAAACAACCCAATTTAAAAAAATGGGCAAATGACCTGAATAGACACTTCTCCAAAGAGGACATACAGATGGTCAATAGATGTATGAAAAGATGGTCAACAGCACTAATCATCAGAGAAATGCAAATTAAAACCACAATGAGGTACCATCTCACATCTGTCAGAATGGGTATCATCAATAAGTCAACAAACACCAAGTGTTGGTGAGGATGTGGACAAAGGGGAAGCCTTTTGCATTGTTGGTGGGAATGCAGATTGATGTAGCCACTGTGGGCAGCAGTCTGGAGATACCTCAAATAATTTAAAATGGATCTGCCTTTTGACCCAGCAATCCCACTTCTGGGAATATATCTGAAGGATCCCAAAACACTAACTCAAAAGAACATAAGCACCCCTATGTTCATTGCAGTGTTATTTGTAGTCACCAAGATAAGGAAGCAACCCTAGTGTCCATCAATAGATGAGTGGATAAACCAAGGGATATTTACACAATAGAATACTACTCAGCTGTAAAAAAGGAGAAAATTTTACCCTTTGAGACAGTATGGACGGACCTGGAGAACATTATGCTAAGTGAAATAAGCCAGTCAGAGAAGGAGAAAAGCATGTGATTTTATTCATATGTGGAATCTAATGAACAAACTGAACTAACAAGGAAAATGGGGACAGAGTCATAAATGGAGAGCAGGATGACATCTGGGCCAGAAGGTTATGGGGTGGAGGGATTGAGCAAAAAGAAAAAAGGACTCATGGACATGGACAACAGTGTGGTGATTGCTGAGGGGAGGAGGGTATAAGGGGACTAAATGGTAATGGAAAAATAATAAAGATTAAATTTTAATAAAGTAATTAGTTATAGGATCACAGTTGGTGAGAGTTGCTGAGAAATGTAGTCTCTTCCTTGGATCACCATGTGGTCAGTGAAGATTGGGGTTTCTATAGTAAGAGAGAGAGTACGCAGATATACCAACAAGCTAACCATCTCTTCTGTACCCTCTAAACTGAAGAAAACCTAAAGGCTTTGTTAATGTCACTATCCAAAATAAATGTATACTAAGAAGCAAAAAGATAACATCAGTAAATAAATAAATAAATAAATAAATAAATAAATAAATAAATAAGCAAGCCATATAAATAAATGGCAGAGTTGTAGACTTGGTCTCTCTTTCAAAAAAACATCTGTAGGCATTGCAAATGCAGATGTGTGTGGACTATGACCACCTGGAGAGCCCTTGCCCTGACTGGAGGGAGCAGCTATCATTTCTCAGCTCTGGCAGATGTTTCCCTGTGGGGACACTGCCACAGTGTTGCCAAACTGTCTATATTTGAAATTTCATAATTTTTCAATGTTGGCTTACATTTTAAAAAATACAGTGTGGGCCAAACAAAATATTTCTGTGAGCTAAAATGATCTTAGTTTGTAACTGTTTATCTAGAGGAATGGATTGATTTCCTACCCTTCACATAATCTCCCAGGAACATGCTTCTCTCAGCACATATACATGTTCTAGTTCCTCTAGGTCAGAGGTATGATTGACTTCCTCTTGCAAGAACAGAGTTGCTTAAATGACATGGGTTGCTGAATAGAATGCCAAAAAGGAAGAAAAGATACTTTATTTCTTCTTAATTTTAATGAAATGATCCAATGATCAACAGAATATGAATTTTAGAGCTGACCTTCTTCCATGGCACACATGGAAATGACCCAGAAGAGGCCTAGCTCATTACACTGAGGCCAAAAATGACCCCGTGGCAGCACCCAGTAGGTACTTTGCCCTCATTTTTTGTTCTTGCTTTTATATTTCTCATCACTGATAATACTTGATGTTCTTTTTCTTATATGTTGCTAATTCATAGTTCAGAGATAGCTAATGGTAACTGGAAAAAGGTTTCATCCCTAATTTCAAAGAGTACTACTGAAATGTCTGCGTGTGTATACAGGGCTTTTCCAGTTCTTACGCAGTGACTTTCATAGCTAAGCCCTTTTGATGCCCTTAGTCACTAAGACTAAGTCGAGGAGAATGCTCCAATACAGTGATCTTCATTAGGGTCTTCTCAAGAACAAGTATGTATAAAATTCACAGTTCCTGGACTGCCAAGGTTAATATTTCCAGATGACCTTAAATATCCAGCTTATCAAAGTCAAAGAGGATGAAAACATCAGAGACCACACACAGAAATATGTCAGACATTTCTTTTTGGACTATAAACCAGGGAATGATTGAGATTTTTTTTTTTCAATCCCCACCCACGGATATGTTTCTATTGATTTTAGAGAGAGAGGAAGGGTGAGAGAGAAGCATTGATCAGTTGTCTCCTGTATGCACTCCAATCAGGAATAGAACCCTAAACCTAGGTACATACCCTGACCAGAGATTGAACCCACAAACCTTTTGGTGAATGGAACTATGCTCCAACTAACTGAGCTACATGGCCAGTGCTGATTGAGATTGTTAAATTTAGGTATAAAGCCATATGATTTACAGTGTAAATTAAAGGAAGGTGTGTTTGGAGCATATGACGTTATATTAATAGTACATGTATTTCTATTTGGAGCTTTTTGACATGTTAGGAGGTACCAACCATATACACTATCACTAAGGTGTGTCCGTAGATTATATCTAATTAAACACACCCCCTGGCTTTTGCCTCTAGTGGTAGAGTATTGTTTACCAAGGTCAAGCTTGAGCTTTAATATTATGTACCCTGACATAATGTTGACTTTAATTATAATAATTGCTAAATTAAGAAAAATTATATTGTTTGACAATGTATATTATCTGTATTCCTTCTAAAAAGATTTGAAGTCATTTAAAGTGAAGTATAGAGGCATTTTTAAAAAAAAATACAAGAGAAAAAGAACAAAACCAGTTTATGAACAAGGTGGTGGGAATGGAAAGTGTAGGGATGGTGAGTAATTAATCTGAAAACTTAAGGATGATGATGCTAAAACTGAGTAAAAAACTTACCTCTGGATTTCTTAGTAAAAAATGAGCTATAAGTTTCATAGTTCTTACTAAACACTAAAATGGAACATACTAATCTATCAGAAGAAACAAATATTGCCTACCATTGAATTCAACGTTGTTCTTGTTATGTAAGACATTGAACAAAGTGTCATCAAATTACAATTTTATGAAAATGCCAAAATATTCCTCATGTGGTCATTTCAACGTAGACTTTTGGCAGACGTCTAAGGACATAATGTTAATAGGTTTCTAGTAAGCTGAAGACATGTAGTTTAATTTTGTAATTTTGTAGTGTTGGTAACAGGAACAAGGATAGACTCAATAATTACCATGCCTCTTAGAATGTACACTTATCAAACAATGAAAAAAAATATTGAAGACAACATGTTTTAAAGCTTACAAAGTTTGAGATCTTTTGTTTCCATTAATTCAACAGGTATTTACCGAATTCACAACATGTATACTTGTTTTGTTATATGCCCTAGAATGTTCATAAATATCTCATCTTTAGATGGTTCCTAAGTGATGTGTATATCCCCTTGGTTCTAAGGAAAAATTACACTTTCTACTGATTCACTCTCTGATATGTATACATATTGAATTCAGTATTTAATTACCATTTTCACGTGCTAGATAGTTAATTTATACCTAGAGTAGGGTGAGGATATACAGTTTAAAAGAAAAAACTTCAAGAAAAACGTGGATCTTGTTTTGGCAGATTTTAATTGTTAATAGACAATTAAAATAATAATGGGAAAGAGGTTGAAAATATCCCAAAAGAGTTCCAGGCCCTCATAAACATTTGTCTGGCTATTTGATGCAGCCATTTGTATTTCTGAAAAAAGCAAGTGTTTTTTGTTAAGTTCATATCCATTTATTTTGAGCCTTGACTTTGGGACCACAGACAGCTAATATGCATGCCAGATGATTTATTCACAATGAGTGATAAAAGATGAAAAAATCTTGCAAAGCAAAGCCTGCGTCAAACTTCAAAGCATTAAACTAACAATTTTCTCAGCTTTTGTCCTTTATTTTCATGGGAAATTGTGTGTGACATTAGTTTGAAATGGGTGAGGAGCCTCTCCAAAGACAATAGCAAGGATGGGTTTAACTCCATCAAGGCTCTCCTATGAGAGACATTGTGAAGAATTATGCTAGGCAATCTTTACAGATACTATACACATATGCTCTTAAGTCCTGTACATGGCATCTCATAATGAGAGAATAGATGTGGGTTAAATAGCTTGCCCAACAGAGTGCACCAAAAAAGAATTATGATGATGGCAATAACACAAGGAAGCTGGTTCCAGTGGGAATTAGGTAACCTGCCCGAAGTCCCACACTAAGGAGGTGACAGAGCCAGGCTTTGACTCCAGTGCACAGGCAGCACTCTCAGCCTGGAAAGACCACAGAAACATAGTTTTAGCATTGAAAGAGACCTCACAGATCATTGAGGCAATTCAATGCCCTTCAGCACACTAATTTTATGTGTGAGGAAACAAGGTACAATGATATTAATGTCCTTTCAAATGAGAATAAGATGTGAAATTATTGGATTAATTTAATTCTTTGCCTAGTCCATCATAGTTATTCACGTTTTAATAAGTAAACAAGAGAACAATGTGATAATAATTGTTACCTTTTTTGTGGAGAGAATCGTCAGTGAACTAAATGAACAAACTCCAGGTGCTTGAACTTTCTTGTGCTCTCCACACATAGCTCCCACCTCCCCCCTGGTTTCCTGTCATATGCTTATAAACTTGTTCAGGGAACAATGGGAATTTAGAGAAATCATAAGAGCATATTTTAGGTGTATGAAGTTACCCCAAATTAGCCTACCAGTTTCTAATTGGAAGTACTTTATTACCTAAAACAACTAGGAGATGTGCACTGTTTTTGAAAAATCAGTAGTTCTGAAAATCTGAATTGTAAGATGCTCTTTCAGGGGTGTCCAACCTATGGCCGGCAGACCTCATGTGGCCCAGGATGGCTATGAATGCAGCCCTGCACAAAATCATAAGTTTACTTAAAACATAAGATTTTTTTGTTTTAGTTAGCATATGTGTATTTAATGTATGGCCCAAGACAACTTCTTCCAGTGTGGCTCAGAGAGGCCAAAAGGCTGGACACCCCTGGTAGATAATCTGTTCACTAGATCTCTTGCAGAATAATTTTTTTTTTGTAATGTAGTAAGGGTGTATTTATGCTTTGGACAGAAATACTTTATTCATAAAGTTGCATTTTTAATGTTTTTCCCCCCAGCTTATACAATTGTTCCTCCCAGCTTATCCTCATGTGAATGTTGGGCTGCACCAGTCAGCCATCCTGTGTCTTGCCCATGCAGGCCGCTGCCTTGCCTCCCATCCTCTCCACCTTGGCTGCCTGTCTCTGCCCCTCCTACCAGTCTGAATGAATGTTTCTTTAACTCCTTGGTTGTTGGACTTCCATGCAATTTGTTTTTCTGTCAGTTCTGGTGGTTTTGGTTTTTAAATTGAGTGTTATGCTTGCTTTTGGTTGTGCAAGGAAGCAAAGCATTTCTACCTACGCCTCCATTTTGGCCAAGACATACACATTTTAAAATGTGAACAGCCAGGTAACAGATGGTTACTAGATTTATTGTGGTGATTACCTCTAAAAGTATGTAAATGTCTAGTCTCTGTTCTGCACACCTGAAACTAATATAATATTGTAACATGTGAACTATAATTTTAAAATAAATTTAAAGACATATAAACAACCAAAAGAGAAACATTACTGTAACTAGACCTAACCAATGTTGAGAATAAAGGAAGGATAAATTTATGGTTAGTAATTTTGTAATGTTGTTCATATATGACAATATTAAACATATTTTCAAATGTGCTACTTTCCTGACTCATGTTTAGAAAGGGAATCACTCTAGTCCTCTATTCTTTTCTATTATTTCCTGCTACATTACTTATTAAAGCCCAGCCTGTGTCTCCCTGCTCTTAAGCAGATTTTCTTCCCTAAAATAATTACAAGTATCCTGCAAAGCATCTGTTCTTATCCATTCGTTTTCCTATTTTGTTAGAAATTTTAGTTTTAATGTAATTTTCCTAGATTGTAGCCATCCCATGCTATATGGAATTACTATTAATTATCACCATTTAAATGATCAATGGAAGTGCTAAGTGGCAGAGGGTTCAGTACTGATCCTTTAGGATGATCTTCACTGCCCATACCCCAGTTAGCTGTGATAATGTGATGGAAAGAAGGAAATGCTGAAAAGGTGGAAAAGTATTTGGAAAGGGAGAGAGGCCAGAGTGAGAGAGGTCTAGAGGTCCAAATATCCAGAAAGAAAGATGTAGAGAAATAATAAGGCAAAATGGGAGAATGTGCAAAACAAAATAAAAAGTCCATGATAAAAAGGGAGACATGTGGTAAAGGTTCCATAAGTAAACAAAAAGTTGAGTATATACACCATGTCTTTTTTTTCAGTTCTTTTTTATTTTTAAGTATTTTTGAATTTTAATTATTGTTCAAATACATTTGTCTCCATTTTCCTGCCACCACTTTCCCCTGCCCCACCCACACCCACCTCCCACCTTCAATCCTTCCCCACTTTGGCTTAGTTCATGGGTCCTTTATACATGTTCCTTGATTTGACCCTTCCCCTTCTTTCCCTGTTACCCCCTCCCACCTCCCCTCTCATTACTGTTGATTTGTTTTTTCTTTCAATATTGCTGGTATATTTTTCTTGCTTGTTTGTTTTGTTGATTAGGTTCCACTTATAGGTGAGATCATATGGTATTTGTCTTTCACCCTCTGGTTTATTTCACTTAACATAATACTCTCCAGTTCCATCCATGCTGTCACGAAGGGTAGGAGCTCTTTCTTTCTTTCTGCTGCATAGTATTCCATTGTGTAAATGTACCATAGTTTTTTGATCTACTCATTTATTGATGGGCACTTAGGTTGCTTTCAGCACTAGGCTGTTGTAAATTGTGCTGTTATGAACATTGGGGTCCTTAGGTTCTTTTGAATTGGTGTTTCCGGATTCTTAGGGTATAATCCCAGCAGTGGAATTGCTGGGTCAAAAGGCAGTTCCACTTTTAGCTTTTTGAGGAAATTACACACTGATTTCCACAGTGGCTGCACCAGTCTGCATTCCCACCAACAGTGTACTAGGGTTCCCTTTTCTCCACAACCTCGCCAGCACTTATTTGTTGATTTGTTTATGATGGCCATTCAGACCGGTGTGAAATGGTACCTTAGTGTGGTTTTAATTTGAATTTCTCTGATGGCTAGTGATGCTGAGCATCCTTTCACATGTCTCTGGGCCCTGTGTATGTCCTCCTTGGAGGAATGTCTGTTCAGGTCCTTTGTCCATTTTTTAATTGGACTGTTTGTTTTCCTGGAGTGGAGTCATGTGAGTTGTTTATATATTTTGGAGATCAAGCCCCTGTTTGAGGTATCATTGGCAAATATATTTTCCCATACAGCTGGTTCACTTTTCATTTTGCTGATGTTTTCTTTAATTGTGCAGAAGCTTCTTATTTTGATGAAGTCCCATTTGTTTATTCTTTCCTTTATGTCCTTTGCTCTAGGGGACACACTGGTGAAAATAATGCTGCATGGAGTTGTTTCCTGCCTATGTTCTCCTCTAGGACCTTTGTGGTGTCGCTTCTTACATATAAATCTTTCATCCATCTTGAGTTTATTTTTGTATATGGTATAAGCTGGTGGTCAAATTTCATTTTTTTTCATATAGCTGTCCAGATCATACAATGCCACTTGTTGAAGAGGTTATTTTTACTTCATTTTATGCTTCTGCCCCCTTTGTTGAATATTAATTGACCAGAGACATGGGTTTATTTCTGGGCTCTCTGTTCTGTTCCATTGACCTATGTGTCTGTTCTTATGCCAGTACCAGACTGTTTTGATTACAGTGGCCTTGTAATATAGTTTGATGTCAGGTATAGTGATCCCCCCTACTGTATTCTTTTTTCTCAAAATTGCTACGGCTATTCGGGATTGTTTATGGTTCCATACAAATTCTTTAAATGTTCTACATCTGTGAAATGTGTCTTTGGTATTTTAATAGAGATTTCATTGAATCTAGAAATTGCTTGGGGTAGTATGGACATTCTGATGATGTTAATTCTTCCAGTTCATGAACACGGAATATGCATCCATTTATTTGTGTCTTCCTTAATTTCTTTCCTCAGTGTTGTGTAGTTCTTTTACCTCCTTGGTTAAGTTTATTCCTAGGTACTTTATTTTTCCTGTTGCTATAGTAAATGGGATTTTTTTCCCTGATTTCAGATTCTGATATTTGATTGTTGGTGTGCAAGAATCTTGTTTTCTGAATATTGACTTTGTATCCAACTGTTTTGCCAAATTCACTTACTAGGTCGAGTAGATTTTTGGTGCAGTCTATAGGGTTTCTATGTACACTATCATGTCATCTGCAAGCAATGCAATTTTACTTCCTTATTTCCAATTTGGGTGCCTTTTATTTCTTTTTCTTCTCTGCTGTGGCTAGGGCTTCCAATACTATGTTGAGTAGAAGTGGTGAAAGCGCTTGTCTATTTCCCGATATTAGTGGGAAAGCTTTTAATTTTTGCCCATTGAATATGATGTTGGCTGTAGGTTTTTCATATATGGCCTTTATTATGTTAAGGTATGCCCCCTTTACTCCCACTTTGCTGAATGTTTTTATCATAAATGGGTGCTGTACCTTATCAAATGCTTTTTCCATATCTGTTGATACGATCATGTGATTTTTGTCTTTCCTTTTATGTGATGTATTATGTTTATTCATTTGTAGATATTGAACCATCCTTCAGTCCCTGGGATGAATCCCATTTGATCATGGTGGATGATGTTTTTAATGTATTTCTGGATGCAGTTTGCCAATATTTTGTTGAGGATTTAGGTGTCTATGTTCATCAGTGATGTTGGCCTATAGTTTTCTTTCTTTGTTGTGTCTTTATCAGGTTTTGGGATTAGGATGATGCTGGCCTAATAAAAAGAGTTTGGGAGGCTTCCCTTTCTTGAATTTTTTGGTATAGTCTGAGAAGCACAGGGCTTAGCTCTTCCTTAAATATTCTGTAAAATTCTCCTGTGTAACTGTCTGGTAACTTTCGTGTGTTGGTAGTTTTTTGATTACTGCTTCAATTTCACCAGCTGTTATCGGTCTGTTCAGACTTTCTGCTGCTTCTTCATTCAGTGTTGGAAGGTTATCTTTTTCTAGAAATTTGTCCATTTCATCCAGGTTTTCAAATTTTTTGGCATATGATTGTTCATAGTAATTTCTTACAATCCTTTATATTTCCGTGGTATCAGTTGTTATTTCTCCTCTTTCATTTCTGATATTATTTATTTGGGTCCTCTCCCTTTTTTTCTTGATGAGTCTGCTTAAAGGCTTGTCCATTCTGTTTATCTTTTCAAAGAACCAGCTCCTGGACTTGTTGATCCTTTGTATTGTTCTTTTAGTCTCCATGTCATTCAATTCTGCTTGGATCTTGATTGTTTCCATCCTTCTACTCACTCTGGACTTGGTTGTTGTTTCTCCAGTTCTTGAAGCTGTATGGTTAGGTTGTTTATTTGAAATATTTCTGTCTTTTTTAGGTAGGCCTGTATTGCTATGAACTTCCCTCTCAGGATTGCCTTCAGTGTCCCATAGGTTTTGGACTGCTGTGTGTTCATATTCATTTGTTGCCAGAAACTTTTGATTTCTTCTTTGATCTCATTTTTGACCCATTCATTGTTTAACAGCATGCTATTCAGTCTCCATGAGTGTGAATGTTTTTGAGTTTTTTCCTTCTGGGTCTCTTTTTATGGCCTTTGTTTTGAAATCTATTTTGTCTGATATAAGTATTGCTACCCTGACTTATTTTTCCTGGCCATTTACTTGGAGTATTGTTTTCCATCCCTTTACTTTCAGTCTGTGTAGGTCCTTTTTTCTGTGGTGGGTCTCTTGTAGACAGCATATGTGCAGGTCATGTTGTCTAATCCATTGAGATTGGTTTCTAGTTTCAAGCCCTTGTGGTCTGAGAAAATACTTATTATGATATCAATTTTCTTGAATTCGTTGAGGCTTGTTTTGTGTCCTGTCATGTGGTCTATCTTTGAAAAAGTTCCATGTGCATTTGAAAAGAATGTGTATTTTGCTTCTTTGGGATGAAAGGTTCTGTATATGTCAATTAAGTCAATTTGATCTAATGTGTCATTCATTTCCACAGTATCCTTCCTTGTTATATTTTGTTTGGATGATCTATCCATTGTTGACAGTGCGGTGTTAAAATCCCCTACTATCAGTGTGTTGCTGCCTATGTCTTTCTTGAAGTCCTCCTGGATTTTGCTTATATATGTGGGCGCTCCTATGTTGGGTGCATATAGGTTTACAATGTTTATGTCTTCTTGATGGATTTTTCCTTTGAGTATTATGAAGTGTCCTTCTGGGTCTCTTTTTATGGCCTTTGTTTTGAAATCTATTTTGTTTGATGTAAGTATTGCAACCCCTGCTTTCTTTCCTTGTCCATATGCAAGGGATATTGTTTTCCATCCCTTTACTTTCAGTTTGTGTAGGTCCTTTGTTCTGAGGTGGGTCTCTTGTAGGCAGCATATGTGTGGGTTATGTTTTCTAATCCATTCAGCTACCCTATGTCTATTGATTGGCGCATTTAATCCATTTACATTTAAGGTTATTATTGATAGGCACTTATTCATTTTTTCTCTTTGTAAATCTGTGTTCCTTTCTTTCTCACTCTTTTTCTTCGTCTTTTTAAAGCAGTCCCTCTAGCATATCTTGCAATGCTGGTTTGGTGGAGGTGTATTCTTTTAGGCTTCTTTTGTCTGTGATACTCCTTATTTCACCTTCCATTTTAATTGAGAGCCTTGCAGGGTAGAGTAATCTCGGTTGCAGGCATTTGCTTTTCATGACTTGTAATATTTCTTGCCATTCCCTTCTGGCTAGTGTTGCTGTTGAGAAGTCAGCTGCTAGCCATACTGGGGCTCTCTTCTATGTTATTACTTGTTTCTCCCTTGTTTACTTTAAGATTCTCTGTTTGTCTTTGATATTTGCCATTTTAATGATGATGTGTCTTGGAGTGGGCCTCATTGGGTTCCACTTAAGTGGGACCACCTGTGATTCTGGCACTTATGTGACTTTTTCTCTCCTCCAATTAGGGAAGTTTTCCATCATTACTTTTTCAAACAAGTTCTCCATCTCTTGTTCCTCTTCTCCTTCCGGTATCCCAGTTATACGGATATTATTACCTTTCAGGTTGTCCTGCATTTCCCCAATGCTTCTCCATTCTTTTTGAGTCTTTTTTCATTTTCTTGCTCTTCCTGGCAGTTTTTTTCTACTTTATCCTCCAGCTCGCTGACTCGATCCTCTGCTTCATCTAGCCTGTTTTTGATTCCTTCTACTGTGTTCTTCAATTCAGAAATTGTATTCTTCATTTCCTCTTGCCTGTTGTTGATAATTTCTATGTCCTTTTTCATGCTGATATAGTTTGCAGTAAGTTCCTCATAGTTGCCCTGTAGTTTTTTGTAGATCTCTCTGAGTTCACTGAGCTCATTGAGCTTCCTTAGAACCATTGTTTGGAACTCAATATCTGATAGTTGACTTGCCTCTATCTCATTTAGTTCTCTTTCTGGGAATTCCTCCTTTCCCTTTGACTGGTGGGTGTTTCTTTGTCATCCTGTAATTTGTGAGACTCTTTTATTTTGCTTCTGCTTCTTAAATTGGTCTGTCTTGACTTCCTGACTTTGTGGTGTGAACTTCTGTGGTGGAAGACCTGTGAGGTTCAGTATTGCAGTTTCCTTGATCTCCTGAACTTACTGCTCTTTAGATGCCTTTTATGCCCTTTATGTTGTCTCTCTGGAAGTAATTGGGTTTTAATTGTTGTTTGGTCATTCTTTAGTGGGTCCTATCCTCCAGCTGGTTGACTGAAGGTCACTCTGCCCACCATGTCTTGTGTTTTTGTTCAGCTGCTGCCAGAACAAAACCACAAAGCCCAGGAAGCAAACCCACATCCGCAAAAATAACCCCTCCCCCCACAATCCCACTATCAACAGCAAATGAACTGTTATAATGAGGCTGTAAAGGGATTAATACTATTATAAGAAAGGAGAGAAATAAACCATTAGTATAAACTCTAATGACTTAATATGCACAAACTTAATGGACCCGAAATGAATGTTAAAAAGCTATGCAGTAAAGGAAATATCGCAAATCATGGAGAAGACCACAGTGGATTTCATCTCGGTAAGCTCTAGTATTTACTGCTGTTCTTTCTTTCTGGATCCACCTCTGGTTTTATCAGATGTTAACCCCATCTGACCTTAGGCAGTCTGCTGGAGACTTCCAGGAATCTACTGTCTGAAGCTATCTCATTCAGTTGTTAATCTAGTCATGCTGCACTTAGCAGTCAGGCTTAGACACCACAGGGTGGGGCAGAGTTCTTCCTGGGGGCGGGGCTATTGTTTTCTCTCAGGCTGCTGCTGCTCAGGGGTGTGGTCTGCCTGAGCAAGATGGCTACTGCTATATGGGGGAGGAGTCAGCACCGGGATCCCACCAGCTATTCCCATTTTTCTCTCCCCAAACCCTTCATCCCCAGTCTCTCCTCAGGCTTCTCTAGCCCACTCTGCTCCCATCTTTGCCAGAGCCCAGGGTAAGTGGCTGCAAATAAAAATTTATGCATTGGCTCTTTAATTGGCTCTTTGCATCTCCAGCTGCCCATATCTGGCAGAGAGCAACCCTACCACTTTTTGCAGCTGTCTGTTATCTGTGTACTTTTTGGGCTCTGGTGCTGTAGGATGGGGATCCCCACATATGGTTTAAACCCCACTCTTCTCAGGGAGATCCCACTAGCCATTAAATATCCCTCTGGCGCTGCTGCCCATGGGTGCCCAGCCAGCCTCTTGAGTTTCCACCACACTCATTATAGGTCAGGTTGTGCTAAAGCTGATTCTTCTGTCTGTCCAAGGTTATAAAGGCTTCTCTATCACTATTGTTAGTTGTTTGTTCCAGGTGATTTCTCCACCATTTAGTTGTAATTTCAGATTGGTTTGGGTGGAGATCAGTGTGACTTCTAGTCACTCCTCCACCATCTTGCCCCTTCTCCTATATACACCAAGTCCTGAAGTTGGCACACCAGTTGTCCATTATTGCCAGTGCCTATTTTGAAGTATACTCTTAACATAATTGTTAACATTTACCATTAGTGTTTTAAAAAGTTCTACTTAAAAGTTAATCTACTTTTTATATGGAGCAGAATTTATAACATTTATATTTGGTTTTGACTAACATAGAAACTGAGAATTTTATTTAAAAGAATTACAGTATGATATGGTAGAATAAGCAAGGATTTGAGATCTAGGTAGATTTAAGTTCAAATCTTGTCTTTTTTCTTACTACCTTACCTGTTAACCCCATGAGAATCACTGAATTCTCTTGCCTTGGTTTCCTCAAGTGCAAAATGGTGATGAAATTAAAATATTTCAGCCCTGGCTGGTGTGGCTCACTGGATTGAATGCTGGCCTGTGAATGAGAGGGTCACTGGTCTGATTCCCAGTCAGGGTACATGCCTGGATTGCGGGACAGGGTCGCCAGTGGAGGGGTTTGTAAGAGGCAACCACACATAGATGTTTCTCTCCCTCTCTTTCTCCTTCCCTTCTCCTCTGTCTAAAAATAAATAAATAAATAAATAAATTAATAATTGAAAATGACAATAGCCAACACATTGTCACATTGTTTTTAATAATAAAAACAATATTATTAAAAAAATATTTCAGGCCTGTAATAAAGTTTAGAAATAGTGTACATAAAGTGTTTTATAGGTAGCATGAATAAAATAAATCAAAGCTATTTTCATTAGGTTATGTAGCCCAGTTAGTCATTGATACAATAAGTAATATTTCCTGCCTGGATCCCTAGCATTTCACTAATAGCCAAGCCTGTATATTTCCTTATTTTGTGTGTTTGGTATTTTGTCATTAAAATATGAAATTTTAATAATCAGAAAACAACCCACGCAAAATAACTAAAATTTTATCTAATTATTTCCTTTTTGCATCCAGTAATTTATCTTGTTTTGCTAATGGGCACTTTTTCCAAGTGATCAAGTTAACATCAGTAATGAGAAAAACTCTCATGACAGGAATTCTGATGTGATGTGCTGAGGACGCAGCACTTATTAAGCATTCTTGCTAATTATGATCTAAAAATGAGGAAACTTCAAAAAAATCCAAATTGGAGAATATTCTATAGAAGCAAATGTGCTGTATTCTTTAAAAAAAGTCAATGTCATGAAAGATAGAGGCAGGCTCGGAAACTTTCCAAATTAAAATAGATTAGTAATGACAATTAAGTGCAACAAGTGATCCTGAATTAGATCCCAATTTAGGGGAAATTTTACCAGAAAGATCATTATTGGGAAACTGGTGGTATTTGAATATGGACAGTATATTAGGTAATAATACACATTAATGTTAAAATTCTTTATGAGAATATCATAAATATAAATAGACAAATAATTAGGTATACAGAGAGACAGAGACATAGCAATGACTAAAACAAATGTAATAAACTGTTAAAAATGGATAAATCTGGGTGAAGAGTATCCAGGAATTCTATATCCTATTTTTGCAATTCTTTTATAAGTTTGAAATTATTTAAAACTAAAAAAGTCAAAAAGAATGTATATTGTTTTAAAGAAAGCAAATGATCTTTTGATGCAACCAGTTGACTTTTTAAGTAGACTTTATATTGAAGTCTTATAAGCCCAAATCAGGCATGTCTCCCTTAACAACCTATTAAGATTAATTTATCTCAATTGATGCCTTATTCTCATGAATGTGCTTAAAAGAAGTCATGAGAGTAATGACTTCTCTCTTATCCTTTTAATGGGTGTCTCCCCTAGGCAAATATAATACAGTGTTATGGATAGATCTGCATATAAAAGTTTGCATTATTAATGTGAACAGAATTGATGATTCATTAGAAAGCAGCAATTACAATGAATGGTTTTGAATTTCTATATGCAAAAATTGGACCTGGCAAATAAAAATTAACCTTCTTTGGAAAAAATGTTTCAATTTAGCACATTGATCTTCAGAGAAAATTATTAACATATACATTTTGAAAAATAATTTTAAAATATTTTAATTTGTTTTCTCTGAGAATTTGAGAACATATCCCTCATCTAACTCTCTGAAATCTGGAAACAAGGTTAAATCTCACCTCTTGGTATTTAATATTTCAAAAGATAAACGGTAGTCATGAATGTTTTACTTTTCCCTCTTTATTAGGAATGTGAAATTCTTTATATGTAATGATCAAAATATGCTGTTCTCAAACATCATAAACATGGTACTATTACTTGGAATTGCATCATTTCTATATTCTCAACTTTGTGTGCATGCATTCATTTTAGGCTATAATTTTTGGATTCTTTTTTAAAAAATAAAATCAATAAATTTCCCTTATAAAATGAGCAAAAACTGGTTGCTAATTTATGTCATATATTCTCCAGCCAAGAATGGCCACAGGCTCTAAGAGGCCATGTATGTCATGAGACTGATGAAATCATTCCTATGTTGTGGAGGCTGAAGTAATGTTGTGAGTCCCTGGGTGGTCTGGCCGGATTTCCTGGTTGAATTAGAGCAATCTTTTATGTCATGGTATGCCTTGCCCAGGTTGTGCAATGTAATTAAAACCAAGCAAACCTGTTGTTCAACTACTTCAGTTCTGTTCCTCCTGTGTCCAAATTAGGTGATATCCATACAAACATGGTTCAATAGAATATTTGCCAGCTGATAAGGATTGTAAAAATTTCTGTGAACTTACTAAATTAAAAAAAATAATAATTTGAAAATATGCTGTGAGCCAGATGGTGCTTGGAAGGCGCTTTGAAAAGCAAACTTTATTGTCTAGATAAAATTCAGGTTCAACAAAGAACAGGTGATATCAGAGGCAATAGTTTTTTACAGGTGGCTCTCCTTTTCTCCCTTCTACCTACCTGGGCTATCCACAAGCTCCTTTATTCTCATACTAGGATGATGGCACAGGTTTGGTAGGTATAGCCTTGACACTAGCATAAAGCTTCTGCTTCTCACCGAGGCCCAAGTCCAGGTCATTGGAATAGGGATGAATGGATGGGTTGTTTTTGCTCTGGGCAGAAGGTGGGAGAGAAAGCAAGAAGAGTTCTATATGTGAATTGTCTCCATGAGAGAACATATTAAGTCCTTTTTTTCAATCATTTCATTTTTCTTTAGTTTTTACACAATGGCCTTAAGAGTCGGTCATCTATTTCTTTATAGTAGACGATTCATTATTTATGCTTTGTGTTCTGCCTTCCAAATTTATTTTGATGAAAATGTGGATCAACGAACTTTGAATTCAATTTTTACTGGTACTTAATTTGTTAACTCCTCAAGTATTAATTCCTTAAAGAAAAATAACAATTATGGTCCTGAAAAATGAATCTGGAAATTTTATTTTTCAAAGGAATAAAATAAATTGCTAACATCTCTTTGGGCAGTTCTGTGCTGTAACTTTCCACTGCAATAATGGAAATTTCCAGAATTTCTTTACAAGAACTGGTCTTGCATAAGATTTTTCTTCTCTGCTTTATTCGATAATGTTTTGAGCCCACAACTACTTTGCTACATTATGAGGACATATCAGGGTCTAGCCATGTAAAAATATATAGGTTATTAACTGCATTATTAACTGTATATACTAAAAAATATAAGTACTGAATGCCTACTATATGTAAGTCACTATGTGCCCATCTAATTGGGGAAATACATACATATCTGAGTAATTATAAAGTAATCACAGAAGTGTTAAAAGAGATCTAAAATGAAATAACTGATTGTGTCAAAGAGAGTCAAGGAATGTGGTAATATTTGATCAAGGCCTTAAAGGATGACTAGAGATTTGCCCAAGGGGTATACTCAGTGAGAGTAGACATTCCAGTTACAGGGAACATTGTTTGCAAAAGCAGGGAGGCCTGAAATGCAAGATAAATTCTGGAAGCAGCCTGGAATCACTGGCATTTAGGGTACAAGCATTAAGCATAAGTTTCTTTCACCAGTTGGCTGGCTCTCTCAGCTATTTCTCACATTCTCCTCTTAGTTTCTTTCTTTCTTCCTTTTTTTTAAAGATATTTATTTATTTATTTATTTATTTATTTATTTATTTATAGAGAGAGGGGAAGGGTGGAAGAGAGGAAGAGAAACATCAATGTGTGGTTGCCTCTCACATGCCCCACAGTGGGGACCTGGTCCACAACCCAGGCATGTGCCCTGACTGGGATTCAAACCACAATCCCTCGTTTTGCAGGCCAGAGCTCAATTCACTGAGCCACACCAGCCAGGGCTCTCCTCTTAGTTTCATTCCGGCTTCAGCTCCCGGTGCAACAGAGCTCTTTTTCTCCCCCAGCACCTCTGGTCATTGAGTTGGTAATTTCTCAGCTACTTTATGATCATCATACTCTTTTCATGAAAGGGACACACCTTGTGCCTCATATTATTTTCTTTAACAAAACCAGTCACGCCCGAACTGATTACTTCCCCTGTTTATTGGGGTTTATTTTCCCAACGACTTTTTGGCTGTTTTCAAGTCAAGTCCACCTTGAAAGAGTGAAGCTTTATCATCATTTAGGATAATTAAGGAATATATAGCAAATTCTGAAAATAACCTTGAGAAGTATCCAAAATGTTTTGAGAAATGCTAGTATCACATATAGACTATAAAGATGATTCTTTGAAAAGAACATTCCTTTGGATGTGCAAATTCTAGTATATTGTAAAATAGTCACATATTGTTAATTTTTTGGTGTGATAATGATATTGTACTTATTTTTAAGAGTCATTTTTGAGCTATATACTGAAATAATAAGGTGAAATAGTGTGATATTTGCTTTAAAATAATCCGTGGGAGAAAAGGGCAGTGCAGGGAGTAGATGAAATAATATTAGTGGATAGACATATGAGATTCATTATACTAGTCTATTTTTGTGTGTTTAAAACTTTCAATAATGAAAAGTCACTTTACATTATAGTCACATGTCATTTTGTCCTTGTATGTGAGAAAGGAATAATCGTTTTCATAAATATAAAGGCACATAAAACACTTATCAGTTCATTAGCCCCTCCATAGATTGAGAGAATCTGAGTTCTTTATAAGGACCTCTAATACCTTTTGCTGTAAAGAATTTTATATTTATATGTAAACAAATAATCTTTTAACTAAGTAGGCAATTAAACATGCAAATCAACAATTCTACCTTTTACCCCAAAGAGTGCACCACTTCCTATTTTAGCTTGTCATTGTCTTTTATTTTACAACACACTGCACAATGTATACTAATGAATAAATATTATCTAGTGTAATTGTAGAGGTATTTCCTCCTGTTATAATGTATCAAGTTTATTGATTTGTCTTCTTTACAGTGCCCTCGTCCACATACTTCAAAAGTTTTTAAAAAGAACTCTAGATATTTTTGGACAATAAAGATCTTGTTAAAATCAGGTCTTTCTTTAATTCAAATTGGTTAGCCTGTAGAATAGCTTATAGGATGGGACATTTCTAGCCCCTCTTCAGCATGTAAAATATTTTGTTACAGGAATGGTAAGGTAACTCAATGGGTCCTCTTGTTTTCTGTGTGAGCACATAGACTTCAGAGCACAGGGCAAGCTCCCCAGTCTGAGCTCACATTTGGACCTCAGAGAGCTGTTCAAGATGAAGAATTACCATAGGCAAGATTGTGCTCTTCTTGTTTAATTAATTCTGAACTCATAATATATGCATTTTGTAGTGGTTCTTCTTGCTCCAAATCCAACTTAATTAACACACCTTTAATTCTTAACTTTTTCATCTTATAAGTCACCTCTACAAATTTTAATATCTACATTCTCCAATATACTTTCCCTTTAGGTGAGTATTTCCCAAAGTGTAGCCGAAGGGCTGTTTCTGTTGCCTGGAGTGCAGCCCCCAACCACAGACATTCTTATCAGAATCTCTAGAGGTAAGGCCTGGGAACCGTGCTCCAGTGCACATTAACAACTGGCACCCAAGTTTAGAAGGAAGTTTTCATTTGGCTATGGAAAGGCAGGACCAAGAATAGAAATCCATTACTTTTCTCCTGCCTGTGCCCTTCTTTAGAAGTACATTTTCTCAAGTTGTAAAATGCATGTTGATTAAATGACAGCTTTTGCAGAAGGAAACTCTACATTTTTGGTGGCATTTTAGAAATATTAAGTGCAAAAATATCCATCAGTTCTAGAAATGGTGACATTACACATACATTTGCCGGTTGTTCCAGTTGTTAATTCACTTAAATAGTAAGCGCTTTTAAAATACAGATTTAACCATAAAACTCCTAGAACACATAGACAGTAAAATCTCTAACATTTCTTGTAGCAATATTTTTTCTGATATATAATCCTTGGGCAAGGGAAACAAGGAAAACTAAACAAGTGGACTATATCAAACTAAAAAGTTTTTGCACAACAAAGGAAACCATCAACAAAATGAAAAGGAAACCTGAGTAGGAGAAAATATTTGCCAATGATACATCCTATAAGGGGTTAATATCCAAAATTTATAAATAACTCATACAATTCAACACAAAAATAACAAACAACCCTATTTAAAAACGGGCAGAGGACATACAAATGGCCAATAGACACATGAAAAGATGCTCACTGTCACTAAGTGTCAGATGAATACAATTAAAACCACAATGAGACATCACCTCACACCTGTAAGAATGGCTATCATCAATAATAAATCAACAAACAGCAAGTGTTGGTGAACATGGGGAGAAAGAACACTTGTGCAAATTGGTGCAGCCACCATGGAAAACATATGGAAGTTCCTCAAAAAATTAAAAATGAAACTGTGTTATGACCCAGCAATTCCACTGCTGGATACCCAAAGAAACCAAAAACTCGAACACAAAAGAATATATGTACCTCTATATTCTTTGTAGCTTTATTTACAATAGCCAAGATATGGAAGCAACCCAAGTTCCCATCAGTAGATGTATGGATAAAAAAACAGTGGTACATATATACAATGGAATATTACTCAGCTAATAAAAAAATGAAATCTTACTACTTGCAACAGTGTTGGTGGACCTAGAAAGCATTATGCTAAGTGAAATAAGTCAGTCAGAGAAAGACAAATATCATTTGATTTCACTTACATGTAAAATGTAAAGAACAACATAAACCAACAAACAAACTTGAAATAAACTCATAGATATATAAACACACTGATGGTTGCCAAAGGGGAGGGAGGTTGGAGAACTGGATGAAAGAGGTGAAGGGATTAGAAAGTATAAATTGGTCATTACAAAATAGTCACATGGATGTAAAGTATAGGGACTATAGTCAGTAATATTATAATAACTGTATGGTGCCAGGTGAGTACTGGAAATATCAGGGAGAACACTTTGTAAAGTATATGATTGTCTACTATGCTATACAGCTAATACAAAATAATATTGAACGTAAACTGTCATTGAAAAATAAAATTTAAAAAATAAAATAAAATATAGTTTTAAATGGTTTGTCATTCTTTTAAAATTTTTAAAAATGTATGAGTATTTTGCCCTGGATGGTGTGGCTTAGTGGACTGAATGCTGGCCTGCAAACAGAAAGGCTGCCAGTTCAATTCCTACTCAGGGTAACTGCCTGGGTTGCAGTCCAGGTCCACAGTTGGGGGCTTTTGAGAGGCAACAATTAATGTGTCTCTTACACATTGATGTTTCTCTCTCTCTTTCTCTCTCCCTTCCCATCTCTCTAAGTAAATAAATAAATAAAAGCAAGCTTTAAAAAATTGTATTTTATGTCCATGAGGAGATACTGCTTAGGTAAGTTGTGGGGTTTTAGGTTAACAGTCTTCAAACTTTACCAATACATATACGATGATATTGGAAGACATTACAAGAGCTGTGAAGGTCAAAGAAGAGTTTTAAGGAACCAAGGTTCTGGATATTCAATTTCTCTTTGCACTCCTTAAAACTATTCAGAAAAAATAATGTATAGAGAGAGGACCAAAGGGCAAAAGTGGAAGCTCCTTCTGAGTTCCTGTTCTCCCTTTGATGCACTGATAGTTCAGCTACACGTGGAGCAATTTCCTCTGAAATAGATCCAGAAACTACCCAAGCAACTCCACATCAGGAAAACACCCACATCAAACCAGTAAGAAAGACTGAGACATGCTCTATCCATAAACCTCACCTCTAGCACAGCACCATACAATAGAGAGGGAACCTTTTCCCTGAGGAGTGAAGGGTTTTGGGCTGTATATTTAGTGTCTCAACTTTTAGGACTCCCACTTGACTGACCCCCAAAATACCGAGATCTGAAAGTCAGTGGGCCCCGCTTCCAAGAGACCCACAAGATCATAGCAAACAAAGATAATATTGTCAGTAAATGGTGTTGGGAAAACTAGGCAGCCACATACAAAAGGAAACTGGATTCCTTATTTTATACCATACACAAAAACAACTCAGTGTGGATTAAAGACTTGAATGTAAGACCTGAAACTGTAAAACTCCTAGAAGAAAATGTGGATGGTGGTACGCTCTCTGATATTGGTCTTAGCAGTGATTTTTTGAATTTGACACCAGAAACAAAGGCAACAAAAGAAAAAATAAACAATGGGACTACACCAAACTAAAATGCTTCTGCACAGCAAAGGAAACCATCAACAAAATGAAAAAGGCAACCTATGGAATGGGGGGAAAATATTTGCTAACCACATATCCAGTAAAAGGTTATGCAAAATATGCAGGGAACTCATACAGCTCAATAGCAAGAAAAGGAACTAACCCAATTTAAAAACAGGCAAAGGATCTGAACAGACATTTTTTCCAGGACACAGAGATGGACAACAGCTACATGAAAAGGTGCTCAACAACACTAATCAGCACAGAAATGTAAGTCAAAACCACAGTGAAATATTACCTCACACCTGTTAGAATGACTGTCCCCTGAAAAACAAGAGGTAGGTATTCATAAAGATACAGAGAAAAAGGAACTCTTGTACACTACTGGTTGGAATGTAAATTGGTTCAGCTGTTTTGTATGATGGTTCCTCAAAAAGTGAAAAATGGAACTACCACATGATCCAGCAATCCCACTACCAAGTATATAGCTCAAGGAAACAAAACTACTATATTAAAGAGATATCTGCATTCTCAAGTTTATTGCAGCATTATTCACAATAGCCAAAATGTGGAAATAACCTAAATGTCCATCATTAGGTGAATGGATCAAGAAAATGTGATACCTACATACACACGTGCACACACACAAAATGGAATATTATTCAGCCTTAAAAAAGAAGGAAATCTTGCCATTTGTAACAACATGGGTGAACCTGCAGGGCATTATGCTAGGTGAAATAAGCCAACCAGAAAAAGGCAAATACTGCATGGTATCACTTATATGTAGAATCTTAAAAAAAAAGTCAAACTCATAGAAACAGAGTAGAAAAGTGGTTTCATTGGCTAGGAGATGAGGCAAATAGGGAGAGGTTGATAAAAGGATACAAACTCTACATTATAGGATGAATAAGGTCTGAGGATCTAATGTATAATATGGTGACTATAATTGATAATGCTATATTGTATAATTGAAATTTGCTAAGAGAGTAGAACTTAAATGTTCTCGCTATCCTCCCCCACCATAAAAGTAAGTATGTGAGGTGAAGAATGTATTCATTAACTTGATGGGACAAATCCTTTTACAATGTATACTTATATCAAATTATCACATTATACAGTCTAAATATTTTATAATTTTATTTTTCAATGATACATTGATGAAGCTGAAAAATAATAAAAAACTGATCTTCTTGAGGATTCAAAATTTCCACCTCTTCTTTCATGCACCTCTGCACCTCTTCCCCTTTATGTCATATTTTAAAGAAGAAAGACCCCCTCTTACCCTAATCTTTCTGTACTGTATTACCTTGTGGTAGAAAAACCTCTGTAACCGACAGGGATAATTAGAAACATAGCATAGGTATATTGGTATGGGTGCTGAGAAAGGAGTCACATTAATGAATGAGTAACAATTCCATTTGCAATTAGATGGTTTTCTATTTTGCTTTCAAAGATGTACTATTAAGTTCTCAACTGATAGAGCACTAAAAGCAGGTTTCGGTGCTACGTTTCTCTTTAATTTTTGGCATATGATGCTGACAGAATGCAAAGAGATCAAGCAAATAGGAGAAAGGACTCATGGACATAGGCAACAATGTGGCAACTGCTGTGGGAGGGGGACAAAAGGGAAGGATAAATGGAAATGGAAAAAATACAATAAAAAATTTAAAAAAGAAGAACTGAGGGCAGCGCTGTAACAAAAGTCCTATTCCCACCTACTTATTTACATGAACAAGTTTTGCTTAACATTTATATTAATAATAAAACATAAAAGGTAGGGGAATAAAATGAGGTTAAACACTGTCTCGATTTAGCCATAAATGGTAAGTAATTATACTAAATTGATACTTGACCTAATTTTAGCAAATATTACATACTTGATCTAGTTTTAGCGAAATAAGTCAGTTCCCATCTAGTTCATTAAGAGAGACATTAAAACAAAAATTCAATTTTCTGTTTAATAATTGCTTATCAAAATGTATATTCATGTTGCTTTTATCAACAGTATGCTAATAGTAATTGAAATAATAACAATACAGAATAATTTTTAAACAGAGCATTATGGTCACCAAAAATTTAAAAATGAAATGTCAATATATATGCCTTTTGTTGTCATAATTAATATTGACAAAGACTTTCAAGGATATAAATATGTCATAGGAGGATGAAATAATTTAGTAAAAGCAGAATAGAAATATGAGTTCAAGAAGAAAAAAGGAAAGATACAAAATCTCTGATTATTAAAAATAGCTTGTTCATGTAATTTTAAAAATAGATGACATGATATTTGGATTCTATGTGCTTTATTTTTGAAAGTGCTGTAATACTTTTTAATAACAATATTTACAATACACTGGAATTTTCATTCTTTGTAACTATTTTAACTTGGGATGAAAAGTTTTAGATATCAGCTTAATAATGTGCAAGAGAATACAAAGCTTTACAAAATTCTTCTGAAAGTATTTGCAAGTAAAAAGTTTGAAGGCCACTATTTCAAGAACCCCAGTCAGAAATCAGTGTGTGGAAGGGACTATAATGGGGAAGAACGGGGGAAAATTGGCAGCGCTCTAGTTAGGAGATAATTGATTTCCTCCAGATATAAGGAATTTGAAATAAATTGTGTTCACAGTCATGGAAATAAAGAAAAACAGGCAGAAAGCAAAAGCTACTAAGAAATGAGAATTGTTAGTGTCAGTCCCTGCTTTGTTTTCTATAAAGTTTTAAATACTGGCATAACAATTTCCCAAGCCTAGCTTGATCTTCTCCCTCTCCTTTCCCTTCCATTCTTTCCCTCCCTTCCTCTTTCCTTCCTTCCTGTACTATTCATCACTTTGCTACATACCGGGACTCCTGAAACAGTTAATTAACATCAATCGGATCTCTGACATCTGATAGCTTCCAGCCTAGTAGAGAAGCTAACAGCTGAATATGATGCCGAAAGAGCGATATCACCTGTAGTTCACATTACTCCACTTCCCTCCCCTTGTAATATGCTAGAGGATAGGGAGGCAAAGCTCCATTTCCCAGAATTCCTGAGGTTCCACATGTGGCCCAGTCTCTCTGCCAAAGCAGACATACGAATGGCATGTTTTGAAGACAGAAGTGAGACGGAGGTGGCACTTCTGCTGTTTCCACTAGCAAGCAGAGATATGGAGGCTCTGGTTCTTCTATGGCAAAGTAGCAGGGGCCCCACGGTCTGGAGCCTACTTCTGTGGGTGCCAGGGACATCCATTTTGATGGCACAGATCTGGACTGAGGCAATGTGTCTGGAGCCAACAGCTGGAGCTGTTATTTCCTCATTCCCAAGCTTTCTGATTATTCCCCAGTTTTCTGACCATGGCATAGGCAAGAGCTACCTTTATTGGCACATCTGGCAATCATTCCTGGAAGCTCAGCCTGGAACCTGTTTCCCCAGATTTTCTAACAATTTTTTAAGTACCTAATTCATTATAGTAAATCCCTTTGAGTTTAAATTAGTTAGAATGGCTTTTTTTTTTTTCATCTATGCTTTTTTTTTATTGTTCAAGTACATTTTTCTCCATTTTCCCACCACCACTTTCCCCTGCCCCCTCCCCCACCACCTTCCCTCAATCCTTCCCCACTTTGGCTTTGTCCATGGGTCCTTTAAACATGTTCCTTGACTTGACCCTTCCCTCCCTTTCCTTGACCCCCTTCCCTCTTGATTCTGTTGTTTTCTTTTTTCTTTCAATGTTGCTGGTTATATTTTCCTTGCTTGTTTTTTCCTAGCATATATCATTAAGTTTCATACTATAATCTTAATATTCAAATGCCTGTGATTAATTTGTATTTGTAAACAAGTTTGTAATTTTGTGACTTATATAACTGTCTTTAAGTCTAGTTCTTTTTTTTTTCTCTTTCTTTCTTTTTCTTTTTTTAATTAATTTATTTACTTTTTAAATACATTTGTCTCTGCCTTCCCCCCACCTCTGTTACTGGCAACCAAACCCTTCCTGACACAGATGAAGCCCATCATTCCTTCCAGCCTCCTCTCAGACTCCTGTGCTGTTCCTAGGTCACTTTGTTGTCAAACAGCTGTTATCCTATAGGCCAATGATAACTCAAATAGTACAACTCTGAATCTAGTCTCTGGCATGACTTGTTCTGGTTGGTTCTCTCTTTGGTGAACTGAGGTCTCTCCTGCCCGATATCAGGGAAGATTGTTCCTGAATATATCTAAATGGTGGCTTCAGAGTATTGAAACCTTATATACTGTTTAATCTGTTTTTGTGCCTCCATGTTCCACCCACTTGCATTGGACTCCATTACTTCTTCTCGAGTCCTATAAACAGGGTGCCTTACTTGCCTAGCTTCTCCTCCACAGTTTGTCTTTTCTACAACTGAATCATTTCCTTTAGAGTATTCTGTTTAGTTGGCTTAAGAGTTCCCTAGAGAGCTAATTTAAAATGCAGATTCTCCACCCCAATCCTGATTCAGTAGGTCTTTGGTGTGGCTGCAAGTCTCATTTTTTAACAAATGCAGCAGGGCATTCTGACCCGTTAATCTTGTACTACACCTTGACAACTCTCTGATGTCAGGGGTTGGGACAAAGAGTAAGTCCTTGCTCCTTCCTTTTTACCTGCACTGTGGAGAATGCAGAAAAGAGAAAAGTTAAAGGTAGCCCCTAGGTTGTAAATTTGGATGCCTAGGATTATGACTGTAGCGCTGGTTCAAACAGGGAACTTAATAAGGTAAACCAGCTTGTGGAGGAAATAGTAAGTTCCATTTGAGATATGTTGGGTTTGACATCCAAAAGATGTTATATTGTTGGCAGCTTGTAATGGATTGATGACTCAGCCCCAGAGGTTGGTTAGTGGGATGGATTCTCTGTTGAGTGGACTTCAGAGAAGCATTGCTGTAACTAAGTTATTTCTTTAATGTGGTACAACCATGATTATCCTGAAGATGACATACATCTATTGGTATCATTCCCAATATGACATGGAGTCAAACACACTTTGTATAAGAAGAAAAGTGAGAAGACTCATGGTAGGATAATCAGTATTATTGGTTGCCTAGGAGATGCCTAAGGCTCAGCTCTTTCCCTTAGATTTCTCCTTCCCCTCTGCCTTGATCCTTACTTCCCTTTTCTCCAGCCCAGTGATAGATAATTGTGGCAGGAAAATTATGTAGGATAAACATAACAGAAGAGAATAAAACCTAAACCTACAAATATTATCATACATGTTTCAGTTGGCCACAAACTAGGCAGGGTAAAATAATGCTGTACTGTAGCTGTCTTACAAGTCTTTGCATAAATGAGAACTCTAGACTCATTTCAACTTATTGTAAAAGATCTGTTTCTTCTCCAAGATTTAAAGCCATTGTTTTAGAGAGGTTTTAAGCTCTTCTTTCAAGTGAAAGTTTTATGCAGAAATAATATTTCAGAAGTATAACGGTACTAGATTTAGTTCAAATGTATACCATTTATTTATTCCAAAGTTGTTGCTTAGGTTCATGAGAACAAGGCAGCAATTTTTATGGAGATAAAAATGTAAAACTAAGGTATATGGACAATGGTTGTGGGCAAAAAAATTTCTTTCCAAATTTATATTGATAAAATTCTGATTTATTCAAAAAAGTGGCTGCAAATGGAACAATTTTTAACATGTTTTGCAATCTTGGTATACTGTAAATAAACAGATAAGGTACCAAAACACTAATCCTGAAATCTGTCCTATAATCACTTAACTTTTTTCAGTGGGTCAGTCATAAATATTCATTGAACACTTAGTATGTTCTAGATACTGAGATTATATTAGAGAAAACAGACACCTGGAATTTAGCAGGGAAGATAGACACTACACAAATAATTGTAAGTAATTATAGGTGCATAAATTACTAGTTGAAAGAAATTCTAAGTATGCTGAGAATGTATAAAAGGTGACCTAACTTGTATAAAAGTGGTCAAAGATGTTTTTCCTAAGGAGATGATGTTTAAATTGAGACATGAAAGGTGAATAGGCAAAAGGAAGGGCAAAGAAAAGTGTTCCAGGAAGATGAGCCACGATGTGCAAAGACCCAATGTGGGAGAGGGCATGGTTTATCTGAGAAACTAAAATCATCCTGGCTTTTACTCAGTGAAGCTGGAGAGACTGAACTTTTTTTTTTTTTTTAAGTTTTAAAATTTAGTTCTTAGAATGGAAGGGAGGGAGAAGGAGAGGGAGAGAAACATCAACGTGCAAGAGATGCGTTGATTGGTTGCCTCTTGCACGCTCCCACCTGGGGAGCCAGTACTATATTAACCTTCAACCCTCCACCATTTGACCTATAAACCAAGAGGTATTCCCCCAAGAGGTGGAGAGGATGTCGCAAAGAAAACCAATGACAGAAACTTCAAATTTTGGGCTTAGTCTAAACCAAAAAAGTGACAGGCTGGGAATTAAAATCTGGGCTATAAACTTGCTGAGGGAGAGTATATTACAGGGCTTGCATTGGGGGCCTGGGAGAAGCACCTGTGCACAGTCTCGCAGGTAAAGATGATCCCCACGGAGCAATAGAGAGCAGCCAGATATTTTCCAGCACGGCCAGAAAGTGACAGTGAAGAGCGGGCTGACCAGGAGGGTGCTGATGAGGCAGTGAACACACTGAGAGCAGCAAGTGTCTAGAGAAGGAGGGAGGGATCAGTGTATATTGAGGTGGGGTTGGAGTCCATCAGTTAACATTTCTTATATCACTCTGACATATATATGTTAGATATTTGGGCCTTATTTAAAAGATAGTAGAAAGCTACTGAAGGATTTTAAATGGAAAACTGACTTAATGATATCCCTCTAGCTGGGCATAAAGAATGATTTGAAAGAGGTGAGACTGATCTAGAAGGAAAACTGCTAGAAAGATATTGCATTAGTCTGGGCAAGAGATAATGGTAGTCTGTACATGGATGGTACCAGTGGAGATAAAACAAAATGGACAGTTTATAGATATCTGTCTTAGTCTGCTTGCGCTGCCATAATAAATTATGTAATAAAGCTTGGATGGCTTAAAAAGCAGAAATTTATTTTCTCACAGTTGGTAGAAGCTGGAAGTCGCAGATCAAGGTCCACTAGGGTGGGTTTCTGGTGAGAGCTCTCTTCCTGGCTTGCAGATGGCCATGTCACAAGGCAGAGAGACATCTTTCTCTCTTTCTCTTCCTCTTCTTAAAAGGTCCCAGTCCTATGGGTTTAAGGCCACAAATTTATAATCTCATTTAACTTTAATTGCCTCCTAAAGCCCCTATCTCCAGATACAGCACAATGGGGGTTAGTGCTTCAACATACGAATTTTAGGGAACACAATTTAGTCTGTAGCAATATCTTACATTTTTAGGAAATAGTGCTTGATTGGATGTAGGGATGAGGTGGAAGAGGGTAGGGGAGTCAAAGGTGACACATTTCTGGCTTGAGTTGAAATGATAATACCATTTATAGAGATCGGGATCACTGGAGGTAGAGAATAGTTTTGGGAGAAATATCTGAAGCTAATGTTAAACATGTTTATTTTGAAGTATCTGTGAAATATCAAAAGGGGAATGCTAACTGGGTAGTTGGTTGCGTGGGTCTGGAATTCAGAAAAGACATATTGTTTACAGATGTAGATTTAGGACTCATCTGCTTAGAGATGGCCATTAAGCCATTGGAGTAGGTAAGAGTCCCTGGGGCAGTGGTTCCCAAACGTAAATGTGCATCAGAATCCCTTGGGCAGCTTGTTAAAATGGATTGCTTGGTTCCACCCTCAGAGTTTCTGATGCCACTGTGCTTTCATAGCGTTATGAATATTTTGAGGCTTTTAAAATATAGTGGTAAATTACAGAGAGCTCAGAGCAATTTATATTTTTTATCATTGGTATGGAAAGGCCATCTCACTGAACTCTTTATTGCATTGAATATTGTAATTTTTTAAATATTAGAGGCAAAAAAGTAAACTCATTGCAGTTTTATTTTGGTTATCAGTGTAATGGTGAACTTTTTTCCACATTTTAAAATGCTGTTTGCATGTCTTTTAGGTTTGGGTTAAAAAAAACTTTTTGTTTTTACATATTTATATATTAACATATTTATTCTTTGGCCCTTTCAATACACCCTTGCATTTTGTGATCAGCATATTTAGGAGAAAATTTGCACTGATAAAATGTACCCTAATGTGTGTGAGTCATCACAGTTAAGCAGGTCTTTAAAATTCACCTTTGTAATATGATGAAAATACTACTGCTACTTTTCCAAGATGAATAATATAAAAATGTAGCTTATATAGTGCCAGAGACAATTTCCATGTCTATGTAGCGTAAGTAAAACCAAGACATTTTCATTCTGATTGACCTTAGGTTGTCCTACAGTCTTTTATGGGGTCAAGGGCCCAGAAATTCTTCCTCTTTTTCTAAATGTAGAACACATTTGACTAGTTCTGGTAAACTGGCCATGACCTAATGTTCCATTGTTACATGACCCCATTTAATGGGAAAGCCAGCCCAAATGCTCAGCTAGAGTGCAGTGAATCTACTGATGGCAACACCAGATCCTGCTGAACTCCAGCTGTCTTGTCTCTACAGCTCTTCCAGTCAGCAATGTTAGGTAACTTGAAATAATACTTCAGCGTATGCTTCAAACACTTTATGACTCTTCTTTGGTCTGCAGCCTCCTTGTTAATTTATCATAACATCTGCCTTGGCCCCCTGTCATCACTTCTTTTGGCATCTGACAATCTCAATGCCGTGGAACTGGGATTAGGTCTGGTTTGATGGCTGTGAAGCAAGTGTTCCCACAGTCATCATCAAATTGCATTTCTTAAACACCAACCCTAGAGTTAGTTAATCATAGAGATACTTTCTGGGCTCTTTGAAGTGAAGGATAGCCATCATATTTTGCAGAAAAAAATGTACAAAGACATAATCTGGCGTCAGAGCAAGGTCAACTCTCTTCATATCCAAAGGACAATTGAATTTTACAATATTTTTTTTTACTGCGAATGGAGATTTTGGGATCCTCCACCTCTTCTTAAATTGGGGAAAGAGCAAAGCATGGTGAAATGGACTTGAACTTTGTGATTAGACAGACCAGTCTTCTGGCCGTGTGACCTTGAGCAACTTTTTTCATTTCTCAGAATTTGTTCCTTTATTTGTAAAATGAGGTAATACATTTCTTACAGGACTGTTGTGAGAATGTGGAAACATGTAAAACACATTGCAGGTGCTCAAATGTCAGTTCCCTTCCCTATTGACTATGAGTAGCCATCATTTTATGGAAAGAGTTGTCAGTACATGACTAGGATTCAGAAAGTAAATTCTTTAATGAATAGCCTGATTCTTGAGTAATAATGGCTCAGCAGCAAGGGCTTCAGTAATTGTTTTATTGCTTTGAACTTCCTTTGGCACAGGGCCCCACCCAGGCCATATGAAAAGAAATACCCCTGAGCAGCTAAGTGTTCCTCAATTGTAAGCACTTTCAAAACAAATTTAAAAAAAAGAATTTAATGGACAGGAGTCAATTAACTACAATAAATATTGCATATGAAGATCAAGATTCACAATAAATCCAAGGGCTCTTATATGTTATATCCTTAGCATGACTATCTCCTTATTTCTTTTTACAGTTCATGATGGGTGACATGAGGAGACAGGAACTAGAGACAGAGAATGTTCCAGTTTTGGGCTCCATTGAGGGCTTCTGGTGCAGTTTCATGTCAGGACTCCACTTTTTGTTTGCTGGAGATGTTTCACAATTATACTAACATGATAATTAAAACTTCTGAAAATCACAAATTAGCGAGAAGCTGGCTTTGCTTTAGACCCTGTTGATGGAGAGTGAGGTGGAACATGTGATATACGCTGATTATCTGTCACCCATATCCACCTATTAAAGCACAATCTCTAGTCACTAAGCGAGGCGTGGTCAGCTTGGTATCACTGCTGTGTTTACTCCAAAGAAAAGTTCTTCTAAATTAAAAAAAAATTCACTCTTTTGATTAATTCAGGCTATGTGTATACACAACCTCCAACCCCTTCTAGTTCACATTTAACAACTGTAATTATTTGAGTGTATTTTCCTTTAAAAATACCAAATAGAGATATGAAAATCAGAATTTATATAAAACATAGTGTAATTTAGAGGCTGGTTGTTAACCTTATGAAAATGAGTTCCTTCTCTAGTTGGAACTTTTCTGGTTCAACTAAGTTGCTGATAAGACCATGGAAAAGCCAGGCAGGGATGCTTGGGAAGAGCTCTAGTCTAGATTCTAGGGCTATTACCAACCATTCTTCTCTTGTTGGTTATATCGCATAATTCTCTGCTCTTCAGTTCTATAATATTAGAGATTACTTCAGTAATATTAGAGATTTGAGCAAGATAACCTCCATGGTTTCTTCTGTAAATTCAAGTTTCAAGAATTCATCTAGTATGTAGACAAAGGCCCAAACTTCTGTCTTGGACATTCTGAGTCACTTAAGGAATTATATTAATGAAGTCAGGAATTTCCCAAACTCTATTCCCCATAATTTCATAATTCTACCAATAAGTGCAACTGGTAATAGAGTTCTAAATATTTTATTGATTTAACATTAAATTAAAAGGTATACAGAGGAAAAAAAATGGTTCAAATTAAAAGCATGCTAATGTTTCACAAGATAATGAGTTTATTCAAAAAGCTTGTAAAATCTTTAAGTACTGCAGTATTATGCTTTACAGCTTGTATCTATAAAGTCTATTGGGCAATGCCTTTCCTATTTGATTCAAATTTTGCAAGTTGACATTAGTGAGTACACTTTCCTTCAAATCACACCTATTGTAGTACTTGACTTGAGTCCTAAATTTAAATTCATATTGCATTAAAATTCCCTTGCATTCTTCTGATATATTAACTACATTTTTGGACATTTAGGATAACTCTCATTATTTAAAACAATTTGAGAACTGAAACTCCACTAACCATAAGAATGACTTTAAAAGTGACTCATCTACTTTGGTGGTCAGCCTATCTTTTTAAAAGTTAGGTTTGAATGGAAAATTGAGAAAGTGAAGGACTATTAATAATGACAGAAGGTGGGTGTATAAACAGGTGTAGTAGATTGTGGTGACAGAAATGTGAAATTGCTGCAATTCTAAAGAACCACATCCCTATTTTTTTGTCACCTTCTCAGCAAATGGTGGTTTTATGACTCGGAAAAAGATGTACTGATGAGATAGACAAGACCATTCGCATCTTTTTCCCTTAAGAGAGTGAAAAGATTTCAATGTAAAATTTTAGGGCTCAAAAATAAGAATGAGTATTATTTGTTTTAATCTAAAGTTTGTACTAATTAAACATTTTCACAAGCATTTATAATGATCATGATCAGGAAGTCCTTCCTTTCTCACATCCAGGGAGTCATCAGATCTCACTGACTCTATTTCTTAAATATCTCCAGCTGCATCCTCTTTTCTCTGTCTTCACTGTCACTACCTAGGCTGACACTATTATCATTTCTTACCTGGCTGACTCTACCAGTTCCCAGCTGCTGGCTCTGTCTCCAGCATTGATTCTCTGTCAGCAACTTGACCTTTTAAAACACAAATCTCATCATGGCCCTCTTCTGTTTAAAAGCCTTCAAAGCATTCCCATTGTCTTGAGAATAAAATTCAAAATTTCTAGCATGACATACAATATTCCTTATGGTCTGACATTGCCCTTGTGTTTTGGCATATCTGCCAGCACTCTCTTCTTCTCTGCAACTCAAGTTTTTGGTCATGAACTAAAGTTTAGTTCTCTGAATTCACATTGCATTCTCAGCACACTTCTCTGCACATTCTACTCCTCTTCCCTGGAATGGCTTTTCTCACCTCTTCTCGGGTGCTCTTACTTTAAGACTCAGCCACCATGTCCTTTCTTCATCTTTAATCATTCTTTCAGTTTGGTGTTACACCAGTTTGTCCCCAAGCACGTCTCACTGCGTATTTCACTCTACCTGAAATTGTACCTCATGATTGCACTTGCTCGTGTTTCTCTATGCTGAGATCTCCTGGAGGAAAAGAACTCTGTCTCATTCACCCTTTGCTTTCAGCATTTAGCATGATGCCTGGCACAAAGTGGGTATTCTGTAAACATATGTTAAATAACCAATGCATAAATAATCCAGGAAAGAAAAGTTCAACATGGAGAAACTTTAGAATGGGATTAATTATGAAAGTTTGGGTTCAAATTGTTTTTAATGCTATTGGAGCTGCTACAACCTACAACTGAAAGGTCCAAAAGAGTACAAAAAAGTCACAGTAAACATGATTTTCTACTTGACTAAAAAGAACCACATTAAAACAACCACCACCTTTCTTGATACTCTTTTATTTTACTTGGAAAGAAGAGGCAACATTCCCCCTGCCCCATAATTTCATAAATTCATAATTTCCCTTCTCTCAAGCCATAGTTGTCACTTGCTTCTTAAATCTCTGTAACATTTTCAATTTCAGTTAAAACAGAAACTGTTTACACCTCTTCATACACTTGTGTAAAGTTATTAGAATTTTACTTTTATGTTTACTTATATGTAATTCTGTGAAAAATGTAAGTTCCAAAACCATCTACTTTCATAGAAACAACAAGCAAAACAAGGGTGAATCTCCCTAAATGTGGGCATCCAGGAAATATTTCCTTATTGTGTTGCAGTCAGTCAAGACCTGGAAGGTCCACCTGAGACTCAGGTAAGTGGAAGAAAATGCATGGAGCCATGGGGAGGCTTGACATGCTTTTATTCAGGTGTGGGTGAGCCATGCATGACACATGCTGCATGTCTGTGTCTATGCACACAGTGAGAAGCCCCTCCCTCCTTAAGTACTAGAACAAACAAAGCCAGCAAAAGGCCACACTGTTAGGTAACATAGCGTGATTCTGTGCATGCAAGCCTGCTTCATATTATGGGAACTGTTTATCGGACCCAGTCTCAAGACTATGAGAACACTACTTCATCAGGCCCATTCAAGGTTGTGAGAAACTGCTTTCCTTAGTTACCCAGACACCTCCTCTGGGTGAGGAAGCCAGACTGCCTCTATTTACCCTACACTTATTTTTCTATATGCCTGTCATTCTGTGAACTTGATTTTTATATAAACCCCAGTAGAAAGGCTAGAATGAGAGGTGACAGAAACTTGGTCCCAGTTAATTTGGACTTCCCTTTCCTTCTTGAAGTTTAGGGGCTGATATAATCCCTGGGTGTTAGAGGGGTAGAGAGAAGGGGTGTTTGGTCCTTACTCTCGTTATCTAACCAGCTATATTTCAAGTGTTTTCGTAATACACACATGAACAAATGACAGGGTACAACTATAGGCCACACCTGTAAATTACAGGCCGCAACTGAAAATTATCTGAAATGAACTATTATAGACCTCTGAGATACTAAAAGCAAAAGTGATAGCATACTGCTCTCTACCAGAACCAAGTGATCTATTTTATTATGTAAGCTCCATGCAGTTGGCATGCCCTCTGAGAACCTAAAATCAACCTCAAATAAGTTTAAAATGTTATACAAGGTTAATGCTTATGAATCCTACACAAATGAACATATTGTATAAGGTTCTATGTATGTAACATTGGATTGAACAATAAAGCTGGAAGTAGATGTTTTTTATTTAGAGGAAATCATGATTGCCAAATCTCATAGTTTTAAACACAAAGGGAAATAATAATTGCTTTGAAATACACAAAAAGTATAAACCCACTCAGAACTACATATGTGTCAGGGTGGCCTTGATTATAACAATAGAAAAAATCAGAAAAATACATTTTGAGGTATTAACACAGTAGCAAGATCACTGGTGATTTAATACATTTTTCTTTTTTTTAATATACTAAATTCTATAATACATATGTATTGTTTTTAGAATAAAGGTAATTAAGTTGCATTTCTAAGTTTTGCTTTTGAGGGTCTTGTTACTGAGATAGCAGGGGCTGCATGTGTGCATATGTGTGCACCTGATAAGTGTGAGGGTAACATGAGTGCACCAGAGAGAAACTCAAGTGATGATGGAAATTGGGAGGGCAAGCCAGTAATGTAGATGAAAGAAGAAGGCAGATAAAGGAGAAAGGGCATGCTTGTCTCAAGGATGCAGCTATTATTCACTGCCAGTTGACCGTTGCAGTATAAGGCTACAGCTCTATATCAATTTTCCATGAGAAGTCAGATAACTAGATTTTTATGTAAAATTTTTAAATATTGCAAATAAATTATGTTTAAATCATCAACACTGTATATGCTAAGCCAAAGATGCCTGCAAGACAGAGGTAGATTCCAGGCAGCACATTTGGACTTCTGCTCAGACCTCTTGGTTCATACTTTGATAAATTAGTTTACAGTGTTTCCCAACATGTTTGACACCAGGGCATGCATGAAAATACAATAATATTTGTACAGCACACTGAAAGGTGCTTCCTGTTACCTAGGGGTATCTGAACTGTGGCATCCTAATGTTAGGGTCGCAGTTCTCCCCACAAATTATTGAGGAGCTAACTTGGGCATCCCTGTAACCCACTTTAATCCATTGGCAGCACCCACTATGGCATGCCCCACTCTGTATTAGAAAGCATGGAATAATATCTGGAGGAAATGAGATGAACATAGCTTTTGCTGTTGGTAAAATAGAGAACAGGGATGTGAAGAGAAATCCCAGGATGGGGAGAAGTATTTGGTGGGAAGTAGGGAGGGTAGCTGGCTGGGATGGAGCACCTCAGTGAAGAACATAACTAAATCCTGATCAGTTGGTGTAAGTTCCTTAAAGACAAGGAGTGTAAAGGACTTTGTATCCCTGGGGCCTGGCACCAATGCTGAGGTAGAAAGTGCCTAAAAAATATTTGTTGAATGAAGGAATGAATGAAATGGAACCCCACGATGGTAATTCAGGAGGGAGAGGCCTTATCTCAAGATTCTACCACTTTCTGAGGGTGGAAGGTAAGAGTAGTCTCTTATCTACCCAACCCATGGATACCTATCACTCCCTCCTCCTCACCCCCAACTGCCTTTCAAAAATCGTTTTCTTATCCCTCAAAAAATACTCTCAGGTTTATATTTTCTTTCCTCTCCCCCTATCCCCCATTGGGTAGGATGAGAGAAAGGAAAGTTTAGTTAGTTTTAATCAACTAAGGGTGCACAAAGATTTCTAAGACACAAGAGGGCCTAAAGATAGATTTACTGGATACATCTAGTTTCTGGAGCTTCAACTCCCTTCATTCTCTTTCAAACAGATCTGAAAATACCCTTGCTGTGTGCTTTCTCTTTTCCCGCCTCTCCTAACATAAGTCCCTCCCCTCCCCCTCCTACATAATGAAAGAAAGGCATCTCTCCCTCTCAGATGTTGCACACTTCTGGGGTGCCAGGCAAGAAGATAATTCAAATCAATGCTGTAATCCCCTCACCTCTTCACCCATTCCCCACAGCCCGCTCCCATCTGGCAACCATCAAAAAGCTGTCCATATACATTATTCTCTTTCTGTTCTTCTTCTTTGCTTAGTTTGTTTTTTAGATTCATTTTTTTGACAGATATGTATATTAATTGCTATTTTATTGTTCATAGTTTTGATCTAATTTTCTTAAGTAAGTCCCTTTAACATTTCATATAATAATGGTTTGGTGATGATGAACTCCTTCAGTTTATTCTTGCCTGGGAATCTCTATCTGCCCTTCGATTCTAAATGATAACTGTGCTAGGTAGAGCAATCTTGGTTGTAGGTCTCTGCTTTTCATGACTTTTGAATGTTTCTTGCCAATCCCTTCTAGCCTGCAAAGTTTCTTTTGAGAAATCAGCTGACAGTCTATTGAGAACTCCCTTGTAAGTAACTAACTGCTTTTCCCTTGCTGCTTTTAAGATTCTTTCTTTATCTTTAACCTTTGGCATTTTACAAATAGTTACAGAATAGCCATGGAGATGTAAAGTACAGTAAAAGAAATGGAGTAGCCAGAGAACTTATATGCATGACCCATTGACATGAGCAATGGTGTGGAGATTGCCTGAGGGAGTGAGGGTTGCTGGATGGAGGGGGGCAAAGTAGAAAAATTAGGATAACTGTTAATAGCATAATCAATAAAATATAATTAAAAAAGAAAAAATGTGTCTAATAGAAAAAAACAAATTAATGGTGTAGAGAGTGAGAGGGGGAAATAATTAGAATACTTTTGAAACTCAGAAAGTTTTCAATTCCTTACTCTCTACAAAATTAAAGGAGGAATTAATTTAGTGGTTAGTCAGTGACTCATTAAAAAATGATTTTTCATGATACATTAGTATTTGATTTTAGTTGTCTTACTGTAAGAGATTCAAATAATTGCAGGCTATGCTATAATAAAATTGCTTTTTCAGGCCCATCTTCTCTTTTACATTAATGTTTGTTCAGAGCTTACATTTAAAAAAAGAATAAAATATATGTATAATTCTGGCAACAAGTAATGTTAACCCATAGATACATTAACTAACTGAAAAGAGTCTCCATTATCTCATTAAAAGATACATTTATAATAAAATTTTAACTTTCTATACCTAACATTAATTTAAATGTATCAATTATGTTGTTTGATCAATTTTTTCTATTTAATAACTGGTGGAAACTAAAATACAGAAGAAAAAAATAATAGCATTTTAGAACCAGAGAATATTTTAATTTTTATGCATATTTTTATTGCAAACAATTATGTTAGAGTAATCAAGGATTTTCAAGCATCAAAATGTGGCATATTAGGATAAAATTTTGGGGGGAAATGGAATTGAAATATAGGTTCAAGGAGAAAAATAAGTGATGAGAAATTTTGACCAATTAAAAAAGATTTTGTCCACATATTTTAAAATGGATGATGGGGGGATCAAACCTCTATGGTATTTACATTTCCTTGATTGTATTTGAATGATATAATAGTTTAATTTTAAACACATCAATGCTAATAATACACCAGAGATCATATTTTTGTCACTATTTAAATATGTGATGAAAAAGTTTAGGTGCAAATTTAAAAATGTATGAGGGAATATAAAGTGTTTCAAATTATTTTAGGGAGCATGCAAGCAGAGTCTAAAGACCACTGACGTAGGATCCAGGCCTAGGACCAAACAAAATTGTATTTACTTTCCTCAGTATAATTCTAAGATAGACTCCATCTTTAGAATTACAATAATTGGTCTTATCTTTTACTTCTTCAGTGGAGCAGATATGAAAGGATGCAGCAAGAAAATCTCAGTAATTAGCTGTTCCCCTGTAATAAGGAGAAAACATCTGGAGTAATTAGTTTTAAGTGACTTCTAAATGCAGATGATTCACAAACTTATACTTCTAGCCCAGATCGTTCCTCTGTGTTCTATTGACATTTACAGCTACCTGGGACAGATCCACGTGACATCTCTTATGGGCAGTTTGCCAGTATCATGTTCACTATTCCAATTCTGATACCATGATTCCCTTCCCCAAACCCCAAATTGGCTTATTTTCTCAATAAATATTTCCTTCCACAGCATTTAGGCAGGGTGGGCTCTTGCTCCTGTCGCAGCGGTGGCTGCCACCACTGATATGTGCCTGGGTTGCCTAGAAGCTAGAGCCAGAAAGAGAGAGAAAATAATGCGATAAAATAACAGGTGATTTCTTCTGTTTTTCTCTCAGCATTAGGGTCCTCTTTCTTGCTTCTTGGGCCATAACTCAGGCCTTCCTCTGGAGGACATTCTGTCCAGGCCGTTTCCACTTCCAGTTTCACACTGTCCAAAGTTCAGGCCGGGAGATATCAGAGGGAAAAGAAAACGGGAAATTCCCTGCTGGTTCAGCATGACTTCAGATTCTCATCTTCTTTTCTAATCTGCCTGCTGCAATTTCATTTTAGAGTAGTCATGCTTTCTGTCCATTTTATATCTGCATTCAGTGGGAAAGAGGATAGAGTCAGCTTATCCGGAACTAGAAACTCTGTATTCTGTACCTTAACTTTTATTCTAGGATAAGCATTTTCCATTAAAAAAAAAGTTAATGGGTGCACACTACACCCTCGATTGGACATTTAAGCTATTTCCAGTTTCTCCCTGTTCAAATTATGATTATTAGGAGAACTCAGGAAAATCTCTCTTTCTGGGGCCTACGCCTTCCAAGCAAATTCCTGTTATAATGAGACTTTCTCCTTTTTGCCATCAGACTGTCTCTTAAATGAGCTCAGTCTAATAGGTGTTAAGTTAAAAGCAACATTGAGCAACTCTGTTACAGTGCAGTGGTTTGAATTTAGGGGCAAATGTTGTATATAACCTGACAGACTGTGACTGGTTTATAGCATTGTAATTTGAGGGTGCATGGGTGGTCCAGTCAATTCATGCCTTGCTGGTGTTGTCAATATCCATGACTATATCTGGATAGTCTCATAAATGTCAGAACCCTCTGGCTCTCTGTCTCTTTGGGACAACATGGAGTAATAGGATGCAGGACAGTGTGTTACACTTGCTGACATGGGCAGAAAGCACCACTTCCATCTCCATGGGTGTAAGGCAGACCCTGTGATCCTGGAGACACATAGACATCCAGGTGCTTCCAGTCCTCTCCACAGTCAGTGTGCCCTTGCATCTTCACTGGAGTGGTAAGCAGTATAACCCTTACTCTCTCCTGGGTAAGAACCTCATCCTTCCACTCTGCTGAGTCTACAGAGGGCTGGAGGTGGCATATAACTTGCTTTGCATTTTATTGTATATCATATCATGAGTCTGTATTCTTCATGTAAGGGTTCACTTGATTTGAGGAAGAAGAACAAGATTTTACCACCTATAGGGTAGTAGAAAATTACTCTGATTTTCTTCTGTCAGGATTAATCTCTCTCTATGGTTAGATTTCTCTCCAGAAAGATGGAACCAATTTATATGTCCACTAAAAAGATATTAAAATGCCTGTTTTACTACACCCTTACCAGTAACTCTCATTTTGAATATTCATTAACTTAACAGATGAAAGATGGTGTTTTTTTATTTTAAATATTTGTTCCTATAATTGCCGGTGAAATGGAACATTTTTCCATGTTCACTGCTAGCTGAATTTCCTCTCATGAATTTTCTGTTCTTGTTCATTGCTCACATATTTCCCCATAGTTCTTAAGTGTTACATATTTAAAGATTTAATATTTTATATTTATTGTTTGGAAAAACCAGAATGGAAATATAAAGAAATATAGTGAAATGTTATTCTCTGGTTCTTCTTTTAAAGTATATTTTATTGATTATGCTATTACAATTGTCCCATTTTTTTTCTCTCTTGTATCCCCCTCTGCCTTGTACCCACCCCCCAGCATTTCCCCTCCTTAGTTCATGTACATGGGTCATACATATAAGTTCTTTGGCTTCTCCATTACCTATACTGTTCTTAACCTCTTCCTGTCTATTTTGTACCTACCAATTACACTTCTTATTCCCTGTACTGTTTCCCCCATTCTCCTCCCTCCTCCTCCCCACTGATAACCCTCCATGTGATCTCCATTTCTGTGATTCTGTTCCTGCTCTAGTTTGCTTAGTTTGTTTGTTTTAGTTTTTTAGGTTCAGTTGTTGATAGTTGTGAGTTTGTTGTCATTTTACTGCTCATTGTTTTGATCATCTTCTTTTTCTTTAAGTCCCTTTAACATTTCATATAATAAGGACTTGGTGATGATGAACTCCTTTAACTTTACCTTATATGGGAAGCACTTTGTCTGCCCTTCCATTCTAAGTGACAGCTTTGCTGGTTAGCGTAATCTTGGATGTAGGTCCTTGGCTTTCATGACTTTGAATACTTCTTTCCAGCCCTTTCTTGACTATAAGGCTTCTTTTGAGAAATCAGGTTGTTACAGAATAGATCTGTTTTTAGGGACCAAGATACTGTTACCAAAACAGGCCCCCTCCCCTGAGGTCTTTCTGTTCTAAGTTCATCCTGTCCACCTCCAGGAGTTAGGAATTGTGGCTGTCAGTGCTAGAGTTTGGTAAAAAGGAAAGGAACTATTTATTCAAAGTTCTATGGGTTTAGAGTAATGGCAGAATGTCACCATTAAATCTCAGAGTCCCTTTAAAACACCCACAAACACACACACAGTCCTGCCTCACCTTGCCAAACCAGGCCAGTAAGGGGTACCATATCTCAGGAAAAGAAAAAGAAGTCTGTAGCTCAGCTAGGCTCCTGTTCTTAATCCAAGACCACAACTTCATGGTGGGCCATGGAAATCCTTCTGCATTCTTTCAAACCACTAAGAGAGAGCTCCGCATCGATAACATCTTGTTTTCCTGCTTCCTAAGCCGTGTGGTCAAGGGAGCCCCTACTTCACTCCAACACTGTGTGGTTAAGCTCCAGCATGGTTACCATGCCTGGGTTTAAATCCAGGTGTGGATATTCCTCCGTAACTCCATTCCCAGCTCCTCCAACAATCGGCTACACCTGCTAGCACTCCTGTACTCTCTTCCTTTCTTGGCTTCCATAGTTAGTCCAGGGAGGCGTGGCCTTGTGGCGTGGAGCAAACCATCTCCAAGCTCTCCCACAGATGCTGTAATCATGGGTTAAAGTCATACCCATCTCCCTAGCTAGCCTGCTGTTATTGACATACAAAATAACTGTTTTTGCATATCAGTATGAAGTTAGCCTGCTGTTATTGATATGCACAATAACACACCTTTACAAGCTGACAGTCTTATGGGAACTCCTATGTAGGTAACTGTCTCCTTTTCTCTTGCTGCTTTTAAGATTCTCTCATCTTTAATCTTGGGTAATTTAATTATGCTGTGTCTTGGTGTGTTCCTCCTTGGGTCCAATTTCTTTGGGACTCTCTGAGCTTCCTGGACTTCCTGGAAGTCTATTTCCTTTGCCAGATTGGGGAACTTTTCCTTTGTTATTTTTTCAAGTAAGTTTTCAATTTCTTGCTCTTCCTTGTCTCCTTCTGGCAACCCTTTTATTCGGATGTAGGAATGTTGAAAGTTGTCCCTGCAGTTCCTCAGCCTGTCCTCATTTTTGTGAATTCTTATTTCTTCCTTCTGTTCTAGCTGAATGTTTATTTCTTCCTTCTGTTCCAAATCATTGATTTGAGTCCCAGTTTCCTTTCCTTCCCTGTTGGTTCCCTGTATATTTTCCTTTATTTCACTTTGCATAGCCTTCACTTTTTCCTCTATTTTGTGTCTGTACTCTACAATTTTTATGAGCTTCCTGATTACCAGTGTTTTGAACTCTGCATCTGATAGGTTGGCTGTCTCCTCGTCACTTAGTTCTATTTTTTGGAGCTTTGATCTGTTCTTTCATTTAGGCCATATTTCTCTGCACATCTTTTACCTTGTAAGTGGTGGATCCTTAGGTATTTGCCAGGGTGGCTCAACCCATGTTGTGTTGTGGAGCTATATGTGGGGAAGGGGTCAGAGAAGGAACAATGTCACTTGCTTGGCTCTTGCCCTGTTTTCAGTCACTTCCTCCACTACTCACAAGCAAATTGGGCCCTTTTGGTGCTGATTCCTGGGTGGGTGGGTTTGAGTATATTCTAGGACCCTGTGGGTCTCTCCAACGAATTCTCCTGTTAGGCTGGGAGTTTATCCCACCGACACAGCTCCCATAGGTTTTTACAGCCAGAAGTTTTGAGGCTTTAGGTTTTTTGAAAACCTGGATTGCACAGTCTGTCTCCCTCCCCAGTCATCCCTCCCAGTTTATAGGCTCACGAATGTGGGACTGCCTGGTTGTCCAGCTGCTGCCTTGCTATGCTTCCTCTCCGCCCCAGCTGTCCATCTTTGCCCATCCAACCGGTCTGGAAGAATGTTTCTTCTTTAACTCCTTGGTTGTTGGACTTCCATACAGTTCAATTCTCTGGAAGTTCTGGTTGGTTTTTGTTTTTAAATTTGTTTTTGTCCGTCCTTGGGTTGTGCGAGGAAGTGAAGTGTGTTTACCTATGCTTCCATCTTGGCCAGAAGAGCTATTCTCTAGTTCTGAAATTTTTTTTGTGGCATTGTTTATTCTATGTCTATATAGGAGAATGGTGGCAAAGTTTCCATTAATAACTGAAATCTAGAAAGAATCCAAAAGCTTAAATTAAGATAGTGACAAGTTTTGTTCTTCCAACTAACTTTCTGATCAAACAGGTTCAAATGCTCTCTTCCTGTTCTGCCTGTCCTCTGGTGGAGGTGCAAGAGAGCAGGCAAGGAGATCAGACAAGTGACAAAGGGGAGTAGTGCAAAAAGACTTCAGGTTTGCCTAAATGGCAAACCAGCCCCTGAGTAATTAAAGAGTGTTTGGCTTAACAAACCTCTGCTCCTTGTTCTTTCTATCATTAAATATCATTACTATTAGACTATTATTCTCAAACTAGTACTGTCCAAAGGTCCTTCTTTCCATCTTTTGGTCTTGCTGACCTGATTTTTCCTGCACAGGAAGAAAAAAAATTCCCCCAATTCTATATCTGGAAAAGAACACAGGTTGGTACAAAGAGCAGTGGACTGGGAAGTGAGGATTCTGTTCCCCGTTCTGGTACTTGCTAATTAGTTGCGTGGCCTTGGATAATTCCCTTAATCTCTCTGAGTCTAGGTTTCTTTATCTGTAAATTAATAATAGTAATATTAATAGCTCTATTGTGAGGCCCAAATGAGATAATGGTAGCAAAAGTGCTTTGTAAACAATAAAGATCTCTGCAGATCTAGAGCAGTGATTTGCAACCTTTTTCATCTCATGGAACATATAAACTAAGTGACTAAAATTCTGCAGCACACCAAAAATATATCTTTTGCTGATCTGACAAAAAAATAGGTATAATTTTGATTCATTCACACCAGATGGCTATTGTTGTGTTGGCTGTTGTCATTTTTTAATTTGACAGTCTATGGGAAAAGAGGTCAGTGCCCCTGACTAGTGAGGCATTGCATATTTTAAAAATTCTTATGGCACACCAGTTGAAAATAGCTGATCTAGTATAATAGTAATACAGTGTTAACAACTTTTTCTGAATCACTGTTTAGCTTGACAGTTGTTTTTGTATTTTAAAATGAAAAATAATCCATTTATCCTTTTTATCTTTACCAAATAAACAGAGACCTTGGTCTCAGATCCATAGAAAGAGCAAATTACATATCCTGATGTGATTCAGGTGTCTATGTGTACTGTTTAGATTTCACTTTCATTTTTTTTTTAATTATAGCATTGAAAGAATAGAAGGTTTTAAATAGTACCTTTCAGAACTAGTCATTATTTAGTAACTCTCCATTTCAAAAATATTGCTCATGTCTTTAAGATAAATTATCAGTTTCTTTTACTGTTACCTTGGCCTAAAAATAAATTTATTGACATGGTAATGATAATGATTTTTAGTTTTTTTAAAAAACATTTCCTTGAAGCTGTAATAATGTAGAATATTTAATTATTTAAATACATTAAATGTTTAAATTAAGTTTAGATGTTTAAATTAAATTGCTTATACATTTTGTTCTATGTGGCTGAAGATAGATGTGAAAATACATAGAATTATATAACTAGAAGAGTTCTGAGTTCTGCATTCCTTTCCCAAGTATACACACAAGCTCTATACCTTCCTCCCATCTCACTTTAGTAAGATATACTAGAAGAAAAACAAAAAAGGTAGCTATCTGAAAAGAGATAAAACTGTCTAAGGTATCTGGCCTAAGTCACCATTATTTTTGCGTAGGTATTGACAATAGCTACCTATCTGGTTTTCCTACTACCATATATCTATTCTTGAAAGAGCAGCCAGAATGATTCTGTTAAAACCCAAGACAGAAAATGTCACTTATATGCTCAAAAACTTCCAATGGCCTTTACTCCTTAGTCCTATTTTCCTGTTCACCCCCTCACTCCCTCAGTCTAGCCACATGGCCTCCTTGACCAGGTCCACTAAAGCCTTGCCTAGAATGTGCCTCCATCAGATACCAGCATGAGTGGCTTCCTTACCTCCCTCAGGTCTATTCATCATCCCAGTGTTATCTTCCCTGTTACCTCTTCTACAATTACACTCTGAAACCACCCCTGTATCCCATCCTTCCATATTACTTATCACTCTCTAACATACAATATGCTTACTTTTCTCTTTTGTTTATTATGTGTCTCATTCTCTAAAATGTGAGCTCCAGAAGGGCAAAGTGTGTGCTGCTTTATCTTCAGCGTCCAGAAGAGTGCCTGCCTGGATCATCATAAGTGCTCAATAAATGTTTGCTAAATGAATTAATGAATGGAAGAATAAATAAAACAAGGATATGCCATGGTCTTATTTGATTTGCAACACTGTAAAGATGGTAAAATTTTCATCACAACTTTTTAAAAAGCCACAAAACTTTAGATATCTACTAATGATGAGACCTATTACTGTAACATTCAAGGTATTAGTGTTCTCCTCTTCCACCACACCCACTCCAAATATTTTGGTAATTCTATGTCTCAAGAATTAAGATCTCCATTGATTCATCACTCTCCTGTTTGATGTGAGTATAATAGTGCACACCACTACTAGTTTAGCATGAAATGAGGAAAGAATTGAATAATGTCCTTTGATTTCTTTGACACTATAATCTTCTGATGATCTTAGTATTGGCCACTCATTGTCTGACTTCTCTTTCTCTCCTGTTTCCAAAATGTAAGTATTATTTAAAAGATATTGTTTGCATCTCTTCTCTTGCTTTGCAAGCTCTTGCAGCTTCTATTGTCTACTTTTCTTAGATTACTCTCAAATCTGTAAACCCAATTTCTTACTGGCTCCCAGTTCTACATTTCCCAGACTAAGCATATCCATCTGGCCATCTTTCAAGTTTTCAAACCTCATATGTTTGAAATAAAATTTATATTTTTCCATTTAAACTTGATCAATTTTTAGTAATCTATATCTGTTAATGATCCCATCTTCTTCCAAGTCTGGAAATATTTCCAAGGTTCATGATTTTTTTTCATATTATCAACTGTCAAGCCTTGCTGCTTATACTTCTAGAACATCTCGTTTTAAATTTTTTTAGATTTTATTTATTTATTTTTTTAGAGAGAGGAGGAAGAGGGGGAGAGGGAGGGAAACATCAATGTGCCAGAGAAAAATCCATTGGTTGCCTCTCGCACACCCCCAAGTGGGGAAATGGCCTGCAACCCAGGCATGTTGCCCTGACTGGGAATTGAATCGCTGACCCTTCAGTTCACAGGCCAGGACTCAATCCACTGAGCTACATCAGCCAATGTTAGAATATCTCTTGATTAATCTTCTTCTTTACCTTCAGTAGATTGGGGAGGAGGCCTGAGATTCTGCATCTCTAATATGCTTCTGAGTCAAGCTGATGTTGCTGGTCTGTTGACCCCACTTTGAGTAGCAAGGGCTTGTTCTAGGGTAACAATGGCCACCTGAGTCTAGTCTTCTACTCCCCGTTCTATGGCCATCTCTAAGAAAACTTCAATTCTCTTCCAAAATAGAGATCTGATATTGCCCAGTTTTGCTTTAAAAGCGAATAGATTTTTTTCCATGTCAGAAGATTTAGAAAGTTATAGAGTCAGGAGATAAAACATTCTTATCAGCCATAACGGTCAATTCACAATTAATCATTAACACTTTGATGTATATTCTTTTAGTCCTTTTTTCCTTGCTTGTCAATATATATTCAGATCATACCTTTATTTTCAAACCATAAAAGAATAATTTATATCTTTTTTTTGTTTCCCAGTGTAAAACTTTACTCCCTAAGTGTGTTGAATCCTCTGTCTTATAAAGTAGATTCTGCTTGTCTATGTGATAAAAACCCACTGCCCCTTTTCTCAACCTCCCTTACATCTGGGAACTGGGGACTTGGTGTGGTCAAGCAGATGCATCCTCTCTAGACTTTGATTCAGGAGCTGATGACTCAAAGCAGCAGGAATGACGCAGAATCCATTCTGGCCAAGGGATATGATATGGCAGCTGCATCCGGTTTCCAGTGGCAGCAGAGACAGCTGTTCCATGGCAGTGTGCAGTGTCTAGCATCTGAGGATGTCTAGCAGCAGTGCTTGGCAGCTGTGGTGGTGACTTCACAGGACCAGCTCGGCAGAATGTTTTGGGTATAGTTCTTGCCCAGTGTTTTGTCTTCCCACCTTTACTTCTTAAATTCACTTAAAATTTGACTTAATTTACTGACTACAAATTCTAACAGTAAGTAACTCCATGCTTACTATCTAGGATATGTGTCAGGCAAATTTCAAAGTGCTTTATGTGTATTAACTCATTTAATTATTACAACCCTATGACATGTGTACTGACTGGTATTATCATCATTTTATAGACGTTGAAACTGAATTACAGAAATGTTAGGCTACTTGATCAAGGTCACATGACTGTAAATGACAGCTCTGAAACTCAAACCTAGTCAGTCCAATATAATTCTTAAGAGCCCTGACTGACACAGGTACTGTTTTATAAACTAATTTTTTCTTATACCAAAATTTCATGAGCATATTCATCTAAATATTTAAAGTAGCTGTACAGTAGTATTTACTTATAAAGATAATTCATGATTTATCTAACCAACTTGATATTTTTAGACATTAAGAATATCCTGGTGGCTAAACTCTTTTTTTAATATCCATGACTATTTCCTTGGAATTAGTTCCTAGAAGAAGACTGCTTGGTCAAAGGGTATTCAAATGTCTTCCAGAAAGATTTTTCCAGTTTAAGCACCCAGACATATATGTCAGCAGCCTGTTTCCCTGAGTCCTTGCTAATATTAAAGTTATCATTACATTTTTTTGTTAAACTGAAAATAATATATTGTTTTTTAAAACCTAAAGTTCTTTAAACATTTAAGAATACATTTATGAACCATTTGTCAAGTTTTTTCATGAATTGACTTCTCTGTCACCTATGAAATAGAGTTGACACTTAGGAGGCAATGCAAGCCTCTTTCTGCTTACCCCAACTACTTTCCTAACTAATTCACCTCAACAGTCACCCTACTCACCATGGAAATTATTTTGTATAAAATTGAACCATATGAACATGCTATTTTTGCAGGCCAAAAAATAGCTTAGGCTTACTATAAGCAATTTCATAGTGTTGCTCCCACTGCCCCCCAAATATCCAGAGAACTCTGACCTTTTCTTTTCTTTCTGTTCATCAGGAAAACCTGTGCTCAGGATTTTTCCCTTTGTGAGTGGGCTTCTCTAACCAGGGAACTGGTTTAATTTCCAGATCCAAAGATGTAGATCTGTTTGAGATTTTTCAAATAGAGGGTGGGATGTTATAATAAAAAAGACTGATAATAACCACTATTGGCAAGAGTGTGAAGAAATTGGAATCCTCATATTATTCCCACACTGTTGGCAGGAATGAAAAATGGTACAACCACTTTGGAAAATAGCCTGGTAGTTCTTCAAATAGTTAAACATAGAATTACCATATAATTCAGCAATTCCACTCCTAAGTACATATCCAAGAAAAGCAAAAAGATATGTTTACCCAAGAACTTATATGTGAATATCCATTGCAACATTATTCATAATAGCCAAAGAGTAGAAAAAACCTAAATGTCTATTAGCTGATGAATGGATAAATAAAATGTGCCATATCCATAAAAGAGAATATTATTTAGCAATTAAAAGGGATGAAGTACTGATATATACTGCAACATGGATGAACCTTGAAAACAGCTAGGTAAAAGAAACCAGTCACCAAAGAACCCCCAGATTATTGTTTGAGTCTGTTTATATGAAATGTCCCGATAGGAAAATCTATAGAGACAGAAAATAGATTAGTGGTTGCCTAGAGTAATGGCTAAGGGAGTATGCCATTGAGATAATGAAAATTTTGAGGTAATAAAAATGTTCTAAAATTGATTGTGGTGATGAATGTACAAGTCTGAATATTCTAAAAGCCATTGAATTATACACTTTAAATGGGTGAATTATACAGTATGTGAATTATATATGAACAATGTTGTGAAAAAGAAAAAAGAAAGTTTATGGGCTTTTTTTTTCCATTTAATTTTTCTCCTAGTACTTCTCAGGGTAGCTAGACATTCTCATGACTAATTTCAGACTTGCTTTGCCCTTTAATTCTGCTAGAAATCTGGCCAATAGCTAATCTAACAGGGTGGAAATTTAACTCACACTACAACTCAGGCACAAAGAGAAAGTATAAGTACTTTATTTAGTCTGTAACAAGTCTGGCTTTCCTTCTGAAGACCTAACTGATGGAGAGTGGGAAAGTGAATGACATGTTTAGTCCCCAGTGTCTGGGAGGCCACTATGGTGGAAGGAACGGTTAGGACTGATTTGCGTGCAGCTAACACACACTATTCTCGCTTCAACTAGATCCACTCAAATGACCAATGGGCAGAACAGTGTGTGCTCCATAGGCATGATTATGAATTCTTGTTTTGATTCTTGATTCTGTACCTTGCTTTGACCTCTGTTATGTATGTGATTCAAGACTTGTTTTGAACTCCTGCATGTGTGCACTCCATAACTCACAATGGCTCTCCTGACTTTTGACTACTGGCTCTGTCTTGAACTCTGGCTTCCAGGCAATGCTTATGTCTCTGGGTTTCCTGTATTCCTGTAGCTGGTCACAAAGATTCATTGTTTCAGTTTCCTAGTTGTGGTTTCTCATTCCATCTCTATGATCAGTAACTGGTTAGGGTGATAAAATGATTGTTTTGTGGTTTCCTACAGCCTTAGAGCTTAATAGAATGCTACTCCCATACTCCCTTCTTCTGAAACTATATTTAAAAGTACTCCAAAATGTTTTAGGTAAAATTTGACATGTTTGTATGATTTTGTACTGATGATGCTATGAGTACTTATTTTACTTTTAAAGTTGTATTTTTTGTTTGTTTGGAAAGAGGACTGCCTGACTGTTGGTGCTTTAAATGGAAGTACAAAATAGTATTACATTAGTCAGCCCAGGAGGGAGATAAACTGTGATGTGATGTACATTTGTTTTTCAAACCCAGTTAGTGATGTGACCATTTGTAAAGGAATTTGGAATGCTTACTGGTTGTTTTGAATGATTTGTATTCTGAAGAATTGTGATTTCTACAACCAACCAAAAATATTTCAAAATTGGTATTCACTGAGGACTGAACATGACCTTAGTACTGATATAGTGCCGTATATTTGGAGTGCCAGTGCCTGGGAGGTTATTTTTATTACCTATAATACATTATTTTGGAAAAAAGCAAAAATATTAAGAATATTTAGGAATTGCAGACGCTGCCACCCTGGAGGTACCTGCACCCAACAGTGGTCAACGCCTCTGTGTTCGCTAGCTGCCAATGGCGAGCCCTGGGCTGCATCTCCTTTGAGCTATTTGTAGACAAATTTCTAAAGACAGCAGAAAACTTCCATACTCTGAGAACTGGGGAGAAAGGATTTGGTTATAAAGGTTCCTGCTTTTACAGATTTATTTTGGGATTTATGTGCCAGGGTGGTGACTTCACGCACTATAATGGCACAGGCAGAAAGTCCATCTTTGAGGAGAAAACTGAGGATGAGAATTTTATCCTGAAGCATACAGGTCCTGGCACCTTGTCAATGGCAAATGCTGGACCCAACACAATGGTTCCCAGATTTTCATCTGGGAAGATTGAGTGGTTGGATGGCAAGCATGTGATCTTCAGCCAGGTGAAAGAAGGCGTGGATCCTATGGTAACCATGGAGTGCATTGGGTCCAGAGATGGCAAGACCAGCAAGAAGATCACCATTGCTGACTGTGGACAACTCTAATATGATTTGAGTTTTATCTCAACCACCAGACCACTCCTTCTGAAGCTCAGAAGAGCACTCCTTCACCTCCATCTTCTTGGAATGTTCTATAATCTTCATGTTCTTGATACAGTTCATTGTGTTCCATATTTTCCTTACCCCTTCCAAGTCTAGTTGGACTGTAGAGTTAAGTGTATGATTTTGAAATAAAAACTAAACAAAGAATATTTAATATTATATGAATATATATATTGAATTTATAAAGAGATTGAAGTATTTGACTATTAAAGGAACAGGGTTTGAGAATGTTATCTTTGTGTTCATTATATACATACATATAAATTAAAAATTTAAGGAGATATATATGTAAATATATAAAAATAAATACATATATAAGTAAATATATATATTTATATTCTTAGGTATGTTGTTCTAAGATTCAGCTGCATATAATTTTCACATTATCACCTTAGTCCATATCATACTTATTCATTCACTAAGAAGTAGAAGATTGATAATGACAAAAACAAGCATATTCTTTTGGATATTTATTTATTTATTTTCATATTCAAAGTATTAAAAGGGCTCTGGCTTGCGTGTCTCAGTGGAGTAAGTGCCAGCCTGTGAATCAAAGGGTCGCTGGTTCGATTCCCAGATAGGGCACATGCCTGGGTTGCAAGCCAGGTCCCTTGATAGGGGGCACGTGATTGGCAACCACATATTGCTGTTTCTCTTCCTCCCTTCTTTCCCCTCTCTAAAAATAAATAAATGCAATCTTTAAAAATTAGATAAATAAAATATTTTTTAAAAAGTATTAAAAAATGCCTGAGTAGTTTATAACAACTCTGAAGAATCTGTAGAAAAAAATAAAACAGCTAATAAAACATGAGGTGAAATTACATAGGTCACTAGATCCAAATACATGCAATGATGATGGACAAAGTATAGTCGAGAAAGTAGGAAGACTAGAAATGAGAGAGGGAAACATTAAAGGACTGATCTAATGGAAATGAAGTCTTGAGTGGATCACTAAGAATCAGTGTGGAAAAGTATAACAGGAAAAATGTGTTTGCACATTTCAAGCATTGCATTGCAATGAATTTATGTGTTATTCTCACACATCTCGTATCTCTCATTCCACTTGTACTGGTTGGGATACCGACTAGATGGTTGTATTAAAGATGCCCAACATACAGTGACTTAAACAAGTAAAATCCAATTTCTGTAAGACGGCTTGATAGCGTTTGGGTCTGAGCCTTCTTCTCTCTTTTGGCGTTGCCATTCTTGAAGATATAGCCTTTATCATTCACACTGCTGAAGATGGCTCAACACCACACTAACTGGGTTACCATTGCTGCCGGTGGGAAAAGGAAAAAGGGAAGCAGAAGGCCTTATGAAGCCTGACATGGTTATTAGAAAGGTAAATAAAAGAGAAAGAAACCTGACCATGTGCCAATATGGTTTAAGAATAGTTAGATTTTGGAATTTAAAGTGTCCCTTAGGCAATGCTATATCTTCTTAGGGAAAAATGGGCATTCTCTGAGATGCCCCCACCTGTCCTGTTTCTCTCTTTAAGATGCCCTAGTGTAAATGAGAGAGAGATGTGGTTTATATGTCCCCATTGATGAGGAATGAGTTGGAGAGATTTGAGCAGGGGTCAGTCATAGAGATGATCTCTTTCTAGGGCACATGAAAATCAAGGACAAGAAGTTCCATTGCCTTTGAGATTACTTTCAATTATTCAAGACCGTAGTTCTTGTTGGACCAGTAGTGTCAGTATCACCTGGGAACTTGTGGGAAATGCAAATTCCTGAGTTCTACCCAGACCAACTGAATCAGAAATTCGAGAGGTAAAGCCCAGCAACTGTTTCAACGAGGATTCCAGGTGATTTTAGGCATGTTAAATTTGAGAACCACAGATTTAATGCAGTTCACTGAAATAGGAAATTAGAATACATGTTTGACTGACTCATCTTTTTCTTGGTGTTTCCTTATCTTTCTCTCTCATATTTCCACAGTCCCCTGGGGTTAACAGGAGTAAGCTTTTCTTTTATTTTCCCTAATGTAATATCCTACTTCTATAAAACATCCAGTTTCATATCAACATCATATAACAAGCAAACAAACAAACAAATGAAACCTATATAACTGGCCCTTTGGGGCTGCTTGCAGAGACGGGAGGGAATTTGGAGTATAGCCTGGATTGCTGCATGCCTCTGTTGTGAATGCCAGAGACTGAGTTTTAATTCTGCCTTTATGATGTCCTTAATTTATAGGCCCTGCCTCTGCACTGGCCATGCTGTGGGTCCTGTTCTCACAGCAGTTAGAGAAGAACACATTGTTTTTCAAAGTATTAGTGTGTTACTCAGTCATACATACTTGCTTTTGCCAGGAGTCTACACTTAAACTTGATGAGAATGATGAAGAGGACAGGCTGCCTGCTCTGATATGCTCCACAGAAGGAAATAGTAATGGGCAACAAAAACAGAAATGTTCAGTCATGGAGAATGTCTAATTCTAGCTCTGTTTCTATCTCGGCACCCTCAGTGAAGTGCATAGTTTCCCCTGATTATAAAACGGAGATAATGTTCTGAATCCAACATTACATGAAAAAGCATTTATTTTTATTCCTTCCTCTGTCTTGGAAATAGTAATTTGTCTTCATTCTCAGTGTAAGTTAGAATTTACACTGCCTGAATAGAAAAGATTTCAGTTTTTATTCATTTAGCAATGGTATGTTTCCTTGGAGAAAGTTGACTAGTAAACAAAAAATATGTGGGATGTTAAACTCTTATAATTATTTAAAAGATATAACTCTAGCCCTGGCCTGTGTGGCTCAGTTGGTTGGAGCATTGTCCGGTAACCAAAGGCTTGTGGCTTTGATGCCTGGTCAGAGCATATGTCTAGGTTGTGGTTCTGATCCCCAGTCTGGGCAAGTATAGGAGACAACCAATTGATGTCTCTCTCTCACATCAATGTTTCTCTCCCTCTCTTCCTCTCTCCCTTCCTCTCTCTCTAAAAAGAAATTTTAAAAAATGTCCTTGGGTGAGGAATAAAAAAAGAAAGAACTCTAAATATGCTACATTAATGTGATTATAAACTGTAAGTGGTCATTTTTGTGTATGCTTAGTTTATATAGAAAGAGACAGGATTCTTGCCTCCATCTAATTCATTTTCCACATCTGACCTTTTGAATAATCATTTAAAAAATGTAAATTGCTTCACTTTCCTCTGTTTGGATTTCCCATTTTATTTAGAGTAACCTTCAATCTCCAAGGCTCCGCATGCTCCGCCCTTGCATTCTTCCCCAGGGTCATGTCAAGGCTTTTCCCCTTGCTCATACTGGCTTTCTTTCCATTACTTTATGGAATCAAATTGTTTTCTATTCCAGAGCTTTGGGACATGCCCTTTGCCAGCAATGTCCTTTCTCTAACCCTTTACAAGGTTAATTTTCACTTATTCTTAATTTCTCAGTGAAAAGTCTCTTCCTCAGAAAAGCCTAGTGTGATTTTAGGAGTCTCTCTTAATAATCCTTCCCCTTCATATTGATCATCACAGTGTGTATCATGTATTAATTTGGTGCTTATTATTTATTGTCTAAATTAGATTATAAACCTGTAGCATCAGAGATCACATCCATTTTGTTTACCTACCTACAATCAGTGCCTAGCATAGTGCATAACACATAGTAGGTATTCAATAAATGTTCGATTGGATTATCAAATACCTTTTAAGCTATATGGACACTGGTTTGAAATATAATTTTAACATTACAATATATTATATATGATTGTTCACAAATGGGTTAAACTCCCAAATTTGCAAACTGGTTATTTGGTACTCAGATTACATTTCTCCATAGAAAAACTGTCCTTTTTGGTCCAGGCCTGTGCCTGCTGAAAACAAAAATTTCAGATCTTCAAGGTCACTTCCATCCATGTTTTGGCACCCTTAGGCATGGATTTACAACTCAGGGTTCCTAATTCATAGCCTCCACATAATTTTGAAAGATTTTTTTGTGAATTTAAGATAGAAATGATGTATTAAAAAGATGATTTTCAGTTTTCTTCTCTCCCAATGTCTCTTTCATGAGCTGAATATTTGCATGAAGAGGAACATTGCTGTAAAATTGAGCTCAGCATAAGGGGATGCCTTTAAGCAGCTGGGACAAGGACAGCTTCCAACACTAGTTTGGAATGAGATCTGTCAGCACACCATGGTAGCTTCTAGTGCAGAAATGTGTTTGTGTGTATGTGGCCCTATGGTTGGGGAACAGAGATTCTGTCTGGAGAAGAGGAATGACCCTGGAACCAGTCTCTCGTACATTGGAGTGTTCGCTGCTGTTTAGTCACAGAGGCAGCTGCACAGCCCTAATGACCGTTGGAATGCTAGCTCTCAAAGACCTCATCAACGGCACTGAAGTGGCCACCCACAAATGCAGATGTATTTTTTAAAGGGTCCAATGTTAGTAAGGCATCATAAAAACTATTATTCATTGCATCTCTTTCTCCTTGAGGTCTCAAATCATATTCAATTTTGCTTTCAAGCTCCCAGATCTAGGGAAGCATATTAAGTGGCTAAATATTTCCTGTCCAGAACAGGAATTTCCACTACAACACCCTGACAGGTGTTCCTACAGCCTTTGTTTGAACACTCACCTCCTTAAAAACCAGCCTACTTCAAATTTGGACAGACCTCATTGTTACATATTTCACTTCCTTACACTGTAATGAAATCTGCCTCCCTGGACTTTCACCCCATTTGTCTTTGTTCTGCCCTCTGGAGGTATGCAGAACATGTGTAACTCCTCAGCATGATAGTTCTTTAGACATTGGAAGACAGCTGTCAGATCTTCCCTCCTAAATTTTCTTTTTCCCAGGTACAATAGCCTCAAATCTTTCAACCACACCTTTTATAAATAGTGTAATATGTGGAAAGTGTATGAGCAATAGCCCAAGGCAGACCTGGATTCGGTTAATTTGTTTATTCAATTATTTAATTTGTTTTGCATTTATTCCCACTATCAAGTAGAATAAATATGATAAATCTTGCAAAGGAAAAATTACATAGTTCAATGTGTGCATACACTGGGGAGGGATTTGATCAAGGCCAGAGAAGTCAGCTAAGGCTCTCTTAGAAAGTCAGGGTTAAACTGAGCTGATGGACTGGTAGTAGTTTAATAAGGTGAAGAGGAAAGGGAGTGTTTTCCAGGAAGAAGCAGCAACATGTAGGCCATGTGGTGGGAGGGATATGTGATGGAGACATCACTTATCCAATTGATCTTTAATTTCTGCATATATGCAAAGATGCATTATTATAACTTTTCCCTTACGAAAAGATCCGTTCTGAGGACTTATGAATGGAGATGAATGTGCTTTGAAGTGCCAAGTGCTATGTTATTATTGAAAACAGAATGATCCATTAACCCAGTCAGGCTTGTTCCCTTACTGTTCTACCAACAGGCATTCCTGCTTCTGTCCTTTCACCCTGCTCTTCCCTTCCTAGACAGGTCTCGCCTTTTCTCTCTGTTCATCCAGTTCTTGCAACCTTTATTGTCCATTTCCAGTCCTAATTCCTCTGGGAGGTTCCCCTCGGCACTCAGGCTCAGCTTCATTTCTGTAGTGTAATGGTTAAATGCAGGGCTTTATAGTTCCAGGTTTAAGTCCGGGTTTGATTACAGACTACCTGGTGGCCTTAGGCAAATTGCTTGATTTCCCAGACATTCAATTTCCTTATTTGTGCAAAAGGGGTAATAATAGTAACTACTTTATTAAAGTGGTTGTGAGGATGAAATGAGATAAATGTATATGAATTAGAGCCTTTCCTTCTTGCTTCCTGGTCTTGTACCTCCTCTCTGCCCACACCAAGTGGCTCAATAATTCTTTTGAAGGCCAACTCTAAGGATAGAGGAGTAGAGAGGAAGCCATTTGTTTTGCTCCCAGGCATTTGAAGTCTCTGGGACCCTGGTTGTTGCTACTGCACAGCCGGTAGAAATGCCTGCACAGTGATCCCACATGTGTACAGGACCTCTGAGCCTCTCACCAGCTGACAGAGTTACCTTACGACTCCCCAGGCTCGCTGCAGCTGAGCATCACCATGTATGACCAACCCAGCCCACTGAAATTCTAGGAGGCAAGTTACATTCATGTTTTAAATAGCAAGTAAAATCACTTTTCAGCAAGTAAAAGCTGTCATGCCCAAGGCTTTTCTGGATTAATGATTCTTTTGCAGAATCCTATTTCATAAGTATATCTTGACAATTTTTGTAACAGAAAAACATTATTTAATTCCCAAATAAACATGCTTTTAAAGTACTTACATTCAAATGAGGTTAACTCTGTGAAATTCTAGTATTATCTTTTAAAAGATTGCCACCTATATGTCAAGACTCCAGGCAAAATTGAAGTGGCAGGATATTGAATTTACATCTTGAAAAAGGGATGGAAATGTGCTAAATTGATTCAGTCCATTGACTTAGGATTCTTTATGTTTACAGACTGCAGACAATTGTCGTTCAGTATTGCAAATGATTTTCTTCTTTGTAGAATTAAAAGAATCTGCAAAATAGAAACTAAATCAATGTTGCATTTGCAATTTAGAATATAATCCCTTATGAGCACCCCTCTGCATTTATTTCATACTTCAGAAGCTTCTCATGCTCTGCTAGGTCAGAGCCATTAAAGATATATTAATGCATGTCTAGTTCTGCAAACCATAAAGCTAATTTAAACTCTCTTTTATAGGCTAAGTAAACGATTAGTATTTAGGTTTGGGATTAACAACTGAAAATAGGACATTCTGTGATATCCTCAGGAACACAGAACAGTTTAGGGTTTAAGTCTCAAAGAAAATCTATTTTGAGACAAATATTTTAAATGGGCAGGTGTGTCCCTCTAATGATATCTTTATTTTCAGGCCTCTATTACAATCTAACTCTTCTTTCTCACACCAACCTCAGTTCTATCAACTGAATGTTTTTTGCCCTTCCCTTTGTTTTTGAAATGGAGCCTCCAGTCACATTTACCTTGATTACTGTTTCAACAGATATTAAAACCAAGATCAATGTGTTTATTTTCCTGTTGCAACTGTTTTGACTATAAGGATTCAAACAGTACATAAAGTCTCACAGAAGCACTTAATTCAGAAGCTGAAGATATGTGTACAAAAACACCATGATTCAGAATAATTCAGAATTGCCCATTTGGATTTCTTATAAAATTGGTCACAATGAAAAGGTATGTTTTGTTCTATTCATTAGTTTTTCCCTGTTCTCTTTAATTCACCTTTATTTCCTTCATTTTTATTTGTAGTCTCTTCCACCCCTACACTGATTTTTATTCTGCAGATCACTTGTATGGTAGATACTGACATCAGAGTCCACAGAGATTTTTTTTTTTTTCTTTTCTTGATCCTAGAAAGAGGGGAAGGGAGAGAGAAAGAGAGAAAGAGAAACATCGATGTGAGAGAGAAACACGGATCGGTTGCCCCTTGCATGCACCCAACTGGGGACTAAACCCACAACCCAGGCTTGTGCCCTGATCAGGAATCAGATCTGTCACCTTTTGGTTTGCAGGACAATGCCCAGCGAACTGAGCCACACCAGCAAGGACAGTGTCCACAGTTTTAATACCTTTATTAAATCTAATATCTTTTATAAAAATTCAGGTATACCTTAGGGAACCAGAAGCTTACAAAATATTAACTAATCTCAAGTTATGGCCAATTCCTTCTTTTCCTGTTGCTGTACAATTTATTTTTATCAATTGCTCTTATCTTCTCATAAGCATCATGATAAGAAATACAGTGGAAACTCCATTTTTTCTTTTCACCACCCAACATTTTATTTTAATGTATTCTTTTTTATTGTTCAAATACATTTGTCTCAATTTTCCCATCACCACTTTCTCCTGCCCCCCCAACTTCCCACCCTCAATCCTTCCCCTCTTTGGCTTTGTCCATGAGTCCTTTATACATGTTCCTTGATTTGGCCCTTCCCCTTTCTTTCCCCATTACCCCTATCCCTCCTTCCTTCACACCACTGTCATTTCACTGTTGTGAAAATCTTTTTTCTTTCACAAGAGACAAATGGGGGGAGGCAGAGACAAATGTATTAAGAAAGAAAGAAAGAAAGAAAGAAAGAAAGAAAGAAAGAAAGAAAGAAAGAAAGAAAGAAAGAAAGAAAGAAAGAAAGAAAGAAAGAAAGAAAGAAAGAAAGAAAGAAAGAAAGAAAGAAAGAAAGAAAGAAAGAAAGAAAGAAAGAAAGAAAGAAAGAAAGAAAGAAAGAAAGAAAGAAAAAGAAAGAAAGAAAGAAAATCTTTTTTCTTTCAATGTTGCTGGTCATATTTTCCCTGCTTGTCCATTTTGTTGATTGGGTTCCACTTATAGGTGAGATCATATGGTATTTGTCTTTCACCCCCTGGCTTACTTCACATAGCATAATGCTCTCCAATTCCATTCATGCTGTTGAGAAGTATAGTAGCTCTTTCCTTCTGCTGCATAGTATTCCTTTGTGTAAATGTACCATAGTTTTTTGATCCACTCATTAATTATGGGCACTTAGGTTGCTTCCAGCACTTGGCTATTGTAAATTGTGCTGCTATGAACATTGGGGTGCATAGGTTCTTTTAAATTGGTGTTTCGGGGTTCTTAGGGTATAATCCTGGCAGTGGAATCTCTGGGTCAAAAGGCAGTTCCATTTTTAGCTTTTTGAGGAAATTCCACACTGTTTTCCACAGTGGCTGCACCAGTCTGCATTCCCACCAACAGTGCGCTAGGGTTCCCTTCTCTCCACAACCTCGCCAGCACCTATTGTTTGTTGATTTGTTTATGATGGTCATTCAGACCAGTGTGAAGTGGTATCTCATTGTGGTTTTAATTTGAACTTCTCTGGTGGCTAGTGATGATGAGCATTTATTTTAATAAATTTTAGAAAGGTTGAAATATCTATATAGTGAGTATCCATATACACACCCATATATTCTACTATAAACATTTTTACCATTTGCTTTGTTACCCAACTATGCATTTATCCATTCCTTCATCCATCCATCAGTCCCTTGTTATTTTTCAATGCAGTAAGCTGCAGATAAAAGTATACATCACCTCTAAAGGCTTTAGCATATGTATTATTAACCAGAATTTTAAATTACTTTATAGTTCTTTTCTTTCAAGTAATATGTACATATAATAACCAGTACCAATCTTAAGCTTACCATTTACTGAGTTTTGACCAATGTATATATATATATATCTGTGTAGCCTAAACCCTTATCAAAACAGAGAATATTACTATCACTCCAGAAAGTTTCCTTATGCCTCATTCCAGTTTATCCTTACCCACCACTCCCCTCCTACCCCAGGCAACGAATGTTTTCATTTTTTTCCACCTGAGATTAGTTTTGCCTGTTCCACAACTTCATACGGATGGAATCATGAAGTATATACCTTTATGGGCAAACCTTCATTCCGCATAATGTTGAGACTTATTCATATTGTTGGTGCACCAATAGTTCTTTTCTACTGCTGAGTGGCATTCTGCTATGTGACTATACAACAGTTGGTTTATCCATTCTCCTATTGATGAGTACCTGAGTACTTTCCAGAATTTTGGCTATGATTAATAAAGCTATTAAAAACTTTTTTCTATGTGTTTTTGTGAACATGTGTTTTCCTTTCTTTTGAGTATTTAGTAAATGCATAAGGTAGGTATGTTCTTGATATTATAAGAAAATACCAGGCCTATTTCTAAAATACTTGTGTTTCAGTTAACATTTCTATCATTAACGTATGAATTTTGGTTGCTCCACATGCTTGTCAGCATTTAGGGTTGTCAGTTCTTTTTAAAATTTTAGCTATTATTCATAATGGTATCTTACTGTAACATTCCTTGGCATTTCCTGATAACTAATGATGGTCAGTACTTTTTATGTGCCTTTCATAGGCCTTTTGTGCAGCATCTGCTTTTTTATTAGGTGGTTTATGTTTTCAAGATTGAGCTGTAGTTCTTTATCTATCCTGGATACCAGTCTTTTGGCAAATATATGTTTGTGAACCCATTTCTTCTTTTTAATTTAATTTTATTTATTATTTTTAGAGAGAGGGGAAAGGAGAGAGAAGGAGGAGAGAAACATCGATGTGTGAGAGATACATTGATTGGCTGCCTCTTGCATGACCCCCAGATGGGGACTTGGCCTGGCCTGCAGCCCAGGCATGTACCCTGACTAGGAATTGAACCAGTGACTTTTTGGTTCATAGGCTGGCACTCAATCCACAGAGCCACACCAGCCAGGGTCCATTTCTTCTCTGAGTTCATCAGTCTTGGCCTCTATTCTATAGTATAATTGACCTTGCATCAAGCATTGTCTAGATATTTATCCAAAGACCCTTATAAGTTGGTAAAATAAATACCAGCTACATGGTATCTTTATTTAATGGCATATGAAGGAGTCTCAGGAAACTTGAATGTCAGGGACTGTTTTTCCTATTTGCCCTTTATAGTGCTAGTGGTTAATTTCAGGATGGAAATTAGTGCTTTCTTAGTTTACTGTAAAAAATAGTTTCATCTAGTGGGTCTTTGTATTTATAAAGTAATGCAAATTGGAACAAAGTCAAGAGGAATTATAAAGAAAAAAAGAAAAAACAATACTTTAATGTTATTTTATTCATAGTTATTTAGGGAAAATGTAGCTAGCGCTAGCTGTGATTGATAGTAATGAAGATGATGATATTGCAAATGTGTGAAGCTATATTTTTTTCAGAGTACTTTTACATTTTTTAATCTTTAAAATCAGGAAATAAACTTTAGTGTTATCTTGATCTCTAAGAAAGATTTAACACTGCAGTCAATGTTACTGTTATAGCAAGTTATTGTATTCAGGATTTGTTCTTAAAACTAAAGTGTAGCCCTGGCCATTGTGGCTCAGTTGGTTGGAGCATTGTCCAGTAAACCTGCCTGTGGGTTCGATTCCCAGGCAAAGCATGTACCTAGGTTCCCAGTTCCATTCTTGCTCAGGTGCCTTTGGGAGGCACTGATTGATGTTTCTCTCATGTCTCTCTCTCTCTCTCTCTCTCTCTCTCTCTGTCTCTCCCTGGCGTCAATGGATATGTCCTTGGGTGAGGATTAAAAAAAAAGAAAGAAACCAAAGTATAAGTGAAAATCTAGGAGAATTTAGGTACTTTTGTGTGGATTTTATGTTGAATACTACATTGTTTGTAATAAAAATGATTAATAACAATTCAAGTATCCACCAATAGGGGACCAGATCAAATAAATTTTCAGCCATACATTGGAATACTTCCCCTTCTCTGCCTTCTTTTACTGGATGTATCACTTAGGTTTTTTAAAATTTTTCTTTCATGATTTCATAACCATAAGGTTTTACAGGTGGAAAGAACTTTGAGGTCATCTTGTTCTATCCCCTTATTTTACAATGGAAGAAAAACTCAGTGAGATTAAATGGTATGTCTAAAAAATAGAGCTTACAATTCTGAGAGTTAAGACTAGACATAGATCTTCTGATTGAATAAACTTTTGGTTTCATGTTTTTTTTCTGTCTGTTGTCAAGCCTTGTGGATTTGCGCTTTAAGATAACACTTGAACTTATCCCTTTCTCTTCACTGAGTTTGCCACTGTGGTCTCTAGTTATATCAAAAAGAGATGTCACTCAGCTTAATCTTTTCCCCTTGGGCCCATCTTGCACTCTTATCTCACTGATTTTTCTAATATAGTCCTTTCATCAGACATCCTTTTATTCCAGAAACTTCAGTGGTTTTCATTGAATCAGGTCCTAAATTTTCAAGGATCACAATACTCTAATCCCACCCTACCTCTTCATCCTTATTTCCCACTCTCCCCAACCTGCACCTGCTCAGGGTGGTCTCAGTAACCCCTAGCTGCATGTGAATTTCTGTTGTGGTTCCTGTGTTGGATCCATATTATGGTATCCCAACCATCCCACTCCTCTCCATTTAGCCATTTTCATACAACTCATAGTTCAAAATCCAGCTCTAGCTCCACCTTTTTCATGAAACATTTTCTAATTTTTCTTACCCTTGAGCATACATGGCAACATACCACTTAGCAATAGAAACTACCCTCTATGACAGATAAACACCCAAATATCAGTGGCGTAACATCATAGAAGTACACTTGTTCATTGATAATAATGTGTAAGTATTGGTGTATTGGCGATGACAGTGATGGGGTGCTGTGCTTTTTGTAGCCATTTAGGGAATGAGAGTGATAGAGGCTCTGCCACCTCTAACACAAGGCTCCCAGAATTGCCCAGGCACTGGAAGTCAGAGAAAGAGACAGGGAAGCACATCTGCTTCTTGACCACCTCAGTCCAGTAGGGACATGTTGCAGCACTTTTGCTGCTGAGAACTAATCACAGAGCTCCAAATCACCTTGTGCTGGGAAAGGTACCTGCTGCCTGAGCACCTACATCCCTGAAACTACCAAATTATCTGGAAAAGAAGCAGGAATCTCTAGAGGGTAGCTAGCTAGTTTTGTTACAATGTTATCCTGTGCTGATTTCTAATTGCTTGGTCTTCTTGTATCCTCAGCTGGTTTTATATTATAGCTAAAATTCCACAAATATATACAGCAAAATGCAAGTCCAGCACTTAGTGTATGGTCAATGAATATTTGTTAAATAACTGAATAATTTACATATTCTTTTTAAAAGTTCTTAATTCCTAAATTAAACAAGAAAGACACAAAACTTAACAAATCCCCAGTGGTTCTGTCTCTCTTTTTTTAAGAGCACATTTGCAATGTATTTTCATTTTACACATACATGAAGTGAAATTTAGCTAGATTATCTTCAATTTAAAAAATTATTTTCAACTAGTATATGTTGTTTCCCTTTCCCCTCTAAATCTTTTCCATTATAGAAAAATTGACACATATAAAAATAGAATATTATAATAAAATCTCATGTATACATCACCTGGCTTCACTAATGACTGATTTATGACCAGTCTTGTTTCATCCATATGCCCCACTCCCCTCCCACACTAAACTTTTGAAACTAAACATAAATATCATATTAGTTCATGTATAAATCTACAATTTGTACTGCTAAGAGATTAGGCCTAAAAAACCCACACTACTATATTTCATTTAAGTAATAACAATAATCCCTTATTATCACTAAATAATCATTAGTATTCAAAGTTCCCCTAAATGTAAAAAAAAAAGAAAAAGTGGTTTGTTCAAATCAAGATCCAAAGTCTAGACAACACATTTTATACATACTTCTTGAATATTTTAAAAATTATAATTCTCCCTCTGCCCCTTTATCTTGAAATTTATTTGTTGAAGAAACCAAATCGTTTGTCTTATAATGATATCTTCTAGATTTGGCTGATTCCATTGCTTGGTTTAACAGTTTAGTGCCCCAGTATTTCCTAATATCTGGAATTAGGTTTACAATCTTGATTAGATTACAGTTTGCTTTTTTTTTTCCCCCATGATAAATGGGGTTATATGCCTTCATCAGAGGACCCATGTACCTGATTGCCTCTCTTTTTGATGTTAACATTTCTCAGTGAGTTTAGAGTTGTTACCCTGATCCACTCCTTATAACAACGTTTTACCTCAGCTTTTCACCTGTGGTCTTGGCTGCCACTGATAATCATTACCTAGATCATTATTTCATTACACACATCTTGTGTCTTTTTACAAGGTCTTCTAAAGTTTTGAAATGTTTTATTCATTTTCATCTTATTAAATATGAGTAAGACATAAAAATTTCCCAGTCATAATAAGGGTAATTAACATCTGTTTGACAGTTAACATTTTACAAAAATTTTTTTAATGGGGTGGCCAGGCCAGATTGCTCGGGAGCATCGTGGGGAACCCTAATCTGGCATGAGAGGCTTCCCCCACACCTGAAGGAGGCAGGGGACCTGGCGACCTGCTTTCCTGGAGAAAGGGAAGGGTCACCGGAGAAGGGAGATTGCTTGAGGCAACTATGAACAAGCCATCCTGCATTGCCCCACAACCAAGCAAGTGCCTTCCCGGCTGAGAGAGGCTTCTGGAGAAGATTACTGCCTCAGGCAATAATAAGCAGTCAGCCAGCAAAGGAACAGAGCCTCGAACAAGAAGAGGCGCAGAGCTGCGCTCCCTAGGGGGACTCCTGAACCCGAAACAGGGTTGGAAAGCGCCGTGGGCAGCCCGGGATTGGAACCGGAGCGTGCTTCCATATCCCTGTCCTGTGGTAAACAATCAGTGCAGCTCAGTGACACAGGCCGCACAGCACCTGCGTGAGCTGTGGGGGCCAGATGCCCCCCTGAGACCCAAGGCTCCTATGCGTGACTGGGGACTCTTGCCCTTTATGGAATGGCGGCCAGAAGAGGGACAAAGACAGACATGGCCAACATGGCCCGCATTGGTTGAAAAGCTGGACATTCCCACAGCACGTGGAATTTTGGGAGAGGACTTTAAAACAGAACGTGGGCCAAAGTCATGCTCCGTTGCTTTTGTTCCACATGGGAGGTGGCACTAGGGTCTCTGAGCTCCCAGAGGCAGAGTCCCAGGCTGGGATGCGTGCCTCGAAGGGCGCTAGCCCTTGGGCTCTCCCTGAGAGCAGCACACTGAGGCCTGAGCTGGGAAATTCCTCTACCCCGAAGAGCAGGAGCTTCAGGCACTAGAGTCCCACAGATGAAGCTTCCCCTGTGTGGCCATCTGGAGTGATCTGGCAATGCACCCAAGACCCTGAGAGACAGAGACAGAGGGAGAAGGAGGAGGAGGGTGTTGGGGGGGGGGGGGGGAGGGAAGGATGGGGAGGGGCGGGGGGGGGGGAGAGAGAGAGAGAGAGAGAGAGAGCAAGCTAGCTGCTGGGAGGAGATGGGGACTCTGGCACTAGAGAGAGAGAGGTCCTGGAGCTGGAGAGACGGAGACCTATTTGAGCAACAACCTTGGGATGCAGACAAGCAATAATGGGGAACTTCTCAGCATGGATTTGAGCTTTCATCGTTCTGGAAACAAAGGATCTTCTGTCCTTTGCAGATGACGTTGGCTTGGAGCGGGAATGCTCTCAGCCCCTTTAAATTGGGAACCCTGTTAGTAAAAACGTATTCCCTTCACCACAAATCTTCATTGTATGCTGGTGCAAGGCGGCAAGCGGCCGGGCTCTGGCAGCCCAGTTACCTTTTCATATACGCTATTTCACAAATGTTACCTGATCTTCTCAAAACACCTTAGAGGTAAACTGACTCTTTGACCTTGGGCAAAGTTCTTCATCTCAGAAATGAGGAAAATTATAACCATCTCTAGGACTGTTATAAAATTAATCAAGTTAAACACATGCAAACTGCTTAGAACAGCGCTCACCATATTATCGTAAAAAATAAGCATTTTACTACTGTTATTACTGTAGTTTTATTTTAACTAATATTTGATTTTTTAGTTTTTATGGAAAATAATAGGAGCAATTTAATGTCTATGTTCTTATATAATTTTATAACCTCCAGTCATAATCTTGATTAGCTTACATGTGATAAGAATTTAGCTTTTACTGTTACTAATTGCAAACATTATTTAAATACTCTATTTTCTTTATTCATAGATCAACTAAAAGTTATTTTTCTACCAAAAAAAGTAAAGGAGATGATATTTAACTTAAACTTTTTAGGCTATATATACCATATCTCCTTTGTGAGAAGAAAAAGTCAATATAGTTTCACATATTTTATATGTTTTTAACATATTTCAAAATTATCTTTAATGGAACTATGTAGTATTAGAGCTTAAAGAATCTTCGGCACTAGTCTTAGCACTTTATTTATAGGTGAATACACTGAGGACTCAGCCGATTGTCAATTTCACATTACTAATCCACAACAAAGCCAGTACTAATACCGAGATCTTAAATCAAAATCAGCCCAGGTTTCAACCTCTTTCATTATAATGCATGATGCTAAGTTACTTTCAATGTTCCTCCATCAAATCTCACAGTACTACTCTAAAGGCTATCTGGAATTTTCTTACTATTTAAAATTTAAAAAAAAATAAATTTACTGGGGTTACATTAGTTAATAAAATTATATAGGTTTCAAGTGTACAATTCTATGACACATGGACTTAAAAGTGAGAAAAATGAGCTGCATGCTTGAAGACACAAATGTCAGTGAAGGCAAGCAGAGTGGGTCCCAGGAACCCGTCTCTGTTTAATGACACTTTAATGCTAACAGACAGTAACTGTATGAAAAACTAAATGTATACAATGTGTATATACATTAATGCCTATATATAAAGAAAAATGACAGCTATTTCCTGCTGACACAGTATGCCTAGTCGTACCTGTCTAGTCACACACAATCACGCAGGAAAGGTAGAATTACAAGGCAAACTTTATTTTTGGCTTTTTTCCCCTTACTTTTGATTGTAAAGAATTTTAAGTATACACAAAAATAAACAGAATGGTACAATGAACGTTTATTTACCTATCACTCAGCCCCAATATCTATCAGCCTAAGGCCATTTCTACCCCATGCCTTTTCCCATCTACTTCCCCTTTCATATTATTTTGAAGCAAACATTACAGACATTAGATCATTTTATGTAATGAAATTTGAAAGATATTTCTTGAGAAGACAAAAATACTTTTAAAATAACTACAAGATTAATTATTAGGCCTAAATGCCCTTAATATAATTAAATAGGCAGCTGGTATTTAATTTTCTCATTATTTTATAAACATCAATTTTTTAGTTCCATTTTTTAAAAATCCAGATCCAGTCCCCCACATTGTGATTATTTCTCTTTTTGCTCTCTGCAATTTATTGTTGAAGAAAAGAGATTTTCAAACTGTAGATTTTCCCACAGTCTAGGTTTTGCTGTTTACATGCCTGTGACATAGATACAAGGCAGTTTTAAGCATTAAAGAAAATGTTCATGCATATTATTAGTCAGAAAAGTCAGGAGTGCATGACTATAATTTTGTGTATAACTGAGTTCTACATAACATACAGACCATGGTTTCCAGCTGGGAGTGGGAAAACATAAACCTGACAATTCATGACAATTATTTCCACTTTGGAAGGAACTTTTTCTCTTGTGACTAAGCACCAAGTCAAATTCAATTCTTCCTTCCTCTTGTCTTCTCCCTCGGCAGACAGAACTAAAGTTCCTGGCCAGGGCCCTCCTATATATATGGTGCTCTTTATTCAGTCCTTTCTTTTAACAGAGACAAAACTATTTCTTCATCCTGCATTTGTCCTGATTTCATAGGTTTGTTGTAAAAACTCTATGGTCAGTCAGTCCTTCAAAGAGAATAGAAGGGAAGATTCAGAGGAGGCAAGAGTTGAATGCAGATGCTAATAGGTGCTAAGAAGCTGCCCCTGGCACTCTGTCTCCTGCTGGGGCAAAACCGAGGGGATAATTGCAGTAGCCAGATTTACCTAGATGAATCTCCAGTTTCGAATAGCATGCACACAAGACACCTGGGCAGCAAGGACTGAGGAAGTCCTAGCAGACAGGCTGAGGGCAGCATTATAGAACCCTGCACATGCCAGGATAGCTTGGGGAAATTCACATAGAGGTTTTATGTTTTTGAGGAGTTTGAGGGTGGTGGCAATATACCAAGAGGTCCAGGGAACCAAGAAGGACCAAGCATGTGAATCTTGATGCTGAAACAATAGCAAGAACCATGTTCACCAAATGGATAGCATGTACCATTTGTGATCAACTTATCCTCAGGTGATGCATGTATGTGACCCACCAAGGACCACATGGACAACCGCACTGCAGAAATCCCTCATCCCCAGTGCTGGAGGGTAGTTAAGGCTTCCTGGTGAAGTTGGCTCAACCTCATGAGAAAGGAGAACAGAAAAAGGAGGAAGAGAACTTTGAATCAAAATATTTAATTAGTTAATAAATATTTATTAGTTTTAAACGGAAAGAGTCTGCGTTATTTTCCAGTGGCAAGACTGAGTTAATTTTCCTTCCATCAGTGAAAAAGGGACCCAAGAGCAAAGTTCCCATCAGAAAAGATAAAAACACATTTCAGCACATCTAATTTTCAAGCAACTACATTATGCACATTTATGTTTATTTTTAAACGTCTAGCTTCATTATATTGTAAGTTTTATGAGTGTACAAACCATCCCTTTTTACATTCTTAGCACCTAACTCAGTGCTTTGCATCATTCTGAAGAAGAATTGAATGAATATTACACCCACATATGAAAGCTCCTTACATAGTACTTGATACAGAGAAAGTACTTCATGGTCTTTCGCTTCATAGAGGAATATGTACTGTATTTCTTTGAGCACTGTCTGTCTTGCTGCTGAAAGCCAATTCTCTCTTGGATGGCTTTGAAGGTAAATCTGCTTTGGTTGTTTTTATAGAAGTTACTTAAGAAACTAAAGACAATATTTGTCTTCTCTGGCCTTATTTTGTATCCAAAGGGTATTTTGGGTACAGCCGTAGTAGCAGCTGCAGTTGGAAGATACTAAATACTCAGTTGAGGTTGCCCCGCCACCAGCATAGTTCTGGTCCCTTCATTAAATCCAACACTTTCTCGCCTTTTCCCTCCCAGCCTGGGATCCAATCTGTTCTCATTCTCCTCTCCTTATTCTGTGCCACTGCTCTGGTCTGCCCTTCCCCATTTACACCTCCACCCTCCACCCCTTTGCAGGGTAGAATCCTGTCCAGACACGGGCCATATGTTCAGAATGGTTCTCATGTCAGGGAGATTCACCTTCTTTGGAAAAACCAAAAAGGAATTTTATAAACTAGTCAAAATATAATTTAATATCTATATCATTAAGCCATTTGTTTGTATTATGTGTCATTTATAAAAGTATTTGAAGTAAGCATATCTTAATAAACCATTTGTTGTAAATAAATTTTACTAACCAGTAAAAAAAATTGTGTGCTCTAGTTTTGACTTGGAAAATATGAACCCTACAGTACAGGCATACCCTTGGAGATACTGCAGATTCAGTTCCAGATCACCACAATAAAGCAAATATTGAAATAAATCAAGTTGTAATCTTTTTGTTTTTGGAGGGTCTTGGCTTCACTTGGTAAAAAAAAAAAAAAAAAAAAAAAAAAAAAAAAGGACAATACCTGTGAAGCACAATAAAACGAAGCTCAATAAGATAAGGTATGCGCTTACAGTGTTTCCTGAACTTGATAAGAATTACCTGTGCCACTTAAATATACAGACTTCCTCAGCACTTCCCCCAGAGATCCATTGTGTGGACCAGAAGTCTTTTCTTTTCTTTAGGTAATTTTTTTCATTTGATAAGTTTAAGAAAAATTGCCATTGTACAGAGCAAGAACTGGGAAGATGAAGACACATGAGGAATAACAGACATAAATTCCAGGGAGGGACAAAGAAATTTCTAAGTGAAAAGGAATTTGATCCCGCACTGTTTTTTCTTTTCCCAGCATGAATATGTCTATGTGAGTGTTGATAGTCAAAGAAGTTCATGATTATGGAAAACCGATAATATTTACATTGGCAAAAGATAAAACTATTAAAGTAAAAAAATACCCTAAAAATGTAGGTGAAGCTTTGTCAAAAGTGCTACAGTAATTTTAATGATCTCAACTGTTGCATATTATTGTCATGCAGCACAATGCCCAATTAACTAAGCTGTAAGTTTTATTTGATTAGAACACTATTCCTTCCTTTAAATACCTAATTATAGCTTTATATAATCAATCATAATAGGTAATTGTGTATGTAGCATATTACCCTCTCAATTTTAAAATATTAGAAAGAACATTGCATAGTTAAGGCCTTTATTTTTAATTTTTTTGAGATTTAAGGCAAACACCTTTTAGAATAGCAGGTAACCCATTTTATAATCTCTGACTCTTCTGAGAATTTGTTTCTGTCCCATCCCCCTTGAATAGGGGAATTCCATACTTCAAAACTTACTGTACTTAGTAAAGAACAGTACTTACAGAAAAGGAAAACCCCAGACCTTTGTACTTTGAGGCCTCCACCCTCTGAGGGCTTAGTGGCCTTTCATTCCCTGCAGTCTCAGCATCAGTGGGATGGAGCCACCTGGGAACACCTGTGAAGGGCAGGAATGACAAGTGCCCTGGGGAGCTGGGATGATGGCCTGAGGCTGCTGGAAGGACTCAGACACTGGGGCTGTGGAGGAGCCTCCTGGAAGTCGACCACGTGGAGACTTCCAGGACTTCTGGCTTGTGACGCCGCCATAGTGTCCACTGCTTAAAAGTTGAGATTATGAAAACTAATAATTCCAAAAGGACACAGTTTTTGTAGTATGAATCTCTTCTTAACAAAACATGGCATGATATGAAAGAGGATCTGTAGTGCAAGTTTTGGGGTGGATGTAGTCTCCGTCCCCCCGGAGTATAGGTTCTGCTTTTCTTGTGTTAGCCAGAGACAACATATTTTGTAAGTCTGTTGTACTGAAAACCATTGTCACTCAGAAAAATTCCCAGTTGTTTAGTACTTCCCAAATGTTGGGTACTTTTAGAAGTTTGCAGCTTTGCAATTATGTATATTAGTTTAACCCTCTCTCTGTTTGCTTTTATGCAAATAACAGCATAGTGCCAACTGATCAGGTACTTACTGATGGAATTTACCATTGAAGGACCTTGGTCATATTATCCATACAAATGAATTGTATTTTGGTTTCCATAGACGTGCACTGCTGCTGCCTATATTTACCAGTCTCATCATGCTCCTCTTTAGATGTTTCTACAGAGTTTGAAACATCACTAAAAGATGGTAAGAGGCAAAAACATACAATGGGGTAAAGATAGACCATTCAATAAACAGTGTTGGGAAAATTGAACAGATACATGCAAAAAAAGAAAGAAAGAAAAAAAACTAGACCACCTTTTTACACCACACACAAAAATAAACTCAAAATGAATTAAAGGCTTAAATGTTAGACTCAAAACCATAAAACTCCTAGAAGAAAACATAGACAGTAATATCTCAGACATTTCTCATTAGCAATATTTTTTTCTGATATATCATCTCAGGAAAGGGAAGCAAAAGAAAAAGTAAACAAATAGAACCACATCAAATTAAGAACGTTTTGCACAGCAAAACGAAGACATGGCCCACTGAATGAGAGAGCACACTTGTCAATGATAACTTCAGAAAAGGGGTTAACATCCAAAATTTATAAAGAATTTATACAACTCAATACCAAAAGAAAAAAAAACCAACAAACAATCCAATTAAAAAATGGGCAAAGGACCTGAATAGACATTTCTCCAAACAGGACATACAGATGGCCAATAGACAAATGAAAAGATGCTCAACATCACTAATCATCAGAGAGATGCAAATTAAAACCACAAGGAGATTATCTTCTAACGCCTGTCAGAATGGCTACCATCAACAAAAATCAACAAACAACGTGTTGGTGAGGATTTTAAGAAAAGGGAAACCTTGTACATGGTTGGTGGGAATGCAGATTGGTGCAGTCACTATGGAAGACAGTATAGAGTTACGACAAAAAATAAAAAATGGAACTGTTTTATGACCCAATGATTATACTTCTAGGAATATATATGAAGAAACCTGAAACACTAATTTGAGAGAATATATGTTCATTTCAGCATTACTTACAATAGCCAAGATTTGGAAGCAGCCGAAGTGCCCATCAGTAGATAAGTAGATAAAAATGCGTTGGTGTATTTATACAATGGAGTACTACTTGGCTGTAAAAAAGAAGGAAATCATACCTTTTGTAACAACATGGATGCACCTGGACAGTAATATGCTAAGTGAAATAAGCCAGTCAGAGAAAGAAAAATACCATATGATTTTACTTCTATGTAGAACTTAATGAACATAATTAATAAAAAATTAGAAATAGACTCATAGATACTGAGAACAGACTGACAGCTGTCAAAGGGGACAGGAGTTGGGGGCTATGAGAAAAAGGGGAAGGAATTAAACAAAACAAAAAAAAAAGAAAGAAAGAAAAGAAAAAGACCTCATACACACAGACAACAAGATGGTAATTACCAGAGGGAAAGGGGGGCAGGAATAGGTAAGAGAGGGTAAAGAGGTGATAAATGTTGATGGAAGGAAACCTGACTTGGGATGGTGAACACACAATACAATATATAGATGATGTGTTATAGAATTATACCCCTGAAACCTGTATCATTTTATTAACCAATGTCATCCCAATAAAAATCAATAAAAAATTTAAAAAGTCTCTATATTAAATAAACTTCTTTTCCAAAAATATTTTTTTCTTTGTAAAATGATAGTAACAAGTGACTACACTATTTTAACTTCTAGCAAAGGGGGAAATGTTAAACTCTTTCAGATTACTGCCCTCAGAATAATATTTCTACATAGAATAAAAATAGCATAAAAAGTAGAGAAGAATAACAGTGCCTTCAGACTTTTCCACATTTTTATGAATCGAAGGAAAATGGCATTGATCATAGAGGCAGATTGCTTTAGAATTATTTGGGCTTTAAGCTGGGTTTCCTTCCTGGCTGATTCAGTCCACTCCTTTGTGTCTGCCCATCCATCTGTGGAAAGGGGATAATTACAACTGTTCCTCATTTGCCTCAGAGGGATGTTACAGAGATTCATTTTAAAAGTCTGTAAAGCTTTTTGAGTGTGGAGAAGTATAATTACAGGAAGATATATTGTCATTGCAGTGGTGCTTGCAAATCTTAAGTAATTCCAGTCATCAATATATTGATGAATATGTACTATTCTACTTTAGTAATAAAAGCTAGCTCTCCATGCTCTGCGAGTTTTCCCCAATGTGTGTGTGTCTAAGAGAAGGGAATTTGGGCAATGAATAATCAGCTTAAAATGTAGGTTTTAGATCATCCATTCTCTTTTGACTCACTTGTGTTCAAGCTTGAAGCTAAATGAGATGAGCTAAGGAAATGACATGAAGTAAGCAGCAGTCCTGAGCTACACTGTTCAGACTCTAATATTTCTCAGCTTACATCAAAAGTGATCATTTGAATTAGAAAAGATTCTTCAGATCAGAAACGCTTGTTTCTGTAGTTTAAAAAAATAGTTCCTGAGTAAATTTTGGCAAGTCAGCTAAACCTTTTTTGACAAGTTTTCTTAAAGATACAAAAGTCAGTTGACATGACTTCTACGCTGTCTACTGTCAGTCATGGAAGACGCAAGGTTATCACAGATATATCAGAAACACTAGTTGCTTCCAAAATATCATTTTCCCTGTTGTTAAATCTTCGTTGTTTTTCAAGGAGAAAAGCAGCAGTTCTTTCCTGAAAATTGTTAAAATTTTATTAACAGTGCTAAAGTTGCATCCACAAATGGGAACTTGAGGAAAAGTACAACAAATACATAGAAACCCAGAAATCCAGAATGAAACGATTCCTATTTTCTTCTGTTCCACAGCACACATTTCTGTTCTCTCATTATGAAAATGAACAAGCAATGTTGGTCAAATGCCTGCTATGTGTTGTAATAATGGTTCTCAAGTATGGTTCCCCAGGCCGGCAACATCAGCATCACCCAAAACTTGTTAGATATGTAAGTCAGAAATTCTGGGGGTGGAGCCCAGCAGTCTGGGTTTTAACAAGCCCTCCTATACATACTAAAGGGTGCCTCCTACAACTGGAATTTCACAGGGTCACAGGGAGGTGAGGACTGGGCTGGGCATCCTGTGGGCAGTGTGGTCAGTGGCTGAGCTCATCCCTCTCACTCATTAGGGGGTTCTCCCCTGCGTTTTGGGAGGGGAATTATTCTCTTCTGGGATTCAGATCTTGTTTTGGATAAATGCTCTAACGGGAGATATTTTGACTTGTGGTTAATATTGTATGACATGAAAACAAAGCTTTTCTCTATGGCTTTTATAACATTCCTTTACAGAGCTGGATGAGGGGCCCAAGATAGAGAGACAAGGGATAAGCTGAAATGGGTTTGATCCCTCCCATTACCATCTATCATCTCTAACTCTCCCTTCCCACTATTCTTTTCCCCTTTTCCTCTTGATCTCCCTGTGTCCAGCATACTCTCCAGTGAAGACAGGGAGGGGTGACAGAGTGAAGGTGACATATGTGCTAGAAGTGGCTCAGAAAGAGGATACCCTGGGCCAGTCCCTGACCTCATCCAATAGCCTGTAAGACTCTGACACCAGTCAGAATTCTAATTGCATCTTAGCTAAAGTTAACTATTCCATATTCAGCCCCACCCTTTTCCCCCTCCCTTCAGACAAAAAGCAATTCTTGGAAATAGAAGTTGCCCTTCATTTAAACAGATGTTACTATGCTGCATGCCCCAATTTCAGCCATTGGTCACCTGGGTTCCAAATGGACCCTGATTCTCACTCTTGGAGAGAGCCTAACAGTATGGCCAACTTCCTCAGGTCCATGGAGCATTTCAGTCCTGTCACACAGTCTTAGCAGTCATATTTGGGGACTAAGCATATGTGAAATCAGTATTCCCTGCAAGAAACCTTCCCTTAGGAAGCTTTTGATCTTTGCAACATCAAAGAGAGACTGGGAGTGGGCAGACTTTAATTTTCACCTATGGTTTAAAATTAATATGTAAAATATATGAAAGAGAGAGAGAGGAAACAGAGTGGACACAGCTACCTGAGACATCTGGGTCTTTGTTTATTCTATTTTAATCTTTTTATGAGCTAATTATTCAGCTGAGCACACTGAAAGAGACTTTTGACTTAAGGACACAGGAAAGAAATGTTGGCTTATTTGGAGTCCATATAATCAATAAGCAGGGAAGTTAAGATTTTTCTAACACTGAAAGAAACCACAATAAGGCATTTTAAAGAACAAATTAGCAACACTGCTCGAATCTTAGAAGGTTTTAAGTACCCCCAAAGAACTTTCAGTAGTCTGTGGGTAAATTTACAGTTAGCCTTTTGAGGGGGAACTGGAGAGTAGAACTGAACTGCTATTTTTTTTTTTGAAACTCTTAATATTCCTTAATCCTCAATTCCATTTTCTTGGATTGCTTTGTAGAATGTGCTTTATCCTACCACACAGGGTATGTTTCCATGGATACTAGATTTGCAATATTTCCCCTAAGTCTCTCTCTACATACAGACTTGGTTACAGGTGTTGATGAGTGGCTATCTTTTTTAGATGATTTTATTGTTACTCTAAGAATCATAGAACTGTTTCTAACTAAAAGGGACTTTGGGGGTCATAGTACAGCTTCTTCTATTTTACAAACAAGAACCCGAGTCTGGAAAGTTTGAGTGGCTTGCGCAAGGTAATAGAGCAACTAGATGCAAGGGTTGTGACAAGAATTCAAGGCTTCTTAACTCTCAGTCAAGTACCGAGTACATTGTCCCTTTGCTTTACTAGTTTTCTTTTCTTAAAAAAAAAAAAGCAAACGTGAAATTCTTTACTCTCTTGAGACTGAGCTGAGCGGGTGGCCAACCTGGTGTAGATATCAGATTTTTTCTTAAGTGACAAGGTTTTGATACTATCATAGAACATACAGACAGGGAACTGTACTATCTGCTCCCAGGGGTGGACACAGATTAGATGGACATTGGGAAAGCTGAAGGCCCTGAAGGGAAAGGTGACGCATTACAGGTGTCAGGCTGTCATTAATACTAAGCATTCTGATAGTATTTTGATGCCACACAGAAGAGAGAGAGAGAGAGCTCTCTTTTCCACTGGTTCTAGTTTGTCTTTGTAGCCCCTCTTTCAGCAGATCAGAGGCCAGTCTTGACTAAAATGACATAGAGCATCTTTTTAAAAGAAAATTCTGTGATGGAGGTGGTAAGCTCAAAATTTGGAAAAGGTTTGGATTTTTTGAGAATGAAGAAGGTTTATATTAAATACTTCAAAAAATTAAATGAACATAAGGGAGAACATCGAGGGAAACCTCAGTAAAATTGAAAAAAAATCACCTACAAATCTCAATACTACCAAAAATTAAATTATTTCAATGGGTTTTAAGAAGACTGATATATAGCTATTTTGCTGATTAACTGCTTAAATCCTCTTTTTAAAAATTTTTTTTACTTACAGTTGACATTCAATATCTTAGTTACAAGTGTGCAGTTTAGTGGTTAGACATTTATATAACTTACAAAGAGATTTCCCCCCATAAGACTAGTACCAACCTGGCACCATGCATTGTTATTACCATATTATTAACTAGCTTCCCTGTGATGTACTTTATGTCTCTATAACCATTTTGTGCTCTTAGATCCTTTTTGGAATGTGCTGGGCTGGTTTCTCTCTCTCTGAAGTAGTCTACCGTTATTAGAATGCACACAGAGAAAGGTTCAGAGGCTTTTTTTTTTTTTTTTTTTGCACTATAAAATCTTTCTCAAAAAGATATTTTATGTTTTTAAAAAATACCTGAGGTCAAATCATGTTCCTTTTGTATATTGTGATTCATGATAAGATTAAAAAATAAATCACCACCGAAATGTAAAAAGAAGCTACTTAAGAAGATCTTAAGTGGCTAATGAGTCAGTGCGTATTCATAGAACTTCGATCAATGCTCGCAGGGACTATTTTCTGTGAGAACAAAGACACCAAAGAGATAGGGCCACTGGGAGGAAACTGGAGGGGGCGGGGAATGCTACCACGGAACACAGGAATCAGGAAATTCCCAGCCCTAATTACCCAAGCCAAGGGGAAGACAGAGCAGCTGAAAAAAAAATTCAGAATCAAAAGCAGGTGAAAAAGGCAGGAAATGCAATGTTCTTAGCAAGGAGGAACATCTTTCATTTTAAATACTTACAACACATTTTAAATGTAAAATCTTGTCCAAGAAAAGGTGTTTCTCTGATTCAACGGCTGGAGGGCAGCCTGTCATTTCCCTCCCTCCCGTAACTGACACTTGCCGGAGGGACACCCGAATCCCCTGAATTGGAACATTACATCATATAACAAAATATTCATTGTAATCCAATGTGTTTTCCCAGGAGCATTCAAAACAGCACAGTAACCCGGTGCCTTCGAGATGGTAATTTATTTGCATAGTTTTTGTTTATTCAAGACCCTAGATTGGCTGAAGGGTCCCTCCAGCAGTTGCCCCTCCCGAGGCGGTAACAATAGGTCTTCTGTGGAGGGAACTGCGGGGAGAGCCGTCAGCCTCAGTAAAGGCAGCTTTCAGGAAAGTGAGAGCTGAGGGCCCAGCTGCCAAGATTTTAATGAATTGCTTCAGATATTCTCTCGCGTGGATTCCACTGTGTTCAGAAATTTGAAAGAAAGAAAAGCATCTATGTACAGAACACATGGCAGATGGACATTAAAAATCTGCTACACACACAAATATCTCTTATAGGTTTCTTTTGAAATGGCTAAATGCCATTTATGAAATTCACAAAAAATTCCATAAAGTCAATGTGTGCATTTTTAATGAAAATATTTGTGATATTATTTATGATGGACATTATTCCTTGCCATCAACTTTCCTATGAAGTAAAGTCATGTGATACCTCTGAAAAAAATGTATTAGTAATATCTCCCTCTCTAAGGCCATTTAATAGAAGATCCCTGTTAAGGAAAAAAAGATAGTCACTTAAGAGGCGAAAATATAATTTTCCATCATGTTCCTCCTTTTATTTTCAGCAGCTTTGGAGATTTACTTCGTAGAGCACAAGGTTAATAAGTTTAGAAACTTTATGAGTTTGTAGTAGAGGAGAAAAATGCAATATAATTTAAAGCCGTTGCATCTTCTGATAATTCAGTACTTTATTTAAAAAAAATTTAAAAAAATATGTTTATTGGTTTAAAGAGAGAAGAAGGGAGAAAGAGAGAAACATCGATTAGTTGCCTCTCATAGGCACCCTAACTAGGGCTAGAACCCACATCCTAGGTATATGCCTGACCAGAAATCGAACCCTCAACATTTTGGTGTACAGGATGATACTCCAGCCAACTGAGCCACACCACACAAGGCTGATAATTCAGTGTTATAAATCAAACCCATCCATGTCACTATGTAAAATTCATTCTTAGTAGGATAAGAGATGATAGTTCCTTTTAAGGGGAAAAAAACTTTATGAGGCTTCTGAAACATCAATCATTCTGATAAAAATTATGTCTTTAAAAATATTTTTCATCTTTTTCTAAAATTATTTTTTTATTTTTTGATTGTTTAAATACATTTGCCTCTATTTTCCTGCACCACTTTCTCTGCCCCACCCACCCCCACCTCCCACCCTCAATCCTTCCCCACTTTGGCTTTGTCCATGGGTCCCTTATACACATTCCTTGACTCGACCCTTCCTCTTCTTTCCCCTGTTACCACCCCCCTCCTCTCCTCTCGTTAAAAATATTTTTCATCTTGAAACAATCACAAACTTACAGAAAAGTTGGGAGTACTATGCAAATAACTTTTTTCTTAACGATTTGAGAATAATTGCTTATCTGATGTCCCATTATCCCCCAATACTTTAGTATGTATTTTCTATAAACAAGAACATTCTCCTATATAACCACAGGACAACAATCAAAACCAGGTTATTAACCTTGATACACCACCACCAGCTAATCTTCAGACCCATTCAAATTTATTCAGTAGACCCAATAACAAGTTTTATGGCAAAATTACCCAGGTCACGATCACATGCAGCATTTGTCTGTTATGTTTCTTTAGTCTACTTCAGCCTGGAACAGTTTCCCAGTCATTCAGTGGCTTTTATGACCTCAACACTTTCAAAGATAATAATCCAGTATTTTGTACAATATCCTTTAACTGATTTTGTCTGATGTTCCCTCGTGCTTAGGTTAAGGTTATCATTTTTGGAAGTGATTGTATCCTATAATTTTCAATGGTCCCCTCCCTGGTGACATTCACTTTGATCCCTTGATTTAGGCGATGTATACCAGGCATAATAAGTATTTTGTGGGGAGGCACTTGGAAGCTATCTAGATATCCTGTTCTGTATCAAACTTTCCATATGTATATTCCTATGGTTTTCTGTTTTACTTAATAGGTTTGTTAAATTAATTAAACAAAAAGGCCATTAGACTGAGGTGGCTCTAATGTCTGGGCAGCTTACTAAGCAAACCAAAATCTAAACCCTTAAATATGTGACCGTGTAAAGCAGGGCTTGGCCTCTTGATGACTGCCATTTACATGACTCAACCATTTGTGTTGAAGGAAACAAGTTTTTATTAACAGACTTCCAACCTTGGGGGCGCTGAGAGCACTCCTGCTCAGAGCCCTCCTCTCCCACGAAACCCAGAACTTTCCTTGCTTCCCAAAAGGCTACAAGCCCAAACCATGCCTAGAAGCTCCCCATATTTTTATCTGTCCATCAGCTGGTCACACAAACATATTTTTATCCTTTCTAGAACATGCACTTGTGGGTTTCATAGTCATCATTTTTTTCAACAGCTTTCCTTTTTAGTATCTGGGGTGCACTGTTTTCAGTCTGTATGTGGCAGTTCAGGAAACCATGTGCCGTGTTACACTGGATTACAGTGTCTCAGAGGCTGGAGCCGAGGGAGGCATCCCTGCGTGGGACCCTGTCTTCAGGAGTGGGTTCCAAACCATGCGGGGTCTAAGTCCCCAGGGGGTCCCACATCTTTTGGTGCCATCTGTTCAGGGAGCAGGGCCAGGAGCCCAGAATGTCCAAATGCCAAAAACCCAGAGGGAGAGAGAGCTTATACCAAGCTTTAAAGCCCTGTATCAGAGGTCCCCATACGAAGAGAGCTACTTCTCCTTACATTCTTCAGAGAAGCAGCTTCTCTGTACGTTCTTCAGAGAAGCAGAAGTCTGCCTGCCACTCAGCATTTTTGGTCACAGTTCCACTCTAAGCAACTCTTACATGTCTGTGCTTGGCCTGGCCCGGTGGGTCCTCGCAGCTCCCTCAGCTCTGTCACCATCTTTTCCAGGCAGACCTCCAGGCAGACAGATCTAGTGGCTAACTTCTCTGCAGACCTCCTCTGACCTCATGGCTATCTCCTTCTTGACCTTGGGCTTGCCCTAATTTAAATGCTCAGTTTGGAACTTCTTGCATGACCTCATATTTGGCCCTTCTTATGGTGTGTTGGTGCCCACATTTTTGTCAGTTTCTCAGTGTCTTTGTCCCTCTTTTGGCAACCATCCTTAGCCAGGGCAAGAGTCCCCAGTGACTCACAGGCACTGGGGTAGTCATCCACCTGCCTCCCCCACACAGCGATGTCATGAGTTATTGCACATTCTCACAGTCACATACGTAATTCTGCACCTTCCAAGATCTTTCTTTCAGGAAGGCATGGCTGCAAACTTGCCTTTTTTGTGCAATGTGTCTTAAGGCACTGCACCTTCCAATCTTCCCTGCCCTGCAATCCTGCCTGTAGGAGGGATTGTGGGAGTGTTTCCCTATTGTCAGGGGACCCATGCTCTCTACCTCATTACAAATACCTGAGGGTTATGAAATTAAAAACTAAGGACAACCAGTCACAAATAGCCAATCAAGCTTTAAGTTAGAGCCAATCAATAGTTCCGTTACTTTGTTTTCATCTTTTCTCTATAAAAATGGAGCATTTCTAATCACTTCCTGTTTAGTGCTACCTGATTTAAGTAGATTTTGTTCAAATAAACTCTCTAAATTATAATATGCCTAAATTTATATTTTAACAGTTTATAATCCATCATTATCATTGGTTTTTAAGTATATTTTATTGATTATGCTATTACAGTTCTCCCAATTTTTTCTCCCCTCTATAATCCTTTACCCTACACCTGCCCACCCTCCAGCATTTCCCCCATCCTTTAGTTCATGTCCATGGGTCGTACATATAAGTTCTTTGGCTTCTCCATTTCCTATACTATTCTTAACCTTTCCCTGTCTATTTTGTACCTACCAGTTATGCTTCTTATTCTCTGTACCTTTTTCCCCAATTCTCTGCTTCCCCCTCCCCACTGGGTTGCACCTCTCCAACCCCGCACCCCATGATCTCCATTTCTGTGATTCTGTTCCTGTTCTAGTTCTTTGCTTAGTTTTAGTTTTTGTTTTTTAGGTTCAGTTGTTGATAGTTGTGAGTTTGTCATTTTACTGTTCATACTTTCTGATCTTCTTTTTCTTAGGGAAGTCCCTTTAACATTTTATATGATAAGGGCTGGGTGATGATGAGCTCCTTTAACTTTACCTTATCTGGGAAGCACTTTATCTGCCCTTCCATTCTAAATGATAGCTTTGCTGGAGAGAGTAATCTTGAATGTAGGTCCTTGCCTTTCATGACTTTGAATACTTCTCTCCAGGCCCTTCTTGCCTGTAAGGTTTCTTTTGAGAAATCTACTGATAGCCTTATGGGAATGCCTTTGTAGGTAACTGTCTCATTTCCTCTTGCCGCTTTTAAGATTCTCTCCTTATCTTTTATCTTGGGTAACTTAATTATGATGTGTCTTGGTGTGTTCCTCCTCGGATACAATTTCTTTGGGACTCTCTGGACTTCCTGGAAGTCTGTTTCCATTTCCAGATTGGGGAAGTTTTCCCTCATTATTTGTTCAAATAAGCTTTCAATTTCTCGCTATTCCTCTTCTCCTTCGGAGACTCCTATGATTCAGATGTTGGAACATTTAAAGTTGCCCCAGAGGTTCCTAAGCCTCTACTCATTTTTAAAAAAATTCTTGTTTCTTCATTCTGTTCCAGTTGGATGTTTATTTCCTCCTTCTGTTCCAAATTGTTGATTTGACTAGCATGCCTTTGCTCTGCTTTGGCTCTGAAATCCAAATTTTGGCCAACACACTGTCCTCAATCCCATCTGTACAGATGCCTACCTTTCTTTGCCCCACCTGATGTTTAGGATGGAATTGTTTAGAGACAGAAGGTAAAGACAATGAAGGGAGAAAAAAAAAATAGGGGTGAAAAGGAGAAAGGAAAAGAATTTAGGGGAAAGAAGAAATATATGTTTAAATAAGTCACAACTAAGCATATTAAGTTTCTCCTAAAATGATACAATTTAAATGAGAAAAGTGGAATCTAAAAAGCCACTTAGAAATTGAGTGTTTTCTACATCAACAAAATGAAAAGGGAACCAACCATATGAGAAAACATAATTGCCAATGATACCTCAGACAAGGATTTGATCTCCAAAACATAAAGAACTCATACGACTCTATTGTAGGAAGACAATCCAATTAAAAAGTGGGCAAAGGACCTGAACAGACACTTCTCCAAGAGGGACATATAGGTGGCCCATAGACCCATGAAAAAATGCTCATTACTAGCCATCAGAGATGCAAATTAAAACCACAATGAAATACCATTTCACACTTGTCAGAATGGCCATTATTAACAAATTAACAAACAAGTGCTGGAGAGGATGTGGAGAAAAGAGAACCCTAGTGCACTGTTGGTGGGAATGCGACTGGTGCAGCCACTGTGAAAAACAGTACAGAATTTCCTCAAAAAACTAAAGATGAAACTGCCTTATGACCCAGCAATTCCACTGCTGAGATTATACCTTAAGAATCCTGAATCACTGATTTGAAAGAACGTATGCACCCCAATGTTCATAGCAGCGTTATTTACAATTACCAAGAGGTGGAAACAGCTTAAGTGCCCATTAGTAAATGAGTGGATCAAAAAACTGTGGTACATTTATTCAATGGAATACTATACAGCAGAAAGAAAGAAGGAGCTCCTAATTTTTGTGACAGCATGGATGGAACTGGAAAGTATTATACTAAGTGAAATAAGCCAGGGAGTGAAAGACAAATACCATGTGATCTCACCTATAAGTGTAACCTAATCAATGAAACAAACAAATGAGCAAAATAGAACCAAAAACATGGAAATAAAGAATAAACTGACAGTGACAAGAGGGGAGAGGGGAGGGGAAAGGGGATAATGGGGGAAAGAAAGGGAAGGGGCAAACCGAAGAACATGAATAGAGGACTCACAGCACGGACAATGGGTTGTGGGGGGATGGGGCAGGGGAGAGCAACATGGAAAAAGGCGAAACAATGGTAACTGAACAACAATAGGAAAAAGAAAAGAAAAAAAGAAACAGAGCCCTGGCTGGCATGGCTCAGTGGATTGAGCGTGGGCCTGAGAACCAAAGGGTCGCCAGTTTGATTCCTCGTCAAGGCACATGCCTGGGTTGCAGGCTAGGTCCTCAGTAAGGGGTGTGAGAGGCAACCAAACATTGATGTTTCTCTCCCTCTCTTTCTCCCTCCCTTTCCCTTTGTCTGAAAATAAATAAATAAAATACTAAAAAAAAAAAGAAATGGAGTGTTTTCTAACTGAGATAGAATATAACACTTACCCCCCTGGCTATTATAAGTAATACCAAAATGTATGTATTATAGATGACAACTCATCTTTCACATGATTATATACTTTTTGGGTGATCTTTTCATACTTTGTATATCCCATTGTTCTTCCTATTTGAGACATAGTAATTCCACACAGTTAATAATATTTATTCATTAGCTAAACTTTAAAAGGAACTTGGTGAAGCATTCAGGCATAATTCCTATAGAATGGATTTAAACTATTGTCTACTCTATCTTGTTAAATGGCAATTCTTTGTCTCCCTCCAAATCATAGGGCTATTATACTTTAGAACACTTCCTTAAAAGATTTATGTCAGTCATCTTTTCAATAATTGCAGGAAGCATGCTCTCCTACTAACATAAATGATAAGCAAGCAGATTTAAACAGTTATTCTATCAATCACTGCTAAACAGGGTGTCAGCTCTCTAAGAAAAATAATATATTATGTCCCATGGCATTCACACATCTCCACAACTACAGAGAACAAAAATTGGCACAAATGGTCAGGCAGAGGGTCCCTTAAAGCTTGAACAATAATTTTATTACTGATATCAGAGTGAAAACAAATTTTAAAAAAACTTAAAGCTAGTTTTTGAAATAAAAAAATATTAATATGCCCTTAAGGTTACATAAAAAACTTCATATAGTTACATTTCCCAAATATAACTATTGTTAACAGTTGACACAGTGTTTGGAATTTCATGTGTAACAGGTAATAAATAGCACTATATCTTCACCCTAGCTGGTGTGGCTCAGTGGATTGAGTGCTGGCCTGTGCACAGAAAGGTTGCCAGTTTGATTCCCAGTCAGGTCACATGCCTGTGTTGTGGGCCAGATGCCTGGCTGGGGGCATGCAAGAGGCAAGTGATCAATGTAGCTCTCACACGTTGATGTTTCTCTCCCTTTCTTCCTCTCTTCCTTTCCCTCTCTCTAAAAATAAAGAAATAAAGTCTTTTAAAAAAGGAGAGTTAGGACTATATCCTCTACTTTTAAACATATCTGAATAAAATTCCTTAAAAATACTAAGAAATAACTACAAAAACATCCTATCATAACAGAACTTGGAAATGGTGATTTAGGGATACATGGATTATCTACCTTGAACAGCTTGTAGATTTTTAAAAATTCTCTAGAAAGGCCACATCTTTTCATCTCCTATTGTGTAGATCTCTAATATTGTTACTGGAGTCATGTGAAATAAAACACTGAAGTTTAACATACATGAAGAAGGTCTTGATTTAGGATGTCTATTATTTTGTTCAGATCACCGTATTGTGATATGCACAGAGTAGGTATATTCTGAAGGACTCTTGTATTTCTACCCCTCGCTTCTTGCATCTTGGAGCAGAGTCCCTCTGCTCTGCACCAAATCAACACAGGTTTGAAACTCAGTAACTCAGTCACAAAGAATAGAAAGAAAACAAAAGAAAACAACTCTATTTATAACACATGGTAGCTAGAACAGTGCCTCTCAAACTTCATTGTGCACATGAATCATCCACAAACTTCATTGTGCACATGAATCATCCAGGGATCTTGTTAGAATTCAGATTCTGATGCACTGCCTTCAACTCTTTTCTTGTTTTGTGTTTGCGTCTCTCCTAAAAGTGTCAATACTTTAATCTTTGCCCAGACTCTGCTTTCTAGAGGTGCTGGGATAAGAGTCTTTCCATTTTTTCTAAAATCTCCCCTCTTCTGTTCCTATTTTCTGTGGTCTCCTATTAGAACTTGTGGCCCATGGGCTGGTTCTCACTTATGGAATTAGTACTTGCCCCCATTTTAGATTTCTCTCTGGACCTAGACCTTTAGCTCTGACCACCTCCACAGCTACCCCAGCAAGCATCTCTCCATGTGGCCCTCTTCTATGATGAAAGGTAGCAATGCATAGATGGGAAGATCCCTGCATTAAGTAGCACGGTGTTGCTATTCATCCATGAACTAGCAGCATAAGCATCACTTAGGAGCTTGTTAGAATGTAGACTCTGCCTGTAGAATTAGAATCTATTCAGTTTAACAAGATCCTCAGGTGATTTGCAAGCTCAATAAAATTTGAGAATCCTGGATTTGGGGTGCTTTTAGCAGAAGTAACTGAAAATTCAATTCAGACTGGCTTAATTAATAAAAGAAATGCATTGGCTTATGTAATTGAAAAGTGTGCTGATAGAATGAGTTTCAGGTGTGATGTAATCCAGAGATTCTTAAGTTATCAGGGCTCAGGAACTACCTCTTTTTGCTTATCTTGGCTTTTCCCTCCAAACCACTCCCTTGATATTATTTCAGTTTATGTTAATAAGAACATTACAGAAATATAGAACAAATGATACGATTTTCTAACCACTTTCCTGTACAAGTGAAACTAGTATGGAATAATATTGAATGTAAAATGTGATGGAAATAGAAGACTATTATAATCAATCACTCTTTGTTGGAAGTTATCACCTGACTGGGGGCAAAGGAAATGTTACCACTTGATTGGGGGGCAAATGGATTTGGGGGAGTCATAATGATCACTGCATTAGATATTTATTTATTTAAAGACACATTAAATGTTTCTACTGGAAATAGGTTATTATAGGGAAGCAGCATTCTTAATATTTACCTAGTAAGCCCCCTGATTGTAAGTACTTCAGTAGTATTTAAATTAATAATAATTTCCTGGAAGTGCAGAGGGATCTTATTTATGTACCATTAGATTCCAATGGGTTTTCTGATAACCTATATTAATTTTCATGAAAATTTCTCAGCTTTGCTTTCAAAGGATTAGCCTCCAAAATATTACGTCTGGTGTTTAGTTGATTTACTTCTAGTCAACACGCATGAGTTTATTAATGAAAATGTTGTTTTAATCACTTTAAATGTAAATGGATTAAATGCTTTAATCAAAAGACATAGGGTAACTGAATGACTAAGAAAACAAGACACATATATATGCTGTCAACAAGAGACTCACTGAAGATCAAAGACACAGAATGAAAATAAAGGGATGAAAAAAGATATTTCATGCAAATGGAAATGAAAGAAAAACTAGGGTAGCAATACTTATATTAGACAAAATAGATTTTAAAACAAAGGCTATAATGAAACAAAGAAGAAAATTACATAATGATATAGAGATCAACCCAACAAAACAATACAAACTTTGTAAATACTTATATACCCAAGAGAGGAGCCCCTAAATATATAAAGCAAATATTGATGGATATAAAGGAAGAGATTTACAATAATACATAGTAGGGCACTTTAACACTCCATTCACATCAATGGATAGATGTTCCAGGCAGAGAATCAACACGAAAATGACCTTAAATGACACATTATATCAGATGGATTTACTTGATATTCTTAAAAGATTTCAACCCAAAGCAGCAGAATATACATTCTTTTCAAGTGCACACGGATCATTGTCTAGGATAGATCACATGTTAGGACACAAACAAGTCTCAATACACTTAAGAAGATTGAAATAATATCAAGCATCTTCTCTGACTACAATGCTATGAAGCTGGAAATCAATTACAAGAAGAAAACAGAAAAATGCACAAATACATAGAAGCTAAATAATATGCTGCTAAACAGTGAATGGGTTAAAAATGAGATTAAGGAAGAAATCAAAAGATACCTTGAAACAAATGAAAATAAATACACAGTGACCCCAAATCTATGTGAAACAGTGAAAGCAGTACTAAGAGGGAAATTCATAACATTATGAGCTTACTGGAAGAAACAAGAAAAATTGCAAATAAATGATATAATCTTACATTTAAAGGTACTAGACAAAGAGCCACAAAGTCCAAAATACGTAGAAATGATAAAGATCTGAGCAGAAATAAACACAATAGTATAAAAATAATACAAAACATCTATGAAGCCAAGAGCTGTTTCTTCGAAAAGATTAATAAGATTGATAAAACTTTAATAAAGCCCATCAAGAAAAAAAGAGAGGACCCAAATAAATAAAATCAGAAATGAAAGAGAAGTAACAACTGACACCACAGAAATACAAAGGATTCTAAGAAAATACTTCAAACAATTGTGTGCCATAAAGTTGGACAACTTGGAAGAAATGGATAAATTCCTAGAAACATACAATCTCAAAGACTGAATCAAGAATAAAGAAAATCTGAACAGACCAATTAAAACAAACAAATCAATGCGATAATCAAAAAACTCCTGACAAACACAAGTCCTGGACTGGATGGCTTCACAGGTGAATTTTACCAAACTTCAAAGAAGAACCGACACTTATACTTCTCAACCTATTTCAAAAAATTTAAGAGGATGGAAGACTCCAAAACTCATTTTAGAGGCCAGCATTATTCTGATTTCCAAACCAGATAAAGGTACTACAATGAAAGAAAAGTATAGGCCAATATATCTGATAAACATACATGCAAACATCCTCAACAAAACATTAGCAAACTGAATTCAGCAATATATTAAAAAGATCATACACCATGATCAAGTGGGATTTATTCCTGAGATGCAAGGTTGCTTTGATAGCTGCAAATCAATTAACATGATACACCACATAAGTAAAGTGAAGGATAAAAATCATATGATATTATCAACAGATGCAGAAAAGGCATTGAACAAATTCAGCATCCACTTATAAGAGAAATTCTCAGCAAAGTGGGGATAGAGGAAACATACCTCAACATAGTAAAAGCCATATATGACAAATCCACAGCTAACATCATACTCAACAGGGAACAACTAAAAGCATTTCTCTTAAAACGAGGAACAAACAGGGATGTCCACTTTTACTTCAACATCGTACTGGAAGTCCTAGCCACAGCAGTCAGACAAGATAAAATAAAAGGCATCCAAACTGGAAACGAAGTAAAGCTGTCCTTATTTGTAGATGATATAATACTATATAGAGAGAATCCTAAAGATTCCAGAAAAAAAAAAAAACTACTAGAACTGATAATTAAATTCAGAAAAGTAGCAGGATACGAAATAAATATTCAGAAATTGGTTGCATTTTCATACACCAATAATGAACTATAACAAAGGGAAACTAAGAAAACATTCCCATTTATTGACCTGGGCAGGTCGTTCAGTTGGTTGGAATTTTGTTTCATACACCAAAAGGTTGAGGGTTTGATCCCTGGACAGGGTACATAGCTAGGTAGTGGGTTCTATCTCTGGTTGGGGTGTGTACAGAAGGCAACTGACCGATGTTTCTCTCTCTCTCCCTTCCTCTTTCTCCAAACTCAATGAAAAAAACACATTCTCGAGTGAGATTTTTTAAAAAATGACATTTACAATGACATTTACATGACCTAGAATAAATTTAACCAGGAATGTAAAAGAACTGTACTCAGAAAATTATAAGACATTACATAAATAAATTGAAGAAGATACAAATAAATGGAAGCATATATTGTGCTCATGTATAGGAAGAAGCGATGTCATTAAAATGTCCATACTACCTAAAGCAATCTACAGAGTCAATGCAATTCTTACCAAGATACCAATGTTGTGTTTCACAGAATGAGAACAAATAATCCAAAAATTTGTATGGAACCACAGAGGACTCCGAATAGCCGCAGCAATCTTGAGAAAGAGGAACAAATTTGGAGGTATTTGTCAAAGACTTTACCTCCAAGACCCGGTATCAGAGACTTTAGTAATCAAAACAGCATGGTACTGGCAAAAAAAAAACAGGTGGATCAATGGAACAGAACAGAGAGCCCAGAAATAAACCACACCTTTATGGTCAATTAATATTTGACAAAGGAGACAAGAACACACAATAGGGTAAAGATTGTCTATTCAGTAAATGATGTTGGGAAATTTGGACAGGTACGTGGCAAAAAATAAAACCAGATCACCTTCCTACACCATACATAAGAATAAACTTAAAATGGATTAAAGACTTAGATATTAGACTCCAAGACATAAAACTCCAAGAAGAAAACAGGCTGTAAAATCTCAGACATTTCTTGTAGCAATATTTTTTCTGATACATCTCCTTGGAGAAAGGAAACAAAGTAAAAAATCAATAAATGTGGCTATATCAAATTGAAAAGTTTTTGTGCAGCAAAGGGAAACATGAACAAAATGGAAAGACAACGTACTGAACAGGGGAAGATATTCCCCAATAATACTTCTGATAAGTGGTTAATAGCCAAAATTTATAAATAACTCATACTACTAAATCTCCAAAAAACAAACAATCCAATTGTAAAGTGGGCAAAGGACCTGAATAGACGTTTCTTCAAAGAGGACATACAGATGGCCAGTAGACATGTGAAGAGCTGTTCAACATCACTAATTATCAGAGAAATGCAAACTAAAACTACAATGAGGTATCACCTCAAACCTGTCAGAATGGCTATCATTTATAAATCAGCAAACAAGTGTTGGTGAGGATGTAAAGAATAGGGAACCCGCATGTACCATTGGTGGGGATGCAGACTGGTGCAGCCACTGTGGAAAATTGTATGAAGTTTCCCCAAAACATTAAAAATGAAACTGCCTTATAACCCAGCAATTCCACTTCTGGGTATATATCCAAAGAAACTCAAAACACAAATTCAAAAGAACATAAGCACCCCTATGTCATTGCAGTATTATTTACAATAGTGAAGGTTTGGAAGCAACCCAAGTTCTCATCAAAGGACTAGTGGATATGAAAGTGGTGGTACATATATAAAATGGAATATTACTTGGTCATTAAAAGAATGCAATCTTAGCATTTGCAACAACATAGATGAACCTAAAGGGTATTATGCTAAGTGAAATAAGTCAGTCAGAGAAAGACAAATATGTGATTCTATTTATCTATGGAATCTAAAGAATGAAATAAACAGACAAATTAGAAAGAGATTCATAGTGAACAGACTGATTCTTGACAGAGGGGAGGGAGGTTGGGGAGCTGGATGAAAAAGGATACAGGATTAAGAAGCACAAACTGGTAGTTACCAAATAGTCATAGAGATGTAAATTAGGGCATAGGGAATATAGTCAATAATATTGTAATAACTTTGTATGTTGTCAGATGGGTATTAGACTTATTTGGGGTTTGCTTTGTAAAGTATATGATTGTCTAATCATTATGCTGTACACCTGAGGCTAATATAAAATAATATGAATGTAAACTTTAAATGAAAAATAATGTTCTTTTAGCACATTTATTGCTCCATTGAATGCAAATTTGAAATCTAGTATCTTTAGTTCTTTTCTTAGAAACCTTGCAGTTTTAGACTTTTGAATTAGGTTTTTTAAATAGGCCATTTTCTAACTCTTTCAAAATCAAGTTTTATAGTTTACCACCTCCCGGAGCACTGTCTTGGTTAGGAATGTGGAGTAGAACTTTTCACTCTAACATCTCTGCTAAAGAAATTATTTTCATTGATAAATGATTCACTAAACCCACACTTCCTTCCTTCAACTCTAAATTTCAAGATAAAATTACAAAGAACCTAATGTGTAGTGAGGAAACCAAGCTGTGTGATTTCTCACGTGTCCAAGGATTCCACCTCAGTTACGGTGTCGTATTTCAATAACTAGAGATGCTCATGCTGTAAGGTAATTTAAGAGTCATCTAATTCAATTCACTGGACATAATCAACACAAACACCAGTAGCAGGAGACTTGTGTTCCGTTCCCAACTTTGCGGTTAACTAGTTTTGCTACTTTAGGCCAGACACTTGTTTCATCTTTTTGAGTTTCAGTGTCCTTATCTATAAAATAAAGGCCTTCATTATAAAATATTAAGTCTCCAATTCTATGCTATACTCTGATTTTAATGAACATGATGGTTTATTATTAAAATCTCTAACAAGCAAAATTACTTCTACTCTATCCAAAAGTTAGTTCCAGTGCTTAATGATTCTATGAGGCAGATTTCTTTTCTTTTTTCTGCTCAACTTTATTGAGGTAAAATTGACAAATATAATTGTAGATATATAAACTGCGCAGTGTGATGGTTTGTTATAAATTGTGAAATGATTACCACAATCAAGTTAACACATCCACGAATGAAGCAGGTTTTTAAATAAAGAAGATATGACCGTCTCCATTTCTGTCTTCTCTAGAGTTGAAAGATAAACTATCAGCATTCTTCTTCTACTAACACTTTACAAATTTAACTAGTAAGTCATTGTTTATCAATCTTTTTCCATGGCAAACTTCTTCCAAGCTCTGTCATTCATATACTTCCTTCATGGTTTCAGCCACATATTTCTGCTATCTTGGTTACTATTTATCACCCTTTCTATGTTCTTTTTTACTAAATTCATTTGGAAGAGAATTTTCTATAAATCACTCCTTGATGAGGACTATAAAATCAGTCTTTCTTGGCAAAAATAGAAGTTAACTGTGAAAATAACAGATTTACTGAACTTGTAAAACAGGCAAGTGAAGACATTTCTCTATGACAAAGGCAATACGTTTCATTCACTATGAAACATTCTTGCTGTTCCCCATGACTTCAGTGGCCACCCTTTTATGCACTAGCAATATTAGCAGCCTCATTAGCATTTCTGTTCAATCATCATGCACTTTACAAGTTGAAGGATATTCTTATAAATATTGGGGTAAATAGTAGAATTCCACCTAAAGTCATCCACTTTATCATTGGAGAAATATGTCTCTAGGGCAAAATCAAGAGTTTCTTTTACCTTTATTTAGAATAGTTTTCAAACCATAGCAAGCCTAAGAATCACCTAGGCTCTGGCCAAAACGCACATTTTTGGGCCTTGCCCAAGTCTGGACTAGAGCCCAGGAGTCTGCATTGTGAAACTGCTTCCCGGATGACTGCAATGCAGGCAGTTTTCAGGCCCTACCTTCGAGAAACAGGAGACAAGCCATTCTTTCATCTATTACTGTATTTACTCATTTTTAAATCACTATTGAGCATCTTCAAGTTACTCTGTTAGCCCCTGACAGGAGGGAAAGGGGCAGAGAGGTGTGCCAAGACTCAAGGTTCAATTTTCATGTCTCAAAGCAGTATATGATTGTCAAATGAGGTGCACTGGGAAGACCTCTCTAGGCTGGGAAGGTGGCTGTGGGTTGCAGTTGTCGGAAGGCTTTGTGGATCCAGGCTGGAAGGGCCTGGTGATTTTTTTCAGAGGAAGGAGGGAAAAATCAGAGAGGTTCTGGAAGTCAGCTTAGCCTGGAGCTGAAGTTCTCGGTGAAAGGCTGAAAGGGTCCAGTATAGTGTAGGCACTTAATCCTGCGGAGGTCAGCTGTTACTCAAGAACTGAGGACAGCTCTGTTTTAGGGCAGGTAATAACCTGGTGTTGATGTTAAGGAGGGATTGGAGCTGGCAGTGCCAAAGGCAACCACTAAATTTATGCTGCTGTGGGCAGGAATGAAAAAGAAAGCTGAGATATATTTGTAGTGATGGGGATGAGGAGAGGCCCAAGAAGGCAGGTGCCCCCAGAAGAATAAGAGCGCCTTTTAAAAAGCTAACCACAGACGGATTCCTAAACATTTCAGCTTCAATGAAGCCAGTGGTGGGAAACCTATAAACAGAGAGAGACCGGTATGTGTTAAGCTGATAAATCCTTTCCAGTGTTTCCAGTATCTCTCTTAAAACAGAAGCATCTTCTTCACTCTCTCTCTGCTGCTACTTATTACCTAAATACTACTGATAAAACATTACCACGCTGAAACTGGGTTTGCAGGCCTCAAATGCCGCCCATTTCTGCCCCTGCGATGAACCTGAACCTTCTCAGGAGACCCAGCTCTAATACCTTTAGCCAGGTGGGTTCCAAACTTTAGTGCACAGTAGAATCACCTGGAGATTTTTAAAAAGAAAGAAAGGCGGGGAGGAAGGAAAGAAAAATGCCTAGCGGCCACATCTACCGTGCAGTGCAATATAGTTTGAAAACTATTGGTCTAGCCACATCTCCTCCAGAGCCCTTAAAAAACCCCAAATCTTCCCGCCCTTTCTGTCCCTCGCGCGAAGGGTACACGTCGAGGGTACGGGGCCTCGGTGGGCCTGTTCCCAGCACGTCGGTCCCTCTCGCGCCTCCGGTGCCCGGCGCCGGCCGGGAGGAGGCGGTGCTCAGGGTGTCTCAGGCCGGGACGCGGCAGAACCGAAAGCGGCCGGCGCGGGGAGGCGGGGAGAGGAAGGAGGGGCGGGGGGAGGGGGCGAGGGGCGAGGTGGCGAACACAGGGCCGGGCATGCCAGCGGCGCGGGGCCCCGGAGCCGCCCGGTGGCCGCGTCCAGGGGATGGCTCTCCGTCTGGTCACCGACTTCGATCTCCGGAAGGACGCACTCCCGTGGCTGCGGGCGCAGCAGGCGGCGTCGCCGGGCACTCGGGCTCGGGGCGGCTGCGCAGGTGCTGGCGGCGCGCATCCGGGGTAGCGGACCGCCGGCGGGGGCCGGCGGGCGAGGCGGGGAGGCTGAGCCAGTCAGCCGAGGGGCTCCCAGACTGGGCTGAGGTGGCGGGCACAGACCGGACGCCGGTAGTAGTGGGAGGGGGAGGGTTCCGGGGGCGACCGGCAGCCCGTGGCCCCCGCCAACCTGTGAAGGTTAGAGCCGAAGGCATGCGCTTCCCTCTTCGGTGTCCGGGCAGTGCCACCCTCACCCCCGGCTACTGAGTGGAAGTACGTGGGGCAGCGGCTGGGCAACATTTCTTTTTCCAGCGAGTCCTCCAGCCTCTGGCTTGCTTGTTGGCCCCAGTAGTCCACCCTTAGTAGAAAGGCCGGGGCGCTCGGTACCCTCAGCATCATCTCATCGGGGAGGACTGGAGGAGCTGCTGCTGAGACTCGCCTCCCCCAGCCCGCGACTGCGGCGCGTGGGAGAGGCTGGTTCCTCGCGCGTCATTCGCTTCTCACCTGCCAAGGGAAGAAGGTTCATCGCCCTCGTAGGGGCTCTGACAAGACTAGGGGCTCCTGGAAGTTCTCGGGTTATGAGGAAGAAAAGAATTGTGGCCACCAAAAATATTATATAAATACTTAACAGCTGCAGCTTGTTCGCGCCTATGCGAGACGTCTTTCTGCATCTGTGTGAACAGTGTCCGTGGCTGCGGGGCGTGCGGCTTCGGTGTGAGGTGCGCGAGGGCTGTGAGCCGCGCACGGCCGGCCCGCCCGCTGTTTCCGAAGAAGCGCCACGCCCGCCACCCGCAGCCCACCAACGGCGCGGGCCGGCGAGGGTGGCCTGGGACAGACCGACGGTGTGTGCTCAGGTTTCCTGCCCAGCTTCCTCAGGGGGGATTGGTAGACATATACATTCCTGGCGGTTGAGGAGTTGTTCACGAAACAAATCATTTGTTTGACTTTTGATGAGGGACTTTTGAACCTTCCCAGCGTGGATCAATCAAAACTTTAAAGAAGGGGAACTCCGTGATTTTTTTTTTTTTAAGACGTGTGCTGTAAACAATGGTCATCTTCGGGGCTTAAGTCCAGCTTCAAAGCAGTGGTACCCCTAGATCCCACCTTGTGCACAGTAATTCTCCACCCCAGCGTGCTTGCCTTTCTCCGCCCCTCCGCCCCCCCCCCCCCCGCCCCGCTCTTCCTTAAACACTGCAGGCCCCTGGAGGACATTGTTTTCTTTTTGAAAGGGCTCTCAAATTTACAACTCCTTTCCCCCTTAATTCTGGTGAAAGTTTTCTATCCCAACCTTGTATCTTTACACTATCCTGTGTTAGTTGTTAGTTCCAAATAAGGAGTCCTATGTTTGTAGCTCAAGGCTTGTGTTTGACTAGAGAGTTTGATGAATGATTAGTGTTATTAGCAAAACTTCTCATTTTGGGGGAAATTTAAAAAGTCTCCTGAATATCCGAAGAGTTTTTGAAGGTGTAACTTTTAAAAATACATTTGGCAGCTCCACCCCAAAGTGGTCTTTTCTCTAAATATCCACCTTATATGGCTAAATGGCAGTTGTCTGCAAATGAGAAGTTAGATGAAGTGTGAAATGCCACAGTCTTGTTTCAGTAATGTGTATTGTGATTGAAAATCTGTGTGGGAGCCAATTAGATTTGGCTTCCTTGTGTCTTTCACTTATCTGTAAAGAAATATAAACTTGTGTATTGACATTCCACTAAACAGCAGGTGCTCTTGGGTCCTCAGAAAGTAAGCAGACTAGAAATACCAGATTTTTAATCTATATATTAAAAATAAAAAATAAAATAAAAATAAAAATTTAAAGAAGGGAAACTATGATTTCCCAGGTGTTAAAAAAGATTTTTTTAAAGAAGTGTGCTGTAAACAATATATATGTAGTATTTTACTCTTGGAGAGCATCTTAGTAAAGATATTAATGTTATGCTAAAAGAAATTGTTACTACTGATAATCACCAGTGGGTGGTAGCTCAAAAAAAAAAACAGAACAAAACAAAAAAAACCCTCTTCACCTCAAGTTAACTCCTCTTCTGCTATTCTTTGTGGCACTGACAGGGGAATCTGGGAATCTATTTTATTACTAGGACAGCTATTACTCAACACTGTGCAAATTATTTTCCTTTCAAAGCCTCAGCTTTTCAAATGTAAATTGTAAAGTCTCCTGTCTGCACACTTGTTATCTAAATTTGAAGCCTTATTATTTTTGTATCAACAAATACAATGGAAGATTTCATAGTGGTGCTAAGCAGTACTCATGAAGTATGACATATTCCTGGCAAAATAGCCAGGGCTAACCATGGAAATTGAGTCTTTTAATCAAGCAGGAGTCAAGGAATATATAATTTCATTTTGCTTGCTTGTGAAGTTCAAATGAATGAAAGCATACTATATGTATTCTTTTTGCTTTCCCCCCTTCAATATTGTGAGATTTATCCATGTTGACTGTTGTAGCTTTAGGTCATTAATTTTCACTGCTATGTAGTATTCCACTGTGTGAATATATAGCAATATGGTGGACAGGGAGTATATGGCTTTGATCCTCCTTTCAAGAAAGGACTTGTCCCAGGTGCTGTGAGTGTGGGCATTAGGGAGTCTTCAGCTGTTGGGCCTTTCAGGGATTGTTTTAACAGAGGGTTATCTGGCCTTTTAGGTGCGGCTCACGTCTAATTAGAGTGTGAGATAGGGTATAAAAGTCAGCCACTTTCACTCAACATTGGACAACTTTGACAATCCATTTCAGTTCCAGAGCTTCTCCGACGGAGGACCCTGAGGTCACCTAAAGCTACTGGGCTTGCATTATAGCTTGACTTCTCCCCCTGCCTAGTCTTGCATCCTTCTCTGTCCTCCTGCAGGTTTTAATCCCACCCTGCTAGGTACTCCCCAATCAACATCCCAGATGCTAAACTGTCTCAGGGTGCTTCCTAGGGAACCCAACTTTACTTACTCTTTTTGTGGTTGGTGACATTTGGGAGGGTTCTGGGATATGTTGTTACAGTCAATGCTTTTACTGACCTTGTTTCTGTTGCCTGCTGCACAGATGCGCATGTTTCTCTAGGATGGATGTCTAACAGTCGAGTTGCTCAGTCAGAGGCTATGCCTATCTCTATTCTTCTTGGACAGTGACAAATTGTTTTCTAAAGTAGTTGAACTTATTAATACCCCCATTTATAGTATGGAAATGTTTTTTGATACCCCGTATCCTCACAGATCTTGATATTTCAAGATTTAAATTCTTTTGTCAAACTGATGGGTCTAAATATTCTTTCATTGTAGTCTGAGGTTGAGTATCTCTATACGTATTGGCCATTTGATTTTCCCCTTCCATGAGATGTCTGTCATCCCTTTGTCCATTTTTCTATTGTATTTATCATATTGATTTTTAAGGGTCCTCTATATATTCTGGATTCTGATCCTTTATTCATCATGTATGTTGCAAGTATTTTCTGTCAATGTTATTTTTTTATTTTTATTTTTTAGTTTGTGATGGTGCCTTCGGTAAACAATTTTAGTGTTGCCTAATTTATGAGTCTTTTCCTTTGTGGTTTATGCTTTTGTGAGATCTTTTAAAGAAATCTTCCCCTATTCAGAAGTCATAAAGACATTTTTATATTAACTTCTAAAAGCTTTATAGCTTTGCTCTTCACATTTTGTTTTAGTCAATAGGGAAATTTATTTTTGTGTGTGATATGATATAGGGGTCTACTTATATTATTTTTCTGTATTAGTAGCTAATTGTTCTAATATTACTAACCAAAGAGCCTTGAAGTAAAGACACTTCTGTCACACATCAAGTCCTTCTTTGTCTTCTCCTTCTCCTCCTCCTCCTTCTTCTTCTCCTTCTTCTCCTTCTCCTTCTTTTTCTTTTTCTTAGAGGCTTAAAACAACATTTATTTTCGTCCAGTTTATGTGGGTCAGGAATCTGAGCAAAAATTAGTTGGGCCTCATTTTCTGGGTTCTTAATCATTGCATCCCTGTTCTCTTTGCACTGCCCTTCCTTTCCCCTTTTCCTGTCCCTGCTTTCCTTTTCTCCTTTTCTCCTATTTATTGCTTCTTAACTAATCACTCCATTCTTGCCTTTTCTCATCTTATTCACAATATGAATTTGAAATCACATAATGATATTTACTTCATAAGTTTAGGAGTTATAGTATCTGATCATGTGGAGCCTGAGGATTTACATGAATTATTTACAAATTATAAATATCATAGGTATAGTCACACTTTGTCACCTCTTGATCTATGTATTAGGAACTAGTTTAAATTTTTGTATAAGGTTGTGAGGCTCCTCATCCCCGCTGTATAGTCACTGGAAAGAAAAGAAATGCTTCTTTATTTGACTTTTGTCTCAGTGGTTGGGAACAAAATTTACACATTTGGCAAACACCTTCCTGTAAAGTGAAATCACTTGTGTTTAGCAAAGAGTAGATTGAAATGGGCAAGAATATCTGGCAAACCAGCTTCAATTTTACATAAGCTATGACTTGCCAACACCTTTAACATGTAAGTACTCTCCTTTTCTTTAGTAGGTTTAGTTATGCGAGTGTCTCATCTATCAAAATGCTACTTTTTTTTTCTTCATGAGCACTGAGTATACTGAACTGTGAAGTTAAACCTCATTTCCTCATTTGAAATTGCTATACTTCCTCCTCTGGACTGTCCAGTGATGAGATACTGGGAGAAGAGTCAGGATGAATAAGCAAAAGGGTTATTGAATAGTCCTTTCATTTTTTAATTTTTATTATATATTTTTTCCATTACCATTTGTCCCCCTTATACCTTCTTCAAGGATGTATCTAAAACATGAGCAGCTAAGCAGGGGAAGAAGGGCTGATGGGTTAATGGTATGTGGTGAGACATTGGTCTCTGGATTTCCAGCAATGCTCAATTGTCTAATTCAAATGTCCTTGAGGTGAGAACCATATACATAGCTACAGGATTATTTAAACTTCAGTTATTTCTCCCTAACAGACCCATGAGAGCATTCTCTTTATTATTTCTTTGGACTATCTACCATGGCTACATTATAAGCTGGTCCTAGTTATGCTAGCTAATGAATATTGTTTAATATATGGTGGGGGGAGGGAAGTAGGCTTACAGTTGTTCATATGGAAAATAATACAATAATTAATAAATAATAATATAAGAATAAACTCTGTTTTGCATAGTCACAACTGTAAGCCTACACTTTGCCCACCCCTGTGTACTATGAATATGTAGTTTAGTGGTTCTGAACTCTGGATGCACATTAGAATCACCTGGGGAACTTAAAAACACATGCAGCAGTGACTAGGCCCCTTACCAGCACAATAAAATTAGAGTATTTTGGGGTATGACTTGGGGATCTACATTCTTTTAAAAGCTTTCTTGATGATTCTAATGCACAGCCACAGTTGAGAACTACTGGTTCAATGGGATAAGCATATATCATTTGTTGTGATCTGTACTTACTGGAGAATTTTTTTCTTTTAATTTTTTAGTGATTTAAAAATAGATTTGCTTTTGCAAGGAAATTGGATTTTCTTAGCAAGATTTCTTGTAAAGGAGTTTCTTATCTTAGCTGAAACCTTTTAAGGGTACTTTTGAGAAGATCTCTCCCAGCATCCTTATAATCTTGAAAGAAAAAAAATACTTCTCAAAATATTGACACATTGCATTCCAGAAGTTTTGAGTTATATGCAAAATGAAAGTCAGTGAAATTTTCCTTAATGTCTACAGAATCTACCTTAAAAGGATTTTTCAGTAATTATCTATTTTCCCATTATAAGTGTGGTACCGGAAACTTAGTTCATACTCTATAACATTTTTCTACTTTTGAATTTAGTCTGTACCACTTTTTCCATGTATGATACTGGCCAAGTGTCTTAACCTCATTTCAACTAAATTGTTTTATTATTACAGTGGGCCTATAATAATTTACATGGTATGGGTGAGACAGAAATGATAACTCTGAAAATTGTGAAGTGCTATTTAGCAGCTAGCTAATTGAATCATATTATTCTCCTATGAGACCAAGTCATTATCCTTATTTTTCTAATCAGCGAGAAATGTGTCTGACAGCTCAATATCTATTGAAAAGTTTGTATACCATATATTAAAAACATTTCCCCCTTCTTTTTGTCTTGCCCCCTTAAGATCCATGCAGCTTTTTCCTGCCAGGAGTAGGGAAGAGAGATCTCAGAATGATTCCTAAATTCTATCTTTTATCTTTTTCTTTTTGTTCTTGTTTATTCTATTACAGCTGTCCTAATTTTTCTCCCTTTGCCCTCCTCCGTCCAGCCCATCCCTGACTCCCACAGTCCATCCCCACACTGTTGTCTGTGTCTGTAGGCTAGTCATACATGTTCTTTGACTAATCCCTTCCCCTTCTTTCCGCCATTACCCCCATCCCTCGTTTCCTCTCGCAGCTGTCAGTCTCTTCCCTGTTTCTATGTCTCTGGTTCTGTCTTGCTCATTAGATTTCTCTGGTTTCTTTTGTTCATTAGATTCCACTTACAAGTGAGATCATGTGGTATTTGTCTTTCCTCACCTGGCTTACTTAAATTAGCATAATTCCTACAAAGGGTAGGAATTCCTCCTCCTTTCTTTCTGCTGCATAGTATTCCATTGTGTAAATGTACCACAGTTTTTTAATCCACTCATCTACTGATGGGCATATAGGCTGTTTCCAGCACTTGGCTATTGTAAATAGCACTACCGTGAACATAGGGGTGCATAAATTCTTTTGAATTGGCATTTTGGGAATCTTAGGCTATATTCTAGCAGTGGAATTGCTGGGTCAAAAGGCAGTTCCATTTTTAATTTTTTGAGGAAATTCCATACTGTTTTCCACAGTGGCTGCACCAATTTGAATTCCCACCAGCAGTGTACTAGGGTTTTCTTTTCTCTACATCCTCACCAATACTTGTTGTTTGTTGATTTATTGATGACAGCATTTCTGACAGGTGTTAGGTGATAGCTCTTTGTGGTTTTAGTATGCATCTGTCTGATGACAAGTGATGTTGAACATTTTTCATATGTCTATGGACCCTTTTTATGTCCTCCTTGGAGAAGTGTCTATTCAGGTCCTTTGCCCATTTTTTAATTGGATTGTTTGTCTTCCTGGTGTTGAATCATATGAGTTCTTTATAAAATTGGAGATTAAACTCTTGTCTGACGTATCATTGGCAAATATGTTCTCCCATACAGTTGGTTCCTTTTTCATTTTGGTGATAGTTTCTTTAGCTGTGCTTTTTAATTCTATATAATCCCATTTATTTATTTTTTTCCTTTATTTCCCTTGCCCTAGGAGTATATGGGCAAAAATATTGCTATGTGGGATAGTTGAAATTTTACTGCCTATGTTTTCCACTAGGATTTTTATGGGATCACAATTTATATTTAAGTTTTTTATCCATTTTGGGTTTATTCTAGTGTATAGTGTAAGTTGGTGGTCTAGTTTCTTTCTTTCTTTTTTTTTTTTTTTACATGTATCAATCCAGCTCTCCCAACACCATTTGTTGAAGAGGTTATTTTTACTCCATTATATGCTCATGCCCCCTTCGTCAACTATTAATTGACCATGGCTTTATTTCTGGGCTCTCTGTTCTGATCCATTGATCATTGTGCCTGCTCTTGTGCTAGTAAGAGTCTGTTTTGATTACAGTGACCTTGTAGTATAGTTTGATATCAGGTATTATGTTCCCTTCAACTTTATTCTTTTTCAAGATTGTTGTGGCTATTTGGGGTCTTCTGTAATTCCATATAAATTTTTGAAGTATTTATTTTAGATCTGTGAATTATTCATATTTTAATAGGAATTATGTTGAATCTGTAGATTGCTTTGGGTAGTACAGACATTTTAATGATATTAATTCATCCAATCCATGAACAGGGTATGTGCTTCCATTTATTTGTATCTTCTTCAATTTCTTTCTTCAGCATTCTGTAGTTTTCCAAGTACAGGTCTTTTGCCTCCTTGGTTACATTTATTCCTAGGCACTTTATTTATTTTTTGTTGCCATAGTAAATGAGATTTTTTTCTTAGTTTCTCTTTCTGATTGTTCATTGCTGGTGTACAAAAATGTCATCAATTCCTGAATATTGACTTTGTATCCTGCTACTTTGCTGAATTTACTTAATAGGTCAAGTAGTTTTTGGTGGAGCCTATAGGGTTTTCTATGTATACTATCATGTTATTTGCAAATAATGACAGTTTTATTTCCTCTTTCCCAATTTAGATGCCTTTTATTTCTTCCTGTCTGATCGCTGTGGCTAGGACCTTCAGTACTATGTTGAATGAGTGGTGAAAAGAGACACCCTTGTTTTGTTCCTGATCTTAAGGGAAACACTTTCAGTTTTTGCCATTGAGTATGATGTTGGCAGTAGGTTTTTCATATATAGCCTTTATTATGTTGAGGTATGCTCCCTCTTCACTGAGTGTTTTTATCATAAATGGGCGCTTAATTTTATCAAATGAGTACATCTATTGATATACTCATGTGAATTTTATCTTTTATTTTGTTTATGTGATGTATCACATTTATCAATTTGCAAATATTGTACCACACTTGCATCCCTGGGATAAATCCCACTTGATCATGAGGTATGATCTTTTTAATGTATTGTTGGATCTGGTTTGCTAGTATTTTGTTGAGGATTTTAGTATCTATGTTCATCAGAGATATTGGCTTGTAATTTTCTTTCATTGTTGTGTCTTTACCTGGTTTTGGAATTAGGATAATACTGCCCTTGTAAAAAGACTTTGGGAGTCTTCTCTCTTCCTGAATATTTTTGGAGTAGTTTGAGAAGGATGGCTCTTAGTTCTTCTTTGAATATTTGGTAAACTCCACCTGTGAAGCCATCTGGTCCAGGGCTCTTGTGTGTTGGTAGTTTTTCGATTACTGCTTCAATTTCACTAGTTGGTGTCAGTCTATTTAGGTTTTCTGCTTCTTCCTGATTTAATTTTGGAAGCTTGTATATTTCTAGAAATTTATCCATTTTACCCAGGTTATTCAATTTCTTGTGGTTGTTCATAGTAATTTCTTACAATCCTTTGTATTTTTGTGGTATCAGTTGTAACTTCTCCTCTTTCATTTCTGATTTTATTTATTTGGGTTCCCTCTCTCTCTCTCTCTCTCTCTCTCTTTCTTTTTCTTTCTTTCTTTCTTTTTTTTTTTGTTGAGGAGCCTGGTTAATGGTTTGTCAAGTTACTTTATCTTTACAAAGAACCAGCTCCTTGATTCATTGATCCTTTGAATTATTTTTTAGTCTCTATGTCTTTTAATTCTGCTCTGATTTTGATTATTTCCTTCCTTCTGCTTCCTCTGGGCTTTGTTTGCCATTATTCCTTTAGTTCTTTTAGATGTAGGGTTAGGTTGTTTATTTGATATTTTTCTATCTTTTTTAGATTGGCCTGTACTGCTATGAACTTTTCTCTCAAGAATGCCTTCACTATGTCCCTTAGCTTTTGGGATGTGTATCTATTTTCATTTGTTTACAGATACTTTTTGTTTTCTTCCTTGATCTCATTGTTAACTTATTCATTATTTAATAACATGTTATTCAGCCTCCATGAATTTGACTGTTTTCAGTTTTTTTCTTGAGGTTGATTTCTAGTTTCAAGCCATTATGATCTGAGAAGATGCTTGATATGATTTCCATTTTCTTGAATTTGTCTTGAAGGCTTGTTTTGTGTCCTACCATGTGGTCTATCTTTGAGAATAATCCATGCGCATTTGAGAAGAATGTGTATTTTGTCTTTGGGGTGAAATTTCTATAAATATCAGTTAAATCTATTTGATCTATAATGTCATTCAATCCTGCAATACTTTTGTTGATTTTTTTTTGGAAGATCTATTCTTTGTTGACAGTGGGGTGTTAAAATCCCTTACTATGACTATGTTGCTGTCTATTTCTTTCTTAGAGTCCTCCAATATTTTCTTTATATATTTAGGTGCACATATATTGGGTATATATATGTTTATAAGGGTTATATCCTCTTGATGGACTACTCCCTTAAGTATTATGTAGTGACTTTCTTTGTCTCTTGTTATGGCCTTTGTTTTGAAGTCTGATATAAATATTGCTACCCCAGCTTTTTTTTTAATGTTCATTTCTATGGAATATTTTTTTCATCCCTTCACCTTCAGCCTGTGTAATCTTTTGTTCTGAGATGGGTTTCTTGTAGACAGCATATATGTGGGTCGTGTTTTCTTATCAATTCAGCTACTCTATGTCTTTTGATTGGAACATTTAATCCATTTACATTTAAGGTTATTACTGATAGGTACTTATTCAGGCCATTTTTAAATTTGTACTTGTGTTCTCTCTCTCTCCTTCTTTCTTCTTCTTAAAGCAGTCCCTTTAGCATATCTTGCAGTGCTGTCTTGGTGGAGATGTACTTTTTTAGCTTTCTTTTGTCTGGGAAGCTCTTTATTTATCCTTCCATTTTAATTGAGGGCCTTGCTGGACAGAGTAATCTTGGTTGCAGATCCTTGTTTTTCATTACTTGGAATATTTTGTGCCAATCCCTTCTGATTTGAAGTTTTTCTGTTGAGAACTCAGCTGATACCCTTACTGGAGCTCCCTTGTATGTTACTAGCTGTCTCTCCCTTTCTGCCTTTAAGATTCTCTGTCTTTGAATTTTGCCATTTTGATTGTGATATGTTTTGGAGTAGGCCTCTTTGGGTTCATCTTGATTGGCACCCTCCATGCTTCCTGGACTTGGCGTGACTTCTTCCCTTACCAAGTTAGGGAAGTTTTCTGTCATTAATTTTTCACACAGGTTTTCTATCCCTTGGTCCTTTTCTTCTCCTTCTAGAATCCTTATGCTGCAAATATTTTTATGTTTCATGTTGTCCCAAAGCTTCCTTAAACTATCCTTGTTCTTTCTGTCTTCATTTTGTAGCTCTGACTAGGTATTTTTTTCTACTTTGTCTTCCAACTTGCTAATTCAATCCTCTGCTTCATTTAGTGTGCTTTTAATTCCTTCTAGTGTGTTCTTCATTTCAGATATTGCATTCTTCATTTCCAATTGGTTATTTTTCAAGGGTTCTATGTCCTTTTTCATGCTGATGTAGGTCCCACTAAGTTCCTTGTAGTTCTTACTATGTTCCTTGAGCATCCTTATAACCATTACTTTGAACTCTATGTCTGATAAATTGCTTGCCTTGATTTCACTTAGCTCTTTTTCTGAAGATTCCTCCTTTTCTTTTGTTTGGAGATTTTTTTTTTGTCTCCCCATTTTAGTGGTCACTTTGTGTTTGTTTCTATGCATTATATTGACTTGCTTTGACTCTCTGTCTTGTGGAGTGGCCTTGTGTGTTAGGAGTCCTGCGGAACCCAGTGATGCAGACTCCTTGATCTCCTGATCTGGATGCTCTAGGAATGTTCTCTGTGTTTGTTATGTGGACTCTCTTGTTGTATTTGGGTTCTGATTATTATTGGTCCATTTGTTGGTGGGAACTCCCCTATGTCTGTCTGGCTTAGAGGCTCAACCCCTACCACGTGTTGTACGCTGTTATGTAGGTGCTCGAAGAACAAAGCAAAACAATACAAAAACAACACCAAAACAAGAACCACCTTCCCTCCGACCACCACAGCAATATCAACAAGGGAGCAAAAAATAATAATAGCAGAAATAGAAATGGAATAGTAGAGAAAGGGGAAAAGGAAAAAGAATATGAGAAGAGCAAAGGAAAGAAAAGTGATTATGAGATGAGAAAGGGGAATAGAACTACTATTCATAATGAGCTGAAAGAGGAAAGTGGGGAAAAGGAACACAGAAGAGGTAACAAAAATAATAAAAGGAGAGAAGAGAACAGTGGAGTAATAAAGATAAGAGTAGTATAGAACATATGAAAGAAAAATTAGAGCACCAAAAATAAAAAAAAACATAACAGAATAAATAAAAAGGCCATGAAAAAGAAAAAATAACTAAGATAATGAAAAAAGAACCAAGTGTATTTGTCTCAGCCTAGTTTAGATCTTGCCTTCTGGTTTCTTCCTTTGGATACCACTCTAATGTCTGAGTCTGGTATATGCCAATGTCAGGTGCTGTCCATGTCTGGCCCTTGGCTGCCTTTTTGAAGCTACAAGTGATCCACAGTTTGTGGCTGATTCTTCCAGGCCTGACTGTATTCAGGGTGGGCTAAGCTGCTCTGCAGAGCTGGCTTTTATCAGCACTGGGTCCACAGGTGTGTCAGCAAATGTCTCAAGTTACCGCAGGATCCACCTCTGCCTGTCTCTGCCTACTAGTCTGTTGTCAATCTTAGACTAGTCTGTGATACCTGAATTTCGCATGGCAGGTGACTTTCAGGCTTCAGGGAAGATAGTGAGTGTATTCCCCCTTCCCCAAGCCACTAGTCTGAGTCTGTCCAGGATTATTGCCCTGTACTTGGAAGGGCGGGGCCCCTAGTAGATTTCCAGAGCCCAGATTTTGGGTCTACTAGATGCCAGAGGTATTTCTGTGACACTCCTGTGTTTGGGAAACAACAATCTGTTTCCCAAGATAGCATATGGATTGGCTGTGCCCAGTGCCAGCCTCTGACGACCCCTGAATCTTTTTATGTTGCTCTCTCCTCAGGAAGGGTTAAGATTCAGGAATGGAGAAAAGAAAGGAAAAACACCCCCAAACAAAACAGAACACCAAGACAGCAAAACTGAAAAAAGAACAAAAAAAAGTTGCTGAGTGAAGTAAACAGGTTTTCCTGATTCCTAAATTCTCAATGAAACCTACTCTTTATCTCTTAATATTTCCCACCTTCAGCTCCAGTGCAGGGATCCAGCTCATCAAGTATCCTTATTTTTAATTTTGTTTTGTCCTTTTTCACCAGGAATACAAAATGAAATTTGCTCTGAGTTATAGGATAGTTTGCATATGTTTTGTCTAAATATCGAAACTAGTCATAACATAATATTTTAACATCTAAAACGCTATTCATGTATGGGGAAAATGAGTCAAATTAAAGCAATTTAATTTTGAGAAAATTGGGGAAAAAATTTCTCCTCAATCAATGAGGATAATTATCAATGTTGTATCTACCAATGTTCAAGTCCTTTACTCTTAGAATTGGGAGGAATATCCTAAAGTTTTAGAAGACACATGATAGTCAGTTAACCTTAAAGTTAAATGTATTGTGTTAAGAATTTTTATATCCTTCATCAAAATATGGCTTTCAAACAGAAAAGTACACAAATCATAAGCCAAGCACATCCATGTACCTAGTACTCAGAGCAGGAAAGAAAACATGAATAGAACCCTCAAGGTCTCCTTCTTGCTCCTTTCAAGCTATCACTTATCTAGCACCATAGATTAATTTAACTTGTTTTGGAAACTACTGTGTAAATTAAACCATACAATTTGTTAGTTTTTTGAGGGGGGACCGGGAAGGATCTGGGCTTCTTTTGCTCAATTATTTATGTTGTATGTTATAACAAATTAATTCTTATTGTTGTATAGCATTCTGTTGTTCAGCTACACACTGGATGGATATTTTGGGTTTCTAGTTTTGGCTACTATGAACCATAGTACTATAGATATTATATGTCATCTTCCAGACATGCATATATTTCTTTTGGGATATATGTACAAGTGCAGTTGCTGAGCCATATATGTTCAATTCTAACATATACTGCCAGTTTTCCAATTTACACTCCCATTAGCAGTATATGAAAGTTTCAGTTGATTCAAATTTCTTGGCACCACATAATATTAAAGCATAATAAGTTAAGGGTTCATGTTGTAATCTTTAGGGTAACTAATAAAAGAATAACAAAAGAATATATAACTGACAAGTTCATAAGTGAAAGACTGAAATAATAGAACTTCAGTTAATCCAGAAGGCAAGGACAGAGCAAAACAGTTGGGTTAAATAGAAAAAAAAAATTAACGATTGATCATATAATATAAACCATATATCAATGATTACATTAAATTTAAATGGACTACATACTTTAAAGAATACTGCATGTAAGACATCTTAAATATAAGGATACAAGAAGAATAATTATAAAAGGATAGAAAAAGTTATATAAGCACTAACCAAAAAAAATGCTGATATAGCTATATTGATATCAGACAAAGTAGCCTTTTAAGTAAAAAGGAATTCCTATCTTTCATGACAGCATAGATGGAACTGAAGACTATTATGCTAAGTGAAATAAGTCAATCAGTGAAAGACAAATATCATATGATCACTTAAGAGGAAAATAATGAACAAAATAAACTAATGAGCAAAATGGAACCAGAGGCATAGAGTCATGGAACAGACTGACAGCTGTAAAACAGGAGGGAGGAAGTGGCAACTGATTGAAAGAAGGCAAAGGGATTAGTCAAAGAAAATATATGAAGGACCCGTGGACATGGGCAATGGTGTGGGGACTGATTATGGAAGTGGGGGATGGGCTGGGTGGAGGGGGGAACATATGGGGGGAAAGTGAGATTATTGTGATAGCATAAACAAAATATTTAAAAAAGAAAAAAGAATTATTAAAGTTAAAGGATGTTTTGTAATGAATAAAAGGGTTGAGTAGTGCAACTCCTGGTTAAAAACCTATGTGTGATTTTTTTTCAAGCCAACCACATGCAATTACAAAAGCTTTACTTGGCAGGCCTCCAGGGGGAAAGCTGCCCTCCCCAAACCAGACTTGGTGCATAGTCAGTGCCCTGCAATCCCTGGAGGGAGTTGCAGTCAAGGCCTCCCTGGTTGACCACAGTCTTACACATAGCTACGTTCCTAGCTCAGGGGCCTTCAGTCAGAGGCTTCTTTATCAGGAGCCCTAAGTGGAGATCTTCCTTAGCTGCCTCTGCTGAAACCACCTTGGCAGGAAAAAGAGGGGAGCCTCAAAGATACTTTTTCTCTCCTTTAACTCAGTACTCAGTACTTTTCCAGTCTTAGCTCTTCTCCCTCTCCCCTTCAGGGGGCCTTGTGTCCACAATACTGCAGGAGCCTTTTGCTGGGGTCGCCCAGAGCAGTGAGACATCCCCACCTCTCTGCTGACCCCCATGACTCCACCTATTCCATGAGGGAAATGGACGGGGAAGTGGTGCTTTCTCCAGTTTAATCTTTTGCTTTATTATCACAGTTAAGTGATAAAAAACTTGACAACTACTTGTATTTTTTTTTTTTATCTTTTTGCTTTAATTTGCTACTCTGACAGCTCTGCTGAGTTCCTGATAGGTTAATCCACCTGTAAGCTATAATAATTCTAAATTTCTATGCCCCTTAAAAATAACATACATAAAGCAAAAACTAATAGATGCTTAAAATCTGTTGAACTATAACATACATGCAGAAAAATATATAGACAGGGGTGTACAGCTCAGTAAGTAATAACAAAATGAGTCTATCAATATACTGAACACACACAATAGTACCAGCCCTTCTGAACACTCCCCTGAGATGCCTCCCAATCACCACTCCTTTCCTCTTTCCTAAAGGTCGCTACTGTTCTGACCTCTGATTCAATAGGTTAGCTTTGCCTGTTTTTAAACTCTATGTAATGGGATCATCAGCATATATTCTTTTGTACTTGGCTTTTCACTAATATTATATTTGTTAGATATGTTCTTAAATATCTTCTCCTAAGTGTTAACTTGGTATTATTATCTTTTCAGGTGTTTTAAAAAATTATTGTGAGAGCTTACGTATATTAAATGTTGAAAGAAATGGAAATATAATCTATACCTATAAGGTATGTCTGTATCTCTCTTCTTATGGTTAAAATATACATAGCATAAAATTTACTATTTTAACTATTTATATTCTCCTTTTACAGAATTTTATACTCTATTTTATTAAGGGGTAACAAATAACTTTTGTTGGCATTTAACCTTTAACATAGGACTTTATTATTTTGTGAGATTGAATATGGTAACAAATTCGGTCTTCTGGTGGTGATTGCAGGGGGTGGGGGAATAAGACTAAATGGTAATGGGGACTAAAGGGGACTAAACAGTAATGGAAAAGTAAAAATTATATATTAAAAATCAGTCTTCTGTTTTTTAAATAAAATAGAACTGTGCACGATGTCTGACACACCATTCAGTGTTTTAAAATAAATGAACAGTTCTATTTTATAGAGGGAAGATGCCAAAATAGATGTTTAAACATAATTAATATGTTAAATTTTTATCTTTCAGGAAATATTAGGTATAATTATTCTACCTCACCTTTTCAGACTCAGATATGCTCAGACTTTTGAGGCATTATTATTTAACAATGTGTTTTCAATATTAAATGTTCTAAGAAAATTTAACTTTCTGATAACTTTATTATAGTAGAGAAACACAAAAGAATAATTGCAGTGGCCAGTTTGCTTTATACAGTTGTATTGCTGTACATTTTTTGTTGCTTAAAAAGCTATTATTTTAAGTTGTGTCTATCGGTTGTAGGCTGCATTTAAGAAACTGTATGATTTAAAAAGTTTTACTTATAAGAATATCATGATCTTGATCTAGCCACTCCCAATATCCATCACCTATATTTTCTTAGATAAATGGAAGTACAAAGAGATTCTCCCCTTCACCATGCTTAGTCCTACTAGACAGTGTCCCCTAAACTCACTGAGCTGAAACAGATTCGGTCCCGTTCTGACAAGCATGCTGGCTATAGAGCACTTATTGTTAATGTTGATTGAATTAGTGCAGTTTGAAAACTTGTAACATCCTAACTTTCTAAATAATGGCATTTAATAAACATCTAGTTAATTTATTTTTAGGATGATAAGGGAAATGTCTTCTTTGGATTATATGATTGCCAAACCAGACAAAATGAGGTAAAAATCACCATTAATTATAGATTACTTATTGGTTACTTTACTGCTTTTAGAGTTTTCCTTATTTATGCCTCCTTTTTCTAGGACAAATTCTCATTTCATTTTCTAAAAATTTAGTTTTTATTTCTTTGTCATTCTTCCCTTCTCCCTTTTACTCTCTCTTGGCACCATTATCTTTTTTTTTTTTTTAATGCAAAGACTTGGAACAAAACATTAGCTGATGTCTCGTAGTTTTTCTGAGATTTAAGCAAAATTGGTTCATACCGATTACCCAATGTTCTATAGGAATGTAGGGAGTCCCGTGCTCTCCCCAAGACTTGTCTGCTGCCACAATCTCATAATGACCTCGAGCTCTGAGTTCTGCTTTTGCTTAACCTTCACTTACCTTGCTTCTCAAAGATCCAGGTATAGAACCTAGTCTGCTTTTCTTAATTTTTCCCCAAACCACTCACATAAGGCATTAGATTATGTGACAACCTTCGTCTACTTCTTGGTGCAAATGGGAAGGAGTCATTTTGTGCCTATGCAAAAACAATATAAAAATGTTAAGAGATAAGAAGTCTAAAAACGTACACTGGCTCAAAAGCTTCTTCAAAACATGTTGTTACATGAAAAAAGCAAGTTGCCAGGATAATAGACTCCATTTAAATTTTAAAAAAATCACAAGAAAACTATACAACATGTGCATAAATATATACTTAAAAACTCATTTAAGAAATCCTAGAAGTCTAAAGAGCAAATTACTAACAGGTTTCATTTCAGAGGGGATTTGGGATTGGATGAGCATAATGGAGAGCTTTGACTTTTTATTTGGTAGTGTTTGCATGTTTTAAATACTGTGGCTATGCTCATGTGTTATTTTATAATTAAAAGGATAAAACACTAAACAGTAAGTGTATACATCCATGATTCTTCCTCTTACAAATTAGAATTGCTTAATTAGAGAAGGAATCAAAAGAACCCAAAATTTCTCACATGAATTCAGAGCTTTCTTATTCTTAGTTCTTATTCAAAGCTCACTTCCTGTAATCAAGTGTTTTTCTGACTTCCCATCATATTTTTATCAACTCCTGGCCATAAGATTCTAGTGTGCTCTTGGTGCTTTTTTTTTTGTCTGCAGGTACTAATTACCTTCTTAATAATTCTACTACTTACTGTTTCTCTTAGTCCATTCTCTTCTGACATCTAAGATTCTATCTTTCCTTATACTATATTTTCCTCTTAATACTATATTTTATAAGTTTGCCTAATATAAGTGATTGTCACCAGTTCCTCAATCTGTATCTCACATCCTCCTTCTGCATAACCATTTTTATTTTCTTTAATATTCAAGGAAATGGAGTCTTGCAATATTTCAAAGAGCAGCAAGACAATCAAAAGTAAAGATTAAGAGAGAAGATTACTTTGCTAATGAACTAAATAGGAAAGTCCTATAAGAGATGTACTTGTTATAGTCTCATAGACATAACTAGTGATATGTTATATAGTTTGATTAAAACTTTACTTGCCTCAGTAATTATAATAGCTAACATTTGAGTGCTTATTATATATGGCAGACATTGTATTAAGTGCTTCATATGGATTATCTCACTTGAGCCTTATAACAATCGCTCAAGATAGGTATTATGATTCCTGTTTTACTGACAGGAGGATAGAGAGGTTGAGTAACTTGTCCAAAGCCACACAGCTAGCATGTGGCAGAGTCAGGGTTAAAACCTGGGTCTAGTTTGGCTCGTAGGTCTGTGCTCTTAATCGCTATACTCAACTAAGTTTCAGTGCCAAACATGGCCTCCAACAGCAAACCAGTTTTTCCTTAAGAAATAATCAGACATTTCTCAGTATGAATAAATTGGCTCATTGACTGGTTCTTTGGTTAAATGTTTGTCACAATGATACTTGGTAGATAGCTAAATGGGAATTTGTATTCATAAAATTATTATTTAATAAGAAACTCCAAATTAAAAAAATATTTTGTTTTAATAGCACCTCTATACATTTGAGAAAGACTTGCAAGTTATCAGTTGCTCTGTCAACAGTGAGAGAACTTTACTTGGTGAGTTAAACTTTTTTATTGCTACATGTCAAGCACTAAACTACATTTTTTTTGAGTTTCAAAGTGTTGGATTTTTATAATGTTTGATTAGTGTATTACAATAATATTCTATTAAGAGATGCTCTTAGGAGATTAGATGTGAAATAAAGAACGTGTTGAGTCTACCTACAAAAAAAGATTGCTTTGTATTCTGCCGTAATCATCCACTGACAGATCCTTTGAGCCCTCACTTATTTCAGATAGAAAATGGTAAACTTTAACAAGCCACTGCATGGATCATTTGCTAATGACTTATTTTTTTTTTTCCATAAGCTGCAAGTTTAGTTCAAACTACTAAAGAAGGAAGAAAGAATGAGTTTCAACCAGGTAATGAAATTATATTTTTTTGGTGCCTACTGGTAGATGAAAATTTATTGAACTACTTAGTGAAATTTCAGGCATCTTTACAAATAGCTTTTCCTCAGAACAAAAAGGTAAAGATCATGTCAAGCATTAAAAAAGAGTTAAAATTTTTTTTCAAGTAAACAAGGAAGTATAGAAAATATAACAGTGAATAGCAGAAGTATTCAAAAGACAGTTAACACCCTGGCAGACTAAATAAACATTGAAAACACACTAGAACCCCATGTTCAGAAGCTTGTGTAAAGGATTGGTAAAAGCTTGGTTTTCCTTTAAGAATACTTTTTTTTCTTACATCTGGTTAACTCTTGACCAATATAGAATGCATTTTGACTAGTCTACCAGTTCTAAACATAAAATCGATTCTACTCATTTGCCAAGGCCCACTTCATAGTTTATTATCTATGTGATGCCCCACTCCCATCCTTTTAACATTCTATCATACACCTCTGTCTGTTCAGAACTCAACAAATATTGAGAGCCTGCAGTGGGTCATGCACCACGCATTGTGCTGGGGATACAACAGTACACAAAGAGGTGTGGCAGTTACACTCAGGGTGAGTTTTAGGGACTAGTGGTTGCGGGGGAGGGGTACCTCATGAAACATGTGGCCCACCCTCAAAGGAAGCCCAGTGGGACCAACTTTTCAATTTATGAAGAGAAGTGTGGACATTGATGTAAAAATTTAATTTTTAAACATTGGCTCAGATATTTTTTAAAAATTCTATTCTGGCAATGGTAACCACCTGTGGCTGGACCTAGCCTGTGGACTACCATTTTTCAACCTGTGTTCTAGTGGATCTCATTTCAGTCTCTTACTATTCCAGTCCTGCAGTGTGTTCTGGCTGTTCTGTTTATTCAGCACTTAAATTCCTTCTTTTGTTAGCATACTCAATACACTCAGATGTATTCTCCTGCGGTTGCATGTGATGGAAAAACCCTTTTACATACTTTCCACATTAGGCTCATGTGGCAGTTCCGGGCTCTCACAGAGCCCGCTTAGAGAGTGTCAGGGGAACCAGGGCTGGGTTGGACCTTCTCAGGCACCTCAGCTGAAAAGTTTCTGAGAGAAGTTGGTGAGCAGGATGTGTTCTCTGAAATCTTCTTTTTTTGAAGATTTTTATATACTTATTTATTTTTAGAGAGAGGGGAAGGGAAGCAGAAAGAGAGGGAGAGAAATAAATGCGTGGTTGCTTTTTGTGCGCCCCCCACTAGGGACCTGCCCACAACCCAGGCATGTACCCTGAGAATTGACTGAAAATTGAACTGGTGATTCTCAGGTTTGTAGGCCGGCACTCAGTCCACTGAGCCACACCAGCCAGGGCTGAAATCTTCTCATGCATAATACTCACCCACCCTTACCCCCCGCCACGTTACACTGAGAACCACAGCAGGCCTCCTCTTCTGGGCAGTGTCCTGCTCTTAGTGTTCTCTGCTCTTCGTAGAATCAGGTGCAATGCTCACTTCAGAGGTAGTGGAACTGGACTAGCTTAAGTGAAATAGGATCTAAGATATTGGTGTCCCGATCTTTAAAACAAGGGTATGGACCCTGATTTTGTGGGCTAATAAACCCCTTTTTCCAAGAAGAGAAAGACCCAGTTGCTTGTATTCCTCCCAGTCACGAAGCTAGATTAGGTCCTTGCACCTCCTAGTTCTTGAGCCTTATTCCTTTTAGCCTCAGAAATTGTTATGCTGGGAAACCCAATAATAACTATAATCTTTATGTGATTTTACCATCTATGCCTGATTGTCATGCAGAACTGTGCAATTATCTACATTATAAAATGTATTTTCAGACCAACTTTACTGTAAGTTTTGTTTGATTACAACATTAACCTATTCAGGTATATTTACTCAGTTTTGGAGTTTTGATGCCAGTGAGATTTGATGCAATCTCTGGTGAGATTATCTGATTGCTTCTTTAAAAATATTAAATTGATCATTGTTAGTTATTGGATACCTCATACTTTATCTTCTTAGCTCATCTCTCATGTCAGTCTCTGCAATGAGAACCAGCTCTGCCCAAGTGTCATTTGACAGGCAGTGCCTTACCTCAGCTTCTTTACCTGCTTCTTGCTTTTTGTCCAGAGCCCTTGGGAAAACCTGTTTACTACCTGCATGTGTACCACCTGGAAGTATGGTTGGAGATAGGCCAATAGGGTAGGCCATGCCCACCAGGGGAAAAGGAGATGAAGGATAAACACTCCCCCTTTCCATCACTAAAGTGGATAATTCTGAGGTACCCTCCATGCAACTCAAGACCCAAGGGGGTATTTAAGTTGATAATGCTCCTGATACTGGCATCCTCTTCTTCCTGGTTCAGTCTCCCCACTCTCTCATGATAGCCCCTTATGGCTAAAATGATCCTGTTCCCTGAGATAACGTCTTGCTTTAGTTTGGGTTTCCCCATAAGCAAAGTCTGAGGCAAGTATTTTGGGGGAGGATCCTTGCAAACACTATTAGAGCAGTACTTAAACAGAGCTCTGAAAGAAGGGAGGAAGCAAGTGTGTGGCTAGGGGAAAGCACATTCCTCTCTCAGTGAACCGCCAGCACAAAGGCCCTGAGGCTAGAGTGTGCTTGGTGGACTCACTGTTCAAGGATATGCAGAGTCAATGAAGCTGGAGTGGAATGAACAAGGGACAGAGGAGCAGGAACTGAGACCATAGGAGAACAAGGGTCATGTGCAGAGAGATCGTGGAGATCCTTAGGAGGCTTTGCTCAGTTGAGATTTCAGAAATGATGTGACCAGAGAGCACTATAAGACCTATTATAATATTTTATCCTTTGAATGAATATTTTGAAAAGGCTTATTTTATCTGTCCATGAATGACTTGGTAAGCCATTTGATTGTAATATGTAGTTGACCTCAAGTTGTTAACACTCTATTACTTATAATAAATTTTTTTCCATTGCAAATGAGGCACACTGTAACATCTTTCAGATGGAAGGTAGGGTTCATTGGTCCACTCACTTTACAACACAGTTTTTATCAACAATGCTTATTATCTTGGCTGCAGCCATGCCAGAGTTCATGTGTTATTTAGAAAATGGCCTACCATAGCCAACCAGGCCCAGCTGCCCCCTTCACCCTCTCCACTGCAGAATTCGTTAACCCCAATGCGCAGGGATCTCCACTGGGCAGCAATAGGGGTGGCCATGTGTGTTGGGCCCCACTGCCACTGAGACCTCCAGAGCCCCCAAGTACCATTATAGACAGTTAAATGCTGTAGCCGCTCCACGGCTGTGGTTTGCTTTAAGTGTTCCAGTAACCAGAGCTTCTTCAGAACCAGGTCCAAATAGACTTTTCTAAGTCTTTTGGAGCTTATACTAGAACTCATTTCTCTAGGACCTTAATTCAGAGTATGTTCTGTTACACAGTGAAAGCACATGGTATGTTATTGAAAGAAATTCCCACTTGCTCTTATCATTATGCTAATCATATTAGTTAAGTGTCTTGGCTATTCTAAAGGAGGGAAGCATTAGTGTGGGAAGGTGGTTTCTGCCCTTGAATATCCTACCATTTCTCAAGGCAGGTTAATTTAGGAGATAGCTGGTTATCTCACTTGGGTACATATTCACTGCTAAAGAGGCCAAATAAATATAAGGTGATTCCTTATTTTCCAGTAAGAAGATTCCTCTGCCTGCCCCCCAAAAAGTTTTTTTAAAATTGAAATGTATATGCTTTTAGGGCAAGAAATAAAATGATCAAATGCCAGCTGTACTATTTAATATATTAATGTAGTAAGGAAAATTGTTTTTACTCATTTTCACATATTTAAAAATAATTTTTTGTTTTCAATTACATTTGATCTTATCCTTATATTTAACAGAATATTTCTATCACAAATATCTTTGACCCAATGTCTTTATTTATTCTTAGAGCCATATTTTGAGTCATCAAGCAAATTTCTAAAGCACCTCACTTTTATCTCTGTCCCATTTTTTAGAAATACAGACTTTTTGAATTGGTATATGATCCTAGATTTTTATTCTATGCTACAAGTACTCATTGACCAAACAATATTTGATTTTCATTTGTTCTGTCATTGTATATTTGTGATCCCATGTAATAATTCACTCACTGTCTTGATTTATAAATAATCTTTAAGATCATGTTTAGAGAAATATCCAGTCCTTGCAATTAGGAGGATTGTCCCAGAAATTGTTTTACATTCTTTGCCTTTTTAAAAAAATTAAATTAAGCAGTGCTGTCAGGTTACTTTTTTAAATAGTGAAAACTGGCTTTGATTCAACTCTAGGTCACTGTGCCACCCCCAAATTGTATATCGTTACTCAAAATAAAGTCATTGAAAAGTAGCTGAGAATATTAGAGTCTTTCTGAGAACTCAAACATAAAGCAACTTCTTTTGAGGTTTAATCTTAGGGAAGGGGAACTTTTGGCTTAAATTTGGAAATCTGTGATAATCCCATTATAGCCTAAATTCAAGGACTTCCTCCTAATTGCTATCTTCGATGCCATTTGCTCCATGTGACACTGAGGAAGTAAGTGGGCCTGTATCAGTGCAACTCCGGCCAGTGCTGCCAGTTCCTGAGGAAGCCAAGACTCTGTCCTATTGATGGGTGCTGTCAACTGTGACTTGTTCATGTGTCAAAAATATCTTTATATTTTCATATACAAACAGTATTTCCATCATGCTGCCGAATGGGAGTGACGCTGAAGTGAGCTGTGTTAGGTAGCCTTGGAAGCTGAGAGGCCCTGTAAAGCTGAGCTAAAAATGGCTGAGGAATGGAAGGAAGTTGTTCCTCATTCCATGCATGACTTCTCCTTTATGATGTTTTCTTTTTCTGTTTGAGGTTTTTAGAAATGTCAAAGTAAATTTTAAGAAAATTAGTTTTCTTTGTGTAACACAATAGGCAACACATTGACATCTTCCAAGTTCAGACCTCTGTGGAGAAGATAAGTTGTGGTATCCTGGTCTTCATTTCTCAAAGCCTCCATTACTTTGTAGGATCAAAGTGCTTAACTCTGTTGGTCGAAATCTGCCCCGTGAACAATGTGAAGGTTCTAAAAGCAGTGGATAGCTATGTTTGGGTACAGGTAAGTGAGAATGTCATTTAAGACATCTCATTAATCAAAAGACATGAGCCTAGAGAAAATGGTGTTTACAAAGTGCTTTCACACACATTATCACATTTAATCCTCAAAGCACTCTGATAAATGGTATGGCAGGAATTATTAACTCTTCCTTTGTAAACATGGATATCTTTAAAACTCAAACCTAGTTTCTCTGTCTCTATTATATCATGATTTGTCTGATAGTAAGGTAGTGTTTTACATGATAAAATATTGACTATCAAAACACATTTAAGGTAAGTTGAAATAGTTTATTTAATGTATTCATGTAGTTGACAGATTAAACATCTGTGATTAGATGATTTAACCCCATAAATTATCAACTCCATGAATTGATGCAGAAGCACTGTGTGTATAGTGCAGGTGGACTAGATAGATATAGTCAGTCCTCATTACTAGCACATTCTGAATTTATGAATTCTACTACTTGTTAAAATTTATTTGTAATCCCCAAATCAGTAATACTAATGGTGCTTTCAGTCATTTGCAGACATGTTCAAAGTGGTGAAAAATTTGTTCCCCAAAGCATACATTTCCAGCTGAGGTTGAACATGGGGACACTTTAACTTCATGATTTACTTCTCATACTGTAAAAAATGTTTTTGTGTTATATTTAGTGCCATGATTTTTTAATTTCGGGGCTTTTGTTAGTGATTTCACTGTTTAAAATGTCTCCCAAACATATTGCTGAAGAGCTGTCTAGTGTTCCTAAATGCAAGAAGTCTATGATGTGCTTTACAGAAAATGTGTGTTTTAGTTACATACGCTTCATTCAGACATGAGTGTATAGTGCTGTTGACTCTGAGTTCAAGACTAATGAATTGACAGTATATAGTAAATAGGGTGTCTTTAAACTGAAACACAGATTAAACAAAGTTAAGTATTAATTTGTTGACAAAAATGTTGTGACTGGAGTCTCACAGGAAGCTACCCTTTTATTTCCCCTAGGAGCAATGGTCAGTATTCAGTGTACAGTGTTTGTGGTAACTTTATAGAATATAGACAGATACTTGCTCATGCAGTGTTGCTCTATAGTTTCCTTGTGTAACATGAAGTATCTTCCTCCTTTCTCCCCGCCTCACTCCCAGCCTCGAGCCAATGTGTTTCCCTCTTGCATTGTGTTTTAGGAAAGGGGATAGTCTGTCACCTGGTTCTTCACTGTCAGCAGTCCTTCCAGCTGTACATTTTTGCTACCACTCCTGGCTTCACTGTGTGGGATGCTGCCTGCTTCCAGACAGGGCCTGGTGTGGAGCTCCTGAGCTACATTCCCCCTCCACCAGGAAGCTACTCTGTTTACACAGTCATCAGTATAGGCGTGACTGTGGGACAGAGCACACTTCCCTTCACTGGCCTGTTCTCTTGGCTTTCTCAGCATTTCCACCCAGGGCTGTCTAGGCGATGGTGATATTATTGAAGGATTGGGACCCTCAAAGGGATTTTGAACCTGGGAAGGGAAAATTTTTTATAAATATTTCGTTGTGCAACATTATGAATATATCAAAAACTATTTAATTGCATATTTTAAAATAGTTAAAATATGGAGTTTTATCTCAAATTAAAAAAAAAGTACATGATGCATGACTGCATCCATAGGCCAAAGGAAAAGTCTCCACCCAAATAAAGTAAAACTTATACTTACATTGTGATCCCATCTCTGTTCAGAGCCCTGCTCCCTGCTCCTCATGCCTATTTGTACCCCTGGAGAGAGACACTTCAGACTTCCATCCACGGCAAGTCCCCACCTTCCTGCCTCTCCCTCCCTTTTCTGTCTCCCCTTTAGAGAAACACCCTTCACTGCCCACTGAGTTTGGTCTTGCCTTTCAATCCATCACCCTCCATTTTCTTTTAAAAATATCCACAGTGGTCGCCAGCAGTACATTTCCCTAAATGTGCATGTGCCATCTTGACCCCCCTTGCAAAGGCAATTCAGCAGGACAGTAGTCAGTGGGGTTTGTATCCTAATCGGATGCCCTTTGAGGGTCCTTATCAATGTGAGGTGCATCTTCTAGATCGTTCCAGTGGATAGACACCCATCTACACCCCTGTACCACATATTTTCCAGTGATGAATATTAACAATCAGAGCTCCTTATTTGTGAAGATAAGTATTTCCCTAAAATATATATAGATTCCTACTCACCAGGTAAAAAAACAAAAACATAAAACAAAACAAACAAAAAAACTCAAACCTTGTGTGCTTTTGTAGAGCTGTGTCGGAAGCCTGTCTATTTATATTCTGACTTCTAGGCCCTAGGGTTGCTTCATAAAATGGGACTTTTAAAATCGTGTTCTCACTAATTACCACCCAAAGATCAGGCAGAGGTTTAGAATTCCACAGCACCTTAGTCCAGGTCACAGCCCTAAGCGAGCATGCCCTAGCCAGCTCTGTGGACCCAGGGCCACTGTGACATCTTCTGCAGGTGCTGCAGGTTTTGAGGGGCTGAGCATTTGCTCTTTGTTGTCTATGTGGTATCTCTCATCTTTACTTCTCCTCAACCCCAGCACATGAAATATCTTGCTTGATGTGCCCCATTTCACAAACAAGGAATAGTAAGTTCCATATTATTTTTGTAGCTGAATTCTGCATTTGCTGTTTTATAATTTTGAGATTATTGCTCTGAAGAATAATATGTAGTTAGTGTTTTGTTTTTCAATTCTAAAGGGGAAACATGACCACAAATAATTAAAAAATTAACCAGTTGTATTTCTAATTCGTCACTATGAGAAGTTAGGACACCAGGCAATATATTTTGTCAAAATTTTCCTAGTCTGTAGAGAGGATGCCAACTATAACATAGGGACATAGAGGTTATGTTCTTCCATTATGCTTTCAAGTTTGGAGGGAAAAAGCAAAACTCACTGGTGGAGCTTGTCTAGTAAGCTTTCATGTGACTAAATGAACCTGCTGAGTCACTGGAGTCATCCCATAACCGGTGTTCCCTCACATCGCAGTTGGCACCATCAGGCTATGGGTCTTGGCTGCCTGCTTGTCACATATGCGAGAGCACAGAGCCGGGGGAGTGGGGTGGGTCAAGCCTTTCCTTCCCAGGGGCAGTCATTTTATGCTTTGAGGCTTGTAAGTCTTATACCACTTGCTACCCTGTGACTCACTGTCCCTTCTTGGAAAGTCCCTGGCTATGTTGTGTTTTGTCTCTTGGATGTGAGACTTTGGAATTTGTAATGGAGAGTAGTTTACTTAGCTCTCAAACTAAATACTAGGGTTTAGTTGCACAACAAATGTATTGAGTGCTCTTATTTTGTGCATGTGAAATAGAACTTACTGTACAAATGTTATATTGTTTCTGATTGGCTTCAGAATCACATATTCTAAACAGTAAGTACCATCCCTAGAAATGGCTTGCACTTTAGCCTTACTGGTTTTTCAAAAAAAGATTTTATTTATTTATTTTTAGAGAGAGGGGGAGGGAGAGAGGAAGAGAGGGAGAGAAACATTAATGTGTGAGAGAAACATCTGTTGGCTGCCTCTCACATACCCCCAACCAGGGACCTGGCCCACAACCCAGGCACGTGCCCTGACCTGGAATCAAACTGGCGATTTCTTTGTTCCCAGGCCGGTGCTTAACCCACTGGGCCACACCAGCTAGGGCTAGCCTTATTGTTTAAATGAATTATGTTGGACCTGAGATCAATTTCTGCCTGGAAAACTGAGCTCCTGAAAGTGTTCCATTTTTCTGCTTGCTTCCATCTACAATATGTGCGTGCATGTGACTCACCTAAATTGTTCCGTGGTTCCCAGTCCCTTCTATGGTATGTAGTAGTATCGTGATCAAATACAACTTCTGAAATAGCTGTGTAAGCAGGGTAGTTGCTTATAGTTTTGATTAATTTTTTTTGCAGTTCCTCTATCCACATATTGACAGTCATCCTGTTCCAGAGAACCATCTGTTACTGATTTCAGAAGAGAAATGTAAGTGCCCCTTTAGGGGGTATGCAGGGATTTCACGAGTGGCACATCTACTGAAGTATGGGACGTGACTGAATCTTCTAAGCGTCCACTAACCATTGCTCAGGGTCTGCTGACCTTTGATGTCCATTTCAGACCCAGGGCTCCTGTGGAAGGGCTTTTCCTTTGGTCCCCACTTCTTGTTCCTTCAGACACTATTTCCTCATCCTGGGAATGATGGGCTCTTGCATATATGGGTTCCCAATTTTGTCATGTGGTAGGATGTTTGAAGAACAGTTGTGCTGGTCCTTTTTTGCCTTCTTCAGGCCCTCCTTCTTTAGGATGTCTGTCATAGAGGATAAGCATAATGTGAGGAGAAAGGCTTGGATGGAGAGAGGGGAGGGCATTAGAAGCTAGAAGAATTTCATGGCAGAACTTGAGGACACATACTAACTTGGTCAAATTCAAATAGAGGCAAATAATATTGGGATATCCTTTAATGATATTTTCTAGTTGGGGATTGGAAAGAGAAAGGACAAAATTCAGTGGTGTATCTTATCTAATAAGTCACCTTTCATGTTATAAGATTAAACTGCTAATTTATAATTTGAAAAATGAACCTGAGGGGTTAGGCTTGTGTTGAGTTCCTATGCTCTTGCCCAACTGTCTTTCTCACATTTTTGTAACTAGAACCGGCAGAAGGTAAGTATGGTGAATGAATCTAAATTGCTTACTGAGAGAAAGGGATCATCTACAAATCAGCCCAAAACATTTAGAGTTTTGTTAATGTGAAACTGATTCCTATAAAAATGCCTCCCCCTGATATTTTGTATGAATTTTCTATCTGATATTTTTACACGAACAGATGTTTGGTATTTGGAAACTGAAGAAAACCCTACCAAATGAACCCTTAATAACTGTACAGAAGACTGATGATATAGGGGAGGCAAAAGCCTGTTGAGGGAATGCAGGGGAGCAGAAAGGGTAAATGCACATGTTGTTGATATTGAGTAGCAGAGTAAATTCTGGACTTGAAACAGACTTAAAGGGGGTTGAAGAAAGGTGGGTTGTGTTTTGAACCTTCATTGTGAGATTGCTCTCTGTGATAATATTTTTCAGCCAGTTGTCTAATTTCCATTTTTCAATAAGAAATTAATTCACAATGGTTCAGTGAAAAGAGTACTTCATGTTTTTCATGAAGGTTAAATTGTCTTTCTGTTTTTTCTTTGTTTAAAGATATTGAACAATTTCATATCCAAGTCATCCAAGAAGGTGGAAATAGAGTGGTAAATATTTGAAATTCCTTTTGCTTCAGAGTTTTTTTTTCCCCCCCACAAAGAGTGATATTTCTATACTGCTAAAAATAGGTTAATGTTATAGAAATATAACATTTTCTTTATCTGATGTCTTTCAAATTATAGTCTTGCTGTTGTAAGATGTGAATTAATACAAGATATAGAGAAGGGTTAAATGTTTCCTTTACATCTCAGCCTCTAATCTCAGCCTCCTAATATAACTAGTAATGATAGGCTTGTGTGACTCTTTCTACACTTTTTTCCTTCCTCAGGTGCATGTATACAAGGATTCAACTGTTTTTACCAAATAGAATCATAACACATATATTAACTTGCTGCTTTTGTCTTTGCATTTTACTTAATTCTACCTCAACATAACACATATCAGGAGTATCTTATGGGTTACTAAATAAATATGTAACTTTTTTCTCTAATTTTTATGCATGGATACATATACATACATATATAATAAATGGGATTATAACATATGCGGGGGTTTTATGTAGTTCAATTTTCTTTTTTTTTCCTTTTTTTTTTTTTGCTTGTTTTCTACTTCTCCCTCACCATTTAACCTTTAACTTTCATTCATAATCTGGTATGTGTCCTTTCATACTTTTCTCCATACGTGTATTGGCCATCGTCCTCACCCCTGACACTCCCAAGGGTTTGTTTATTGTTCACTCCTTCCTCATTCACCTTTGTGGAATTACCTGCAAGTCAACAAGAATAGTACCAATTTATTCTCTAGAAGTACATAACAGTCCCCAGCATGAATGTACACAGTTTTCAACCATTGTCCCACAGATGGGCATTTGCTTGGTTACCATTTTTTAATTTTATTTGTTTGCATCAGAAGTTGTCACAAACATTTTTGTGTCTCATTTTTGTGTTTACATATTTCTTACACATATCTCTTGGGGTTAAATCCTGAGGGATTGATAATTGGGTTGATACTTTAATAAATTTCAACAGACTTTGCTAGGTTGCTTTTCAAGAAAAAAAGTAATAATTTGCAGTTTTACAAGCAAAGTATAACAAAGCCCTTTCCTCTATCCATACTGCTAACAGGTGTATTTGTCTTTAAAAAAGAAATCCAGTTCAATAGATGTTGATATCATTATTTTATCCTGCATTTCCCTTAATCTTAGTGAGTTAGTGCATCTACTATGCTTATCAGCTATTTGCATTTGTTTTTATAAAAGTTGTTTAGTTGTTTCCTTATCTGTTTTTCTACTGGGTTATCTTTTTCTTGACAATTTGTATGAGACGTTAACATTGATATTTAAAATGATTTCCTTCAATATTTAAATAGTCTGCATTGAAATAGTTTTTCTCTGAAGATCTTAATTTTAAAATTATGTGAAGAAAACTAAAGTGGAAAAGGCATTTATTATATGCATCTACTATCGATCATCTCAAATCAAGAGGCTGGTTTGGGAAACAGCCAAGAGGACGTGTGTGGCAGGAGCTCTAGGCCCCTCGTGGCTGAGTGGATGGGAAGGAAAGAAGAGGGCTAATGTTCAGAAAAGGGTCAGGCCAGAGAGGAAAGAACAAGGCAGAATCCCAAAGCCAGTGATGAGAATTTCCAGGAGAGGTTTAAATTAGCAGTAGGGGTCAGAAACTGGGAATAGGCATAGAAGACAGGGATAAGCACTTCTGCCTTCATTCTTAAAGGCTGAGAGAGCAGTTTCTTGAGGCAGTGTGGTTCCACACATTTCTCACAACATTCCTACGTGATAGAGGTGGCATTATACTTATCCCCACTTTTAGGGAAAACCACAACCAAGACTCACAGAGGTGACGAAGCTCTAGATAGGTACAAAATGGAGATGTGAACCTGGGCTGCCACTCTCCAGTGATGAGGTTCTTGTTAGTATATACCTTTATCTGAAAGAGTCACCAAATCTACCCCAACCTAACACATTCCAGAAAAGGGAAACAAGATGGGTTTTCCAAGGTTTAGAGACAGGCAGGTCCTCTGGGGTCTTTTCTCCAGCCTAAGTGTAACAGACATCTTCAAGCCAGAGACAGAGGCGCACGATTCTGGATGCTCTGTGCCCTGTTGTGAGTCCTGGCTTAGCCTGTCGACAAATTCCTATTAGCATTAGAGAGGGTTTAGGCATGAAAAGGGACCATTCTGATGTTTTCTTTTTCACTCATTTCTTCTACCTCAACATGTCTACATTCTTTACTCATCTGTCCCAATATATAATTTATTGCTTTTGCTATGTTATCATTTTGAAGAAAATGAACACTTGGTTCCTTGTATTAAACTTGTAATATCCTTAGCAATTTACATACCTTATCTCATTTTTCTTCTTTTGAATAGCATTCCTTGAGTACTGCTACATGCTAGAAACAAGACATTGAGAATATGAAGGTGTTGTAGAAGAGTGCATACTCCCTGGGGAGACAGAGTATTAATTAATACGTAACTGCAACAGAAGCATGCCAAAGTGCCATAGGAATAAAGGGGTGGGGAGCTTTGCCTTTGCCTTGGGACTCAGTTTATTTTTTTAAAAATCCTCACCCAAGGCTATGTTATCGATCTTATATATAGAGAAAGGTACACAAAGAGACAGAGTGATCGAATGGTTGCCTCCCATACACACCCCAACTAGGGAGAGAACCCACAGTGTAGGAATGTGCCCTGACCAGGGATTGAACCTGCATCCTTTTGGTGTATGGGACAATGCTCCAACAACTGAGCCACCCGGCCAGGGTAGGACTGAGGTTTTCCCTTGGCATCCCAGCCCCTGTGAAGGCCTCTTGTCTGCAGACACCTGAGTGGGTTATGTCCAGAACAGGAATCTCTGAATCGTCTATTAACTTAGCTATTGATTTGTGGCAGCCTTCATCAACACCAGCTTGTCTGTTAAACTAGGGATATAATAAAATAGTATATTATAACGTGTTTGGGAAGAGCAAGTAATGAAATGATGCCTTAAATCTTTCCTGAAAAGATTTTCCATATGCATGTGTTTGGGGGTGCTGCTAAAAATAAACTGTGGAAATATTTACATGTATTATTCATATAAAATAATAAATTCCAGATTTTTTTCTTTTAAAATAGTTATTTATTTCTAAAATATTTTTGCTTCTTTAGGTGATTAAAAGTTCTGGCCATCTCCCAAGAGACAGAGTAGCAGAAGATTTTGTTTGGGCTCAGTGGGACATGTCAGAGCAGAGGTTATACTACATTGATGTGAAGGTAAAAACCAGTCTACTGCCCTTCTCTTTATAGGTACAATTGAATTTTGACATTATCATTATTTTAATTTATTAATTATTGCATTTTCATTGATGGCTTATTAAAAATAAGGAAAATGTTTTCATTACTGTTTGTTTCTTGGCTGCTTCTCTCTCTGTCTTCTGGTTTTTGTTTTTTTAATTAGTGTTTTTGTTGATTTTGACGAGGTAATATGTCATTTATTCTGTTTTCTCTTTTAGAAATCGAGGAGTACCTTAAAATGCATCCAGTTTTGTGGTGATGAGAACTTTAACCTAATGGTAAGTCCAGGAAATGACTGGGCTAGAGGAAAAAATTTAACATGTTCTGCCCCCTTTTAAAGAGGGTTGTTACTGTAAACAGCATTTTAGTGTTCTTGGTGTTCTGCTGGTCAGTTGTGTGAGCAAATAAAGTAGTTCCTGTCATCTCAAGCCTTCAACACTGTAACAACTGCAATTAATATAAACACAGGAAATTTATGCTAAATGAATATCTCACATTAAATAAAAAAGTCTAAGAGTAAGGATTAGTAGAAGCTAATAGGTATGGTCTATAGTAAATCGCTTTAAGTGGTTATGTCATTTGATGCCAAATGACTTGTGAGGTTGGAGGATTTGAGAATAAGGTCAGTGAGAGGGTAAAGTTTAATTAGTAAAAATCTGGCAAGACTCCTGAAAAAGCCATTTGGAATGCTGGCCTTGGGGTGAGGAGTCAAATATTTTTTATTTATAATGAACAATATGTTATTATTCTTCCTAACCAGGACTGATATTGGTGTCTAGACTGCTATCATACTATTATAAGGATTTCATTTATCCTCCTATCCCCCCCTTTTTTTACTTATTCACTCTCCTGCTGAAGACATGCAGTCTTTCCCTTCTTTCTTGGTCTGCTTTGTAAAATCCTTCCAGTTGGTTTATTATACAATCAGTTTATGATATTCAGACCTGAAACAAAGTTTGCCAAGTATTAACCCTTTGAGAAATAAATATATATCAAGCTTGCGATTGTATGTAAATTCCACAATAGTCCTGATGGACTTCTCATGCTGTGTGTCTTCGAACAGCCTGTGAAGATAATGATAATTAAATGGGCTCTTTGTTATTAGGCAAGTACAGTGTTGTCAGGTTTGCTCTAGTCTTCGGAACTATTGTCGCTTAATTAATGCTGTTTTTGGTTTGTTTTCTCCTGACTTTCTGACAGTTTGAGGCACCCTTGGATATATCATTAAGTGACTCAGGATTTAAGTAAGTTGTACTTAAATTTCTATTAATTTTTATAGACACTCTTGGGAAGGATGATTGTATTTATACCTAATGTATGGTATGCCAATACACTAAAAGGATAATTTGATATTCTGTGTGTGTATGTGTGTGTGTGTGTCCTCTTTTATACTTCTGTTCTCTCTTGGAAAAGAAACAGTTTTATCAAGCACGAATATGGGGTTTTTCCATGTAAAGCCAATGATAATTAATTTTTGTAGTCATTTATTTCTGTTTGGTGTCTCCATCTATTTTGATCTATGGATATGCTCTTCTCCCTGTGATTCAATAAAGGATTCAGTGAGTCAGAGGCAACTACATTTAGAATCAAACATCAAAACTTCTTACTTGTTGCCATAAAAGAGAATGTCACAGGGTCAATCCACTTGTAGCTCAACTGAATCTATTGGTTTACTTCTTTTTTCTGTTTTCATTTTTATACAAAAGGTGATTTTCTTCCCAGACTAGTTTAATAAAAAATGAAACACTTTTGAAAAAATAGGGACAAGGTTACCAATGCACAGAAAAAGGAAAGTCTTGAACTAAAGCAATGATAATCCTAAACTATTAAATGTTTTACTAGCTTTATTTCATCATATATAAACATCCAGTTATGCTTATTTTGAAACATGTGCAGTCCTCTATATAAGAAAAAAATGTAAGTTGAAAGTAATTTTTTTCTGTTTCCCAGGCCACATCGTTTATGTAATATGTTTTTTTTTTTAAACTGTTTTGCAGAATTTTTTTAAACCAAAAAACATACTATCTACTTAAATTTTTCAGGGATATGTCTCCACTTCTATAGGTATATTTTAGTGGTTATATCCTTTATAAGAGAACTTATTTTAAAATTTTTTTAATTAAAAAAAATCTTTTATGTTCTTAGACTTGTCAACTTTGGATGCGGTTATCTTCAAGACCAAGAGAATTTACCCAAATACCTGAGTCTGTGCGTTTTTACCAACCGTACAGGTAGAACCAGTGTTGCATTTATCAACTTGTTCAACAAAATTTAGTCATTGTTTAGTTATATGGATCTTGAAAATGAAATATAGTATCCACAGTGTTATATAAATGATCGTACAGATATTTATATACCAGATTATATTCTTCAGTGTAATTTTATGCATCTGCTGCTGTCTATATAAAAGAAGCCACAGTCTGCAGGGTTATTGTCCTAATGCTTATTTTTGTATCCTTATTTTAACAGAGGGGATAGATTCACATTTAATCAGTCTACATTTTCTCTCCTGCTCCATCTTCTACCAAATGGCACAGTGATGGGGTATTTTTTTGCATGAGGCTTACTCATATGTTTGGGTTTTAAACCTCTATTCAGCTGCTTTAAGAGCCAGGCTATGACCCACTGAGCTAACAACGAGAGCGTGATATAAAATTGTTAGTGTACAATCTTCTGTCTCTTGACACCCCTGTATTGTAGATAGAGAAAATAAAGAGGAGGGAAAAGCATACCTGAAAATAAGGAGAGGAATCTAATTACCTGAACAAATCTGGTGGAAAAAAACTGCTCACTAAATTATCAACTCTAATAACCAAATCTACTAGCCATTTTTAATATATCAACTCAAGTGGACAATTATGATGTGAGTTAAGTAGTACCTGGACTAAAATTGTATTCCTTTTAAATCAAAGTATTCTTTAAGCTGACAAGCACTTTCTGTATGCTAGATATTGGGAATACTATGATTAGCAAAACTGAGCTAGTCTTTATATTAATACTATTTGGTGTGGATTTTTTAAAAAATTCAATTAATTATTAACTTAATTTTTTTAATTGTTCAAATACATTTGTTTCTGTTTTCCCACCACCCCTTCCCCTGACCCACCACCCCCACCTCCCACCCTCAATCCTTCCCCACTTTGGCTTTGTCCATGGGTCCTTTATACATGTTCCTTGACTTGCCCCTTCCCCTTCTTCTTCCTGTTACCCTCCTCCCTCCTCCCCACTCATTATTGTGAGTTTGTTTTTTCTTTCAATGTTGCTGGTTATATTTTTCTTGCTTGTTTGTTTTGTTGATTAGGTTCCACTAATAGGTAAGATTGTATAGCATTTGTATTTCACTCCCTGGCTTGTTTCACTTACCGTAATGGTCTCCAGTTCCATCCGTGCTGTCACGAAGGGTAGGAGCTTGCTCTTTCTTTCCTCCTGCTGTGTAGTATTCCACTGTGTAAATGTACCATAGATTTTTGATCCACTCATTTATTGATGGGCATTTAGGTTGCTTTCAGCACTTGCCTATTGTGAATTAGCTGCTATGAACATTGGGGTGCACAGGTTCTTCTGAATTGGTGTTTTGGGATTCTTAGTGAATAATCCCAGCAGTGGAGTTGCTAGGTCAAAAGGAAGCTCCATTTTTAGCTTTTTGAGGATACTCCAAACTGTTTTCCACATTGGTTGCACCAGTCTTCATTCCCACCAATAGTCTACTAGTGTCCCCTTCTCTCCACAAACTCACCAGCACTTGTTTGTTGATTTGTTAATGATGGCCATTCTGACCAGTGTTAAGTGGTATTTCACTGTGGTTATAATTTGTATTTCTCTGATGGCTAGTGATGCTGAGCATCCTTTCATATGTCTCTGGGCCCTGTGTATGTCCTCCTTGGAGAAGTGTCTGTTCAGGTCCATTTTTTAATTGGATTGTTTGTCTTCCTGGAGTGGAGTTGTGTGAGTTCTTTATATATTTTGGAGATCAAACCTTTACCTGAGGTATTATTGGCAATGATGTTTACCCATATGGTTGGTCCCCTTTTCATTTTGCTGATGTGTTCTTTAGCTGTGCAGAAGCTCCTTATTTTGATGAAGTCTCATTTGTTTATTCTTTCCTTTATGTCCTTTGCTCCAGGGGACATATTGGTGAAAATAGTACTGCGTGAAATATCTGCAAGTCTCCTGCCTATGATCTCCTCTAGGACTTCTATGGTGTTGCGACTTATATTTAAGTCTTTTATCCATCTTGAGTTTATTTTTGTGTATGCCGTAGGTTAGTGGTCAAATTTCATTTTTTTGCATGTAGCTGTCCAGCTCTCATAACACCATTTGTTGAAGAGGCTATTTTTAACACCATTTTATGCATCTTCACCCTTTGTTAAATATTAATTGACCATAAAAACATGGGTTTATTTCTGGGCTCTAAATTCTGTTCCATTGACCTATGTGTCTGTTCTTATACGAGTATGAGACTGTTTTGATTACAGTGGCCTTGTAATATAGTTTGATGTCAGGTATTGTAATCCCTTCTACTTTGTTCTTCTTTCTCAAAATTGCTGCAGCAATTCAGAGTTGTTTATGGTTCCATCTAAATTTTTTGAAATATTTGTTCTATATCTGTGAAATGTGTCATTGGTATTTTAATAGGGATTTCATTGAATCTATAAATTACTTTGGGTAGTGTGGATATTTCGATGATGTTAATTCCTCCAAACCATGAACACAGTATATGTTTCCATTTATTTGTGTCTTCCTTAATTTCTTTCTTCAGTGTTGTATAGTTTTCTGAGTCCAGGTCTTTTATCTCCTTGGTAAGGTTAATTCCTAGGTACTTTATTTTTCTTGTTGCTATAGCAAATGGGATTTTTTTTTCCTGATTTCTGATTCTGGAATTTCATTGTTGGTATACAAAAATACCTTTGATTTCTGAATATTGACTTTGTATCCAACTGTTTTGCCAAATTCACTTATTAGGTTGAGGAGTTTTTTTGTAGAGTCTACAGGGTTTTCTATGTACAGTATCATGTCATCTGCAAACAAGGATAGTTTTACTTCCTCCTTTCCTATTTGGATGCCTTTTATTTCTTTTTCTTGTCTGACCGCTGTGGCTAGGACTTCCAATACTATGTTGAATAGAAGTGATGAAAGCAGACATCCTTGTTGTGTTCCCGATCTTAGTGGGAAAGATTTTAATTTTTGCCCGTTGAATATGATGTTGGCTGTAGGTTTTTCATATATGGCCTTTATTACATTGAGGAATGTCCCATTTATTCCCATTTTACTGAGTGTTTTTATCATAAATGGGTGCTGTACCTTATCAAATGCTTTTTCTGCATCTATCGAGATGATCATGTGGTTTTTGTCTTTCCTTTTGTTTATGTGATGTATTACGTTTATTGATTTGCATATATTGAACCATCCCGCATCCCTGGGATGAATCCCACTTGATCATGTTGGATAATCTTAATGTATTGCTGGGTGTGGTTTGTCAATATTTTGTTGAGGATTTTAGCATCTATGTTCATCAGCCTGTAGTTTTCTTTCTTTGTAGGGTCTTTATCTGGTTTTGGGATTAGGGTGATCCTGGCCTCATAAAAAGAGTCTGGGAGTCTTCCCTCCTCTTGGATTTTTTGGAATAGTCTGAGAAGGACAGGGGTTAGCTCTTCCTTAAATGTTTTGTAAAATTCTCCTGTGAAACCATCCAGCCCAGGGCTTTTGTGTGCCGGGAGTTTCTTGATGACTGCTTCAATTTCCCCAGCTGTTACTGGTCTGTTCAAGCTTTCTGCTTCTTCCTCCTTCAGTGTTGGAAGATTATACTTTTCTAGAAATTTGTCCATTTCATCAAGATTTTCAAATTTCTTGGCATGTAATTGTTCATAGTAGTTTCTGACAATCCTTTGTACTTCGGTGGTATCAGTTGTTATTTCTCCTCTTTCATTTCTGATATTATTAACTTGGGTCCTCTCCCTTTTTTTCTTGATGAGTTGCTTAAAGGCTTGTCCATTTTGTTTATCTTTTCCAAGAACTAGCTTCTAGATTTGTTGATGTTTTGAATTGTTCTTCTGGTCTCTATGTAATTCATTTCTGCTCTGATCTTAATTGTTTATTTCCTTCTACTCTCTCTGGACTTTGTTTGTTGTTTCTCCAGTTCTTGAAGCTGTATGGTTAGGTTGTTTATTGGAAATATTTTTATCTTTTTTAGGTAGGCCTGTATTGCTATGAAGTTCCCTCTGAGGGCTGCCTTTGCTGTGTCCCATAGGTTTTGGACTGTTGTCTGTTGATTTTCATTTGTTTCCAGAAACTTTTCGATTTCTTCTCTTATCTCATTATTGACCCATTCATTGTTTAATAGTCTACTGTTTAGTCTCCATGAGTTTGCAAGTTTTTGAGGTTTCTCTTTGAGGTTGATTTCCAGTTTCAAGCCCGTGTGGTCTGAGAAAAAGCTTGGTATTATTTCAATTTTCTTGAATTTGCTGAGGCTTGCTTTGTGTCCTATCATGTGGTCTATCTTTGAAGAAGTTCTATGTGCATTTGAAATGAATGTGTATTTTGCTTCTTCGGGATGTAAGGTTCTATACCTTACATTAAGCCCATTTGATTGAGTGCGTCATTCAGCTCCACAATATCCTTGTTGATGTTTTGTTTGGAAGATCTGTCCATTTTTGACAGTGGGGTGTTGAAATCCCCTACTATCAGTGTGTTGCTGTCTATCTTTTTTGAAGTCATCCAAGATTTTCCTTATGTATTTGGGTGCTCCTGTGTTGGGTGCATATAAGTTTACAATGTTTTTGTCTTCTTGATGGATTCTTCCTTTAAGTATTCTAAAGTTTCCCTCTGGGTCTCTTTTTGTGGCCTTTGTTTTGAAATCTATTTTGTCTGATTTAAGTATTGCTACCCCTGCTTTCTTTTCTTGCCCATTTGCTTGGAATATTTTTTTCCATCCCTTTACTTTCAATCTGTGTAGGTCTTTTGTTCTGAGATGGGTCTCTTGTAGGCAGCATGTGTTTGGGTCATGTTTTCTAATCCATTCAGCTATCCTGTGTCTTTTGATTGGAGCATTTAGTCCATTAACATTGAGAGTTATTATTGATAGAAACTTATTCATTTTTTCTCTTTGTACCTGTGTTTTTCTCTTTCTCACTCTTTTCCTTCATCTTCTTAAACCAGTCCCTTTAGCATATCTTGTAGTGCTGGTTTGGTGGAGACGTATTCTTTCAGCCTTCTTTTGTCTGGGAAACTCCTTATTTCCCCTTCTATTTTAATAGAGAGCCTTGCTGGGTAGAGTAGTCTTGGATGTAGGCCTTTGCTTTTCATGACTTGGAATATTTCTTGCCATTCTCTTGTAGCTTGTAGTGTTGCTGTTGAGAATTCATCTGCTAGCTGTATTGGGGCTCCCTAATATGTTACTACCTGTTTCTCCCTTGCTGCCTTTAGGATTCTCTGTTTGTCTTTTATGTTTGCCATTTAAATTATGATGTGTCTCGGAGTGGGCCTCATTGGGGTCCACTTGAATGGGACCCTCTGTGCTTCCTGGACTTGTGTGACTTTTTCTCTCCTCCAATTAGGGAAGTTTTCTATCATGACTTTTTCAAACAGGTTCTCCATCCCTTGTTCCCCTTCTTCTCCTTCTGGTATCCCTATTATACAGATATTATTATGTTTCAGGTTGTCCTGCATTTCCCTAAACACCTCTCTATTCTTTTTAGTCTTTTCTCATTTTCTTGCTCTTTCTGGGAGCTTTTTTCTACCTTGTCTTCCAGTTCGCTGATTCAATCCTCTGCTTCATCTAGCCTGCTTTTTGATTCCTTCTAATGTTTTCTTCAATTTAGAAATTGTATTCTTCATTTCCTCTTGCCTGTGGTTGATAGTTTCTATGTCATTTTTCATGCTGATATAGTTTTCAGTAAGTCCCACGTAGTTTCCCTGTAGTTTTTTGTAATTCTCTCTGAGCTCACTGAGCTCATTTAGCTTCCTTACGAACATTGTTTTGAACTCACTGTCTGATAGTTTACTTTCCTCCATTTCATTTGGTTCTCTTTCTGGGAATTCCTCCTTTTCTTTCAGTTGGTGGGGGGTTGCTTTTTGTTCCCATTATTTGTGACACTCTTCCTTTTTTTGCTTCTGCTTCTTAAGTTGATCTGTCTTGACTTCCTGAGTTTGTTGTGTGAACTTCTATCGTAGGAGACCTGTGAGATTCAGTGGTTCAGTCTCCTTAGGCTCCTGAACTTGCTGCTCTTTGAATGTTGATTATGTCATTTATGTTTACTCTCTGGAAGTAATGGGTTTTAATTGTTGTTTGGTCATTCTTTGGCTGTTTCTACCCTCCAGCGGGTTGACTGAGGGTCACTCTGCCCACCACGTCTTGTGTGTTTTTGTTCAGGTGCTGTCAGAACAAAACCACAAAGCCCAGGAAACAAACCTACATCTGCAAAAATAATTTCCCCCTGCAATCCCCTTATCAACAGCAAATGAACCAGTATTAATAAGGCTGTATTCTCACAATACAGAGAATAATAGTATTATAAGAAAGGAGAGAAATAAACTATTAGTATAAACTTTAATGACTTAATAAGCACAAACTTGATGGACCCAAAATGAACATTAAAAAGCTATGTAGTAAATAAAATATTGCAAGTCATGGAGTAGACCACTGTGGATTTTGTCTCAGTAGCCTCTGGTATTTACTGCTGTTTTCTTTCTGTATCTGTCCGTGATGATGTCAGATGTTGACCCCACCTGACCTTAGGCAGTCTCTTCGAGACTTCTAGGAATCTACTGTCTGTGGCTGTCTCGTTCAGTTGTTCATCTAGTCACTCTGCACTCAGCAGTCAGGCTGAGTCCCCCCCGGTGGGGCAGGGCTATTGTTTCCTCTCACGCTGCTGCCACTCAGGGGTGTTGGTCTGCCTGAGCAAGATGGCTGCTGCCATATGGGGCATGACTCAGCACTGGGATCCTGTCAGATATTCCCTCAGTTCTCTCCCCAAAGTCTCTGTCAACAGTCTCTCCTCAGGCCCACTCTGTCCCCATCTTTGTTGGAGCCCAGGGTAAGCGGTTGCAAATGAAAACTTATGGATTGGTCCTTTAAATGGCTCTTTGCATCTCCAGCTGCCTGTGTCTGGCAGAGAGCAACTCTGCCACTTTTCTCAGCTGTTTGTTATCTGCATACTTTTTGTGTTCTGGTGCTATAGGCTGGGGATCTCTTCTTATGGTTTAGACCCTACTCTTTTCAGGGGGATCCAACTATCCATTTAAATATCCTTCTGGCGCTGCTGCCTGTGGGCACCCAGATAGCCTTGAGTCTCCACTGCACTCCTTACCAGTCAGGTTGTGCTAAAGCTGATTCTTCTGTCTGTCTGAGGTTGTAAGGCTTCTTTCTCACTATTGTTCAGTTGTTTGTTCTGGGTGGTTTCTCCACAATTTAGTTGTAATTCCAGATTGGTCCTGGGAGGAGGTCAGTGTGACTTCTATTCACTCCTCTGTTATCTTCCTCTATTTTGGTGTGGATTTTCGTCATTGGAGAAGTGCACACATAGTTTCTAAATAGAATCATTTAGATGATTATCATAGATAAATACTATGAATGAGGATTACAGGAAGCTGTGAGAACATTTGATGGGAGTTTAATGGAAGATGTTCCAGTTCAGCCAGTCCATCTCTGTTTTCCCTCTCTCCAAGACATCCTGTCTTGTCCTCTTCATAGTCATAAAAATTGCTCCCTTTCCCATGTCACTCCTTCATAATTCATCCCGTTTTTCCTCTGTTCATCCCAAGTCTCTCTCAGCCACATGAGTCCCTCAATTACCCAGTCTTGGGGAGTTTAGGAGAGGAAGCAATATTACACCTAACACTTGAAGGATATATATGAGCTGAGAACAGTGTGTCTGAAGTTGAGAGGATACAGGGGTGAGTATGCAAGAGGATGCTGAAGAGGTAGGAAGAGATCAGATGATGTAAGGCCTTGTAGACCATGGAAAGAGTTTAGATTTCATCCTAAGAGTAATGAGAAGTCACTAAAGGGCTTTTTGTTCTTATTGTGATATTTTATTTTGAGAATGCTCAAGCATACCGAAAAATTCAAGGTTACAATGAATATCCATGTGCCTTTTACTTAAACAGTTATATCATTCACAGTATTTGCTTCATTTTTCTCCCCACATATAGGTTCCGTTTTCTTCCTTTTGACTAAACCTTTTCTAAAAATAATTTTTAAAAAGATTTTATTTACTTATTTTTAGAGAGAGGGGAATGGAGGGAGAAAGAAAGGGAGAGAAACATCAATGTGTGGTTGCTTCTTGTGCCCCCTACTGGGTGCCTGACCCACAAGCCAGGCATGTGCCCTGCCTGGGAATCGAACCAGCAACCTTTTGGTTTATAGTCAGTCCATTGAACCACACCAGCCAGGGCTTGACTAAACCTTTTAAAAGTAAGTTGTAGACATCATGACAATTTACCACTAAATAATTCAGCATGTATTTCCTTAGGTTAAGAATACGCTTTTATATAACCTCAATACCATCATCACTGAAAGAATTAGTAAACTATTTCATATTCATATTTTCACAATGATTTCAAAATATGTGTGTATGTAGATATGTATATGCATATAAATAAATATATGTGTATATATATATATGACTTTTAAAGTCAATATCCCATCAAATTCGTGCATTATATTCAGCTTTGTTTTTGTAGTCTCTTTTAGTGTAAACCAATGCCCACTTCCTATCCTGCCCTTTTTTTTTTCTTTTCACAAATTTGACCTTTTGAAGAGTCCAGACGATTTGCCTTGTGCAATGGCCCACATTCTGGATTTGTTTAAATGTTTTCTTGTGGAGTTATTCAATTTTTTCCTCTATTTCTACATTTCCCGTACACTGGAATTTAGTCCTAAAGGGAGTTAGATTTAGGTTAAACATTTTTTGGTAGGGATACTTCATGGGTGACATTGTAAACTTTACTTGCATCTGAGCAGGAGTCATATAATGTCAGGATGTCACAATATTTGTGATTAAGTGGTAACCACTGTCTGTCTTCCTTATAATGGTACATTTTAACTTTGCATTAGTAATCTGTGAGGTGATAGTTTGGCATCATGTGACTATCCAATTCCTTAATAAGTTTTCACCTGTCGGTTTTAGGATTCACTGATACTCCTTCACCGAAGTGTTTGAAGTGGACAGTGACATGATTAAACATGTAGTTTTAAAAGATTAGTGTGGCTGCTGTGTGAAGAATGGGTTGGAGAAGGCAAGAGAAAGATCAGAGAGATGAGACGTTAGGATGAGTTTGTCATCATACATTTGAGGTGGAGTTTAAGCATCATGCTTAAACTACAGGATGTACAATCAATAAAGATAGAGAGAACTGGATGGGTTTGAGATGCATTTTGGAGATGAAACTAAGAAGATTTGCTATAAATCAGATTGAGAGGAATGGTGTTCAGATTTCTGGCATAAGCAAATAGGTGAACAGTGATGCCATTTACTGACATATATCACCATTTTAGGCTTTTATTCTATGACGATTTTATTCCTTTTCATTTTATTCCCATAGGAATGTCTCATGAATATTAGCAGCTATAATTTATAAACAGGCTACCTATGACATATCTTATTTAATAAAATGCTAGGATTATCTGGCATGAGATGGGAATTTGTTTTCCTTTCTCAGCAGTGTCTGGGAAAGTAGAAAATGAGCCTTGCTCTTCACAGTCAGCTTTGAAATAGAAAAAGTAAGCTGGTTTCAAGTGGGATGCTTCCAGATTTAAGCTGAGACATGACAGAGAAGCAACCTTTTTTGGTTTTTGACTAATAAACTGTCAGTTCATGTGTTTTCCAAATTACTTTTCAAAAGTGATTCTTGTACCTTTGTCATTAAACAAAGAAACAAACTATTTCAGTGAAGTAGGAATGGAGAAGGAAGCAACTAGGCTATTCTCTACATGGCTGCCTCCATAATAAGAGGTTCATTTTCCAGAAGACATCATTCATGAAAGGAATGCCAGTTGACTCAGGGCCTTATACAAACTCAACTTATTTTAACTGTTTACATCAATGATGATGTTACAATAATATTTGACGTTCATTTGCTACACATTTGTCATTGGGAGCTAATTTGCTCTGTCACCATTACTTCTAACATTTTGGGAGGCATTTGTTCTGAATTTACTGCCATAAGAAATGATATCTGAGAGCTTCCAAGGAACTGGAGATTAAGCCTGGATGATGGGGGCGCTCCTGCGAGTTGATGGGGGGCAAAGCTGCTGCTGCTGTCAGGCCATGTATGTATTATGATTAGGGGTTCAGATGGATTTTTCTAATAAATCTTTTATAGCAGGAGGGTAAATCAGAGACTCCCTAAAGCAATGAAGGAAAGAAAATATTCTCATTCCTTTCTTGGCTGATAATCACCCTAGAAGCTGTACTGAAAGAGCACTCTTTTGTGTTCTAAGTCAGTGGCTGTAATTCTTTGTGCACCATCTACTGGGAGGTAGTGAGGGTGAAAAGCGTAAATTCTCTTTCCTGTTCATATAATTGTAAGAATTGCCCTTCACAAGTTCCCAGAATTAGGCCTGTGTTTTAGCATTTTGTAGAGCCTTTTACAATGAGATAATTTCCCTTGGAAAACTTTGTCCATAATAGCTTTCATTGTCCAAATGGTTCCCCAAAGCCTAGCCAACTTTGAGATATTATCTTGATCATTGATGAATATTTATTAAACATCTCTGGATACATCAATAAGAACATGCTTTGTTTTTCAAACTGTGACTTTCCCTAACTTGTAAATAGCACCAAAGCTATTCTGGAATAGTAATAGCAGGTAACCTTTATCTCACTTAATTCTTGCATAATAACCATATAAAGTGGGTTCTATATTTTGTTTATTTACAGATGAGCAAAGTGAGGCTTAAAGAATATAATTACTTTGCCACAGGCAAGTTTAGAAAATACTGATGCCTGGGTCTCACGCCCCAAGAGTCTGATTTAGCTGGGCTAAGAGGGGGCCGGGGCAGCTCTGAGCCCAGGTTAAGTGAATGTACTTTTAGGGTTGAGAACTGATGCTCCAGAGCTGTGTTGTCCCATATGGCAGCCATTAGCCACATGTGGCTAAAGTTTAAGTTGATTAAAGTGAAAAAAAAGGAAAGGGAGTTCCTTAGTCACACTAGCAACATTTAAAGTGTGGCTGCTGGCTATGATATTGGTAGCACAGATACAGAACATTTACATTATCAAAGAAAATTTGATGAATGGAGTAGCTTTGTAGTGCTTGTGCACACCCCACTTCACTTTGCCGTTTTTTTTTTTCTTTTGGAATTGAGAGGGGGAGCTAAGCTATAACCTATATGGAAATATTTGCTTATGAGACAGAATATGGCTCTTAATGTATGTAATTAGGTACTTTTATTCTATATCTTTAACTTTTTTCAAAAAAAGGAAAACAATAAAATTCATTCTTTAAAGGATGGGGTGTGGGGGATTTTGCTAGAATGGAGGTTGTGATCTTCCTTACATCCTGATATAAACACTTCATGTTTATTCCTCAGGATGGACTTCTAAATAAATTATTACTGGATCAACAGTATGACTCTCTTTAATCCTCTGCAAAACTATTTTTCAGAGAGTTTGTGCTAGTTCACTCCTTCACTACTATTGAGAATGCTCTTTATACTATTCCCTTGATAGAATTGATTATTGTTTTTAAAACTTAACTAATTTGAAAGGAAAAATATGGTGCCTTGTTTTTGTTTTTATTTCTTCGTTATTAGAAAGGCTGAAGTTTTAACTATGTTGACTAAAAATTTCTTTCTCCTTGTGATCATGGAACATAAAAGAACAGGATAAACCAGTTGTTTTTTTGCTGGTATTATGTTTATTATGTGAAAGTAGTTAAAGTGCTACATGGGACTTTTCTAACTCTTATAATTATTATTTTTGTTTATGCTTTAATATAGCATTATTTTTATTCATAGTGTGTCTGCTATAATTTTAAAGAACAGTTATATCATTGTTTACTCAGTAACCATAACAGTAATTTTATATCTAACAGAATCTGATAAAGTTATTCTTTTCTGTTTATTTTCTGTTTAAGATATTATAATAAAATGTACTTCTAAATATATTGCTGTCTTAAATGTCATTAAAAATAGTCACAGTCTGCCTTTTATTCTACATAAATAAGAAGACTAAAAACTTTCTGTAGCGAGGAGACACATTTTTGATAAACTGAGGTCTATAGGTATTAGTAATAACTGGAAGGCAAGCTGGATGAGAGGGCAGGGCAGTGCATGTATGTTAGGAGAATCTCATGAAATTTTGCAAACTTCTCTATTCTCCCCTGATTTCATACACAGGAATGTGTCCTTATTCATTTTTCCTTCCCCTCGAAGCCCACCACAATACACTGCTTATAGTGTGTGCTGAGTAATGGTTGAATTGAAATTTCTCAGCAACTTGTTAATAGACCACTTCTAGAATTTGGGAATAACCTATGAAGTAAATTGAAGTTAAGACATCTAAAGGAATACAAGAAAGGTTAAGTGGGTTAGGAATCTCTTTATTTGTTTATGATTATACTAAATACCTTCTCACTTCTAGGAAGTTTATGTGTGTGTTACAGCCCGAAGTTCGACTCTCAGGAACCAATCACATATTCAGTGTTTTACTTTCATAAAGGTACTTTTCATTTATTTTGTGTTTTACCTTTACGTAATCACTTTTTCCAAACAGTAGCAAATTTGATAGATTTTAGTATTGTTAAGTACATTGTATACATGTATACCTATATAATAAATGCTTTCTGAAGAAGTTTGCTAGCAATGAATATTAAGTTAGCTAAATATTTTTATATACTGTATGCTTTTTATCCTGATCTATATCTTTTTCTAGGTCTATAGATCAATACTAATGGACGTATTTGTCCAAAGTGTGTTTGTTTGCTTTGTTTTGTTATTACTAGTTGCAAAAAGTCAATAGATTTAACTTACAAAGATAACTAAGGTTTTAGTTAAAAGCTTCCATGATCTCAGACCTTAACAGTTCTTAGACCTAAGATATGTTTATTTCATTTCACCCATCTGTGACCCCAAAAACTGATATGTCAACAGTCAGCCTGGGGAGCAGGAGTGAAGTGTCCAATCTTTCTCAAATCTGTAGGTGGTCACAGTGTGTCCTTTAATAGTTTTAGTCTGAACCATGCTAAGGAGTATTTATACTGCTTATTTAGTTCCTTAAACTTTGGTACTTATGTAGTATATACTGTAGGTGAAGGTAAAATTTTTTAAAGATGGATTTTTTTTCAAAATTGAAAAAATATTATGCCAGGCCACACAAATTTATTATTCTGCAAGTGTGCCTAATATTTCCTTCAGAAGTTAGAGATCAAAGTAAGAAAAGTTTAATAACTTAATAAAGAAGAAAATAAAAGTAACTTAACTGGACATACATACATGCTTTAATGGTGTAAGTTTGATATGTTGTGGGAAACTTTCACACATTTTTCTAATTATTAAAACCAGTAAATAAAACTTTTCTGAAGATGAATAAGAGTTAGAAAAGTGGAGAGTGCAGCCTAATACGTTGAGTTTAGTAGATAGTCTAATACCTTGATAACTCAAAGTGGAATTACAAAAATGATTCAGAGAAGTCTCCGAGGGTCTTAATTTTTCAGGAGTGTGAGCCACCTAGTCTCCTCCCCCTGTTGGATGCCTAAGTACCTTACTTTAGATCGTTCCCTTCCAGTACAACCTACCTGTTAAGGTCTAAGATTATACCTAAGCCCAGAACATCTGGAATGAGACTGCACTGAGGTCATCCACCCTTAATGCCAGCTTTTGGAGAATGATGGGGAACCATGAAATCTAGAAGTCAAAGGTGCTTGCTCGGCCAGTGTCACAGGTGCTAAATGTTGAGAGTATTACATAGGGTCACTGCCTTAGGTGGAATAATAGCTCTTTGTTTCTCGACATGCTTTGTCTCGCTTCATGTTCTCTCTCCACAGGCTACAGCAAGACCTTCACCGTTGCTCGTGGGAGTGCTCAGTCACGGATGACAAAGGGCATTACTTTTCTTAACCTTGGTGAGTAATAGAGAGTGGTATCTCTCTGATCCTTCCCTCCAGTACATGTTATGCCTCAGCCTTCTATATCTCATTTCCTTCTCCGTGCACCATTTTTTCTCATGCCTCTTTGGGACTTGGACTGCAGTGACAGTCACTGACCTTTGTGAAGCCCGATAGGTGAAGGTTTTCTCTGGAAACAACCCCCACCCCCAACTCCATTAACCTTGATGGGGGTCTTGGGTGAGGAATGCATTTCTCTTTTTAGAGAACCTGCACGGTGAGCTTTCTTATGTTCTCAATAGCAATCATCAAAATCATTTTGTTAGTATAAAAATGATGATAATGGATGAGATGCTTCCTAAAAGTCTATGAGAAAGAATACATCATGTTGGCCCTTGATTCTAGAGAGGACAAAGACATTTGGGAAGTTGTCTATCCCCTGTTGCTAATTGCTAAAAGCTTCCAGTCCCACAATTGATTTATGGATCAGCTTGAGTGAGTTGTTTTTCATTGAGTAAATATGGTAAAGGGAACTTGAGTTGCATGAAGGGAGACTGTGAGGAAGAAAATAAAGAAGGGGTTTATCGTATCTCTCTCCTGAAAGTGGCTTTTCCATGCTAATTGGGATGTGGCGCACAAAGAGTTTAGCACAAGGCTGAACAACAGAACTGCTGCTTGCTTACATATGGACCATGGCACAACATTTAAAAAGGAAAAGCTATGTGACAAAGGTTTAGGAAGATGTGATGTGAGGGAACTGGGCAAAATTGATAAGAATGCTTATAAAAAGATTTTTATTTGGAAGAATACTGTTGGTGAGGTGAGATAATTTATGCTGAGTGGGCCAGTATGTGCCAGATTTTGTCATGAGCTCTGAACTGTGGGAAATAGCCTTAGGGAGGCCTGGTGCTACTGCTTCCTGCAGTAAGAGATAGGTACAAGATTTCTTGAGACTTTATTCTTATCAGCATCCATCGCAAGAGTGATATGGGAAACTTTCCACTAAAAAGCAGCATTTTATGAGGTCAAAGTTATCCTTCCCTTTTTTTAGCCTCAGGAATGACTCTTGAAAGGCAGGAGTGATTTAATCTGTGGTATTCAGAATGTGGAGAAGGCAGAAATACAAGGGCTGTGTGAAAAGAGGCTCTTCCACAGGTCTTCTTTCCTCCTTAGACACATTTTATAGGCACAAAATTGTATCCAGTCAAAACTGTTCTTGAGGTAATTTTTATGCCAACAATATTGGCTTTTTGAGTGATGTGTTTTTTTGCTATTAATTGCCTGCAATTTCCCTGAATTGCTGCTCTGTTAAAAGTGGCTTAGATTAACTGAAACATTTTTAAAAATAGAGTTTTTGGGGAAATTTTTAATGAACCCCCAAGCACCACTATATAAGAAAGATGTGTTTATAAATAAAAATCTTCCCTTTAGAAAAGTGAATACTATATGCTGTTTTATTTAAGTTATCTTTATTATGACAATAATTTTGCTTGGTGATGATAATGAAAAAACTGAGGCTCAGAAGGGCTGAGAGATGTGCCCAGGCTTCCTCTAAAAGAAGTGTCTTCTAAAATAGTGTCTCTTATCAGGGGCACTATTTTAGTTTCTTATTTCTTCTGTAACCAATCACTGTAAATTTAGGGCTTAAAGCAACACAAACATTCTCTTGGGGTTCTGAAGGTTAGAATTCTGAAATGAGCCTTGAGGAGTGAAAATCAGCATGTGGACAGAAATGGCTCTTTCTGGAGATGCCAGGGGAAAAAAGGTTCTTTGCTCCCTATGGCATTTCTTGGCTCGTGACAACATTACTTCAGGCTCTCTTATCATATGCTTTTCTCTTCTGTAGTCAAATCTTCCTCTTAGAAAAACATTTGTGATTACATTGGGTCCACTGGATAATCCAGAATACTGTTCCCATCTGAAGGTCCTTAATCATACCTGCAAAGTCCCTTTTACCACTCAAAGTAACATATTCATAGGCTCTGATGATTAGCACACGAATGTCTTTGGAGGCCATCATTCAGCTTACCACAGACACTATTGACATTTTCGGTGAGACAATGATTCTTTGTGTGAGAGCACACTGAGGGATTTAATTGACATCCTTGGAGCCCACTCATCAAATGGCAATAGGAATCCCCCTCCACCCCAATGACTGTGACAACCTAAGACATTTCCAATATATTTCCAAATGCCCCCTCCCCCAGGGCCAGGGTACTATCCTAATTAACTGGTTAACCTAGGTCATTTGATGCCCAAACCCTTACCTCTGTACCCTACTTAAGCATTTTAGCATCACTTGCTCTGTGGTGACTGGTTAGAGTCTTACATCCTCTTCCCTTTACTTTGCACAGATGCCTTCTGTGCAAATGATTAGCACATATTTCTTTGCTTCTTTGGAAAATAAGATTCCAGCTGGCTCACTTATAATCTAAATGTTTCATCTGTATGAAATTCACTACAATCATGTGAATATCTGTTTTCCTCAGATCCTAGACAAACTATTGGTACTTCTACCCTCCCATTCTCCAGAAATCTATTTTTATACCTTGGTTCAATCTATGTACAAGTGTTCTTGGTACAAAATTATCTAGTACAGGGACCATGAAGGGGTGAATTCTAGGCAGCTAGATATGCAAGGAAATAAATTAGTACTTCATATAGTGTCAGAATGCCTGCAGAGATTATGTTTTGATGAACATCAATTTAAGAGTTCTCTAAACAAAATGATGATGATGATGACAATAATGATGGTGGCAGTGATAGGATGACTATGATGACAATGATGAATAGATAATTACATGAAACTAAATTATTTAGAGCATCCCCAAACTGGCAGAAACTGTGAAGGAAATTCCCATTATAAGCTATTCCCAGTTTGTCAGATTAAGGAATAATTCATGTTGCTTAATATCTTCTATTTTAATTTGCTTTCAAAGATCATTTAGATACATATAAAGCCACAATTCACTTAGAAACAAAACTACAGATTAAATTAAGGTAACCATGGCTAAATGTCTGAGTAAAATTAGCCACAGAAGAAATAAATGAGATCTTGCAAGTAATATGAAATGCACCAACATCGAATAGCTTATTATCACATTGATCAAAACTTTTGTGTTTTAACAGATTAAAAAAAGTAGGGATACTGTGAAGTTCGGGGCTTTGTACCTGCATAGCTCCTACCACATGTAGATGACTGAAATCTTTCTCTTCTACAGAATACTACATAGCTGTTTACTTACCTGGTCATTTCTTTCATCTACTTAACATTCAACATCCAGATCTGATCTGCCACAGTCTGTTTTTGACAGGTATGGCTCTAGTTTTTCCCTCATGAACATGGTTCATTTGGATTTGTTTTGACTTTAGTGGTTATGTTTGGGTGAGAGGGGTTCCTATTATTTGTCGGTCTTTATTTATTTGTTTGTTTGTTTGTTTTTGGCTAGGAAGCAATGATGTGATCGATATGCTACCTCATAGTCCTTTGCAATCGCTGTCAGGGTCCCTGGTACTGGATTCGTGTTCTGGAAAGCTCTACAGAGTGCTCCTGAACGAGTCCCGTTTACTCCAGTCCCTCTGGCACACCCGGCCGGACTGGGAGAAGATGGCGGTGCTGCACTGCCTGCTCTCCTGTGGCCAAGACCCACAGTTTGTGGAAGCCAAGGTGGGAGCACAGCTCAAGTTTAAAAATTGGCAAATAGGCAATGTCAGATGTATTTATTTAGTGGTTGAACATGAACACCAGTTATTTTTGTTTGTTAACAATTAATTGAGGTTTATGGTCTCCATCCTGACTCGAATATATTTTTCTCCTGTGCTTCTTTTTAATGGATCCCAACCAGAGCTCATACTGAGTGTGTGTCTGTTCTTTTGACTACTCTTTTTTCAATATTATAAATAAATATTTAGCTACATTAGTAACATTCTAAGGAAGTGCTCAGTAGGTAACGAGTTTCTCAAATATTTACTTTTTTACCTGTTCCGTATTTGGTGTGTATTGTCAAATGGACTAAAGTCTGGTGGAATGTGTTTTATTAAAAATTACATTTAAATTTCACATTTAGTTTACAGAGCACTTTTACACATTCTGTCATTTAATTTTACAGTTGTCCTACGAAGTCAGAGACTTAGTTGGGACCAGTGTGTGGTTGCATAATTGAAAAAAAAGATATCTTAAACATTTTGTTTTAACCTAAAACATATAAATGTACATTTATTCAGTTATCTAAAGCCCTTTATTTATATGTCAGCTAACTGAAGTTCAAAATCATTTGTCTTACATTACACCACTAGTAATGTATTGTCTTTTATTTCCTGTTAATTTCTTCCTTTTCTTTTTCTAAGGAGAGCAATAATTTCAAAGCAATCTGTATAGATAGGGCAATTTTTCTCAATCATTTAAAGTTGTCTCATGTATACCTAGTTTTTTAGGAAGTGTTTTAGAGTCTTTTTAAAGCATCCAACTTTTGTTGACCCAACAACATTCTTTTTGCATACATATTTCGATTGCTTATGCTAATAGTTTATTAAATTACCTAATTGTGAAAATAAGCACAATTAGCATGAATAGGTGTGGAAAAAACAAATTATTGGCAGGAGCAGAAATGTGAGAGTCCACTGTGGCTAGGAAAGCTGTATAGTACCTGTCAATTCTAAGGTAGGTACTGCGGGGCTTTATTCCACTGGGAGATGTGGATGGTTTTGGAGGCTTATGAGAGAGAGCTGTAGATATCACAGGGATTATCCCCTCCTTGAGAGCATAGTACAGTGCTGCTCATAAGAGTTAAATACTGTGACAATGTTCATATTGATTCCTGAGCAGGAATTCAGACCCAAATCTGCTGCCTCCAGGTTTAGTGGTTTGCTTTCTCCTTTACCCCACAGCTCTTCCCACTGGTCCTTTGCCAGAATACGGCCTCCTCTAGCAAAAACAGACCTTAGGTTGAGGGAGATTTATTTGGATTCCAGCCAAGGGCACTTATTAAAAAGGCCTATATAAAAGGGGCTCATTTATAATACTGTTTTACCCATACAGTCTTCCATTATGTGTCTTGTGGTAGTATAGAAGTGAGTGTATGCTTAGGCAATTCCAAAATAAATGTAGAATTTACAAGATTTATATATATTTTTTATACTTCTTTGATAGTGGGAACAGGGTGTAGATTCAAATATTAACCAAATTGTCTCTTTATTTTTTAAAGATTATTCAGTGGATTTCTGAGAATATCTCTGCCTGCTATTCATTTGACCCCATTCAGGAATTTATAATTGGTAGGTGTTGCTCATGTTGCATCCTTAACCCTTTTACCTGCGGGTAAACAGTAAACTGTTAATGCCTCAACTTGTCAAAATGCTGGCTGGGAGCTTCCCCCTCCTGGCTCTATTGTAGTCAGCAGCTAATTAAATTTCATTCTCTTGTGGTTTTGTGAGAAGCTGTGGCTGTTCAGAGATTGATGAGATATAAGATAAGATTTTGATTCTATAACCTCATCAATGATTTTTTTCCCTATAAAATGTAGCTTCTTAAGCTCAGTTTTGTGTTTGCCAATTTGATATGAAGTAGTATAATGCTATTTGGACAGATATGAGTGCCAAATAATTTTTAAAAAATTTATTCTCATTGTCAAAAGCAGAACCTGAACATTTTAATCATTAGATAAAATTATAATGGATAGCATTTAGAGGATGAAAACTTTTGTTTTCTCATTTTTGGCAAAGTAACAGTCCACTGCCTGATTATTATTAAACCATGTCTATTTTTTTCTTCCAAAACCCTGCTCAGCTTCTTCATATTGGAGCATATACCCTGAGACAAGTAACATGGATACACTTCTGCCATATTCTTCAGTGCTCACTTGGAATACAGTAAGTTAATGCTTTTGTGTTCCTTATGTAATTAAAATTGACTCACAATTGTCAGTTGTAGGTCATCTCTGTAACAGTGACCAAGGTTTTGATTTCATTTTGATTTTGACCGATAAGGAACTGAATTGGTGTTTTCTGGCAGAAAAATAATCCCTGATGTTGGCTAAAGGTATTTATAAAACAGGAGAATTGAGGAGATGGCGTAGGATATTTGTCACTCTTTCTACTACCAACCAGAGCTAAGCCTTTATCATCTTTAAACGGTATTTTAGTTTTATTAGCACCTAGAGTGGATTAAAGTATTTCTTAGGGTTTTATAAATGAGGAACGCTGGACCACTGCTGTTAATCTGCCTGGTTCTCTTTACTTGGTAGATTAGCACCTTCATGGCCCCTTTTCCCAGGCTTACAAAGAATGTCTGTAATAACTCTAGAGCTTTATGATCAGTAACAGTCAGTAATCTTAAGCAAATTCACTCATTTAACCTTCTCTTCCTGTTGGTCCAGACCTCCTCTATTTTAATTAGGGAGTACTGAGCTAAAGCATTGTTCATTTTCTCTTGAACGTGATGCAATGAACTGCACTTTGTTGGATCGGAAAGTGAAAATCATGTACAGGCCTCCCCTGAAAAAAGTTCTGCTTCCTCTCCTTTCAGATTCAGATGTCAGAACTACATGCTTAGTCTTGAGACAGAGGTTTGTATCAAGAAGGCATTTAGAAAAATATATTTAACTCAGATAACACGGACCTAGGAAAAGACATACCAGGATAAATTGTGACACTTGCCGTTTTGTATTTAGATTGTTTAAATACAGCCCTTAAAAAAGATGTATCAGGTGTGTTTGATTACTATCTCAGTTTTTGATAGGCACAATGTTAGTGTTTTGCTTAAGTCCCTTCGTTCTTGTCTTTTACTGTTAGAATTATTAAACTTTCATGTGTCACTATAGAATTATGAGGGGAAGACCTGAGCTTGTTCCTTTTCAGGTCCTCACTGTTTTAAGAACCCTTGTGAATATATGTGCAGACTCTGTGGTAATGTGGCAGGAAGTTTGCAGGTTGAACTACCCAGTGTCAGGAAATGCACATCTCAGCTTCCTCTGCTTACCACCCGTCCTTAGTCTTGCAGTCTGGTCCTGTTGGCCTCAGTTTGGTGGGGTAGGAACAGGACCTCGAGTTGCTAGGGTTGTGTTTCAAGATGGAGTACGTCAGCTTGACAGGCAAGTCTTCACTCTTGTATTTCACGTGACTTTGTGTGGCAGAGGAGCTACTGTGGACATATAAAGTGACATCTTACAAAAAGTGCACTATGAAAACCCCCAAAGTTATAACCACCTGTGTACTAAGCTTCTTTTATGGCTTACCATGTTGCTTTAAAGTTTTTGTGGTCAGAGTAGGTTACCTTAAAAGTTTCTTCTAATTCTGAAATTATGTAAGTTTATGCTTATCTTTAGCAACAAAGCGAATTACTTATTTTTCTTTTCTCTAATCTGCAAATGCTCTTAATGCTACACCCTTTGTAAATACTTGTAACAATAGAAAACATTAATTTCACACATCTGTATGGAGGCATATTATTTCTGTAAATAGTTGAATTAGATTTTTTAAGATACTAGAAAATACAGTGCTCTTACACATTGATAATCTTGAGTTATGCTCTGTAAACAATTAGACTTGTTATACCTATTCTAAGATGTTATTTAAAACCTACAGGTATAGCAAAATTGTAATGCGTTTTTTTTGAAGTGTCCTATGTTATGAAGCACACAGAAGATTTTTATCATAGGCTTTTTATTCTCCGAGTGGAGAACTCAGTTGCTTGAATGTTCTAGAAGTTTATGTCTACATTGTTGCCATTCCCTTTTCACAGGTATATTGTATTCAATAAAATTCAGGATATTTAAGTCCTATCCATGTCAGGTTTTATTTCTATATAACACCTTCCAGGTTATTTTCTCAAATATTATTTACTTCTTTAGGAAATGAAAGATGAATTGACTAATTGAAAGCTGATATACCTAATTCACACAGAAATACACTTTGAAAATAACAATGAATAAAGAGCAATTTTGATGTTACTTAAGTGTTTGAACGCTCACTAATTAGCAAAAAGTTAAACTGGGACTTGCTGAGGTGACTTGTGCATCCTCCACATCTGCTGTGGTGATAGAGTGGCCTCAGCTTCATGGGGATCTCTTAGCTCTGAAATGATGAGTGAGGATGAGGTGCAGAAGCATTTTCTATTAAGGTCATACAAGAATCCCATTAATCATGGTTCCTTCTAGGGAGGAGGGGCCAACTGTAGTGCACCGAAATGAAAGAGAGGAAGAGGGAGGAAGGATTACAAAACATGGAAAATGGCCCCTCCCCATTATTACACTCATAGTGTGAATGGAAATATGTAAACAACATACTATTTGCTCTGTATTTCTTCATTAATCTTTCTTTTAGAGACAGTGTCAGCTATTACCATCGTAAATTTCAATAATATTTTTCTTCCTGAGGAAAGAGATAGGCTGTGTTCACTGTTATTTATAAACCCCAACGTTTATTTAAAGCAGAGGTTAGAAAACTGGAAGCTGCCCTCAGCTTCTGTCTACACAGAAAACACTTCCTGAAGGCTTTTTAGCTTGTGGTAGTTGATATTGTGGCCTGTTTCTCCCCCACTCTAGGAAATTCCTGGAATAACCCTTGTGACAGAAGAGATCACGTTGCCTCTAATGAAGGTGAGTCCCATGTAGTCAGAGATGTACAGGCACAGGCACACTTGGCTTCCTTGCTGCCTCCACACTCAACTGGCATTGAACCTCTGCTGCCCAAGCATTATGCTGGTTCCAAAAGGAACTGTGAACTGTCAGGAGGATGGAGGTAAAGTTTAGGGCTCGTTTTCTAGAAAATTCTTACTAAGTCTTTAAGGATGTTATCATGCCATTCTCAGGAATGCTCTTTGAACGGGGAAATTTTCTGAAGATAGAGAATTACAGGGTTTAACATAAACCATGTAGAACTAGCACTTTCTACTGTGCTTCAAACCCATCAGTTCTTGTATATTATCTTACAGGGCCTGAAGTTTTCTACTTCATTTGTGCTGTCACCCCCTCATAACAAACAAACACACCCATTAAGTAACCTGGCTGGGACTATTGAATTTCCTCCTGGTTCTAAGAACAGGTTTTCTGTTCTCATGAAAGACCTGCACTGGCTGGTTGTGGTCTCAGCTGAGCTTCCGTACACCTCCTTCCTGCCCACTAAGCGGTAGCTATTAGTGTCTTTCTGTAATCTGGTGGTTTTATAGGAATTTCTGAATACAATACAGAGGTAGGGTGGGTGAGTAGAAGAGAATGTACATGTAGTTAAAAAATAGGGATTATTTTAGCACAGTTCCTTGAAGCTTCTTTGTTGTTTGTGGCATTGCCTCCTATTAATTGTAGATTGTTGTGTACTGGGAAATCTCAGCTTTTGTCAGCAGGCCACGCAATGTGCTGCTGTCTTTTCTTTACATTTGATTCTGTTGGATCCACGAATGGTTGGCTAGGCCGGGGCAGCTGGGGGAAAGCCATGGGCATAGGAGGTCACAGGAAGCCCCAGAGATGGGAGACCGCCAACAGGGGCAGGCTTAGTGGTTCTGGTTTTGGTCCTGAGAAGGGCACTTTAAGGAGAGACTTGGAGGGGAATGTTTGTAGACCACTGTGAAGCTCTACCAAGGAAGGAAGATAAAAGGAAAAGAAAAGTTCGATTAATAGTTTCAAAGGTTCTTATTAAGAGCCTTCATCCTTTCATTTCATTGTTTCTGCTTCTACAATTCATCCTGCCAAACCCAGAAATTGTTTAATGGACACACAACAAACCAGTGAAAAGAATTTAAAAAAGAAAAAGATTTCACCAATCATTCAACAGCTCCTATCCATATCAACTGTCTATTTCTCTCCATTTATTCTTGGTCTTTGAGATGGGTATGCATTTTTACCTACTTGTAATGGCAATCTGGAAATATTTAATAAAGGTTAAAAATTATATCATAAACATTTTTATGTTGATACATAAATATCATAATTATGATTGCTAATGACTTCATGGAATCTACTGGGTTGCTGTATCTAAATTACTTAATCATTCTTCTGTTTTGGGATATTTAGTTTGTCTCCAGCCCACACTTTAAAAACATTGCTATTACTAATAATATTGCAGTGAATATTTTTACGCAGACAGCTTTTCTTTGGATTTACTCCACTAATGATAAATGCACAGGAATATTATTAGGCAAATGGCTATGACAATTTTTATAGCCTTTAATTCTTTTTCCTTAATTGTCACCTGAGGACATGTTTCCATTGACTTTCAGAGAGAGAGAGGAAAGCAGAGAGAGAGAAAAAGAGAGAGAGAGAGAAAGAAACATCAACTCGAGATGGAAACATTGACTGGCTCCCTCCTGCACACACCCCAGCTGGGGATCGAACCCACAACCCTTGGTGCACAGACTGTTACTCCAACCAACTGAGCCATGTGGCCAGGGCTAGGCTTTTATTCTTATTGAAAAATTGATAGTCAAAAAACTGTGATACCTTACATTGTTACAAGGGATTTATGAGTGTATTATTTTATTATAATATCAACATTGTGTATTTTTATTTTAAAAATCTAAGTATGATGGGAAGATTCTCTTAAAATTTTTACCCATTGTCTTATTCCAAGAATATGATTTGGCTTTGCTCAGGAACAAAGTAGCTAAATTTTGCACTCTCTGGTTTTTAGCTTTGTTTTTTTCTGTGTGTGTAAAATGATGTGTTTTTATGTTGTTCATGTATATACATTTTTTCCTTGGCTATTCATTCTGCCTTCTCACTTTTTCTCCTCTTTCCATTAACTATTTGCAAACAAGCGTGGGAGTTCTTTGGCGACTCCGCATGTGCCCAGAGGTTAGCAGAAGTGTTGCCTAGCACAAATTTGAACTGTAGATCACATCACGATCTACCTGATTGATGGGGAAGGCAGACGTGTACTGCTGGGACTGACCTCGGGCTCAGAAGATATCGGTACTGGGTTCGGTTTGGCTAGCGCCTTCACCCTGACCCCAATCGCTCAGCCTGGGAGAATAATCGGCACTTTCCAGTCCACAGGACACCTGGCCTGGATCTCTCTCATTTGTTCCCCATCTCTGCTTGAATAACACCCAACACTATGAACTGCTGCCATTGACCTAATTCTTCTACCCTAAGTCCCAACTTAAGTATATTGTGAGGGGTCTGGTTACAGTCGCACGTCCCACCTCTGCTCCTCTCCCAGCCCCAGTGATGAGACTGTTTTCGCCATGCCTACCTGACAGAAGTGGCTCTGAGCACCTATGGCCTGAATACATTGCCTTTTGAATGCATGCCTGCTGCCAGGCTTTCCACAAGGCCCAAGGGACACCGCACTGTTTATCTGACCTGCACTTGCTTCCATTCTCCTTGGTGTGACTGCCCTGATACAGGGTCGCGAGAGGGAAGGGGAAATAAAACAGACACATGCTTTCCTCCTACACTTTCTGTAAATAGTTTTAGTTTAAAGTAGAGTACTTTACAGACAATATACAAGGGTAGGCAAAAGTAAGTACAAAAGTATAATACAAATAAATAATATAATAATTAATAAATAATAGTACTATAACCAAAGAAACCAGGGCTTGGACATGTGGCGCCTTGCCACATGACCCAACAATTAGTGTTGAAGGAAACAGGCTTTTATTAACAGAGTTCCAACCTTGGGGCGGGGGTGGGGTGCTGAGAGCACTCCTCCCCAGAGCCCTGTTCTCCCATGAGACCCAGAACTTCCCTTGTTCCCCAAAAGGCTATAAGCCAAAACCATGTGCAGAAGTTCCCCATGTCCTTATCTGTTCTTAAGCTGACTGTGCAAACAGGTCTCCATTCCCTCTGGAACGAGCACTTGTGGGTTTCAGTCGCCATCCTCTCTCCTTCGTGATCTGGGGCGTGCTGTTCTCAGCCTCCATTTAGTGATTCAGGGAAACACATGCTGCATTTCACTGGATGATGGTAGAGTCCAGGATGGCACATGTCCCAAGAGAGTGGCTTCTCCGAACGTTCTTCAGAGAAGCAGAAGTCTGCAGTTCAACATTTGTGGTCATAGTGCAGCTCCAAGCATCTCCCACAAATCTGTGCTTGGTTAGGCAGGTCCTCGCACAGCTCCATCAGCTGTGCTGCGCGCCCGCTCTTACTCCAAGCCACGAGGCTTCCTTCTCGTGGCAGACCCTGTCCTACACACGGCTGCCTCTTACACACTAGACCTCATGGTGGACGGGGCCCTTTCTACACTCTTCCAAACTGCATGACTGCTGTTTCTTGTGGCGGACTCTCTTTACACCCTTTCCTCCCATGTGGCTTCTTCTCCCTTCTTCTCTCTCAGCCTGCCCTTATTTTAAGTGCTCAGCCTGGAACTTCCTATGTCACCTTATATATGGCTCCTCCTATGATATGCCACTTTTGCCAGTTCTCCCATAGCTTTTCCTTTCTTTTGGCTGCTATCTTTAGTCGGAGTAGGAGTTCCCTGTGACACAGGGGCATCTGCCTCTCCTGGCGATGTCAGGAGTCACTATATGCTCTTTGGTCCTGTACACCTTTCACCCTTGGCGGGGGTGCTGCCCTTCAGCCAAGGTTTGGCTATTAACTTGCCATTGTTGTGCAAAGTATCCTAAATGCTGTGTCATCCACTTTCTCCTTCCCCCAATCACAGTTTGTGGGGAATATGCTCTGCGATTTTCTGGGGAAATCCACTCTGCAGCCCATTGTAATACAAGAATAAACTCTGTGTTTTGTGTACTCCCAACTGTAAACCTAATTTTGCCAGCCTTGTATGAACATGTTAGGGTGTGTAAACCAGTTGAATTAGAAGATTGTCGCTTGAAGGACAGAAGTCTTCCTCACTTAATAAAAGGACTTCCAAAAATTTTTTAAAAATGAAACAGTAAGTGTACTGAAACAAGTCTTACCCTAAAAGAAATGCCATCAAGAGTGACTTCCTGCCCTGGCGGCTGCGGCTCAGCTGGTAGGAGTGTCCTCCTGTGACTGAAGGACTGCAGCTCCGATCCCTGGTCCGGGAGCGTGAGGCCCAATCCCCAGTCCAGGTGCCTACGGGAGGCAACCAATCCATGTTTCTCTTGCACAGTGATGTTTCTCTGTCTCTCCCTCCCCCATTCTCTAAAAGCAATGAAAAAATATGTCCCCAGATAAGGATTAAAAAAAAAAAGAGTGACTTTCTAGCTTTGGCCAATTGGAGCATCACCCTGTACACCAAAAAGTTCTGGATTTAGTCCCCGGTGGGGGAGTGTATGAGAGGAAACTGATTGATGTTTCTCTCTCACACTGATGATTTTTTTTTTCTCTCTTTCTCTCTTTTCCCTTCTGTAAAGTCAGTGAACATATTTTTGGGTGAGAATTTAAATAAATAAATAAACAAACAAATACAAAGAGTGACTTCGTAAGAGTATTTTATCCCTTCTTAAAACATAGTTTTATCTAGGGAAATTGCAACTTTTGTAAAAGGTTAAAAATTAGCCTTGATTTCATAATGAGAAGAGAGACTATTAAAATTGTCCTACCACAGGAAGCATGTACAGATTAAAAAAGAGAATCAATAACTTACTTGAATATATAGATAAAAATTGAAAGAGCATGCCACAAATGTAGTATTATATTTTTTACCCAAGTATTTTTTAAGCCAGACATCTTTAGTTTTATTTTGTAAAGTAAGGAAGCCTTTTACATAATCATTTGTTTAGAGATTATTCACCATCTGACCCTAAGACTGGGAAGTCCAAAAAGATGAAAGGCCCTTCCCACCTATGATCACTCAGAAGTGAGGGTGTTACTGCAAGTGTCTCCCAGGTGTCTAAACGCCCCTGAGCAACTGGGAAATGAGTAGTTGACACCTGGGCTGTTCTCCACTTACAGACTTGTTTATTTAATTATGCATCTTCACTTAAAAAGTTTATAAAAATACTGTTTTAACTGGGCAAAGCGTGAGTATAATTAATTGCTTACTGAAACACAAAGACACCTTTTCCTTGACTTTCCAATACAGAAAACCACCATCACTTAAATAAGAGGTTTCTTAGAAATCCAAAGTATCAGTTTGATCACAGTTTAACAGCTTACAATTTTTAACAATTAGATTGCTGCTTTGACTCAATGTAGCATTATTAGAAATATCAATTGGTTATGTGGGAACCAGTAATTGATTTTCCAAAGTTCAGTTTATACATATGTGATGTTGTGTTATAACTAGAAATATATATATTTGGTCTTCATCCATAGTTCCTGGCACAGAGCTCCCCAAATCCTTAAAATTTCCTAAGTGATAAGCACTATAGGGACATCTTTTATTACACTATTTATTGTTTCCAGTTCCTGAAATAGCTCCACAACACAAAGTTGAGAAGGTTTTTTGTTATGTCTAACAAGCCTCTGTCAAACACATCTGAGTTTATGTTAATAAGGTGACTTTTGAAAAGCACCTAAGGATGGGGACCTGAGAAACAACCTTGTGATTAGAGGGCTGACACTTTCAGCCCCACCCCCACTCCCTACCTCCTGAGGTGACGGTGGCGAGAATTGAGTTCATTCACCAATGGGTGATGATTTAATGAACCATGCCTTTGTGAGGAGGCCCAGCTGAAGAGGTTTGGAGAGCTTCTGGGCTGGATAAACATGTGGAGGTGCTGGAAGCGTGCTGTGCGTGGAGAAGCCGTGGAACTCAGTGCCCCTTTCCACATACCTTGCTCCATAAATCTCTTCCATATGGCTCTTCCTGAGTTGTATCTTTTTATAACAAGTAAACTGTTTCCTGAGTTCTGTGAACAACTGTAGCAAATTATCAAACCCAAGGAAGACGTTCTGGAATCTTCCAACTTATACACCTGTCATTTAGAAGCACAAGTGACTTGTGACTGACATCTGAAGTGGGGGGCTAATTTCATAGGACCCTAACCTGTGGCATCTAATTCTGTCTCTAGATAGATAGTGTCAGAATTAAGTTAAATGGTTGGATACCCAACTGATGTCGGAGAACTGATGGATGTGGGGAAAAATCCCTTTACACCTTTAGTGACCAGAAGTGAAGTATTCTGTGACTAGACTATTGTAGAGAAAAAATATTGTGGAGTTTTTCCTATACTACCTAGTTTCTGGCACAGTGAGTTATGGAAAGTATAATTAATATTGTAAAACATAATTTTACGATGCTACCAAGAAAACCCCACTACTTATTAGAAATAGAACACCAGGCTGATAAATTCACTCCTGTCATATCTGTAGAGACGGGGGTAACCAGTTTACTTCCTAGGTTATGAAATTGAGGAACAGACCCAGGATCAAGGATTCTTGTTTTTATTTCTCTCCTACTGTTCACTAGGCTGTGCTGCTCTTATTCATAGTTTTGGTTGGAGACATAATGTTTAATTCTTAAAGTTGAGAGGAGGGAAATACCTTAGCATTGACTTTCTCAGGATATATGTTGATTTTGAGATGGAATAATTTAGAGCCATATTTAATGATTACATTAAAAATTCAGCCATGAAAAATGGCTAAGAGAGCTACCCAGCTAGGCAAAGAACAGAGGTGCCTTTTTTTTTGTTTTTTGGGGTTTTTTAACTAGATTTTTGGGAGGAAGGAGGAAGTCCATTTATAAATAGGAGAACTTGCGCTTGCAACATGCAATCCCCTTACAGGAAGCCTCTGTGAAACTGAGTCCAGGCTCGTCCCACTCACTGCCTGGCAGTCAGTAAGTTGAGTGACAAGGTGCTGGGGCAAGAAAAAGTGACTTTATTTATTTGGAAAACCAGCAAACTGAGAAGATGGCAGACTAGCTTCCTAAAGAACCATCTTGAGAAAGTATAGAACTCAGGCTTCTTTTATATCAAGGGAAGGGGAAAACAGGAGATGCAAGAAGTGATTGAGGATAAAAGGCAACTGGGCACCAGCAGGGGTCTGAGGAAGATTGTGAAACTTCTTTGTTCTTAGCTTGTTGACTCTAGCTGATGTGAGTCCAATCATTTGGTTCCTGCAAATCATTGATAAACAGTTATTATTTTTGTATATACTTCCCTTGTCTCCTCTGGTAAGGCACTGTTTTTGTAAATTTCAAGGTAGAAGTGGAACTCCTCTAATGACTAGCATGTCTACATTCAAGACAAAGCCAAAGCCATTAGCCTGAAGGCCATGGAACAAAGCAGGCTGGAGTCAGAGAGGCTGAGCATTTCACTCTGTTACAGCCTAAGTTCCAGTTGCTACAGCACCTTGGCTTAGTGTGGTACCTTGCCACCTTTATGAACTTATGGCTGTTTCTATTTTATTCTGTCTGTGCTGGAGGTAGTGGGTCATTGTGTTTCTCTGGGCTGCAAGTAAAAGCTGATACTGAGGTGGTATCCACTGAAGAGCTCAGCTCACTGATACTTTAGCTCTGCTAGTTGAGCCCTGGGCATGGAGGGTGAAGGTTCTCTCTCAGTTGGCTTCCTCTCCTGTAAGAAGATGCTAGTTAATCAGAAGACCTAGGACCAAAGCCAGAGGGCTGTTTAGAAATGAAGGGTAGATGTTTCTTTCTGACAGTAATTTGCAGATAAGCCAGTACCATAGGACTTTTTTTTTTAATTAACTGGCAATCCAAATCATAAATGAGAAACAATCCCTTACTGCAACTTTTGTCCTTTTGTTCAATTAATAGTTGTGATGGTCGACATTTGTTAATTACTTTATGTCATCCTAAGAGACAAAAAGATTATTTCTCAAGAAGAGACTTCGTTCAAAATCAAAGTTTAAAACACCCCTTTGTGCAGGAAAATGCTTCTGGACATTTGCTAAAGTATCTACTGGCTTCTAACACCAAGTCTCCCAAAAGCAGCTATATTCATGGGTATTTTTCTTATGAAACTTTTTGTGTGGGTGTGTATTTTAAAGCTTTATGAGTTCTGATTAAGTAGCTGGCCTTGTGCTTCTTACACTGCTGTGGCTCTCACTTTGCTCAGTTGGTTATGATGAATACAGCACTTAGTACTCAACTAGTTACATAAGGGCTAGTTGACTGTTTGGAGTGGTTTTCTCTGCTCCCAGGTTGGCTGTAAGGATGTGATTGTGCAGCTTCTACCCCCCAACCCCAATATTATGTTACAGTAGCTAAAATTTTATCTTGGGCTTCTTTTATTCTCTGGATTAATGAGCACTCTGGTGTTAACTTGGCATTTGAGATCTTTCACAAATTGTCCCTAACCTCCTCTCTAATGCTGTCTCCTATAACTTAACTCAATCACAAGTCTTCCTCAGCCTATACGCCAGAGGTATAGACTGATGAAGATGTTTGAGGGTGGGAGGGAGACTGGGGTTACCTGGACATGCTCCAGCAGTGCCCCAGTCCTGGCTGAGCTTTAGGATTGGGGGTGGGAGGCTTGTTAAACTCAGGAGGCTTAGGTTGCACCTCAAACCAGTTAAATCTCCAGAGGATGGGATCCAGGTGGTTGCTGAAGTTTGGAATCAACTCTGGAGGCAGATATCTAGCTACACAGAGAATGAAGTGTTGTTGGTTGCTTTCTCCAATGCTCTGCCTCTGGTCTAAACCCCGAACCCACATTTGAGTCTCTCAATCTTCACTCGCCTCCTCAGAGCCACACCTGGAACATCTTTTCCTTATCCTTCACTTAACTCAAATCCATTTCATCCTCTGGGTCTCATCTATTAACCAGACTTCCAAATAGACCTTCCAATTTACAATGATGTCCATGAATTTTTATAACTCAAAAAGTTGCATCACTAATCCAGTAGATACTGCAGAGTGACATGTGCTACAGATTGTTTTTCTCTGTACTCTCTTAAGAGCTATAGTACAACATTCAGCCGACTGACCTCCTTGAAAAATCTGTTTATGTTAAAATACTTTGGGGACTTTTGGCTAACAGTGTTTCTTATTTTTTATAAAAGCTGTTGTTGTTATTGTTTAAAACTTCAATTTTTTCCCCTTCAAACTGACTGCTTTTGAACAATTCATGGACTCCTTAAAAATTTTGGTGCAAACTATATACCTTCCCAGAAAAATGCTCATACAAATACACACTCCATTTCATACACCGCCAGTGAGTCATGAGCCCCTTTGAAGCCTGTCCATGGACTTATTTTACCTATTTTTTCTCAGTTAAGAAAAGGGATTTTAAAAATGGGGGAGCAAGGAAAAGGAAGGTAATTTGGGAGAGATCTTTTCTTTGGAGCCACAGCGTAGGTGTGTGAGGGGGTCTTCTGACAGGAGAGTGGCACTTGTTCTGAAAGGAAGAGGCCCCGTGACAGGTAGAAGGACATCAGCATTCCTCCCCTCACACACCTTGTCCTGAGCAAAGTCTGGCAACCACATAGTGGGACTCCTGTGCAAAGCAGGCAGAGCTAACTGCTGATCTGACCACTAGATGTCACCACAACACCAGTTGTGTGCCTGAACCCAGAGGCAGAACCGCAAGAAAGCTGTAGTGACATCTCATCAGTGACCTAGTACTGTCAAATGTCGCCAGGGCTTGCTTTCATTATTATTATTTCTTTGTTACGAGGGAGACCAAAGGGTGGATAAAGATACAGTCAGTATAAATAGATGGAAAGGGAAAGAAAAGTTGAATGAGACAGGTCAAGTGGGAGTATGACCTAACTCGAGTGTTCAGATTTCCCCTATAAGTGACACTTTCTTGAAAATAGTTCTCTGTCTGGGTGATAAGGAGTGTTGGCTGGACTGGACTTTCAGGCACTTAAAACAGCAAGTTATTACTATGTAAGTCACTTTACAGATACTTCAAAATCCATTTTGAACCAATTGTGGCTATCCTTTTAATAAGAATTTGGATAGTGTGCTCTCATTTAACATAAGGGCATTTTCTTGATTGAGGCATATTTCATTTCTCTTTTTTTCCTTGTGGTATAGCCAAGTCTGCTACCAGAGTAGGCATTAGCTCACTTTGTTTTATGGCCACACATTGCACCCTTGGCCTCAGTCAAATCTTTATAATTGCATATTTTTGGTAATAACATGTGTATCCTAAATTTATCTTCATTGACTTAAAAAACAGTTTGTGTCTGTATATCCTTCAACATTAAAAATGGTATTAATATTGCATTTAATTTAAAATTGGACATAATGGATGCATTCTTGCTTCAGGGTAGTACAATTATTATATCAATAAGTCAAAGACCTAGGTAGGATGCCAACTATTCTGTTCTGGAGTATTTTGACAACTGAATGTGAAACTAGTTCACTTCCTTTGGAAGTAAATAAGCTTAGTGTGAAAGTAAGCTTATTCCACCTGCTCCAAATCTTGTGAACATTCTCTGACTGAACATGGCATTGTTGATACAACACATGTGTTTAGCATAGGCAGACCTGCTTAACCTTAACACAGAGGAGTCATATCAGTGTGGTATAAAAGAAGGTAGGAGAGGAAGTGGGGAAGGCAAGACTCTTTAAGTCTATTTTTAGAATCCCTATTGGGATGAGAATACCATTCTTTGCGGAAAGTATTCCCTTGGAAATGCTGCTCTGCAAGAGCTGAGCAAGTAAGGCAGCCCAGCTGGCAGCAAGGCTTGCGTGGTCCTCCTGGAGAGTTTGGCCAGCAGGGCCAGCTGCTCAAGCTCACTGATGTTTTTGTCTCGTTCAGGTGCATAGCTTTAAGAACTACTGGGAAAAACTGAATGCCAACCTGGAATATGTCAAGTACTCCAAGGCACACTTACATTATAACAACAGCGTGGTCAGGAGAGAGTGGCACAGCTTGATCTCGGAAGAGGTATGTGTGGGTTCATGAGAACAAAGCAAGAAGCGAAGGTATAATGTGTTAGATCCAGGTGATGCCCGCAAGTCACAAGGCGGGCTTACATTTGCAGCACGCTCCCCGGTTGCCAGGCGCTTTTACATGTTTGCGGCTGATCTCCCCATAGGCAGACAGAGGTGCTTCTCTGATGCTTCTTTGGGTGATGGAACCATTTTGTATCTTGATAGTGGTGGTATGTGAATCTACGCATGTGATAAAGTGACATAGACTTACACATGCATTGTACCAGTGTCAGCTTCCTGGCTTGGGGAGTGTACCACATGTGGTCATTTATATAAGGTGTAAACATTGGGGAGATCTCAGGTGATCTCAGGTGATCAGGTACCTGAGATCTCTCTGTAGTATTGTTGTATATGGTTGTAGTGTTGTTGTATGTAATATGTAATTGACGTGCAACTTCCTGTAAATCTATAATAGTTTTAGAAAAACAAGTTTTTAAATAATCTAGGTATTTTAGCCTTGGCTGGTGTGGCTCAGTGGATTGAGTGCTGGCCTGCTAACTGAAGGGTCACCAGTTTGATTCCCAGTCTAGGGCACATGCCCTGACTGAGGGCCAGGTCCCCAGTAGGGGACGTGAGAAGCGACTGCACATTGATGTTTCTCTCCCTCTCTCCTTCTTCCCTTCTCTTCTCTAAAAAAATAAATAAATAAAATCTTTAAAAAAAAATCTAAGTATTTTACCTGAGTGTTTTTACTTGGAAAGTATATTTCTTTTTCCTGAAACTCTTAATTGCATTACGTTATGTCCTTGATGTGAAAAATGTCACCCGCAAGACCTCCACCTTTCACACCTCTGGCATGTTCTCACTCCTAGAAAACAGGAAAAAGAAGGTCCAAGGTGTATGTGAGGAACATTCTTGATAATGCAGTAAAGTAAGTAAAAATTGGGATTATTGCATCTGTAAGATGATTATAATTTGAAATTATTTTGTTGGCTACCTTTCATGGAAATACCTTCCTTCCTTTGTGTATCCTTTGTGTGTGATACTGTCAGCCTAATGAATGCACCCACTTGGGCCCTATCCTAGAATTTGATGCTGGAGTTTCTAGTGGGCAAGTTTATCTGTTAAGCCTACCAGGTTTGCATCCCATGGATGGATGATTTATAAAGAAATGGTATAGAAAGCTCTTATTAATTGAGCACTTTGTGGGGAATGTACAGATAGTAGGCTGATTTTAAAAAGTGTTAGTGGGCTGGTGAGCTTGCTCTTATTTTGAAAGCAGATCTTTTGGATAGTGAGTCATCTTAAAGTGCTGCAAGTATAGGCCCCATTCCAACCTCTGGTTTATTTTCTGTTCCCATTATTTCCAATAACTGAGAGCTGCAATTGTTCTAAATTATTGTCATTGTTTGCGCTAAAGGGCTTTGAGTTTTGTCATTGCCTGATGTGGCTTTTACCAAGTTGATTAAAGTTTCTTGAGGTTTTCACCAGCATGAGAACAGTTTCTGCAGTGGTATTATGGGTTTTTAAAGAATGATATCCTTGTATGGTATAGTGGCTTTCATTTAAAAAAAAAACCCAAAACAATGCTTCCTGTGTGAGTAACATTGACTAATTTCTTTGTAGGGTGATTTCGAACCTGGAAGCAAGGAATTTGGGTAAGAAAAGACCTGTAATAAAAAGCCTTCTGGACTTCAGTCAGTGTCTTGTTTGTCACACTGTTCATCCTTCCACTGTGGGTTGGCAAGAAAAACACTCCCAGCAGTGTAATGAAGGCAGCACCCTTTAACATCTTCCTGTCAGAGTGGCCGCCCAGCTCCTTCCGGGTCTGTCCTGGAACCAGGACCTTCAGGGACAGCTGCTGAATGTATTTTTGCCGGAGGGGTCCCTCAGTGTTGGCCTTCTGGTTTTCATTATTTTTCCTCACAGAATTGATTTAATTAGTATGCCCTCTGGCTATATCCACAGAATGCACTTTGGAAATTCCCTTGGCTTAGGGCTGCTTTCTCTCCAGCTGTCTGATCACACAGGGGCCTTGACTTGTATGTTCCTTGCATTCCGGTTGACACTTGCACACTCACTGGGCTAGGTCCTAGGGGTGCACAGGTGAGGAGCCTCTAGGTAAGCACTGTGACTGTTGGGGAAGAGCGTGGGCTTGGAGCCAGACAGCACTGGACTTAATTCCAGCTTGGCCACATGCTGTGTCCTCTTAGGCAAGCCATTTATCCATTTTGTGTGGTCCTCCTCAGAGCGAGGGCGAGGAGAAAAGGAGAGTAAGTGGGGCAATGTTTGCAGCACCTAGTACGGAGCTTGGCGCCTGTGGGATACCTGGTGTGGCTGGTTGATCCCTAGTGCATGAGAAAGAAGTGCTAACGTAATTTCTAAGTCAGGTGACAGGTGTCATGTAACCGCAGGGCGCAGGGGTGAGGGGCTAGGCCAGGAGAGTCTTGACAAACAAGGGGGTCTCAGCTGGATGAAACTGGGGGAAGACGATGGTAAGCGTGTTCAGGGAAAAGTCCTTTGGTGGTTTTGTCAGGGGAACCCTTTCATGGCTCCTAAAAGTCAGTCTCTATTTAAGAAGCTGTTGTTTTATATCTCACTTGTTTTATGGGCTTGGATATTTAGCTATATGTTGGGTGACCCTAACGGAAATTATTTTATACAGCGTGTTGCTTGCTGCACATCTGCAGCTGTGCACACAACGCACATGAATTGTGACTGTGAACCCGTCAGCCAGCCCAGGCAGACAGAGCTCGGGTTCGCTGAACATCCCCTAGGGACCCAGCCTCTGCCACTGTTACCAGGTCACCCATGTCTGAAGCCAGAAGTTCTATCACCGGCACCAGGCAGCAGCTGTCAGCAGGAGTCCTGTCCAGTGCAGGGGCGGGGGTGTGAATGTGTGTGATTCAGGGGTTTGCAATGTGGGAAATGTTGCTGGTCTGGTGTCCTATTTCTGTTGTGCCCACTCTCCCTCCCCCTGTGAGAGCCCCTCCTGCTCCTGTCCTTCAGGCCTGCTTGCGTCCTGTTACTAGTCATTTCCTCCTGACACACTTCTGGGAATGTGCTCCTTCCTCTCACGTGCTTTGCTTATGCTAGTTTCCTAGGAAGAAGAGCATCACTGCCAGGGTCAGAACCCTCCATGTGAAATTTGGGGCTGCTGAGCTCAAGGCCTGAATCGTTTCATCTTAATCATGAAGGTTGTGTAGGATCCAGATAGGATTTCTCCCGAGGCATCAGGAGGCATCCATGCCCTCCCACCAGCGGAGTCATTAGCCCACAGGCCTGTGTAGGTTGGGCCTCCTGCCTGGCGCTGTGCGTCAGGTGTTCTGGGACAGGAGGAGTGGGTAACAAGGTGCTGTTAGAGAAGTGTTAGGGCACATCTTCCAGTGAGACTCCTTGCCTGCCCCTCCAGTCTTTCTGGTGAAGTGCAAGTCACAGTGGAGGAGTGCCATTCAATTTGACCTTACATGTCACCTTTCCATCTTGATCCAGTTACCTTGCAGCCTCTTAACTTATGCCAATTAGTGTTATGCCACAGTAATTGTCTGGTCCTTTCAGCTTAGTAATTCCCGAAGGCACTAAACTATGGGAGGTCAGAAAGAAGGGAATCAAGTGATTCTTCCATCAAGTCTCTTTCCCTGGGTTTATGTTCCCCTTAGAGTTAAGAGAGGCCCAATTACTCTGTCTCCAGTGAAGCAGGAGTTCTTAGACAATGGTGAGTTTTTGTGTTGAAGAACAATCAAAGCCAGAGCTTGTTTGTGTTGGAATGTGTTCCTTTTCCCTCCCTCCTCCCCCTCCCTCTCTCTTTTCCTCTCTTCCTCTCTTCCTCCCTTGTCTCTGCCTCGTTTGGTTGCCCAGAGCTCTCTCTGTGAGTCACCTGAGTGATAAGTTCAGCTTGTAGGACTAGGTCACACTTACCTAGTGAAAAACTTTTATCCTATTAGGGAACTGTTCTATTTTCCCATGACTCAGAGAGGGGAAACCAGGCTGATTCCTTTTTCTTCTAGCCCATTTCCAGTAAACCACCCAGGTTGACAATTGCTCTGTTTAGTTTCAGAGCCAAGACTGACACCCCTCTTCCAGGAGGAAGACAACCACCAGAGGCTGCTTATGGGGCTGGTAAGTGGTCTGTGGTAGCAAACAATGGGCTCCAAGAAAAGAGGAAAGGGCTAAATTGAACTGCTCATTCTGATCTTGTTTTTCATTCTTTCAACACGAAGTTACGTCCAGCCACTGTAGGCTCTGTGTGTTCAGTGGTAAGGAACAGTATGATTTGTGCCCTCTTAGAATTATAGTTTAGTGGGGAAGACACACATTAATCTATTACACTAGTAAATATAAATACAAAACATCATAAGGAAATGTACATTGAGAGTATTTAAAACAAGGAAAAAACAATGTTTCTGTGGCATTTGTATTACAGGTTTAAAATATAACAGAATAAAACGTTCTTTATCAAGAAGTCCTACTATCAGGAAAACCAAAGAAATATAAACCAAAATAAACTAATTAAAGAACAGAATTGGTAAATAACTTCAAAAATCTTTAAAAGTCTGATTAGAGACATCAAGAAAATCTAATAAAATATTTTTAATACTATGTAGGCTTAGGAATGAGATACTCTATTACTAGATATGGCAAGTTAAAAATATGAGGAAAGTATGTAAATACATATTTATGCACTTAAAAATTTTAGTTGAACAAAGTATCTTTGGCAAATAGAATGGCTAAACTTGAGCCAAGAAGAAATAGATGATCTGAAAGCTGAATAATGATAAAATAATTTGGAAAAAAAATGGCAAAGTTTATCTCCAGAATAGTCCCCAATCTATTTAATAGTCTGTTCTTCCAAACTTTTAAGGACCAGGTCATTCTCATGGTGTGTGAAATATTTCTGAAAGAGATGAGAAGCTTCTTAGTCCCTTTAAAAAGCCTGCTTAACTTTAAAACCAAAATCTGGCAGTGATCAGTTTTACTTATAAATATAGATACCACAAGCTTAATTAAAATACTTTCCAATGGTCTTTTTGAAAATACAAGTGGGGCTCTTTCTAGGGAGGCTTAATATTAGGAAATATATTAATGTAATTCATCATATTATTAGATCAAAGAGGAAAAAATAATAATCTCTATAGGTACTAAAAGTTGATAAAAGTAAAATTCTACTTTTGGAATACACTAACTTAATAGGACAAAGAGTAATCTAATGCTAATAGCCAACATCTTTCTTAATGCAATATTGGAGATATTCCTATTAAAATCAGAAAGAAGTCAAGTATCCTCTCAATTTTCACTAAAATTTGTTATGGTTCTGCAATAACAAACAAAGGCAAAAGAAGATGCTAAGACTATCTAATGCTACAAACAAACAAAATAATCAACTGGGAAAATGGAAAGTAAGTATCAGGTTAGTAAGCTGGTGATTCTATATCTATTTTCTTTTTTTATCAGGATTAACCTGTTAGAAATAATAATGAAAAACAATATCCCATTTACAATTCCTAGGTTAATAACATACAAGCAAAAAAGCCAATAAAATTCTCCAACAGTTGATTAAATGGCTCACCAGAGATAGTAAAGAGGTGCAGGACTGTCAGTACTAGATATCGGAATGTGTTGTTGATCTACACCAACAGTAACAAAATGGTGCTTGTACAAAAGTAGATAGTAGGTTCTAGTTTAAATTAGAATATTTAGTATATGATACATGAGGCATTTAAAAGTCAATGTGGAAAGAAATAATTTCTAATAAATAAACCAGTCAATGGTTGTCTATTTGTAAAAGAAAATTAAGTTAGATTCCTCCTATCCCAAATACCAGCACTTCATACCATAAACCAGCAATTGTCAACCTTTTTCATCTCATGGCACACATAAATTAATTACTAAAATTTTGCAGCACACCAAAAAACATGCTATTATATTTTTTGCTGATCTGACAAAAAATAGGTATTTTGATTCATTCACAGTGGATGTCTATTTTTGTGTTGATTGTTGTTATTTTTTTAATTTGACAGTCTAAGGGAAAAAAGGCCAGTACCCCTGACTAAATAGCCAGGTATTGCATGTTTTAAAGATTCTTGTGGCACATCAGTTGAAAATTGCTGCCATAAACCAACAGAAATATCAGATAGATAAAGGAGCATAATATAAAACATTTAACTGTATGCAAGAATTTGAATAAAATAAGTGGATTGTTAAATAGTACTGAAATGGAGAAGACCTTTTAGTGTATTATTGAACATAGACATTTAGGAGAAGGTAGACTGAAATCTTAAAACATAAACAGAAAAACAAAAGGCAAACAATAAATTTGGAAAAATGTTTGAGATATGTGATAAATGATTAATATTTGGTGTATAAGTAAAGTTTATAAATCAATAAGAGAACAACACAACAGAAAATGAATAAATGAATAGAGGATGTGACCAATGACTTTTCCAAAGTAAATTTAGGCCCAAAATCTCAAGTTGCGGGAGAAGAGAAAGAATGTCTACCATTGCTGTAACCAAATGACAAACAGAACAAGTGTTTTTCTTTGTTTTTGTTTTTGTTTTTAAATTGCCTATGAAATTGACAACAATTTAAAAATCATACTAGGAAGTTCAGGACAGGGGACCGGACAGCCTCCTCCAATGCAGCTGAGAGTCAGTGTAAGCATGACGGAAGGCATTTGGCGCTGTCTTCACAAGCCTAACGTGTGTGACCCAACAATTGCATTTCTAGGAACTTAGTCTGACAAAATAATTGGGTATATGGCAAACAACTTTTGTTTGAGAGTTCGTTGGAGAATTCTCACCAGGGCTTGGAGCTTGACAGCCAGTTGCTCCCTGATGTATCAGAAACAGTTCCTTTAGGCTGGAGTGTCCAACCTGAGGCCCACAGGCTATATGCAGCCCAGGGTGGCTGTGAATATAGCCTAACACAAAATCTTAAATTTACTTAAAACATTATGAGATTTATTTGTGATTCATGTTGCAATGTATTTAATGTGTAGCCCAAGACAACTCTTCCAGTGAGGCCTAAAGATGTGAAAAGGTTGGATACCCCTGCTAGAGGAAGACATTGGCACTTGATTTATGCCCATTAAAGAAAGATTGAGATTTATGCATTTTTGCTAGTGGGATCATCAGACCCGATATTTTCATACTCATGAGGAATGTTAATAAATGGACCTAATTCAAACCAGTGGCAGATGTGAATGGGTGGGTTATGACCTATTTAATTTATATCCTGTTTTCAGATGGTGTCTGAACTAAAAGACCATCTTTTGAGACATCTACAGGGTGTAGAAAAGAAGAAAATTGGACAGATGGTTCTGAACTACAGTTCAAAACTGGTTGGTTTTGCTTTTTGTTTTTCACTCCCCAGGCCCTGGTATATAGTTCCTAACATGTGGTTCAGTATGTTTTTCAAATTAGGTTTTAGAAGGTCTTCCATTCTCAAATCAGTATATTAGGTGCTATAGATTGAGGAAATTAAAAAATAACCTCAAAAACAGAGAGAACTTGGTTTTGAAAGTGTTTATTGTACTCCTTTCAAATAGTGAGTATGTGCTCATGAAGCATAGAACAGTTATGAATTTAGCATGGTTGCCTAATGTTCACATCTCACCTTGCCAACTTCCAGTTTCTTATTAAACAGTAGGTAATGTTGTCTGGACATGAAGGTGTATGCAGACATGAGAGAACTTGAACTTCAATTCTTAATTAGTCCCAACAGCCTAATTAGGCCAGATTCTAGTCAGTTGTATAGATACTACCACATTTGAATCTGCTGATGAGATTGACAGGTCATCTACCAAGTAGCCACTTACTGAAATTGCGTAATCCAAATTAAAAATACCAGTTCATGTATAAATAGAAGTGATGACATTAGATTGAATTTTAAAGCTGTCTTGGGTCCTTCAAAAAGTGTATGGAATTGAAGCCTAACCCTGTTTAGAATCTAGAAATAAAATGCTGGGAAAAGATTTTAATTTTTTATTTTTAAAAAAATATTTTCTTTATTTTTAGAGAGAAGGAAAGGGAGGGAGAAAGAGTGGGAGAGAAACATCAATGTGTGGTTGCCTCTTGTGTGCCCCCTACTGGGGACCTGGCCTGCAACCCAGGCATGTGCCCTGACTGGGGATCAAACCGGTGACCCTTTGGTTTGCAGGCTGGCACTCAGTCCACTGAGCCACACCAGTCAGGGCTAACATTTTAAAGTATTTAAATACACAGAAAAAAGACATTCTATTTCTTCAAGTTTGAGTAAGACCAGTGTGCAAATGAGCCAGTGTGCAAATACATACTTTTGCACTGAACTCTGGAAGATTAGTTTACTAGATAGGTCCCTCATTTAATTTCATGTTTAATTTTAAAGTTTATGCCTTTAGTACAGTCATTAGTCTGTTTTTAAATAATATCTTCGAATTTAGTAGTTTTTAATATATGAGGAGAGGTTGGTATTCTCATATACTGATATTTATAATCAGAGCATTGAAACTTTCTTAAATAATTCTTTCTTGCAGAACTATACAGAGGAGCTGACTTTTATGAATATGTTGTCTTCCTCATATTGATATTGACTTGCTTCCTTAGTCCTTTAGCTAATAACATACAACTATTTAACACATTTACCTGTCACCTAATTGTTGACTTTAAATTTCACCTTCTAAACTGCTAAGAGTTTTGGTTCAAGCATCATTCTTCCCCAAGTTAATCATATAAAAGTTTTAATATTAGTTTGTGTTAACCACTCCTAGAACCAAAAAGACCAGAAATGACCTAGATGTATTCTCAGAAAACTCACAGGTACTGACTGAAGCCGAATCTGCCTGCCCTGCCCAGTGGCAGACAGTCAGGCCTCCCAGGCCCCTCTCTGGAGGGTCACACACAGCGTCTCTAAAACGAATTCTCAGAAGTTGCTGCAGAACCTGATTATATTACTCATGTGCAATTTTACCTGATTTCAACCGAAGAGAAACTGAGAATCTGTATCATGGAGAGTAAATAGTGCTTGTGCCTGTAGGGAGACCCTATCCTTTGCCCACACGTACAACGCATGGATTCGTGGCTGAAAACTGCTCGGCAGAGACTGTCCTATGACTGACAAGCCAGTACAACATTGAACCTGGGGACTTGAAGCCAGTTTTACTCCACAGCCCAGGCTTAGGACTGTTGTGCTATTCAGTGTTACCTCTCTTCTCACTGTCAGCTCTTTCCACAAAACAGGCCTAAAGCAAACCCAGTTGCACTTGACTTTCACTGACGGACGAGAGCCTGTTAGCCAGGCTTGGGAAGCTCAGCTGGGGCACTGCCCGCACAGACAGAGGGTGTTCTGTTAGACTCTGGGGTGTATTTTCAGTCTTTCCATTTAGGGTTCCGGTGCCTCAGAACTGACCTCAGAGATGCTGGCTCTGTGTGTGGGAACAGCCTGAATGCCAGCTGCCCTGAATGTGCCAGTCAGAGCGTGGAGGGGTTGCTTGGGTCGGCAGAGGGAAGGGGGAGAAGAACAGAGGTTAACAGGCTGTCTTTCCCCTCCAGCTGGATCTGATTTGCCAAATACTGGAAACCAGTTGGAGGAGACATAACCTTCATCCCTGGGTTCTCCACTTGTACGCAAGTATTTTTTGCTCTTTTATTGTGGTGCACAAGGAGCCAAAACAACTTTAATTGCTGTCTGTTTTAGCAAAGATTTTTTGAAACTTACCAGTTGGAAGCAACTCTCACCAGTCCTGACACCATCTATCTTAGTTCTTTGCTCAGCATTTAAAGTTATGCCCACGGAACTTTACTCACCCTCTTTCTGGGCATATGGTTGTTGGGGAGGGAGGGGCACATGAGCTCAGTGCTGCTGAGAAGGGCAATTGAAGTGAATATGACTTATTATTTATGTGTCCACTGACTGGTTAGAGTCTAGGCATTCGGCTGATGGTCACCATCATATTTTTGAAGCTTTCTCCAGGGCAGAGCCTTTCATGATTAGCATGGATTCCATCTGTCTGGGGTACTCAGAGCCATTGCTTAGACAAATGGAGTTTCAGAGATAAGCTCCTTGGCTGACGTGCTACATTGGTATTTTCCTAGTAATAGGCGGGCTAGTGCGGCTGAATTTGAGGTCTTCCACATCATGACCAGGATTTTGGAAGCTACTAGCAGTTTGTTCTTACCTCTGCCTCCTGGTAAGTCTTGGCTGTTTTATTCCTTGTTGTATTAAATGTGTTCTTTCTTCTTCACATGGTTCCTAGACTTTGGCACATTATGAATTTAAGGATGAGAACTGCTGTGTTTGAGAAATTGTGTGCCTGGTGTCCCTGTGAGAGATGGGTCTGACATTGGTCTCTGATGGCCAGGTCTCCCCCAATTATCACACTGTATTGTAGTTTGTCACTAACTTCAGGGAGCCTAGGTTGGTCCTCATGTAACTTTCTAGGATACTTTGAACAAGTGGAGCTGATTCAGGGAGATCTTTCTCTGATGTCTGTAAGACTAGTTTATCTGATCAAGAAAGTTAACACAGAAGGAAGTGGGTCTGGGTGCCAAACTGGGTTGATTCTTACATGCTTGGAAACTAAAAATTTCCCTTAGCATTTTGAAATAGGACCAAATCAGGCCTCAAAACAGCCTTGACACATGTGTATCAGTCATTTATTTAATTGGTCATTTGTTCATTCAATCAACAAACATTTGTTGAGCAATTACTACATGTCAGGTACTGCGCTAGAAATTAGAGCAATTACAGAAATTAACAAAAGTCTAGTTGGGAAGATGTGCATATAAACCAATAATTGTTATAAGAAACAAATAAGTTCCTGATTGCTATAAACTGTGTGGCTTATGTTCATTGCATATAAGTTGTAATGTCAGCTTTATAATAGCTATTAGTATGTAATATATCAACCATTTTTTAATATTTTTTAGATAATTCTTTAATTCTTATCCTTTTTTCAATTATAGTTGAATACAATGTTACATTAGTTTCAGGTGTACAGCATAGTGATTAGACATTTGTTTGACTTACAAAGTGATCACCCCAATAAATCTAGTACCCATCTGACATGATACATAGGTATTGACTATATTCCTAATGCTGTACTTTATATCCCATGACTTTTTTTTTTTAATAACTGGCAATTTGTACTTCTCAATCCCTTCACGTTTTTTACCTGTCCCCTGACTGCCTTTCCCATCTGGCAACAATCAGTTTGTTCTTGGTATCTATAAGTTTATTTCTGTTTTGTTTCATTATTCATTTTGTTTTTTAGATTCCACATATAAGTGAAATCATAAGGTATTTGTCTGCCTTCTTTCCCTTAACATAATACCCTCTAGGTCTATCCATGTTGTCATAAATGGTAACAATTCATTCTTTTTTATGGCTGAATAATATTCCTTTGCATATATGTAGTATATCTTCTATATCCATTTGTCTATTGATGGACACTTAGGTTGCTTTCATATTCTGGTTATTGTAAATAATACTACAGTGAACATAGGGGTGCGTATGTCTTCTCAAATTAGTGTGTAGAATTTCTTTGAGTAAATACCCAGGAATGGAATTGCTGGGTCATAAGGCAGTTCTACTTTTAATTTTTTGAGGTAACTCCATACTGTTTTCCACAGTGACTGCACCAATCTGCATTCCCATTGATAGTGCATGAGGGTTCCCTTTTCTTTGCCTCCTCACCAACACTTGTTGTTTGTTGATTTATTGATAATATATCAGCTAGTCTTATTTATTTATTCATATATGTCTATTTCTTCATCCATCATTAATTCATTTCTTCAGTTGTTCATTATAAGCCATCATGTGTATAGTGCCTATTTTTCACGAGGTATTGTTCTAAGTACTTTACATAAATTAACACATTTAATTTTCATAATAACATGGGTGGTAAGAACTTAAATTGAACCACATTAAATTTCTGACCAACAGAAATGGCACTTTCTTATGGTTTCACTATATATTGTTCTCTTTCAAAGATGGTAAAATTGAGGCACAGAAAGTTTAAAAGTAACTTGCCCGAAGTCATACAGCTATTAAGCAACAAAGCCAATATTCAAATCCAGGCAGTCTGGCTCCAAAATCTCTTCTGCCTTTCAAATTTTATATTTAAGTTGAATTAGTTGATGCTCAAACTTTGGCTATTTATGGGCTCCAAAGTCCTTATAGCATGTTTAAACTCCTCTTCATTTGTGATATAGCTGATAGAGTTTGGAATCCTTCATGCTTTCTCTAGCCAAACACCTTATCTTATAAGGTCTGTAGTAGAAGTACAAAATGGGTTTCTTTTAACTTTGTAGGAATCTGAGAGTGGCCATTTATGAGGAGAATGGATGGCTGTAAATTATCCCAATGGAGTATGAATTGTGGGATGCCCTCTAGAAAGAGTGAAGGAATTTCATGAAAACTGTGTATGGCTTTCTGTCTTAACTTCTTAATTATTTATGATGAACACAAAAGGCTAGATAGAGGAATGAAATAATGCTTTCATATTTGTTCACCACAGATGTTCAAGCTCTGTTTATAAATAAATGAAACTGACTCACTGGGAACAATATTATTCTTGGGAAGTCATAAAAATTCACTTTCTACAGAAAGTTATATTTCACAGGACTAGATAAGGAGGGAGAACATAGGAAAATGTTATTTGTAGTGATTGAGAATTATTTTGAATAGACTTAATGGCTTGTGTCCATGGATCAAGTAGGGAAGAGAAGTTTCTATCCCTTTTCCTGTTAAATGTTTGTTTCTCGTGTGACATGGAAATAGAGGTGAAGCAATGCTGGACTGGGTGCATGCTCTCATGTGCGTGTAAATACAAGATATTTTTTCACATACATGTCTCAGTGTGCATGCTTTCCAGGCCTTCTGGAGTGGCAAAAACTGAGTTTCAAGTGTCAGAAATGTGTAACCTGAATTGGTTAAAGACCAAAAAAAAAAAAAAAAAGAGAGAGAGAACCTTAAAAAGAAAGTCATGGTTTAGAGCTGGAGCTTTTGCAGTTTAAAAGGGACCTGCACTCTTGCCGGCTGGAGGAGACCAGGGCCCGTGGGGGGATGAGGATAAGAATTGGCTGGGACAGCTCTCTTTTGGAACTGCTGTCTGCTTTTAGCCAATTTCTCTGTGCTTAGGGCTGACATGCAGAGAGGAGGCCAAGAACAAACTGTTGAATTTGGGACTGTGCCTGGGGACAGGGAATAAAAGGTCATCAGGGATCTTTAGGACATAGACACAGGGTGGAAAGGAATTTTGAAAATCTATAGGATTTATGAATTTTTATTGAGAAAAAAATTTCATAAATTCTTTAATCTTGGGAAGAATGTTTAAATCCATTTGAAAAATCTCATGTTGTTAATTAGGTAGTAAAATCACTATTTTTTCCTTCAAACATTTTATTTATTTATTTTTAGACAGAGGGAAAGGGAGGGAGAAAAAGAGAGGGAGAGGAACATCAATGTGAGAAAGAAATATTAGAACCCACAACTCAGGCACATGCCCATCTGGCAGTTGAACCAGCGAACCTGAACCTTCGCTTTGTGGGATGATACCCAATCTACTGAGCCACACTGATCAGGGATAAAAGTCACTATTTTGATAGGGATTCAGGAAGCTAGTGGGCTCATCCATTGTTAGCCCATTAACGTCTGCTTGTGAGCAGAGTCTGCATTCTATCTGACCCTTGATGTTTCCAGGATGCAGAACTCCAGTCCCTCACTGCTCACGATTCATGGGGAGAGAGAGAGAGAAAGAGAACGAGAGAACTCAGAGATTTGTCTGAATTCAAGTCCCTGCCCTTTGGGTATCACTTCTTTGTCATGAAAGCTCCCAGGACTAAGCTCTGATTCTTTGCCATTTCCTGCCTGCTTCCAGTTTCCAAGCCCGTCCCATCCTTTCCCTCCGCTTTCACTGCCAGTGCCCTCATTACCTCTTGCCCAGGGTCATGCAGTAGCCTCCCAACAGGTCTTCATACCTCTTGCAGCAAACTGTTATTCCAGTCCCTTCTTTGCCCATTGCCATTTATTCCAAAAGTAAAGCTCAAATCTTCTTTCTGTCCTGCTTAAAAACTTTCAGTGTTTCCCCCGTTTACTGAATAGTAAATTCCTTGCTGCCAGTCTGCATTCAACCCTTGTCACATGCACTCAGAGCTCCCTGCACTTTTCTTTCATAGAACTGGTCACATTAAAAAATATACATTGATTGTTTTTGTGATTATTTGATTTTCTCTCTCCCCATCAGGCTGGAAGGTAGGCGAGAGCAGCCGTTGCACCTGTCTTGCCCATTGTTGTACACCCGGCCCCTTGCCTGGACTATGGGAGGGATTTGTTAAGTTAACCTTTCCAACCTTACCTCCTGTCATTCCTCTCGTACTGCTGATTCCAGTTCAGCCAGATCACTTAATGTTTTCTGAGAAGGCCCCACACTTTCTTACCTTTGGGCCCCCGTTGTTATTGTTCTGTTAACACAGCTACCAGTGATTGGGGCAGGATAATGTTATAGTGGAAGCGTAGGCCGAAGTCCCACAGCCTGTGTTCAAATTTTTTAGCTCAGCCACGTATTATTTATATGATTATAGGCAAGTTTCTTAGCTCCTATGAATCTCAGCCTCCCCATTTATAAACTGGTTCCCACTTTGTGGGGTTTTGTGAGAACCACGTGAGCCAGCGCATAGGTTGAAGGCTCAGTACATGTTTGGTGTGGGTCTCTGGTGTTTTACCATGGGCTGGGCGCCCCGTGAACTGGCTGTGGTTCTCAGTGCAGCCCTGCGGGAAAGGTACTGGTGGTTCCATGTGCAGGGTGAAGAATCAGAGGCTGACAAAGGCCGAGTAGCTTGCCGGTAGTAAGCAGTCTGACCGGATCTCAGCCTCGGTCTGTTCATACAAACCGGGCTTTTTCTGTTGTCGCCCCTCTGTATGCCCCCCGCCTCATTTCCACCCCCAGGAATTGCATTTACCCACCACAGCTCCCCTCACATGCCCTCTTTTCCAAGAGGCTCTCCTGATTCTCTCCTGCTCTGATACCTACTCCTTCCATGGATGTTTTTTATCACTTATTATTAATAGTGTACTTAGAGCACTAAGTTTCTGTGTGTTTGAGGAGCCTTCCTTCCCCATGATACTCAGGTTTGGGAGAACTTTCCTCTCTATTGAATTCCTATAGCTTTGCTATCTGACCATATCATTTTAATTCTTCTTTCATATAATTTAGCCCAAGTAGATCCCAAAAGCCTACCCGGAGATCAGGCATATATAAGCTGTCTCCTTCTGGTTCCGATTTTTCCCTCTTTAGCAAAATGGTCTCTACCCATCAGCCTTTTAGGCTGTGCATGTGGACTTTGAAGGTCTTCTGTTACCTGTTCTCTTTTGCCATCTTACCACAGATTTGCCAGCCTGTTAAACCGTAAAGCCATTTTTCATCAAGCAGGTCTTTCACTCTTTTTCTCCTTTTGCCTGGGAGGAGACAATGTGAAGGGAATATAGACTGGTTGGGAACTTATATACTCAGCACAGTGCTTAGTCTTGATACTACTAAGAAGGAAATTTGGACCTTGTCTTCAAGTGGCATTTAGCTGACTCTAGGCACCAAGCACTAAGCTAAGTGCTTTCTTAACGCCATCAGTTTATTCTGTCTGAAAGGCTGGAGGTGCTGGCTGACCACGTTTCTCCTCCCACATCTGTCATCCTAGGTTTTCACACTCTGCACACGATCCTTGGCGTCCGCTGTCTCCCTTTGCATAACCTGCTGCATTACATTGATAATGGGGTGTTGCTTCTCACAGAAACAGTTGTCACAAGGCTCATGAAAGGTAAGAGGCTCCGAGGCTCTGAGTTTGCCAGAGAGCTAGTTTCAGTCTGAGCGCCACCAAGGCTGCCTTCGAGGGGCTACCTGTGTGGCCATACAGGGCCCAGCAGCACTCCTGAGGGCCCCATGCTAACTGTAATGCTTGGCATTAAATCTTGAAATCTTAATATTTGAACAAGTGGTTCCTCTTTTTTTTTTTTTTTTTTTTGCAATGGGTGCCATAAATTATGCAGCTGGTCCTTCTGAGTACAGTTTACTTCCCGTAACCATCTTTTGGGCTAATTTAAAGTGTCTTCACCCTCAGGAGACCCCAAATGGCTTCTCAATCCACATACAGCTATTAGATCCCTTTTCCTGTACAGGAGGGCATTTGAGGATAGGAGACTCTGAAGGCGTGTTTCTCAAGAAAATATGAAATGACTTAATTTCAGCTGATTAACTCTGCCATTTCAAAGTTAGACTTGAAATGCAAGAAAAATTGATGAGAAATGCAGTGCTTATATAAATTTGAACTTTAAATGTGGTCTGTAATATTATCACTCTCACTTAAATGATTCAGTTGTGGTGTTTTATATATGAGTTTTGTTAATGTATATTAAAGTATTTCCCATTACTCAAGATGCCTTCTGCTTCATGTTAGTCAATAAAATTGTTTTGTGACTAGCATCCTGTTAAAGAACCATGTTTTGTGATATTAGAAACAGCTTCACTTAAAAATTCCTTTTATTTAGAGAGACACAAACTAAACATTTTAAAGCGTCGTTAGCTTGAGAATGCAAGGTTGGGCTATGTGTTACCAGGATGAACCACTGAAGTATTATTAGCTTGTTCAGATACTAAAATGGAGATGTCTGTTTTGTTTGTCAATCTGACTTTCTTGTAGATCTGGACAACACTGAGAAAAATGAAAAACTAAAATTCAGCATCATTGTGAGGCTTCCTCCGGTAATCCTGATTTATATTTCTTCATTTTTTCCCTGAGTGTTGGCATGAACCTCCTTCAATTTCTTCTTGCAGAAAGAGAATTTACTTGATTTGGGCTAAAGTCAGTTGAATTGTTTCACTTTTTGGCTCTTTCCAAGAAATCGCAGCACTCCCGCCCTGTGCCGGCTGCTCCCGCTGGGCCCACAAAGCGCTTGCTCCTCTGGCTCGATGTGCCTTGGCACAGCCCACCTAAAGTGTTTAGCCATTTTCTTCTCTTAGGAAACCGCGCTAATATTTACATCTGTGAGTTCAAAGGGAGGGAGAGGGGAAACATGTGCTTTTGGCTTTTAAACTGATAAGGAATTTAAATACAGGTGAGGTCAGAAGGTTCTGGAACTGCATTTCCTCCCACTGTCATTTCCACCAGGGTTGGACAACATCCCAGGTCGAAGGAAGAATGAGAGACATGAGGGAGAGGGTTATATAGGCACTCCTTGTTTTTGTGGGGAATATTAACTCTCAGAGTTAAAAGCACTATGAAAATATGAAATTCCACAGCAAGGTCTTCAGAGCCTCTGACTGTGAACTTCCTGACCCTGAGCGTGTGGCCAGCTCTGTGTGCTGTTTTCCCACCTTGAACACTTGTGTGTCTGGCACAATCCTCCCATGAAGGGATGTCCGTTGCCTTTCTGGATCTAGTCGGCTTGCTTTGTAACACCCTCTCCCCCTCATGGGCATACTGAAGCAAAGACAGAAATAGAAAACAAAGCATGTTTTTGATGGCTAGATCTCTCTGGGGATTGTCTCTGAACATTTAGTTTGCTCTCTAAATTTGATTTTTTATTTTTGCCTCATACTCAGGGAGTTAAAATTTTCTGGGCAAGGCATTGGCAGAGAACATGCCTATAACCTTTAGTTTCCTATCAAAACATCACTTAGAGTTGGCACGCAGAACCCCCGTTTTGCAGAGTAGCAGATGAACTCCACTTCAGAAAAAGAATTTGGCAACATCAGTGTATAAACTGCTTTCTCAGGGTTGCGTTTAGGAGAGTATTTATTCAAAATTGCCTCCTAGGAAATGGCCTTTTCTCATGGGTCATTAAGTATAAAGGGCCTTTTAGACTAAGTAGCAACTTTGGAATAATATTTTTAAAATTATGAACAGATATAAGGTACATTTACTTAATGCAGTGTGAGCTATATTCTCCCATGTTTTTCCATCCTTTTATTTTTATTATTGACTTTATTTTTAAGAGTAATTTAGGGCTCACAGCAAAATTGAGGTGAAGGTACAGAGATTTCCCTTATACCCCATGCCCCACACATGCGTGCCCTCCCGTTACCAACATTCCCCACCAGAGCGGTCCACTTGTTACAATTAATAAATGTACATCACAGTTATCTGAAACCCATAGTTAGCATTTGGAGTCACTCTTGGGGTGTTCATTTTATGAATTTGATCATCTTTATGGTGTTGTACTTTTGTTACCTTAGAAATCCTCCTTGACCTATTTTTTTTTTAAAGTTACAAGAAATATTTTTATTTTTTTTTTAATTTTTTTATTTACTTTTTAAATACATTTGTCTCTGCCTCCCCCCCACCTCTTTCCCTTGCCCCCTCCCACCTTCCCTCCCTCAGCTCCTTGACCTATTTTTTATTTTGTATAATAGCTTATCGGTCAGAAGATCTGTCGACTTTGGGATCATCCTGTGAGTTCTAACATTATTTCCCGGAAACATGTGAAGCGACTGCTTCAGAACTATAGGAAACAGGTGAGTCAGTGTGAAACCACTAAATGGTTTTTTTTTTTTATCCTATTTGCGCATTTCAGCATTTCCATATGGGCAGCAATTGTAGCTCTTACCATTTTTCTAAAAAAATCTGTGCTCGTTTTAGATAATCAACTAATACCAGAAGTGGTTTCCTTTTTAGCCTCAGAGTTCTGTGATTGACAAGGCATCATTCAGTGTGGAATTTCTTCCTCTGAACTACTTCATTGAAACTCTGACAGATATAGAATCCTCCAATCAAGGTAATTCACTCCTCTGTTCTCAAGAGTTGTTCTGTTTTCTTTTTTCTTTTTTAAAAGATTCTGTTTATTTATTTTTAGAGAGACAGGAAGGGAAGGAGAAAGAGAGGGAGAGAAACATCCACATATGGTAGCCTCTCATGGGCCCTCAGATGGGGATCTGGCCTGCAACCCAGGCATGTGCCCTGAGTGGGAATCGAACAAGTGACCCTTTGGTTTGCAGGACAGTGTTCAATCCACTGAGCCACACCAGCCAGGGCTGTCCTGCTTTACCCTTGACATGTCAGTCAGTCTCTATTTACTTCTCTGTGCCCTTTTCTTGCCACAATGCCCTTTATTTATAAGTAGGTCTTTATTGCAATTGATTTTAATTAGCAATATACAATTTACATTGAGTAAATTACCAAAGGAATAACCACTTCTGAGGTTTTAAAAGGGTCTAAGATGTTAACTTTATGGGTTAAACACCCATTTGGTTGATGCAAATGGCTTTTCTTGGTTCTGAGGTTTAATAAATTTTAACATATTCTCAGAATAGAGGGTTTTACTAAAATTTAAAATAATTATGATTTCAAAGAGCTGTGTGCACAACATTATAAATGTTGCATTGCTTCATAGTAACTCTTTCTCTTTCTTGCTGTCTCTCTTTCCAGCTCTGTATGGTTTTGAAGGACATGACAACGTGGATGCAAAATTTGTGGAGGAAGCAGCTCTGAAACATACCACAATGCTTTTAGGCTTATAAAAAAAATATAACTGTAACAGCTTCCCATTTTTAATCTTGTTCATTAGTTCTACTTCTACTGAGAATTCTCTAGCAGGATTTAAAATTGGTTACCAAAATCAGAATACATTGTTGAGCCATCTGAATTTCAGCTTGGTACTTGTTCAGACAGAAGTAAACTGTGATATCTCATCCCAGTTTTGAACAGCAGGTAAGCTGGCAAGTGTGGAGAAATGACAAACAGTCCAAGGAGTCAGGCAATGGCATAAAAAATGCCCTTCCTAGTGGCCTCCTAGGCCAAAAGCCCATTTCTACTGCATTCTGAAATAAAATATGCTTTAAAAATGTATGGAATAATGCTTAGAAAAACAAAAACTAGATGTGTCATTGAAAATAAAATATGACAAGTGGAAAAATTAAATGTTGCATAAAAACTGTATTTCTAAAGAGGATAGTTTCTAAAAACCTGAGTTTGGACTAAGTCAAATCTGCTATTTCTAGTATAGGATAATTTGTATCATACGGCAATTTGTTCATACAGTCTATTTAGAATAGGATTTGTCTTTGTAATCATTCAGATGGAACTGTATTTAATGTTTTTAAGTTTTTTGTATTTATAAAAGTTTGATTTAGAAATACCTTATCATTAAAATCACTGAAAATTTTGGCCTGACTCTTGTCCTTTCTACATGGCATTTTTATTCCAGCTAGGAATCACAAGTCTATGAAGGTGCCCCTCCAATGGCCACCATGACGTCTAACTAGTTCTCCCACTTTCGCCCCTCTCTCTTCTACAGTGACTTCATTCTGACCCACAGCTCCAGTTGCTGCCTGGGGTCAGCGCATGACGCTTTGCTTTTCTCTTTTCGCATTATTTTTCTCAGTGAACTTGTGAGACTTTAATCATACATATCACTAGCTGGTACAATAATTCAACTTCTTTCTAAAATGATCATTGTATTCTAAAAATTGTCATCCCCTTTTTGGTCCAATACTTCACAGTCACTGAGGCTCAAATTCTTGGAGCAATATGAGCAAGGCAGTGTTGACTTTTTTTCTTGATAAGGTCATTATTTTTCATTCCCTACCCTCTTCATACTTGGCTTGTTTCAGTGGCTTTCTAAGGTCTAATTCATCAGACTTGTATCATTTGCTCATAATCCTTTAATAACTTGCCATTCACTACAGGATAAAATTCAACCTCAAATTCAAAACCACAGAATAAAATCCAAACTCACCCTAATCCTGGCCTCATGTAGTTCCCCAATATGAACATTTTGTTCCTGTGAGCCCAGATCACTGGGCCTTGAGCATAACTTTTGTCCCTTTACTTCTAAGCCTTGCTCAGGATGTTTCCCATACCTGGAATCCCCTCTCTACGTATTAGCATCTTATTGTGCTTAAGGGCCAGGTAAAAAGTTCCATCTGACTGTGATCCCCCATTATTCCAGCACACAGTGGTGCCCTTTCCCCTCTCAACCAGTAGCACATAATGTTATATTTAATACCCATCCCTTTGTGATGTTTAAAAATTACGATTCCGTTCCTGTTGTTAAGCTTCCTATGTATATATATATATATTGAATCCCTAATGTGATTATTAATTCCTAACACACAGGAACTGTGTTTATGCATTTCTTTGTGTTAACCACATGATTTATACAGTGTTACTTATAGGTATCGCTAAGGAATTGCTGTTTAATAACTTCACAGAGCAATCAGATTAGAATCAGGACTCTGTAGACTGAGAATGAGATTAAATTTTCCTCTAATATGGGAGGATGGGGGCTTAGAACAAATTTTGTTCGATTTAGCAAAATAAAGGAATGTAGTATTTCTCGTGCCCAGAGTTGTGAAATAAAGATAGGAAATAAATAAAGTAGGAAATAAAGATAGAGCATAGTAATGAATGTAAATACTCATGACATTTGGCTGGAGGTTCCCCTGAGAAGTGTTGGATCTAAACCTTAAGCTGGGCTCCCCAGTCTACAACATCAGAACCAGAAAAGGATCCAGATAACATCCAGCTGTGAAAAGCAGCAGGGTTTCTGTCTGCCAAGGAGAGACTACTGGGGACTCAGCCTCTTAAAGGGCAAATGAACACAATTTCATTTGCAGCCACTTACCCTGGATTCTGGCACAGGGAGGACGGAGTGGACTGGAGAAACTTGAAGAGATTCTGGGGTTGGTGGCTCTAGGGAGAGAACTGAAGGAACAGCCTCTATGTTCCCTGTGCTGAGTCATCCCCTCTACGGCAGAGGCCATCCTTCTCAGGCAGAGCAATACTCTCCAAGTGGCATCAGCCTGAGGGGAAGCAAGAGTCCCCCCAACAGGAATTACTCTGCCATGCCCAGTGGAGCTTAAGCTGCTGATTACAGTTTGATTAATTTAGCAACTGATCAGTGTGACAACTGATTAGTAATGGGAAGACAAAGAAACAGATCCCGGAAGAAGGAATAAGGAAATTCTCCAGAAGAAGATCTAGATGAAATGGAGGTAAGCAGTTTATCAGGTAGAAATTTTAGAGTAATGATTTTAAGGATACTGAAAAGCATGAAAAAAGACATAAAAAACATAAAAAGGACTAGTCAAAAATAAAGAATACAATATCTGATATAAATGATACACTGAAAGGAATAAACAGTAGGTTAGATGAAATAGAGGATCACATAAGTTATTTGGAAGACAAGGTAGAAAAAAACACTCAGGCATTGCAGCAAAAAGAAAAAAGAATTAAAAAAAAAATGAGGAGAGCTTAAGGAACATTTTGGACAACATGAAGCAGAACAACATCTGCACCATGGGAATACCAGAAAAAGATAGCGAGCAAGGGATTGAGAACCTATTTGAAGAATTAATGACTGAAAATGTCACCAATCTGTTGAAGGACAAAGACACACAAGTCCAGGAAGCACAGAGAGTCCCAAAAAAATTGGGTCCAAGGAGACCTACACCCAGACATATCATAAAATGACAAGGCTTAAAGACAAGGAGAGAATCCTAAAAGCCGCAAAGGAAAAGCTGGTAGTTACAAGGGAACACCAATTAGACTATCATCTGACTACTCAACAGAAACATTTCAGGCCAGAAGGGAGTGGCATGAAATAGTCAAGGTGATGAAAAGCAAGGATCTACAATCAAGGCAAACTTACCAGAAAAGTTATCATTTAAAATAGAAGGAGAAATAAAGAGCTTCACAGACAAGAAAAAGCTAAAGGAGTTTGTTAACACCAAACCAGCACTGCCACAAATGTTGAAGGGCTTGCTTGAAGGAGAAGGAAGGAGAAGCAGGAGAAGGAGGAGGAGAAGGAGAAGGAGAAGGAAAAAGAAGAAGGAGGAGGAGGAGGATGAGGAGAGGGAGGAGGGGGAGAAGGAGGAAGGGGAGATGGAGGAGGGGGAGGGAGGAGGGGGAGGGAGAGGAGGGAGAGGAGGAAGAGGGGGAGAAGAAGAAAAGAAGAAAAATAAAGTAAAACAGTCTAACAATAAAATGGCACTACATATGTATCTATCAATAATCAGCTTAAATGTAAATGGATTAAATGATCCAAACAAAAGACATAGGGTAGCTGAATGGATAAGAAACAAGACCCATATATATGCTGCCTCCAAGAGACCCATCTCAGATTGAAAGATACACACAGACTAAAAGGATGGAAAAAGATATTTCATGAAAATGGAAAAGAAAAAAAAAAGCTGGGGTAGTAGTACTTATATCTGATAAAACAGACTTTAAAACAAAGGCTATAGTAAGAGAAAAAGAAGGACACTATATAATGATAAAGGAGTAATCCAACAAGAGGATATACCCCTAGTAAACATTTATGCATACATCATAGGAGCACCTAAATATGTAAAGCCAATCTTGATAGACATAAAGGGAGAGACTGACAAAAATACAGTCATAGTCTGGGATTTTAACACCCCACTGACTTCAATGGATAGATCTTCCAGGCTGAAAATCAACAAGGAGACAGTGGTCTTAAACAATACACTAGATCAAATGGATTTAATTGATATCTCCAGAGCATTTCACCCCAAAGCAGCACAATATACATACTTTTCAAGTGCACATGGAACTTTTCTAGGATAGACTACATGTTAGGACACAAAACAAGTCTCAATAAATTTAAGAAAATTGAAATCATATCAAGAACATTCTCTAAGCAGAATGCTATGAAATTAGAAATCAATCACAAGAAGAACACTGGAAAACATGCTACATAACATGTTATTGAACAATGAATGTGTTAACAAGGAGATCAAGGAAGAAATCAAAAGATACCTTGAAACAAATGAAAATGAGGACACAACACTCCAAAGTCTGTGGGACAATGGGAAAGCAATCCTAAGAGGGAAATTCATAGCATTACAGCCAACCTCAAAAAAACAAGAAAAAGATCAAATAAACAATCTAACTTCACACTGAAAGGAACTTGAAGAAGAACAACAAAAAAAGGCCAAAGTAAGTAGAGGGAAGGAAATAATAAAGATCAGAGCAGAAACAAATGAAATAGAGTCTAAAAAAACAATACAAAAGATCGATGAATCCAAGAGCTGCTTCTTTGAAAAGGTAAATAAGATTGACAAATCTTTAACTGGACTCATCAAGAAAAAGAGAAAAGGCCCAAATAAATAAAATAAGAAATGACGGAGGAGAAATAGTAACTGACACCAAAGAAATACAAAGGATTGTAAGACAATATTATGTACAACTATGTGCCAACAAACTGGACAACCTGGATGAAATGGATAAGTTCCTAGAAACATACAATCTTCCAAAATTAAATGAGGAAGAATCAAAGAATCTGAATAGGCAGATAACACCTAGTGAAATTGAAGCAGTAATCAAAAACCTCCCAACAAACAAAAGCCCTGGACTAGATGCCTTCACATGTGAATCTTACCAAACATTCAAAGAAGAACTAACACCTCTGCTTCTCCAACTAATTTATAAAATTCAAGAGGAGAAAGGTTCCCAAACTCATTTTTACGAGACCAGTATTATCCTAATTCTAAAACCAGATAGACACTACAAAGAAACTTATAGGCCAGTATCTCTCATAAACATAGATGCTAAAATACTCAACAAAATATTAGCAAACTGAATACAGCAATGCATCAGAAAAATCATACACCATGATCAAGTGGGATTTACTTGGGGAATGCAAATTTGGTACCACATTCACAAATCCATAAATGTGATTCACCATGTAAACAAAATGAAGGATGATCATATCAATAGATGCAGAAAAAGCATTTGATAAAATCCAGCACCAATTTATGTTAAAAACTTAGCAAAGTGGGAATAGAGGGAACATACCAAAACATAACTAAAGCCATATATGACAAACCCATTGCCAGCATCATACTCAACAGGCAAAAACTACCAGCATTCCCCTTAAAATCAGGAACAAGACAGGAGTGTCTGCTTTCATCTCTCTTATTCAACATAGTACTAGAAATCCTAGCCACAGCAATCAGAGAAGAAGAAGAAATAAAAGGAATCCAAATTGGAAAGGAAGAAGTGAAACTGTCAGTATTTGCAGGTGACATGATACTGTATATAGAGAAGCCCAAAGATTCTACCAAGAAACTACTAGAACTCATAAATGAATTCAGCAAAGTAGCAGGATACAAAATTAATACCCAGAAATCAGTTACATTTTTGTATGCTGATAATGAACTAACAGAAAGGGAAATAAAAAAAAATTCATTAACAATTGCTTCAAAAAGAATAAAGTACCTAGGAGTAAACCTAACCAAGGATGTAAATGACATGTATTCAGAAAATTATAAGAAAATGAAGAAAGAAATTGAAGAAGATACAAATAAGTGGAAGCACATACCCTGTTCATGGATAGGAAGAACTAACATCATTAAAATATCCATACTACCCAAAGCAATCTATAGATTCAGTGCAATTCCTATCAAGATTTCAATGACATATTTCACAGAACTAGAATAAATATTTCAAAAATTTATATGGAACCCCAAAAGGCCCTGCATTGCAGCAGTGATTCTGAGAAAGAAGAAATAGTCGGAGGACTCACCTTCCCTAGTATCAAACTGTACTATAAGGCCATAGTAATCAAAATAGCATGGTATTGGCATAAAAGCAGACACATAGATCAATGAAACAGAATAGAGAGCCCAGAAATAAATCTACACATTTATAGTCAATTAACATTTGACAGAGGAAGCAAGCACATATAATGGGCTAAAGATAGTTCATCTAGTAATTGGTGTTGGGAAAATTGGACAGATACATGCAGAAAGTGAAACTACACCACCTTCCTACACCACACACAAAAATAAATTCAAAATGGATAAAAGACTTAAACGTTAGACCCTAAACTATAAAAATCCTAGAAGAAAACATAGGCAATAAAATCTCAGACATTGCTCATAGCAATTCTTTTTTATCAGATATATCTCCCCAGGCATGGGAAACAAAAAAATAAAAAAAAATGGGACTACATCAAACTAAAAAGTTTTTGCACAGCAATGTAAATCATCAACAAAATAAAAGATGACCCACAGAATGGGAGAATATATTCACTGATTCATCTGACAAGGAGTTAATATCCAAAATTTATAAAGTACTTACAAAACTCAACACCAAAAAACCCCAAAACTAATCCAATTAAAATTTGGGCAAAGGACTGGAATAAGTACTTCTCCAAAGAAGACAGACAGATGTCCAACAGACACATGAAAAGATGCTCAGTGTCACTAATCATCAGAGAAATGCAAATTAAAATCACAATGAGATATCATTTCACCCTGTCAGAGTGGCTGTCATCAATAACTCAACAAACAACCAGTGCTGGTGAGGATGTGGGGAAAGGGGAACTCTTTTGCGCTGTTGGTGGGAATGTAGACTGGTGCAGCTGCTGTGGAAAGCAATATGGAAATACCTCAAAAAATTAAAAATGGATTGCCTTTTGACCCAGGAATCCCACTTCTGGGGATATATCTGAAGGAACCCAAAACACTAATTCAAAAGAACAAAAACACTGCTATACTTATTGCAGTGTTATTTACAATCTCCAAGATATAGAAGCAGCCCTAATGTCCATCAATAGGTGAGTGGATAAAACAACTATGGGATATTTACACAATGGAGTATTACTCTGCCATAAAAGAGAAGAAAATTTTACCTTTTGCAACAGTATGGATGGACCTGGAGAACATTATGTATATGAAATAAGCCAGTCAGAGAAAGACAAATACCATATGATTTCACTCATACATGGTATCTAATGAACAAACTGAAATAACAAGAAAAATGGGGACAGACTTATAGGTGGAGAGCAGGAAGACAGCTATTGGGGAGGGGATGGAAGGGGGTGGAGAAATTGAGCAGAAAAGAAAAAGGACTCATGGACATGAACAACAATTTGGTGATTGCTGGGGGAGGGAGGTATAAGGGGTAAAAAATAATACAATAAAGATAATAAAAGGTAAATTAGGGCATAATTATTTTACAACAAAGGGATTCTTTACTGATAAAAAGAGTCACCATAACATTATTTTGAAAATGACAGTCTTCACTACTGCTTTTTACTTGATTTAGATTTAACAACGTTAACTTCAAATGCAACTATTTATTTAACAAAGTGCGCTAAGCCCTTGTGATATTTTGTCATTCTCTCTTTTTTTCTTTAAAGTCAGTATATTGGACAGTATTCCCTCTTTTTCTTTAGTAAATAAGGACCACTCTGTTAATTTCTGTACTTCATTGTATTATTTTTATTGTATTTTTATAGCATCTGACCTACTATATATTTCTGAAAATTTTCAATATATAGAGTGAAAAAGAAAGAAATGAGCAATGCAATATATGCTTTGACATAATTATAGAACAATTGTATGTCCTACACAACATCATGTAAAATATAGTAGTTGGTGAGCAGAAAAGGAAACTGTTGCTTTCTGTTGTTGATTAATTATGGATGTTGCATTTGTCTGTAATTTGAGCTATTGGGCAGACATGTTCCAGCTGGATATGAGGAAGCCTGGCTGAAGTGTCTCTTTGAGAAGCATAATCGGGTTACACATTCAGATTTCAATTGGCTTTATAACAGGTTTCCTTATGTGCCTCATATTGGCCCCAGGTTCACTGGGCTTAAAAGGAGCCAAAGCACCATATGGTTTTGGCAAAGGAAGAGTGGCTTCTGCTTCTGGGATGTAGGCATTTGGACGCAGCTCTGCAGTTGTGCGAACACCATTCGGCAGCTGGCGATGATCCACTTCCAACAGCTCCTGCAAAGAATGATTTTTCTTTTTCAGTTTTCTGAAAACTCCAGTGAAGTCATTTCTTCCCAGGGCTCAACAGACACAGCTGGGTCTGAGCAGTCTTAGGCTGAGCTGGCTGATATTCCCCAAAATGACAGGAGAGTATGAGGGTAAAGTCACTACACACACACACACACACACACACACACACACATGCACGCACACACACACTGCATCCCATTGGAATGACCCAGTGTTGTTTAAGCATTAATCTGTTCCTGGGGTTATGGTTTATCATAATCTGGTTGGTGGTTTCCAAATTTTGTTGTATTACAACTTCATTATCTTTCATCAAATAACTAATTTTTTCCTTGGTTTTTGACAGACGTAGGACAATCTATTCCCTTTGGTAAGTCATTGATTGGTGAACAAACATTGAAAGGAATAGATAAGGAATAAGGTGGAACCAGAGGAAAGAAGTGGTCCTCAGCTTGCTTTGAGCCTCAATGTCCTCAAGATTCTGCCTGTGCTTCTGGAAAATAGAGGAAACTCTCATGGCATTAAAAAGAATTCTAAATAAGGGAGACAGGTAAATGACAGCCAGGACGCCCTATGCATTTGGGTGCAGCTCTGTAGTCATGTGAACACCAATTTGAATGACCTAGAAAATGTCCCAGAAATTACAAGAAATTATTAGGAATATCCCTGTTTTTAGATATTCCTAATATGTGTTTGAAAATGCACATTTTTCTTGGGTTAGGGAGTAAATAGTGATCTTTTTGAATATGTCTACTGGATAGTCTGAGAGTAAGTTATATGCCCCCAAGATGCAGTTACCTAATTCCATTCTAAGAATATTGAAAGGTAGAGGAACTGGGCACTCAACTTGCAGGTGGAATCAGTGATATACCTAGACTTAGGCCAGTGGCAGGAGAAAAATGGGGTAGCATTGAAGCTTATGATGCACCCCAAATGCATTTCATATGCTGGAGGCCTCACAACATGCTGTGGTGGCTACAGTAGATGGACATGGAAGGGTAAGGTGTGGGTTGAGCAGGGGTGCAAGGACAGAGATTGGAAACCTGTGGATAAAACCAAAGCCAGCCAGTTACTGCCAGGGGGAGACCACGGTATTCAGGCACACTGCCCCACGATATAAGATTATGGGGTGGGACTTGGTGCTTGCTAAATGTTCTCCAGAGAATATTATGGTGCCTTGGACTATTGTACTTTGATTTGTACGCATAAATTCTTTAAAAACTTCAAAACTTTTTTCTGTTTGGACTATGTATGGTAGAGAGGGAAATTTTTCATATATTTTGGGAGGATTGAAACCCCTAAAAACATCCCTTCCTGACAACTTTACAAATGCAATATAGAAGCTAAACATACCTCAGACTTTTCAGCCATGGCCAAGGCATACATTTCTTCATCTCGAAGTACCTTCAACCATTCTCTCTCAATCTCTTTTTTGAGTGGCAGACCCTTTTCTATCCTGGAATTGCAAGAGAGGATAAAGTCTTCTTTCTCTTTAACTTCCTTTTGGAGTTCAATGGCCAGAGCTTGTTTCATGGACAGCTCAGCAACAAGAGCCATCATTTTTTCAGTCGCATCTTTGATCTTTTTCTGGTAGCCATTCATCTAGAATTAAAGAGCCCAAGGCTTAGTCTACATATACATTCCATGAAGAACTGAAGAAAATGGCAGGCTGCTGGCTGTCTACAATGTGGGAGGCATTCTTGCCTGAAGGAAGGAGAGTTTAAGTGGGAGTTTACAGAAAATAAGAATTGGAGGAGATTCCAGAGATTGAGCCCCACACCCTAAATGTGTAAATAAGGACAAGGCAGGAAAGAAAGAAAGGCATATGTTCATTGAGTTATCATATGTCTAGATGGGTAGCATTGAGGGGAATAGTTGAGTCTCTTTATTTCTAAGAGTTGATAAGGAGAGGGGAATAGAGTGTTTTTGATGTCTAGGTTCTGGCCTAATTTTTCCATGTTATTAATATGTCACTTATCCAGTGGGAAAAAGAGTCTGGTAGGACAAAAACTATCTTTAATAGTTAATTTTTACTTATATATGGTCATCAGCAGAAGCCCTGCATCTGAAATTATTTTTAATGGAAGCTGTCACAACTCAACATGTTTGCATTATTGATCATAATTCCTGGGATGCACAAGTATTAGATCATAAGCAAGCATGAGCTGAACTGGGAAAACTCTGGCTAATAATTTAAATGAAATGTTTTGGTTGTGTGTGTGGGTGTACCATTTCACATCACCTACTTATCATCAAAGAAATAAAAGATAGGATGAAGTAGAATAATTGATTTTAAAAGGCAGAAAAGAAGTAAAGTTGGAATTGGTGTTCCCTCTAAGCCTTCTGGCCCATAGCACCACCTTCCTGTGTGGCCATAGCCATGGGGCACCGAGTGGTGGCCCTCTCACCTGCCCACACTCTCAGATTACCTCATTTTATTTTTAATTTATATTCTGTTCCACTGCTGATATTGTATTAGATATGTATGTATTTGGCTATTTGGTTATAGTCTGTCATCCTGAGAGAATGTACTCTTCATGAGGACAAGGATTATTTGTTTTATTCAGCACATTCCTAATGACCAGAATGATGCTTGGAACATAGGCACCAATCAAAATCATTTATTTATTTATTTGCTTATTTATTATTGAATCTATTGGGGTGACATTTGTTCATAGGGTCATATAGGTTTCAGGTGTACATTTCTTTGCTACATGATCTGTATATTTCATTGAACCAAGCAAAATTAAAATTGAACATTTGTTAAATGAAGGAATGAGTAAACTCTTCGTCTATTTTAATCCTTCAGTCCTTTGAATCTGGGTAAATTGATACATGAATATGAACTTCCAAAAACTATGCCCAACCTCAAAATATTTCCTGCTCCTAACAGAGCACACACTGGTATATCTGCACATTTGTTTGAGGAATGTTGCTGCCAGTGATTTACTTGCCTCTGAAAATATAATGACTGACTACGTACACACCTTAGCTCCTTAAGGGAATATAAAAATTTTAAACTCTTCTATACTGCAGTAATTTTTGGGAAACATACATTGAATGAAAGTTTACCATTTAAAACTTCAGGGGTAAGTCATTATGTAATTTCATTAATTAATCAGTCTCTGCATACATGAGTGTTGTGTGTCTATATGTGTAGCTAGCCAACCTTCCTTTTCTACAAATCAAAAAAACAACAGTATTAATCATGGTTGTTCGAAGTTTTTGCTGAGATTTTCCATTTTCTGCTCATATGGGAGACTTGGAAGATGAGCCACAAGCTGTCTAGGAAAGATGATAGGCTTGAGCTGACATGCATTCTTGTTGACCCACAAAAAGCTAGGTTACTTCAGCTTGACTGTGTAAAGCTTGCAAACAACTTCAGCTGGTATCACACCTATTTCCTGGATCAGAAAACTCAGTTTTAAGGTCATTTATGTATCTTTCCCAAGGTCATTTGCCAGCATTGGTAAATCACAGTTCTGAGGTCTGAATACCTTTCTACCTTTGAGTTTTGGGTACCAGGAGGACATTATAATTTTAAATGAAAAAAGAATCCAGATCCAGGACAAGGAAGGTGGGGAAAAGAAAGGGAAGCTAAATCACTGGACTAGAACTCAGTTATACTGGAAGCTCCCTGACCACGTACACAGTTGCAGCAGCCACTCTTAGCGTTTTCCCAGCATTACTGTTGACTTCAGGAGACGTTCTGCCCTCAGATTTGACAAGCCAGCCCTCAGCAAAAACTGACTTTCTCAAAAAAAGGGAAATTCATTTTGCAAAAGGAAGGCAGGCAACATTGAAAGAAACATTAGACATGCTAATTCAATTAAAGTTTATGTGCCTAAAATGTGTTAACATTCTTATTTTATGAGGTAAAGTTGTGAATTGTACAAGTACCACTGCACTGATCATCCTCTGGTGTAAGTCATCAGAACCAAGTGTAAAAGCCAGATAAAAATGGTACAGGAGGCTTGAGATGCACATACTTTCCTCTATTTTGTGAGCCAGAATGTATTTAGAATGGGACTGACTGTTTACTTATTCAATAAATATTGTTCTAGGGTTTAGTACACATTAGGCACTAAGGAAATGGAGAAGAATGAGGAGTGGTCACTACCCTCTGGAGCCCACAGTAAGGTGTGGGCGTTACCATGATGTATTTTCCTGTCTGTCTCCCCGCACTCCACAGTGTGAACAAGGTGCCCCTTCTTCTCTGGTTCTGCCCCCATGCCTAGCATGAGGGGAGCACGTGGCACGTAAGTATTGCTGACTGACTAAAACCCCTGCGCTGTCACAGCGGGATGCTCCAAGGGGCCATGGAGGCCAGCTGATCGTCTGACCACGCTACCGTGAGGGCCCCCTGCATCATAATCATTAACCTGTCACTTACTGGCTGCTCCTTTCAAAGTACCTTCTAGCAGTCCTTATCTGACCCTGTAGTTTTGGATGAGCAGTCCTGTTTCAGTATTTTAGGTTTATGAAATTAGGAATCTCTGCATTACTGGCCTCTCCTCACTAGTGGGGCCTGGCGGTGATTCCATCCCATTTTGTAATAGGCCCATGTTTATGTGACTATTATCTTTAGTGGTCTCTTTCCATTTCTGGGTTCTGACTGATTTTCCATGCAGTTCCCATGCAGACTGCTGTTTAAGTGAAGCTCTTCCATTCACAAGGAACTAAAACAGGCTTAACTTGGCACAAAGAATACAAAGATAATAATTGTCATAATTGAGTAGATGCCCAGTTAGGTGAAACTTGTATACTGTCATTTAAAAGCTTAGGTTTTCCCACTATAATGTCAATTCATTTAAGGAACAAGATTGAAACTTACTTTGAACAATTCTCTATGAGTCATCTTTACATTTTTAATTCTACATCTTTATGTTTCCCTAGTCATAAATTTCTCCAATGTTACACTCAATAAGTAAAGCAGGCTGGAAAATGAACCATAATAAAGCAGTAAAAGTGAAGCCAGTGTCTCAGACAAACCTTCTTGGCCAAGAGCAGTGTGTCCTCCTTGCTGACTTGAGTTTTGCTCCAGATCCTGTCTGTAAGCCGGGAGACCTGCTCATAGATGAAATCCTTTTCCAGCAACTGCTCCTCTTTCTTGGCCAGTTGTAGTTCCAGCTACAGTAAAAACAAAACAAAACAAAACAAAACAAAAAAACAAGCAAAAAAACAATTGCAGTAGGAAGGGGGTGAAAGGTCATACAAGTAAAAATTATAGTACCATTTTCCCTCTTCAGTCAAGACACATTGCTTTTGTGGTTGCAGAGATACCTCTAGAAAGTCTTTAGATCTGGGCTGTCATGACTTCCTCTTCTGCATTCACCTCAAAATAGTTCTGGGAATTCTTCCTTCTCAGGGTAGAAAATGGTCCCCTTACTTCCATCTAGCTTCCCTTGCCCTTCTTCTGATATGCTACTATCAGAAAGACAAATTAATACCTTTAAAATGCCAAAATTTCTCCTTTGGGCTATGATACAAAGGTGGGCATCTTGCAACCACTTAATTTTCATTTTTTTTTTGGCAAGTGTTTAAAGTTAAGCTTAGGTTTTCTTACTAGATTACAATCAAGGGACTATATTAGTGGCTAGAATAATGAGGAATAAATCTGTTCACATAACATGAAATACCAGTACAGGTATCTGTGACAATGAACAAGGAGCAAATAGATACTATTTTAAGAAAGTATATTTGGGGATCCAAGATGGTGGTGGAATAGGTAGAAGATACATTCACCTCCTCTCAGGGACAAACTGGAATTACAACTGAATTATAGTGCAGTCGGCCTGAATAGCCAACTAAAGACTAGCTGAAGAGAAAGAAGCCTCATAACAGAGGATTTACGGAGGATGTCACATTGAGATAGGTAGGAAGGGCAGAGAGGTAAAAGGGCTGTCTCTGCTCCTTAGCTACAAGAGGTAGATAAGATTCTGGAAGGATATCTCAGCTGATGAGGTTCACTCTGAGAAGTGTGGGGTCTCAATCCCATGCTGGGCTCCCCAATTAAGAGTGCCAGAGCCAGGAAAAGGTACCCATATAACATCTGGCTGTGAAAATCAGCTGAGATTCTGGCTGCCAGGGAGGAGAGACGGGAGTCTCCTAGAAACCCAGGTGCCCTCTTAAAGGGTCAGCACACAAAACCTCCTTCACACCCACTCATCCTGGGCTTTAGTGGAGGAAGAACAGAACATGTTAGAGTTGTATAAGGAGAGACTGGAGTTTGTGGCTCTGGAGAGAAAGAAAAGGGAACGCCATGGGGATTCCTGAGCTGAATCCTTCTTCTGCACCACAGGCACCATCTTTCTTAGGTGGAACACTCCCCTCCATAAGGCATCAGCCTAATGGAATGCAACAGCCACACTTCCTGGTCTACTGGCCACCCCCTCCTCCACCCCGTGGAACCCTGCTGAGGAGATGGAGTAAGCTGCCTGGGATCTCAGGGTTCCTTGGGATTTTGCTGACCTTTCTCCAGACTTGGTGTTGGTAAAATCCAGCCTTGGTGTGAAGCTTGGCCCTTCCTGTGCACATGCAGGCACAGAAGAGGCAGCCACAAACTATAACTTTCTTATGAGCACCAAATAGGTTGCTGAGGGCAAGTCATGGGCAGCATCTGACACTGAGTCCTTCCCAAGAGGTCCCAGAACCAATACATTGAGAAGCCAGCAGTAGATTGTATCAAAGCAGGATCCATTTAGCTTCACAGTGGAATATACAAAGGGAGGTTTTGACAGTCACCAGACCCTGCTGAGGTGAATTCCATTTCATGTGATCAGCACCTGCAGAGCAGCCTATATACTGTGATTGAGGTTGATCTTCACAGTCAGCCAGCCTGAGATTTGACTCCGCACATGAACAGACCAATAGCATCACACCCAATTAAAATAGAAGGACCCATATAACCCCCAAAAGGGACATTCTTAGAGAAATCACTCAGGTGATCAAGGAGACTGTGCCACTGGGTCCCAAAGTACACTATGACATAAGGCCAACCTACCAAGAGTGGGAGTCATAGCATATCTATCTAATACATGGAAACAAACACAAAGAGTCATGCCCCAAATGAAAGAAGAAGAGACACCTCCTTCTCATTTAGAAAAAGACCTAAATGAAAAAGAGGCAAGCAATTTTTTAGATATAGAGTTTAAAAAAATTACTTATAATGAAACTCAAGGAACTTAGTGAGAACAACAGAAAACATAAAAAATAGCTGGTCAGATGAAGAATACAATATCTGAGATGAAGAATACACTAGAAGAAATGTATAGTAGGTTCAATAAAGCAGAGGATCAAGTCAGCAATTAAGAAGACAAGGTAGAAAAAACACCCAATCAGAGCAGCAAAAAGAATAAAAAAATGAGGATAGCTTAAGGGATGTTTGGGACAACATAAAGCATCACAATAGCCACATCATAGGGGTACCAGAAGAAGACTGTGAGCAAGGGATCATAATGCTATTTGAATAAATAATGACCAGTAACTTCCCTTACTTAATGAAGGAAAAAGACACACAAGTCTAGGAACTGCAGAGTCCCAAACAAGGTGAACCCAAAGAGGCCAACACCAAACACAGCATAATTAAAATGGCAAAGCATAAAGAAAAAGAGAGAATCTGAAAAACAGCAAGACAAAAGCAGCAAGACAAAAACAAAGGAGGGGAGAATCAAGATGGCAGAGGAGTGAGTGGAAGCCACACTGACCTCCCAGGACCAACCTGGAATTACAACTAAATTGTGGAGAAATCACCTGGAACAAACAACTGAACAATAGCGACAGAGGAGCCTTGTGACCTCGGAGACAGAAGAATCAGCTTGAGCACAATATTACTGGTAAGGAGTGTGGTACAGACTCGAGAAGGCAGACGGGGTGCCCACGGGAAGCAGCACCAGAAGGATATTGAAACAGCCAGGTGGATCCCCCTGAGAAGAGCTGGGTCTAAACCAAAAGTGGGGATCTCTAGCCCATAGCACCAGAGCCCAAAAAGTACAAAGAAAACAGCCAGCTGCAAAAAGCAGCAGGGTAGCTCTCTGCCAGACAGGCGGCTGGAGACACAAAGAACTGTTTAAAGGGTCACTGCATAAATTTTTATTTGCAGCCACTTACCCTGGTCTTCGGCAAAGACCTGGGAAGAGTGGGCTAGAGACACCTGAGGAGAGACTAGGGAAGGAGGCTTTGGGGAGAGAACTGTGAGAGTAGCGGGTGGGATCTCGGGGCTGACTCATCCCCCATGCGGAAGCAGCCATCTGGCTCAGGCAGAGACCACTGCCCCTGAGCAGCATCAGTGTCAGAGGACCCCAATAGCCCCACCCCCAGGTGGGATTCCACCCTGCCCTGTGTTAAGTCTCCTGCTCAGTGCAGAGTGGCAGCCACAGAAGGCAGATCCCTGGCTAAAGGGGGGGTGCAGAGAGGTCTGGAGACACTTGAAGAGAGACTGGGGATGGAGGCTTTGGGGAGAGAACTGAGAGAGTAACCGGCGGGATCCCAGTGTGAACTCCTCCATATGGCAGCAGCATGAGAGGATCCAATAACCCTGCCCCCAGGAGGGACTCTGCCCCGCCCTGAGCTGTCTAAGGTGGCCTTCTGAGTGCAGAGTGACTAGATTAACAGCTGACGGAGACAGTCACAAACAGTAGATTCCTGGAAGTCTTGAACAGACTGTCTAAGGTCAGACAGGGATGGCATCCGACATCATCAGAAGCAGATCCAGAAAGTAAAAACAGCAGTCTCTAACCATAGACGTTCATACCACAAAGTCAGGAAATCAAGACATATCAGTTTAAGAAGCAGAAACAAAAGAGAAGAGTCTCACAAATAATGGGAAGGCAAATACACTCCACTTGAAGGGAAAGGAGGAATCCCCAGAAAGAGAACTAAATGAAATGGAAGCAAATAAACTATCAGATATTGAGTTCCAAACAACAGTTCTAAGGAAGCTCAACGAGCTCAGTGAGCTCAGAGAGAATTACAAAAAACTACAGGGAAACTACGTGGAACTTACTGCAAAGTATATCAGCATGAAAAAGAACATAGAAATTATCAACAACAGGCAAGAGGAAATGGAGAATACAATTTCTGAATTGAAGAACACAGTAGAAGGAATCAAAAGCAGGCTAGATGAAGCTGAGGACTGAATAAGCGAGCTGGAGGACAAGGTAGAAAAAACCTCCCAGAAAGAGCAAGAAAATGAAAAAAGACTCAAAAAGAATGAAGAGGCATTTAGGGAAATTCAGGACAACCTGAATCATAATAGTATCTGTAAAACAGGGATACCAGAAGGAGAAGAAGAGGAGGAAGGGATAAAAAACCTGTTTGAAAAAGTAATGATGGAAAACTTCCCTAATTTGAGGAGAGAAAAAGTCACACAAGTCCAGGAAGCACAGAGGGCTCCATTCAAGAGAAACCCAATGAGGCCCACTCCAAGACACATCATCACAAAATGGATGATGTCCAAGACACAAAATGGCAAATATCAAAGACAAACAGAGAATCCTAAAGGTAGCAAGGGAAAAAGAGGTAGTAACATATAAGGGTGTCCCAATACGGTTAGCAGCTGACTTCTGAACAGAACCACTGCAAGCCAGAAGGGAATGGCAAAAATATTCCAAGTAGTGAAAAGCAAAGACCTGCAACCGAGACTACTCTACCCAGCAAGGCTCTCAATTAAAATGGAAGGCAAAATAAAGAGTTTCCCAGAAAAAAGAAGACTAAAAGAATACACCTCCACCAAACCAGCACTGCAAAATATGCTAAAGGGACTGCTTTAAGATGAAGAAAAAGAGTCTATGAATACGCAGTTCCTTTCAGAGTTGCCAATATTTGATATTACCAATATTTTTAATACTCATTAATCTGATTGTGACAATGATGTCCCTTTTTTAATTGTTCCTTTACTATTTGTTGAAACTTAACCTGTTTTTGTATACTTCTTGCCTATTTCTATTATTTTTAAAAAGCTTTAAATGACTTTTTGGTATTCTTTATCCATTTATTGTTAAAAGTTTGTAGAACTTTTCCCCCTAAAAAATAAAACAAAACAAAGAAACCCTCTATTAACCATGTTTTAGATGTGTTGCAAATACTTTCCTATTCTATTCCTTGTCCTTTAACTTTTTTAATATGTATTTACTATATAGTCTTAAATGTTTAATATAGTCATATTGTCAACATTTACTTTATAGCTTCTAGGTTAGAATATTTTACTTTAGGTTATAAAAAATATTAGTTCTATTTTCTTCTAAAACTCCTTAGATTCTACATATCAATTTTTAACTCATCTGAATACTTCTTGTATAATGTGTGAAATAGGGCTCTATGTTTTATTTCAAGTAATAGTGGTCCATGAACCTTATTTGTTGCATAAGCCTTATTTTACCCATTGATTTGAAATATCAACTTAATCATATATTACATTGTTAGACAGATATATACATTTGCCTCTAGAATGCTCATTATATTTCATTGATCTACTTGATTATTTCTGTGCTGATGTCATGTTGGTTTAATTGCTGAGAGAGTATAATGGTTTTAAATTTTAAAATATTGTATAATTAAGTTTGACACTTAAAAAATAAATAAAATCAATCTGCATTTAAAAAAGAAAGAAAGAAAGAAAGAAAGAAAGAAAGAAAGAAAGAAAGAAAGAAAAAGAGTGAGCAGATGGAACTCCTACCTTTTGTGACAACATGGATGGAACTGGAGAATATTAAGCTAAGTGAAATAAGCCAGTTGATGAAAGACAGATACCATATGATCTCACCTTTAAGTGGACTCTATTCAACAAAATAAACTAACAAACAAAATAAACCACAGGCACGGAAACATGGAGCAGACTGAAAGTGACCCAAGGAGATGGGGAAAGAGGACAATGATGGAAAGAAGGGGAAGGGACTAGGCAAAGAACATGTATGAATGACCCATGGATATAGACAACAGAGTGGGAATTGACTGTGGGAGTGGGGTGTGGGGTGCGGGATGGGTGGAAGGGGGTAAAGGGGTAAAAATTGAGACAACTATAAGAGAATAAACATGATTTATAAATTAATAAAAGAAATAAAAATAAAAATGTTAAAAAATCAAGAAACAAACGAAAACAAAAAACCAAAAACCAGGGAGCTTCCATAAGACTGACAACTAATTTCTCAACAGAAACATTTTAAGCTAGAAGGAATTGGCATGATTATGCAAAATAATAGAAAGCCAAGAACCTACAACCAAGGCTACTTTACCCAATAAAGGTATAATTTAAAATTAAGGGAGAAATAAGAGCTTCCTGGACAAGAAAAAGGTAAAGGAGTTCGTTAACACCAAACCAGTAGTACAAGAAATGTTAAACAGCCTTCTTGAAGAAGAATAAGGAGAAGGAGGATGAAGAAGAACAAGAAGAGGAGGAGAAGGAGGAGAAGGAGAAAAAGAAGGGAGACATAGTTAAAAAAATTAAATGGCAATAAATCACTTTAAATGAAAATGGCTTAAATACTCCAATCAAAAGACACAAGGTAGCTGAAAAGATAAGAAAATAAGACTCATAAATATGCTATCTACAAGAGACCCATCTCAGAACAAAAGATACACACAGACTAAAGGTAAAGGGATGGAAAAAAGATATCTCATGAAAATGGAAATGAAAAAAAAAGTAGAGGTAGCAATACTTATATTTGACAAAGTAGACTTAAAAACAAAGGCTATAGTAAGAGACAAAGAAGGAAACTACATAATGATAAATGGAGCAATTCAACAAAAGGATATAAGCCTTGTAAATATTTATGCATTCAATATAGCAGCACCTAAATATGTAAAGCAAATCTTGATGAACATAAATGGAGAGACAGGTAATAATAGAGTCATAGTAGGATATTTTAAGAGCCCATTCACATCAATGGATAATTTTCTAGAAAGAAAATCAACAACAAAACAGAGGTCTTAAATGACACACTAAATCAGATGTATTTGATTGATATCTTCAGGACATTTCATCCCAAAGCAACAGAATACATTTTCTTTTCAAGTGCACATGGAACATTTTCTGGGATAGGCCATATGTTAGGTCATAAAACAAGTCTCAATAAATTTTAAAAGATAGAAATCATATTAAGCATCTTCTCTGATCATAATGGTATGAAACTAGAAATAAATCACAAGAAAAAACTAAAAAATACGCAAAGATATGGAGGCTATAACATATTACTAAACAGTGAATGGGTTGACAATAACATCAAGGAAGAAATAAAAAACATTGAAACAAATGAGAATGAGAATACAATATCCCAAAAATCTATGGGACACAGCATGAGCAGTCCTAAAAAGGAAATTCATAGTGTTACAGGCTTACCTCAAGAAACAAGAAAAATCTCATATAAACAATTTAACTTTACATTTAAAGGAACTTGAAAAAGAACAAAAAACAAAATCCAAAGCAAGTAGAAGAAAAGTAATAATAATTAGAGCAGAAATAAATAAAATAGAGTCTAAAAAGAATTACAGAAGATCCAAGAAATCAAGAGCTTGTTCTTTGAAAAAATAAACAAGATTGACAAACTTTTAACCAGACCCATCAAGAAAAAAAAGGCAGAGATCCCAAATAAATAAAATCAGAAAAGAAAGAGGAGAAATAACAACTGCCATAAAAGAAATACAAAGAATTGTAATAAAATATTATGAACAATTATATGCTAACAAATTGGATAAACTGGACAGAGTGGATAAATTCCTAGAAACATACAAGTTTCTAAAACTCAATCAGGAAGAATCGGAAAATCTGAATAGACAGATTACACCTAGTGAAATTTAAGCAATCAACAAAAATCTCCCAACACACGAAAGTCCTGGACTGAATGGCTTCCCAGGTGAATTTTACTGAGCACTCAAAGAACTAACACCTATTCCTCTCTTACTATTAAAAAAATTCAAGATGAGTGAAGATTCCCAAGCTCATATTACTAGGCCAGCATTATCCTAATTCCAAAGCCAGATAAAGACATTACTAAGAGAGAAAATTATAGGCCAACATCCCTGATGAACATAGATGCTAAAATCCTCAACAAAATATTACCAAACCGAATCCAGCAATACATCAAAAAGAACATACACCATGATCAAGGGGGCTTTATTCTGGGAATGCAAAGTTGGTACAATATCCACAAATTAATAAATGTGATTCACCACATAAACAAAATAAAGGATAAAAAACACAATCTTACCAATAGATGCAGAAAAGCATTTGATAAATCGAGCACCCATTTATGATAAAAACTCCCAGCAAACTGAGAATAGAGGGAACATACCTCAATGTAACAAAGTCCATATATGACATACCCACAACCAAAATCATACTCAAGGGATAAAAGCTACACATGTTTCTCTTAAGATCAGGATCAAGACAAGGATGTCACTTTCACCACTCTTATTCAACATAGTACTGGAAGTCATAGCCACAGCAATCAGATAAGAAAAAAATAAAAGGCATTCAAAGTGGATAGAAAGAAATAAAACTCATTATTTGCAGATGATATGATACTCTATATAGGCAAACCTAAAGCTTTGCCAAAAAACTACTGGTACTAATAAATGAATTCAATAAAGTAGTGGGACTCAAAAGTAATATCTAAAATCAGTTGCATTTTTATATAATAATAATGTACTATCAGAAAGACAAACTAAGAAAACAATCTCATTTAAAATTGCATAAAAAAGATACCTAGCAGCTTCTGGCCAAGATGGAGGTGTAGGTAGATAGACTTTGCCTCCTCACACAACCAAAAGGACAACAACAAATCTAAAAACAAAAAACAACAGAACTGCCAGAAAATCAAACTGTATAGAATCCAACAACCAAGGAATTAAAGAAGAAATATTCATCCAGACTGGTAGGACGGGTGGAGACAGGCAGCCAGGGCAGAGAGGATGCATGGCAAGGCAGAGGCTGAAGGACCATGTAGTTCCACATTTGTGTCCAGATAAACCAGGAGGAACAACAGAGGAGTGAGATAGACAGTGCAATCCAGGGTTCCAGCATGGGAAAAGAAAGCCTCAAAACCTCTGACTGTAAAAACCTGTGGGGGTTGCGGAGGCAGGAGAAACTCCCAGCCTCACAGGAATGTTCGTTGGAGAGACCCAAAGGGTCCTAGAACATACACAAACCCACCCACCCACCCAGGAATCAGGACCAGAAGGGCCCAATTTGCTAGTGGGTAGTGGGGGAAGTGACAGAAAGCTGAGCAAATGACATTGTTCCCTCTCTGACCCCTCCCCTACATACAGCACCACAACACAGTGATGTGAGTTGCCCCAGCCTGCTGAATACCTAAGACTCAATCCCTTATAACATAACAGGTGCACCAAGACAAAGAAATATGACACAAATGAAAGAACAAATAAAAACTCCAAAAAAAGAACTAAGTAATGAAGAGATAGCCAATCTATCAGAAGCACAGTTCAAAACACCAGTAATGAGGATACTCACAGAGATGACTGAGTGTGGTCATGAAATAGAAGAAAAAGTGAAGGCTATGCAAATGAAATAAAGAAAAATATACAGGGAACCAAAAGTGAGGGGGAGGAAACTGGGACGCAAATCAATGATTTGGAGCAAAAGGAAGAAGTAAACATTCAACCAGAGCAGAATGAAGAAACAAGAATTCAAAAAAATGAGGAGAGACATAGGAAACTCCTGGACAACTTGAAACATTCCAACATCTGAATCATAGGGGTGCCAGAAGGAGAAAAGGAAGAGCAAGAAATCAAAAACTTATTTGAAAATGTAATGAAAAACTTCCCTAGTCTGGCAAAGGAAATAGACTTCCAGGAAGTCCAGGGAGCTCAGAGAGTCCCAAAGAGGTTGGACCCAAGGAAGTACACATCAAGGCACAGCATAACTACATTACCTAAGATTAAGATAAAGAGAGAATCTTAAAAGCAGCAAGAGAAAAGGAGACAGTTACCTACAAAGGAGTTCCTATAAGACTATCAGCTGATTTCTCAAAAGAAACCTTACCGGCAAGAAGGGGCTGGAAAGAAGCATTCAAAGTCATGAGTGACAAGGACTTACATCCAAGATTACTCTTTGCAGCAAAGCTATCATTTAGAATGGAAGAGCAGATAAAGTGCTTCCCAGATAAGGTCAAGTTAAAGGAGTTCATCATCACCAAGCTCCTGTTATATGCAATGTTAAAGGGACTTATCTAAAAAAAAAAGATCAAAAGTATGAACAGTTAAATGATAACAACTATCAACAACTGAATGTAAAATAAAAAGCAAAAATAAAAACAAACTAAGCAAACAACTAGAACAGGAGCAGAATCACAGAAATGGAAATCACATGGAGGGTTATCAGTGGGGAGGGGGAGGGAGTAGAATGGGGGAAATGGTACAGGGAATAAGAAGCATAAATGGTAGGTACAAAATAGACAGGGGGAGGTTAAGAATGGTATAGGAAATGGAGAAGCCAAAGAACCTATATGTACAATCCATGGACATGAACTAAGGGTGGGGGTGTGGAATGCTGGTGGGAAGGGCCGTGCAGAGTAGAGGGGTGTAGAGGGGAGGAAAAAATATAATATTCTTTTTTAAAAAGAGTTTTTAAAATGTATTTATTTTAAAAGAGAGGAGAAGAGAGGGAGAAAGAGAGGAAGAGAAACATCAATGTGTGGTTGCCTGTCACTCACCCCGTGTGAGGACTTGGCTTGAAACCCAGGCATGTGCCCTAGACTGGGAATTGAACAGGCAACTCTTTGATTGGCAGGCCAGCACTCAATCCTCTTAGTCACACCAGCCAGGGCTAATATACTTTTTTTAAAAAGAAAAAAAAAGATACCTAGCGATAAATTTAACCAAGGATATAAAAGATCTGTACTTGGGGAATGATAAAACACTGAAGAAAGAAACTGAAGGAGACACAAATACATACAATCATAGACTGTGTTCAAGGTTAGGAAGAATTAACATTATTAAAATGTCCATACTACCCAAAGCAATCTATAGTTTCAACACAATTCCTATCAAGATACCAATGGCATATTTCACAAAACTAAAACAAATATTGCACAAATTTATATGGAACCACAAAACACCCGGAACAGCCACAGCAATCTTGAGAAAGAACAAAGTTGTAGGAGTTATATTACCTGATATCAAACTATATTATAAGGCCTTAGTAATCAAAACAGCATGGTACTGGCATAAGAACAGACGTATAAATCAATGGAGCAGAATAGAGAGGCCCAGAATAAACCATGCCTTTATGGTCAATTAATATTTGACAAAGTAGGCAAGAACATACAATGGTGAAAAATAGTCTATTCAATAAATAGTGCTGGAAAAATCTGACTGATATATGCTAAAAATAATACCAGACCACCTTTTTACACCACACACAAGAATAAACTCAAAATTAATTAATTAAAGACTTAAATGTTAGACTCAAAATCATAAAATTCTAGAAAAAAAATAGCCAGTAATATCTTGGACATTTCTTGTAGCAATATTTTTTCCTGATATATCTCTTTGGGCAAGGGGAGCAAAAGAAAAGAATAAACAAATTGGACTACTTTAAAAAGTTTTTGTATCAACAAAATGAAAACACAACGTACTGAATGGGAACATATTTGCCAATAATACAGCTAATAAGCAGTTAATATACAAAATCTAATAAACAAAATAAACAAACAAAATAGAAACACACTTAGAGAACAGACTGACAGCGTCAGAGGGGAGAGGGGTTAGGAGACTGGGTGAAAAAGTTTAAGAGATTAAGCCAAAAAAGAAGAAAAAGTCATAGACACAGGCAGCAGCATGGTGTTTCCCAGAGGGAGCGCTGTTTGCAGGGAGGTAGAAGAGCATGGAGGCGGAGATAAATGGTGATGAAGGGAGACTTGATTTGGTGTGGTGAACACACAATATAATATGTTGATGATGTATTTTATAATTGTATGCCTGAAACCTATATAATTTTATTAACCAATTTCATTCCATTAAATTCAATAAATTAAAAAAATTAAAAAAAAAAAGAAAGAATATTTACCCAATCTACTTTTTTGATCATTTCTTCTTTAGTCATATCTTTCCCTGGAATAAAGCGGGTTCTGTTCTTACCCTCAGGATTTATAAACTGTTTCTCCAGGTCTTTTATTCTGTCTGTACACTGTGAAAACTATTAAACAAGAAAAAAACATTAACTTTAAAACCAACTCCCTTTCTCATAAATCTTAAAATCACAAAGCCCAGAGTCTTTAGTGTCTTTCAGTAGAACTGACACAGGCAAAGGCCCAGTCAGCTGGGACCTGACGTTAGGCAATGTTTCTGCTCACTCATGGTACCATGAGGATGATGTCTGTCGTTGCTAAAAGAAGGCAGTTAACAAGGAGTTAACAAAAGGTTAACAAGGAGTCTAATTGTATGTGATTGCAAATCAATAACAAACAACAATCTCCGGAAGGCAGGAGCGCTAAAAATAAGAGAGCTAGATCTTTCTAGCAAGCATGAAAAACATAATTATGCTGGTGGTAGTAAAATTACTGAAGTTTTGAGGTGTGAGAAAGGTGAGCTAGGTTGAGGTTTGGGAGGGTGTGCATTCCGGGAAAGGCAGAAAACCTTTCCTGGGAGAGAAAGACTTCTGTAGCTCAGCAGCCTGAAATGCAGCATCCACCCTGCAGCAGAGCTCGCAGCATTTTGAAACAAGCCATGTAAGTCATGGGTTCTTACAGGCTCCGGGGGTAGCTTGGCTTGATTTACATGTGAGAACTTATATTACCCACAAACCAATAATGAAGGGAAAAATGAAAAGCAAAGCGTCCCAAGAAGTGTCTCTGAACACTTTCCCACCTGAATCTGGAGCACGGCTAAGTCGGCATCCAGGGACTGCCTGGCGGGCAGTAATTTCTGGGTCACATGAATCTGTCTTTGTTTCTCAGCAATCTTCAGTTTCAGGAATCGGATCTTTTCATCCAGGACATGTATTTCAATTTCTGCACTTAGTTTCATCTTCTCTTGGATATTTATTTTTTCATAAAAAATGCACACTTCTTCTTCCCGCTCTATCAGCTGAACGCCACTACAGTCAAATTGAGAGGCAGAGGTTGAGAGGATGTTGAGGCCACAGTTTTACTAGCTTTAGTTGCCCCTCTGGATTTGGGTGCAAAATACGCATCAATATTGTGTAATTCTAGAAGACAATAGATATTTGCTAATTAATGCCACACTTTGAATTCTGAGGAATAGGAGAGACATGGTTGTTTAGTATCTTGACTCTGAGTTGACCATGTGGTTGGCTGGCACCATATCTCTGCAAGTTCCCAGAGTTTCCTGGGGTGGGAAAGAATGTCATTCCCCGTGCATGAACTAAGTGATCCCATCGTCTGATTTTCTGCAGACCCTTTTCTTGGACCAGACTTGCCAACCAAGGTCTGGCAAGATGTACCCAGGCCAGGGAATACATTTCTGCAGTGATTCTATCCTAAGGAACTTGCCAAACTCATTAGGTTCTTTTAAAGTTGACTGTTTCCAATGCAAATTTCCTAATAAGCAGGCAAAATTCTATAAGTTATAATAATGCCAGGGGAAAGACCCCCTCCTCATCAGCAGAATATGGGGAAGAAACAAAGTAAGAAATTTCTAATTCCAGCACCACGGATATGACCAGGGCCTGGCATAAATGCTTTGGTTTGTGCCAGGAGCCATATAAGATGACTTCCCCCTCACCAGAGAAAACACCAGCCAACACTTTGAAAAACAGTATCCTTCACCACTCTGGAGCTCTTCCCACACACTGTGTATATCCATCATTCCAGAGTTCATCTTTAGTTGCCTCTCTCTCTCCCTTCCTCAAAACATGTGTTCACATAGTTGTATTTGGCTAATCTTTGCTCTGTATTTTGTCTCATTTGCCATTTATTGGTTCTTCTCATGATCTCAGTTCTCTTGAAAACATAAGCCTGGAGCAATGTTTTACCATCTTTTTGTACCTTCAGGGTCCAGAACTTACATAGAACACAACCAAAGGTTCATGAAAAACAATCTGATACTAGTTATAATTACTATGAGGCCCAACAATCTCACATGCCAGATTTCTCAAAGCACAAGAAACTTGGAAACACTGCTAAAGCAGCAACTGAATATTGATATTATTGAATGATGTTATTCCTAAAGGTATTACTTGCATAAAAAAAGTGAACTGGGAGAATGGCTGAATAAATATCATAATAGGAACCAAACTGTCACAAAAATGGATACATGATCCAAAGACTTATGTCAATTTGACTGAAATAATTTGATGGTATTAGAGGCATCCTGAATGGTAATTTGGGAAAGGACTTTGATTTTCAAGTAAGCGACTTCCCTAACTCTACTCTTTGTCTCTCTTACAAGGGAAGTTTCTATTTTCAGGCAAAACATACAGCTATCTCTTCCCACCAAACTAATAAAACCTGAATGTCAAATGTCCTTTACTAGTCACTGTCAAGTCTAGATAGAAAAAGGGGAAACATTTCTAAATGGGTGTTTTGTTTTCACAGTAGATTCCTGATTTTTACCTTTCATTGCGACACTGAACAGCTCGTTCGTATTTTTTGCGAAGCTGCACCATCTCCTCTTCAATCACTGTGATCATATGGGCAAGTCTGTCAATGTTATTCAACTGGGCTTCCTTCTTCTCTTTCATTTCCTGAAGTTTTGCTACGATTTTGCATACATCATTTTGCATGCTTTCTCTGATGGTAACATTGTTGGCATGTTTCAGCATGGAATTTTGTAGCTTTCTTTATGGAAAATGGATAAGATTATAATTTTTTTGTTTCTTTAAAAATGATGAAGACTTCAAAACACTAACTTATCAAAGTAGCTCTTGCTTTAGTACATCCTTTGAAATGACAATAATAGTAGTAATAATGATATTTATCATATGATACTCTCAGGAATTTCTGTAATCATTCCAGGTCTCAGGTTACCCTTCCATCAGATTAGGACATCTTTCTTTTGTGCTCCAAGACTCTCCTGCCTTGCTTTGTCAAAGCTAGAAACTATGGTGATTCATTTATTGCTCTGTTGTCCTCAGGAGACTGTGTTCTCTTAAGGGCAGAGGTGGTTATATCTGACAATGGTCATTGCACTTAAAATAGTACCTGACTCAATATAGACTCACAATAAATGCTAAATGAATGCATGGTTTCTATAAATGATATTTTACTTTCATGTAGGATTAGAACCTGATTAGGAAATTACATTTTCCTTTTCATACAAATTCCTTTCTCCCATCACTCCACTCCTTACACACAAAGGACCATTTTGTAGTATCTTTTTTAAAAAAACTGGGCAATAATGGCCACCAGAAAGATTTCAGATTATTTAAACTCAGTAGACTAAACATTGAAATATAAGTAAAAGGATCAAATAGATCTTGGTATACAATAAATAATAAATTAAAAAAAAAACATTTGCCAGACATCTATGAGTATTTTTACATGGTTTAACTTGTTTAATAATAAAAAAATCCTATAAAATAGGGACAATTTTTATGGGTAAGGAAAGTGAGCATAGAGAGGTGTTTTGCCCAAGGTCACACAGACAGTGGAGCTGCAGGGCTGGGAGCTAAATCTAGAAAGCTACCTCTCTTAACCAAGGTACCGTCTTTCACAAGCACAGCAAATGCTTCAAATCTACAACCAGGGAATGCTGGTTAATAAAAATTTGATTGTATTCTAATTTTAAATGCAAATTGTAAAACTGGTGTTTTCTCTTACTGAATAAATGAAAATAAGCATAGTAAACAGAAGTATGTATTATAAGTTTTCATTTACTTAGATAGCTCCCAAACAGTAGAAGCATAAGGAATCACATTCAGATGAGTGAGGGCTTTCCTATCTTTGTAAAAGACTGTTATTTTCTATTTGATTATCTCCACAGTATTTTAGAGTTCAATTAATCAAAAGAGAAGACTTTCAAAGGACGATAATTATAACATTTACCTTTCTTGAGTAACCGCACTATTTCTTAAAATTTCCAGTTCATTTAATGACATTTTATGCCTTTCTTTTATTTCATTTGCTTGCTGATGAGCTTTGTGAAGTAAGTTAACAAATTTGTTTCTTTCACTTCGAACAGTGTCATACAGTTTAGCAAACTCCCTGAGTCTGTGAAAAAATACAAATGTTTTTGAAACTTGTGGAATTATGTTTTTTCCCTGTCCCAACTAGATAAATTATCAGTGATTCTTTTACCTCCGATGAATTTCACGTTTTTTCTTCTTATATATCCTGATTTCGAGATCCTTTGCTTTGATCTCCTTCACGATGCTGATATACTTTTGCTAAAATATAAAAATTATGTGTGAAATAATAATTTTAAAAAGTCCACCACCACCAACACCTGAAATACTTATTCCACCTCATTCTTATTCATTAAGAAAAATCCTTTGTGCAGATCAGAGGAGATATGAAGATTGCCTGACCAACTGAGCTAGATCACACTAGCTAGGACAAAGGATTAATTAAGGAAACAAAAGAATGAGAGATGAGGAAAAGAAAAGAGCCTGGACAAGATGGGTTGAGGAGAAGTTCGGGGAAATTTTGAGGGAGGCAAAGAGGGTGTTGGGGGAGGAGTTTGTGGGATATAGATGAGGGAAGGGGCTTTGTAGTAAGCTTTGATAAATATTATGAATTGAGTCCTCTGTGGTATATTGTGAGATACAAGCCATGATTTTAAAGCACATTTCCATTTTTTTTCTACACTGAGTGTGTTTTCCTACACAATACAGCACCATGCTGAGATCAGCCATAAGGAGATGCTACAGATTATACATGAATACTGTGTCAGCACTTACTGTTTTAAAATCCTAAAAATATACCAAGTGTAAACACACTAGTTATGTTCAGATGCTGGGTCCTTCATCTGGTGTAAAAAACACATTCAAAGATGAAGTATTTGCTGATAGAAACCAGAGAGACTAGTTTCTGTTGGCCTTCTCTTGAGGACTATGAAAGCAAAACTCATTTGGCATGGGTGATTAAAAAGGAATTAGGCATTAGAGCCAAGATTGACATGCAGCAATTTTATGTTGGCTCTCAGTGAGCATAGGAATCAGGAAGAAACTAATATTACTTAAATAAGCGTACGTGTGAAGAATTAAACAGATATAAAAATTGAGCATCATCTGCTCCACCTTGGGGGTAATAGCAACGTTGGATTTTTTCCTTCAGTTTTTGTCTTTTTTAGAGATGTAGATGATATGTGAAATAAAATGATAAGATTGACTGTTGTTTCATGAAACTTACAGTTTATTACAGCTAATGTTTAACAGACAAATTCGCCATGCTGAGGATACTTAAGGGAAACAATATCTTTCCTTTCTTGATTTCCCTATTTCAAGAGAAAGAACTGTGTGCTTTTATAAGAATGAGCTCATTTAATAAGGAGGTTTGGTTTGACACATAGATAACATATTTATCAATTTTGAGATTAATTTAAAAATTGTCTGTTTCTTAAAACAGATCATTGTTCCTTATATCAAGTATCCCACTGCTCTCCTTTCCTTGTTTTGCTCCTGCTCCTCCTCTTCTCAGCCACCTGTTCTCTCTGGTTACCTTCTTTCCTCCTCTTCCTTTCCTCCCCCACCGCTGCCTTTCCTTCCTTTACTCTACAAAACCCACCTACCCCATGAACTCTGCTGGGCCAACCATGCTAAACTTCTATTAGCTTCTCAAATTTTCTAAGGTGGAAAAAATAAACAGTTAGTGAGGAATTGGAAGAGTTTGCTGTGGCTTGTGTGGTGTAGATCTTTTCCTCAGTCTTCTTTGCAAAATCTTTTTTTGACCTCATGGTTCACTAATGCTTTGATGTGTGTTCTTTCTGGGGAACAAGAAGAATTGCTGCTCTTTGTAAATACTTGTTCAGAACTAGAACAAAGGTTGCATTTAGAAACAACCAACATCTGGGCCACTTGGTAAATTTAGGTTTTCTAGTTTAGCAATGTGTCACATCATATTAATTTTTAACAGGGGACCTCTGGACATAGTCTTTAAGTGGAATAAGTGGTTCTAATATTAGAGTTTTAACTAGCATAGTAGAAGGGTTGATCTGCTATTGGTTTTATTTTTGTTTTGGCTTTGGGATGTTGCACAGGGTCAGCTCTTGTACTTTGTTCAGGGCCCAGGAAAGTCACCAGGTAAAGCAGGAACTAAGGGTAACATAGCATTGGTTTAAATGAAGATGGCTTGCTGAACTTGGGAGGGAGAGCAGTCTAATGCTACCCGCTCTTAAGTTGTTCCTAGGCAGATCACAGTTGGATGTGAGATATCTGAGGCCTGTGCAGCTGTCAGCCTTGTCCACCACGTTCCTAATGATTGTCATCTGTTCAAGTCCTCTGCTCTTTGTGATTAATCTAGATCTTTCTCTCTCTAGATTGTTGACTACCGCTAATTGAGTCATGGGATTAAATTTCAGGGCATGACTGAGTCTTACTTTGGGAAGGTCTATCATCAGTGGAATTTTAAGGAGACCTAACAATTACAGCTTTCTAACGAACATTGTGTTAAAATGAGGCTATCCTGAACTCTGAGAGTAATTTGTGAACACTTACAAAAATGTATTACCTGAGCTTTCAGGAAATCCTTGGATTTTTGCTCCTTCTCATCAATTTTGATTTGGGTCACACGAACAAGGCTGAGTACCAGCTCTCGCATGTTTTCTTGCTCCTTTAAAAGCTTGTTTTCTTCTGCAAGTTGTTGTTCTACTAACTTAGACTCAACTTCTGATAGAATTTTCTTTTGAAAAACACAACATATTATGATTTATTTCTTTGAAAAGACACACTAAGGCCATTATCTTAGACTAGGTTTTTTATTTCCTATGTAGAATTTTTTTTATTAAAACAAAACAAAGTAATTCTACTGCCTTAGCCCCAAGTATTTTTTTACCTTATAAAAGAATGTGCAAATATGATAGCATCTTAAACACGATAGAACTTTTTCCTATCAGATTGTATTTTCAAGTAAATTTAAGAAAAATAAGAGACTTAATAGCATGTTTTAAAATACTTTGACAGTGGCTTAAATAAACAAATTTTGAAAAATTTAAATTAGACATTGGTGAAATAAAACATTTATTGTTTATTTTCAATAATTTTATTTAAATAAATTTTTTTATTTTAAAAAAATCACATGAATTTGTATAATTTTTGCTGGTTCAAACACATCCTTTCCCCCCCAATTTACTGCAGGGTTGGCGTGGACTTTAACATGAAGAAACAGACCCATGGTAAGCAGGATCATATTCTTTTTGCTGCCTCTCCTATTGAGGAGGTTATGTGGAGCACTGTTAAAAACTCAGCAACTTCATATCAACCATTTGTAGCTAGAAGCTTAAACGAGAGGTGATAATAACCTGTTGGGTCCAATTCCTTTTAGCTACTTCAACTTCCTTGTGGAGTTCTCTTCTCCTCTCAGAAAATGTAGAATCATCTTTAGGGATAGCTTCAATCTAGAAATCAAAATGTAAAACAGGCATATATACAAGGAAGAAATCTCCAAAGTCACATAGTGAACCCCAACATGTTCCTTTTGAAATGGTAATGGTGGGCAAATTATGATTCACAATCTTACAGAAACTGCCTATTTTGCTGAGTATTCTTTATAAAGTCTTTGAAAACTAAAATATAAGACCTGCTCGAAATCTATAATTCACTAACTGCAAACATGCTATTTCTAATTCATTTAGAAATAAAAAAAAATCTTACTGAAATAGCCGCTAACATTTATAAAGCATAAACTATGTGTCAGGCAAAGTTCTAAGTGCTTAAATGTATGATTTTATTTAATCCTCACAATAACTCCATGAGGTAGGTAACATTATTATCTCCAGTTGTACAGATGAGGAGAATGAGGAACAAAGGCATTTAGGTAACTTGCCTCAATGGTGTAGATGCAAAGCCAGGAAGTTAGACTTAGAACCCATGACTGTAACACTGAATTTTACAGCTCTCTAACTCATCACTCATCACTTTGGAAACATGTATATTTAAATTATATTAAACTTATAAAGTGTGAACTCATTTATTAAATGTTATAGATTAAAGAAAAAACAGGAGCTCTTTATTAATAACGCTGAGAATAGTTGGCTACTCTTATGTAACAGTTTAACAAATAGCTGAAAGTTCTTACACAAAAGAAAACTGTTTTAATATTTTTTGATTTTGTTGATACCAGAAATTCCACCGTTACATTTCTATTGTATTGACTTGTGTTTCTGTCTTCTGTGAAAGTACTTTGGGGGAAAAGCAACATCTCATTCCATCAGTCTTTGTTGCCTTATTAGGAATGAGCTTGTCAGATTTTTCATGGTGGAGAAGAGAGAAGAGAGGAGGAGGCACCTGGCAGCTGCTGAGGAAATACCACCCAGTGGTGTAGGAAGGGTTATTTGTGGGGCGGGGGGCTGACAGCATTCTTTAAATAGGGCATGTTTAGAGTTGGACCCTTATGCTAAAAGCACATGACTCCAACCTGATGTAGTTTCTCTTCTGCTGTGGAAACACACTCTTCTAGGCACCAAGTTAGGATATTGACTAAAATTTGTCCCAAGAAAGGAAGGTCATACAGTTTAGTGATTTAAAGATCATCTAACAGGATCCTTCTGAGGTTCATGCTACCCTTTTAAATGAGCTATAAGTGTCTTTAGACTCCCCAGCATCATGAACCTGTGCATCTTCAGTAGCACCTTCTTTACCCCAGATACCCAAGGAAGTCCTGCTTTCCAGGGCTCCTCCTGTCCTAGAGTGCTAGCGGTTGAGAAGCACACACTGGACTTAGGGGGATAAGACAGAGTCTTGTGAAGTCTATATAACAATATACAGAATTTGTGCTTTTGGTTTGCAGATAATTCCTATAGCAGGTCAGAAAAGGAAGACCCCAAAATAGACTTGAATAACCAGGGAGGATTTCATGGAAGAGTTAAGAAACCAGCAAGGAAGAGTTTGATTTCTCCTTCTGGAAAGCGGAGTTAATTCTCCCAGGACAGAGGAAGTCCCTAGGCATCCTGGTGCCTGGCTGAGGCTCTGCCACAGGTGCCCAGGAGTGAGCTGCCCCAAAGGCTTTGCTCCCAAATGTAGGCATGTCTGTGCATTAATGGTAACTGGAGCCAGAGATGCTTCTAAGGCTTTTATAGATGGTATGATGGGAGCACACTCACTAGCTACTCTGTCAACTAAAGGCTCTTGACAAATTTTTCCTGATTTCAGGTTTCAAACATTTAGTTATTTCCAATCTTTTGAATTACAAGTAATACTGCAAAAAATGTATTCATTTTTGAATTCAAGCTAGCTCCTTTTCTTGCACGTTTCTCAATTCTCCATAAACATAACCCTCTTGTTTCAGGCAGGAATTAAGTATTTTGTGGAAGAATTAACAAAGTGAGCCATTGGCAGCAGAGCCTGCTCGTTGCCTGGACAATATCCACCCTCCACTTTGACCTTGCTAACAGAACCTCAGTTTTGTTCAGTGCTGCAATGTATCCAGGATTCCTCAGGTTCCTGTGCAGCTGAGGGCTGACCATATGAGTCAGGACAGGCCAATCAAATGTAAGTGAAATCTGCTGGATAGGGCTCCTGAGAAAGTCAGCTACCATATGCCTTTTGCTTTCTGCCCTTCCCCAACTTGAGTACGATTTTTCACCTAATGAAAGGTGAAATGGCCATGGGATCTTGGGGAAAATATATACACATTAAGGATGACAGATGAAGAAGCTAAGAGGATCCTGGACTTTTCATTATATGAAATTACCTGCTGTGTCTTCCTCTGATTATCTAATATTTTTATTATGTAAATAAAACAACCCTGTAAGGAGGTAAGCCCCTGTAATTGAGTTTGTATTTCCCCTTGTGGCCAAACTTGCAAACCTAACTGATTCTAATTACATTCCAGCTGTGTTATAATACTGGAGTGACTTAAGATATTTACTATTACATTTGAGCCCCAAATTGCATATACCAGCAGGTTTTATAAGTTTATTTATTTTATTTCTCTGTTTTACTTTTATAGAATAGCATTTCATACTTAGAAAAAATAATGTATTTACTATAATCAAACACATAATTTAAAAATATGTAAAGTAAGAAATTAAACACCTCTGCTTCCCATCCCTACTTCAAATACTACTCCCTCAGAGTCACTGTTAATAGTTTGGTTCCTGATATTTTCAACACATGAACATATATATGTGACTCTCATAAAAGTTAAGAAATTAGACATTAGTCTGTTGCTGTAAAAGTCCCAATTACTTGATATCAGTGAACCTTGATTTCTTTTAAGACTTTGATAATTTTCTTAAATATTTCAAATGTTCATGAGGTTTGTGGCCTGAATTTCTGGGACATTCTTTATGATCAAAGGCCATAGGAGAATCAAACAAATGTCTCTATAGTTAAAAAAAAAACACCTTGAAAAATAACCAGAGCCCTTACCTTTTATCTCTTTCCTTTTTGGATTGTGTGCAAGTCTGAAATGTTCATGCAGGATGGGAGTAACTGGCCTGACCCACTACTATTTGCAAGTACTGCCAACCGTTGTAGGACTGTGGCTGGGATAATTGCAAGTCACAAAGTCAAAAGGGAAGTTAGTCTCTCACTGACACTGTACTAGGACAAAAACAGATTTTTCCTAAAATCAAATGGAAGGGGATTTTCATACATCTTCATTTCTGTTAGTTTTATGTTCTGAGTGTCATTTTATGAACTTAATAGCTAGAAGTTTCCTGATATAAATAGCATTTATTTATTAAAATATGAACAACCTGTGAGCATTTTACTGCAACCTCCTCTTTGGTCAGGGGCCATTCCTTATATATTTGTGTCCAGCTAGATCATCAGAAACAGCATCCAATTAGCTTTATAGCATCTCACTCTTAAAAAGAAGCAGAAATGTAAGGACCACAAGATAGTTGAAAAAAGTTTCTAAAAATAAAGAGGAAAAACAAAAACATAAATAAAAAAACTAAAAACAGGAAAATGTAATTTGTGAAAATAAAGTTGATATGGAGAAAAGAAAGAGACCATCATTAACATCCTCAGGGAAATGAAAGAAGATATGAAGAATAAGGATTCTGTAAAAAAGAAACATTCAGAGAAGAAAGAGCTCATGGAAATTTATAATATGGTAACAGAAGGAAGGATTACATAGGATTGGAAAGAAAAGTTGAGGAAATCTCCCCTTGTAGCAAGACTAAAAGACCAAGGAATAGAAAAATAAGAGAAAAAAAGGAAGGAAATTAAGACTGTTTTAAAAGATCCTGTTTTAGTAAGAGTCCCAGAAAGAAAGAGTGGATGTAACTAGCGACATTATTCAAGACAGAGTCTCACAACTGAATCACATACATTTTTTAAAAAAATCATGTTTATCCTATTACAGTTGTCTCAATTTCCCCCCCTTTGCCCTCCTCCACCCATTCCACACCCCACTCCCACAGTCAATCCCTACTCTGTTGTCCATGTCCATGGGTCATTCATACATATTCTTTGTCTAGTCCTTTCCCCTTCTTTCCACCATTGTTCCCCTTCCTCTCTGGTCACTTTCAGTCTGCTCCATGTCTCCCTGCCTGTGGTTTATTTTGTTTGTTAGTTTATTTTGTTGAATGGATTCCACTTATAGGTGAGATCATATGGTATTTGTCTTTCACCAACTGGCTTGTTACTTCACTTAGCATAATATTCTCCAGTTCCACTTTGCTGATAACAATGGGCTTTGGGCCTGGAGCACTTCCTTACCAAAAGATAAAGTCCACACACCTGTGCCTTGCATGGAACTATTTTCTGTTTCAGGCAAAACGTCTTCCTTTGTTCTGCTTAAGCCTGTATGTCCATGGCCCGCAGGCTCATCCCAGTTTTCAATATTTCAGACTCCATAAGGCAGAGGTCAGGGTTCCTTCCACTGCAGCTTCACATGAGGAAGCATAGGTGTCACCCTGAGCTGGCTGTCAGGAGGGGACTGCTGGTCACAGGGACCAAAGTCCACTACTGAAATTGATCTTGCTCTGTCTCTTCTTTATGTAAATAATGTGTTGTTCCATCCAATGCTTAACTGTGTTGTATTCTTTGGGCTCTGATCCCAAGGTGCAATGGGCCTCTTCTCCTGGGATTGGTAAATGGTATATGGTATTTTGCTTTCTTGGGATTGATAACCTGTACAGTACTCTGCTCAACATGTACAGTACAGAAAGTGCCATATTTACTTGGTTACAGGCTTTTTTGTTGTTGCCACAACCTCGGGCATGGTTTTATGTTTAGACAGAGAATAACCTTAAGGACTGATAACATTCCAACCCTTAAAACATGATGGTGAATATCAGCAAAACCTACAGAGTCACTGAGGGGACTGTATTGAGGTGTACATTTGGGGCCTCATTTCTCTTCAGTACCAAATGGAAGTCACAGAGGCATGATTAAATGCAGGGGTGCAAAGCAATGTGTAATATTATTACATGAGGGTATGATATCTTTGATTAACAAATCCTCCACATTCCAATTTGTCATGTTAACCCACATGGTCATTAAAAGCTCTCCTGGTCCTGACTGGTGTGGTTTAGTGGATGAGTGTTGGCTTGCGAACCAAAACATCACTGGTTTGATTCCCAGTCAGAGCACATGCCTGGGTTGTGGGCCAGGTCCCCAGTTATGCAAAAGGGAGGGACGTTTTTCTCCCTCCTTTTCTCTCTCTTCCCATCTCTCTAAAAATAAATAAATAAAATCTTTAAAAGCTCTGCTGATTTTGCTTAAACCCAGTGAAGCCTCTCTCCCTATGGCAGGCCCATCTTCTATCTGTCTACACCTAGGCTTGGCAAATGCCCCAGGGAAGAAAAAGGCTACCCATCTCTCTTCACTTAGGAAGTGCTTCTGCCCTTGTAGAATTTACTTGCCACAACTCTCATATGTCTTTAACAGTATATGATTTTTAGTTTATCCATTTTTTTCTGGCCATTATGCCAAGAATCATGGTCCATTGCAATATATTATTAATATATTTTAACTGGAAGTAGAAATTGCAGCATTACACTTTATATTATTTTTATGTGTCTCTTCTATTTTTTCTTAATTTAGACTTTTCTGGTAGAGATAAACTTAATTCTGTTTAGTGTGTGTCATCTTTTAGAACCAATCTTGTGATGTTTATCAATGTCTGTTTTTGAGAACACTAAGAGGTAATTTTCTAAACGACAATTTATTTTACTGCTTCTATTTCAGTTACCTTCCTCTTCACTTTTAAAGGGAACTTTTTTTGGTTCAACATTAAAAACATATTTAACAAATAACTTTACTTACTACTGAAATCAACAAAATAGGTTATTAAAGGCAATGATATTTTTTATCCTATTGTCATTTAAAGAAATCATACTTATGGTTATTTGGTCAATAAACAGGGACTGTTTTATCAATACAAGCAACACTTGTATTGAACCAACTTGTTTTAAGAGCCTCCTACTCATTACAGTCAGGTTTCCATCAATACTTGGGAGAAATATTATACCTGCCATTTACTGTAAATCTCACTATGACTAAGGTAGAAGGGCCATAGGCAGACTTTGGGCTAAGATGGAGCAGCTTATAGTAAACCAATACTTCCAACAAGAAAAACTTGAAAAATTGTCTTAAAATATATCTTTGAAAGCATAAGAGTTGCAAATGTAAACAAAGTCTTCAAAAGTTCTGGCATTGTCTGAGAAGTAGTAAAAATATTACTTTATACTGAACTCTAGCCCTGGCTGGTGTGGCTCAGTGGATTGAGTGCTGGCCTGTGAACCAAAAGGTCACTGATTCAATTTCCAGTCAGAGCACATACCTGGGTTGTGGGCCAGGTTCCCAGCTAGGGGGGTGTGTGGGAGGCAACCAATTGCTATATCTTTTGAAACTTGATGTTTCTTTCCCTCTGTTTCTCTCTCCCTTCCCCTCTCTAAATAAATAAATAAGATTTAAAAAGTACTGAACTCCAATAAGTTAAGGATGAAGGTGGTAATTTTTAGGGTAACCACACAAAGAATGGACAGAGAATGCAAAACTAACACATATCAAAAACGAGGAAAATAGAACAATATAAAGTAGAAATAGAGCATTCTTTTTTGGATTAACCCAAAAAGGGGGAAGAGAAGAGAGAAAATGGAACATAAAACAGATGGAACAAATAGAAAACAATAGTAATATGGTACACACAACCCAAGAGTATCCATAATTATATTAAATGTTTTTGGACTAAATATAAGAATTAAAAAGTAAAAATTTTGAGACATGATATTTAAAAGTATATGCTGTGTATGAAAGATACACCTAAGTAAAGACACACAAATGAGTGAAGTAAATGGAAAAGGAAATAACATGCAAAGTCTAATCCCAAAAAGCTAGTGTCATTGGTAAGGCAACTTCTAAGGCAAAAAGCAGTTCTAGAGTTAAAGAGATTTCACAGTAATAAAAGAATCAGCCCTTCCCATGGTGGTTCAGTTGGTTGGGCGTTGTCCCACAAAGCAAAAGGTCACTGGTTTGATTCTCAGTCAGGGTACATGCCTGGGTTACAGGTTTGGTCCCCAGCTGGGGCATGTTTAATAGGCAACTAATCAATGTTTCTCTCACATTGATGTTTCTCTCCCTCTCTGTCTCCCTTCCTTCCCCTCTTTCTAAGAAAATAAATAAATAAAATATTTTTAAAAAAGAATCAATCAACCTGCTAGAACTGTAGTAATAATATTAGAAGTATGTGAGAAACATAAATCACTATTCTTTTTGTTTTTCGAATGTGTAAAAAACACATCTCACCCCATTGAGACAGAAAAATAAAGTGTATGAGTGTCATCAGCAAGACCAAGACCTAGTCATTTGTAAGAATCATAAACCTAAACAATAATTTTCACACCTTGCTACAGGTTAGTCTTTCAGCCAGGATGGACTAGGTTATGCTATAGAAATAACCACCAGCCATCACAGCTCAAACCCAAGACAGCTTATTCCTTGTTCTGGCAAAGCCTGTGGCCAGTCAAGACAATTCCCCAAGACCACTGTTGGCTCAGTGTTCCTGGCTGCTTCCATTTTGCAACACTTCCACATCATTGTGTTCTTCCACAAATGCCACAGGAGGTGAAAAGAATAGCTAGAGGGTCTCACTGGTAACTAGATGCTCCAGGCTGGAAGTGACATGTGTCAACTCTGCCCATAGCCCATTGGCCAGAACTAGTCATTTGATCCTGCTCAGCTGCAAAAGGTGCAAGGAAGTATAAACTTTTCACATGTGGAGAAGGAGAGGAGAGCTAGGCTTAGGTTGGAATCAGAAGTGTCTACCACAGTTGGAAACTTCTGCTTAAATTTCTAAGGTCATGAATCTCCATAAGGTCAGAGAGCATGACAAAACTCAAGAGAATGAATATGGCTTCTATACACCCCACTGCCTTATTTCAGGGATTAATGATTTCTCTCTCTCTCTCTTTTTTTTTTAACCAAAGGAAGCACTGGCCAAGGTCCAAAACGAGGATGAAGCATCTCAAGGAAGAAGCCTTTCAGCAGTGCGTGGTCAATTAGCACAGGGAATACCACCTGAGAGAGGAGAGAATCATACGCAACAGGACCAACACCACTCACTTGGGAGCACAGAGGTGACAAGATGGTAACATCTGTCTTGGCCATTCTGTGACTGGAGTACTCTCTGGTACTGTATAGAATTAGCCAGATAGCCTAAACATTGGATTCCAATTGTTGGAGGTGCAGGCCAACTGACCAGTTACATTGACATGATTTAATATAGTCCTTGACTGTGATAGTTTACAATGACACTGTTCTGGACCTCTTTCAAATAGTAAAGATAATGGTTTACTTGGTCCTGCCCTGTGGGGACTGGATGGCCCACTGCTTCCCCATGCCAGGCTGACCCCAGATCCAAACAAGACATTTCCCTAGTCTTGGGATAGCAAATAGAGACTGAAAAACACTATAGGAATGTGGGCTATATCTTCAGTTTGATGCATTTTAAAATGACCTTTTCTCCGTTTTTTTTCACTCTTCTTTTTCAATTGATAACAAAAACAACTTAAAATATTTTTACTTCAAAAAGATAGCACTGAGTGGTGTACAGCACCCACCTCTAATAGAAGCCTTTGGTGCAGTGCTTGAGTTTGAGTTAGGGCATCCCAGGACACTTTCAAGAGTAGCTCCATCTTTTTCAAATTTCGAAAATCTCGTTCTTTCTCTCTTTGCTTCCGAGAAAGTTCATCATGGTAGTTCTGTTTGTCAATGACACAGTTTCGTAAATTGAGATCCAAGATCCCTCTGTTCCAGGTAAAAAGACAGAATGAAAGGGGTTAGTCATTAGCTTCCCTTCATGTTTTTAAAGACAAGATGCTCAGAGTATACACAGAGAACTATTTTCATGTTAGAATCAAGTTGAATATAATGCCCAAAGCAACTTTGTTGGCAAGTTGGTATCATTTAATGCCACAATCTTGTAAAAATCCCAAATGGTATCAGCAGATTGGCAGAGACAGAGGCTCCCAATTTGCCTGAAATTTTACTTAAAATTAGGAAGTAACACTCTCTCAGGAAACTACATCACCAAATTGCTCCCATTTGGAAAAAAACCATAATTATCTCAGAAATACCATTCATTTATAGGAAAAAAAATCCCTCAACTATAGCACTCTCCAGTGATGTAATTTTCTGGAGGCATATTTCAAGAATTTACAAGATATAATAGATTGTGTCCTTAAGATTTGGTCACAGAAAATTGAGGAAAATAATGAGTAAAGGATGGACAAAATACTTCTAAGGGCTTTATTTAATATATGTTTTATTAATGGTAAAAATTGATTTAAAATTCTATAAAAATGTTTAATTAAAAGTTCTATAAAAACAAATATGTTTGAGATTATGTTTTGAATCCTCATACACAGGTCCGGCAGAAGTAAGGCTTGCTTGAGTGTGGCTGGTATGGTAATACTATAGGTGTAATAATTTATAGTTTTAATTAGAACATTTCATCTAAAATGTCATATGGCGTGTTGAGTGTGATATTGTTATGTTACAGAGTTGCATGCTTATGATTTTGTAATAAAAGATTTTGTAATAAAAAAGGGGTGTTATTTGTACCAGATGATGTATAAATTGAAAAAAAATATTAGATGACAGACAGACAAACATATAACTAACTTCTCAGTTAGCAAAGTTGCTTCATTCTCTCTGGTTAATTCCAGCAGCTTGACCAATTGGTTATATTCTCGTTCTTTGACTTCAAGTAAGGCTCGTTTGCCTTCAACTTCCTTTATTACATCCTCCTTCTCTTCCATTATAGCATTAATTTTGGTTTCAATTTTCTTTAGGGAGTCATTTAGTTCTTTGAGTTCACAATCCAAGACAGCTTTTTTCTTTTCCATTTCTCTGTAAGGGATACATACATGCATATACATGTGTATATCTACAGATACATACATACATATGTACACACATACACATATTTGGCATCTTCTGAGCCCATGCTGTCCTTTCTTATTTTTATTTCCTCACCAGGCAACAGATGAGCTAGTTTTGAATTCAGTGATCTCAGAAGTGGGGCGAAGACCACAGATGAGTAGAACACAGAAGTGTCTTCACCGAGTGCCACTGAGGGCAGGGGTTTGACCAGCCTGCCTTTTCTCCCCAGATCCTGGGATTCTACTCTCATTCTGACTAGCCTCGCAGAACTGACCTGAGTTTCTCAACTTTGGTGCTGGTGGACTTGGCTTTTAAAACCACTGCTAGTGCCTACTTTTTTCACTCTTCTTTGGAGATCAGTTACCAGAGCAATCATATTATTTCTCCAGAATTTTTGTCTTCATTTATCTTTTTTTTTTTTTTTTAGTTTCTCTGAACTTTGTGAATTTATTCAGTGATTTCTGTCTCCAAATCTATCCTGAATGCTGTGTGTGTGTGGGGGGGCGTGGTATGTGGTGTGGGGGGTTACACTGTGAATAGGTGACAAAAAGTTCTTATCATTTGGGCTTCAGGCTTCTGGCAGGCTGACACACTTCTAAACCATGATATTCTACACAGCTCAAACAAATTATCCCTTGAACACTTCTGTTAAAGTCAATTGTACTTCTCTATAAAGATATGATTTATAAATAGGAAAGAGAATATTGTTCCAAAATTAAGACATAAGTGACTGTTATAAATGAAAGTAATATGTTGCACTTCTTTAACTAACTTGAAATATACAACATATACAGGGACACATGCAAATATTTCTTAAATCATAGCAGTAATCTGATGCATTCAGTGGTTAATATTCTTGTTTTAGCGTGCACATATAACTTGGGGGAAGAGTAGGCTGGGAGGGATTAAAAATAAAAATATTAAATCATACACTTTTTTGCGTGTTGTTTTTTCTATCTCTTTTCCAATTTGTACAGGAATGGATTGATGTTGAACCACTTCATCCTAGTAAAGAAATGAAACCACATTAAATTATGTAGTTTTGGGCCAGAAGCAGTTAAGATAACCAAATTAAACAGGAGAGAGGAGAGAACTACTATATGTAGAACTCTATCCATTCTGTTCTATGCAGGGTGTTTTACTTATTCTATTTAATATTCACAATGACCTTACACTATAGTTATGGTTGCTACCACTTCAAAGAGGAGGTAACTGAGTCAAAGAAATGCAGTTGGTGGTTGGCCCAGATTTCCTTTATGAAGGTATACCCGTCCATCAGAGGTTGCAGGAGTTCATGCTTGTTCTCTCCTCAATAGCTGAGCAGAACTGACTTGTTGGGGAACAGGAGATGCAAGGAAGCAGGAAAAATGTTGTGAAATCACTAACTGAAGTGGTGATATAACAGCCCATCCTCCTTGCCTCTGGGTGAAACAACCTCTGCAGTTCATGGTGGAGAGTTCTCCCTGGGATCAGGTTGATACTAAGTTTCTCTTGAAACCTTACTTGGCCCAGTTTCTTCTCCAGCTCTATCCTGCTTCCCCCACTGCCTTTATCAGATTCTCCTTAGAGCCCTCCCTCCATGAATGCTTGTCTTAAGCTCTGCTTTTAAGGAAACCTGCCTAAGGCTCATGCTCAGAGAACCTAATTTTCCCAAGTTTACACAGCTAGCAAGTGTCAAGGCCAAGATCAGAAGCTAACTTTGTCTAACACCACTTTCCACTATACTCTGTGGATTCATAGGAGGTTCAGTTTTAGCCTCAAAATCTCATGTACATGGCATGGATTATGGAAGGGTCCCTCCCACCTGAGGATCACAGTGGGCTTTGGGGCCTGGGGTAAAACATGCATGGAGGTTGCACACATTACTGCAGTGTGCACATTTCTCTCTGGGATCTTGCTCAGTCCTGGGGCAGATCCAAGGTTTGGAGGCTGAAACACTCTTTAAGAAAAAGAGTGGAAAATTACAAATGTTCAATTAGGTACAGGGCTTTGGAAGAGGTTCATGCAAGTGAGGGGCCTGAAGCTTTTAGCTTCAGTGGGTTCCTAATCCATCACTGCTCAGTTCCCAAGCTCCAGGAAGCAGCTGGGTACATCTTGGCCAATTGCTCTAAGACCCATAAGGAAAAGAAGGTCAAAGTGCATCATAATTGTCCTGTAAGCCAGCGTGTCAGATGTAATTTTTAAAATAACTCTAGGTTATTTCAATTTTTTTGAGAATTATTACACATTTTTCAAAGTAAAAGGAATTTAAATTATCTCCAAAAACATAAATACAGGTCTGTTATCACTTGCACAATGAGAGGGAAGTAGAGTGGAATCAAACAGACAAGGATAAGGTGATAAAAATACACATAAGAGTTTAGGAAATTTGGTTGCTGTTCAAGGAAGAGATTGTGTTGCTAGCGCTCATTTCTAATATTGAAAAATGCTTGGTAGAGTCTAGAGACGCTTTCTCTGGGTTAGGCCTCTAAATTACAAGGATACTACTTGAACTCTCTGCAGACTTTTGTGAATTCCCTGAGTCCCAGTTTAGTTTGATTGGCTCACTTGCAATGCTGAACATTTCAGTTTGTGTGATGATGCTCCTCCCTGTCAAATCTATGTAGTCAAACTTGACACTTGTGCGTTTTTATGTCAGTGCAGGCACAATGTCTGAATATTAATGAACTGTAAGTAGCACACCTTTAGGTTGACCTGACATTCCAACAATTCTTCTAGCTCCTTCTGCTCTTTTAGTAATTGCTTCTGCTTAGAGGTTAAATCTTCCCTTAAGTTTTTAATTTCTAATTTCTTCTGCATTATTTCTTTACGTAATTCTTCAGTGCTTTCTTTCAATAGTCTCATCTTCTTCTCCATTTCCTTTAAAAGTTGTGAAAATGATCAAGTTATTTAGAGCCTGAGCAAGCATTTGTCTACTTAAATATCAAATTAAAAACAATTTTACTCACCACTTTGATTATATTTCTGTTGAGCTTCATGAATGATTTCTTACCAAGCTAAATACAATGTATGATTTCTGACATTTTCAATAGAGGCATAACAATTGTACAGCATGTATTAAACATTTTACATTAGATTCATACTCTTTGTTATTTTTTTACTAGTGCTCTTTCTTATCCTCCTATATTGTGTTTCCTTTTTCTTTTAATTTTAAAAAATTGTTATTTATTGATCTTAGAGAAAGAGAGAGGAAACAGGGGGTGAAAGAGAGAGGAGGAGGAAAGAGAAATATCAATTTGTTGTTACATTTATTTGTGCATGCATTGGTTGATTCTTGCATGTACCCTGACTGAGCATCAAACCCACAATCTTGGTGTATCAGAGACAATGCTACAACCAGCTGAACTACCTGGTCAGGCTGCATGTTTCCTTCTTCTGAGTTTTTATTTTACACCAAAAATTGTTAGTGAAAATTTCCAGGCTATATTCTAGTAGCTTGGTGATTTGACAAAATTAGATCCAAATAATCTTTGAACATCTGACTTCTGGTTAACCTGAGTCCTGCATGAGCTTAGGGAGTTTATATTTGGAATTCAGAAACCCTTGCACTCCTAATCTCCCACTTTCTTGATTGATATTACCTCCCTCATTTCATGCACACTCTCCCCAAATACCCTCCACCCCAGACTTATAACACACCTTTGTTTCCCATGACTGATTATTTAGGAAGTATTTGACTTATGGAAGAGCAGCCTTCTTAGAAAGTCTGCTGTGTATTACTAAACTGAGTGGATGGGTCCATTTAGCTTGCTCTGGGTTTTCTGTGTATCTCCCTCCTCCACTGCTGCTGGTAGAAGGTGAAGTGGATGATCCTGTAATCCGGAACTAAACTTCAAAATGCTTTTTCCCATAAAACCTGTGTTGTAATGGTGGTTAGGTGTCCTTATATAATAGTATGTATTATATGTACTATATGTTATAATTGAATATAAACATATATAATATATATTCATATATACATAAATATAAAATAGTATTTTGCTCTATGCTAAACATTTTTTGTGTCTTGGAATTAAAATACCAACAAGATGTTTTGAATTATAACTATTCAGAAGAGGAAAGGAATGCAAAGTGTGATGATCTTTCTATTTATTCTGTATGATACACTGCAAAAATTAGACATGAAGTCCTCTTATTCCTGTAAGTCTTTGTCATTCTTCCCATTAAGAGGTTGGGCCTTATTTCTTTGTCCCTTGATTTTAGACTTGGCCATGCAATTTGCTTTGACCAATAAAATATCCCCAAAATTATTTAAGCAGAGGCTTGAAAAGGGCTTGCAGGTTGGTGTTTGTCCTCTCTTGAGTCTCCTTCCAGCATCATGTGATTTACTAGTGACATGTGCCCTAAGACCAACTAGCCTGCCAACAGGCTGACATACAAATGAAGCCATCCTAGACCACCCAGTCCCAACTGATCCAACTTAGACCAGAAGAATTCAGAACCGTAAAAAAAAAAAATAAGAAATGGTTGTTGTTTTAAGCCACTAAGTTTTGGGGTGTTTTGTTATGTAGGAATAGATAAATGATATATCTTCTTTATAAAAATTTCTTGTTATAAGCTATTCAGGAAACTATGAGGATAATAGCTATAGCAAAAATAATGTTTTAAAATGCCAACCACAAAATCCTTTTTTTTTCTAGAAACAAAGCAAATATTGTCCAATTGAACATAGCCTAAATTAGGTGCCAAATAGCTAAAGCCTGTAATAAGCACCACCTATGTTTACTCCAGAAGTTATACAGATACTCCTTTCAGCATTGTCCACAGTTAAGACTTCTGGATCTCTCAAATGTTTCAGGATATGGTCATTTCAATAAACTAGTATTTATCAAAAGGTGTGTTTGAATCCAGCTGTATTTAACAAACTCTAGGCCATCTATATAAGACTTACTCCTGGCTTAGGTATCTTCTCAAATTCCTTTGTTATGAGTTTTTTTTCTTCCATTAAGCTGCAAGAAAAAAGAAAAAGAAAAAGAAAAAGAAAAAAAAGAAGGAAGTTTGACAAAGTACAAAAGAGTTAGCTGTCTCTGCAGTTATAACTTTCTCTTCTCTTCTCCCCTTATACTTCCCATGCTTGTCTGCCAGGCCCAGCGTTCGTTCTGTATGATGGTTTCAGTGACTCCCACAGACCCGTTTAGGTGCTTCCTTCCAGTCCTCCCACAACACTGTGTACACACACCCATTAGAGCAATTACTTCATCACATAAAACTACTTGGGAGCATGACTGCCCCCTTAGACTGGCTCTTTCAAGACAGACTCCCGGACTTTTCTGCTTTACATTATTTGCAATGAGCTAATGTCTTCCTGGATTACTGCAACAGCTTCCACTGGTTCCTTCAAATAAACAGATCCTACTACCGGTAAGTCTGGGAATATGGAGCCAAAGATGCATACACACCAGGTTTTATTTTTGTGAAATGTTATTTGCAATAATGTAAATTAAAGTTCGTGTAATAAGTATCTGCCATGTGGAATTTAATATAGGTTAGTTGTCTTGGCCACAAGCTAGCGCTGAATTTTTCAGAGCTTTGAACACTTAATGGCTTTACTTTTAGAACTTGTAATTGCTCTTACTTCCAAACTTTCGATCCTACACCTCACCCATCATGCCACAAGGGGGCGGTAGTGTGCTGCCATCTTTTGGTTGCAAAGGAAAATTTGGTGTCCTTGAGTTTCAAAATGGTGACAAGAAGGTCTCCTACAAGTCAAGACTTAATAATCTTTTCTTTAAATAAATATAAAAGAATTTTTTCTTTAAACAAACATAAAATGGGTAATTCTTTAGGGCAGTTTTAACTACTTATATTACTATTGTTCATTTTTCTCTTTTTTTTAAATTAAGAAACACTTTTTTCTTTAAAAAAAGTATGACTTTATAGAGAAATACAGTTAATCCCTGAACAAAAAGGGTTTGAGCTACGCGGGCCCACTGATAAGCAAATTTTTTTCAGTAACTACTGCAAATTATTTTTCTCTTCCTCATGATTTTCTTAATAACATTTTCTTTTCTCCAGCTTATTTTGTTGTAAGAATAGAGTCTATAATATAATACAGACATATATGTAAAATGTACAACATGTGTGCTCATTGACTGTTTGCTATTTATTGGCAAGGCTTTTGGTCAACCGTAGGTTATTAGTAGTTAAGTTTTTGGGGAGTCAAAAGTTATACGCAGAGTTTTGACCATGTGGAGATCTGTGCCCCTAGCCTCCCCCCACATTGTTCAAGGGTCAGCTGTATACCATTCATAATCCCACCCTATCACACCAGTTGATCATTTTTATTTTTTAACATCTTTAATATTACTTTCATATCTTTCTAGTAAATCTAATAGATCTAATAAAGATATAATATTTAGATCTTTCATATCTAAATATTAAAGATATTTAATACCTTAATACTATAATATATGAATTAATATGTTCATATTATTGTCTTTTTAGTTCCTTTTAGTAAAATTATATCAAAACTGTATATATGATTGAACCCATTTTTGCCCAACATGTAATTAAAACATTTTCCCAATTCCACAACAGATTTCATAATTAATAACTAAATAGCTAGTTTCAAAGTTTTCTAGTGGGTGGATACACCATACATAATAAAATAATCCTAGATATTACCTATCTTTTACAAACTGATTATATGTTAGGTACATGTATTATTTCTAAACTTCATGCCCAGACTGGTGTGGCTCAGTTGGTTTGGCATTGTCCTACAAAGCGGAAGGTCACTGGTTAGATTCTTGGTCAGGGCACATGCCTGGGTTGCAGGTTTTGTCTCCAGCTGGGGCAAGTACAACAGGCAACCAATTGATGTTTCTCTCCCTCTCTTTTTCCCTCTCTTACCCCACTCTAAAAATAAATAAATAAATACTTACATACAGAAATATATTTTTTAAAAACCTTCAGAACCTTGCTAAGTGAGTTTTATCTTCATTATACAAATAAAGAAACTGAGGAGTTAAGCTGACAGTTCAGGCTGAACTGACATTCAAATCCATTTCTATCAGACTCCAGAGTGCTTTTCAGTATCAGGCTGCCTCTGGAACACATTATAATTATTTTAACATTCTATTATTTTTTAGAATGTAGATTGCTCCCAATTTTTCACTTCTATAAATAATGTAATAAGCATCTTTAGGCATAATGTCTTTTTTTTCCTTTTGAATTCTCACTTTTGCATAACATTATAGGAATTAAGAAATTTTATTGTGCACCTCTTGATATATGTTAACTCTTAACCTTTTAAACTGACATTAATATTGAAATCTGATATTTTCAGCTTTCCTGACTAAGGGGTGCTTAATAGTCAGAGCTCCTCGGGACTCATTTCTTTTCTGCAGAAAGAGAGTCTTAACTGAAACAACATCCTCAAAGGGTTTTGGATGTAAGGACTTGTGGGTGAACGGACAGTGCAGGAGACCCTGTGTGCTGCCATGTGCAGGAGGCAGGAGTCACCCTCTGGGTTAACACTAGCCTGCCAAGTGGGAGTTGCAAGAGGGTAGATTTCTTAACCAATGCAAGCAATAGCCATCTAAGAGTCAGGCTGTCCCAAGCAGGCATGGCTTCTGTGGGAGGTGATCCTGTCATTGGAGCTGTTGAAGCGTAGACTGAGTGGTCACCAGAGAAGACCAAGGTGATTGTTGCATGTGAGTCAGTATGAGAACCACTTTTGGGACCAACCGTTCTCAAAGTCTGACGTGAATCAGGACCACATAGGAAGCTTGTGAAAAATTCAAATGCCACCACTCCAGGTGGGAAGGCTCAGAAAGAAATCAGAATCATAAGGTTTATAGCTGCTTTTTAAACAAGTATCTTAGGTACTTCTCTTTCAGTTATGAGGGCTACACCGCAAAACCTGGTCTGCTGTTGGTTGTCACATGGCAGGCAGGAGAAATTTTCTTTAAGTTCAAAAGGTAAAACCTATTCCAGCTGAGTTTTTCCTTACTGCCAATCCTGATGACCTGTATCTCCCTCTGTCACATTCTAACTTTCTGCAATTCCAGATGCGTTGCTAAAATAGTTCCTGTTCCCTTCTTACTGGATCTGTTTGTTTTGGGTTGCAACTTTGTTGTCACTACTGGACTAAGAATGGAAATAATTACCACACTCTAGGTGAGCGCCAACAGGGATGCCAAGGACCAGCTATGGGAGAGTAAATAGTCACTGAGGAGAGGACCACGCTGGGACGGCCCTGAACACAAGCAGCACAAGTGTCCCCACTCTCCACGTCAGCTCCCAAGACACAGCACTGACAGTGGCCTTGTTTCACCAGCTGATTGACACTTGCCAGAATGCATCAGATTTAGCATGAGAGACTAAATTTACTTGCTTTCCAAATCATAGGAATTACTAGAAAACAAAGAATTTTTAAAAAAAGGTAAAGTGAAGGCAAGGAAAAAGTTGAAAATAATATCAGAAAATCTGTTTAGAGAAATCTCCTAGAAAGATAATGGCTTCTACTTTGTTTTAAAAATAACTTAAAGGGGCTCCAAGACTGGGGAGAAAAGACTGCGTGGTGGCCACGGCTGTGGCTGGAGAGGATAAACCAGCAGTGGAAGAGAAAATACTGCAAACTGGCTGACAGGTCGTAAAAATGATGTCTTATTTTTGTGACAAGCATCTGTAGGATTTGTAATAGAAATGAGGGCTAAAGATTTGAGGAATTTTTTACTTTTAAAAATAGTCAAAGTTTTGGGAAGGAAGATGACATTCATTTTTGATAGCTCTGGACTTAATCAAAAGGGCAACTTCAATATTCATGTCATTTTTCTCCCTTGGTCTTACATGATGGTAACATTAATTCAGCTTTAATGATTACAAAGCATTTTTTTTTTTTTTTTGGCCATTCTCTCCTGATACGCAGGATGTCTGGCTGTGGTAAAATTGATCATTCAGTAAGCATGCTTCCTATGAACAGGAAAGCAAATGAGTAGTGTTCTAATACTGCATCTTCTTGAACTGTCCCTGAGTGTGCCATTGGTCTGCAAATGTGCCCACCCAGTCTGCCCTGTGTAAGCACGTTCTCTGTTATCTGTGTGTAAAGGGAGCTTAATTGCTTGGAAAGCGATGTGCTCTCTGTGGACAAGAAGTTCCTGAGGATTTTCTTGACAAGCCAAACTTATTGTTACCAGAAGAACACAAGGTAGCAAGTAGAGGAAATGGTGAATATGTATGATATTATGAAGGCAGAAATGGGTGGTGGCAGTATAATGAACATACTAGTGGAGAGCTGGAAGATGTTTTTTCCTAAGGTAAAAGGAGCACTGGAATGTTAATGGCTAGATTTCTGTATGTTGCTGATCTTGAAAATATGGTTTAATATAGGCAAAATGAACATGGACCTTGCAGGAAGATTAAGTGGGATATACCAAAGAAGGGAGTAGCTGGACCTAGGCTGGACTGTGATGTTAATACCATAAACCTAGCAAGGGAGAGTTCTGCCGATGGAGTGGACAGTGTATCGGCACAGAGAGGAGCCTCTGTTTAGCCTCTGCTGTCTTCTTCTCTAAGGCCCCTGAAGCCAATAGATGGTCAGTTAACAAACTCTGCAGCATCATCCACTGATGCAGGCCCTTCTCTGGAAGACTCTTTTTCTCATTTACAACTCAGGAGATACACCTTGGCTGCAAGGAGTCATGGGGGAAGAAGAAGATTGTGAATTACTGTCTTCAGGAAGGGTACCAGCACCAGGCACCTCCATTGAAGAAACTGAATCAGGTGCCAGTAGTGATAGTGAGGGTTCATCAGCACCTGTTGCACAACACTCCTTGACCCAACAGAGACTTTCGGTTCCTAATGCAAACCAGACAGTATCTGATCAATCAGATCAATCAGGAACTGATGGATCACTAGCAGGGGATGGAACCAGTACTACTGTCAGATCCAGAGGGCCTGATGGACAGTCACAGTAGCTGAAGCTTAAATTAAAAAAATCTTTAGCTCCTTGTTCAACATTAAAATGGTTACCTATAGATTTCTACCCACATAACATTATATTCATCCCTAAGAGTACATTTTTGGGTAGTTGGGGTGGGAAGAGGGGTAGGAACGATAGACCTTTAATTAAAATGTTTAACATGTCTTTGTTGAGAAATTTATTTAATATAAGGAACTTGGATGTTAATAGTTGAGATTTGTTTAGTAGTAACCCAGTTTTCTTGAGGTCTGTTTATTTTATCATTTTAAAACTTCTTCAATTCTTTTGGCCAGCATGTGTATATTATCTGTGCATTAATGGTCCCATCTGACCTTTACGTTTTGCCTTAATTTTCTGCATGGGTTGACATAAAACCATTACTAAAATTTGGCACCTATGAGATGTTTGGTATCAGTTTTAACAGGAAGTTTAATGTGAGAATACATGTGAATTAGGGAGGTTAAAATAGACAAAAACTATTTAATAGTAAAGTTACTGAAGTGGAAATGTAAGGAAAACACCTGATAACATATTTTTCATAATCTTGTCTATAATACATTTTATGGTATTTCCATGGGCTTTGCTGTCTAGTCCTTGTAGTCTGAAGTTTCTCTTGATCCATAGTTTTCTTTTTGATTATAAAATTTATAATTTAATAAATGCTAGAGTTTATTAAAAAATAAATTATAAACAACATTTATTTACTTCATTATTTATTTATAATGAATTTATTTAACTTATTTAAGTAGGTTATATATTATTTTTTGAATTGCATGTTTATCAAGAGGACATCAATAAATATTAATCCCCAAACCAAAACTATATAACAGATTTAATTATTAACTAACCACATATTTAAACCTACCATTAGTATTTATTAAATAATTTATATTATGTGAAAACATGAGAAAGTCAACCAAATTATAGAGTAAAATCCTTTCTCTATAGTATGTTTGAGCAATATATTATTCTAAGTTTTTGCCAGTGATTCAGAAGTTCCTACAGATGTTGGGGTGGAGGAGTGCTAGTTATTTGGGTTTCTATTATTTAGACCCTGAATAAAATGAGGGCTTGTGGTGCTGATGTGAAAAATATCATCTGTATATTTGGATGAATAGTCTCTCACTGGCTTAGTTTCTTTGTTTTTATGTGGGGATGGAAATATCTACTTTTTTCATGGGAAAAGAGAATTGAGTGAATTTGTTTCAGTACCATATAATCGTAATTAAGCCAATGAAATATGCAGCCTATTATTTTTTCCTGAGTTTTTTGGTATCACCATTATTTTTATGCAAATGCATTTGTGACTTCTTCAGCTGTTAGTATTTGAGAATGCAAAGGAGCCTGCTCAAGCTAAAGTATCATGCGTTACAAATCCAAAAAGAATACACACTAAACATTTTTGCAAATGTGCATTTTGAATATTCTTGTTCACTGTTGGTCAGTATTCACACTCCCCTCCCTATCCAAGTAACTCAATAAACAATTTGTCTGTCTATACCTAAAAGGCAAGAGTTCTGGTTTTCCCCCCACACCCCTTGGCAGGAATACTTGGAAATTTTAAACAACTTAAATATCAACTGACTTATGTTCTTCTTACCCTTTCATGGAAATGTCAAGCATTCATATTTTCAATACTAATGAACAACCACCAATTGTTTTAATTTCATTATTTTCTCAACTGAAAGAGTGCTTACAGAGCACAGAAATAACTAGGCTTTCTTTTTATAGATCTCACTGGTGAGCCTCAAAAAAGTTAGATTGAAAGACAAAAAAAGAACTCATATTTTTTATTCCTGAATATGATTTTCCTGATTAAACTAGCCTTCTTTATCCCCCCTAGCTGAAAAAATAGGTCGTAAAGAGAAGATGCAAAACTCAGGACTTGCAAGGTCCCCAGAAGGTCGCTCAAGTCATCTGCTTGTCCATCAGCAGGACTGAATTACATTCCTTTGGTCAGAAATCTACCTACTCTTTTTTAAAAAGTGTTCTTCAATTACAGTTATCCCAGTTTTTCCTCTGTTGCTCTTCCCTGCGCTCCCCCTCCCAGTCAGTCCCCATCCTGTTGCCCATTACCATGGGTCCTTTATACCTGTTCCTTAACTAGACCCTTCTCCTTCTTTCCCCCATTTTCCTCCTCTCCCCTCCCCTCTGGTCACGGTCAGTTTGTTCCTTATTTCCATGTCTCTGGTTCTATTTTGTTCATTTGTTTTTTTCATTAGGTTCTGTTTATAGGTGAGATCATATGGTATTTGTCTTTTGCCCTCTGGCTTATTTCACTTAGCATAATGCCCTCCAGTTTCATCAATGCTGTCGCAAAGGGTAGAAGTTCCTTTTTTCTTTTTACTGTATAGTATTCCGTACCACAGTTTTTTGATCCATTCATTTATTGATGGGCACTTAGGCTGTTTCCAGCTCTTGGCTATTGTAAATAACACTGCTGTGAACACTGGAGTGCATAGGTTCTTTTGAATTGGTATTTCAGGATTCTTAGGATATAATCCCAGCAGTGAGATCACTGGATCAAAAAGCAATTACATCTTTAGTTTTTTTGAGGACATTCCATACTGTTTTCCACAGTGGCTGCAACAGTCTGTATTCCCACCAACAGTACACTAGGATTCCCTATTTAACACATCCATTCCAGCACTTGTGGTGTGTTGATTTGTTAATGATGGCCATTCTGACTGGTGTGAAGTGGTACCTCATTGTGGTTTTAATTTGCATCTCTCTGATGGCTAGTAATGTTGAGCATCTTTTCATATGGCAATGGCCCTCTATATGTCCTCCTTGGAGAAATGTCTTTTTATGTCCTTTGCCATTTTTTAATTATATTGTCTTTCTGGTGTGTGAGTTCTTTCTATATTTTGGGGATCAAACCCTTGTCCGAGTTACCATTGGCAAATATGTTTTCCCTAACGGTTGATTCCCTTTTCATTTTGATGATGGTTTCTTTAGCCATGCAGAAGCTTTTTAATTTGATGTAGTCTCATTTGTTTATTTTTTCCTTTATATCCCTTGCCCAAGGAGATATATCAGCGAAGATATTGCTGCATGGGATATCTCACATTTTACTCCTTATGTTTTCCTCTAGGACTTTCATGGTGTCACAGCTTACATTTAAGTCTTGTGTTCATCTTGAATTTATTCTGCTGTATGGTGTAAGTTGGTGGTCTAGTTTTATTTTTTTGCATGTACCTGTCCAGCTCTCCTAGCTTCATTTATTGAAGAGGCTATTTTTACTCCATTTTTTGCTCCTGCCCCCTTTGTTGAATACTAGTTGACTATAGAGACCATGGGTTTATTTCTGGGCTCTCTATTCTGTTCCATTGATCTGTGTGTCTGTTCTTATGCCAGTACCAGATGGTTTTGATTACAGTGGCCTTGTACTATACGTTGATGTCAGGTATTGTGATCTCTCCTACTTTGTTCTTCTTTCTCAAAATAGCTGCTGTTATTCGGGGTTGTTTTTGGTTCCATATAAATTTTTGAAATATTTTTTCCTATATCTGTGAAATATGTCATTGGTATTTTGATAGTGTTGAATCTATACATTGCTTTGGGTAGTACGGACATTTTAATGATATTAATTCTTCCAATCTATGAACACCGTATATGATTCCACTTATTTATATCTTCCTTAATTTATTTCTTCTGTATTGTATAGTTTTCTGAGTACAGGTCTTTTACCTCTTTGGTTAAGTTTATTTCCAGATACTTTATTTTTCTTGTTGCTACAGTAAATAGGATTTTTTTTCCTAGTTATTGTTTCTGGTATTTCATTGTTGATGTATAAAAACACTTTCAATTTCTGGATATCGACTTTGTATCCCACTGTTTTGCCAAATTTATTTATTAGGTCGAGTAGTTTTTTGTTGGAGCCTATGGGGTTTTCTATGTATACTCATGTCATCTGCAAACAATGACAGTTTTACTTCCTCCTTTTGAATCTTGATGCCTTTCATTTCTTTTTCTTGTCTGATCACTGTGGCTAGAACTTCCAATACTATTTTGAATAGAAGTGGTGAAAGCAGACACCTTTGTCTTTTTCCTGACTTTAGGGGAAGGATTTTAGTTTTTGCCCATTGAGTACAATATTGGCTGTAGGTTTTTCATATGTGGCCTTTATTATGTTGAGGTATGCTCCCTTTATTCCCATTTTGGTGAGTGTTTTGATCATTGATGGGTGCCGTACTTTATCAAATGCTTTTTAGCATCTATTGATATGATTATGCCATTTTTGACTTTCATTTTGTTTATATGGTGTATCATGTTTATTGATTTGTAAATATTGTACCATCCTTACATCCCTACTCTTAAAAATAACCAGAGAAATTTCTGCAACCTTAAATGGCAACAATTCTAGGAAAAATGGTTTGGTTTTCTCTCCAGTACCCAGGCACAGCACACAGCACATCACAACACAAAACCTGGATTACACTCATTTTGAAATTCATCTAAATACTGTGAACTGCTGAACAAGCTCTCCCACTGGCTTGTTCTCACAGGAGGAATGTAAGTAAAGATTTAGGAAATAACATTTGTCTTCTAGCAATATATTTCTGCTTTAGTTCACTGAGTGACATACTGTAGATTTGGTTAAGTAAATATGTCTTCCAAAAGGATGTAATTTTTTTTCTTGACCTTAAGGAATAGTTTAGTAATAGGAGAATAAAGTTGACTCTGTGGTCCGAGTTCTGATATTAGAATAGAGTTAGCCAGATATGACCCTCAACTCACTAGTCTCATTTGGAAAGTGCATCTGGGGCACTTGCCATGCAGACATGTGTACTGGTACCGCAAAAAGGATGAGGACCACACTGTCAGGGCCACAGAGGTCCAGAGTGTGTGCTAAGTCCTTGTTCTGTGCAGTGTGTTCTTTGGCTGTCGCTCCCAATGCTCTCGGCTTTCCTGACACATGGAAAACATAGCAATGAGCTCCTTTTCCCAAAAGCATCTCCCTGTCACCTGAGGTTTTTTTCTACAAGCTGTGTAAAGTTGTTGTTAGTGATAGCTGTTCTATAGAATCAAGGAAAGAAATAGGCTTGTAATCATTTAAACATTGCTATGTCATACTCATTGTACCTAAAATGCCTAATATAGTCTAATTTTTAAAATTTTATTTATGCAGAAAATGTTTGGCTCTTGTCTGTCTTCAGTGTGCTTGAGAGAAACATGTACTTACCTATTCAACCTGTACTGATTATGGAACTCTCTTTCCTTCACTGCATTATATTCATTTTGATACTTGAGAAGTTGTTCTCTCATTTTGGAGACCTCGGTGGAGAACGCCTCTGGAAAATTATCAGCTTGCTGCAGGTGGAACTGCTGCTGTTGTATTTGCTCAGTGAAATATTTGGCATTCTGGAGCAGTTGGACCTCTGATTCCTGTGTGCTATGTTCCACGAGAACAGAGATTCACATAATGAGTATATACAGGGCCTGCTTCCTTTTTTAAAGGAGGTGGACAAAGTGGTTAGGGTTCCAGTCAGAACACAAATGGTAATTTAGCCACATGGACTTGAAATACAGTGTCAGCAGAAGAGAATTTAATGACTCTTGTAACGTAGTTTCTATGGAAAACTAATTCAGTTTCAGTTCAACATTTCTAGCCTATAGCAGCCCTGCTACAGTTCTGGCATAAAGAGTGAAGAGTCTACTTCCTAAGGCCTTTCCCACCCACCAGGCACTGGCAATGGAAGAGAGTGGTGGGTGTTTGTAATAACAAAAGTGAGAACTAAAAGGTCAAGAGGAGTTAGAATGTGGGGAGCAGAAGGAGAATAAGAGTTTTGCAACAGAAGTGGGAAGTAGGAAGAAATAATGCCATAGTCTTGGTCCTGCATTGTTATCTGTCACTGGGGCTTTCAATGGAGACATCATGCAAGGCTATGGAACAGGAGGTGGGGGAAAAGAAAGACAGAAGCTTAGGAGTAGTAAGGAACAGTGACAGAACAGAATTTTCTCTCCTCTCTTCACACTTCTTTCCCTTGATTCCCAATGGTTGATAGCAGGTGCTTAGGAAACCTTGTTGAATTATTCTGTAGAAGCCTATTCTTTTGACATGCTGCTGACTGGGACTGGGCTAAGGTGAGTAGCCTAGGTTAGGACAAAGCAGTGAGAAGTAAAATCTGAAGTGTAAGAAGATGTAGGCTGGGATTGTCATAAGACCTACACCTCTGAGTGGTGAAGAGAGGTGGGGAGAAATACCCTCCAGGAGTGTCCTGTAGCAGATAATGTCAGTGTCCCACCAAAATCCCCTTGGCATGCGTGTGTGTGTGTGTGTGTGTGTGTGTTAACCATTTGGTAATATATATATGGTCATATATATATGGTGTGTTAACCATTTCGTAATATATATATGGTTATATATATATATATATATATATATATATATATATATATATCAGCAATACCTGTGTGCTTCTGTCTGAGAGCTTCTCTGGCAATAGGAACTTGCTTGGCTTTTCAAAGGGCAAGATAGATGTGCCAGGAACTCATCTTTCTAGAAGCAATCCTTAATCAAAGAGGGATGGACAAATACCACAGTTTCGTCGTCCATCAGTGGGAAAGTTCTGTCATGTGTTCTCTATACAGTCACACACAGTGTCCTCAGTGAGACTGATCCCCAGTGCCTCTAGTATTAATCTGAAAAGTAACACATCCCCAGCTGGATTCCTCCCAACCCAGTCTAAATTCTCCACTCTCTCATGTTAATTTCTGTTATCACTTCTCAAACTCCTTGAGCTCACATGGATTGGAAGAATTAATATCATCAAAATGTCCATACTACCCAAAGCAATTTATAGATTCAACGCAATCCCTATTAAGATACCAATGACATATTTCACAGAAATAGAACAGACATTTCAAAAATTTATATGGAACCATAAACGACCCCGAATAGCTGCAGCAATTTTGAGAAAGAAACACAAAGTAGGAGGGATCACAATACCGGACATCAAACTCTACTACAAAGCCACTATACTCAAAACAATCTGGTACTAGCACAAGAACAGACCCATAGACCAGTGGAACAGAATAGAAAGCCCAGAAATAAGCCCAGGTCTCTATGGGCATCTAATATTTGACAAAGAGGGCAGAAGCATAAAATGGAGCAATAATAGCCTCTTCAACAAATGGTGTTGGGAGAGGTGGACGGCTACATGCAAAAAAATTGAAATTGGATCATCAGCTGATACCATACACAAAAATAAACTCAAGATGGATCAAAGACTTAAATATAAGTCGCAACACCATCAAAGTCCTAGAGGACAACATTGGCAGGAAACTCTGATATCCCACGCAGCAATTTTTTCACTGATATGTCTCTTAAAGCAAGGGACATAAAGGAAAGAATAAACAAGTAGGACCTCATCAAAATAAGAAGTTTCTGCACAGCTAAAGAAAACATCAGCAAAATGAAAAGGGAGCCAACCGTATGGGAAAATATATTTGCTAATGATACATCAGATAGAGGTTTGATCTCCAAGATATATAAAGAACTCACTCGACTCCACTCCAAGAAGACAAACGATCCAATCAAAAAATGGGCAAAGGACCTGGGCAGACGCTTTTCCAAGGAGGAGATACAGAGGGCCCAGAGGCATTTGAAAGGATGCTCAGCATCACTAGCCTTCAGAGAAATGGAGATCAAAACCACCATGAGGTACCACCTCACACTGGTCAGAATGGCCATCATAAACAGATCAACAAACAACAGGTGCTGGCGAGGCTGTGGAGAAAAGGGAACCCTACTACATTGTTGGTGGGACTGCAGACTGGTGCAGTCACTGTGGAAAGCAGTGTGGAATTTCCTCAAAAAGCTGAAAATGGAACTGCCTTTTGATCCAGTGATTCCCCTGCTGGGACTATACCCTAAGAACACCAAAACACCAATACAAAAGAACCTATGCACCCCAATGTTCATAGCAGCACAATTCACAATAGCCAAGTGTTGGAAGCAACCTAAATGCCCATCAGGAGATGATTGGATCAAAAATTATGATACATATACACAATGGAATACTACACAGCAGAAAGAAAAAAAGAACTACTAAACTTTGCGACAGCATGGATAGAACTGGAGAGCATTATGCTAAGCGAAATAAGCCAGGGGGCGAAAGACAAATACCATATGATCTCACCTATAAGTGGAACCTAACCAACAATACAAAGATGCAAGGAAAATAAGACCAGCAACACTGAAAGGAAAAGAAATCAACAGAGGCAAGAGGGAAGGGGGGGCGGGGTCAAGGAAGGGAAGGGGAAAGTCAAGGAACATATAGCAAGGACTCATGGACAAAACCAAAGGGGAAGAGCTGAGGGAGGGAAGGAGGGAGGGGTCAAGGGAAAGTGGTGGGGGGTTGGCAGAGACAAATGTATTTGAAAAAATAAATTAAAATAAAATTAAAAACAAAAAAAAACAAAACCCCAAAATACCTTCTTGAGCTCAAATCCTTGCCTCACAGTCTGCTTGTAGGGGGAATGCAAAATAAGATAGGCCCCTCACAAGTGAGAAATAGAAATATGATCAAAGATGTCTCTACATCAGTAAACAGCATACCTTCTAACAGTATCATGCAGCAAGGTGTACTTGGCTTTTAGTTCTGCCACTCTGGTTCCAGCAATTTTTCCCATAGCATGTAACTAGCAAAGAGAACACAAGATCACTATTAGCCATCACTCTCTTTATGTTTTAAGTAGAGACAACATGGATGTTTGGGTACCTTATAAAATCTTTCATCTAAACATTAGAGAGGAAACTGGATGTTTGGAGAAAATATTTCTAGTTCTATAGTGCCTCCAGGGAGCTGTGTGTCCCTGGGCAAGTCATTTCCTCCCTAAATGAAGACTGTGATTTCTTCATCTGTAAATTGAGGGGATGAATGGAATTAAATTCCTCCAATTCTAAAAAACATATTTCTAGGTTTAACTAACAACCTGAATAATGTAGATTACTAGCATGGCTATTTGTATGTTGAGAGACCTAATCATTATTGAGCATCTATTATGAGCAAGTGCTGTACATCAGTTATTCTCAAAAATGTTTTGTGAAGTAGTTATTATATCCATTTTTAAACTGAACTTTAGAAAAGATAAGTAAATTGTTCAAAGTTACAGACTTAGTTAAAGGCAGAATCAGGAATGAAACCTAAGTGGTTCAGCTCCAAAAATCCATGTTCACTCACTTGTACAATGATATTATGTCTCTGTTGTCAAAGAAACATGAAATTTATCTGGTACATAAAGCAATATTATTTATTCCCTTTTCATTTCTGATAAAAGGACTTTTGATTTACTCTCTTAAGTCTGTGATAAGTAGTTAATAGACATCATAACACAACATTAAACACTGAAGTATTACCATAATTCAATGAGCATTTGTATTAGGTTTGATTTTAACTGACAGAGTATCAAAAGATAGAACTAAAGAAAAAGTTTGTGTTTTTCAATGCCATGTTGTTGTTATCTCCAAAATGTTTCTTGCATCTATACATAGTCCTCTCCATTCCCCGACCCCACTAGCTGCACAGTCTGACGGGTGGACAACTGCAAAACCTCCACGGTCCTCCTCTCCCCACCACTGTTTCCTCCCAGGCCCCTGTCCATCTCCTATTCATGGGGCCCTTTTGAAAAATCAAACAAAGTCTTGTTATGCTGGATGATGAAACTCTTTGAGTGGAATAGAATTCAAGATCCTTGAAATGAATCTTGAGGTCCTGCATGACTCTGTCACCCTCCCAACCTCTTTCTCAACACCCTCTTCAGGCTCATAGTGCTCCAACCATAGAGTTGCCTTTTATTTCCATAAATGCATGAATCTCTTTCCCACCCCAGGGCTTCTTTACTAGCCAGTCCTCCCTTTACCCCGACTTCACTCCAACTCTCCTTCAAACCTCAGCTTAAATATCAATCCATAAAACCACCTTCTCTGACTTCTAAATTTTAGATCTCCATATACAGCACCCACCCCCCCTGAAATCTGTTTTTTATATTAAAATATGCAGTGATAAATGCATGTGATTTTTTAAAAATGTTATTCCCTAACTAATAAGTAAACACCATGAAGACCAGGTTACCTTGCTCTTCACTCCATCATTAGCAGTGGAACCGCAAGGCGCAGTGTAGGCACTTGGCAAATGTTTGCCAAGGGAGGAAATGAATGAATGTAACTGATAACATGCAAAGGTTTGAGTCTACACAGCAGGGTTTCATGGTGTCTCTATCTAAATCAGAGTAGAAAAACATTGTTCGCTGTGCTGTAAAACCATTACTTCTTTGTGGAAGTGTTAGGGATCTTTCACGGGGTCCCTACAAGCATGGGCTCCAATCCCCACAACGCTTATTTTTAATATATGGGTGAAATATGTTAAACAGGATTTTTGAAACCAGTAGACATGGTTCTACTACTCGCCATATGAAATATCTTTAAATGCATTCATATGTTACTCTAAATATAATTTATATGTAACTTTTTAAATGTTGAGCTCCTGTTAGTAGGTTGACCTAATGTTATATTTTTTAGGTATTTAATTAAGCACATTTTTTTGGTTCTGCAGGTCTCTTTCTGTATTTTTGAGCCAATATATAATTTATTTAAGGTCTCAAATATTTTCATTGATTCCTGAAAAGGGAGTGGACTGTAGGCACTATGCCTTTAAAGTCTAATAGGTTAAAAAAAAATAAAGCTTTGTATATGGGCATTCTTACTGAAGAAAAGTTACTGGGAAAAGGTTATGAAAAAGTAAGTGAAAGAGTGTGTGTTTGTACATGTACGTGTGTACTTTGAAAGCCATGTGGGGGCCAACCTTGTAACTAGCCCACAGGCTAGCTACAGGACATAAGCTATGGGTAAGATAATTATGGAATCAATGTTTAAAAACACATACAGTACATAATTTTGTTTTGAAGATGAAAAAGCCATTATCTCCCACCTACTGCTCCACATGACAGAAACAGAAGTGAATATGACATAGGTCCTGCCTTAAGGTAGCTCGCAGGTTGAGGAGATACACACAAAAGAAATGACACAACACTTAAACTATGTTCAGTAGTTTTATGTTAGTAAATAACTATATTTGGCATTTTACAATTTTCTCCATATTGTGAGTTAAAGCAAATAAGTAAAATTATAAGTTATAGACCACTTCTAGGGCAGAACTTCCAGAATGGTTGTGTGAAGAGCTTAACGAATCCTCTACCTCCAAAGAACATTGATTAAACTGGTTGAAGTGATCTAAGACAAACATTTATAGTTTCTAAAAATTGACCCAAGGATGTGCAAAGAGTTGAGCAGCATTTATTCAACAAAATGTACTGAAACTCAGTAAGAATGGTGGAAGACCATGGCATTTGAACCATGAGTTGTATATATCACCCCTAGCTCCATGCTGTGGAAGAACTATTCTGGGCAGCTTTGGTAGCCAGTGAAGAACCCACATCCCTTACCTTCCTATTGCTGAAGATCCAGTTCAGGCGGATGGGGCAGCCCCAGAAAACTGCTGGACTCATTCTCCCCACCCCCAGCTCTGTGTTGTGAGAGAGCTTAACCAGAGGGATAGCTGCAACTGTTCAATAGTGCCCATTGCCACACCCCAAGCTCCTGCTTTATAGAAAGGCTCTGAGTGAGGCAACCCAAGAAGATTAGAGTCCCCTCTCCCTCACAGCTCATGTTGATCAAGGTGGGGCTGAGCAAGCTGTGAACACTGGCAGCGCTTCCTAAGGATGCTCCCTTTTTGGAATAGAGTATAGAAAGCCATGCCCCAGGGCATTGTCAGAAAAAATAGATATCACAAAGATTAATAGCAAGTGGAGGCTAATTGCTTACTGATTCCATGAGGCAGACAAACAGAAGTTTAATTAATATATTGGTGTCTAAGACAGCCAAAGAGGGCCCTGCTCACACCATCGTTGGTACTGGTGGTCCAGGTGGCTGTGGAAAAGCTCAAAGCTGTGACCATGCAGGAATGACCACGGAGAGGGAGCTTCCAAAGTATCAGTCCCTGAGCTAAAGGCTTAGTAGATAGGTAGAATCCCTGAACTCTAAAAGTGGACCCCAAGCCACATACAGACTTAGCCGAAAAGGATGAAAATATTACTGGCTTAGGGGACTTAAGTACAATCTCTGACCTATCGGTGGCTGACACGAAGCTATGCTGACAGGTGCAATCACCAGGAAGCTGACTTAAAAATAAAAACAAGGAAGGACTATCTAAGCAGAGACGTCAGAGGCTGAACACTCTGGGGGAAATGTACTTCGCAGAATTAGAGCAGTCAAGTCATTGAACAAATTAACATATGAACAACCATAACAACACAAAACAGCAACAATGAAAAGCCTGGGCAGGATCCAGAATTGCTACAATGTGTCATTTAAAATGTCCTATTTTCAACAAAGAAATTATGAGACATGAAGTAGCAGGGAAAAGGCAGAAACTGCTTTGGGGGTACAGGTATTGGACCTAATAAACAGTTCACACAACTTTAATAAATATATTCAAAGTATGAAAGGAAATCATATATAAAGAATTAAAAGAGAGTATGATAACAATTGATCAAATAGAGACTATCATTAAGGCATATAGGAGGGTAAGAACTAAGATGTCAAAATGATGTTCTTTGGATAGTAAAAACGCATGGCTTTTATATTTTTATTTTTGTTTATCTGTATTTCCTAACTTTCTCTGACACATATTTAGTGCTTTTAATGATACAAGTCTATTGAAATATGCCTGAAAACTACGAGGCTTGAAAACAATAGGGATTCGCAGCAGAATTTTAAATGGGAGAGAACTGTGATCAGGTCCTACTGAAAAGTCAGATCCTCGCTCAGACTTAGTGAAAACATTTTCCTTGAGTTGCATCTCCTCTCAAATGGTAATAGTCTGAAGCCTGGTGGGAGGCCGGCCAAAGATGCTTGTTTGCAAGTTTTATGACCACAAGACAAGTAGGAAGATGGAGAGGTTTCCTTTCCTATTTGTTCTTTTCATCACTCCACTGCCTTTGGTGCCTAAGAAACTGCAAAGAAAGCTTGGCAGGGCAAACATCTGGTAGGTCTTTGTAGTTTCTACATGAACTGGAAAAGGTTAAGTCATGGATGTTCAGAAAGAGCATTGATAAGCTATCTTTTATTTGATTTATTCTACTAAAAAATAAACTCTCAAAAAAAAAAAGACCAAACACTGAAGAATGGATTTTACCCTCCTTAAAAATAAAAATCATAATCTAGAATTTAATATTTATAAAACACTGACATTTCTGTGAAATTGTAAATTGTCTCTTTAAGCAGGTCTACCTCTGGTTAGAAACTTCAGAATCAATTCTAGTAGATGAAATGCTTCATGCATAAGCATAACATGGAAAAAAATCTTTGCATTTTTCACACCGCATGATACAAATGGGTACCAAGTTTGTCATGTTTTAAAAATGTAGAATCTAAGAAATAGAGCATAAAGAACAATCTTATATTGTCAAAGATTATACACAGTGAAAGGTTAGATATAATGTCATAAGTTCCTAAATATGATTTCACAATAGACACTTGTGTTACTGAATTGCCTTGTTGGTAACTGAGACTGGAAAGAAACATTTACTCTAGAGCTAAAAGTTTAACAAGAGTTCATGATTCATAGATGATGTAACAATATGGAAAACATTTCAAAAATTGAAGTTCTAGGACATTCCAAGGAGAGTAAGGGCTCAGGAAGAGCTCAAAGGGGACTTATCTGGGCGGGGGTTAGTCAGCATAAGGGAAAAATTAGGTCTTCCCATCAGTGTCTTCAGGGCAACCGATGTGGCTGTGATTACTAACCTACTCTATTCTGGTTGCCTCCTTTGACGTTTCCTAGTGGTTTAGTCTCATTTTGAGAAATACCTGCCATGTTTTGGGAGGTGGCATAAACTTGAAATCCTTATCATCCTCATCTCCCTCACCCTCACCCCCATCCTTTCACTGCTGGAAATATACAACAAGGCCATTTGCAGTAGTTCCCAAATACAATTGATCTCTCAACAATGATTAATCACTCCTTTTGTTTGACTTATCCCCTTAGCAATTATATGAAGCCTTAGTTTCCCCGCACACTTAACTCAATCACCAAACAAATATAGGCTACCTAAACTCATCCCCCACATCAATGGATCCATTTATCTACACCCACATATCTACCCTTTACTTCTTTCACCAAATCTCAAAAACAAAGCCTTCGTTTCCTTCTGATTGGGACCAACTCATCCACCCATGCTCTCAACTATGTACTCTTCTACCTGTTCTTAGACGTTAAATTGTCAGTTATACCTTCTCTCCTTTCTAATCTCTTCTTCTCCCCCTTTCATGGCTCAGCATATAGTAGTCAAGTATATCACAAATGGATTTGGTTTAAATTCCAGCTCTGCTACTTTTAACTATGTAACTTGAAGTAATTGAATTAATCTGTGTCTCAGTTTCTTCAGCTGTAAAAGAGACAAAAATAGCCCCACTTCATTAGACTGTGTTGAACACTGAATGGCTTAGTATATGTAAGGCATACACTAAGTGTATTATCTAGTACACAAGTAAGGGCTTAATCAGTGTTAATTATTGTATTATTATTATTACCATTAACATTATCCTCAGTCTATAAATAGGCTCAAGTTTTTCTCATAAAGAAAAAAGACAAAACCCACCTTGGATGCTATGCTCCCATCTAGTCATTCCTTTCTTTATCTCCTTCACTTTCATTTCAGTTTTTGTCAAAAAGAGTAGTCTCTGCTCTATGTCTCCACTCCCTTATCTTCCAGTTACTCAACAGTCCATAGTGACCAGACTACCAGTACATCACCAAATCAGTAAAATAGCAAATGACTTCCTCATATGTCTGTCTGATTTTGATATATTTTTCTTTATCACTGTTTTTCAGTAATTTATTTATGATATGTTGTGGCGTGGTTTTCTTTGACTTTAGATTTGCTCAGTTTTGGATCTATGGGTTTATAGTTTTCAACAAATTTGGAAATTTTGTGTTATTTCTTTAAATATTTTACTATCCCCCTCTCCTTTCCTTCTGTAACTCTAATTACTTATATGTTTGGCCACATAGTGTCCACAGACGGTATATTCATTTTTATCTTCTAGCCTTTTTTCTTTGTTTCATTTTGGATAGTTCCTGTTGTCATAGCATAAAGCCCACTAATCTCTTCTTCTTTAGTGTCTAATCTGCTGTTAATCCCATCCAGTGAATTTTTCATCTCAGCTACTGTACTTTTCACCTTTGGATGTTTGATCTGGGTCTTTTTTATAATTTTTTCTTCTCTCATTATGCTCATGCTTTCCTACACCTTTTTTCCAACATTCAAAATATGTACAATAACTGTTCTAATGTTTTTGTCTACTAATTATATTTCTGTGTCGCCTCTGTGAAGTCATTTTTTCCCTCATTATATGTCATATGTTTCTGCTTCTTTGCATCCCTAGTGATTTTTGATTGGATGCCACACATTGTGAATTTTACACAGTTAAGAGACAAAATTTTTTCGGTGTTCCCTTACATATTTTTGGGGTTTGTGAGTCATTTAAGTTATTGTTAATTTAACAAACTGTTGGAAACAGTTTGGTTCTTTCAAGACATGTTTTCAACTCACCCACCCATGATCTGAAATATACACTCTCCTTTTAAATATATAATCTTTTGTCTAGTGCTAATTTGGCCTGATTACTGAGTCAATTCCCTTCTATTCAGAGCCCATGTATTAGGAGGTCTTTTTATTCTGTTTGATGGGAACATGAAATTCTTGGCCCTGTGTGAGCTCTAGGTATCCCACACCCTCCTTTCTGGGAATTCTTTTCCCAGACTCAGAAGTATCCTCGCAAGTGTGTACTGATCAGTACTCTTCTGCAGATCTCCGGAGCACTCTCTCTGAAACTCTCTCCTCTCCTAACCTATGTATTTTGCCAACTTGGCCTCCCTGAACCCCAAACTCTGTCTTCTCAAAGCAGCAAGATCTGGCTCTGTGTTCCCCTCTCTATCAGAGCACTGGAAACTCTCTAAATAGTAAGCTGGGCAATTATGGGCTTCACTTCATTTATTGCCTTACTCCCAGGATCATTGTCTTGTGCTATCTGTTGTCCCACATCTGAAAACCATTGTTTCATATCATTTGATCAATTTTTAGTTATTTAAGGCAGAAGGATATATCTGGTTCCTTTTGCTCTACTTGGCTAGAAGTGGAGCCCCAGTGAACTCTTAATTACTACATTCAAATTATATTTCTTTGTCTTTACTGTACTTGGTAATTTTATGATATTTATTACAATCGACTCATTTACAGTTCATTATTCTTGGAATTTGCTCCTCCTCTGTTTCCTGTGTCTTATGGTCTCATGGTTCTTAGCTTATTCTTCTGTTTTCTTCTTTGGTCCTCCCATTAAAAGTTGGTGTCACCATGGCTTAGTCTTTACCTTTTTTCTCTTTTTAAATTACTTGCTTTCTTAGTGTGTCTTACTCTCATAGTCTGAACTGTCATCTGTTTGCTGTGACTCCCAAATAGACTGGTCTCCAGGATATCTGTTATTACTGGACAAATTAGAACTTTATCAGGGGAAGGGACATGTAAGACTATAGGAATTATGATTAAAGAATAAACATCTTCTTTGCCTAATACCTGGAATTGTTTATTTAAACAGTACGATATCAATATTTAGTTATTATGACCATTTTTTAGAGAGCAATTTGGTATTATGGAGCATTTCACCTATAGATTCTGTTGAAATAAATCATTAGATAGTTTCATAGAATACACAGAATTTATAATGTGCCATGCAGAAGTCCCCATCACTTCCTATTGATAATGCTGCAATAGCCAACTAATCACTTGAAGTCTTATCCCTTTTGAATTTGTCCTTCAGGCTGTTAACAGAGTGTTCTATCCAAAACACAGTTATCACTTTGCTTTAAACCCTTCAAAAGATCCCATCACCTGCAGAATTAAGTCTAGCTCCCCTAACAGGGCATACAAGGGTCTTCATTACCTGGCAACTGCTGTCCCTCTCCTCCCTTCCTAAACCTCCCATGCCCATTTCAGTTCTCTAATATTTTCTGTGGTAGGCAGATGTCCATGTATTAATTCCTGAAACTTGTGTATATGTTACTTTACATGGCAAAAAGAACTTTGCAGATGTGATTGAGATGGGGGAGAGTACTGTGATTTATCTGCTGAGCCCAATCTAATCACATAAGCCCTTAAAGGCAGGGAATCTTTCCTGGCTGAATTAGAGAGAAGAAATGGAAGAAGGAGGAAAGACTGGGAAGTGTGAGGAGGACTTAACCTACTAGATGAAGGGGGTCAAAAGACAAGGAATGTGTGTAGCCTCTTGGAGCTGGAAAAGGCAAGGAACCAAGTACTCCCCTAAGGCCACCAATAAAGAATGCAGTCCTGCCTACAACCTGATGTTAGCCCATTAAGACTCATGTTATGTTGTTTAAACCACTAAGTTTGTGCTAATTTGTTATGAGAGCAATAGAAAACTAATACAACTCCCAACTATACTATACTTTTGCATGTTATATTTCCCTATCTTTAATTTCTTCACTTTCTAGTCTATTCAGAGAACTCTTATTCTTCTTTTAAAATATCTCAGTCCTTACCAACTGTAGATTCCTCAAGAGACACCTCCAGGCACAATTACTTTTTTCTCTCTATGGTTTCTCTATTTGTAGGTGTACCTAGTATTGTACACATTGCACACAATTATCAACATATGTTTAAATATGTCTCCCCTTTAAGCTGTGCATGCCTCGATAATGAGAACCTTACTGTTACCATCTTTGAGCCCCAGCACATTGCTTGGTATCTTGTAAGTGCTCAATCATGTTCATTAAACTGTTCTTATTTTAAAAGTTTAAAAAAAAATTTATTGAATTTATTGAATTTATTGGGGTGACACTGGTTAATAAAATTATATAGGTTTCAGGTGTATAATTCTATAATATCTCACCTGTATATTGTATTGTGTGCTCACCACCTCAAATCAAGTCTCTTTTCATCACCTTTTATCCTGGCTTTACCCTCTTCTACCTCTTCCCTACCCCGCTTCCCCTTCCCTCTGGTAATCACCATACTGTTGTCTCTGCCTATGAGTTATTTATTTATTGCTTAATTTCTTCACCTTTTTCACCCAACTTCCTAACCCCATCCCCTCTGGCAGCTGTCAGTCTATTCTCTGTATCTATGAGTCTGTATCTATTACATTTGTTAGTTTATTATGTTTATTAGATTCCACATGTAAATGAAATCATTGGTACTTGTATTTCTTTGACTGGCTTGTTTCACTTAGCATAATATTTTCCAGGTCCATCCATGCGGTTGCAAAAGGTAAGATTTCCTTCTTTTTTCTGGCCAAGTAGTATTCCATTGTGTAAATGTACCATGGCTTTTTAATTCACTCCTCTCCTAATAGGCACTTGGGCTGCTTACAAATCTTGGCTGTTGTAACTAACACTGCAATAAACATAGGGATTCACATGTTCTTTCAAATTAGTGTTTTGGGTTTCTTTGAATATATTCCCATAAGTGTAATCACTGGGTCATAAGGCAGTTCTACTCTTTATTTTTTGAGGTAACTGCATACTGTTTTCCACAGTGGCTGCACCAGTCTGCATTCTTACTGACAGTACACAAGAGTTCCCTTTTCTCTACATCCTTGTCAGCACTTACTGTTTGTTGATTTATTGATGATAGCCATTCTGGCAGGTGTGAGGTGATATCTCATGGTGATTTAAATTGCATTTCTCTGATGATTAGTGATGTTGAGGATTCTTTTCATATGTCACTTGGCTGTCTTAAACTGTTCATAATTTAAGCTTAAATAAAAACCAGTGACATAGTTGGAAGAAATCTTATTTATTCATTCATTTCCATTCTATTGAATAAGTTACCTGCCAGAGAAGGCAATGGAGAAGGAGGAATAGGGAAAAGTAACTCGACCTAAACTAGAAAGAGTAGAGAATAGGACATACAAAACTGGCTGCCTCATCCACAGCTTCCTTTCTCCCTTCTGTGTGGTTGGCAAGGCTCACAAGAAGGGCAGAGAGATCTGGGACTGTTCCCTCACAGCTGTCTGCTCCTCTCTTGGTGGCCCACCACAGGAATGTGATGAGGAGGCCACAGTGACAAACAGGGCCTCCCAAGAGTTAAGGTATCAAATGTAATGGACATCGTGGATGAGTAATGCAGGTGCTTAGCTATATGTAAGGCTTCAAAGTTAGATTACAATAATTTTAAGAGAACATGAACAGCCAAACAGGTAAAACCCCTGCCTAAGCACATACTAGCTAATGAGTGGTTATTTCTTTAAAAACTCACATTTGTCCCAGGTAAATTGCAATTGCTTGGAATTTAACTATCATTTAACCCTTGTTTAAAATTATTCCCATCCTCCTGCTCCCAAAGATCCTGGGGAGAGAGGGAGCAGGTTGGAATGGCTGTAAGCTGGGAAGGCAGTAAACAAGCCAGATTGAAACCCAGATGCCTCTTCAAGAACTTCAAAGTGTAAACCTAACTTGACCAAAACCACAGGGGGTGTTCATATAAGGGTCAGGAGATAATTAGTCACAACAGAAACCAGACGAATAGGGGTGGGGCAGGATTAACAATGGTCCCAGAAAGAAATGTGTTGTCAGTTGACTCTAACTAATTAGTTTTCAGTCCTTCATATTCAGAAGTCCCACCTCTCGTACACTTTTAAAACCCATAAGTGGGTTTAGGCAGCGAGAAATCTGAAATGGAACTGAGGCCCTTAGAGACCAGAGCATCTCTCGCACTAGGGTTACAAGTGTATGAAGATGTCGGCACCTGGTCAATTGTTTATCTCACTGTACTGCCTGATTCTGTCCTAAGGGTCTGCTACTGTAAATGTGGCTGAGTCCAAGGAGCAGGGGGCTGGGTCCCTGGGACTGGCTGCTTTCTATGCTACTGAGTAGGTGTGGGTGCTCACTTTGCAGACTTCTTCTGCGTGCTGAGAGCACTGCCCTCTTAGCTGGCTGTCAGCCAGTATCTCCCAGCTCTAAGCTATGAGGTTTCAGGAAAGGGACATAGCCGCTGCCCACAACAAAGAACTTGGGACCTCTGGTGCCCACCTTCCTGTTTTGAGGATGTTTCTGCCCACAGTACTGTTTCTGGTATTCATAAATAACAATTTATGTAGCATAGATGCATCCAGAAGCCATGCTTCTCAGCAGTGTGTTGCCACAGTTCTACCCTCCACTTCCCCTGGCAGCAGGCGGTTTGTGATGCACAATGAAGCCTTTCACTGTGAATCACAGAAGTGTCCTTTAAAAAAAGGACAAAAACGCAAAGCTTCAGCTTGAACTTTCCCATTGATACCATAAAATGGAAACTTGGGAACAGCATATGGGAATGTTTGAGTTCCATTCTTGCTAATTCACTGGTAAGGGGGCTTTAAATCCTGGCGGCATATTTAGACAAGCCATTTAATTTTAAAGTTTATTTCTAAGTATTTTATTCTATTTGATTCTATTATAAATTAAATTGCGTTTGCAATTTCAGTTTGGATTGTTTATTGCTAGTGTGTAGAAGCCATTCCATCTTGTTAACTAAAATTATTAAGAAAATACCAGCTAACCCTCATAATCCTGGTGTAAGCCTTTCTTCAAATGTTTCAGTTAGAACAGACTATCTTTGACTCTTTGGTTCAATTGATGGATCCTTAGTATCTAGAACACTACCTGACATTAAGGTACTCAAAAATATATAATAATTGAGGCTACTATATTTCATACAGTCTTCAATTAGAACACTCACCCTGTTGTGTTGAAATCATGCTCACATATCTGTCCACCATATGGGAAGCTCTCTGAAGGCAGAGATCGTTCTAGTGCCCTAAGAACCTTTCATAGTACATGGCACACAGCAAGTGCTTAGCACATGTCTGAAAAATCTATCAGTATCTAGCAAAGTGGGGTGTGGCATGAAGGGTTGAGCGTATCACAGAAGGAAATTTCAATGTATGGCTTTCCATTTTCACATGCGCATGTGAATTGGGCCAAAATGACCATTAAGGACATGACCGAAAGAATACAAAGAAATCAGTCTAGAAGGAACACCAGCAGCCTGAAGGATGTGTGTATACATGTGCAGGTGCACACGTATGTGTAAACTTGATGTTGATTGTTGGAGATTTATAGATTGGTTGATTGTGTGTAAAATACACACTCCTTGTACAGGTTGAAACAAAATATTAAGAGCCTCTGAATAGAAAACTTGTCAAGCATTTTCTCCTGACAACCTGCCACCCAGGGAAAGTGCTTAACATGGTCTACTTCAAAGGATACCTAACTCAGCCCATAGTTACTCAACACAACTATTAATGCAATAGATGGGTGGGCTGAATTTAAGATTCAGAGAGATTAAAATGCATTAATAAAGAAAAAATCCAATAACTTTTAATCCCAATAAAAACTCTTTTTTCTCCTCTCACTTTGCCTTTGTTTTTTATTTATTTTTTATTGTTTCTCTATTACAGTTGTCCCAGTTTTCCCCCCTTGCTCTCCCCTGCCCTGTTCCCTCGCTCCCACAGTCAGTCCCCACCATGTTGTCCATGTCAATGGGTCATTTATGCCTGTCCCTTGATTAGATCCTTCCCCTTCTTTCCCTTCCTATCCCTCTCCTGCCTCCCCTCTGGTTGCAGTCAGTCTCTTCCTTGTTTCCATACCTCTGGTTCTATTTTGCTCATTTGTTTTATTCATTAGGTTCCCCTTATAGGCGAGATCATATGGTATTTGTCTTTCACCACCTGGCTTATTTCACTTAGAGTAATACTCTCCAGTTCCATCTACACTGATGCGAAAGGCGAAAGGTAGGAGTTCCCTCTTTCTTTCTGCTGCTGAATTCTAACAAAAACTCTTTAAAGGGCAAGATAATAGGCCTTGGCTATGTGACTCAGTTGGCTGGAGCACTGTCCAGTACACCAAAATGTTGCAGGTTCAATTTCCAATTAGGGTATATACCTAGGTTGAGGTTCCTACAGGAGGCAACCGATGGGTATTTTTCTCTCTCTCTCCCTCTCATGTATCAGGTGAGAATTAAAAAAAGGAGGCAAGATAATAGAATTTTTAATAACTAAATGGGTATTATAAAGTGTTTTATTTAAATCTAAAATTAGATCCTCAGAATCTTTTAGATTATGGCCTAATATGATCTAATTATTCACTTTATAAATTTAACTATGGCAACACATGGATAGCATTATTATCCATGGCAATTATGTAACAGATTATTCTGGAATTTCCTCAGAAATTAACAGTTTTCCAAGAAATCTGGTTTTTATGATATTTGGAGACATAGTTCTTTAGCTTGTCTTAGTTTTTGAAAAAGCAGAAGAAAACCATATAATATCACCAAGTATAATTTTAACTTTTCCACATGACACCAACTTTGATACCCAAGCAAGGTAAAGTAAAAATAAATGAAAAAAAAAAAGGCTTAAGAATAGATTCCCACAAACATTTCACCAAACACAGCTGTTTCTATTTCACTAAGTTGACTATTACAAAATATTTTAATGTGCTTTTTGGCAAACATAAATAGCCTCATTTCATGGAAATGCCACATTTCCAGTTATTCATAATAGGTTGTAACTGTTTAAGGATCTGTTAATTATTTCTACAGATTTCTATACCAGGAAAAGAAGGAAAGATACTATTTAAATCTCTTAAAATATGTAAGATAGACCTTAATCCGTTATCACAGTGTATTTCATTCCAGAGTCTGCAAACCAGCAGCTAATAGTGTAATTACACTCTGCAGATATTTTTAGTATGCACAATTAAAAATTGGTAGATTTGCCATAAAAAATCTGAACTTTCAGCCTCTTTTGAGAAATTATTAGATTTGATTATATTGGATTCATATTTTAATTTTACAACAATCAATTGGCATTTAGCTGAGACTGACTTTCAGAGGTGCTAGCTGCCCCTTTTAAAAGGAGCACAATCTGCCCCACCTGTTCAATGTAAATGCAATGCACTAGCATAACACCTAGGCCACTTCACTCATTTATGTTGTTTTTATGGACCTTGTAGGGATTTGAGATTGGGATCCTGATTTTACTTATTGGATGCATGTATACGCACACCCATATATACACACACAGTGTCTGCCACAAATCATGCCTCTTTTTATTAGAAAATCATAAGCATGTGATTCTGTGAAATAACATCATACTCAAGCACACCATATGACATTTTAGGTGAAATGTTCAAATTAAAACTATAAGTTATTATACCCATATTATTACCCTACCAACCATGCTCAAGCAGGCATTACTTCTGCTGGACCCCGTATAATATGTAAAATTATATATATGAATACTTTCTACTATATATATTTAAAAGTAGAAAATATTTAATTGATTGAGAGAATGGCTCTACTTATAAACTTCTGCATGGATTTTTTGGTATGTAGTATTCTTCAGGATTGGGTCTGCTTCTCTTGCCTATCTCTGTACCTTTCTTAGCAATAAGGATATATGACTGCATTATCTGAGGTTTAAAACTTAATGCTTTAAAGTTTCTGAGATTTTCTTACTGTTTTTTTAGCCTTTGATAATTTTATGAAAAGATTAAATAAATATGAGTCTGATAGTTTTTTGACTGAAATATTTAAAAAGTATTTAAATTGAAATATCTTGTCACTTGGGTATTTAGTGTATTTTTAATTCAATAAAATATATACCATGGAACAAAATATAACCTAAAAAGATTATGAAGCTACTGAAAAAAATGTGTCAGTCAGCTTAATTTTGTTGAGGTTTGAAAACAGGAAACATTCAGTTTACATGAAGAACTTTTCTTCCCCAGGAACTAATGTTCCCTTTGACTCTGTACTTTATGAGCTTTGACAAAGAAAACAAATTGTAATTTGTAAGGGAAATGCAGATAAATTCTGAACAACTTACACCAGCTGTTACCATTTTTAGTAGTTTTGAGCTAAACAGTAAGTGAACATCTAGTAACATGATCAAATAAGTAAATTATTTCCAGGCAAATTAGTCACCGGCACACTTGGGATCCTATGAGGGGCACTATCGGTACAAAAATAACTTACTCAAAAATAGCATAATTTAGGAATTCTGGTAAAATGGAAGACTGGATGTTTTATTAAAGTAGGGACCCTGTCCTTCTTTCCCATCACTGTATTGCCAAGGTCTAGCCCATGTGCAACTCATAAATACTCATTGAGTAAGTGAAAGAAAGAGTACGTGCTGGTGTTTAACAAGTAACAGTCATTCAATAAATATTTACTAAATAAATAATTCATGAAATGAATTTATTCAATACATATTTACCAAATATATAAGTACAAATTACTAATTCTCAGATATCTTATTGAGAGATTTATATTTATTATTTTAGGTACTTTATGCATGTTATCTTATTTAGTTAGTCCTCCTAATAACCCTATGCACTAGGTATTACAATTCAAAACGCTAAAGTAACTTGAGCAAAGTCACAAAGCTGGTGACCTTGTAGGGATTTGACCATGATCCAATTCTGTTACTCATTTATGTGAAGTAGAGAAACTCAGAAAATAGTAGCATACTCTTGTTGATGACACAGAAACAGTCTGAAACACATTTAGAGAAGTTAAGGTAGTACAGGTTGACTGACATAAAAAGAGCATGTAAGGGAGGATAATATATATAGAAAGACAGTCAAATTGATACTGTGAGGAAGGATGGGGGAAAAAGATGTATTAGCTAATTTTGATATCACTTATGCATGAAACCAAAAGATAATAGTAAAAAATAATCATAAAGGAAGAGGGAAGGGTATGTAACAAAAGCACAAAATTCCTAAATTCCAGAAGCTATACCATGAATAAAAAATACATATGTAAATATAAAGGAGGACTAAAACTTAGTTATAGGAAGTATAGGAAGAGGGAAGGAACAGGGTAGAAGAGATAGGAATGGAAGCTAGAATTCTTGAATATACTTTGTTTAGTAGATATGACCTAGCATATTTTATTCATAAATAATACCTTAATATAAAAATTATATACCTTAGTTATAAAATTATAATTAAATTTAAAAGCAGTTTCTAACCATTTAAAACGAAATAAATCAATTGATCATAACTATATATCAAGTTGGTACATAACTGTACAGAAAAGAACCATTTCAATTTGACTATAAATCCTAAGTAGTTTAGACCATAAGGACAAAAATAGCTGCATCTGTTTTCTGTAATCACATTGTTGGTGGTAGTGTTATTTTGAAACAATTATATGTGTATTGTGGAATAAAGAAAATGAGTAATTATACTAGTGTCATTTTCCTGATTTTGAAACCATGATTTTGATGCAGGGAAAAGAGATAAGTCTGTAAGATTGATGAGGTTAAGTATGTTCCATCTTACTGAGTTTGATGTATCATGTTGTATTATGCGAGGTCTATCCAGAAACAGTCCAGCCATTGTTAGTATAATGGGAACAGTTTGTGCAACATCAATGTAACCTGGTAGCCAAGGAGAGTGAACTGAAATGTGCATGAGTAAAAAATTATGAATTCATTATACTAGTCAGTGGGGATGGTAGATGCAGTTGAGTGAGCATGTGTACTGTGTGGCCATTGCATTCAAAATGACTGAGTGAGTAGAGCAATGAATCTACATCAAATTTTGCGTTAACCTTGCACATTCCTCCATGGGAACCATTCAGATGATTCAGGAGGCTGCAGCTATGTATAACTGGTGATTGGCAGCTTCATCACAACAATGCGGCTGCTCATGCATCACATCTCATTGTGAAACATCAAATCACCCACATGACTCAGTTCCCCTACAGCCTAGATATGGCGCCCTACAACTTCTGGCTTTTTCCAAAACTAAAATCACCTTTGAAAAGGAAGAGATTTCAGACTGTCAATGATATTCAGGAAAATACAACGGGGCAGCTGATGGAGACTGGGAGAACTGTGTGAGGTCCCAAGGTGCCTACTTTGAAGGGACTGAGGCATCATTGTTTGATGTATAATGTTTCTTGTATTTTATATCTTCTTCAATAAATGTCTATTTTTCATACTACATGGCTAGATACCTTCTGGACAGACTTCATATATTACGTAAGTATATAATAAATATTTCCCTGCCCTTTGCATTAAAAAGGTATAGATCAATTTAGTAGCAATGAGCACTTCCAGCCCCAAGATTCTAGTGTCAAAAGATCACTTTCCACTATAAGAAATAGGGCCGCTTGGTGAAGTGACTGATTCCAAGTTGGCAGCATGGAAAAAACAAAATGAGCATTGAACACCTGTCACTTCAGAAAGCAGAAGTGGATGGCCTTGCCCTGGAAAATACGTAAGCCTCCACCCCTTACAATGTAACAGGTGTGTCAAGACAAAGATATATGGCTCAAATGAAAAAACACATTGAAACATCAGAAAAAGAACTAAGTGACCAGGAGATAGCCAACGTATCAGATGCAGAGTCCAAAACACTGGTAATCATGATGCTCACAGAAATGATTGAGTATGAATGCAAAATAAAGGAATAAGTAAAAGCAATACAAAGTTAAATAAAGCTAAATATACAGGGAACCAACAGTGAAGGGAAGGAAACCAGGACTAAGATCAATGATTTGGAACAAAAGGAAGAAATAAATATTCAACCAGAACAAAATGAAGAAACAAGAATTTTTAAAAAAATGAGGAGAGGCTTAGGAAATTCTGGGACAACTTTGAACCTCCCAACATCAAATCTTAGGGGTGCCAGAAGGAGAAGATGAAGAGCAAGAAACTGAAAACTTATTTGAAAAAATAATGAAGAAAAATTTCCCCAAACTGGCTTAGGAAATAGACATAGAAGTCCAGGAAGCTCAGAGAATCCCAAAGAAGTTGGACCCAAGGAAGCACACACCAAGGCACATCATGATTACATTACCTAAGATTAAAAATAAGGAGAGATCTTAAAAGCAGCAAGAGAAAAAGAGACAGTTACCTACAAAGGAGTTTCCATAAGACTACCGGCTGATTCCTCAACAGAAAACTTACAGGCAAGAAAGGGCTAGAAGGAAGTATTCAAATTATGAAAGGCAAGGTCCTACAACCTAGGTTACTCTTTCCAGCAAAGCTATCATTTAGAATGGAAGGGCAGATAAAGTGCTTCCCAGATAATGTCAAGTTAAAAGGAGCTCATCATCACCAAGCCCTTATTATATGAAATGTTAAACGGACTTATCTATGAAAAAGAAGATCAAAACTATGACCAGTAAAATGATGACAAACTCACAACTATCAACAACTGAACCTAATAACCAAAAGAAAACAAAAGCAAACGAAGCAAACAACTAGAACAGGAACAGAATCACAGAAATGGAGATCACATGGAGGGTTATCAGTGGGGAGGGGGCAGGGGAGAACGGGCAAATAGATACAGGGAATAAGAAGCATAATTGGTAGGTACAAAGTAGACAAGGGGAGATTAAGAATAGTATATAGGAAATGGAGAAGCCAAAGAACTTATATGTATGTCCCATGGACATGAACTAAGTGGGAGGACTGCTAGAGGAAGGGGGGTAGTGCAGGGCAGAGTGGGATAAAGAGGAGAAAAAAATGGGACAACAGTAATAGCACAATTAATAAAATATACTTTAAAAAAAAGAAAGCATAAAGGACCAAAATTTCCTAGAACATCTTAGAAAAGTACTTCAAATACTTAAAAGTTTTAATATTCAAATAGCATTATTAGTAATAGATGGAAATTGGAAATAATGCCAATATCCACCAGCAATATGATAGATAAATAAATTGTGGTATAAACACAACAAAAAACCATGCAAAGATATTAATGGCTCTCATAAATATAGAGTGAAAGAAACCAAACACAAAAGAATACATATTTTTGTTTTTGTTTTTTTAAAGTATATTTTATTGATTATGTTGTTACAGTTGTCCCAATTTTTTTCCCTTTGCTCCCCTCCTCCTGGTACCACCCTTCCCTCCCTCAATCCTCACTCCCCTTAGTTCATGTCCATGGGTTGAACATGTAAGTTCTTTGGCTTCTCCTTTCCTATTCTATCCTAACATCCCCCTGTCTATTTTGTTCCTGCCAATTATGCTTCTTGATCGCTGCACCATTTCCACCTTCCTCCTCCTTCCTCCTCCCAGTTGATAACCTTCTAAATGATCCCAGAATCATATCTATGATTCTGTTCCTGTTCTGGTTGTTTGTTTAGTTTGCATTTGTTTTTATTTTTATTCTTTAGATTCAGTTGTTGATAGTTGTGAGTTTGTCATCATTTTACTGGTCATAGTTTTTGATCTTTGTCTTGAATAAGTCCCTTTAACATTTCATGTAATCATGGCTTGATGATGATGAATTCCTTTAGCTTTACCTTGTAGGGGAAGCACTTTATCTGCCCTTCCATTCTAAATGATAGCTTTGCTGGATAGAGTAATCTAGGTTGTAGGTCAACCTAGATTTTCATCACTTTGAATACTTCTTGCCAGCCCATTCTTGCCTGCAAATTTTCTTTTGAGAAATCAGCCGATAGTCTTATGGGAACTCCTTTGCAGGGAACTTTCTACGTTTTTCTTGCTGCTTGTAAGATTCTCTCTTTATCTTTAACCCTTGACATTTTAATTATTATGTGTCTTGGTGTAGTTCTCTTTGGGTCCAACTTGATTAGGACTCTCTGTGCTTCCTGGACTTGCAGGTCTATTTCTTTCACCATATTAGGGAAGTTTTCTTTCATTATTTTTTCAAATAGAGTCCCAATTTCTTGCTCTTTCTTTTCTCCTTCTGGCACCCCTATGATGCGAATGTTGGACCTCTTGAAGTTATCACAAAGGCTACTTATACTACCCTTATTTTTTTTTTTTTTGGATTCTTTTTTCTTCTTGTTGTTCTGATTGGTTGTTTTTTTGCTTCCTTATGTTCCAAATCATTGATTTTACTCTCAGCTTCATCCACTTTACAGGTTGTTTCCCTGTAAATTTTTCTTTATTTCAATTAAAGCATCTTTCATTTCTGACTGGATCATTTTTATGCTGCTGAGGTCTTCTCTAAGTTCCTTGAGCATCCCTAAAACCAGTGTTTTGAACTTTTGCTTATCACCATTTTGTTTAGCTCTTTTCTGGAGTTTTGATCTGTTCATTCATTTGGGCCATATTTTTTTGTCTCCTCATTTGGCAGCCTCTCTGCATTTGTTTCTATGTATTAGGTAGAGCTTCTCTGACTCCGAGTCTTGGTAGTGTGCCCTAATATAGTAGGTGTCTTGTAGGATCCAGTAGCACAGATTCCCCTGCCACCCAGGCTGGTATTCAAGGTGTGCCCTTTGTGTGGGCTAAGTACACCCTCCTCTTGTAGTTGAGCCCTGGCTGCTATTGGCAGATCAATGGGAGGGTTTTATTCAGGCCAGTCAGCTGCAAGGATTGACTGTGGTCATTTACCACCGACCTCTGTCCTCTGTGGAGGATAAGCTGTGCAGGGGCATGGTGGTGGTGCTTCGAAGTGGTCTTTAACTGTCCACTCGGTGTGCTAGCTCTCAGGTTTCCTTGGTGGTACAGGCCGAGGTCAGCCCCAACCTGTGTTTTGCCTGGGGACACCCTTACTGAGCTATAAAGCAATCTAAGAAGGCTGTTACTTGTGCTGGGCTTGGAGATTCTCAGGCAAAGCCAAGCTGTGAAACTAATATGGCTGCTGCTGCTAGAGCCCAGCCTGGAGCTCACTGAGTCCAGCTGTTGCTTGTTTGATAGGATTTAGGAAGTTGGGCAGCATGCGCCAAGACCAACCATGCATAGGAAAAGCAGCTTGAGGGGGTCCATAAGGTGGGTGGGGCAGAGTCTGTGGGTGTCTCCAAGGTGGGTCAAGCAGTGTTAGCCAGGTTTATGGAGTCTCAAATATGGTACTAGTTTGCTGGCTCCATCGCTCTGTGAGGGGAGAGCTCAGAAAAGGGTCAATGGCTTCTGCTCACTCTGATACCAGGCACTTCAGCCTCTCCCAGTATGCCACTGGTGCCCTTTTAGCTGCCACCCCAGTGCTGGAGCTCAGAGGGATTGGGTCTGGGTAGGTGAGTCTGTGAGTGGGTCCTTTAAGAGGAAGTTGTGGGGACTTATCTTCCTGGTACCAGAACCCTGGGCTGGGCCTGGTTGCTCCTGAAATAGCTCTTCCTAATTTTTATCTGCCACACGTGGGTGTGGGACCAGCCTATTCCATGTCTGTGCCCCTCCTGCAAGTCTGGATGCACGTGGTTTTTTTAATTCCATAGATGTCAGACTTCCATTCAACTTGATTCCTGATGGTTCTGAGTGATGGTTGTTCTATATTTTACTTATAAGTTTGATGTGGTTGAACAAAGAGGAGAGCCATGTCTGTCTATTCTACCATCTTGAACAGAAGCCAAGAATACATTTTTGTATGATTCTATTTATATCACATTTTAAAAATAGACAAAACAAACATACGGTGTTTAAGGATTCATGTTTAAGTAGTGAAAATATGAAGAACTACTAGAAAAAAATTATGAAAGTCAGAATAGTAGCTGCTACAGGGTGAGTAACAGGACATGAGGGGAATTTCTGGAAGCTGGCAATACTTTATTTTTTGATCTGGGTGGTGGTTGAGTATTTGATTTATTGTACCTTTATATTCTGGGTACTTTAATGTATGTGTATTACACTTCAAAATTTAAAAAGATTAAAAAGTATGTAGAAGATGGTCTAATTTTTATGAAATTTACATACACATACATATATATATTCAGAAAAATAATTTGAAAAATTCCAAAACATTAATAAAAGTAGTACTATTACACTCAACAACAAATATACTACCCAATTCAAAAATGGACAAAAGATCTGAATAGACATTTCTCCAAAGAAGAATATAAATGACCGATAAGTACATCAATAGACACAATATCACTAATCATTAGGAAATAAAAATCAAAATCACAATGAGATACCACTTCACACCCATGACGATGGCTATTATTTAAAAAAACTAGAAAATAAGTTATATGCAAGGATGTGGAGGAACTGGAACACTTGTGCATGGATAGTGAGAATTTAAAATGGTGCAGCCACTGCAGAAAATAGTATAGCAGTTCCTCAGAAAATTAAACATAGAATTACTGTATGATCAATTCCACTTCTGTGTAGGTATATACACAAAAAAATTGAAAGCAAGGAATTATACACTTATTTGTACACTCATGTTCACGACAGCATTATTCATTATAGCCAAAAGGTGCAAACAACCCAAATATTCATTGATAAACAAATGTGATATACTCATACATGTACAATGGAATATTAGTCAGCCTTAAAAAGGAATGAAATTCTGATACAGGCTACAATATGAACTAATCTTGATGACAGTATGCTAAGTGAAATAAGCCATATACAAAAGGACAAATATTGTATAATTTCACTCATATGAGGTACCTAGAATGGTCAAATCCATAGAGAAAGAAAGTAGAACAGTGGGTACCAGGAGCTGGGACAGCAGGGAATGGGAAGTTAGTGTTTAATGGATACTGACTTTATGAAAGCTGATGAAAAAGCTCTGGAATGAAAAGTGCTGATGGTTGCATAGCAATGTGAATGTACTTGATACCACGGAATCGTATGCTTAAAATGGTAAAATTTATGTTATCAATATTTTATTACAATAAAAAGTAGTAAGATTACAATTGTCATATGTGTTTCTGTATTTTCTAATCTATCTTTTTACAATAAGTGAATATTTCATTTATATGTCGTTTATTTTTGAGATCTAAAAGGGCCTGGTTCAGGTTCTTCTCCAAGTCCAAGGTTGCTTCCATGGTGTCCTGAGTTTAACCCACTTACCTTTGGAAGGCTTCACCATGTCCCAGAGGAAAATGCGGCCACTGGGCTGGTTTTGCAGCTTTAAGAGACGCTCAGAGCCCTCACGCTTCTCCTCAGCCAACTCTCGGAAGAAGTGGCCTACACCGTACAGAGCCACATTGTCACGGTCGAAATAGAAGCCCAGAGAGAGCTGACACTCAAGCTGTCTCAGAAGTACTAGCAAAGGACCTAGGTAACTTGGCTCTCGATCCTAATACCAAATTCCCTTCCCTTCTACCAGAAAAGTCACCCAAACGTCAGGACAGAGAAAAAGGCTTACAGGGCCCTGGACTGGGGCTGAATCAAGGCCTGCTCTATGGTAGGAGGCGTGGAGTGAGGACATTAGCAACTACTTCAGAGAGAAAGGATGCAACGGATGTTACAAGTTACTAGATACTGCCCCCTGTCTCTGCTTCAAAAAGATCCACAGGAGAGGAAACTTGAGATTGAATCGAGATCCAGAAGATTTAGGTGTAGCTGTTGTTACTGCCTATATACATGGAGATCCTTCTGATAATATTAGCAAGGAGAATAATTATGACATGGAATTGGTTTAGCCATAAACCATATTCTTGTACTTTTTTTTTCTTGCTGGTAATTTTAGGGTTATTCTGCAGCAGCTAAGGAAAGTTACTCTATGCTAGTATAGACCGCAGACCAATATTTTGATAACCTATGATAGAAGTTCTGTGATGTCTTTTTCTTCCATCTGTTTCTTGTCTACCTTAATGCCAGTAACTTATAGGGAATCTATGTAGTTTGCATTTGAATGACTTCAATAAACTTCAGTTCCTTTTTTATTTCACCCAAGGAAGCACTAATAGGTCTTGAGTGTTACCATTGTGTTTTAGAAGGCTTAAGTTGGTAAGATGAACTCCAACATCTAGAAGTAGAAGCAAGTAACTTGTGCAGAAGGAATGTAAAAGAAAAAAACATTGGGTGGTTTGGCTTGAGCATGCAGGGTGTTATTAATTAGATTCTCTGGTTTTCAAAAATTTGAATTGTTACAAATGTTTTCATGTGCTATTTCAATTTTTAGTAGCAAATAAATGTGTATGTAGGGCATCTTATTAAAATTAGAGGCACATTTAAAAAAAGAAAATTTTTTTTCAGAAAAAAAGATTTAAAAAATGTGTTACATGTCTTATAAATGGAGCTCTGGGCAGGCTGGGGCATAAGATTTTTTAAAAATATATTATTCTAAGAATATATATTCTAAGCCAGACAATACATATAAGCATAAACATAGAATGGCAAATGGGGAAAATTTATAGAGGTATATTAGTATATATTGGAAAAATTGTCTGAATCATTTTCATGTACAGCAAGGCATGTGAATAACACATGTAGGGGCTCCCAAATGTTTTGAAAAACTGAAGAAACTGTACTGTTCAGATTCTAAAATCCTGGCAGCACTGTGCTAGAAAAGTTTTAATGTGGATAAGCTGTATTTTTGTGGCATGTTTTCTATAGTATAGCTACAAATTAAGGGTGCTATGGAGGTCAATCTAGAATAGATAGACTGGAAATTGGAGATCTGAGCAAAATTGGTCTGGCTTGGACAGACCATCTAGTTTTTTCTTAGACTTGTTTACTCAGCTGTAAAATGAAAGGGCTGGTCTTGATAACATGTAACATCATTTCCTGAGGTTTTATTGCACCATGACAAATAAGCTTGAAATAGCTGTTTAATATTAAAATTGTTTTAGTAAACTCTAAATGTTATTTGTTCTAAATATGTTATATTAATTATTCAAATATATATCTAGTATATTCAGCTTCCAACTGACAATTTTATTTGCCATTTGTTGTAGTACTGGTATTTTAGAATATGAGAAACTTGAAAATTACAATAAATTAATTGCTAAGAAAGCAAAAGCTGCACAGCAAAACTCCTTTACACATTTGGAAATTGGGTATGTTGGATAAAAATTCACACTGGTTATAAAGTTAGGCTGTTTGGAACTTGTATGTCCTAAAAGTTTATTTAACTTTATTGATAACATAATCTGAAGCATGACTGGCCACTGTCAAAGTGATGGAGAAGGCATTTATCTTTGATGCCCTAATGCTCTGTTACTAATAATGTCCTCTAACTTTGTTCTTTTCATATCCATTCTGAAAAACAAAAATCCTGTAAAATTAACTTTACATATGGACTTAATTATCTTCACTAAACTAAGGATTGTGATACAGTTCCCACCATGATTCAATTTCTCTCCCTCCTTTTCCTTCGAGTCTCTTTTCTCCGTCTTTGTCTGTCATCTTTATCCCACAACTTTCATCTCTCTGGGCACCATTTCACTCCTCTGCACTATATTCCATCTTTTGTGTTGGGATAGGGATTATTAGAAAAATTAGAAAAGATAGGCCGCATAATAAGCAGCAGATGCTGGCTATTTGTGGGGTGGTGAGGAAGAGCAGCTTAAACTTGGTCTAGACTCTCCAAGTTAGGAGAACTCCTCTTCTGGTACTTGCCTTAGAAATAAGTAAAATCCCCATAGCTATGTGCTTTTAAGCTACTAAAAAGCAACTTCTTCCTCCTTACCCCTACTGCTTCACACTGTATATGTAAAAATATAAAAAGGAGAGGAAAAGAGTAAAAGGGAGAGTAATAAAGAGTTTACATTTGTGAGTATACAACAGTTTATTCTTGTATTATTTATTAATTATTGTATTATTTTCCATGTGAACAACTGTAAACCTACTTTTGCCTCACCCTGTGTTTACCTCATGTGTTTTAACATTTTCAGTGTTCCAGCTATATCTTTATTCTGTGCATTCTGCAGAATCTGTAATCATTGAATTGATAAACTTTACACTCATTAAATGCATTTTTGACACAGGGAAGTTACACATGTCATTTTTATAAGATAAGATTTTCTTTTAAAAAGTTCCTTTCACTCTAAATACTTCCTTTTTCTGCTTTGTAAACAGGAGACTTTGGAGTGGTGATAGTGAGAAAGGTGGGTTAAAAGGCACAGCCATAAGACCAACAAAGGGGAGGAACAGGAAGCTTTCTTCTCTGCCCAGGCAGCATATATTCAACACGGCAGAGGCTGTTCACAGAAAATGTACAAACTTTGTGGTCTAATTTGGAAAAAGTGCCCCTAAAAGTGGCCATTTTAGTTAGCAAAAGGAGAGGTCAATCCTGTGACATACTGGGAGGGAACCGAACCCTTCTAAGGTCAAAGACACCGCCTTTGCCCAAGGCTGGCTCTGGCTTGAAACACTTTGTAACTTAATGCTCCATAAGTGAGAGCTGCATCTGTTTTTTCTCCCTTGTCATCCTCAGGCTCAGTAGAGAGCATGATTCCATAAATGCAAAATGCAAAATATGAATTTTACCCAAAATGAGGTAGATCTTTATAGTTTTCCATTGGAATTAATGATTTACTTAACGGACAATCTGTACTTAGGTTTACCTTTTGATGATTTTCTTTGCTATTTTATGGTTTCTAATGAATGATATTTAGAGTCATAAACACCTGAAAAGGACCTTAAAGACCTTTAATATGACCTTCTTATATTACAGATGAGAAAACTAAGGCCTAGATAAGTGGCAATAAAGTGGAAGATTCCTCTGCTCTTTTCTCTGTCATACCTTTTTTAGATGATCACAGTAATGAATGGAGATTTATTTTAAGTTTTTATTTATATGCAACTACACAGCTTGTGTATCTATTTTGTCATCGTTTTGTACAATAGCATTTGTTGCAGCTAAACTTTGTATCAATTGGTAAAACACATGCCATGTCATTTGCACATGTAAACAAGCCAAGAAAAGCTGTGATAAATAATGATGGATACTTTAAAATAAACAAAATAAGGACCAAGCAATTTTATATCTTTTGATAATGATCATGAAGTGGCTTCTACTCTGAAAAATTTTCATTGAAAAGAACAGGAAATGACTCAAATCATAGATATTATCAAATTAAAAGCAGAAAAAGAAACAAAATAATGTTATGCTGTAGAATGCTATACTTAAAATCATGTCTAAAAAGATTTCCTTATAACTTGGATGATGAGTTATCAGTGTATTTCAATGCTTACTATTAACAGTGTAAGATTTACTCCATTTCATAATTTTCTTTAGTTACCAACACAGTGTAAATTACCTTTAAATGAACATTTATTGAGAGTTCACATGCTGACATATATATTTCATAACATAAACTTGAGTCTTTTAAATATGTGTTTAAAAATAGACCAAGGACAGGCATTTAAAAGACATGCATTCAGCATGAAATTATTTAATTATGATGGGATTAGTTTCATATTTTCCCTTTTTCATTAAAACTTAAAATGAACACTATTCTTATTAATGAACTGAAATATTAAAATAAATTCTTTTTTTTATATTAAAAGTAACTTTATTAAAGTTTAGGACAGCTGTTTTGTACAGAGTTTGATGGCTACAAATAACCACCACTCCAGTCACACCACTGAGGTTCCTGGATGACTCTCTCCTTGCTAATGCTCAGTGCTGTGGCATTGGTTGGACTCTGTACAACAGGCTACCTGCCCTCAGGGGCTCACCAGCTCCTCTGCTCCCACCTTCCAGAACCTGGGCATTACTGATCCTGAGAAGAAAGTTCAGAGCTTTCTCTGTCATACTTACAACTTATTTTACTACAGTTTAAAAAGGCTAAGAGGCATTTGTGTATTTCAAATGTAAAAATGGAAAGTAAAATATTTGTCCAGGTAAACTGTGCTAGGAAATGAAAGGTTTTATTTGCAACTTACACAGCTTCATGAAGCAAACAAACAAAAAATACTGTTCAGAATCTAACACAGACTAAGTTAAACACTGAAAAATATTGTTTTAAAATAATTCAAACATAATTAAATGAACTAACTTTGATAAGATGTTCCTTAAGATGATATTTTGTAAATAGAAAAGTTAATGTATACACAATTTATTAAATATGTAGATATATTTTATTTGTCAAGAGTAAATGTCAGCTTTACTTAGAATATTGAAGTACAAAAATAAAAAATTGTATACCCATGACTGTTAAGAAAAGTTAATTGTTCTGAGGATACTACTAAGGCACTGAATTCAACTATCCCTTTTGATATGAATCATCTAAATTTTTATATCTTTAGCATTCAAATGTTCATAGCTATTTTCTTAAGCAATATTTTTAGTAAGATAATTCAATCTTATTATTTTTCCCCTGGAAGACAGAGTTCTAAGCAACAGTATATAATACGTCCTAAAGAAAACTGTGATAACAAGTTTCAAAAGTACTTATCACTAGAAAAAGGGTTTATACACCTGGATGCTTTTCTTTTGAACTTATTTTTTTCACCACAATAATACATCAACCACAGAAAGGCATACTGAAGCATGGAAGACTATCATGGTATATAAAATTTGATACAAAATCTTAGGATCATGTTACCAACTAGATAATTATATCAAAAATTAGAAAGTTCTATAAAACTATTATGAGGTTAGACTTTCAGGTACATAATACATTTTAAAACATAGTCCCCAAATTTTGCCTTTAGTATGTATAACAAAAAGGTTCATCTTGGAATATGAATGGAATCAGACAGCCATAACAACATAGATGAGTTTGGTATTTTCAATGGCACTGACACTGCTCTGTGGTGTAATGCTCTGCAAAGTGACAACAAATTGGTTGCAGGAGCAATGACCTAGATTCCTCACAAACCAGCAACTTAAAAACTTCTAACAGTGAATATATAAGTTCATCTTATATATTGATCTTATATATTGATATTGGTCTGGGCTTATATATTGATCTTATTTATACTTGAGTATTTTTCCATAAATGGCCACTTATGGAACTGTGGCCACTTGCCAGATAGAACAAATAAAATAAGCAAGAAAAATCACAGCATACTTCTAACATTTTAATAACTTTGCTTGTGATGACTTTCTGTTATCTGGAACCTTTGTTTTACATAAAATTGGAGTTCTTACAGTCCTTGTCCTTCTTTAGGTTGCTGCCCATCACCATAAAGGTCTGGTTCTGGTATATCTCAGAGGTAGCTTTCTTTTTAGAGAAAGAGATTATTTCTTCTTCCAAAAGTCTTCTCTTTTCTTCAAGCTTCATTCTCTCTTCTTGATGGGCTCTTGTGAGGTGATCAAATTTGGCCTGTAAGTCTCATTCAGCTTTTTTTAGTATGGCTTCTTTCTCCTTCACTCGCGGCACAAACATCTGCTTCATCTCCTCTTCCTTCCTCTGGAGTTCCCCAAAAAACTCGCGTCTTTTGGTTTCGTAGGTCTCTTGAAGACTGACCTTTGTCTCAATTTTCCCACCACCACATTCCCCTGCCCCATCCATCCTCACTTCCCACCCTCAATCCTTCCCCATTATCACTTTGTTCATGGGTCCTTTATACATGTTCCTCGATTTGACCCCTCCCCTTCTTTACCCCATTACCCCCATCCTTCCTTCCCTCTCGTTACTGGGTTTGTTTTTTCTTTCAGTGTTGCTGGTTATATTTTTCTTGCTTGTTTGTTTTGTTGATAGGGTTACACTTATAGGTGAGATCATACAGTATTTGTCTTTTGCTCCCTGGTTTATTTCACTTAGCATAATGTTCTCTAGTTCCATCCATGCAGTTGCAAAGAGTAATAGCTCTTTCTTTCTTTCTGCTGTGTAGTATTCCATTGTGTAAAGGTACCGTTGCTTTTTGATCCACTCACTTATTGATGGGAACTTATGTTGTTTCCAGCACTTGGTTATTGTAAATTAGCTGCTATGAACATTGGGGTGCATAGGTTCTTCTGAATTGGTGTTCTGGGATTCTTAGCAAATAATCCCAGCAGTGGAATTGCTGGGTCAAAAGGCAGTTCCATTTTTAGCTTTTTGAGGATACTCCAAACTGTTTTCCACATTGGCTGAACCAGTCTTCATTCCCACCAATAGTGTACTATTGTCCCCTTCTCTCCACAATCTCGCCAGCACTTGTTTGTTGATTTGCTTATGATGGCCATTCTGACCAATGTGAAGTGGTATCTCACTGTGGTTTTAATTTGCATTTCTCTGATGGCTAGTGATGCTGAGCATCCTTTCATATGTCTCTGGGCCCTGTGTATGTCCTCCTTGGAGAAGTGTCTGTTCAGGTCCTTTGCCCATTTTTTAATTGGAATGTCTGTCTTCCTGGGGTGGAGTTGTATGAGTTTTTAAAATATTTTGGAGATCAAACCCCTGCTGAGGTATCATTGGCAAATATATTTTCCCATATGGTTGGTTCCCTTTTTATTTTCCTGATGTTTTCTTTAGCCACGCAGAAGCTTCTTATTTTCATGAAGTCCCATTTGTTTATTCTTTCTTCTATGTCGTTTGCTCTACTGGACATATTGGTGCATGGAATATCTAAGAGTTTCCTGCCTATGTTCTCATCTAGGACTTTTATGGTGTCACAACTTACATTTAAGTCTTTTATCCATCTTAAGTTTATTTTTGGGTATGCTGTAAGCTGGTGGTCAAATTTCAATTTTTTGCATCTATCTGTCTAGATCCCCCAACACCGTTTGTTGAAGAGGCTATTTTTACTCCATTTTAAGCTTCTGCCCCCTTTGTCAAATAGTAATAGACCATAGAGACATGGATTTCTTTCCAGACTCTATTGGATTCCATTGGTCTATGTGTCTCTTCTTATGCCCATACGAGACTGTCTCGATTACAGTGGATGTCAGGTATCATGATCCCTCCTACTGTGTTCTTCTTTCTTAAATTTGCTGCAGCTATATGGGGTTGTTTTTGGTTCCATATAAATTTTTGAAATGTTTGTTCTATATCTGTTAAATACATCATTGGTATTTTGAAATGGATTGCGTTGAATCTATGATTGCGTTGTATTGAATAGTATGGACATTTTGATGATGTTAATTCCTCCAAACCATGAATACAGAATATGCTTCCATTTATTTGTGTCTTCCTTAACTTCTTTCTTCAGTGTTGTGTAGTTTTCTGAGTACAGGTCTTTTACCTCCTTGGTTAAGTTTATTCCTAGGTACTTTATTTTTCTTGTTGCTATAGCAAATGGGATTTTTTCCCCCTGATTCTGATATTTCATCATTGGAGTACAAAAATGCCTTTGATTTCTGGATATTGCTTTGTATCCACTGTTTTGCCAAATTCTCTTCATAGGTCGTGTAGTTTTTTGGTGGAGTCAATAGAGTTTTCTACATACACTATCATGTCATCTGCAAACAATGACAGTTTTACTTCCTCCTTTCTAATTTGAATGCCTTTTCTTTATTTTTCTTGTCCGATAGCTGTGGCTGGGACATCCAATGCTATGCTGAATTGAAGTGGTGCAAGCGGACAACCTTTTCTTGTTCCTTATCTTAGTGGGAAAGCTTTTAGTTTTTGCCCATTGAGTAAGATGTTGGCTGTAGGTTTTTCATATATCGCCTTTATTATGTAGAGGTATGCCCCCTTTATTCCCACTTTGCTGAGTGTTTTTAATCATAAGCGGATGCTGTACCTTATCAAATGCTTTTTCCGCATCTATTGATATGACCATGTGATTTTTGTCTTTTCTTTTGTTTATTTGATGTATTACATTTATTGATTTGTGAATATTGAACCATCTTTGCATCCCTGGGATAAATCCCACTTGATCTTGTTGGATGATCTTTTCAATGTATTGCTGGATGCGGGTTGCCAATATTTTGTTGAGGTTTTTGGCATCGATGTTCATCAGTGATATTGGCCTGCAGTTTTCTTTCTTTCTTTGTTGTGTCTTTATCTGGTTTTGGGATTAGGATGCTGACCTCATAAAAAGAGTTTGGGAGTCTTCCCTCTACTCGAAATTTTTGGAAAAGTCTGAGAAGGACAGGGGTTAGCTCTTCCTTAAATGCTTTGTAAAATTCCCCTGTGAAACTGTTGGTGCAGGGTTTTTGTGTGCTGGGAGTTTTTTGATTACTACTCCAATTTCACCAGCTGTTATTGGTCTGTTCAGGCTTTCTGCTTTTTCTTAATTCAGTGTTGGAAGGATGTATTTTTCTAGAAACTTGTCTATTTCATCCAGGTTTTCAAATTTCTTGGCATATAATTGTTCATAGTAATTTCTTACAATCTTCTGTATTTCTGCGGTATCGGTTGTATTATCTCCTCTTTCATTTCTGATATTATTTGAGTCCGCTCCCTTTTTTTCTTGATGAGTCTGCTTAAAGGCTTGTCAATTTTGTTAATCTTTTCAAAGAACCAGCTCCTAGATTTGTTGATCCTTTGAACTGTTCTTTTAGTCTCCATGTCATTCAATTCTGCCCTTTTCTTGATTATTTCCTTCCTTCTACTCACTCTGGGCTTTGTTTGTTTTTGTTTTTCCAGTTCTTGAAGCTGTACAGGTAGGTTGTTTATTTGAAATATTTCTGTCTTTTTTAGGTAGGTCTGTATTGCTATGAACTTCCCTCTCAGGACTGCCTTTGCTAAGTCCCATAGGTTTTGGACTGTTGTGTGTTCATTCTCATTTGTTTCCAGAAATTTTTTGATTTCTTCTTTGATCTCATTATTGACTCATTCATTGTTTAATAGCATGCTATTCAATCTCCATGAGTTTGAATGATTTTGAGTTTTTTCCTTGTGGTTGGTTTCTAGTTTCAATCCCTTGTGGTCCAAGAAAATCCTTGTTATGATTTCTATGTTCTTGAATTTGTTGAGGCTTGTTTTGTGTCCTATTATGTGGCCTATCTTTGAAAATGTTCCATGTGCGTTTGAAAATAATGTGTATTTGGCTTCTTTGGGATGAAAGTTTCTCTCTCTCTCTCTCTCTCTCTCTCTCTCTCTCTCTAATCAGTTAAGTCCACTTTATCTACAGCATCATTCAGTTCCACAATATCTTTGTTGATTTTTTTTTTGTAGATCTATTCATTGTTGAAGTGGGGTGTTAAAATCCCCTACTATCAGTGTGTTGCTGTCTATAACTTTCTTGAAGTTCCACAGGATTTTCCTTATATATTTGGGTGCTCCTATGTTTGGTGCATATATATTTATAATGTTCATATCTTCCTGGTGGATTCTTCTTGTGAGTATTATGAGGTGTCCTTCTGGGTGTCTTTTTATGGCCTTTGTTTTGAAATCTACTTTGTCTAATATAAGTACTCCTACCCCTTCTTTTTTTTTTTCCTATCCATTTGCTTGGAATATTCCTTTCCATCCCATTACTTTAAGTCTGTGTAGGTCCTTTATTCTGAGATGGGTCTTTTGAAGGCAGCATATGTGCGGGTCATGTTTTCTTTTTTTGTTTTTAATTTAATTTAATTTTTTTTTCAAATACATTTGTCTCTGCCAACCCCCCACCACTTTCCCTTGCCCCCTTCCTCCTTCCCTCCCTCAGCTCTTCCCCTTTGGTTTTGTCCATGAGTCCTTGCTATATGTTCCTTGACTTTTCCCTTCCCTTCCTTTTCCCTGTCCCCTGCTCCCTCCTTCCCTCTTGTCTCTGTTGATTTCTTTTCCTATCAGTGTTGCTGGTCTTATTTTCCTTGCATCTTTGTATTGTTGGTTAGGTTCCACTTATAGGTGAGATCATATGGTATTTGTCTTTCGCCCCCTGGCTTATTTCGCTTAGCATAATGCTCTCCAGTTCTATCCATGCTGTCGCAAAGTTTAGTAGTTCTTTTTTTCTTTCTGCTGCATAGTATTTCATTGTGTATATGTACCATAATTTTTGATCCAATCATCTCCTGATGGGCATTTAGGTTGCTTCCAACACTTGGCTATTGTGAATTGTGCTGCTATGAACATTGGGGTGCATAGGTTCTTTTGAATTGGCATTTTGGTGTTCTTAAGGTATAATCCCAGCAGGGGAATCACTGGATCAAAAGGCAGTTCCATTTTCAGCTTTTTGAGGAAATTCCACACTGCTTTCCACAGTGACTGCACCAGTCTGCATTCCCACCAACAATGTAGTAGGGTTCCCTTTTCTCCACAGCCTCGCCAGCACCTGTTATTTGTTGATCTGCTTATGATGGCCATTCTGACCGGTGTGAGGTGGTACCTCATTGTGGTTTTGATCTCCATTTCTCTGATGGCTAGTGATGCTGAGCATCCTTTCAAATGCCTCTGGGCCCTCTGTATCTCCTCCTTGGAAAAGCGTCTGCCCAGGTCCTTTGCCCATTTTTTGATTGGATCGTTTGTCTTCTTGGAGTGGAGTCGAGTGAGTTCTTTATATATCTTGGAGATTAAACCTCTATCTGATGTATCATTAGGAAATATATTTTCCCATACGGTTGGCTCCCTTTTCATTTTGCTGATGTTTTCTTTAGCCGTGCAGAAACTTCTTATTTTGATGAGGTCCCACTTGTTTATTCTTTCCTTTATGTCCCCAGCTTTAGGAGACATATCAGTGAAAAAATTGCCACATGGGATATCTGAGAGTTTCCTGCCAATATTGTCCTCTAGGACTTTGATGGTGTTGCGACTTATATTTAAGTCTTTGATCCATCTTGAGTTTATTTTTGTGTATGGTATCAGCTGCTGATCCAATTTCAATTTTTTGCATGTAGCCATCCAGCTCTCACAACACCATTTGTTAAAGAGGCTATTATAACTCCATTTTATGCTTCTGCCCCCTTTGTCAAATATTAGATGCCCATAGAGACCTGGGCTTATTTCTGGGCTTTCTATTCTGTTCCACTGGTCTATGGGTCTGTTCTTGTGCCAGTACCAGATTGTTTTGAGTATAGTGGCTTTGTAGTAGAGTTTGATGTCCGGTATTGTGATCCCTCCTACTTTGTGTTTCTTTCTCAAAATTGCTGCGGCTATTCGGGGTCGTTTATGGTTCCATATAAATTTTTGAAATGGCTGTTCTATTTCTGTGAAATATGTCACTGGTATCTTAATAGGGATTGCATTGAATCTATAAATTGCTTTGGGTAGTATGGACATTTTGATGATATTAATTCTTCCAATCCATGAGCACGGTATATGCTTCCATTTATTTGTGTTTCCTTAATTTCTTTTTTCAATGTTATATAGTTTTCTGCGTACAGGTCTTTTACGTCTTTGGTTAAATTTATGCCTAGGTACTTTATTTTTCTTCTTGCTATATCGAATGGTATTTTTTCTCTGATTTCTTCTTCTTCTATTGCATTGCTCGTGTACAAAAATGCCTTTGATTTCTGAATGTTGACTTTGTATCCTGCTGTTTTGCCAAATTCACTTATTAGGTTGAGGAGTTTTTTGGTAGAGTCTACAGGGTTCTCTATGTACAATATCATGTCATCTGCAAACAATGATAGCTTTACTTCCTCCGTTCCTATTTGGATGCTTTTTATCTCTTGCTCTTGTCTGACTGCTGTGGCTAGGACTTCCAATACCATGTTGAAAAGAAGCGGTGAGAGTGGCCATCCTTGGCGTGTTCCTGATCTTAGTGGGAAAGCTTTCAGTTCTTGCCCGTTGAGTATGATATTGGCTGTAGGTTTTTCATATATGGCCTTTATTACATTGAGGAATGCCCCATTTATCCCCATTTTGCTGAGTGTTTTGATCATAAATGGGTGCTGTACCTTATCGAATGCTTTTTCTGCATCTATCGAGATGATCATGCGGTTTTTGTCTTTTCTTTTATTTATGTGATGTATCACGTTTACTGATTTGCGTATATTGAACCATCCCTGCATCCCTAGGATGAATCCCACTTGATCGTGGTGGATAATCTTTTTAATGTATTGCTGGATGCGGTTTGCCAATATTTTGTTGAGGATTTTAGCATCTATGTTCATCAGCGAAATTGGCCTGTAGTTTTCTTTCTTTGTAGGGTCTTTATCTGGTTTTGGGATCAGGGTGATGCTGGCATCATAGAAAGAGTCTGGGAGCCTTCCCTCCTCTTGGATTTTTTGGAATAGTCTGAGAAGGACAGGGGTTAGCTCTTCCTTAAACGTTTTGTAAAATTCTCCTATGAAACCGTCCGGCCCTGGGCTTTTGTGTGCCGGGAGTTTCTTGATGACTGCTTCGATTTCCCCAGCTGTTATCGGTCTGTTAAAGCTTTCTGTTTCTTCCTCCTTCAGTGTCGGAAGATTATACTTTCCTAGAAATGTGTCCATTTCATCCAGGTTTTCAAATTTCTTGGCATATAATTGTTCATAGTAGTTCCTGACAATCCTTTGTATTTCTGTGGTGTCAGTTGTTATTTCTCCTCTTTCATTTCTGATATTATTAATTTGGGTACTCTCCCTTTTTTTCTTGATGAGTCTGCTTAAAGGCTTGTCAATTTTATTTATCTTTTCAAAGAACCAGCTTCTGGATTGGTTGAATCTTTGAATTGTTCTTTTCATCTCTCTGTCATTCAGTTCTGCTCTAATCTTGACTATTTCCTTCCTTCTCCTTGCTCTAGGATTTATTTGTTGTTGTTTCTCCAGTTCTTGAAGTTGTAGTGTTAGGTCTTTTATTTGAAATGTTTCTATCTTTTTTAGGTAAGCCTGTATTGCTGTGAACTTCCCTCTCAGGACTGCCTTTGCTGGGTCCCATAGGTTTTGGACTGTTGTCTGTTCATTTTCATTTGTTTCCAGAAATTTTTTGATTTCTTCTCTTATCTCATTATTGACCCATTCATTGTTTAATAGTCTACTGTTCAGTCTCCATGAGTTTGCAAGTTTTTGAAGTTTCTCTTTGAGGTTGATTTCCAGTTTCAAGCCCTTGTGGTCCGAGAAAAAGTTTGGTATTATTTCAATTTTCCTGAATTTGCTCAGGTTTGCTTTGTGTCCTATCATGTGGTCTATCTTTGAAAAACTGCCATGAGCATTTGAAAAGAATGTGTATGTTTCTTCTTTGGGATGTAAGGTTTTATATATGTCAGTTAAATCTCTTTGATTCAGTGTGTCATTCAGCGCCACAATATGTTTATTAATGTTTTGTTTGGAAGATCTGTCCATTTTTGACAGTGGGGTGTTGAAATCCCCTACTATCAGTGGGTTGCTGTCTATATCTTTTTTGAAGTCATCCAACAATTTCCTTATAAACTTGGGGACTCCTAATTTGGGAGCATATAAGTGTACAATGCTGATGTCTTCTTGATAGATTCTTCCTTTAAGTATTATAAAGTGCCCCTCTGGGTCTCTCTTTATGGCCTTTGTTTTGAAATCTACTTTGTCTGATACAAGTATGGCAACCCCGGCCTTTTTCTCTTGTCCATTTGCTTGGAATATTTTCTTCCATCCCTTTACTTTCAATCTGTGTAGGTCTCTTGCTCTGAAGTGGGTCTCTTGTAGGCAGCATATATGTGTGGGTCTTGTTTTGTTATCCATTCAGCTACCCTGTGTCTTTTGATTGGAGCATTTAGTCCATTCACATTGAGAGATATTACTGATAGAAACTTACTCATCTTTTCTCTTTGTACCTGTGTTCCTCTCTCTCTCATTCTTTTCCTTCATCTGCTTAAACCAGCTCCCTTAGCTTACCTTGGAGTGCTGGTTTGGTAGAGATGTATTTTTTTAGTCTCCTGTCTGGGAAACTCCGTATTTCCCCTTGTATTTTAATGGAGAGCCTAGCTGGGTAGAGCAGCCTTGGCTGTAGGCCCTTGCTTTTCATGGCTTGGCATATTTGTTGCCATTCCCTTCTGGCTTGTAGTGTTTCTGTTGAGAAGTCAGCTCCTAGGTGTATCGGGGTCCCCTTGTATGTTACTTTCTCCTTCTCCCTTGCTGCCTTGACGATTCTCTCTTCGTGTTTGACATTTGCCATTTTAATGATGATGTGTCTTGGAGTGGACCTCTTTGAGTCCCTCTTGAGTGGGGTCCTCTGTGCCTCCTGGATCCATGAGAGCCTTTCTCTCCTCAAATTAGGGAAATTTTCCATCATTACTTTTTCGAGGAGGCTCTCTATCCCTTACTCCTCTTCTTCTCCTTCTGGTATCCCTATTATACAGATATTATAGCATTCCAGGTAGTCCTGCATTTCCCTAAATGCTTCTTCATTCTTTTTGAGCTGTTTTTCCATTTCTTGTCCTTTCTGGGAGCTTCTTTCTACCTTATCCTCCATCTCACTGATTCGATCCTCGGCTTCATCCAGCCTGCTTTGGATTCCTTCTACTGTGTTCTTCAACTCAGAAATGGTATTCTTCATATCCTCTTGTGTGTTCTTGATAGTTTCTATGTCCTTTTCCAGGCTGATACAGTTGGCTGTAAGATCCTGATAGTTCCTCTGCAGTTTCTCATAGTTCTCTTTGAGCTGGCTGAGCTCATTGAGCTTCCTTAGAACCATTGTTTTGAATTCAGTATCTGATAGTTCCCTTGCCTCTATTTCATTTAGCTCTCTCTGTGGGGAGTCCCCTTTTCCACTCATTTGGAGGGAAATTCTTTTTCTTCCCATTTTTGTGAGAGTCTGTTAAGTATTTTTGTCCTTTTCTTTCTGGGCCTGCCTCTGATGATGGCAGTTGTTGACCCTATAGGACCTTGGGTTGTTTGTTTGAGCCTTCCAGGAGTCTACTGTCTGTGTCTGACTCCTGCTTGGAGCAGCTCTGTGACCCTTCGGTCAGGGCTGGGCTATTTTTTGGGATCTCTCTGCACTCTCATGCAGATTCCTTGAGCATGCTTCCAGCGTGGCAGGATCCCCCACCTGCCTGGGCTCACATGTGCTTGCCCCAGACCAGGGGGCTTATTTGCGACCTCGCGTACTCATCTGGCCCCCCTGGCTGGCGAGCTCTGTGGCACTGGTCAGTTTAGGGTCTTCTATTGTGTATTTTCCCCGCTTTGGGCTCTTTGGGTGCATTGCTTGCCCTCGCCAAATGGGGACTACGGAAATGGGAGGAAGTCAGCTTCAGGACTCTCCGGTTAATCCTGTTTCTGGTCTCTCCTCCAGGGACTCTGGGCAGCTCTACTAATTTTGTGGGCCACTCCGCAGTTGCGGGCGGGTTGGTCAATTTACGCCTGCCCTTGCCGCTCTGTGCACTCCCTCGCAGGCCGTATCAGTGCCAATCTGTGGGAGGCCTTGCCGGCAGGTGCAAGCCTTCGCCAGCCTGTGCCGGTCACTCGGCGCAAGTGTGCGCGCCTGCACTGGGTGTTTTTGGGGTGTCTATGTGTGCTTTTCGGCTTTTGGCTCTTTGGGGGTGTGGCCTCTTCCCCGCGCAATGGAGACTATGGCAAGGAGGAGTCCGGACTCTCCGGTTCCTCCTCCCGTTCTTTCCCCAACGCCTCCGTTTCCAGACTCTCCTCAGGGGTCTCTGGGCAGTTCTGTGACCCCTTCGGCCAAGGATCCACCCCCCTGTGCGGACTGCGTTTCAATCGCAGGCAGTCTGGTTCCTGCGCACCCCTCTTCTGTCTCTTTGGGGGCCCGCCTTTCCAGCCCACAATGGAGACTACAGAAAGGGGAGGGAGTTGGGGCTCCCTGGTTCCTCCTCCCGTTCTTTCTCCAACGCCTCCATCTCCAGTCTCTCCTCAAGGCTCTCCCAGCCAGTCTGCACTCAGCCCCGCAGCTCACACGCGTTCAAGCTGGGTGTGAGCACAGAAAAGGCAGGTTAATCCCTTACGCCTGAGTGAGATGGTAGCTGCAGAGTGGGAGGTGCGCCATCACCGGGGCTCCACCGGCCGCTGCCACGTCAGTTCTCTTCACAAAGTTTTCCTCACCAGTCTTTTCCCAGCTACCAGCCCACCCTGCTGCCGCTTCTACCCAGAGATCAAGGACGGTGGCTGCCACTGCAACTTTTGCGTTTTCCCTTTAAATGTCCCTTTGCATCCCCAGCCACCTGTCTCTGGCAAAGAGCGCCCCTAAACTTTTTGGGGTTGAGTTTTGTCTGTATTTTCTTGGTTTTAGCTGCTGTAGTTTAGGGGTTCCTGTTTATGATTCAGACCCCGTTCTTCTCAGGGGAAGCTAGCTGGCCATTTCAATGTCCCTGTGGTGCCAGTGCCCATGGGCACCCAGCCCACCCTCTTGAGCCTCCACCTCACTTCTCACCCGTTGGGACGTGTGAGAGTAGAATCCACTGTCCGTGGCACCAAGGCTCCTCTCCCACTATCGCTCCACTGCTTTCCAGGTGATTACTCCATTATTTAGTTACAATTCCAGTTTGGTTTTGGGAGGAGGTCAGCATGACTCCCATTTACTCCTCTGCCATCTTCTCTCTCCATGTTTTCTTATCCAGTCAGCTACTCTATGTCTTTTGATTGGAGCATTTAATGCATTTACATTTAAAGTTATTATTCATTTTTTCTCTTTGTACCTGTGTTCTATTCTTACTCATTCCTTTCTTCATCTTTAAAGCAGTCACTTTAGCATATCTTGCAATGCTGGTTTGGTGGACGTATATTCTTTTAGCCTTCTCTTGTCTGGAAAACTCCTTATTTTGCTTTCCATTTTAATTGAGAGCCTTGCTGGGTAGAGCAGTCTCAGTTGCAGGGCTTTGCTTTTCATGACTTGGAATATTTCTTGCCATTCCCTTCTGGCTTATAGTGTTTCTGTTGAGAAGTCAGCTGATAGCCTTATTGTGGTTCCCTTATATGTTACTAACTGTTTTCCTGTTGCTGCCTTTAGGATTCTCTCTTTGTCTTTGATATTTTCCATTTTAATTATGATGTGTTCTGGAGTGGGCCTCTTTGGGATCCTCTTGAATGGGACCCTCTATGCCTCCTAGACTTGTGTGACTTTTTCTCTCCTCAAATTAGGGAAGTGTTCCATCATTACTTTTTCAAACAGGTTCTCTATCTCTTCCTCCTCTTCTCCTTATGGTATCCCTATTATACAGATATTATGTAGGTTGTCCTGCATTTCACTTAATGCTTCTTCATTCTTTTTGAGTATTTTTTCAATTTCTTGCTTTTTCAGGGAGCTTTTTTCTCCCGTGTTCTCCAGCTCGCTGATTTGATCCTCTGCTTCACCTACACTGCTTTTGATTCCTTCTACTATGCTCTTCAATTCAGAAATTGTATTCTTCATTTCTTCTTCTTCATTTTATCTTATTGATAATTTCTATGTTATTTTTCATGCTGATATAGTGTGCAGTAAGTTTTTTGTAACTCTCTGAGCTCACTGAGCTTCTTTAGGACCATTGTTTTGAACTCAATATCTGATAGTTGACTTCCCTCTATTTCATTTAGTTCTCTTTCTGGGGATTCCTCTTTTCCTTTTGATTGGTGGGTGTTTCTTGTCCTCCCATTAGTTGTGAGACTCTTTTTTGCTTTTCCTTCTTAAATTGATCTGTCTTGATTTCCTGAATTTGTGGTGTGAACGTCTAAGGTAGGAGACGACTCTTTTTTCTTTCTGGATCTGCTTCTGATGATGTCAGATGTTGACCCTGTCTGACCTTAGGCAGTCTGTTGGAGACTTCCAGGAATCTACTCTCTGTGACTTTTTCCTTAAGTGGTTAATCTAGTCACTCTGCACTAAGAAGTCAGGCTTAGGCACCACAGGGTGGGGCAGGGTCCCCCTGTGGGATCCTTGTTTATGGTTTAAACCCTGCTCTTCTCAGGAGGATCCAACTGGCCATTTTAATATCCTTCTGGTGCTGCCACCCATGGGTGCCCACCTGCTTTCTTGAGTCTCTACTGCACTCCTTACCAGTTAGGTTGTGCTAAACCCGATTCTTCTGTCTGTGCGAGGTTATAAGGCTCCCCTCACTATTGTTCAGTTATTTGTTCCAGGTGATTTCTCCACAATTTAGTTGTGATTCCAGATTGGTCCTGGGAGGAAGTCAGTGTAACTTTCATTCACTCCTCCACCATCTTGATTCTCCTCCATGCCCTTTTTTTATGCTGTTGAAGTTCTCACTAAATTTCTTGAGCATGCTTATAATCATTGTTTTGAACTGTTTCTGGTAGTTTGCTTGCCTTCACTTCATTTAGTCATTTTCTTCTGGAGATTTCTTCTATTCTCTCTTTTGGGACCTGTTTCTTTGTCTCCTCATTTTGGCTGCTTCTCTAGGTTTGTTTCTATGCATTAGGTAGAGCTTCTATGATTACCATACTTGGTAGAGTGGTAGGTGTCCTGTAGGGCCCAATTACCCAATCTAGGCACCCCTTGTGTCCCCCCTGTGTTGGATATGCAGACTGTCATGTAGTAGTTGAGCCTTGACTGCTGTTGGCATGTCACCAATAGGCTGCAATAATGAGCTGTGACTACAATAGAGGAGCTGCTATACAGAGGCTGACCACACAGAGCAGGACTTGCTTCAGTGGGGCTTTGGCTTCCACCAAGTCCACGCCTTGAGAGTGTCGCTTGTGGAGGTGGTTGGGTTGTAATCAGGCATGGCCTGAAGTTTTCCACAGTGCACTGGCTCTGGGGCATCCCAGCAGCTGCAAGGTCAGCCACTATCTCTGCTCTGACTGGGGCCAGCTGGCATGAGCTATATAGAGAGATCTGCAGATGGCTGCTAGTTGTGCTGGGCTTGGAGGTGCCCAGGAGAGGCTGGCTGCCACTAGTACCAGGCCTGGGACCACTTAGCAAGTGGTACAGGCTATGCAGTCTCTAGATGTTGCTTATTTGAGAGATTTTAGGAAAGTCTGAAGCATAAGCCAAGAGATGCAGTTTGTATGGAAAAGCCACTGGGAATGGCTTGGGTGGGCCTGCAAGTTGGGTGGGGTAGGGTCTCAGAGAATCACCAGTGTTAGCCAGGTTGATGGAAACTCAGATATGGCACCCCCCTTCCGGCTCTGTGAGGAGAGGTCTCAGAAAAGAAACAATGGCTTCTGCGCACACTTCTGTCTAAGAGAAAGCTGCTTCTCCAGCCCTTGTACTGAAGCCAGACAATTCGGTTGTTTCCCATATGTCCCTGGCACCTTCTAAGCTGCAGTCCTAGTATTAGGACTCAAAGCAAATGAGTCACAGTGAGTCTGGGACTCCAGGAGCCTGTCTCTCACTCAGCCTCAATCCCTGATGGTTTTCACAGCCAGGAGTTATAGGGACTTCTTTTCCTGGCCCTGGATTCCTGGGCTAGCGGTTCTGATGTGGAGTCAGGGACCCCTCACCACTCAAGGGGGCCTCAACAACCAAGATATACCTCCTGATTTTTATTTACCACATATGCTGTTGGACCAGCCCATTCTATATCTCCACCCCTGCTACCAGTCTCAATTTGGATTTCTAGTCTGAATCTCTTCAATTATTCTACAGTGAGGCACTGGTAAGACAGACCAGAGAACCTACCAACTATTTTAACCCAAATCAGGCAATTCCTAATCTATGTGTTGAATTTTTGTTTAAAGTTCAGGATTTTGTTTAACATGCTTTTCATGAAATTTATAATGAACAACAACTAAGATCTCTAATGAATATTAAAGTAAACATTATTTATCATTGACATCTCAATTAGTTTAAAAAATAAATGTGAAATTTTTTTTATCACAAAAGCATGCATTCTCTAAAGAATAATCAAAGCCTTTGGGATTTAATGAATCAGCAACTACAAATATGTTAAATTAATAAACATACTCTCAACAGTATAAATAATAATTGTCATTAAATTTACTTCTTTTGGTATAGAGACATACATGTTCTAAACACTATAAAGATATAGTGTTTCCTTTAAATAACTGTATTGGAGGAAATTAAAATTTACTTTTGGAATCTGATACAAATATAGTAAATGCAGATCCTTCCTTGAATATACTTTGTATAAGCAAAAATAAAAGGAAGTCTGAACATGTTGTGACTGTGAATGTAGACTGATGAAAGTAATTTTTCCATGAGGTTTATAGAAACAAATTTTTTTACTTTGAAATTCCAATATATATTGGTGTTATTTTTAATTAAATTTATTGAGGTGACATTGGTTAATAGGATCATATAGGTTTCAGGTGTACATTTCCATGATACAAGGTCTGTGTATTGCATTGTGTGCCCATTACCCAAAGTTAAACCATCTTCTGTCACCACATATTAGTGTTAAAAAATTTGTTTAGATCTGGAAAAAAAATCTGTTAATGGGCATAATGTGTCAGTTCTTTGTTAGGGGAAGAGCCTAGGAGTTAGGGCAGGCTGTGCATGAGAAAATCTGGAAAGGCTTTCCAGCAAAAGGAAGGAGGCAAAAGTCAAGGTCAGTGGAGGGGGATTCCATATTCCCCAACATATTGCTCCCTCTCTCTCACTGCCATGACATTACTTCAACCAGAGTCATATTTCATAGTTCTCCCTCAATTCTCCCTCCTCTTCTTTCATTTCTAATCACTTATCAGATGCTATGGTTTCTATCACTTTCTACAATAATGTCTGCAACCTTTTTACCACGCCTCCTGCCTCTACACTTATTCACCAGTTACCTAGTACTTGCCACCACACTAATATCTCTCACCTAGAACACCATTTGCTGCAGGTTTCTAGCAAAGAATGCATTCCTAAAAATGGTCCTAGAATATAAAATATTCCTATTGTTAACTAACGTTTAAGAAATGCAACACACATTTCTTTCTTCTTGGCCAGTCATACACGCATTAGCATGAGACTAATATTTTTCAGAAGTGCTTGTCCGGAACTCTGTTTTCATATAAAATTCTTCAACATCTACTCACTCATGTTGCATAAAACACACTTTAGGAAACAATGGCTTGGAGTATTTAAATAGCCTCTAAACTGCTCTCCTTGCCTAATTTTTCCCTTTCCCTTTCCCAGTGCGTTTAGTATTTCACTGATAGATGACTTTCTGGGAGGTGCTTAACTGAGAATATTATTCCTTTGCTCAGGAACCTTCAGTGGCTCCCCACTGATCTAAGCAGTAAACACTGGGCTCTCCATAACATGCTACCAACATGCCTGGCTGTGTGGCATGGAAGAAAAGTCATGAACTTTGGAATCAGATCCAGGTTCAAGTTCCAACTCTGCATCTTAAATAGTGTAACATCATAGACAAGTCATTTATTGCTTTGAGCCTATATATATATAAAATTCATCTGCAAATACAAGCAGTAATCATAGAGATGGGAGGATATAGTAAGACAGTTTTTTTTGTAAAAGCTTCTTGCACTGACACTCTGTGGCCCCACAGGTTGTAAATCATTTGGTAGGTTGAGTTCTTTCGAGTGGTAGTCACTCAGTGTCTGCCTGTAAAAAGAAAGCAATGATTTTCTAAATCAAGAACCCAGAGGATCACCTATTATTATCAATAAAAACTGATTAATAAAAGAGTCTCTGCCTTTATTTGGGGAACTTTTTATGGGTCCTGAAGAAACAGGAGCCATTTCCTACAGCATATTCAATCTTTTTAGGTGGAACTATCTATGCTATGCCCTTGGTAGAGTGGGTGGGCAGGGCCCAAGAATCAACAGTAGTGCTTGGAAAGCAAATCCTGGGTTCACACACATGAAATGGAAGCCCATTACAAGAGTCAGAAAGCTGCTCTTTTGTTAGATTTAGAAACTTTTAAGTGTTTCTGATTTACTTGATAGTTCCACAAGAATATACAAGGTCTTCAATACGTCTTCTTAAGGGAAAGAGGAATTTTTGTTTGATTTGATTATTAGTGTAGTCCAAGTGCCTGGAATAGTGTCTTGCATGTAGAGGTCGTTCAGTTAATATATGATGGATGAATGGATAAACGAATGAACAAATGAAAAAGATCATGGCTTGCATTTTCTATATGTTCTAGCATAGGGCTGAGTATTCAGAAGATCTTTAATAAATACTTGACTGGCTAAATGCACGAATGTATATATTCCCTAACCAGTCAAGGGCACTTAATAATGTACCTTAAACTAAACATTATTCCAATATAGTCTACTTTATACAACATTGTATTATATTATCTATATTCTCTTTTTAAAAAAATATTACTTTGTTTTTATGTTTCTACTTTATGAAATATTTTTATATCATATATATCATCATTTTCTTTCTTTTAAAATTTATATAACCATGGTTTATTTCTCCCCGCAATACTGGGGAATGTCGCAGCCTAAAAGTGGAAGAGGGGAGAGAAATATTGGGTTGGCCAAAACGTCCGTATGGTTTTTTCCGTAAAATAAAAGACACATTTATCATTTTCACCAATAACTTTATTGATTTGGATATTTTGAGTATGTGGGCTATCTCCTGCATGACAGAACATCGATTATTTCAATTTGGTCGCAATCAGTTTCAACTGGTCTACCCAACCGTGAAGCGTCCTCCAGCCAGAAATCTCCAGCACAAAATTTCACAAACCACTTTGACACGTTTGATCAGTCACAGCACCTTCTCCATATGCACAAATCTTTTTTTGTGTTTCACTTGTGTTTTACCTTTCTTGAAATAATAAAGCATAATATGATGAAAATGTTGCTTATTTCCTTCTGTATTCAGTGTTACAATGGCTACACAAAAATTTACCCATTTCTATAAGCTTTTTTTTAAATGCACACTGATATGACAGCTGTCACAATGTAGTCTAACAACATTGTTTTGAATGAAGTTAAAGACAACAAAACACTACTACAGCCATCTTACAGAAAAAGAAAAATGAATCTTTTGGCCAACCAAAAAGATTTAATAGATATTTTTAGTCAGAAAGTAGAAGTTTTAGTATAAAATTTATTTAAATATACTGAACGAAATGAAGAGGAAAAACAGCTTAAGTTTTTAAAAGACTGGAAGAAGATGGAGGAAAAATGAGGCATAGGGTGTGTAGAACATGTTCAACAAATTTGTTTGGAAAGAATGTTACATTTACACACTTGTTTTTTTCCCCCTGAAGCACTCCACTCAAAGTTTTATAACTATCATTCCCCTGTGAAGAAAGAATAGCCAAATTCTTCCTTCACAGTTACAAGAACCAAGGCTCAGTAATATTAAGAATCAACATACCCAATAAGGGGTATATGCAGGGGTGGGATCCAGGCCTCCTGAGTGTTCAGGACTAAAAGCAGTTGAGTAATGTAAAGTGAGCCTGACACACTTAGAGAACATGAGTAGGGTACTTTGGCTGGAATAAAGAGGGTATATAGGAAAGTTGTAAGAAATCAGGTTAAAGAAATAAATATGAAATAGGTTACAGAGTACCTTAAATAATATAATAAAGAATTTGGATTTTTATCTAAGTGAGTCATTTTGAAATTATTTTTAAAGCAATAAAATCCTTTTTTAAAAAAATAAGAAATCTTATATAAGATGCCAATATGCAAAACAAATTAAAAGGAGGTGGTTTTTCCAACTGAAGCTGTTCCTCCTTACCCTCAGCCTCTGAGGAAAAAAGTTTGAAAACTAAAAAAAATATGAAACAGAAGTTTGAAAAGTCATGAGTGCTGACATGCTATACCAAGAGGCATGGAGGGTGGGTGAAAGGACGTACTACAAAGGCAGGAATCACAGAAGTGGGGCTCTCAGGGCTGCCAGCGGGAAGGGAAGGCAAAGATGCCTGAAGACAGAAGAATCAGAACAGAGCCAGGAATTTCAAAGATTTATACTTGGACAGCTGAGGAAGATAAAACATAAAAAAAAAAAAAAATGGTGAAGGGCAGAGGAGGAGGCTGCTGGTTTTAATGAAAGACAATGATGTACTTCTGACTGTGTTTTAGTCATTTCTACTACACATGTTATGGTCAGAGGAATAGAAAGCAGCTCTTTTTATCCTCTACCAGTTTTCTTCCCTTTTTCATGGCACTAGTCAGGAAGTGGCATTTTGTTATTTTTTTAAAAATTTTAAGTGCTTAAGATTTCACCTGAATGTCCAACATGAAGAAAATGCAAGCTCCTCAATGCCCCATTCTAAAAATAAAAATAAAAAAAGGACCATTTCCATTTTTTTGTAATATTTCTGTTCTTCAGACAGTTCAGGCAGTCTGGATAACTAGCACTTAATTTTTCTTAAAAAATATTTTTCCATTGGAGTTAAGTACAATTAAATTATTTACCTCGGGCACAATTATTTTGAAATACAAGATTTTTGTTGTGTTTTATAAAGTAAATGATGAAAGTAAAACTTGTTCAATATTGTGAATCTGTCCAACTAATAGTAATTCCAAAGAGCATACTTTTAATGGAGAATAAGTTACAGTTTTTGGCAAACTGAGTTTGATGAGAACAATCTCCACCTCTCTTGAGTTTCTGAAACTAGTGATGCAAGTGCTCCCGCCCTTTTCTGAGAACACAGCCTGACTCAGGCAGGCAGCCGCGGCTATTAAAACAGCTCCAGCTCTGCATGCTACCACACTTCCCTGCTGGGGTGAGCGCCGCCGCAGAGATGAAGCTGGTGACCTGGTGCTGGCTGAGCTCAGCTGCCCTTGCTGCTTACAGTTTTTTGGTTGCGGCAAACAATGAAACAGAAGGAATTAAAGATGAATCAGCCAAGGACGCCTGCCCGGTGAGACTAGAGAGCAGAGGGAAATGCGGGGAGGGAGGTGAATGCCCCTACCAGGTGAACCTGCCCCCGCTGACTATTCAGCTCCCGAAGCAGTTCAGTAGGATGGAGGAGGTGTTCAAGGAAGTCCAGAACCTCAAAGAAATAGTAAACAACCTGAAGAAATGTTGCCAAGACTGCAAACTGCAGGCTGATGACAACCGAGACCAGGGCAGAAATGGACTGCTGATCCCGGGCACAGGAACCTCGGGAGGGGCTGATGAAAACCGAGTTACAGAATTAGAGGACGAGGTTAACAAGCTATCCTCTGACCTAAAGAATGCAAAGAAGGAGATCGACGTGCTTCAGGGTCACATGGAGAAGCTAAATCTTGTAAATATGAACAATATAGAAAATTACGTTGACAGCAAAGTGGCAAATCTAACATTTGTTGTCAATAGTCTGGATGGCAAGTGTTCATCTAAGTGTCCCAGTCAACAACAAATACAATCGCATCCAGGTATGTACACCATTTTCTTATCATTTGTCCATGAATGTCATATAGCTAGATAATATCTACAAATATTAACCTGAGCAAGTAAGTTAAATAAATGACAGATTAAATAAATTAAGCCTTTTACTCATCAAGGTAGTACAGGAGAAACTAATATCTTTGCAAATGTGTGACCATTGAAATGATATACAACCCTAATTAGAAAGATTATAATTAGTTTTTTATCCATTAGAAAGCATTTTCAATTTCAAAGATCTTTGCTGATGCTACAGCTACACACAAATCAAAAGAAGACAGACTTTCTTAATGTTTTAGTGCATTCAACTTGTTTATCTCTTCATTGAAGTGTTTGAAAACAACAGGGGTAAGTGTTTGTGGTTGTGCTCAGTTCTTTGAAAATCATTTTCTTGTGGTCTGCTGCTGGCTGCTCCTTTTCACGTGGCAATTAAGAGATGTATAAAAGATTTTAGCAAGTAATCTGCAGTCCATAAACCCAAATATCTAGTGAAAATGGGAGATTTTATAGCTGGAATCTTAAAAGCAGTGATATGGTTTCATGTGTGTATAAAACTTTGTGCTTTGAGACCTAGTAGCACAAAAACATTTTAAGGAGAGTTTTGGCATGCCACTAAAGGAAGGAATACATTATTACTTCTTTTCTTTTCTTTTTTTTAACTTCAAACTAGAATTCAAGCATATAAAAATAGAACCCATCCTCACCATCCAGATTACCTGAATTAACTTTAATAAATACATGTTAAAGATAACAAACCTAACAACCTACTCTGCCCATGAACCAGCCGTAGCACTGGCTTTCCATATGAGTTCCTAGGGCCATTACTTCTGATGGTCTTGTTACACTTTGGAAAGCCATTTCTGCATTAGGACTAGGACTTTCCATGAGTGTGAAGTTGAAGGGATATGGTGCTCGGGGCAGGGATCATGTTCATTTGAAACAAGCACCTCATGCATGTTCCATCCCCAGGGAATCTGTCAGTGAAGGCAGGTAGGGGGTTCAAGGACCACTGTTACTAATACACCAGGCAACGTGTATCTGAGGTTACACTGCACATTGCAAAGCAGAGAGGTTCACATCTTAGGCAACATCCTTGGGCACCCATTAGATTTTTTTGTCTATTTTTCACTAAAAGTTTTGGGAAAATATCCAAATATTTTGAATTCTAAATACACATGCAGAGATTTCTTGTGCCTCAGGGTAGTTTATATTAAACTTACTTTATCTGGCATGAATTTTTATAAAAATTATCTGGGAGTAAATATCTGTGTTTGATTCCTACAGAACCATGTTAACTGATTATTACACTTATCCTGAACACAATCACCTGTCATTTCTTTCTAGAAACCAAACATATGAAATGTGGATAAATGCTTTCCTGGATAATAAATTCAGAATAAGAATATTGGTATACTATTGAAAAAAGTTCCTTTTTACTTGAGCTTTTTTATTTAGTGGTCAAGCAAGTAAAATAAATGTGAATGTATGATCAATGCTGTGCATTAGAATTTTACCACATCACTTAAAACATGTCCTGTAAAACTTTTTGACAGTGGAGGGTACCAGCCCCTTAAGGTGTAAGGAAATAGAAGCCTATGATTCCTTTGTATGTATGGAGTAGGAGGGCTAGAATCATTGGCAGAATGCCCACTGAGGGTAGCCCTCACTAAATATTACTAAATTATTAAAACTATTATTTTTCTTCTTCTTCTTTGTTGTTGATGTCAACAAACTAAGAGTATGTTGTCTACTTTGTAACACCAGGCTCTTATTTTGGTGTTACAAAGTAGACACCCAGGCAAATTAAAGGTCTTCATGTACTATTCATGAAATGTAAAATGTTTGTCATTTAAAATATTTTAAAATGTGGTAGCATAACGTTACTCCTAAAAGCATTCAGAAAATTAATTTAACCATAAAGACCATTGTTTAAGGGTAATTCATTCACAGTTTATAACTCTTTAGGTGTTTGATGATAAAAACTGCTCTAACATAAAAATCATCTTCCTTTTCTCTCTATGGCTAACAGTTTTTAGGATAAGATTGTTCACTACTGTACAAGACTACTGGTAGGCTTTCTTTTCAAAGTATGTTGTCTACTTTGTAACACCAGGCTCTATGCCTTAACAAAAATTTGAACAGGTTCAAGTAAGATTAGCAGGGCAGGGTTCCGTGGTCACCATAGATGGAACTGGCAAACTGCTTTTGTACATACAAAGAATTCTTCAGATGCATAGTTTTTGAACAAAATCCAATATCTTTCTTTTCTTCCCTCTTCAGTTCAACATCTAATATACAAAGATTGCTCTGAATACTACACAATAGGCAAAAGAAGCAGTGAGACCTACAGAGTTACACCGGATCCCAAAAATAGTAGCTTTGAAGTTTACTGTGACATGGAGACCATGGGGGGAGGTTGGACAGTGCTGCAGGTGCGTCTCGACGGAAGCACCAACTTCACCAGAACCTGGCAAGACTACAAAATAGGCTTTGGAAACCTCAGAAGAGAATTTTGGCTGGGAAATGATAAAATTCATCTTCTGACCAAGAGTAAGGACATGATTTTAAGAATAGATCTTGAAGACTTCAATGGTGTCAAACTCTATGCCTTGTATGATCACTTTTATGTAGCCAATGAGTTTCTCAAATACCGCTTACATGTTGGTAACTATAATGGCACAGCTGGAGATGCTTTACGTTTCAACAGACACTACAACCATGATATGAAGTTTTTTACCACCCCAGACAGAGACAATGATCGGTATCCGTCCGGGAACTGTGGTCTCTACTACAGTTCAGGCTGGTGGTTTGATGCGTGTCTTTCTGCAAACTTAAATGGCAAATATTATCACCAAAAATACAAAGGTGTCCGTAACGGGATTTTCTGGGGCACCTGGCCTGGCATGAGTGAGGCACACCCTGGTGGCTACAGGTCCTCCTTCAAAGAGGCCAAAATGATGATCAGACCCAAGCACTTTAAGCCATAAATCACTAATGCTCATTTCTCTGAGCATTTGTTATGTAATAGGGCAATAAATTCCTTTTGTACTCCTTTTCCATGGTTAAAAATTTATTTCTGAGCAGTGGGTACTTATGCTACACAGCATTTGAAATAAAGCTGAACAATATACATTTTAAAGGAATTCTTTGTTGCTGTTATGCTGTTATGCAAAAAACAAAACAAAACAAAACAAAAAAACTCAGAACACTTGCAGGCACCTGGGAATATTGAAAATTACACTTTAGATTTATAATTCTCCTAATTTCTACTAATAAGAAAGGTTTTTATTAGTTGTATTACTTGCTATAACCTAAAAATAATTGGTTATTCAGCAGGCTAGATTTTACACAAGTAATTTGTATTTGGCTATGACTTAAACATTCTGAGGGAATACCACTCTTTTGGGTATATAAAGAATTATTTAGGTATTTATTTGTGTCTAAATAGCCTAATCCTTATTCTGAGATGAACTTTTTCAATTTATGGCATTTACTTTGAGTCAGGAAGACCAGAAAGCATTTTAGTTCCCAGGCAAATTAAAGGTCTTCATGTACTATTCATGAAATGTAAAATGTTTGTCATTTAAAATATTTTAAAATGTGGTAGCATAACGTTACTCCTAAAAGCATTCAGAAAATTAATTTAACCATAAAGACCATTGTTTAAGGGTAATTCATTCACAGTTTATAACTCTTTAGGTGTTTGATGATAAAAACTGCTCTAACATAAAAATCATCTTCCTTTTCTCTCTATGGCTAACAGTTTTTAGGATAAGATTGTTCACTACTGTACAAGACTACTGGTAGGCTTTCTTTTGAAGAGGTTGGTGTGGGTGGAGAATGAAGCATTTATTTATAGGCTATTATATTCTGAAAGCCTATTTTATATCCTAAGCAATAATCGCTTTAAAGCTAAGTTTTATATGACAAATAGGTAAATCTATTTATAAAAAGCATATGAATTTTGAAATGTGTAGAACAGTAGTTTGAATAATGTATATTTTATCCCTAACTGGTGTATTGGTTATTTTACTATCAGAAGATTCAAATACAGGTGTTTATTTTTTAATCAAACAAAAGTATTTGGGTATTTTATAATTAATATCATATTCAAAAAATTATTAAAGAAGAGTTAAGTTTCATCATTGTAAAAGGGATCATTTTAGAGAGAATAGCAATGTTCTGCTGCATGTTTAAAATACTCAAATAAAATTTGAATACTGTATGTGAGTCATAGAAATATAATCTTTAATGTCTAGTGCCTGTTTCTACTATCGTAACTAAGATTTCAAAATATATTCACAAAGATTCATCTTTACTCATTATTTGAAAATGATTAAGGAGGATAGTTGCCTTCTTAACAAGTTAATTTTTCGAGCATTGTCCTTTACAGAAAATTCTAATAAAAAAGAAGCAAATATACTTTTAATGATATATAATATACATGGTTTTCAGGTAAACATAATGAACATTAAGTTATTATGAATACTGTTAAAATGTTAAAGAAAAATACAAATAGAACTAAGTTATGACCAAAATGTATCACCATCGACTAAAACCTATAATTGTAGATTTCAAAGGTTGCATATCTACCCAATAGGATATCAATGTAAATGTTGTAACTAATTTACTCTTTATTTCACTCTTTTGTGTTTTTAATCAACGTTTTTATAATATACAGTGTATTTATTACAAATAAGGGCATTTTGATTTACTATATACAATTATTAATATAAGTGTAAGTTTAACTAAATTTAAATTTCTGTGATCAAAAATGTACTCCTCCTAGAATACAGTTCTAAAGAAAAATAGCTCATATAGTGAGTATGCACTGATATAATAGGAAGTAGGTATCATTTCAGGAGAATTTGGCATATCACTCATTAATCCATGTAAATACTTAAAAGCTTGTCCTTCTACCTTTCCACCCTGTTTCAAAGGATCAAAATTATATTTTCCATTATACTTTTATGGCACTTTTCTAATAAAACATTCTATAACATACAAATTTTTTAAAATCATTTCATGCCGCTTATTATTAAATATATTTTAGATTTTTATATTCTTTAACATGTTGATGGAAGTAGATTATATCTAAAAGAGTCTTTTGCATTAACTATTTACTAATATATGCTAATGTTCATAAATGTGGATTTACTATTAACAAATATCTTTTTTCAGAGTCTTGTATTGACAAATATATGTCATTTTAATTAAAGCTTTATTTATGAGCTTTATCATTCTTTGAAAGTATTGATCAAAATGGGTCCTTAGAAATTCCAAGTGGAACTGCTTCACTCATCGCTGAGAAAAAAATAAAATATTTCTGATAAGCAATAATGGTCCAATGAATTAATTATATATCCATTTAACACATAAAGAACTTAAATATGCAAAGCATAGAAGATATTCTGGTAACAAAATTTGCTGGCCTTACTTTTGAATGGCTATCCAGAGAAAGGTTTTAAAAAGTTATGGGTGATGTTATCACAATAAGCTCTAGTTTATAATTCTTATTTTTCTTTATGTATAAATACATTTGTTTTGTTTTTTTAAAACCCTGTAAAATAAAATATTCAATCTTTACATCTCTTTATTTCGTCAGTGTGAAAACATAAAACATTATTGTCTGTGAAATAATATTTATATATTACTCTTGACTGAACAGTTGTATAATGTTTACCTAACCAGACAGTATCTTTTGACTCTTTGAAGACTTTAATGAGTATAATTCGACTAAAGGGAAGACAAGGGAAAATACAGAAACACCATTATCTTATTTCCCTCTATTAGAATACTGTTGACACATTTGAAATACAAAAGTTTCAGTTTCATTTTGAGGCACTGAACTCCATCTCCCCCTTTTCCACCATTAATGCTCTGCTTCAGCCCTCATTATCTCCTCAGGATAAGGCAGGTGCTTCCTGAGAGTAACCTGTGCCTCCGTTTCAATCTATTCCAATCCGTCTTCCACATCACTGCCAGAGGGATTATTCAAAAATACAGTTCTGACCATGTTATTGTCCTGCTTAAAACCTTTCAGCAACTCATTTCCTGTATGATAAAATCCATCAAATAAGCCCCTTCATGAACCAGTTTCTGCCTACCTTTTAGCATTCTTCTCTACCACTACTCACACTCCTGCCATACCAGGTACCTTGTTCTTGAACAAACTATGTTGTTTCATATTTTCTATGTTGTTTCATATTTTGTGTATACAATTAGTATACACAGGGTGAAGAATATATCCCTTGGTTTAGATAGAATGCCATCCTCAACCCCCGTTGAATTTATTTTCTCATCCATGACCTAAGAGCAGGGACTCAGGAGCCAGACTTGCTAGGTTTGAATTTTAGGTCCATCATTTGCAAGCTGTGTGATCACAAGCAAAGTCACTTATCTCTCTGTTCTTTGGTCTCTTCAATTACAAAATAGGGATAACAGGAAAATTTTCCTGTTAGAGTCATTGAGCAAATCAAATGATAAAACCTATGTAAAGCACTCAGAACATACATCTGTATCATTATCATCATCATCATCCTAAATAGGTATTTCTTCTTGGCAGTCTTCTCTCATGACATTTGGAGGAGTTTGGTACCTTCCCTTTTTGGTCCTATACCATTGTGATATTCCTATTATATGTTATATTATCTAGGTTATCTAAGTTCTGCCCTAAAATTAATCTGTCTAGGATGTAAAGGAAATTTGAGACAGGAGTGTTTTTACTCAAAGTGTTTCATGAATATGTCACCATGGAGGAAGGGCTATAGTCTAAAGAAGTCAGAGTTATAATAGGGGAAGGAGTGGGTGCTTTTAGAGAATTTGGGAGATGGTATATGCAAGTGAGAAGTGATTGCAGCCAGCAGAAAATAAGGCAGGACCAGACCAGATTTATACTATAGGATTGGGTAGAATAACAATGGCCAACTTTTAGAATAGGTTCTGGGAACTGAGGCGGGTTATTAAGGAAGTCGTTCCCTGGCAAGTGGAATGAGGAAACTGAGACAAATGGCTGAACAAATGGCTGGAATAGCTGAGCAACTAATAGTCAACTAATAAATCACAAGACCTTATTCTCTGTAACCAAAGATACCTAAGAGAAAATGGTTTAAATTACCTTGTCAGGAAGAAAGGTAACAAAAAGCCAATTATGGCTAGACTAATCCAAGATAGAGGTGAAACTAACCAGAGAATAACTCCTGCCCTGCCCCCACTACATGCTCATTTTGCTACATTAGCCTGCTAAATGACACACCTGTAGATCTAACAGATATTCTGTTGAAATCTTTCCCTGGGACCTCCCCTAAAATTCCTGCCTATAGAAAATAATTGGGTTGGCCAAAAAGTTTGTTGTTTTCCATAAGATGGCTCTATTAGTGCATAGTTGTCTTTAACTTTACTAGAAACAATTTTGTTAGATTGTATTGTGACGGCTGTCATATCAGAGTGCATTTTAAAAAACTCATTGAAATTGTGGTTTTTTGCATAGCCATTTTAAAATTGAAAATGAAAGAAAATAAGCAACATTTTTGGCATATTATGCTTTATTATTCCAAGAAAGGTAAAAATAAAACTGAAATGCAAAAAAAGATTTGTGCAGTGTATGGAGAAGGTGCTGTGATTGAGCGAACATGTCCAAAGTGGTCTGTGAGGTTTTGTGCTGGAGATTTCTCACTGGACGATGCTCCACAGTTGGGGAGACCAGTTGAAGTTGATAGCGATCAAACTGAGATATTAATTGAGATCAAATTTCTACCATGAGGGAGATAGCCAACACACTCAAAATATCCAACTCAGTAAAGTTACTCATGAAAAAGAAAAACATGTCTCTTATTTTATGGGAAAAAACCAAACTTTTTGCCTAACCCAATAGATAAAACCATCCGATCAAAGGATGGCAGCAGATGCTCTTCTTTGAGTACATCTGTGCTCCCTTTCCTCAGGTGTGTACTTCGTTTCTATCCTAAGTTATAATGGTTCTGTCGAAATGTGAACCTACGGGACAAATGGGCAGTGGCTGCTCATCCCGGGCTGACCACCTGACCCTGTCTCTAGGAGCCCTTTTTTGTGCCTCACTGTCCCAAACATTAATACAGTTACTCTCACTTTCATCCGGACTCATGTTTTAAAATTTTCCATGCACAAGTCAAGAACCTGGAGGTCACTTCACATGGGAAAGGTCCCAGACCTTGCGGGGGCAGGGCCAGACCCCATCATGGAAGCAGTCCAATAACAGGAACGCACCTCTGTGTACATGTCATGTGGAGAGGGTATGATTGTAGTGGACTGGACAGTGATTGTTCTGAGATTCTGAAGAAAAATTATTTTCATACTTCTTATACTATACTGTAATTTTGAAATTAATTTTAATCATACAAGATTCATGAATGCTTTAATTTTTTAAAATTACAGATTTGATTAAAGACCTCTTTGAAAACCATCTTCAATTCCAAATCTCCTCCCTCTCCCCTGGGGTAACAAGCTGAATCCAAACTGTAATTCTATTCTATTTTGTCAAGTTGCAATGTCTGCTGAATCATAGCTTTGCCAGGTTTCTCTTTTTTATCAGCTGGGGAGAGCTGGAAGTGAGAATAGAAACTGGAGAAGTTGGCTATTCTTGGAGAACTTGGAGGCTCCAGAATTCCCAAAAGTGACTGAGCCACCTAGGCTCCTTGACATGTTCCCTAAGGCTCTTCTTGTTGGAAGACTGTTGCTTTTTCTCATGAGAGAGCAACCATAATTCCCCCTTAGGCTCCTTCATCCCACTCTTCGCCACCTCCAGGTCTGTAACCAGGGTATATCCTGATGTCAACTGTAAAGTCAAATTAAGGAGAAGCCTTTATACTGCTTTGCCTATTGCTTCAGCAGAAAACTAGGGAATACATATGGAGACAGATTTTAAGGTTGTTTGAGTAAGGAAGAAAAAACAAAATTTCAGATGTGATTGAATCCACTGATATAGGTATATTTCCCATAAATTTTAAAAAATTACATTTTATTATTTGTGCTAGTACAGTTGTCCTAATTTTCCCCTTTTGCCCTCCTCCACCCAGCACCCCCACTCCCCTAGGCAATCACAACACCATTATTAATGCCCATGGGTCCTGCATATATGTTCTTTGACTACTCTATTCCTTATGCTGTATTTAGATTCAATTGTTGATAGGTATGTTTTTATTGCCATTTTATTGTTCATATTTTTTATCTTCTTTTTCTTAAAGAAGACCCTTGAACATTTCATGTAATACTGATTTGGTGGTAATGAACTCCTTTAGCTCCTTTTTCTTTTCTTGGAAGCTCTTTATCTGTCCTCCAATTCTAAATAACAGCTTTGCTGGGTAGAGTAATCTAGGCTGTAGGTCTGGGCTTTTCATCAGTTTGGATATTTCTTTCCAATCCCTTCTATCCTGCAATGGTCTTTTTAGAAATCAGCTGACAGTTTTACAGGGGCTCCCTTATAGGTAACTAACTGGTTTTCTCTTGATGTTTTTACAATTCTCTCTTTGCATTTAACCTTTGACATTTTAATTATGATGTGTCTTGAAGGGGCCTCCTTAGGTCTATCTTGTTTGAGACTCTCTGTGCTTCCTGGACTTGTATGTCTATTCCTTCACCAAGTTAGGGATGTTTTCTTTCATAATTTTTAAAAATAGTTTTCCAATTTCTTGCTGTCTCTCTTCTCCTTCCAGCAATTCTATGATGTAAATATTGTTATGCCTAAAGTTGTCCTAGAGGCTCTGTAGACTATTCTCATTTTTTTAGATTCATTTATTCTTTCTGTTCTGATTGATTGTTTTGGCTTTCTTATATTCCAAATCGCTGATTTGATTCTCAGCCTCTTCTACTCTACTGTTGATTCCCTGCAAATTGTTCTTTATTTCAATTAGTGTATCCTTCATTTCTGACTGGATCTTTTTCATGCTGTTGAGGTCCTCATTAAGTTCCTTGAACATCCTTATAACCAGTGTTTTGAACCCTGCATATGACAGATTGCCTTTCTTCATTTTGTTTGTTTGTTTCTTTTTTTTTTTTATAGTTTTCTTTTGTTCTTTCATTTGGGCCCTGTTTCTTTGTCTCCTTGTTTTGGCTGCCTCCCTGTGTTTGTTCCTATTAATTAGGTAGAGCTATTACATCTCCCAGGCCTGATAAGAGTGGCTTAATATAGCAGGTGTCCTATAGGTCCAGTGGCACAGCCCCCCCTATTATCCACGCTGGTTACTCAAGGTGTACCCACTGTGTTGGCTGTGTACACCCTCCTCTTGCAGTTGAGCCTTGATTGCTATGGGCATGTCCAAGGTCAGCTTCCGCCTATGTTCTCTCTGGGGTCACACAGCATAAACTACTAAGTGATCTGCAAATGGCTGTTGCTTGTGCTGGACTTGAATGTACCCAGGAGAGGCCAAGCTGTGAACCAAGGCCAGCTGCTGCTAGGGCCCGGCTTGGGGCAACTTAGTGAGAAGGACAGGCTTGCTGAAGCCAGTGCTGCTCATTTGAGAGAATTTAAGAAAATGGAAACATGGGCCAACAAAATCCATTCATTTGGAAAAGCCACTGGAAACAGTTTGGGTGGGCTTGAAAGTCGGGCCAGGCAGGGCCTCAGGGAATCACCATTGTGGGTCAAACCATGTGGAGGTTGATGGAGTCTGAGATATGGTACCTGCCTGCTGGCTTTCTGGGGGAACGGTTCAGAAAGGAGGAGCGGCTTCTGCCAGTACTTCTGTCTAGAAGAAAGCTCCCCTCCAGCTCCTGCCCTGATGCCAGACAGTTCAGTTTATTCCTGTGTGTATCTGATGCACTTCAAACTGCTTCCCTAGTGCTGGAACTCAGAGGGAGTAAGTCTGAGTAATTCTGTGCATAGGCCCTTTAAGAGGAACTGCATGGACCAGCAGTGTCTGTCTCCCACTGCCTCAAATCCTGCTGATTTTTATAGCCAGAGGTTATAATGACTTATCTTCCTGGCACCAGAACCCTGTTCTGGGGGCTCTGGTATGGGACTGGGACCTCTCGTTCCTCAAATATCCCTCCTTATTTTTATCTGTCACATGTGGTTATGGGGACATCCCATCCTGTATCTTCACCTCTCCTACCAGTCCTGATATGCTTTCTTCTTTAACTGAATAGTTGTAGGACTTCCATTCAGCTCGAATTCTTACCCACAATTGCTGTAAAATAGTCTAGCTGTAATTTTGATGTAGTCCTGAAATTCTTAATTCAATGAGCTGGCTTGAGAAGATGTGTTCAGTTCTAATGGCTTGCTTGATTAGTCAATGCAAACCTAGATTCAACAGTAGCTATACTAACTAAAGCTGAGAAGCCAGAAATGTCTGGAACTATAAGATTTATGGAGGTGGATTTAGCTATAATTCATTAAAAAATTATTTATTGAATGTATATTATGTGCTACGCAGTCTTGTAGGAAGCCAAAGATATATTAGTCACTAAAAGAGACAAAAACCCTAAATTTGGGAAGTTTATATTTTATCAGAGGAGATGAATAAATAAATAATATATGATAAATGTCATAAAATTAAGCAGGGTAAGGGAGATAATAAGTATCAGAGGAGGAGTGCTATTTTATACAGGTGGTCTAGGGAGACCTCTCTTAGGAGGTGACATCTGAGCAAAGACTTAAAGGTATGAGAGAATGAGCCAGGCAGATATCTGGGAGAAGAATATTCCAAGCAAAAACAGTATCAGGTGCAAAGGTGCTTGGTATGTGTTAGGGTCAATACAGAGTGCAGTATAGGAAAAGCAGACAGTATGAGATAGAGATTTAGGACATGAGATCAGAGGCAGCTTAGGAAGTTGGAATTAAATAAGGGGTGGGGTGAGGGCTGCCAGAACTAAACTTTGTTAAGTCATAGTAAGGATTTTCCTTTTCCCTGGGTAAGAGACATAAGGGTTTTCATCAGAAGAAGTACATGGTGTCTTCCAGTTTTAAAAGGATCCCTCTTGTTCTTGAGTGGAGAATAGACTATTGGGAGACAAGATTGAAGCATGTACATCAGTTTTATGGTGTCTGCAATAATCTTGGGGAGACATGATGAAAACATGCACTATGGTGATTGCAGTAAAGTGAATCTTTAATAAGGTAAAGTTGACAAAATTTTCTGACCAAAGATCAGAGGTGAACAATGAAAAGATTGGAGGTATCACCAAAAACTACAGGATTTTAGCCTGAGCAGCTTAAAAGAATGGAGCTGCTGTTAACTGAGATGGGGAATACTGTAGGAAGAGCCTGTATGGAAAGTGTGTGGGGGGTTAGGAATGGGAATCAATAGACTTGAACATTCCAAGTTCAAATATCTACAACATTCAAGTGGACGGCATTTGAGTATTAGTGTGACACTCAGGGAAGACACCTAGGGTTCAGAAATAGATTTGAAAGTTGCCAGAATATAGATGGTAATGAAACCATGGGACTAGATGAGATAGCCCTGTAAATAATGTACATGGGGCAAAGACTTACACAGAAGGAGTTGGACATATGGAAGAACCAGCACAGTTGCATCCCATCCACCCTGCCTGTCACTATGTCGTTTGAGAGGTCCCAGGGCTGCTTCCTGATGGAGAGGGCAGAGATTTATTCCCATTGGAACAGATCTTTCTCTAGATTAGGTAACCTAAATACTAGATAGCTTTCAAAGTATATGCTTATCAAAGTATTTTAAATAAGATTTTTTTCAAAATAATAACTTTCTAAATTCTCAAAATCTGAGTTTAATCTCTAGCATTCAAAATTTTCTTTGAGTAATTAAGGATGATACTGTTTAAGATAAATTGTCTCTATTACAAAGACTTCATATAAAGGTTCAGCATCTGGACCTGAAAATTTGTTGAGCTTCTATCTCTGGCTTTTCTTATCTTCCACAAGAAGCAAATAATTTTTCCTTATGTTGTGAAAGTTTATTTAAAAAGGGGGCCCACAAAACTAGCTGCTTACATTTAGTTCCCATTCAGTAATGCTAGTATATTTTTTTCAGTTAATGTAAGTAACGTGTTTTAATTTTTGTTTAGAGATTTATGCTTCTAAATCACTCAGTGATAAGCAGCTATCACTTACTGAGTGTCAACAATTAGCTGGACACTTTCCTAGGAGCATTTGCAATGTTATTTCTATTGGCTGTGATTAGTGCTGCAATAGGAGGTACTGTTTTACACCCACTAAAGCCTTCCCTGAAAAAATGCAAACAAACCTCTGTTATCTACAAACCTCTGTTATCTACAGACTGTTTATCACGTGTGGACCATTATCCATTTTCAGCTTAACTTGTTTTTCTGGTGCATCTCTCATGAAATGAGCTAATTTTCCATGATAAATTACCCAGGGTAAGTTCACAGTGAAGTGTACACATAACAAATCTCAGTATCACCTCTGCTCTGACTTTCTTTGTAAATCTGTAAATGCGAAATGTGAAATTAAGCCAATTAAACCTTAGCTTAGGGGGAAACATCTTTTTTTATATCTTATCAAAACTATTACATAATATTCTGTTGACAGGAGATATTTCAAAAATTAATATATTTTCCAAGAGTGTTAATGTTCCTACTTAACCTAGTTGTTAAAAATTATTTTCTTTCTGCAGCTAAATCAGAATTTATAACTCTGACAGAAAAGGCAAACAAGTTTCTATGCTCGCCAAACACTATTTCATTTCCATGGTTATGTGGCAGAGTTCACTGATGAAAACATACTGCTCAAGTTCAAAACACTTTATAAGTTCTTTAGAGGCTGAAAAGCTTCTCCAGTAAACACCATAGTTCTTATTTTCATTTGTTACATAAAGCGATTAAAAACATTTTTAATTGAGTCTAGAGAGAGGGGACAAGTGCGAGAGAAACATCGATGTGAGAGAGAAACATTTATCAGTTGCCTCTTGCACATGCCCTTGAACCTGCAACCCAGGCAGGCACCCTGACTGGGAATTAAACTGGAGACCTTTCAGTCTGCAGGACAACACACAACCAACTAACCACACCTGCCAGGGCTAAAATGATTCCTTTAAAATATGAATATAATTTACAAATGAATGATGTCAGTGAGGACTTTTTTATTCCTATCCTATAAGAAAATTGTCTTTTATCTGATCGAACCAATGATTATAAATCTAGAGAGGCTCTGGTTTCATAGATAGGTATGGAAATTGGACAGGAAGACTGATACTTTTATGTTGAATACACTGTTGGTATTTAATATTGATCTTAAAGCATTGATTTGGTATTCAACTGCTAGAGTAGGGGTGTCCTCAACTGTGTCCTCAAGGACCCTAAATTTCTGCAGACTTATTTCACAAATATTAAAAAAGCCACGACCATGTATGATGCATGAAACACTGTTCACCTAGACTAGTTCTGCTTTCATTTTATATCTTGGGACTCCACCTTCAATTTCACTTAAAGAAAAGGTTTTGTTTTGTTTTGAAAAATATTTGAAAATCATTGCTTCCCCATTCATATTCCTTTGGGAGCTCAGCCAGCAAAAATAAAACTGGAACAGATGCATGACGGTTCCAGTGTGGTACGACATTTCTAACATTAAACATTTAAATACTTGAAAATGTAGGTGGACTTGATGTAGAAAATTTGTTCAGAAGAAAATTCTCCTTTTTAAGTTTGCCTTGTAAAATAGTGATTCAGTAGTGTGATTATTTGGAGGAAGCCTTCACTAATCACTACATATATTGTTCCTTTAAAAATGGCATGGCCACATGCACGACAGTGAGCTAAGAGTTCACAAGGAATACCAAGAATACCATAGGCTTTCTGCTTTCAATGTTCTTAAGGCTACTATCAATTAGCTTAAAAAAACAGGAAAGCAAATAATAAATGGTGTAAGGTACATACAAGCATGATGCAAGGTCACAGAAAAAGAAGTGATAACACTATCAAGTAGTGGGATGCTTTAAGATAAAAGGTGGGCTCTGAGCTATCCCTGAGGATGTGTAGAATTCTGAAGCACAGAAATATGGAGAAGAGGACTCCTAACCTGGGTACAGGAAGAGTAAAAGCATCAGCAGGTTGGAAAATCAGGATCTAGTTAGGAAAACCGCAGTAGGTCTAATTTAGCTAGAGCAGAGGTAAGTGGCAGGGGACAGTAACAAAAGGAAGAAAGGAGTGGTAGATCAGACTAGAGTAGAAGGATTTGACTGTAAAGTCAAAGAGGTGACATTTAATAGGGCAAGGAAAATCCAGGTCTAAGTATCTGCAATCTCCCTTGCCACACCTATTGATTACTCTGGAAGGAACACTGAAGGAACTTACAAAATAATAAAATAGTGAAAGATATCAAGAAGATGGATGGAAATGTAGAGGGGAAAACCAATTGGAAACTAAAAAGAAATGAGTTTCCCCTCATTGTTATTGTTATCATATTAATTGTTGGCTGTTAACTATCCTAAACCTACCTGTGCAAAAGAAGCATGGGACTATCATTTTACTTTTGATCCAATCCCAGAGGTTTCCTGCTTAGCCTTCTCCCACCTCCTGAATCTATCACCAATGGATTTCATGTAATCCACTTACCTCTTCTCTTTTAATTGTAATGCATAAAGTAAGGTGCAAACTGCCATTTTCCAGAGCATTTTCTTAATCCTTTCAGATTTTGCTTCCCAGCAATTGTCGTCAGCTTGACTCAAATAAACTCATAAAAATTCTTACAGGTTTGGACGTTTTTTACACTGACACCCCTTCACATTTTTGATGCCACACAGGTATGGCACACATATATGCATATGGTGGGACTATGTAAAGAACTTTTGCCTCAGAAAATAACGGATTGCCATTAAGTTCCAAGCTTGTTGCTGGCACCTATTTTCTGTTTCCTCTTACACAAACAGACACAGCAATGGAACAAAGGTTAAAATATGATGACTCAAGCTATAATGTACTAGGAGAAAACAGGAAGCAAATTATCATCTTAGAGTAGTAACAAAGGTCTTTGTGTGACACAAAATCCTGAAATTGTAAAAGTGCATAAAAAAATAAATTTCCACGTGGAGGAAAAAAAAAACAAATGAAATCCAACAATCTGAGAGAAAGATTTTTGCAATGCGTATTATACAAAAAGTCTTACTTTCTACATGTGTAAAGAGTTTCTATGAATCTATAAGTAAGGAAACTACACAATAGAAAAATGGGGAAAAGATGTCAATAGAATTCACAAAAAAGGAAGTACAAATGGGTGTTTGCATTAACCATGCTTTTAGCCTCTATAAAGTCGGTGCTTTACCATCTGCCCTAAATGCTTATGCTTGATACACCTTGTTCTAGACAGCCTGATAATATGCCTGAGTCACCTTGCCTTGGCTTCCTGCTTTCCTCATTGATCTCCCAAGCCTCTCCCGCCCTCACTGAGTGGAGTCATAAACTAGGGGCGTGTTTTCCAAATGCAAACCAACCAATCCAGGGTCCACACTCTTCAACCATCTCCTTCATAAGGTTCTCACAATCAGGCCAGTATGCACTTGACCTAATCACCCCAGTGCCCAGGACCAAATAGCTAGGAATATCTCCTATGCCCCAGAGCCGGCTGATATTATTCAAACTAGCCAGTCCTAGGCCTGCTTACCCTGCTTCACCCATTCCTTCCCAAGGAAACCACAGTAAATTCCTTCCCTTGCCCAGAATTTCTCCCTCCCCCTCTGCTCCCGACTGACCCAGTGCTTCCCTCTGTTGACCTTTGTGGCATGCATGCCCCTTTCTCTTAGGAACTATGAGTAATAAACTATCATTTCAATGGTAATTGTCTCCTGTTGGCTTTCCTGTACCTCACATTTTCTATTAATAGATATTTTAAAACAGTCTTAAACATATAAAAAGAAGTTTCTACTCCACTCCTTTTAAGATACATGTAATTAAAGACTTTGATGAGATATTTTCCCCCTGTCATAGTGACAAAGATCAAAAAGTTAGGTAGCACACAATGTTGGTATGGGTAAAGAGACATTCATTTATTGTTGGTGAGAACATAAATTATTATAACCTCTATGGAGAATACCTTGGCAATAAAAACAAAATGTCAAAATGACAAAATCATGTTACAATGATTCCACTTCTGGGTATATATTCAAAATAATTGAAAGTAGGATCTCAAAGAGATATTTGTATACCATATTCATTGCAGCATTATTTATAACAGCCAACAGGTGAACATAACCCAAGCATCCACTGACAAATTAATGGATAAACAAAATGTGGTATGTACATCTAATGGAATATTATTCAGCCCTGAAAAAGAAGGAAATCCTGTCACATGTAGGAATCTTGAAGATGCTTGCTAAGTAAAATAAGCCAGTTACAACAAGACAGATACTCTAAGATTCCACTTACATGATATATCGTGAGTAAATTCACAGAAACAGAAAGTAGAATGGTGGCTGCCAGAGGCTGGGAAGAAGAGGAAATTGGGAGACTTTTAATGGGAATAGAGTTTTAGTTTTAGAAGATGAAAGGTTCTGGATATTGGTCACACAACATTGTAAGTACACCTAATTCCACTGAACTTTACACTTAAAAATAATTAAGATGGCATATTTTATAATATGTATATTTTCTACAATTAAAATGTTTTTTAAATGGGCAAAATCCATTGATCACAATCCTAGTATTAGGAATTTGTCCTTTTATTATGATTATTCCATGTGTGAAATGATGCCTGTATAAGGTTATTGACTCTCTCATTGTCAGGATGGCAGAAGATTGAAAATGACTTAAATGTTTTATAGTAGGGAATTGATTAAAGTATGCTCCATTCATGCATTGCAATACTACATACAAGCATCACAATAATATAAAAATTCTATATCAGTGTGAAAAAAGCAAGTGTGTATAATAAACTGCCGCTTGTGGGTTTGTTCATTGATTTTTTTAAGCCTATATGAGCAACTCAATAATGGTTACCTCTGGGCTATGGAACTGTGGATTGTGGTATGGGGTGGGAGACAGACTTACTTTTTACACTGTACTATTCTGCACTTTTTGAATTTTGTACTATGACATATTTTAATGTATTAAAAATAGTTAAAAAGAAAAAATCTAACCTCATGGCTGAAAAAACATTATTACCCGGCTCTCTAATACCACTCCTTAACTTCCTAGTATGGCTTGTATCTCACTGCATGACCATTGAGACCCTGATCTTGCTTGGCTAATGAAAACTATAATGATTGCCTTGTTTTAACTGAATTTCCTGGTGCTCACTACTACTGAATCATTTATTGACGTTACCTGTAAATCCAGTTACTGGGTAGCCAAATTCCCAGTCCTACTTCCTTCTGCTTTATTCTCCAAAGAATCTACCCAACAGACAAAGGCACCTTCTCCCCATCCACCTATGTAAAATAAATTTTAATTAAAAAGAGGATGATTTATTTTAATCCTTAACCTTCCACCTTTAACACCTAATACATTCCATGCAAGGATGTTTTGGTCAACAAGGAACTGCAAATTCCTGTCACCTAGTGACTTTGTAACTGCTATGGTGTAGAACAGCATATTACTATTTTGTGTGGGTCTCAGTCTATTGATAGTAATGCTAAGGACTAGGAGTGCCTGGGGGCATGTACCTGGGTCTTGCTGAACATCCTGCAGACATCTCCCCTTTCTAAACCAGTGTAACAACTGACTTTTATGGTTCTTATTATGATTACAAGAAGCCCTTCAGCATTCACCATGGGAAAACTTTGAAAAAAAGGTATATTACTTACAGGCCCTAGAGCATACAAGGCATGCCTGGGAGCACAGAGTGAGGTCTCGGGGTGGAGGGAGGGACAGAGTTGGGGGTGGAGAGAGAGAGGGGAGAGAGAGAGAGAGAGAGAGAGAAACTTACAACATACAAAGAAACATACAGGCGACTGTCAATTCTTCTCTGTCCCTGATTTTCAACACTCTTCTGACTCCCACTTGCTACTGAGTATAGCCTGATCAGATAGCAGAGTTTTTCTGACAATATCCCGGATTCCTGGCCAAACTCAATCTTCATGTTTTTCTCTTTTTTAAAAAAATTTTGAATGCACCAAGTGTGAGGATACCCTAACATGAGCCCTTCTTTTCTCTTACCCTGAACTCTTTTGCAATGTATAATTTTATTGATTGAATTTAGGGGTATTAATCTACTTTGCAAAGTGGAATATGGCTGTATTCTTAGAATTCTAATATAAATCTTTAATCTTTGTAAATAGATATGAAGCATGCCAATATTACAGATGTTTAAGTGCATTCCAGGCGTGTTCCATGGGTTTCTTCCATACTGGAAAAAATTTTATATTTCCACCTGTCAGAGTTAAAAACCAAAACAAAAAATCTTTATGAGAAAATGAAACCTATCTGTATTGCTTAATAAATTATCTGCCTGTTTAAAGTTTCTTGATAGTTAAACAAGATTCTTGCAAGGCTACCTGGAGGTATGAAGGAAAAATAGAAACATGCCAACAATAGCAAGATTGCAGAAAGATTTTAAAAAGAAATGTAGTTATTGTTAATGCATATGCTCTAAGTAAAGCTATTAATAAGGTGTGAAAACTAAGAGAAGGACTGGGAGATTAAGGAGAAATGTTTAAATAAAGCATTAAATTGTTACTATTATTTTTTCTTTTAGTATACAGTTTACTTAAAAATGTAAATTTGTAAAATCCTAAAATAGCAGTGTTTAGATGTGTGACTGTCAAGTGAATAATGTTGGGTGAAATAAGTGCTAAGATAAAAAACAGGAGACTGAGTTCCAAACCTGTCTCTGCATGTGTGCAGCTGGGCAACCTACGGTAAATCTCAGTCTTTCAGAAGCTTTAAGATGAAAATAATCACAATTTTAAATCTCTCTCACTTATGGTAGCGATTTTCAACTTTTTTCATCTCATGGCACACATAAACTAATTATTAAAATTCTGCAGTACACCAAAAAGTATATTTTTTTGCCTATAGGTATAATTTTGGTTCATTCATACCAGATGCCTGTTGTGTTGGCTGTTGTCATTTTTTTATATGACAACCTAAGGGAAAAGGGGTCAGTGCCCCTGACTAAATAGTCAGGTATTGCATGTTTTAAAAATTCTTGTGGCACACCAGTGTGCCTGCTATGGCCCACCCCACAGAATAATTGTGAAAATTAAATTACATACTGGAAACTACATTGACTGTAAGCTCATTAAAGACGGGGATCTTATATTTTCATCTTTGCTACCAGTTACTTGATTAATTAATTAATGTATGACAGAAATAGAAAACTTTTTAATTATTTGAAAAACATTTTAAATTTCACTGTGGGTTATCTCGAGAAACTTATCAGTAACTCTATAGAAGGTCTAACTTAGCAAATACAGAAAGCCTTAATAGCATCAGAAAATCAGTATTTTCAGTAATTAATCTAAAATTTTATTGAAAATTACCCAAGGGTATTTAGTTTGTTATTAGCCTTAAAAGAACAAAATGTATAAAAAATAAGAAAGTATATTTTGAACATGTGAACATCCCAGTAAAAAAAGATAATTTTAAAAGTAGGGAATTAGTAAAGGACGGCAACATTTTTCAATAAATACACAGTGGTAGACTGTGCAATATGCATAAAAAACAATATGCAATCTTTTCAGAAAGCAATCTGGATAGTATCAAGAACCTGTTATGACTATATCTTCAGCCCAGGGACTTCCCTGGTAAAGGCAAGATCCACATAATAAACATTTCCCTCAGACCTGTTGATTCTTCTGAATTCTCTGTCACTTATAGTACCATGATTCAACCACTTAGTGAAATCAGAAATCTAAGCATCAATTTAGACTCTTTCATCTTCCCTCATCTCCATTAATTCAGATACTAAATCCAACATTTTATACTTCCACAATAATTCCCCTATGTGTATTTGATACTTTTTTCTATTGCCAACCCTGTTTCCATCTCTCCTCATATCTTATCTCAATCACTGAAATGCCATTGCAATTGGTGATATGGTGGGAATGGAAAGGAGACAAATTTAATAGATATCTAAGAGATAACCAACTGACAAAGCAGGAGGAGAATTCGGGTTGGGAGGAGACTAATGAGTTTAGTTCTTAGCATGTTTAGTATCTTGGGGGTCATCCAGGTGAAGCTATTCCAAGTATGTTCATGTGTGGGTGTAGGCAGAGCTTAAGGATAAAAAGTAGGTTCTCTGTGGACACCATGGATATGAATGAACTATCCCTTCTCATGTCTTACTGCCTCCAAAAAGCTTTTTCCAAATATCTCATCCCACAGATAAATTCAAGATATATTTAAAAGAGATATTTAACTCTCAAACTGATTAAGATGACACAGGAGGAGAATTAGGATTGAGAGAAGAATGATGAATTCAGTTCTGAACATGTTGGTTACAGCCATATGTAAAACTTCACCAAGCTGTACACTGAATATTTGTGAGCCTTACTCTATATATATATAAATACTGTAAATTTTTAAAATAAAAATAAAATAGAACAGCATCAAATTTCCAATGGGACAAGAAAAGTCTGTGGAGTATCAGGCCTCATGGTTCGGCAAGCAATAGCAGAGTTGGGAATCAGATGTCCAGCATTAACCCACAGTTTGCTGATGGCATCTATGCAGCTTAGTTCCCAAGCATTACCTTGAATATTCATCCCAAAGCGTTAATTAACACCATGTAGTTCCTCCTTAGTTTTAGATCTTGCTGTATAGTGTCATAATGTCAGTGGAGAATTCCAAATTTTCTATGAGAAATATTTTATGATGGGATGACATTCAATGCATATTTGTTAATGACCTTAGTACCAAGTGACAGGTACAGTCTATAAATGCTGTAACAGTTGCGAGGCTGGAGAAACCACTGTGAGCTAACTCCTCATGCAAAATTTCTCCAAAGACTTGGGAACTGAGCCAGACTCTAAAAGAGTAAGAACAGATGCAGGGTTTACAAAGTGTGGCGTCTAAGTATTTAATTGATTTTTTAGTTTGAATGGCACAGTCTTTCAAGAGGTGATGAAAGTAGGAGGATTTATGGATATCCATGACCTTGCATGATGCTTCGCGAATATGTGCCAGTTTCCTAGGTATCTTGAGTATGAGAGAATTGCTAAGGGAGCAACATAAACAGAAGATCATGAGGGTCTAAGTGAATTGCTAGACTGCAAAAATATACTGGGCACAAACTGCAGAGTGCCATGAATGCCATACTAAACACATTCTGTAGGCAATATCAGATGACAGCAAATATCCACGTTTTGCAATTCAGTAGTTCTGGGTCAATTATGCGACTAACATTAATAACAATAAATGCCATATTCAACTTCTGATTCTTTCAATGTGATGCCAAGCATCTGGACCCTTGGAAGTGGATTCTCACTGTTTTCTTTCAGTTGCCATCTGAACTCTTGCTATTCTGCAGACACAGCTTCTGTTTATACAACTGGAGGGGGATAGCTTGTACAAACTAGGCTTAAATTTTTTGTAAGATTCAAGAATCTTATAGGAATGTTAAAAGAATTAGAAAATAAAGTTATAGGTGCCAATAGGAACAATCTCAGTGTTATTTATTATGAAAATAAAAGTTTTTTGAAGCCAATAATTCATTCTGTACAGATTTTTCTGGCTTAAGGAACAGTTCACATACAATAAAATTACTGATTGTAATTATCAATGTAATTTTACACTACTCAAATGGGTAAGTCAGACCGTTCTTTGATGCTATAAATATAAAGTATCCACTTCATCAGGGGCTGGTCAGACCTAAGAATTAATAACCATAATTTGTGCATACATGTGTATTGAGAGAATCTTGAAATATTAAATAGTTACATTGAAGATCAATATGCAGGAGACAGCCTAAGTTATCCTTTGACTTTACAATACATACCTTTCATGCTTCTCAATTTGTGGCTTAAAAAAACTATACTGTATTTTTTATTGTTAGCATAATCTTTGGTAGACATAAACTCCAGTTTAGCCTTATTTTTTATTTAATAGAATTATTAAGGGTAGTGGTGTAAAAATAGAAATCCTATTACAAAGCTGGACATGTGATGACTTTTAGCAGAAACAGATAACCCTGCTCACTTAAAAAGTATTAAGACTACAGATATGAACTCATGGTTTTAAAGATATAAAGATTGATATAGAAATAGATATAAATTTGTGTGAATAAATAGAATCATTTTTCTCTTTAATAGCTCTGTCTGCTGAGAGTACTTAGAAGCAATGACAAACTAGTGGCAATGAATATTCCCACTATTAAGATCTTAGTTTTCAAATATCATTCTCCACTGAAAGGAACAAGGGATCCTTTGAGAAATGATTCCAGGGCTGGAGAAAAGAAGATGCAAGATGAGCCTGGAACATATTCTCATGACATAAAGTAAAGAAGTGCAAATCTGGGGCAATAGAGTATCAAAATGAGTAATGACAGTGATGGATTGTAACTCATTAAATAGAATAAGAACTCATAGTCCACAAAGATAGATTAGATAAATAGATAGATGACAGCGACCTAAGAGAAAGTACTTCCTTGTAATAGGAAGCCAACTAATACATGTAGAAGCAATGATGAAATTAGAAAATAACTATTTGGCCACCGTAATAATAAGAATTGATTTGGAGGAGAATAATCAAACGACGTAAAACTAATAAGTAAAATTTTTAGGAGTAATAGAACACATAAATAGTCTCAGAGTATCTCCCCACAGGTACTTATTAATGTTAAACAGAAAATAACTTGACAGGGTAGAAACATAGAAGTCCTCAACTTAACCAAGTGATCTAAGTTAACAACACATCGACATCATGTACTCCTGATATTATATACATATTACGTACATTATATATTATATATTACCTATATAAATATATAAACAAATATATATATGGAGGGGGGACCCAAAAAACCCCAGAATCATCTTCTGGAGGGCAGGTGCACTGTAGTACAGGCTTCCCCAACTAGGTGAGTGTTCTAGCAACCCATCTGTATCAGTGTACCAGCTCACGTTGTTATGAGAGGTTGCTTCAACTTCAGTTTTTTGAAGACTCTTTGAACATATTTGCCCATTTCACAATGAGTGACTTACAAGTGCACCCGGCTTCTCCAGGCTGAGTGTTCAGCAGTTTTTGACCAAAAAATGGCATTACCCCCATGCCCCACCCTCTCTATTCACCTGATCTCACCTCAAGCAACTCCTTCTACCCCATGAAAAAAGTTCTCAAAGGGAAATGTTTTGCTGATGTGTAAGAGGTGAAACAAAAAATGGCAGAAGCACTAAAACGCATCAAAATTGACAAGTTCAAAAACTGTTTTGAGCAGTGGAAAAAACATCTCCATAAGTGTATTGCATCAAATGGAGAGTACTTTGAGGGTGACTAAAGTTCAAGCATGTGAGAATAAATACACAATTTTGTATAAATAATTTCCATTTTTTTGTGTGTCCCCCCCTTGTGTGTGTGTGTGTGTGTGTGTGTGTGTGTGTGTGTGTGTGTATACTCAACAGTTGTTATGGTAATTGTTTAAGGTTCTACACCAACAAAATATGTGGAGGGCAAATATAATTCTGCTTCTTGGTTTTTAATATATTTTTGCTTTATGACTTTTTTAGCTTATTTTTATTTTGATGCTTTATTAAATTTTTAAATGTTTTATTCAGTTATATTCACATAAAATTAATAGTCCAAAATTCAAATTTCCTCAAAACCATATCCTAAATTACAGCTCTCAAGCATAACACAGTAACAGTTGCATATATACTCAGCTAATACCTTTTTAAAAATCCTCCTATATGAGTATTTCCTAAATGTTCATCTCCTTTTTAAAAAAATCAGGCAATGAGAATATATATGTCATATTCCTCTTTTTGCTTCTCTGCTGAAGGAACCAGCAGGTTTCAATTGTTCTGTTACAGTAACTACATTTAGTTAGGTAAACATAAAATCTTTTTAGCATTATAAGACAATGTGTTTCATCTTCATTTTAAGGAAGTAAATGTAGTATATTCAATAACAAAATAAATCTCCTTTACTTCATTTACCAACTTATGGAATGTACTTAACTGACTGCATATGTGCAAATATTTATTATGCTATAAAAAGTATCAGAACCTACACTGCTGCTTTAGTACAGGATTACATGATAAGGTCTTAGAAGAGAACGTAGAAACTTTTATATTAAAGCGCTTCTAACTGTACATATTGCCTACAGGTTATATGTAATATATTATTTTGATAATGATAATAGCTTCATCTGAATTTTTAGGTAAAGGATTCAAGTCTTACTATAGTAATATATAAAGAGAAATAAATATACCTCATGCAGACAAATGAATGCTGGAGTTGTAGATAAATCAACAAAACGCTCATCTTGGATGTTAATTGTGGGCGCTGTGGCGTAACTGGGATCTTCTTGATCCTTTTCATCCTTCTCTTCTTCTTCTTCTTGTTCTGTGTCTGTGGTACTGTCTTCCATTTTTCACAATTCTAAAATAAAATCATTCAATTTAAGCTATTTAAGGATATCTTCACTTATAAAGGAAAATTAATGGAAAATAATAAAAGCAAGGAAAACCCAACTGGTTTATGTTTTTCTCCAAAAGATATATAGGTCAGGAAAGTTAGCTATAATCATTTTATTATAAAAGCTTGTTTTGTTATAAAGGTGCTCTCCATTGTTACACTCAAATCAATAATTCTAATTTTAAAAAAGTAGATATTGTTGCATTAATTGGAAAAAAATACATACAACTAGAACGTAAGTTCCATGAGGGAAAAAACCTAATTTTGTTTACTAAGCATTGTAATAAGCACTCAATTATTATTTATTGAATAAATAAATAAACCTTTATACTTAAAATATAACACAATGTTAATTCAAACTTTTTGGGGGAATAAAACTAATGACCTGGGTGCCTCATACTGCCCAAGACATGCACCTGCACACCAGGCCACCAGGCTAATCACTCAATACCCACACTGCCTGCTATGGCCACAGCTCAGGCCTGTGCTTGTGTGCACTGTCACTTGGCCTATCTCTGCACTCATGTATATGTTCAGTTGTCCTATCAGGCTTCACTTACAAAGCATAAGCTCAAAAATAAAATTATTAAAAATATCAAGATGGTGACACCACAACATTAAACTAAATGCAAGACCCTTCTGAGGGCAGGTCCATATATGACTGCACAGGTCATGTGTATGTGAAGCCAGCCCTGTTAAATGGCCATTGATTTGCTCATTATTCAAGTGGACCCAGAGAAGTTTCAAAAGGGCCTCTGTCTTGGCCTGCAAGGTCTTTATTGGCCCATTTTGGTGGCATTGGTATGGCTGCCCTTCCAAAAGAGAGCAGTTAAGAGCCTCCATCACATACAAGAATGTCAATTTAATCATTTGTTCTTTTCATTTCTGAAATATATGAATCTACTTGCAACAGAAGAGTACATCTGCAATCTTTTCTTACCAAAGAAGATAACTCCAACTGTCAGAACTTGTTTTATTCTTTAAAAATTAAATTTGTTGGGCAGATATTGGTTAATAACATTATGTAAGTGTCAAGTGTACAATACTATAATACATCATCTGTATATTGCATCAAGTGCTCACCATCCAAAGTCTAGTCTCCACTGGTCATTATATATTTGACCAAATGTCATAATTTTAAGGTCTGGATCTTCTGTTGAACATGTATCATCTCTCATGTCTACTTTATCAGATTAGCTGCTCCTTGATCATAGGTATCCTTGTTCTTTCAATATGGAAAGCATATCCTATAATATGAATCCAGAAGGCCTGATAGGCTCTGGTTCCTGAATTTATTAGTCAAGTGGCCAAAGGCATACCATTTATTAAGTCTCTTTCTTCCTGTCTAAAATGGGAATAACAGTTACTAATTTTCCTGCTTCATAAAGAACATATGCCAACAATTTTCAACCTTTTTCATTTCATCGCACACATAAACTGATTATTAAAATTCTGTGGCACATCAAAAAATATATTTTTTGCTGGTCTAACAAAAGTAGGTATAATTTTGACTTATTCACACTGAATGGTTATTGTTGTGTTGGTTATTGTCATCCTAAGGGAAAAGAGGTTAGTGCCCCAGACTAAATAGTCAGGTATTGCATGTTTTGAAAATTCTAGTGACACACTGATTGAAAAATCACTCATATGCAAATTAAATGTGATCCTCTGAACTACTAGTTTCCACTCTCTATCTCTAATATTTTCCATAGCTACAAATTACACATGCATTTGTTTTCCTCCTCCCACTACAAAAATACATCATAGGTGGTAGCATGTACTTCTATCAGGAGGCACTGAATGTCAGGTTGTCTTAATGTGATAATAGTAAACATTGATACCATTTGGACTTTCCCTCCTTTAACACACATGTATTTTTCAATGCCATAAAGCAGGGTTTTTTTTTAAACCTATTATTATTAAGGCATCACAGCACTTTACATTTGGCGAGTAATCATAGTTTATTGTTTAAATCTCCAGGGAGAAGAAATGGTTTGGTTATATATCTAGATTTCTTTTGTGTGTCTAATATGCTAAAATTTGTATGCTCAACCATTTCATGGATGTCAAATATTAATGACTACCCCAGAAAAATATTTCCTTCAGAATGTTAGACCATACTTGTTATTTTTAGCTTTTACTTTAAGAAATATTTAAAATATAAACAAAAGCTGCAGAATAATATAATGAATCCTCAAGTACACATCAACCAACTTCAACATAAGCAATTTCGTTTTATCTAAACCTTTCTACTCCTCTCTATTCTCTTTATTATTTTGAAGCAAAACTTAGGTACATAGAGATAATAAGATATCCTGAAGAAGTCTATAATAATATACAGAGGTAGTCCTCATTATTTTTCACAACTGTATAGTACTCCTTTGCATAGATGCACCACAAGTTATTCAAACAACTCCCAATTTATAAACACAGGGGGTGTTTCCAGTTTTCTGCTATTTCAGTTTTGCAAAATATAGTTCATCTATTTATTTAAAAATATTTTTAAAAGGCTTGTGAAATCTTTATAATCAAGATAGCATTAACTTTGAAAACTTAAATTAAGGCAACCTTCTTAAAGCACTGCACAGTTAAATATAATTCGACTTACCTAGGCCACAAAAGACAGGTATTACGTTGAATTTGTAAAATCCTCATTCTACTGAAGTTTTCATTTTCTATTATCTTGAAAATATTCTACATATTTTAAAGCATACAACACTTTTATTTTACATAGGGAAGAAACTAAAAGCCACTATGACAGAGTTCTGATAGACATCATCAGACAAACTTTAACTCATAGAAAGGGAGAGTGAACAGGAAGGTAAGAAAATACAATAGAGGCAAATATATGAGCCTCATGTGGATTAAAATCTAAAACACTAATCCAATTAAATAATAAGATGGAAATGGCTTAATGAGATATTAAGTTTAACAGGTACAACAAATATCCATAGGATGTCAAAGCCCATTGTATTAATATTATCATGCTGCAGGCAATATGATTGATAACTATAAATGAAACAATGGAATAAAATATATTCTCAGTCTACAGTGATATAAAAAAAGAATATTTATAAAACATCTTAAATTTATGGTATAGGAAGAACTATATAGCTATCAAACATAGTACTTCTAGAGGTTTTTTACTCCATTATAAGCCAATTAAACAATTATTAATTTAATTTTATGAGAACCAAGGATTTACAAAGATGCAAGCGTTTTACAGTCTAAAGAGGAAACAAGGTAGGAAAATAACAAGCTCTTTATCAAACAAGATAATGTAAAATAAGCCTAAATAAAAGGCAACATTCTCAGGAGGTAGACAAAGCTTAAAAAGCATCTTGTAGCGTGGAATTTAGATTTTAATCTATAGGTATTGGAAGCAACTGCATTTTTTTTTTTAAGAAAGGAGTTAGCTGAGTTCGTAAAGACATGGGTGACAGTGAGAATAATAATTTGGGAAGGATGTTAACTTGGAGGCAAAGAGACAATATAGAGGCTATGCGCCAGCCATTGTGCTGTGGAGTAGGAGATAGATTCAGTGGTGAGCAAAACCAGACAAGGTCCCTGACCTCAAAGGGGCTCACAGACTGGTGGGCAAGGCAGAAATTTATAAAAAAAAAAAAAAATCACAAAGATATGTGTAAATACATATATAACTGAAATAGGTACTATAAAAGCCCGGACCACAGAAGAAGGGTTGCATGTACTGCACACTCCCAGTGGGCACCATTAACATAGCAAGTTCTGCAGTGAAACTGCCATTATTGAAAGATTAGAGGATGAGGGTCCAAGCAAAGGCAGTACCGTCTATGCTGTAGGAGTCCAAAGAAGAGCAGACATGGTTTTATGAGGCTTTCTATAAGGAAGAGGACATGTATTGAGCTTTGACACAGAACAGCAGTAGCTCAGTGAAGGAGAAAGGAAGGTAAGTAAAGATTCAGTCCTATTAGAGAAGAATACTGAATTCCTTTGTTATTCAAACTTCACCTTGGAGCTAAAAGATAAAGCCAAAGTAGGAAGCTTCACAAAGAAATATTAAGCAATGAACATTGCAGGGTATGCCTTCTTTTGTAAAACACACCATTACTTCCTCTTCTCTAAATCTAAAGAAGGGATCATCATTTTGTTTTGATTTTGAACTGTTAAGGAAATTTTTCTTGATAGTTACAAGGAACATGTGCAAAAGCTGAATACCCATGCATCAGTGCACGGGGCAGGATACACAAATGATGTAGCCTTTTGAAGGTAAAATGGCAATTCTTGCTCCAAGAAAGACGTAGCAGGAAACCACTCTGTCTTTCAATATTGCTTGTCACTGAACAAGCACAAGTTTTGCTCATTTTAAAAAGGCAAGGTATGACGTAAAGTCAAACATGATATTTCTCTCCCACACAGAACCTCAGCATTCTCTCATAATTTAGCTCTTAAAACTGCCCTGGAAACATGATCATGTGCTCCTTTCCTCAAATATTGCTATATGTTTGTTACATGGCTGTTGCTATGTAACTCAGATCCAGACCCCTTGGAGGAAGGGAGAAGCACGCGATACCAATTTTTTTCTTTCAGTTCCCTATATTTTATTTTAAAAAACCATAGATATGTCAAAACAAGGTTACGAAAATTGTGGTATATTTAAATTTGTGTGACAAGTTCCTCTCAGTCCTGTCACTGTATGTCTGTGATTATATGGATATTCTCTTTTGGAAATAATGTTAACAACCTACATTAGCCTTTTCTGAAAGGCCTCTGGTCCATGATATGAGACGCTTTCAATATTGGGCAGCCAATTCAACATGCAACCTACTGTACAGTTTCCTCAGATTCACTTCATCTGATCACAACAAAATCATCATCAAATACTACCAACTTGGCAGTTCTAAGTATAACAGATACAATTATGCACTTAATCTTGTCTAGATATTTTATTCTATGTCCTATTATGTAATACCCATTATTACTATATAAAGACAAGATTAGACTTGAAACATTTTTTTAAAGACAAAGAAACAGATTTCAGGTCATATTTTTAAAAAGAGGGGGTACAAACTTCTGGTCAAGATGACAAAGAAGGTAAATGCTGTGCTCATCTCCTCCCATGACCACTCAAAATTATAACTCAATTATAGAACAACTATCCCAAAACACCACCTGAAAACTGGCTGAACAAAACTTCTATAAATAAAGATATAAGAAGCTTATATAAAGATATATGAGACTAACAGGAGGGGTGGAGACACAAAAAGGGATTGTCCCACACTCATGTGTAGTGGTTAAGAATAGGGAAGGATGTCTCGCTGTAGAGGTCTCCCAGAGGAGTGAGCGGTTCCAGCCCCATATGACTCCCCAGCCCAGACCACCAGAGCCAGGAAGAGGAGTCCCCACAACAACCGGCTGTGAAAATCAACAGGGATCCTGTTTAGATGAGACAGAGGGCTTCTGGAGACCCAGGCATCCTTTTAAAGGGTCCACACACAGACTCACTCACTCACAAACACTTGCACTAAGCTCCAGCAAACGGACAGCAGGGACATATGGGGAGGAACTGAATTGTCTGACATCAGGCTAAGAACTGGAAGGACTAAAGTGCCTGCAGGTGCCATTGTTCTTTTGTTGAGTCCTCCCCCTACACCGTCAGCATGCATGGGTGGGCGCTCAGTCAGTCTACATTGGCCAGGCTAACACAGTTCTTGTCCCACTCTGGTGATTCTCTGAGACCCTGCCTGGAAGGAACAAGTTTCTGAGGCTAATCCATACAAGCTGCCTACCTGGGCTCACACTGCACTTTCCTAAAATCTCTCAAAGATCCATACACCCCAAATAAACAGAGGCTGGCCTCAGCATGCCCTGTACATCTTTCTAAGCAGCCCAAGACTAGCACTACTGGCTGCCAGCCTTGGTTCACAGCTCCCAGATGTCTCCAAGCCCAGCATAAGCAGCTCCCAACCAAAGATCACTTTGTTGCTCCTACCAGGCAGATCTGGGCCAGGCATGGGCAATGGCTGAGCTTGGCTTGCCCTAGAGCCTCTCCCAAGCAGCCCCAGAACCAACACACCTGGGGGGTGGCTTCAACCATACCAGAGAACCACCCAATTAGAACCACAAATGATATACTCAACTCAGCAGGCACCAGAGAGTCCCACTAAAGCAAATCCTGCTCTACGAGGTCAGCCCCTGCACAACAACTTGTCCTCTGTAGCCATGGACAGTCCTCACAGTCAGTTACCATGAGGGTCAATCCCATCTACTGACATACCTACAGCAGTCAATAGGAGAGCACACCCAATAAGGGACACCCCTGGAGCAGCTGGTTCAAGTGTACAGGGAGATTGTACCACTGGGCCCCACAGGACACTTACTACATAAAACCACTCTGCTAAAACTTAAGAGAAATAGCAGATCTATTTAATACATAGAAACAAACACAGGGAGGCTGTCAAAATGAGGAAACAAAGAAACATGCCCCAAATGAAAGAACAGGACAAATTTTCAGAAAAAAAAGAAGTAAACAAAATGGAGGAGAGCAATCTACCAGATGCAGCATTCAAAACACTGGTTTTAATTATGCTCAATGAACTTGGGGGAAGCATAGATGATATCAGTGAGAACTTCAACAAAGACAGAGGATATAAAAAAGGAGATAGAAACCATTAAAAAAAACCAGTCAGAAATGAAGAATACAATAACTGAAATAAAGAATATGTTATATGGAACCAATAGCAGTTGAGATGAAGCAGAGGACTGAATAGGTGATTTGATAGACAAGGTAGCAGAAAGCAGTCAATTGGAACAGCTAAAAGAAAATAGAATTAAAAAATGAGGACATTTTAAGGGACCTCTGGGACAACATCAAGTTTAAGAACATTCGCATTATAGAAGTACCAAAAAGAGAAGAGAGCAAGGGGTTGAAAACTTATTTGGAGAAATAATAGCTGAATACTTCCCTAACCTGGCAAAAGAAATAGAGAGACAAGTCCAGGAAGCTCAAAGAGGCCCAAACAAGATAGACCCAATGAGGCCCACACAAAGACACGTCATAACTAAGATGTTAAAGGTTAAAGGCCTAAATTTTACAAGTAGCATGAGAAAAGCAGTTACCTGCAAGGGAGCTCCCATAAAACTGTCAGTTCATTTCTCAACAGAAAATTTGCAAGCCAGAAGGGATTTTTAAAGAATATTCAAAGTGATGAAAAGCAAGGCCTTACGATGAAGATTACTCTACCCAGCAAAGCTAGCATTTAAAATTGAAGGAAAGATAAAGAGCTTGCCAGATAAGAAAAAGCTAAAGGAGTTTATCACCATGAAACCAGTGTTACAAAAATGTTAAAGGGTCTTCTTTTAAGATGAAGAAAGGAAAAAAAATATGAATAAGAAAATATCACAAAAAAGTTCTCACTGAAAAATCATAACAAAAATAACCAACACTAAAGCTATTACAAAGCTTGAAAGGCAAAAGTAGGAAAATCAATATAATCACAACAGTAAATTAAGGGATAAACACACACATGAAGTAAAAATAATGACATCAACATAAATGTGGGGGGATAAATAAAAATGGTAGTGATTTATGTGGGGAGGGGTGAGTAAAAATGGTAGTGATTGCAGAATGTGTTCATACATAAGTGACCATCAACTTAAAATAGACTCTTATAAACATAGTTTTGTATATATAAAGCATATGGTAACCACAAACCAAAAATCTAAAGGAGATGTACAAAAAATGAAGAGACAGGAATCTAAATACAATACTACAGAAAGTCAACATATAGCAAGAGATTAAAAAATATGAACTACATAAACAATCAGAAAACTATTAATAAAATGGTAATAACTACATACCTATCAATAATTACTTTAAATGTAAATGGATTAAATGCTCCAATTAAAAGATAAATGGATAAAGAAGAAGGGGTACATAATATGCAGTGGAATACACTTTATCCATTTGCAACAACAAAGATGGACCTAGAGGATATTGAGATAAGTGAAGTAGGTTGGACAGAAAAAGATAAATACCATATGTGGCATCTAAAAAACAAATGAACAAGCAAGACAGAAGCAAACTCACAGATAGAACAAACTGATGGTTGTCAGATGGGAGAGGGGTTTGTGGGCCTGAGTGAAAAAGGTGAAGAGATTAAGAAGCACAAATTAGCAGTTACAAAATAGTCACAGGGATGTAAAGTACAGATTAGAAAATACGGTCAATGCTTTTAATATCTATACATGGTGTTAAGTTGATGCAAGATTTATCAGTGAGATCACTCTAACATAAGTGTCTAACCACTATGCTATATACCTACAAATAATAATGATATTGAATGTCAACTGTATTTGAAAAAAATTAAAAAATAAAGAATAGGTAGAAAAGCTTTGTTATTCAAAGAGCCAACAAATCGAACCACAGCTTCCTTCTGTTTAAAAAAACAAGTGGAAAAAAAAAAAACCCTCTCAAAAAAGAATCCCACGAAAAACCCTATTGTGGCACAGGAAAAAAAATAAATAAAACCAGTGCATTAAGTATGTGCAAATAAATTTGCCTCATAATTGAAATGCTAAAGTAACAATTTGGTTTGGACAACATTTAATTAAGAACATACATACACATGAAAGAAAATAAAATTCTTACGTGGAAGCTCCAAGTGCATATGTAGGCTTTAATGTAAATGTTCACAGTTTTGGACAGCTAAATCTTAAATTATATGCATGTGTAACCAAAAGGAACCTGGTAATTGCCCACAATCACGGAGAACTTAAGACTCTGTTATAGAATAAGCTCCCTCCCTGGTAGGAAGGTTGCTAAGAGAGTTAGGCTTCCTCCCAACTCATTTCTCTCCCCCTTTTCCCCCTTTGCCCACTCTCACCCCTCCCCAAACACAGACCCAAGAAAAGTTACTCTGTCTCTTTTCAAAGCTTCTTGTATTTTTTCTCCTTTCTTCTTGGAAACCTACACAGCCCAAAGGAGCTCTACATTATTCATTTTTGAGTGAGTATAGCATATATGCTCATGATGGGGAATACTACCCATGTGAAAGAACTGTCATAGAAATAGACATGATTTTGTCTCTAACATATCCTCTTGATCACCCTCATCAGCATGCAGACACTCCTGCATGTGGTCATTCACCTGTGTGCCTGATAATAACATTTATATACATCTTCACAATTTAGAAAAAGCTTCCTCTCATATTATTTCACTTAATTTTTACAATCACCATGTCCCCATAAGAATTAATTATGTCGATTTTATAGATGAGAAAATTGAAGTTCAGAGGATATAAATGATGTGCCCAAGATCTCGGAACTATAAATGGCAATATTTATCAAACTCATCTCCAGTGGCTCCAATCCCTAACCTTCTTCTATTAGACAGTACAGGACTCTCACCATGGCCTTAGCAAAACCCTTTCCTCTTGGTCTCCAGTAATGGAAAGCAGAATCAAGAAAATAGGCCAATGGAATTCAAATTCTGTCACCACAAATGTATGAGGCTAGGACCCCTCTAAGCAAAGAGCAGGTCAACACGTTGTAAATCAATTAAAGACAAATTAATTCTTGTAGAGCAGTAATTTAGCAGTGCATGAGGTGATAAGACTGAGCTGTGCAAAAACAAAGGGCAATAGAACTTGTTGCTATACTTACAAAATGAAGGACAGCCTTCACATATACAAAGCACAGCAAGAAACACTGGTTTCATATCTGCAATAATTTACAGTCATTCTTCAAAGTTCATTCAGGCTTCAGGAATTAAAAGGGTGTCTGATATGCTCTATGAGTTCCCCTAATAGTTTCCAAATAATACAGTGGGGAGCAGAAATTGAGTTTCAAATTCTCTGGGAGGTTTGGAATGTCCAAGTAGCTCTGAAGCTGATAGTCTTCCAGAGGTCTATAAAGCAGAGATTCTACATGTTTGCATGTAATCTGGAATCTTCACATTGCAGGCTATTCTTCACTACTGCTATGAAATAGTGCATGCTTTTTAAATTCCACTGTCTGCTTGAATTTTAAAAAATGATACCAGAAAGTCCATTTATAAAATTGTCATAATAGTCTATGTATCCTATCCAATTAGACAGTCATTGCCTTGTGCACCCATGCTTTCACACCTTTTCCTCCTTACTGCACCCTAGTTAGTAGGAACTGTGGGTCTAGGTGGGTTTGTTTCCTTAGCAAAAAGCTTCATGAAATATGAGCTATCACTGCTTTTGATCTACAACAGCCTAGGTTCCTCCCCTCTCCTCTCTCCTCCTTTTCCTCTTCTTCCTCCTTCCCCTCATATTATTTCATCTAAGACTGTGATTAGAAGTTTTAACTTAGTTTACTAAGATGGCAACATAGGTTTAAGAAAATGACTACTTTGAAGTTCATTAATTTAGGCTTGAATTTTACTACTCTTATTCCTGTGTGACCTTGGGCAAGATTCAACCTTTAAGTGGCTCTTTCCTTAAATGAAAGATGATTTAAAAGTTGTGAAGATTAAATGTAACCATGCACCTGGAGCCTCAGCCTAGAGCTCAGCATACAGTCCTCAATAAATGTTAGTTCTCTAGCACCATTGCCTGATTCTCTTGCTTTTATGTACAATATATCTTAAATTATCTTGATAGGGAACAAAGAAATGGAGGTCAGCTTGGCAATCTATAGGCTGAAAATGATGATCTGGGTCCTGTTCAGCATGAATTTTTCTCAGAGCATTCCTTAGGATTTGATGTGAGAATCCTGGTAAACCTAACCTTAAAATACCACTGTGAGATATTTATATGCAGGATGAGAAAAACTGTCTAGGGCAGTGGGTACTGGAGACAGAGAAAGGAAGCAACACATTATTTTTAAAAGTAATTAAAAGAATATGTGTCAAATCCAAGTACAGGCAGAGGCATCTTTAGACAATTAAGTAAAACAAGTTCCCTCTCCCTTGTCTAGAAATTTCAGTCTTCTCTTTTCATTGAGTAAGTATTTCCTGTTCTAATGCTTCCCTGGCCCTAAGCAGATCTCTACTTTAGACTTCCTCTCCCCGGGCAGCTTCCCTTGCTCAATTTCTTTCCTTCCGCTAAAGGCAAATGTTCTTACATTAATTATAAGGTTACGAGAATATTTACCAAGCTTATCTTCCTATTTTACATTGGAATAGGAAATCAAAAATGAAAATGAAAAACAACAACAACAAAAACTTTCTCTGATCTGGGGAACAAGGAGAGTGAGTTGAGAAAACAAGTTGGCTTGAGCCCTTGAGGTACCCTGTCTACCCAGGACCAGGCTTAGAAAATGTAGTGAAACTTGCATATATAAGAACATCAGAGAGATAATGTGCCTCTTTTCCCAACTGGGACTTGGGGAAGGTGTCAAGGTTCCAGAGCCATCATAAACCTTGCCCCCCCATGTGATGAAGTGGAGAGGACTATCTAGGCAGAAATGGGCCAAGAGAGTTCACAGAGTGGCATGGGTGAGGTGTTGAGGCTGACTGGAAGTACTGTATCGGAGTACTATGTCTGAGCACCAACAGATGTACATTTCAGAAGGAGACAGCATAGTCAGATACAAACCGTGGACCAGACAACCGTCCTGAAGCCATAATACTACCTAATAACCCTGAAATCAGGTATCATGCCCATGAGAAGAGGGAAAACATGAATTAAGTTTTACTCTTCAAAATGTAGCTTTTTAAACTCAATTTATTAGGGTGACATGGATAATAAAATTATATAGGTTTCAGGGGTATGCTTCATCTGTATGTTTTTTGTGTGTTCACCACCCCAAGTCACGTCTCCTTCCATCACCATTTGTTCTCCCATACCCTCTTCTACCTCCCCCTACCCCTGTTTCCCTCTGGTTATCTCCCGTTGTCTGTGTCTATAAATTTTTTTCCCAAACCCTTCATATTTTTCACTGAGCCCCCCAAACTCTCTTTCCTCTTGACAGTTGTCAGAATGTTCTCTGTATCTATGAGTCTGTTTTATTTTGTTTATAAGATTCCACATATAAGTGAAATCATATGGTACTTGTCTTTCTTTGACTGGCTTATTTCACTTAGCATAATAATCTCCAGTCCATCCATGCTTTTTTTTTTTAAACAGCTGAGTAATATTCCACTGTGTAAATGTTCCATGGCTTTTTTATCTACTCACATACTGATGGGCAATTGCGCTGCTTCTGAATTGTGGCTATCATAAGTAGCACTGCAATGAACATAGCAGTGCATATATATTGTACTTTTGAATCAGTGTTTCAGGTTTCTTTGGACATACTCCCAGAAGTGGAATCCCTGGGTCATAAGGCTGTTCTAGTTTTAATTTTCTGAGGTAACTCCATACTGCTTTCCACAGTGGCTGCACCTATCTGCATTCCCACCAACAGTGCTTTTCTCAACATCTTTGTTGACACTTGATGGTTAATTTACTGATGACAGCCATTCTGGCAGGGGTAAGATGATAATCTCATTGTGATTTTAATTTGCATTTCTGTGATAATTAGTAACACTGAACAACTTTTCATATGTCTATGTCCTCTTTGGAGAACTGTCTATTTGTGTCCTTTGCCCATTTTTTAATTGGACTGTTTGTTTCTTTTTAGTGTTGTGTTTTATAAGGTCTTCATAAATTTTGGATTTTAACCCTTTATCAGATGTATCATTGGTGAATATGTTCTCACATTCAAAATGTGGTCTTTGAATTTTGTTGCTGGTTTCCTTTTCTGTGCAAAAACTTTTTTCAGTTTGATGTAGTCCCACTTGTTTATTTTACTTTTGTTTCTCTTGCCTGAGGAGATACATCAGAAAAAAATACTGCTATGAGAAATGTATGAGATTTTACTACTTATGTTTTCTTCTAGAATTTTTATGGTTTCAAGTCTAACCATTCAATTTGTCTTTAATCCATTTGAGTTCATTTTTGTATGCAGTATAAGAAGTAGAATGCAGTACTGCATTCTTGTATGCAGTATAAGAAACTATATCTAGTTTCATTTTTTGCATGTATCTGTCCAATTTTCCCAACACTACATATTTAATAGAATCTCTTTTCCCCATGATGTTCTGGCCTCCTTTATCAAATATTGATTGCAAAGGCATGGTTAATTTCTGGGCTCTCTATTCTCTTCCACTGACCTATATGTATGTTTTTATGCCAGAACCATGCTGTTTTGATTACTATTGTCTTGTAGTATAATTTCATATCAGTTAGTATGTTTCCTCCAAATTTGTTTTTCTTTCTCAAGATTTCTGTGGCTATTTGGGGTCTTTTGTGGCTCCATATAAATTTTTGGATTATTTCTTCTAGTTCTGTGAAATGAAAGTGGTGAAATTGGATATCCTGGTCTTGCTCCTGATCTTAAGTGAAACACTATTAATATTTGCCCAGTGAGTATGATGTTGGCTGTGGGTTTGTGATATATGGCTTTTATTATGTTGAGGTATGTTTGCTCTTTTCCCATTTTTCTGAGTTTTTATCATAAATGGGTGCTGGATTTTATCAAATGCTTTTTCTGAATCTGTTGGTTTGATCATGGGATTTTTATCCTTCATTTTGTATATGTGGTGTATCACATTTACTGATTTGTAGATAGTGTACCAAATGTGTATTCCCACAAAAAATACAACTTGATCATGGTATATGATCTTTTCAACATATTGCTGGATTTGGTTTGCTGGCATTTTCTTGAGGATTTTAGCATCTATGTTCATCAGAGATATTGGCTTATAATTTTCTTTCTTGTAGTGTCTTTATCTGGTTTAGGAATTAGAATAATACTGGCTTCACAAAATGAGCTAGGGAGTCTACCCTCCTCTTGAATTTTTTGGAATAGTGAAGGATAGGTGTTAGTTTTTCTTTGAATGTTTGGTAAAATTCACCTGTGAAGCCATTTGCTTCAGACTTCTGTTTGTTAGGACTTTTTGGATTAGTTCTTCAATTTCACTAGTTATAATCAATCTATTCAGATTCTCTCATTCTTCCTGATTGTTTTGAAAGATGGTATGTTTGTAGGAACTTCTCCATTTCATCCATATTGTCCTATTTGTTGGCATATAGTTGTTAATAATATTTTCTTACAATACTTTGTATTTCTTTGGTGTCAGTTGTTATTTCTCCTTCATTTCTGATTTTATTTATTAGAGTTCTCTCCTGTTTTCTTGATGAGTCTGGTGAAAGGTTTGTCAATCTTACTTATCTTTTCAGAGAACGAGCTCTTAGTTTCATTGATCTTTTGTATTGTTTTTGTAGACTTTATTTCATTTATTTCTGATCTGATCTTTATTATTTACTTTCTTTTACTCACTTTGAGCTTTGTTTTTTTCTAGTTCCTTTAAACATAAATTCAGATTGTTTGAGATTTTTCTTGTTTCTTGAGGTAGGCCTATAATGCTGTAAATTTCCCTCTTAGGACAGCTTTCGCTGAGTACCATAGATTTTGGATTGTTGTGTTCTCATTTTCATTTGTTTCAAGGTATCTTTTGAGTTCTTCCTTAATCTCATTGTTAACCCATTCATTGTTTAGAAACATGTTATTTGGCATGTCTTTGTGTGTCTTTTATCTTGTAACTTATTTCTAATTTCATACTATTATGATCAGAGGAGATGCTTGATATGATTTTAATTCCCTTAAATTTATTGATACTTTTTTTGTTTTCCAACATGTGCTCCATCCTAGAAAATGTTCCATGTTCACTTGGAAAGAATGATATTCTGTTGAAGTGGTCTGAAGATATAAATAAATCCATCTGATCCAGTGTGTCATTTAAGGCCACTGTTTTCTAGTTAATTTTCAGTCTGGAAGATCTATCGATTGACATAAATGAGCTGTTAAAAATCCCCTAATATGACTATGTTACTGTCAATCTCAAACTTTATGTCCAGGAAGACTTGCTTTAAATATTTAGGTGCTCTTATCTTAGGTGCATACATGTTTACAAGGGTTATATCCATTTTTTAAAAATTTCTCCCTTTATTGTTATGCAGTATCTTTTTGTCTCTTACTATAGCCTTTGTTTTAAAGTCTATTTTATCAGATATATGTATTGCTACCCCAGTTTTTTTTATTTCCATTTACATAGGAATATCTTTTTTAATCCCTTCACTTTTAGTCTCTGTGTATCTTTTTTTCTGAGGAGGGTTTCTCACAGACAGTATATATATGGATTTTGTTTTCCTATCCATTAAGCTACCCTATGTCTTCTGATTGGAGCTTTTAATCCATTTACATTATAATGATTATTAATAGGTATATGTACATATTTTTTGCCGTTTTATTCTATTTACTATGTTCCTCTTCTTCCTCTTCTTTGAGACATTTAAACATTTCTCATAATACTGGTTTGGTGGTTAGAAACTCCTTTAGCTTTTTCCTTGTCTGGGAAGCTCTTTATTTTCCTTCCATTTTAAATGACAGCCTTGTTGGTGGGCAAAGTAGTCTTGGTTGTAGGTCTTTGCTTTTCATCACTTTAAATATTTCATGCCAATCCCTTCTGGCCTAAAATGTTTCTGTTGAGAAATTAGCTGACAGTTTTATGAGAGCTCCCTTGTAGATAACTAACTGCTTTCTCTTGTGACATTTAAGATTCTCTCTCTGTTTTTAACCCTTGCTGTTTTAATTATGATGTGTCTTGGTGTGGGCTTCTTTGGATTCATCTTATTTGGGATTCTCTGAAGTTTCTGGACTTGTGTGTTTTTCCTTCACCAGGTTAGGGAAATTTTCTGCCATTATTTCTTCAAATAGGCTCTTGATCCCTTGCTTTCTCTCTTCTTCATCTGGTATGCCTATAATGTGGATGTTGTTATGTTTCATGTTGTTCCAAAGGTCCCTTAAAGTATCCTCATTTTTTTAAATTCTTTTTCTCTTTTTGCTGTTCTGATTGACTGTTTTCTGCTACATTGTCACCGGAATTGCTGATTCAATCCTCTGCTTCATCCAATTTACTGTTTATTACTTTAAGTACATTCGTTATTTCAAATATTGCATTTTTCATTTCTGAGTGGTTCTGTTTTATGGTTTTTACATCCCTTTTTCCATGTTGTAGTCATTCTCATTAGGTTCCTTGAGCATCCTTATAACCATTGTTTACAGCTGTATACCTGATAAATTGCTTGCCTCTATTTTATTTAGTTCTTTTCCTGGAGATTTCTCTTATTGTTTCATTCAGGGCATGTTTCTTTGTCTCCCCATTTTGGGCTGCCTCTATGTGTTTGTTTCTATATATTAGGTAGATCTGTTATGACTCCTATTCATGGTACAGTGGCCTTATGTATTAGCTCTCCTGTGGGAACAAGTGGCCCAATTTTCCTCATCACCTGAGTTAGGTGCTCCAGGAATGTATAATGTGTACATATGTGGGCCCTCCTGCTGTACTTGCATCTTACCTGCTGTTAGTTAGTCCAATTGAGTGTTGGGCCAGCTCTCAGGCTGGCTGACTATGAGACTCAAACCCTGACCACAGTTTATATCAGCTGTTGTGCAGGTCCTGACCACAAAAAGCAGAATTTGCCTCAGCAGGATCTGGTGTCCGCTGAGATTTCCCTTTGGATTTGCCATCTGTGAAGGTAACTGGGTTCTCCTCTGATGTTGTCTGAAGCTGGCGACTGGGTGTGTGGATTCTGGGGTTTCTTGCGAGGTACTCTGCTGTAGGAAAATGTCAGACACTGCCTGTGACTGGCCCTGGGCAACCTGTTTGGAGCTATAAGTGATCCATAGCTTGTGGCTTCCCCTGCTGGGTCTGGGTGTGCATGGGAAGAACTAAGCTGCACACCAAGTCTGGCTTTTAACCAGCACTAAGCTCAGGAGCAGGTCAGTGTAAGTTCCAAGGCACCCCAAGATCCTCTTCTGCCTGCTGGGGCCTGTTAGGCTCATTTACTGAAAAAGCCTCTGGTGATACATGAGTTTCCTGAGGTAGTTTCTCAGTGAGTCACCAGGTAGTATGAGTGATATTCTCCAGATTGATACAGGTTCAAACTTGATGCCAGTACTGGGTCTGAGACCGCTCAGAAAATGTCCAAGGGTGTATCAAGTCTAGCTTCCTCTCGCTGAGTGCTCACACACCTTTGTGGTGGTATGGGTTCTCAGGGAGTCATGAGGGTGAGGCCAGCAGTTTATAAGGCCCCAAAAGACCAAGATTTTGGCTGTGTGAAGGGAGGGCTCTGCACTGTTTTGGCATGTGAGAGAAAAATGGCCCCCATCATAGAGCCACACAATTCAGTCCATCCCAGATGCTGCCAGGAACCTGAGCTCAGCAGGACAAGCTAATGAAAGTCAGGAGGGTGCACCTAGTGGATCTCCTGTGAGGGGGAGTTGCAAGTCAGGCTTGAGGGAAGATTGGGGGAATGGCCCCCACCCCAGAGACACACCGTTAGCAGGTTGGGGCCACCGGGAGCCTGAAAATGGGGCAAGTGTATCTCTAGTGAGAAGGAGGCACTTGTAAGGTTCATGGGAAAGTGGGAGTAAGCCCCCTTCCACAAAGCCAAAAAGCTAAGTCACTGATATCCCCTGAGTCTGCCCAGACCTTTTCACTTCATCCCAGGCAGCTAATTTCTCAGCAGAGCACAACCTCCACAGGGTAGGATCACAGGGAGTCCAGAGGTTGGGGCTACTGCATTTCCCCCAGGCTGATGCCATATGCAGGGGAATGATCCACCCAAGAAAGATGGCATCTTCAGTGTGGGGGGTTGACTCAGCACAGGGATCCTGGTGGTAGTATCTCCGGCTTTCTCCCCAGAGCCACAAACCCCAGTCTCTCCTCATGTGACTCTAATCTGCTTTGCCCTCCCCCTGGTGTAGCCCCAGATGAGTGTCTGCAAAATAGATTTTGTGTGCTGGCCCTTTAAGAGGGCACCTGTGTCTCTTAAGAGACTACTGTTTCTCCCTGGTAGACATAATCCCTGTCAAATTTCAAAGCCAAATGTTATGTGAATGCTTCTCTCTGGCTCTGGGCTTGGGTTTGAAGCCCTGTCTTCTCAGCAGTATCCTTTGCAACAGAGATATCTGTCTGGAACATTAGCCCTTGCCTGTTGGATTGAAGCCAGCCCTTTTTGCATCTCTTCCCTTCCTACCAGTTTCAATGTGAATTCTTCTGTAAATCCTTGGTTATAAGACTTCTCTTCAGCTAGTCTTCAGTTGGTTATTCAGGGTGCTGTATATTTTAGTTGTAATCCCAGTTTGGTCCTGGGATGAGGTAAGTATGGCTTCCACCTACTCTACCACCATATTGGATCAACCAAAAAGCAGATTTATTGAGGAAAAGTTTATGTGCAAAAAACCTGCAAAATTTTACTAAATTTTTTCTTTTATCCTCACACAAGTAAATTTTTTTTTCATTGCTTTTAGAGAGAGAGGAAGGGAGAGAAAAAAATATAGATGTGAGAGAGAAACATTGACTGGTCGCTTCATGTATGTACCAGGACTGGGGATCATTCATGCCTTGACTGGGAATAGAACCTGCAACATAGGTATGTACCCTGACCAGGAATTGAACCTGCGACCCTTCACTTACAAGGTGATGTTCCAACCAACCGAGCCACACTTGCCAGGGCAAAAACTCACAATTTTGTGTACAATTTGATTAGTTTTTACAAATATTGACAGTTGTATAATTACTGCCCCAAACATTTCCATCACTCTAAAAAGTGTTTTTGTGCCTCTTTACCAGCCCCTCCACCCCAGACACCTGGTAACCACAGTAATTTGGCCTTTTCTAGAATTTTGCTTAAGTAAAATCATAGATGTCTGACTTCTGTCATTTAGGGTAAAGATTTTGAGGTTCATCTGCATTGCTGTGAATTATTAGTATTTCATTCCTTTTCTTGCTGAGTGCTATTCTATTGTACAAACACACTACAATTTATTTTCCTTTCTCCAGATGATAGATGTTTGATTTACTCTTGTCTTTGGTTATTCAGAATAAAGTTGCTATGAACATTTGAGTACAAGTCCTCATGTGAATATATTCTTTTCATTTCTCTTGGGTAAATACCTAGCAGTGGAATTGCTGGGTCATAAGGGAAGCACACTTTTAATTCTGTAAGAAATTATCAAATTGTGCCCTGGCTGGTGTGGCTCAGTGGATTGAGTGCTGGCCTGCGAACTGAAGGGTTGCCAGTTTGATTCCCATTCTGGGCTAATGTCTGGGTTGCAGGCCAGGTCCTTGGTTGGGGGTGCGCAAAAGGCAGCCAATTGATGTATCTCTCCCACATCAGTGTTTCTCTCCCTCTTTCTCCCTCCCTTCCCCTCTCTTTAAAAATAAATAAAATCTTTAAAAAAAAGAAATTATCAAATTGTTTTCCAAAATAACTGTACCATTTTATATTCTCACCAGTAATGTATCAGAGTTCTCATGGTTCCACATCCTTTTCAACACTTGGTATTGTCAGTATTTTTAGTTTTAACCATTTTGGTGTGTGCATAGTGGTATCTAATTTTAATTTTTAATTTGTGGTTTTAACTTGCATGTCCATAATGACTTATTATGTTGATTTGATTTATTTTCCAATTATATATCTTCTTATGTGAAGTTTCTATTTAAAATTTTTTTCCTATAAAAACAATCAGGTTGTTTTCCTTATTTATTTATTTTTAGAAAGAAGGGAAGAGAGGGAGGAAGAGAGGGAGAGAACCATCAATGTGTAGTTGCCTCTCACGTGCCCCCTACTAGGGACCTGGCTTACAACTCAGGCATGTGACCTGACTGGGAATCAAACCAGTGACCGTTTGCTTCAGAATCTGGCATTCAGTCCACTGAGCCACACCAGCCAGGACTGCTTTACTTTCTATTATTGTTGTAAGAGTTCTTTGTGTATTATGGATACAAGTCCCTTATCAATATGTTTTGTAAATACTTTTTCTCAGTCCTTGTCTTTTCATCTCCTTAGCACTGTCATTTTGAAGAGTTTTGAGGAAATCCAATTTGTCATTTTTTCTTTTATAGTTTACTTTTTGTATATCTTATTTAAGAAATCTTTGCCAAACTCAAGATCACAGATTTTCCCCTATATTTTCTTGTAGAACTTTTATAGCTTTGGCTTTCTTATTTGCATGTTTTATCTATTTCAAGTTATTATGTATGGTGTGAAGTAAGGGTTGATGTTCTTTGGTGCAGTGCATAGGTGGGGGGTGATATGGATATCCAGTTGTTCCAGCACCATTTGTTGGGAAATATATCCTCTACATATTGAACTATCATGGCACCTTTCTCAAAAATCAATTAACTAAATATGTGTAGGTCAATTTATGTATTCTCTATTCTGTCCCATTGATTTATATGTCAATTCTTAAATTGTATTGATATAGCTTTACTATAAGTCTTAAAATGAGGTAGTGTAATTCCTCAAAATTAGTTTTTTAAAAAATTGTTTTGGCTATAGTAGGTACTTTACATATCTATATCTATGTATCTATATATTAGAAGCATTTTATCAATTTCTATTTTTAAAAAAGCCTGATGGAATTTTGACTGAGCAATGAATTAATATATCTGTGTGGGGTTATATACTATCTTAACATTGAGTCTTATTTTCTTTGAATATGGTATTTTTCCCTACTTATTTATGTCTTCTTCAATTTCTCTCAGCAATGTTTTATGGCTTTCAGAAAACAGATCTTGTATATATTTTATTAAATTATCCTTATATATTCCATATTTTGTATTTCATTGTAAATGGTATTGTTTTTACATTTAAACCTGCAAATTCCATTGTTGTCCTTCAAAATAAACTTGATTTTTGTATTGACCTTGTATCTTGTAAAACTGTGAAACTGTTTTTATTAATTCAGTAGCTTGTATAACATTCCTTAGAATTTTCTATCTAGATGATCATGTTGTCTGCAAATAAAGATAATTTTATTTCTTCCTTTCTCATTCTGTGGGCTGTCTTTTAATTTTGTTGATGTTTTCCTTTGCTGTGCAAAAACCTTTTAGTTTGATGTAGTTCCATTTGTTTATTTTTTTTCTTTCCCTTGCCTGGGAAAATATATCTGATAAAAAATTTGTACGCGCAATATCCGAGATTTTGCTGCATATGTTTTCTTCTAGGATTTCTACGTTTTTGGGTTTAACATTTAAGTCTTAGATCCATTTTGAATTTATTCTTGTGTGTGGTATAAGAAGGTGGTCTGGTTTCATTTTTCTGCATGTATCTGTCCAATTTTCCCAACACCATTTATTGAGTAAACTATCTTTAGCCCACTGTATTGCTTCTTCTGTCAAATGCTAATTGACTATAAAGGTGTGGGTTTATTTTTGGGCTCTCTATTCTGTTAAATTGATCTATTTGCCTGTTTTTATTTCTGTTTATTTCTAGTACCAGGCTGTTTTGATTACCTCTGTCTTACAGTATTTGCCAATACATCTAATAAGGGGTTAATAGTCAAAATTTATAAAGTACTTACAAAACTCAACACCAAAAAAACAAACAACCCAATTAAAAAATGAGCAAAGGACCTGAATAGACACTCCTCCAAAAAGGACATACAGATGGCCAATAGACATATGAAAAATGCTCAACATCAATAATCATCAGAGAAATGGAAATAAAAACCACAATGAGATACCATCTCACACCTGTCAGAATGGCTATGATCAAGGACTTTCAGCCAAGATGGGTGTAGGTAGATACATTTTGCCTCCTTGCACAACCAATAGAAGGAAAAGAAAAATTTAATAACAAAAAATAACCAGAACTGCCAGAAACTCAAACTGTATGGAAGTCTAATAACCAAGGAGTTAAAGAAGAAACATTCACCAAGACTGGTAGAAGGGTTGGAGACGGGGGTTGTGAGGATGCTCGGCAAGGTGGTGGCTGGTGGACAAGGTGTTCCCACATTTGTGTGAGGGTAAACTGGGAGGAACAGCTGGGGAGTGAGACAGACTGTGCAACCCAGAGTTCCAGTGCAGGAAAAGAAAACCTCAAAACCTCTGGCTGTAAAAACCTGTGGGGGATACAGTAGCAGGAGAAATTCCCAGCCTCACAAAAGAGTTTGTTGGAGAGAACTACAGGGTTCTAGAACATACACAAACCCACCCACCAGGGAATCAGCACCAGAAGAGCCCAATTTGCTTGTGGGTAGCAGGGGAAGTGTCTGAAAGCTGGCCAAGGGCCAAGAAAGTGGCATTGTTCCTTCTTGGACCCCTACCCCACACACAGTGTCACAATGCAGTGACCTGGATTGCTCTACCTTGGCAAATACCTAAGACTCTGCTACTTCTAACGTAACAGATGTGCTGAGACAAAGGAATATGGCCCAAATGAAAGTACAGATCAAACTCCAAAAACAGAACTAAGTGATGAACAGATAGCCAACCTGTCAGATGCACAGTTCAAAACACTGGTAATCTGGATGCACACTGAACTGGTTGAGTATGGTTACAAAATGGAGGAAAAAGTGAAGGCTATGCAAAGTGAAATAAAGAAAAATATACAGGGAACCAACAGTAAAGGGAAGGGAACAGGGTCTCAAATCAATGATTTGGAGCAGAAGGAGCAGATAAACATTCAACCAGAACAGAATGAAGAAACAAAAATTTAAAAAAATGAGGTGAGGTTTAGAAATCTCCAGGACAACTTTAAACATTCCAACGTCTGAATCATAGGGATGCCAGAAGGAGAAAAGGAAGAGCAAGAAATTGAAAATTTATTTGAAAAAATAATGAAGAAGAACTTCCCCCATCTGGCCAAGGAAATAGACTTCCAGGAAGTCCAGGAAGCTCAGAGAATCCGAAAGAAGTTGGACCCAAGGAAGCACACACCAAGGCACATCATAATTACATTACCCAAAATTGAAGATAAGGAGAGAATCTTAAAAGCAGCAAGAGAAAAGGAGACAGTTACCTACAAAGGAAGTCCCATAAGACTATCAGCTGACTTCTCCAAAGAAATGTTACAGGCAAGAAGAGGCTGGAAAGAAGTATTAAAAGTCATGAAAGGCAAGGACCTACATCCAAGGTTACTCTATGCAGCAAAGGTATCATTTAGAATGGAAGGGCAGATAATGTGCTTCCCAGATAAGGTAAAATTAAAGGAGTTCATCATCACCAAGCCCTTATTCTATGAAATGTTATAGGGACTGCTCTAAGAAAAAGATCATGAGAAACTATGAATAGTAAAATGATAACAAACTCACAACTATCAACAACTGAACCTAAAAAAACAAAAACAAAAACAAAAAGAAACTAAGTAAACAACTAGAACAGGAACAGATTCACACAAATGGAGATCACATGGGGGGTTATCAAGCAGGGAAGGGGAAGGGAGAGAATAGGGGAAAAGAAACAGGGAATAAGAAGGATAATTGGTAGGCACATAGTAGGGGAAGGTTAAGAATAGTATAAGAAATGGAGAAGCCAAAGGACTTATCTGTATGACCCATGGACATAAGCAAAGGGTGAGTAATGCTGGTGGGGGGTTGCAGGGTGGAGGGGAATAAAGGGGAGACTAAAAATGGGACAACAATAATAGCATAATAATAAAATATACATATATACGTATATATATGTATATTTTATACATATATACGTATATATACATATATATGTATATATACATATATATGTATATATACGTATATATGTGTATATATGTATATATGTGTGTATATATATATACATATACATATATATATACACACATATATATATGGAATGGCTATGATGAAGAAATCAACAAACAACAAGTACTGGCAAGGATGTGGAGAAAGGCAAAAACTTTTGCACTGCTGGTGGGAATGCAGACTGGTGTAGCCACTGTGGAAAGCAGCATGGAGATAGCTCAAAAAAATAAAAATGTATTTGCCTTTTGACCCAGCAATCCCACTTCTGGGAATATATTCAAAGGAACCCAAAGCACTAATTCAGAAGAACATAACCACCCCTATGTTCATTGTAGCATTATTTACAATTGCCAAGGTATGGAAGCAGCCCAAATGCCCATCATAGATGAGTGGATAAAACAACTAAGGGACATTTACACAACGGAATTTTACTTGGCTATAAAATAGAAGAAAATTTTACTCTTTGTAACAGTATGGATGGACTGGAGAACATTATGCTAAGTGAACTAAACCAGTCAGAGAAAGACAAACACCATATGATTTCACTCATATGTGGAACCTAATGAACAAACTGAAGTAATAAGCAAAACAGAGACAGACTTTTAGATGGAGAGCAGATGAAATTTTGGAGGGCGGGGTGGTGGTGGTGGTGGATAGAGGGTGGAAGGATTGAACAAAAAGGAAAAAAGACTCACGGATGTGGACAACAGTTGGTGATTGCTGGGGGGAGGGGGATATGAGGGGACTAAATGGTAATAGAAAAAAACACAATAAAGATTAAATTTAACAAAAAGAAACTTTATATATGTGTATATATGTATATAATTTGTGTATATATTTATATAATTTATGTATATACTAATTTATGCTATACATATATTATATATGTATTGCCATATATATGTATGCATGGATATATGTGTGTGTATGTGTATATATATATATAGACTGCTGGTATCACTAAATTATGTATTCACTCAAAGTATGTAATAATATTCTTGCAGCCAGAACTAATTAAGTCATTGACTTAGAAACGATCAAACAAAAGGAACTCCAAGAAGATTTTTATTCATTTGTTATTTAACCACTCCAAAATCTCTTTGGACAGTTATATTTAAACTTGCATGAATTTCTTAAGCACAAAGTCTCCAATTATACAGATGTAAAAATTAAAAGTAGAAATATGCAAAAAAAGATTAAATTTTTAAAAAGATAATTTTACTTCTTCCTTTCTAATGTAGATGCCTTTTATCTCTTTTTATTGACTTATTGCACTGTGTAAGACAGCCATCCAGTACAATGTGGAATGAAAGTGCTGAAGAATGAACATCCTTGTTTGTCCCAAAACTTAGGTAGGAAAGTGTTCAGTCTTTTATTGTCAGGTATGGTATTAAGTGTAAGTTTTCATAGATGCCTTTATTAGGTGAAGGAAGTTCCCTTCTCTTCCAAGTTATGCAGAATTTTTAAAATCAGGAATGGCTATTGAAATTTGCTAAATGTTTTTTTAAAAATCCATTGAGATGATCATTCTTTTCAGCAAACGATGCTGGAACAATTGGATATCCTTATGCCAAAGAATATACCTCAGTCCATACTCCTCATCACTTACAAAAATTTACTAGAAATGAGGCATAGCCCTAAATGTAAAACTTAAAGTTAAAATAAAGAATGCAAGAGAAAACAGGAGAAAATCTTTGTGACCTTGGTTTGGAGAAAGACTTTTTTTTTTTTTTTTAAAGATAGGACACATCACAAATCATAAAAGAAAAAATAGGTAAATTTGACTTACACAAATTTTAAAAGACTTGCTCTTCGGGAGACAGTGCTGAGAAGCTAAAAAGTCAACTCACAGATAGGAAGAAAATATGTACAAATAATGTATGAGACTAAAGACTGGTATCAAGAATATATATAGAGAAATCTCATAACTCAATAAGAAATCAAAGAGACCAATAGGAAATGTGCAAAAGAGCTGAATAGATACTTCACCAAAGAAGATACATAAATGGCAAATAAGAATGTGAAAATATACTTACTTCATAAGTAATTGGGGAAATGCAAATCAAAATCACAATGACATACAACTGCACATCTATTAGAGTGGTTTTAAAAAACAAGACAAAACCAAGCGTGAGGATGTGGAGTAACTGGAACTCTCACATATTGATAGTGGGAATGTAAATAGCTCCTTCGGAACTACTTTAGTTATTTCTTATAAAGCTAAACATTTATCAAATAGCCCAGCCATCCCATTCATATGTATTTATTTAAGTTAAATGAAAACATATATCCATTCAAAACTGTACACAAATGCTTATATTGGCTTTACTCATATTCACCAAAACCTGGAAATAACATAAATATCAACTTGTGGAGGTATAAACAGATTATGGTACATTATTAAAGTGGAATTCAATTCAGATATGAAAGGGAACAAATTACTGATACATACAACAACATGGATGAATTTCAGATGCATTATACTTAGTCAAATTGCTATGTACTATATGACTATATTTATATGTGTTTTTGGAAAAAGCAAAAGTATAGGGACAGATAACAGGTCAGCGGTTGCCAAGGTTCTGGGTTTTAGAAGAGAAGGACTGAGTACAAAGGGCAAAAGAAAACTTTCGGCAATGGTGGGCAAGTTCTGCGTTTGATTGTCATGGTGGTTATATGACTGTATACTTATGCCATAATTCACAGAGTTGTACACCTAAAAAGGGTAAATTTTATTGTGTGTAAATTATACCTTAATATATTTAACTTTAAAACAAAACAAAGCAAACCCAAGAAGAACTAATCTTACACAAAGCGTTAATTAAAACTGCAGACTATCAGAATAAAGAAAAAAAAATCCCCAAAATAACCAAAAACAAAAAACAGATTCTCTACAAAGAAACTAGATTAGGTAAAAGACTTCTCATTAGCAAAAATTGTACTTCTTTCAAGTATTGAGAGATAGTAACTGTCAGCTAAATTACTATTTAAAAGTGAAGGTAAGATAAAGACATTTTCAAACCAACTCTGAAGAAATTACTGAGACTCATTGAATCTCTGGATATACTTCAGTAAAAACTGAAGCTGGATCTGCAGGAAAGTGGTAATAGGTAAATACTGCTAATTTTTTAAAAACATTGATTAAAAACAGTGACAATAATTATAACTACTGTGTGGCTTCAAAAACAAGGTGGAACTAAAATATACAAGGCAATAAATAACATGGGAAGTGGAAGGGAAAAGATTGATGTTAAAAAATTCTGTTGTTTGAAAGGAGGATAAAGATATTGATCGACTAAACTTTTGCTAAGCCCTGTGAGTATGCTATAACTTTAAGGTTAATGATTAGAAGAGAAAAAAATAGCCTTCTGAATTACTATGGAGGAAAAAGCTGAGTAAAGAAAAACATTTAGACTAAAAGAAGACATGAATGGAGAAAAAGACGAACAACAAAATAAGGCAAAAAAGGAAATTTTAGTGTAAAATACAAAACAAGATAGTAAAAATAAGTATACCAGTAAATATAAAAGTAATTTTAGAAAATGTAAATGGATTAAATTTACCTGTTTAGACAGATTCTCAAATAGAATTTAAATACTGAGCTGCATTCTGTTTGTAAGGGACAAGTCCCAAATGTAATGTCAAAGGTTTGAAATAAAAGAATGGAAATATTATTTATTATTAGATAATAATACACATCGAGAAAGAACACAATACTAGATATAAAGAGGGTCATTATTTAATGACAAAAAAGTTATCAGGAAACAAAAATAACCTTGAATCCATACATAACTAACAATATAGTCTCAAAATATATAGAATGTAAAGGTAATTTCTACTCAAAGGATATCTATTACTGTGTGACTGATTGAAACACTATTGCTACCTTATAGAAATGAATTAAAGCATTAGCACTGTAAGAACTCTACTCTAAATTAAGGTTTTAAATTTTTTCTGTAAGTAAACTCTGTGGTTCCAATAAATACTATCTAAAACACACACACACACGCACAAATACATATTGCTTTAATATATAAACTACTCACATCCCCCTACTTCAAGAATCTTCCTGAGATATTTATAACTTAGGTAACTTCTCAAGATGTTTAAAGTGGAAAAAATTGACTACATTAAGTAACAATCTTTTTTCTGTCCATCATCTTGCATGGAAATAAACATGTAAATATCAAATGGGACTACCTACCGATTCATTAAATACTTCTTAGTACTGTTAGTAGTTTAGGTTATTGAGTTTATTAAGATTACATAATAAGAAGTCAAAAGATATACTTGTTTTAAAAGTTTATAATTAAGGAAGTTAACAAATTTCTAGGGCTTGCCCCACTTAAACTGAATTCCATCATCCTGTGTTTAGGTTACATTTTTCTGAAAACTCTCTCATGCCCTCTGCTGTAAATTTATTGAATATAAATTATTAAATAAAGTAAAATATTTATGAGTATTTACATAGAGATGGTAAGAAATCCTCCACCTATTTCATTATTTGAGTCAGTCTTAGGCAATATATGCTAAGAAATGCTTTAAATATTTTAAATTATGAATGTAATATTTTTACTATTGAAAACACAAAAAATGAAGAAATAATTCATTATTGCACATCTAATTAGAGATAACCATTGTTATCAAGTTATGTATTTTCTTCTGGAATTGATTCTATGGAATACATTTTTAAATATAACTTTATGTTAAAATTACTATTATCATTATTACAGAATGAGTATATAGTAGACATACAATTTGGTATTCTACCCTTTTCACTTAGTATTACTGAGAGCAGTATCTTCTTCTGTCCCTGAGGAAGGGATCATGGGAAACTCCAATATGTAGCCAAATCAGACAGAATTTTTGGGTAATCAGTGGACCTAGTATTTGCGATTGGCGTCTGAAGTGGGTGCAAGCAATCTTGTGGGACTGAGTTCTTAACCTGTGGGATCTGACATTATTATCTCCGGCTAGATAGGGTCACAATTGAGTTAAATTGCAGGACACCCAGCTGTTGTTGCAGAAAATTGCTTGTTATGGGGAGGAGCCCCACACACTTGGTGACCAGAACTGTCAAAAGTGAAGTGTTGTGAGCATGGTAATAGTATGAGAGTAAGGGAGTCACACACAGAAGGAGAACTGTGGGTTTTCCCTTTACAATTATATTATGGAAGAATTCCCATATCTTTGACTAGTCTTCAAAATATAACTTTAAATTGTTGCATAATATTCCAGATGTATATAACTTATACAACACCTTCCTATTTTTAATATTAAATTGCTTCAATTCTTTACTATCATAAGCAACCCTGTAAAACAAAATTCCTTCAATGTGTTTTTTTGAATATACCTAATTTTATGCCTACATTAAATTCTAAAAAGTACAATTTTCAGGTCATGGATACACACATTTTTTAAGGCACTTTATATATATTGCTACATTGATCATTGGAAAGTTTGTAATAACTGACATTCCCATCAGCTCTATATGTTTATGACCACAGGAATGGTTTTTTTAAAAGTGAAGATGTAAAAATATCTTACAAGTACTCTTGAAATAAGGGGGGAAATTTATATATGATTCTCCATTCATTTGATGAATTTTTTTTTTCTCCAAAGGTGTCAGGAAGGTAGGACCTTTTGGTAGAGTGGTAAGAGGGACAGACCTTTTAACTGTTTAATCTTAAACTTTCCTCATCTACAATGTGAGGATAATAACACTTGTCATGCTAAACACAGTGTTTCGTGAGGATACCTGTGAGCATGCTCTGAAAACTGTCATACAGATGGAAAGTAGTATATTTATTAGTCATTATTGACATGTGGACAGATCTGATACATAAATCATTAGACTTTTTAAAGAATTGATAACTTTTTAATATCTTACATTAAACTTAATTATCAATTATTTTCTCCCTTTTCAAACTCATGTGACCAGAAAAGTAATTTTTCAGTCAATCATCTTTAGGTTTATTGTATTTACTTCAAAATAGTAAAACAATCATTTTGTCATATAGACAACTAGGGGCCACTTGCCAATTCCATTTACTTGGTTTGTCTCAGAAAAGAAATTACCAGAGAAACAAAATTATCTATTAGAAATTCCTATTTAATCTAAAAATATTTGGCATGTGTACAACAAATATGAGTGCATTCTTAACTTGCTTAAACTAATGCTTTTTTCAAATTCTTTTTCAAAGTTATTCTTATGTGTTTTTATTAAAAAGACAGTTTGAAGATTAGTCTGAAAAATTATGACCAAATGAAACAAAAGCCAAGAACAGGATTTGGTCAACCTAATAGGTAACACCTATTGTGAGCCTTCACTAGGAGTAAGAATAAGAGGGCGGGGTGTGAGGGGGAGGAAAAACTAGGACAGAAAGGAGGAAAGAAAAACTTAAAATACTAAATTTTTAAAAAGTAAAGAACCCTGTGACTTGTGCCTGTAAGGACTTTAGCCCACCTCATTAGGACTCTATTCCATCTCTATCACTATAGCTCCCAGTAATTCTCATTATTGCATTTTGCCAAGGGCTTCAGTCTTTAGAGCATTCAGCTTCTGCACTTGCATTTTATTAAATGTCATTGTTTGCGCTGTGTTTTCGCTGAGAACTTAGAGAGTAATTTGTAGGAGGAGGAAGTGGTGCCAAAGCAAAAAATAAGCAGGAAAGAAGGAAAAAATATTTCCTTTTTCATTTTTTAAATTACCCACAGAATAATAAAAGGTAAAGAGAGCTTATAGAGTCATTCAGTACAATCCCTCTTCATCTTAAATTTGAAGAAACACGTTCAGCCCTGGCTGGTGTGGCTCAGTGGACTGGGTGCTGGCCTGCGAACCAAAGGGTTACAGGTTTGATTCCCAAGCAGGACACATGCCTGGGTTGTAGGACAAGTCCCCTTTGGGGATGTGTGAGAGGCAACCACATATTGATGTTCCTCAACCTCTCTTTCTCCCTCCTTTCTCCTCGCTCTAAAAATAAATAAATAAAATCTTAAAAAAAGAAAAGAAAAACAAAACAAGAAACAGGTCCAAGTGACATAAATAAACCACTGGCTGAGCCAGGAAAATAATCAGTCCCCTGTTCTTCACATTGCACTATGTTGACTTTTTTTTTTGGTATCTTTTAGTCCTAAAACCGAGGATCGTTTGTAAACAAATAGATGCTACTATCAACACACGTGCTGTTCAGGTTTTTCTTCGTAACTTAGAGTCAATGTTAACCCTAAAATAAAAATACAGTACTTCACATTGCAATTCCGTGGCCTGTGCTCTGAGTTCACATCCATTACCTCATTTAATTCTTATAAAAACCTTTTGAGACATGACAAGGAACGTATTATTGACCTCACTTTAAAAGCGAGCAATTAAAACACAGAGACGTCCAATGACCGGCCTAAGATTTTTTAGTGTCAGAATAAGGCAGGACTCTAACTCTATTCCAATATAGTCTGTCCAAGAGAAAGTTACCACAGAGTACCAATCTGGCTTTTTATCCTCTTGCCAAGGGATTCTCCATCCCAGAGTACCTCGTTCTAATTTACTGAAGTTTGGACGTAACCACCCACTGAAGGCACTCCTAGTTTGCATCCAGTTCTCACCTTTAAAAACGCAGTCCTTCCCCTGATACTGATCGTTACTTAAGGTCCTACGTTTCTCTGTGGGTTATGGCTTCCTTCGTCTCAGACTAAAGCTCTACCCTCGTCAGTGAAGTCGCGTCCTCGGTATCCAAGGGAACCACACAGCCTTGCCCACCTTGCCCCTTCCGCGCTTTTCATTGGCCATCTGAATTCACATGCAGATTTTTTTTTTCCCGCCCTTCCAATGGCTAATAGGTTTGAGGCAAAGAACGCGCGCCTTCCTAACGCTATCTAAAACCTGCTCCTACTCGCGTTCTACCCTGCGCATTGCCTCCTGGGATATGCAGTTTTTGAGCAGTCCGGAACTCTTCGTCATTGAGCTCCCTTTAGAATTAACTATCTCGTGTGCCTTTGCGAAAGGAGAGGCGGTAGACTGGAAGTCCGGATTAGGGTGGATACTTAAGAGCTTTGAAATTACAACTTGCTGCTGAGGCGTGTACCGATTGAGGTGTAAATTGCCAAACACAGCGAGCAGTCTTGCCCTACCTCTGCTACCCCTCGCAAACATCGCCCTTTTGACTTGAGACGGCGTAGTGTCAAGTGGTCTGGCGGTGAGGAGACTGGCCTGTCAGGCGACCTGCAGGCGATCTGCAGGCCTGAGGGGCGAGCCATGTTCGCTCCCCGATCGGGCTGGGGGCTCGACTGCCTCAGGCTCGGTCACCTCCGAGTGTGCGTCCGTGAGGCCGCGGGGCGCCGGGCGTGTGTGGCTCCTCAGGCCCAGCGCTACGGTTCAGGTGGGGGCAAGCGCCCGCCCAGGTCCGAGCCCGAGGGCTCTCTGCCGAGCCCCACGCGCGGGACTCTGAGGGAGTGGGCGCTGCTGGTGAGCCCGTTTGGCCGGCTGCGGGCGCGGCTTCCGTGCAACCTGGCTGTGAGGCCGCTGGACCCTCTGACCTACCCGGATGCCGACCGCGTGCTGGTCGCCGTGAGTGGAGTGGAGGGTGGGGCGCAGGCCCTGGCCAGCCTGCAGGTGAAGTACGACAAGGCGCTGGAGGAGGTGGCCATTGAGTCTGACACCATTGACCCCCGGGCGTCCGTGGAGGTGCAGGCGCCCCTGAAGTTTGGCAAGTGAAGTGAAGTTAAAACGGGTTTGGGTCCCAGGCCGACGTGCACTTTTAGATGATCCCTTTGGATCTGATTTTCTAATTTACAGTTTTTCCCTTCATAGCTGCTGCTTTTTTTTTTTCTTTTCTGTTCTTTGTGTTTCCCATTAGTAGCATCCCATTCATAGAAGTTTTATAAATCGAATGGAAACATGATTTGGAATAATATAACTCGAATAACGTTTATGGAACCCCTTATGTTCTCCTTTGGCACTTTGTTCCTATTTCTGTCACTGCACTGTCATAGAAAAGTGGTTTATTTTTCAGGTTTGACCTTTCTTGATAATCCCTTCAATAGTATGGCAGTCTATCCACATTTCCCCTTGCTTACAGTCCGGGGTCTGTTCCGAAACAGTCCTGCCTATTGGATGTTCTGTTTCTAATGTGGACCAAGTGTTTGGTTTCAAATAGGCACCCAGCTTCCTACTGATACGTCTCCATTCAAATATTTTGGCCTAAGTAAATTTTCCACGAGTACCAGGTTTTGAAGGAAAACACATAGTAAGACTGCCTGGGAAACTTCAATTGATAATGCCTGCAAGATAGGTGTTTGAGTTGAGTGATACTTCTCAAATGCAAGCCAGCACTTTCCTAGGAAAATCTCCCCAAGTTCTCCTCCTTCCTGAGACTGAAGGATGACATTATTGATGGTCATACCAGCAGCTAACACTTATAAAATAATCCTTTTTAATCTTTACAGTTGCATTTACAAAGTAGATACTTTTGTAACCATTTCAGATAAGGAAATTGAGATGCAACAAGTTTCATGAAGTATATATTTATTGTGGGTGAGCAAATAGAAAACAGAGTCTATGCTTTCATGAAATTTATATTCTGGTGAGGTTAGATCGAGAAATATGCCTGTTTGCTCTCAGACAAAAAGGGGTGGAACTGGGATTTGAGCTGACTGGAGTCTGCTGAACCACTATGTTTTATTGCTTCTCATCTTCTAACTAACTTAGATGAATGAGGCCCTTAACCTCAAAATGTAACAGTCTGAGATGAAGAGGATGATTTCCAATATATTATTGTAATAAAAATAGACTTGAATATTGAAATAGAGATACACAAAATTTTATGGCAGCACAGATGAAAATGGAACTACCTGTTTTGGTGATCCCAAATCTCATTTTTGCTGATTCCTCTTTAGAGCCAGAACCCCATTTCCAATTGACTATTTCCATGTGTTGATTCCATAAGCTCCTTAAATCAACATAATTCAGTTTTCTTCATACATATGGGTCCAGTTTGTCTAGACCCATTTCTATGAATGGGTGAGGGTAGCGTATTACAGCCGTTCAGTGTCTTGCCTTAATTCTATACCTACTTAGTGAGGGTTGAGTGTATTTAGAATGTTTCTTTCCACGACCATCAATGCTGTTTTAGATCAAGGCTTATGTTGTAACACAGCTGGGTAAAAATTTTGCAGTTACATTTGCACCCATGGAAGTATGAGGTAAAATTGTCTCTTTATATATTTTAGATTAATCCCAACCAAAATATTATTGTTATTTTAAGCCTTTATAGAGACTGCAATATTCAAAACCATAAGAATTAATTTTTGTGCCATAACTATTGAAATTGTGGTGTTATACCCCAATAGTTTGTATTTGGGACAACATAGTATTTGCTAGTCTGGTTTAAGGGAAATCATTGATATTTATTTGAATTAGGTATTAAATATCAGTGCTTATTATCTTTTAATTTTTATACAGAGACAACTAAGATTACACTTTAAATGATAGCCAAGGATGGCACCTCTGACTCTTTTATTTTACAGTTTTCTTCAGATAATACTGTTATCCACAATTGTAAAGTTTTAATATCACTTATTACTAGATTTTTCGAAGTTGTTCCCATTTTTATTACTGAAAATACGTATGATATGCTGCATGTTAATATCTTCTTTTTTTAGATAACAAAAGTTTAGAGATAGGATTTTAAGTTATGATCATATATGCTGATCCATGCTAATGCTGCAAAATGCTTTTCATTTGAGGGAGGCTTGGGGAAAATATTTTGAATCTTCATGAATATAAGAAAGATTAGGCTAACTGACTTATCCAGTCTACCAAAATGATTTGTTAACTAACTTGCTGTATTCTTACTAGAACTCTGTGATGTGTATTTTCTCAGTGGGAAAGAAGCCGTTATGTTCTTCCCAGGAGTGCCTTTAAGATTTGGAATTTCTAACCTCCTTTACTTTCTTTCAGTATTAACTCTCTCCCTTTAGATGATATTGACCAACAGAAACAACTGCTGTATTTCTAAAAAAAAGGGGGAGAAAAAGGCAATACATTTGGCTCTGTTGCCATGGTGGAGACCATGAGAGAGACTGCTGACAACTATGCTCTCTCCAGGGTTCAGTAGTATGAACATAACAGAGGAGTTTGATTTCTAGGGATATTAAAAATGTTTTGGAGCCCATTAGCTATAGTACTAACTTGTATTTTTTTTTTTTTTCATTTCTAGATTTGAATATCAAGTCATCAGGGTCTGGCTGTATAAAAGTCCAAAATATTGAGTGTGATAATTGCAAAATTGAAACTGAGCAGGGGACTAGCACCTTACACTCTGTTAAGGTATAAGCAGTTTTCCAATTTTATTTCAGCATTATTTAAAAATAAAAAATAAAAACCTTAAACTATGAACTGCAGTATCAGACTAAAGCTATTATTCTGAATATCATATTTATTGCAAATACTGAATCTTTTTAAATGATCATCAATTACTTGTCTGCTTGATAAAGATTATATTATACATCAGTTGACTTCAGACTTATGTCACTCTGGGCATGAAGTAGTTTATTATGCTGTAATACAGATAAATCTCTAAGAATGATTTGTTGTGCTTTTTTATAAAATTTTTTTGAAATTCATTTCTGGGTTATTTTGCTTAAGGTTCTTCTCTTTTTCCCCCTGAATAAAGCAACTATAAGGTAAATTGTTTTTTCAAATTTTTTACTCCCTATGTTTTAGACACTTTGCTATTGCTGGTCATGATATTAGTGAGTTTACTTTTGCTCTTTTTCTTTCTCTCCTATTTACCTATTCTTTTTCTCATTATAACTGAGCAGAACTGAAGACATATGTAAATGTAAGACAAGGTAAAGTTAGCTACTCTAAAAAATAGACGTAGGCTCTAATAGTTTATATACAATTATAGCTCTCATTTGTGTTCAAATGTGTGGGTGGCTCTTTTCTATTCAATGATTCTAAGTTCCTTCCGTCTTCTGTCTCTACCATCCTAGAACCTTACTGTAGTGTGCACTCATCTGATGGAAGGGGTAGAGCACAAAGAAGGCACACTGACTATTCTAAAAGCACAAATCTGAAAATTGCACATAGCATTTCCATTTACAACCTCTTGGCAATAACTTAGTAACACCTAAGAGGTGATAGAAGCTGGGAAATACCATCTCTTCATGAGCTCAGTTATACTCCTATTAAATCCTTGGAATAAAATGGATTTTTGTGACCCTGTAGTAGTTTCTGCCACAGTTGCCAAATGTGAGATCAAGTTAAACACACATGCACACACACATTCTCTCTCTCTTTCTTTTCTTTTCTTTTCTTTTTTTTTTTTTTTTTGCCTGGCAGAGGAGGCAATTTGTGACTGCTGTTTTATTTGTGCCTAGAGGAATTTTCACTTAGTTTCAGTTTCTGGGGTGACCTGCCACAAAGTTTAACAGTCTCTGTATGGCTGTTGTCCTAAGTGTGAAATATATCCTTCAGATGAATCCAGCCATAAGAGTATGGGTTTTGAAATTATACAGAACTTGATTCTGTTAGGTTTTATTGTTTTTCTAACCATGTCAGATGATGAAGTTAAGTTTTCTGAATCTTGAATTTCTTCTGTAAAATTGGGAAACTATGACACCCATTTCTCTGAGTTGCTATGAGGATTTAATGATAGTTAATATAAAGTAGTGAGTTTTGTATTTTGATGCAAAGTAAAGTAGATAAGTGATAAATACTGTGATGAACATTAATAACAATGAACAGTAACAGATTATTGTTGCCATCTTCATCATAATTTATGTTTTGTTGGCAGTCAGTGATCTTTGATCCCCAAGTTCTTTTTCAGTGAAGCCTCTGGAACACCCAAGTAGCTCCTTTTTTCCTCTTTGGGTCCACAGGGTTTATTTAATCTCTGTAACAGCAGTTGACAGTTCTCTTCAAGTTGATGTTATTATTCCAAACAATGCATTCCTGTTTAATTCCTGGTTACTCTTTTCTGCTTTGTTACTATTTTAAAAGAAATGTATAAATGTTAGAAATCTTTTTATTAGTATGTTAAATTTATTCTCTCATTTTCTCTATGTCTATTTTTGTATTTGTCTTTCAGAGTCAAAAATTACATGTTCATACAAAAGGAGGCAAGGTGATCTGTCTGGGAACAGTTTATGGAAATATAGATATTCATGCATCTGATAAAAGTGTAAGATTGAAACTTTCATTTTTTAGTAATTACAGTTTTATACCTAGTTAGCTTATACAGTGGGTAGGTTGCACAAAATTTGTGCATAACTTTCCCTTTTTACTGCATTTTAGTTCATTAGTAAATTCAAATTTCAAATTGAGGTGATTAAATATTATCATTTGAGGTGATAAAATATTAACAATTTAAATTTTAGTTTGTGATTTAATACTGACAGTTATTTAGTTTCTTATCTGGAATCAATAACATCTTTAAATAATATTTAATTCTAGTTCTAAAGAGATTTTTATGATCATGGATTAAAACTGATAATTTAGTAATACACCATAGCTAGGATTAAATTTTTCTTATGTGTTAGGTTTATTTGAGTGTTTTTTCCAAGACCTGTTTACTTTGCTTTTAAGCAATTGAAGGATGAGCTTCAAAACTCAGCTTTCTTCAGGTTTTCCACAAGATGGCACCACTAGATAGCATTACTGTTCTCCAAAATCTTTTATTAACCTTAGGGATTTTGGTTGTTATAACATAGTTTGTATTTTTTAAAATATATTTTATTGGTTATGCTATTACAATTATCCCAATTTTTTCCTTCTTTGCCTCGTTCCTCCCTGTACCCCCCTTCCCTCCAGCAATCCCCACCCTTAGTTAATGTCCATGGGTTGTGCATATAAGTTCTTTGGCTTCTCCATTTACTATACTATCCTTGACGTCCCCCTGTCTATTTTGTACCAACCAATTAGGCTTCTTAATCCCTGAAACTTTTCCCCCATTATCCCCCTTCCCCCTCCTAGCTGATAACCCTCTAAATGATCTCCATATCTATGATTCTGTTCCTGTTTTGGTTGTTTGCTTAATTTTTTTTTTTAGGTTCAGTTTCAAGGACCTACAACCTAGATTACTCTATGCAGCAAAGCTATCATTTAAAATGGAAGGACAGATAAGCTTACCAGACAAGGTAAAGCTAAAGGAGTTCATCATCATGAAGCCATTATTATATGAAATGTTAAAAGGACTTATTTAAGAAAAAGAAGATCAAAACCATTACCATTTAGTCCCCTTATGCCCTCTCCCCCAAGCAGTCACCCCACTGCTGTCCATGTCCGTGAGTCCTTTTTCCTTTTTGCTCAGTCCCTCCACCCCAAACCTCCCAACCCCGACTAGCTGTCATCTACTCTCCATCTATGAGTCTGTCTCTGTTTAGCTTGTTAATTCAGTTTGTTCATTAGATTCCACATATGAGTGAAATCATATGGTATTTATCTTTCTCTGACTGGCGTATTTCACTTAGCGTGATGTTCTCCAGGTCCATCCATAATGTTGGAGAGGGAAGATATTTCTTCCTTTTTACAGCCAAGTAGAATTCCGTTGTGTAAATGTCCCATAGTTGTTTTATCTACTCATCTTTTGCATGCTTGGGCTGCTTCTATGTCTTGGGGATTGTAAATAATGCTGCAGTAAACATAGGGCTGTTTATGTTACATGCAGAAAAATGAAACTAGACCACTTTTTTATACCACACAAGAATAAATTCAAAACGAATCAAAGACTTAAATGTTAGACCCAAAACCATAAAAATCCTTGAAGAAAACACAGGCAGAAAAATCTCAGACATTGATCATAGAAAATTTTTAATTCAATATATTTTCCCATGCAAGGGAAACAAAAGAAAAAATAAAGATGTAATTTTGAACTATAAATTGTCACAAAGTTTTTAACATGATTGATAATGTTTTAAATCTTTGAGAAAGATATAAGGCACCTATTATTTTGCACTTATACAGTTTGCAAGGGTCTTTTGTTATAAACTTGTTAAATTCCATATTCAGTTGTATTCCCAGATAATTGTTCTGGAGAAGTCGTGAGTATACCTTATAGGTAGATTACTGTTGGAGTAATTAAACAAGGTAGATTATAACACTAATTGTTTCTACTGTTGTCACTTTTACTTTCTGTCATCAGCCTGTGGGAGACTGTTTAAACCCACACATTTAAATTTATCCTTAAGTTAAACCAAGAAAGTATTGAAAGACACTGCATTGCCTTTATGGCAGGTCTTTTGAGATGGTGTTTAGTTTCATTTCTCACATTGCTGTGGTCTTGGAGATACAAAAGGGAAATTGGACCACTTTGTACCTCCATCAAATTCTGTCCTTTAAATGATAGCTTATGTTATGTGAAATGATCTAAGTTACTAGAATATTGCATGTTGACATTCAAATATAAGTATTGAATAATTTAAATCATCTCTTAATTATTTGCTATTTTGAATATTTTGGCCACTGTTTACACCCAGTGTATAAACACTGGGAAGAAATTATTTATTTCTTCCAACTTTCATGGTTTATTGCATATTCATTTATACCTTCTTTCTGAGATACTATTTTGTTTCTTGCTTGACTGAGTTTTGTGTTGTACTAAAGAATCAATGTAGATATTTCTTTATATTATAATGTTAATTTTTAAAGCATATTTCTATGTTTATGGGTTTTTTATAATAAAATAAATGCTTATGAAATGTTAACTTTTTAATATATTATTTTTACAGACATCTGAATTGCACATTTGAGAGGCAGCATAGTGAGTTGGATAAGAGCACAGAATTAAGAACCAAACTACCTGGGTTTCAATCCTGGTTCAGCTACTTACTAAACTCTTTAACTTCAGAGAAGTTACTTAATCTCTATATATCTTCATTTTCTGGAAAATGGAATAATAATAATAATATACTTAACTCAGAGGGTTGTAATGAGGATTATATGAGTTAATACAGACAAAATACTTAATTTCTAGCACATAGCTAACTAATATGGCATTTATTATAATGTTGATGATAAAGGTAAATTAAAAACAGAAAATAAAGATAGCTTGACCAGTCCTGGATATACCAGTTAACTTTACTGAGACTTCATTTCATTATTTATAAAACAGGGTGACATTATTTGTTTTACCTACTCAAGATTGTGAGAATCAAATGAGCTCTGTAAACACTTAACAGCATTCTTTACATGTATTTTATATGGAGTTGCTGTTTTTAAATTATATCATTAATTTCAATACCCCAAGTTTGGTACAGAGAAGATAGAGATTCATCTGATTGATGGATGAATTAATGTCATAGTTGTCAGTTGACCTCTCTTTCTTAGGTTGGGCTACAAAGCAACAGTGCTTTCTTAAAACTTGATTTTCATTATATGTAATATTGATTTATAATAACTAAACTTAAGAAAAGTTTTCCCTCTTGTGTAGGAAAGAAAATTAATTTACGGCAATATCTCTGTCAGGAAGGTATTGATTTTTGGCTCTACTTCTTTTTCTTTCTTTAAATAGCTATTTCTGTTAATAAGCAAACTATGTAGTTTAATCCAGAGTCCTTTATGACAATTTGTTTCATTATCATTAATAACTGTACATCAGAGCCTTGATATTTTGCTGTAAACTGTGGTATCCTAAGTTTAATTGTTTCACAATAGTTAGTATCTGATAGTGCATTATATTAGTGAAGTTTGAATTTGTCTGAAATTAATTTTATAGAATGATTGGTTAAAATAACTATATTATTGTGAGTAAATGTTGTACTGTTTTTTCACTTGCTTTCATTTGCTTTAGTGGGCTGGTGGCAGATATTTTTCTAGCTTCCTACAGAGTAAAATATTTAGTATTTAATGAACAAAGTAAATCCTTGACATTTTCCAGATATTCATAGCTTCTCTTAAAGACTTCATTTGGTTGTGAGGAGAGTCTAATCAAAAGTGCCCGTTTGCCTGTTCAATTAACAAATATTGTCTCAATATTTATCTATTTATCTTTTGGTGTTCCCTAAAACAATTTCTGTATCTGTAAAAAGCTAGAGTATTCCTACCTGTTAGGCAATAAGTAGGAGAATTTAAAACCAGGCATAAAACAGCTTTTCATGAATCATTTTAGGTAAAGAATAAATTTTTTTCAGGAATTTTTATACCTTTACTATTACACTGCAGGATACAAAACATTTGTATTACCACAAAATCAAATATGTCTATCTTTTTTGACAAATTTTAAAACTAAATTTAAAGTAAAAATTCTTGTGAATCTGTAAGTAGCTTAAAACAAACTGTAGTAGACAAGCAGTTGGGTGTACGTTATATATTTAATAAAAGTCCACTAAAAAAGAAAGTTATATACTTAAGATCCAGAGGGCCAAGTAATTCTAACTTGCTTTTCATAAGAATCAGGATACTTTACTCTTTTCAGACTTGTATTTGTTTTCTTATACTTTAGTATTCTTAAAACTCAGTTCTTATTAAAAAATATTTCGAACTCTTAACAGTTTCTGAAGGACGTACAGGAGCAGGTTACACTGATGCCCATGTGTTGAAAAAAATGATGTTCTATTTTTAAACACCCCAGTGTAATACTTGAATTTGACCCTTGACAAAACACCCCAGTGTAATACTTGAATTTGACCCTTCACAAAACTGGCAAGCCTTCCTGGTGATTTCATTTTCTCTGTCAATTTTATATTAACGTTCACTTTGTGCTTAAAAATTATTTGTTTAAAATACTACAAAGATGATTTGCAATCCTAGACTAGATATCTTCATTTTACATTGTGCTTAATATTTGAAACATAATTGCATACTGCATTTTGTTAGGGAAATTTAGGGATAAATACAAATTTTCTTTTGTACACTGGAAAGCTACAGCCTTATTAGACGTGAAGTGGAAAATTCTAAAAATAATAGTACATTCACTACGTTAACAGACTAAAGGAGAAAAATCATGATTCTAACAAAATCAGATAAAATATTGCTAAAATTTAAAACCCATTGTGATTTAAGCAACAAAAAAACCCCCAAAACTGAAATATAAGGGAACTCCCTTAATCTGATAAAAGGGATCAAAAAGGTGTCTATTGCAGCTATCCTACTGTGTCATGGAATGTTGTGAGCTTCCCCTCTGACAACAGGGGTAAGATGAGGATTCTTGCTATTTCCTGGCTTCTATTCACCATTGAATTAGAGGCCTGAGCCAGCTAGTATGGGAAGAAGGAGTATGAAAAACATTATTAATATAAAGCATGGAAGGGAAGAAAAGAAACTGTCACTTGTAGATAGTATAATTATGCATGTAAGAATTTTTTAAATTCAGGTAAATTATCAGAATAGTGAGTGTAGTGAAGTTTTTGGATTTAAGTTCAAATCAGCTAATTGGGATAAAATGAAGTTAAAAATATCTTTTATAATAGCACTTAGAAATATCAACTAGGAATACATTTTTTAAATTTATTGTTATTTTTTAATTATATTTTATTGAGTATGCTGTTACAGCTGTCCCAATTTTACCCTCTTTCCCCCCTCCATCCAGCATCCCTCACTCCCTCAGGCAATCCCCCCACCGTTGTTACTGTTCTTGGGTCATGCCCATAAGTTCTTTGACTACTCCATTTCCTATACTTTACATCCCCCATGGCTATTCTGTAACTACCTATTTGTACTTCTTAATCCCCTCACCTCTTCACCCATTCCCTTGCAGCCCCTCCCATCTGGCAACCACCATAGCTCTGTATCCATGATTCTGGCTCTGTTCTTGCTTGCTTAGTTTGTTTTTAGATTCAATTGTTGATAGGTAAGTATTTTGGCCATTTAATTGTTCATAGCTTTGATCTTTTTCATTTTTTTTAGTGAGATTATATATCATTTTTATTTTTTATACTGTTTGTTATTCTATAACTATCACAATGATCTTTTACTATTTTTGAAATCTGAAAAATAAAAACTTTTAAAGGAATGAAAACCACTAGAGACATTTAGGTAATCTAATACAAAATATAATTCTACATTAAACAATGCTTCTTTTGAAATTTTAGTTTTGTTTTCACACTTTCAGCCCATGCCATAGGAGACAGGCTGGGAGCTTAGGGTTGAGGTCTAGACAGAAAGCCTGTGAAACTGCTGGAACTAAAATATAGATTATCAAGATAAAGAATGGAATAAAGCAGAGCCTGTGTGTGATTCCTGAGTCACATACTCTGCAGGATTCTCAGTTCAGCTTCTCTCCATCTGCTGATTTTAAAAACAAAAACAAAAAACACATAAATCTTGAAGATTGTGGATTTTGTTTTGTTTAGAGAAGAGCTATTCCCACATTGACCTTGCTGACCCAAATGCTACAGCCAAGCTTCCTCAGGGGTACAGGAGGAGGTCTGACTAGACCAGCAAGTTCTATGAAGTACCTGAGGCACTGGAGAATCAGCCATGAACAGAATTCACAGAAGCCTCTGGCCTCATTCTAATGCTCTTTCCTGAACAAACACATTCTGAAATTCTGCTCTGTTGAAGAAGTCACGCTAGTGTTTAGGATAAAAACACAGACATCCTAATCTGGGTCCAATCACAGTCAACTACCTTTAAGCCCTTGGGAGTCCTTACAAATCACCAAATGTCTCAGGGATTGATCTGTTTCTTGAATAAGTCCCTTTAACATTTCATATAATAATGGTTTGGTGATGATAAACTCCTTTAGTTTTTTCTTGTCTGGGAAGCTCTTTATCTGCTCTTCGATTCTAAATGATGGCTTTGCTGGATAGAGCAATATTAGCTGTAGGTCCCTGCTTTTCATGACTTGAATAGTTCCTGACAATCCCTTCTAGCCTGCAAAGTTTCTTTTGGAAAATCAGCTGACGGTCTTATGGGTAAGATAACTCCCCTATAGATAACTAACTTCTTTTCTCTTGCTGCTTTTAAGATTTATCTCTTTATCCCTAACCTTTGGCATATTAATTATGATGTGTCTTGAAGTGGGCCTCTTTGCATCCACCTTGTTTGGGAATCTATGCTTCCTGGACTTGCATGTCAGTTTCCTTCACCAAGTTAGGCAAGTATTCTTTCATTATTTTTTCAAATAAATTTCCAATTTCTTGCTCTTTCTCTTCTTCTGATACTCCTATGATTCAAATATTAGACTGCTTAAAGTTGTCCCAGAGGCTCCTTAAACTATCCTTTTTTCCTTTTGCATTTTTTTTTCTGATTGGTTGTTTTTGCTTCCTTATGTTCCAAATCATTGATATGATTCTCGGCTTCATCCCTACTATACTCTTCATCTCATCCCTGCTGTTGTCTCCCTGGAAATTTTTCTTTATTTCAATTAGTGTATCCTGTGTTTCTGACCGGATCTTTTTTATGCTGTTGAGGTCCTCACTAAGTTCCTTGAGCAACCTTGTAACCAGTGTTTTGATTTTTGCATCTAATAGATTGCTTATCTCCATTTTGTTTAGCTCTTTTTGATCGGTTCCTGTTTGTTTCTATGTGTTAAGTAGAGCTGATATGACTCTGTGTCTTGATACTGTGGCCTAATGTAGTAGGTGTCCTGTAGGGTCCAGTGGCACAGCCTCCCCTATCAAGGTGCGCACCCTTTGTGTAGGCTGAGTACACCCTTGTACTTGAGCCTTGGTTGCTGTTGACAGATCAATGGGAGGGATTTACCCAGACCAGTCAGCTGCAAGGATTGGCTATGACCCTTAAAACCAACCTCCATCCTCTGTGGAGGTTCAGCTGTGCAGGGGCAAGGTGGTGGTGCTCTCACATGGTCTGTAGCTGTCCGCTGGGTGTGTTGGCTCTGGGGTTTCCCAGATGGTGCAGGCCAAGGTCAGCCCTCATCTGTGTTTGCCTGGGGCCACTCTGCCTGTGTTAGAAGCAATCTGAGATGGCTGCTAACTTGTGCTGAGCTTGGAGATTCCCAGGTGAAGCTAAACTGTGAATCTAGGCTGGCTGCTTCTAGTGCCAGGCCCTGGGCTTACTGAGCCCAGCTATTGTTGGCTTGAGAGGATTTAGGAAATTGTGCTGCTTGAGCCAAGACTAGCCATTGATATGGAAAAGCAGCTTGGGTGGGTTTGTAAGTTTCGTCGGGCAGAGTCTCTGGGGATCTCCAAGGCTTGTCAAGTAGTGTTAGCCAGGATGATGGAGTCTCAGATGGCACCAGCCTGCTGGCTCTGTGGGGGGAAGGTTTAAAAAAGAGACAGTAGCCTCTGCTCATCCTGATGCCAGACACTTCAGTTCCTCCTTTTGTGCCACTCATGCCTTTCAAGCTGCTATCCTGGTGCTGGAGTTCAGAGGGAGTGAGTAGGTTAAGAAGAACTGCTTGGAGCTCTAGCAGTTCCTTCCACGGACACAATTCCTGCTGGGTTTTGCAGCTAGAAGTTGTGGGGACTTATCTTTCTGGCACTGGAACCCTGGGCTTGTGGGGCCTGGTGTGGGGCTGGGACTCCTTGCTCCTGAGATATCCCTCCCAAATTTTTATCCACCACAGGTGAGTGAGGGACCAGCCCATTCTGCGCCTGCGCCCCTCCTACCAGTCTGGATGGATGTAGTTTCTTTAATTCTGTAGTAGTCAGACTTCCATTCAGCTCAATTTCTGATGGCTCTGAGTAATGGTTGTTGTATATTTTAGTTGTGACTTTGATGGGTTATGCAAAGAGGCAAGCCATGTCTGCCTAGAAGTCCTCTACTAGGAATAAATTTAACAAAAAAATGAAAAACTATATAGAAAATATAATATAAAACATTATTAGGAGAAATTAAAGAACATCTAAATAAATGAAGGAAGATAATGGGTCTATTTCATATTCCACAGAGAATACACTGTTACTCTCAATCTTGTAATTGATAGAGTTAGGGAATCAAAGTCAATAAAGTGATTGGGTAGTAACTTTTTATGTTTTTGCTCACTATTTCTGAAGGTACCATTTTGACTTTTTATCGGTGTTATTTTATAATGAATTGATTTGAGTCTTTCTCTTACTAGACTGTGACTGTAGATAAACTGCAAGGAAGTTCTGTTAATATTTCTACTGAAGATGGTTTGCTGAAAGCCAAGTATCTTTATACAGAATCGTCATTTCTATCTTCTGCTGCTGGGGATATTACATTAGGAAGTGTTCATGGTAAGATGACAGAGGCCTAATATATGAGACTTTCCACATGATATGAATTTTAAGAGATGACTCTGTAGTTAAAGGATCTGTCAATAGGAAGCCAGCTCTCTAAGTAATTAATTACAGAGTAACCATCTTTTTAAAAACCCATAAAATAAGGTGACATAAGCTACATAATTTGGCAAGAAATTGAATATTATGCTGTTATATATGAAGATAATAATTATGATTTGTAATGCATTGCTTTATAAAAGGATACCAACAACAAGGAAATATGTGCAGGAGCTATCCAGAGGAAAGAACAAAGAAATAAAACAGTGTTAAAAGTAAAGATGGGTTTTGAGTGGTTGCTTTTGTGTTATGATAGGAAAGCTAAGAATTACATGAATTAACGAAATACTTGTATGGAATTTAATTGTAGTAACTTAGTGATACTAATTTTGACTGAAACATTTTATGTATGTTAGCACTGGCACCAGGTCCTTTCAGTACCCTGCTATTTCCAGTCTTTTTTTTTATTAAATATCTTCTGACTTTTGAAACATGTCTCTATGGACAAGTAATATTACTTAGTTACTTCATTTTATTAAAAGAATAGAAAACATAATGCTAAAGAAATACAGCAAAGGGCATGCTGGTTTTCAGTGTTACTGAGCATGCTTCTTAAATTTTCAGGCAGTAGATGATTCAAGTCTAGGTATGTTTCCTGAAATATATACAGATAGAGTTAAGAGTCATTTATCCTGGAAAGAAATACAGTGTATACACATCTGCTAAATGCCTTTTGGGCCATTTTCCAGGAAGTATAATCTGAAACATTTTCCATATATAGACCACTCATTTAACTTCTATAGGAAAGCTGAACATGGGACCTATACACTTCGACAAAACCTCCAGATTTTAGTAGTGAACGTGAATTATTAGGTGGTAGAAATCATGGCTAGTGCTAGCCAAGCTCTGTAGCAAATTGGCAAATAGCTTACAATGTAAAAAAAAAGCTTAGGAAATGAGTACCTATATTGAAATAATTTTGAACCTCAATTTAATGGTCAAACTTTATCAACCATTCTTGCAATGTTAAGGTATTATTTGAGCCCAGAATAACGAGTCCAATGTAGCTGTACCCAAATAAAGCAAATACTTTTTGTTACTTATTCATTTATTTATTTTTTTTACTCAGCTGTGCCTCAGTTCTGATAATTCCTAACTCTGTATTGTAACAGTGATTTTTTTGGTAAGCATTGCATTTCTGTTAATTGCAATTAAAAGTACTGTACTTAATATAATGAATAGCTTTTAATGGTAAAGCAATTCCTTAAGTCACATTTAATTAACATCCTTAATAAGAGCAGGTATGTTCTCTGTAGTCCTTTATACCATGTTTATACTAAATTTACTAATATTTAAATTTTTTTTGTTTTAAGTTAGACAAGAGTTGCATTTGGTACAATTTGTCATCAATAGCTTACATGACAATAAAACAGATTCTCTTTTTTGAGGCAGTCCTCAAAATACTCTAGGGGTCTTGATTACTTAAAGTAGCTGAAATGGAAACAAATTGTAGGGATAAAAGAGTTCATGATTCCTTAGTTTTCATAAAGCCTTTTATATATACTGATCTTTAATATGAAGTTAAATACCTTTCCTATGGTGGTTTAAATTTGGGTCAGACCTAGAACCTCTCTTGGACTGTTGTTTTCACAGGTTGGGCTTCTTGAAAGCAAGCTCTCCAATGGAAGTTAGAATGCAGCATCTTTACTAGGAATGATTTGTGCGACTAATGCCATGCAAAGGAAGGGAGCTCAGTTTCTGTGGAAGTTGGACTGTGATGTAGTCTCAAAACCTCAAGAAAGAGCTGTGTAGCTGGAGTGGTTCCCATAATTGTCTCAAGTTGGGGTGCAGCAAGCTGGACCTTTATATTCCCAATTATTATCGGACAGGGACCAGGCCTGGAGCAAGTCTGCCTTGGACCTGCCTGTAGTGTATGGGTTTACGAAGGAAAGATTTCACAGCACAAGTCCAGGTAATTTTGAGAATGTGTTTATTAAAGGTGGTGACAGTGAAACAAAGGAAGGACTTAGGGTAGAAAAGCAGCCGGAGAGAGCCTAAGTGGTTCTTTGCTTTGGCTCCTCAGAAATGTTATAGGAAAGAAGTGAACCAAGGTGTGGCTGCTCTTAGTTCACAGGAAAGTCAGAGAAAAGGCGGCCTTGGTGACAGGTTCAGGGGTTAAGCCTGGAATGAACTGCCACTGCCCACTGCTCCCCTGGGTGCAAGTCTTGTGAGGACCCTTAGAGTTGAGGAGAAAGAAAGTAAGTTCATGCCTGAGAACAGACATGGGTATGCTCCAGAGAGAGTTGCACTGGTACCCTTTGTCTTGACAGTTTTTATCTTTCTTCTGTGGGCAAGAATCTTAGGGGAGGGTTTCAGTAGAATATTCATTAGCTTTCCAGGTACATTGTTAATATGCTGATGCATCAAAATGAGCATATAGGGAAGTTTCAGATTATTCTCTGGTCAGCTTCAGTGCTTCAGGTTTGCCTGACTCTAATTAGGTTTTTGTTATTTGTCCCCCTGACTTCATCTGTCCTTGCATTTGGCTGACACAAATGGCATTAATTGGGTCTCTGTCCTTTATCTCCCTGACCAGTGTGATTTAAGCTATTTATTCACTGGTCAGGAAGGAGAGGTAGAAGCCATTTGTTCTTAGGTGTCCTTGGTGAGGGAGGATAAAGTCTTACGATTGATTCAATAGCTGGCTGCAAGTCAGTCAAATTGTCTGGCTTTGTTTAAGTATTTTGTTTCAGTTTCCCCATTCCATTTGCCCAGGAATTTTCCTTGTGTACTATCCTGTCTCAGTTAAATGCAGACAGCCTCAGGAAGGCATACTGTATTTGGTGATGTATAATGCACACTTTGTTTGCCCAAATTTTTGAGGGGGAAAAAAAGGGTGCACATTATATATGGGTAGTACCTGAAGTACCTGGTATCTGTTCTTGTGTTTTGTAATTAATTGTTACATAAGATTTCTTGTACCATAATGTGTTCAAAAATAAATGCTAAAATTCCTTTATAATACAAAAAACAAGTGTCTAAATATAAATAAATAAAAAATTGAGTTAAAAAATAAAAGGAAATGAAAGTTTGAGCCAAAAATGTGAGTATGCATTATACACAGCAAAATACTGTATGATCTTGGGCCAGTCTCCTTATTTGAGCCCCTGAGAGGGCTGACAGCTGTCTCCCAGCATTACTTCTAATACCTTGGCAAATAAGCCCTTCAGTTACAAAAGGAGTTCTGGATGACGAGTTACAGCATCCACTACAGTTATATTTATTGATTCATTTAATACAGAAGGTGTGACAAAAGTAGGATTTCAGTTTTGAGTGCATGAAGCACCTAGCTGATTCTTGTATTAGTATTTATTGATTCTTGTACTAGTATTTGTTAATTATTATATTACTTTCCATATGATGACTGTACACCCATTTTTATCCCACCCTGTATCTTCTAGTAGTGAGTAATGAGTAATGAATAAGCTAATTGATGAGTAATATTTACTATTTGAAAGTTTGGTTGAATCAAATTATTAATGCTTTCTAATTATGCTTTCTAATACAAAAGAAACTAGTTTATTCATTGATTCAACACTGTTCTGGCACTGGGAATCTAGTGAGAGAATAGATACCTGGATAGTCTGTTTTTAGGTAAAAGATTTTGTGACAGTATACTATTTTGATTTCCTTCTAAGTTATCAAAATTTAGATTTTGCCCCAGCTGCTGTGGTTCAGTGGATTGAGTGCCAACCCATGAACCAGAGGACCCACCAGTTCAATTCCCAGTTAGAGCATGTCTGGGTTGTCAGCTGGGTCCCCGGTAGGTGGCATGCAAGAGGCAACCACACATTGATGTTTCTCTTCATCCCTTCCGCTGTCACTAAAAATAAATAAATAAAATCTTCAAAAAATATTTAGATCGTGTTAAGTGCATTTTATTATATTCTACTATTTGAATATGATTTTAAAGAATTTTCTACATATATAAGATATGCGTTTACATGTATTCTACTAAATATATTTTTAGAACATAAATATATATAGCCTCCTGGCTCTTTTTTAAAAGATTTTATTTATTTATTTTTAGAAGGGAAGGCAAAAGAGGGGGAGAGAAACAATGTGTGAGAGAGACATTGATTGGTTGCCTCTCACATGCCCCCAACTGTGGCTTGCAAGTAGCAAGTGCCTTCCTTCCTGCACCTGCTCCCCAAAGAAAAAAACACAAAAATGGAATTTAACCTTTAAGGATATTTGATTGCTTTGTTTCAATTATGTAAGTATATATGCTGTCTTAACCATAATCACATTTCTTTTCGTGAAGAAAAATAAACCAATATTTATTTTTAAATCAATAGCTTATTTTTCCGTCTGACCATGCTAGAATGAAGAGTTACTAACTAAGAAAAACTGTATATTTTTCCTCAAACACTGGGGTTTATGGAAAAGTTTTATAACTTGAGAGCAGAGCAAGTACGCATAGTAATTATAGATCATATGACATCTGCTTTATTAGAAAGAAGTCTTTTACAAAGATCTAGTCCTCTCACATAGGTGATTTCTTTATTGTTTTAAGTGATTGGAGATAAAGTATGTGAAAACATAATACAGAAAACTGTGCTAGTAATGCCCATTTGGTTGATTTGTGTATTTTAAATATTCTACCTCATTCCACAAAGTATTTGAGGTTAAAGGCCCATTTTTTATATTCTAATGACTTTGGACTGTTTCTGTTTAGTGTAAAGATTTTCTAAAAATTTTTATATGAGTTGTAAATATAATTTTTGTTTATTGCTTTGAAAGTCCATTAGCACTGACAAAAATATTTTGGAATATTTATATTTACAAATATTTCTCATGCATATAGTTTTATTGTTCCATTATGCTTTTACTGTACTGAACTCTAACATTCAAGAGAGATATGGTCTGAAACCCTATAATAGGTCCCACTATAATATGAACTAGTTCTCATTCTTTAATTAATTTAAAACCTCTATTTTATGGTTCTAAGAATCATTATTTTTTTGAGATTGCTTTACTTTCATTATAAGCATATACTCTTTAAGAAACTGTATTTTCATTTAAAAATAGTGAGATTTTACTGCATTCATTGAAGACTAGTATAGATAATAAAGTTCCTTTGCCTTGCTGAGTGGCTGACTGGACTCACTAACTAAAAAGCAGACTATCAAACTATGTCATTGTTCTTTACTAATATATTAAATCACAAATATTAGTGATTTCTAGGTGTCTGCTTCATCTTATTTTTGAATAGTTCAGGAGGTAAAAGCAGTAAACAGGAAGCATCCACTGTCTCATACTGGGTTAATTGTCCTAAAGCATGGGTTTTGTGTATTGTTTCCATTTTGAAATTCTTCGCTGACTCCTTCAGTGTGGGATAAAGTCAACAGACTAGCATTCCATGGTTTTGCTACGATTGCTCTCTACCAATTTTGCCAAACTAAATGTGAACATTTGTTCAAAAAATCATAGTGTTTACTGTGTATGTACTGGGTACTATGCTAAGTTCTCAAAATATAATGCTAAATAAGATGTGATCCCTGTCCTCATAGACTTGCCTAACTGATGCATGATTTAAATGTAACATGTATAGTTCCATATTTTTATCTTTGCTTATTTGTAATTCTTTTTTTCAGAAAACCTTTCCACCTCAGCATATTCAAATTTTACCCATGTTTCAAATCTCAACTATGGTGATAATCTCCAATATGGCTATTCTTGTTGTGTATTTTAGGTCATTTTAGTCTCTTTTCTCTTAATGTCTGTGGTACCTAATTCATACTGTTCACTTACCAGGTTAACTTATAATTATCAATAAATGCTAATTTTTAACTTTTCATGTGTGTAGCTCCCCCAGATATCCAATAAGGGTTTGGATGGCTATCTGTCCTCTACCCTAAACCCCACTTCCCATGATTCATGACCCTCTCACATGCAAAATACCCTCCCTTCCTTCCAAGGATCCTGAAAGTCTCATCCCATTATACATCATCTCAGAGTTCAGAATCTCTACATCAAAATCGGATCCAGTGTTTAAGAGGCTTCTCAGGTGTAGTTGCTTAATCCTCATGTACAAATCCTCATGTACAGCAATATCTTGTTTAATTGTGCTTTACTTTATTGTGCTTCACAGATGTTACATGTTTTATAAATCAAAGGCAAGAACCTCCACCAGCAAAATTATCACAACTTGCTTTATTGTGATATTTGCTTGTGGTGATCTTGAACCAAACCTGCAATATCTCTGAGGTATGCCTGTATTATAGTTCTCTGAACTTGAAGACCTGTCAACTAAAACAAATTATCTAGTACCCCCACCTTAACCCCCCCACACACCACCTACGTACCCTACATACAATGATGAAATAGTCATCAGATAATTGTTCTGGACTTTTCCTGTTCAAAGGGGGAACATGATAAGCAAAAAGGAGCCATTGGTTTGTGGTGATTTTGACATTTGAATGGGCAAACGTTGGAGGTTCCTTGATTAGATCTCAAGGCCAGGGGAGAATTCTTTAGGGTTCCACGTTTGTTCTCTGAGCTCTTGATTCCTCCCTCCAAGTTATACTTCCTTTTTCATTAAATGTAGCACGTATTTGAAGCTGAGTAGTTTTCTCAGTCTACTTTCTACCAGTAGAATTTTGTGGGTTCAGTGGTCTCTTTTAATTTTGTACTGTCACCATCTCTTTTAGTTCCACTTAGCAGTGTGTTTGCTGATATATGAGATCTGCCTAGAACGTATCCATGCAATATGGAAAATAGAGACATTTATTAAAGGAGATATAAAAGAAAAATTGTACATAGGACAATGACGCCTCAGTCCCCTTTAAAGTTGGCACCTTGGGACCTCACACGGTCCTCCCATTCACCATCAGCTGCCCTGTCGTATTTTCCTGAATCTCATCAACGGTCTGAAATCTCTTCCCTTTCAAAGGTGATTTTAGTTTTGGGAAAAGCCAGAAGTTGTAGGATGCAAAATCTGGGCTGTGGGGGGCTGAGTCACCTGAGTGATTTGATGTTTTGCAAAAAAAAACTACATAAGACATGATGCATGAGTGGGTGCATTGTCATGATGAAGCTGCCAATCACTAGTTGCCCATAGCTGCAGCCTTCTGAATTATCCAAATAGTTTCCACAGAGGAATGTTCAAGCTTAATGCAAAATTTGATGCAGGTTCATTGCTTTACTCACTCATTTTGAATACAACAGCCACACAGTACACATGCTCCTTCAGTGGCATCTACTGCCCCCACTGACTAGTACAGAGAAGTCATCATTGTTTTACACATGCACATTCCAGTCCACTCTCCTTGGCTGCCAGGTTACATCAAAGTTGCACAAACCAGTCTTACTATATTAACAATGGCTGGACTTTTCCCAGACAGACCTTGTACTTCTGTCAAAAATTTTGTCAGCCTCCTGTGAATCACATTGGAGTGTATTCCACTAGATAAACAACATATCTAAGTATCCTTTGAAAATATGGGCTTCTTCTTTGTTTTTTTTTTTCCTTTTTTCCCCCACCACTTTCCCTTGCCCCCTCCCCCAATATGGGCTTCTTCAGAGGTATTGGGATACAATGCTCTCCAGCTTTCTAAGGGGCCTGTGGTTTGATTGAGGATCTATGAGACCTACCCATAATATTTTCGAAGGACTTTTTTGTACATCATTAATACTGTGAGGTACCACCCTTGATCTTTCTGGGGTCTTAACAAAAGTTTTACACTTTTATCCCCTCAGCTTCATTTTTAGGCCACGTGTGGCAGTGCTTGTGTTCAAAGTTTGTTTAGAAGCCGTTCTTAACCTTAGCATCTTTGGCCATCTGAAAGACTGAGACTTTTCAAAAACATTCATGTCCTGATTCTGTTTTTTGTTTAACAGTTCTTTAGTTTCTCTCTTACATTTTACTGTAAGCAACAAGGAAACAAATAGGCATCACCTATAACACTTTGCTTAGAAATCTTAGCTAGATCATTCAGTTTATTAGGCATATTTCCTACTTTCCACATTATTGAAGGTGAGAGTGTTGCTAAGTTTCCAGTATTGCTAAACAATTATCTGCCTTCCTCCAATTGCCCAAAACATTTTTCCTCACTTGCCTTCACTAGTATGGGCCCTCATAGGAAGCATACTAACAGTCTTTTTAAGGCAACTCAGGCCTTCTCTAGCATGTTCCTCAAAATCCTTCCAACCTCTGCCTACTTGCCAAGTTCCAAAGCTACTCCCACATTTTTAGGTGTTTATTGTGGTGGTACCCCACTTCTAGCTTTCAACATCTGTAGTAGTTACCTCTTAGTGTGTTACAAATTACCCCAAAACTTAATAGCTGAGAACATTTAATTGCTTTACAGTTTGGATGGGCCAGGAATCTTGGTGCGGCCTAACTGGGTCCTCTACCCCAAGAGCCTTCTTGAGGTTGTAATTGTGGGCTCATTTGAAGGTTCAACCAAAGGAGGATCTAATTCCTAGCTCACTTATGTGGTTGTTGACGGGATTCCATTCAAGTCCTGTTGGGCAGAGGCCCCTTTGAATTTCGTGCTTGTAGGCCTCTTTCGTAGGGCAGTTCACATCATGCCTAGTTGGCTTCCATCACAGCAAAAGATGGCTAGTAAGGAAAGCCAGAATCTTGTTGTAACCTAATCTGGAAAGTAACATCCTATCATTTTTTCTGTATTTCCTTTGTCAGAAGAATATCATTCAGTCTAGCTTAAACATAAGGGGAGGAGGTTATACAAGGACTTGAGAGGCCAGGATCATTATAAGCTGTCGAAGCAGCTGTATGATCTTTGGCCACTATTTGTGGGTGATGTTGAATCTGCATTTACTGGGTTTGAAACTAGAAGAGAGTGCCTAAAACACAGCAATGAAATAATATTTACATAACACATTTAACAGTTTCTTTACAGCCTTATAACTTACTGAGACTTCAAAATAACTTTTTGAACTTAACTTTATACAAACTAAGTTTTGTTCCTACACAAATATACCTGTTCATATACTCACATGAAGTATGATGGAATATAAGAGTTTTAAGAGATTTTTTAATCATAGCACATCTAACTTGAACAAATGAACCATGTGCCCATGAAATGAAATAATGGGTTTATTTAGTGTAGATTAATTTTAAGGTGATAGTTATTCCTTCATTTTTTAGTGTAGTTTTGGAATTATGGTAGAAGAGGTAATACTGCTTACACCTTCAGTGTAGTAAATATGGATAGTATGGCTCAGAGTAGTTATAAATACAAACACACATAAGCCTACTATTTTTGGTGTGGAGGTGGGGAACTGTGAAGAATGGTTGCAATATCTCTGGAAAATATATTTTCTTTGAAAGAGGGAAACCTTTGAAGCTTTTTAATTTGTTAGTCATATTTCAATGTATTCATTATTCCTGCCCCAAAACTATTTAACTCTTGGCACAAAAACCACGTTAATCTAACATGTAGGCATAGCATACTGGCCTGAAAAACAGTCGCATTATTTTTTTCTCATAGATTATCTGAGTGTTACTTGGTTTAAAACTTGGCTTTGTATAGTCTGATAAATACAGTAATGTTTTAGGTTGAAAATGCATAGTCCATTTAAATGATTTTTTTCATTTATGGTTTTTGGAGGTATTATGTTTCTTCCATGTTTCCCAGAATGTATGGTGGTATGTTTCGTAGTTATACAGTTAAAGCTTAAGGTGGAGTGGAGGAAGAGAGTATATATAGATGCCTAAAGCCATTTATTTCAGAGTTGCAACTAAATATCTGAGGTGTTTGATACTGAGAAAAATTGCCAACAATAAAAACAATGTTATTAAATAACATTGTGAATCTCCAACCATGTTTTAGAATACAGTATAACACAGTTCCTTTGTAGAGTATTCCTAACATATAAAATTGTTTTTTTCTATCTCTTTTACAGGCAATATAACATTACAAAGCAAGATGGGTAACATCACAGTAGGTATGTGCTAAGATACGAGTTGGTAAATTTTGCATGATTTTCAAATAGCTATATTTGTGATATCTTGTTAGGGTAAATAAAGTCTATAGTTTAGCTGATGACTTGTTAGGATCCTGATATGCAAATTAAAAATAGGCAAGCCACAATGTATGAATATGTGAGATTATTTCTGGAAATTCATTGGTTCATCATCCTATAAATACTATATAATTATATGATGGGAGTGTACGCTGTTCTCTGGGTTGCTGTGGATGAGGGAATAAAATAAGTCATTCCAGACACTCTCAGTCTACCAGGAAAAGGGAGTGGTGGTTCCCTCTAGTGGAGAATGCCCGAGCCCTTCTCTTGAAGTGACTTTTATTGAGAACAATATGCACAGGGGTATACAGCATGCATACAAAGCTCATCAATCAATGTCAAAGGCTATGATTGAAGGAACACAGAGGTTTGCCTCAGGTCAGGGTGTGGTAGACAGGGTGGTGACCCTTCAGCCCTGAAACCTGGGAAACTGAGCACATTCTATGCTAGACCCCAGACATCAGTACTCATTAACTCTAACTCGAGGGCATTCTTAGCAAAGTAAATTTCATAGGATTTAATGCATTCCTTTTCCAGGCCTAATTGTCCCCTCGGAACTGCCTGATCCAGTTTAGGGATGTACCTGCCTTTAATATTGTTTCACTTACCTGGTCAGGTGGGTGGAGCAGAGCAGCCAAGAGATAAGGAGACTTCTTTCAGATAGAATGAGGACTCTGGCCGTGACAAAGCTGAGGGGTGAGGGTCTTTGGCCCCTTCCCATGTTGCCCAAGTCCTTCCCTGATGGCCCCTATGTGACTGTGCTTGTCGTAGGTCTCTGCCATCGAGGGGTCTTACCAGTCATTGACTAACCAGCCATCCTCCAGAGCCAAGCAGGATGATGTGAGGGAGGCAGGGGCTGCGCCAGGGGCCAGGTTTTGTCTCCTCAGTGGCCTATTTTCCCAAGACCTCCTTGCTCAGCTCCAGTCTTGGGGCCCTCTCACCTGTTAGTGAGGCTACAGTCCCTCAAACCAGGCAGGACGGTTCCCAACAATTATAGGTTTGGCATCAATTAGAATAGGGTTAGAATTATGATTTCACCACTATCTATACATGGGCAAATTACCTAACTTCTCTGTGCCTCAGTTTCCACATCTGAAAAATAGAAATAATAAATTCCTGTCATAGAGTTGTTAAAAGAAGTAAACAAAATTTTATACATATGCACACATGCATATATACCGACACATATATACACATATATACACACACATATATACACATATGTGTGTGTGTGTGTGTGTACTTTAGCACAGTGCCTGACATATGATAATAATTCAATACATAATAGCCATCTTCATTATTGTTATTATTCTAATCCTAGGCTGGAGCTAATAGTGACTAATGGTACTTTAGACCTAATCACCACATATGAGGCTGGGCCTGCTGGAGGAAAAAGTTCAGATTTTTGGGGTGTCCAACCTGTGGCCCATGCGGCTCAGGGTGGCTATGAATGAGGACCAACACTGAATTGTAAATTTACTTAAAATGTTATGAGATTTTTTTTGCGATTACGTTTCACATTGTATTTAATATGTGGCCCAAGACAGCTCTTCTTCCAGGGTGGGCCAGAGATGTCAAGACGTTGGACACCCCTGGAGCTTTTCTCCATCCTGAGTAGCATCTGCTTGCCTATTAGGTGAAGGCACACCAGCTCTCTAAGTAGTGGTTGTTTTTTAGTCCTTAGAGGGTAGGGGGTTAGGGATGAGAATCTTGGATCTTTGTTGGGGAGCTATGGCTTACCAGTATAAATGCCCAGGGCCTCCTTTTTGACATTTTACATTTTTCTTATCTTTGTGCCAATTGAAATAGTGAATAGTCCAACAATCTTTTTCACTATCACTTAATGGATTTTTTGGCTTAAAGTACACATCCTTCTTTATGTTTTTTAGAGATTTTAACTTTTATGTTTAATGGGGGAATAAATAGAAGATAAAGACTTCCTCAATGATAATTATAAATCATTTTAACTAAAACATGATAAAAGGACTAAACCTGTGTTCCAGTGGTAAATCAAGATTTACTGTTGACTCTTCAGTACATTTCATCAGAGGATGCATCGGGGAATAGTAAGAGAAGTTTCTAGGGTGAACAAAAAGGTACACTGGCAAGAAGCTGAGCTACCTGGGGAGAAGTCCTAGACATGGGTGGGGTTTATAACACTGAGGGAAGTGGGGGAAAGGAGAGGAATATTTTAAATTAGAAAGCACAGAGATTTTCACTACCCACTAGCAGCCCTTTAGGCAAATGTGAACTTGTGAAATTCATACGATATGATGATATAATAATGCTAGTGTTATTTTTGGGCGGAAATGTGGGAACAAAAAGGGAAAACCATTCTCTCTAAAATTGGAAATGAATGGTGTTTATCGATACTGGAAAAGAACAGTAATAGCAAGGATGAAATGTACAATAATTTACATCTTTGAAGATGGTTTCATTCTCTGTATAAGTGATTGATATTACACATTCTTATTAATTTTCCCTGTAAATTTTCCTTTTTCCCCACTGTTAAGTATTAGAAGGATTTTGAAGCAAGGTGTTGTATTTCTCTTAGATAAATCTGTCCACTCAAAGAAAACTTTGTGAGCCCAGATTTAAGAAATATCTTATAGATTAGATATCTATCTATTATATCTGTATCTAATAGGTATAGATAGGCCAAAATTATAGAAGTGTTAATGACCCTTTATAATTTTCTTTAGCAAAACAAATTATGGTTTTATGTTGTTTTTAAAAAAACTTTAAAAACTTAGGTTGTTCTTAAAAATACACAGATATGTAAAGGTAAATAAAGGTTGGTTGTCTTATTTTGTAAACATCATTGGTAAACTTTGAGTTCTATGTTGGAAGAATCAAAATAAAAGAAAAAAGTATGCATTTGTAAGTTATCATGTATTGATCTTTGATAGTGTGGAAAAACATGGACTTTAGAAATAGATTTGACTGTGAATTTCGGTATTACCACATAGCAGCTGTGTGACTTTCAACAAATTACTAAATCCCTCTAAGGGTTCATTTTTATACATAACATGGATACCACCCATATAGCACAAGGTTGTTGAGAAAAAGTATGTAAAGTATAGCCCAATGCATGGTAGCCTTTCAATAAGCTGTCCTCTTTTTTAAAAATATATATTTTATTGATTATGCTATTACAGTTGTCCCATTCCCCCCCCTTTATTCCCCTCCACCTTGCACCGCCCCTTCCCCCAGCGTTTCCCCCTTCCTTAGTCCATGTCCATGGGTCGTACATAATAAGTTCTCTGGCTTTTCCATTTCCTATAGTATTCTCAACCTTCCCCTGCCTATTTTGTACCTACTATTTATGCTGCTTATTCCCTGTACCTTTTTCCCCATTCTTCCCCCACCCCCTCCCCTCTGTTTTACTGTTCATAGTTTCTGATCATCTTTTTCTTAGAGAAGTCCCTTTAACATTTCATAGAATAAGGGCTTGGTGATGATGAACTCCTTTAATTTTACCTTATCTGGGAAGCACATTATCTGCCCTTCCATTCTATATGATACCTTTGCTGCATAGAGTAATCTTGGATGTAGGTCCTTGCCTTTCATGACTTTGAATACTTCTTTCGAGCCCCTTCTTGCCTGTAATGTTTCTTTGGAGAAGTCAGCTGATAGTCTTATGGGACCTCCTTTGTAGGTAACTGTCTCCTTTTCTCTTGCTGCTTTTAAGATTCTCTACTTATCTTTAATTTTGGGTAATGTAATTATGATGTGCCTTGGTGTGTGCTTCCTTGGGTCCAACTTCTTTCGGACTCTCTGAGCTTCCCGGACTTCCTGGAAGTCTATATCCTTGGCCAGATGGGGGAAGTTCTCCTTCATTATTTTTTCAAATAAGTTTTCAATGTCTTGCTCTTCCTTTTCTCCTTCTGGCATCCCTATGATTCAGATGTTGGATCGTTTAAAGTTGTGCCAGAGGTTCCTAAGCCTCTACTTATGTTTTTGAATTGTTTCTTCATTCTGTTCTGGTTGAACGTTTATCGCTTCTTCTGCTCCAAATTGTTGATTTGAGTCCTGGTTTCCTTCCATTTACTGTTGGTTCCCTGTATATTTTTCCATGTTTCACTTTGCATAGCCTTTGCTTTTTCCTTCATTTTGCAACCATACTCAACCAATTCAGTGAGCATGTTGATTACCAGTGTTTTAAACTGTGCATCTGATAGATTGGCTATCTGTTCATTGCTCAGTTCTATTTTTGGACCTTTGATCTGTTCTTTCATTGGTCATATTTCTTTGTCTCAGAGCACTTGTTACATTGGAAGGGATGGAGCCATAGATATTCACCAAGGCGGGGCAACCCACGTTATTGTGTTGTGACGCTGTATGTTGGGGAGGAGTCCAAGAGGGAACAATGCTGCTTGCTTGGCCCTCTGCAGGCTTTCAGTCACTTCCCCTGCGACCCACAAATAAATTGGGCCCTTCTAGTGCTGATTCTCAGGTGGGTGGATTTGTGTATGTTCTAGTATGCCGTGGGTCTCTCCAACGGGCTCTCCTTTGAGGCTGGGGGTTTATCCTGCTGCCACAACCTCCACAGGTTTTTAGAGCCAGAGGTTTTGAGGCTTTCTTTTCCTGCACTGGAACCTGGATTGTGCTGTCTGTCTTGTTCCCCAGCTATTCCTCCAGTTTATCTGCATGCAAATGTGGTACTGCCAAGTCTGCCAGCCATGGTCTTGCTCACCCAGTCCTCCAGCTGCTGCCTTGCGTCTTCTCCACCCCCAACTGCCTGTCTCTGCCCCTCCTACTGGTCTGGATGAATGTTTCTTCTTTACCTCCTTGGTTGTCGGATTTCCATACAGTTCGATTTTTGGCAATTCTGGTTCTTTTTTGTTTTTAAATTTGTTGTTGTCCGTCTTTTGGTTGTGCGAGGAGGCAAAATGTATCTACCTATGCCTCCATCTTGACCAGAAGTGTTCAATAAACTACCCTCTTTCCTTTTTCAGTTTATTACCTACAATACAGAGCCATTAAGCCACACTATATTTTTTTCTTTTTTTAAAGATTTTATTTATTTACTTTTTTAAAGAGAGGGGAAGGGAGGGGAAAGAGATGGAGAGAAACATCAGTGAAGCCACACTATGTTTTAACCTTAATTATAAGGGAAATGTTCATTTTGTATGTTTTTTTAACGCTATAAATATCTATATTAAGACTTTGGAAGAAAGACATAAATTATTTTACTGTTTGTTGGTCTCAAAACTGTGTCCGCATTTGAAGGCAACAAGACTGGGGGTAACTATTCAACATATTTATTGAGTCCCTACTCTATATCAGGAACTCTTTTAGGTACTGAGGAATAAAATGGTCAACAAGATATAGTCTCCATGTTCAACCTAGGACTGAGGAGAAAGACAATAAGTATGTAAATAAGAAAAGATCATTTCAGATAGTACAATCAATAAATAAGGAGAAAGTAATAAGATAGAGAGTGGGTAAAAAAAGCTATTTTATTTAACGATCAGGGAGGGCCTGGAGAAGGTATATTTGAACTAAGACCAGAATAACAGGAAAGAATATGTAAAATTCTAGAATTGAGCTCCACAGATAGAGGAACAGTCAGTGTAAGTCCTGAAAATGAAATGCATTTATCATTTTTGAGGTATAGAAAGCAGACTTGTGGAGAAAAGAGGTGGAAGATGAGGTAAGTGAGGGACGGCTAAGATCATCAGGCCTTGTAGACATGGTAAGAATGGGGACTTTATTCCAACCACAACAGGATATTGGGGAGGTAATAGATAATTTATATTTTTTCTTATATTTTTTCTTTTTTAAATTCTTGTTTATTCTGTTACAGTCATCCCAATTTTCCCCCCTTTGTCTTCCTTCGCCGAGCCCACCCCCCACACCCACAGTTGTTCATTGGTCATTCATACATGTTTTTTGACTAATCCTCTCCCCTTCTTTCCATAATTTATTTTAAAAGACTAACGTTTGCTGTTCTTTCCTAATGTGCCAGAAGGATGCAAAAGTGAAAATAGGCAACTATAAAGCTTATTTGTTTATCCATTTTCCTGTTACTGGATACGTGGGCTGTTCTTTTTTGGGCAATGTAAATAAAGCTGCTGTGGCCATTCTTAGGCGAGTCATTTTATGGAACCACACACACATACACACATACATGTTTAAGTGTATATATGTATATATATTTACACATTTATATAAATATATGTATATGTATACTTATGAATATGTGTGTTTATGTATGTGTATGTGTGTGTGTGTATTTATATATTTTTCCTCTTGGCTAAATACCTAAGAATGGAGCTGCTGGGTTGACTAGGTATGTAGTTAGTTTTGTGATAAATTACCACACTTTTCCCCAGAATTCCATTGTATACTCCCTCCTATAATGTTTGAAAATTTTAGTTGCTATACATCGTCACCAACAGTTATCATGGTCAGTCTATTTTAATTTTATGCTTTCTGGTGTGTGAATAGTTGCATATTTCTGGTATTAATTTATATTTCCCTGATGACTTACGGTGTTCAGCACTTTTTTGTGCACTTATTGGTCATTAGTATAATTTCCTTTGTAAAGTTTTGTTCCTCTCTCAAAAATTTTTATTGTTGTTTTTTATTTAATTTACTTTTTTAGAGAGGGGAAAGAAGGGAGAACGAGAGAGAGAGAAACATCAATGTGTGAGACATAAATGGTTGCCTCTCACATGCCCCCAACCAGGGAGCTGGCCCACAACCCAGGCCTGTGCCCTGACTGGGAATGGAACCAGCAACCTTTTGGTTCTCAGGCAGGCGCTCAATCCCCTGAGCCACACGAGCCAGGGAAAATTTTTTATTGTTATTCTATTACAGCTGTCCCAATTTTTCCCCCTTTGCACTCCTCCGATCAGCTCATGCACCATTCCCATAGTCAATCCCCAAACTGTTGTCCATGTCCATGGATTATTCATACATGTTCTTTGACTAGTCCCTTCCCCCACTTGCCACGATTATCTCTCTCCTCCCTCCCCTTTGGTCACTGTTGGTCTGCTCCAATTTTCCTTGCCTCTATTTGTGTTTCACTTGTTTATTTTGTTCATTAGATTAGATTCCTCTTATAGGTGAGATTATGTTGTATTTGTCTTTTACCACCTGGCTTATTTCACTCAGCACAATACTTTCCATTTCCATCAATGCTGTCACAAAAGGTAGGAGTTCCTTTTTTCTTTCTGGTGCATAATATTCCACTGTGTGAATGTACCACAGTTTTTTGATACCCTCATTTACTAATGGGCACTTAGGCTGTTTCCAGCACTTGGCTATTGTAAATAGCACTGCTATGAACATAGTGGTGCGTAAGTTCTTTTGAATTGATATTTCAGGATTCTTTGGATATATTCCCAGCAGTGGAATTGCTGGATCAAAAGGCAGTCCCATTTTTAATTTTTTGAGGAAATTCCATACTGTTTTCCACAGTGGCTGCATCAGTCAGTTCCCAGCAACAGTGTACTAGGTTTCCCTTTTCTCCACATCCTTGCCAGAACTTGTTCGTTGATTTATTAATGATGGCCATTCTGACTGGCGTGAAGTGATATCTTGTTGTGTTTTTAATTTGCATCTCTCTCATGACTAGTGGTATTGAGCATCTTTTCATATATCTATGGGCCCTCTGTATGTCCTCCTTAGAGAAATATCTGTTCAGGTCCTTTGCCCATTATTTAATTGGATTGTTTGTCTTCCTGTTGTTGAGTCAGGTGAGTTCTTTATATATTTTAGAGATCAAATCTTTGTCTGATATAACATTGGCAAATATGTTCTCCCATACGGTCTGTTTCCTTTTCATTTCAGTGATGGTTTCCTTGGCCATGGAGAAATCTTTTAATTTGATGTAGTCCCATTTGTTTATTTTTTTCCTTAATTGCCCATTTATTTTTCAAATATTTTGTTTTTTTAATTTTCAATTTTGTCTTTTTTATTATGGAGTTTTAGGAGTTCTTTATATATCATGGGAACAAATCCTTTGTCAGACATTGTTGTCCTATATTTTCTCTCAGTCTGTAGCTTGCCTTTTTATTTTCTTAATGGTAAATGATCAGGGTCAATGAGAAGTTAGAACTGCTTTGAGACAAGAAGTTTTTTAATTTCTGTAAGCAAAAATTTTATAACTAACTATATATTTCTTGACCCTTATGTGAGAAAAAAGCTGGTTTCAGTAAATTTGTAAATCTCTTTGTCTCAAATACAATCAAATTTTACATTTTGTTTTTTGGAGGAAAAGCTCATTTCCTCCAAACAAAATGGTTTGCTATAGGTGTTGGCCAATTTGGTGTGTAATGGACCAGATCGTAAATATTATTGGCTTTCTAGGCCACACAGTCTGTCTGTACTATAAAACTCTGTCATTTTAACACAAAAGCAACCATTGATAATACACAAACAAACAGATATGTCTGTATTCCAATAAAACTCTTAATCAAAAGAAGAGGTGGCTATGAGCCTAAAACCTATTGTTATGACTCTGGAGAAATTTTGGGTTTGATGTCTTAATCTCAAAGGTAACAAGTAGGTGATATTTATTTGTAATTTCTTGATTGGTTGCTTTGTGTTTTCCTTAAAACAAAAGATTTGCTTGAGAAAGTTAGAGGCAGCTCTTGCAAACCATGACAACTTAATTAAAATCTACTGAGTAACTTGGATTTTGAGGAATTGACATTAATGGAAGCAAAACAATAATAAAGGAGCAAAGTGATTTGTGGGAACCTGAGGGAAATATGTTAGACAAGCAGAAGCTTCAAGATACTGGAATAGGTGTTGAGAAAAAGTTATATAATATTATCTAATTGGAATATTAAGAAATTTGAGATGATTTAGGTATTTATTATCCTATCTGATTTCAGGAAAATAGACTCTCTTCTCCATGATTTCTTTATTAAGAAGAATATGTATAAGTATGGTTATTGCTAGTTTAGATTGTATAATTGATCAGCTTCTTAAGTAATCTCATCAGTTATTTGGATTTTGTATGTATTGGGTTGACCAAAAACTCCATGTAGTTTCTTCTGTAAAATAAAAGACACATTTTTCATTTTCACCAATAACTGTATTTTTTTGGATATTTTGAGTATATTGGCTATCTCTCCCATGATATAATGTTGATTGTTATCAATTAATGTCTTGATTTGATTGCTATCAACTTCAACTGTTCACCCAACCATGGAGCATCATTCAGCAAGAAATCTCCAGCACGAAACTTTTGACATGTTCAAGCAGTCAGAGCACCTTCTCCATACACTGCACAAGTCTTTTTTTATGTGTCAGTTGCATTTTTACCTTTTTTGAAATAATAAAGCATAATATGCCAAAAATGTATATTTTCTTCCATCTTCAATATTAAAATGGCTACCCAAAAATTAACCAATTTTTTTTTAAATGCATGCTGATGCGACAATTGTAACAATATAATCTAACAAGATTGTTTTGAATAGAGTTAAAATGCTTATAAGAGCCATCTTACAGAAAAAAACAAAAGAACTTTTTGGCCAACCCAATACATATTCTAACCTACCTCCCAAAACCCCATTCTTCCTAACTTCCATAATACAGAGCTCTCTAAGAAGCTGAAGTGCTAGAAATTATTTGATTATCAAAATCCTGAATTTCCTTGAACTCATTTTTAAAAACAATGACTTTCATCTGGAACATCAGGTCATGTTCCATTTATTTTTTTCTCTCTCCTTTTTTTTTTATTGTTTAACTACATTTGTCTCCATTTTCCCACCACCATTTTCCCTGCTCTGCTCCCGCCCACCTTCCACCCTCAATCCTTCCCCACTTTCGCTTTGTCCATGGGTCCTTTATACATGTTCCCTGATTTTACCCTTCCCCTTCTTATCCCCGTTACCACCCTCTCATTACTGTCGGTTTATTTTTTTCTTTCACTGTTGCTGGTTATGTTTTTCTTGCTTGTTTGTTTTGTTGATTAGGTTCCACTTATAGGTGAGATCATATGGTATAGATCATATTGTATTTGTCTTATCCCCTGGCTTATTTCGCTTAGCGTAATGCTCTCCAGTTCCATCCATGCTGCCTTGAAGGATAGGAGTTCATTCCTTCTGCTGTGTATTATTCCATTGTGTAAATGTACTAGTTTTTTGATCCACTCATTTACTGATGGTCACTTAGGTTGCTTCCAGCATTTGGCTATTGTAAATTGTGCTTCTATGAACATTGGGGTGCATAGTTTCTTTTAAATTGGTGTTTCAGGATTCTTAGGGTATAATCCCAGCAGTGGAACTGCTAGGTCAAAAGACAGTTCCATTTTTAGCTTTCTGAGGAAATTCCAAACTGTTTTCCACAGTGACTGCACCAGACTGCATTCCCACCAACAGTTTACCAGGGTTCCCTTTTCTCTACCACCTTGCCAGCACTTGTTTTTTGTTCATTTGTTTATGGTGGCCATTCTGACCAGCGTGAAGTGGTATCACGTAGGGGTTTTAATTTGCATCTGTCTGATGGCTAGTGATGCTGAGCATCCTTACATATGTTTCTGGACCCTGCATGTGTCCTCCTTGGAGAAATTTCTGTTCAGTTCCTTTGCCCATTTTTTAATTGAATTGTTTGTCTTCCTGGAGTGGAGCTGTGTGAGTTCTTTGTATATTTTGGAGATTAAACCCTTATCTGAGCTATCACTGGCAAATATATTTTCCCTTATGGCAAATATATTTCCCCATATGGTTGGTTCCCTTTTCATTTTCCTGATCTTTTCTTTAGCCATGCAAAAGCTCCTTATTTTGATGAAGTCCCATTTGTTTATTCTTTCCTTTATGTCCCTGGCTCTAGGGGACATATCAGTGAAAGTATTGCTGCATGGGATATCTTAGTTTCCTGCCTATGTTCTCCTCTATCTAGGACTTTTATGGTGTCACAACTTACATTTAAGTCTTTTATCCATCTTGAGTTTATTTTGGGGTATGGTATAAATTGGTGGTCAAATTTCAATTTTTTGCATGTATCTGTACCAGATCTTCAGCACCATTTGCTGAAGAGGCTATTTTTACTCTATTTTAAGCTTCTTCCCCCTTTTTCAAATATTAATTGACCACAGACACATGGGTTTATTTCCAGGCTCTCTATTCTGTTCCATTGATCTATATGTTCTTATGCCAGTACCAGACTGCTTTGATTACAGTGGCCTTGTACTATAGTTTAATGTCAGGTATTGTGATCCCTCCTACTTTGTTCTTCTTTCTCAAAATTGTTGCAGCTATTTGGGGTCATTTATGGTTCCATGTAAATATTTGAAATGTTTGTTCTATATCTGTGAAATACATCATTGTTATTTTAACATGGATTGTGTTGAATCTATAAATTGATTTGGGCAGTATGGCCATTTTGATGATGTTAATTCTTTCGATCCATGAACACGGTATATGCTTCCATTTATTTGTGTCTTCCTTAATTTCTTTCTTCAGTGTTGTGTGGTTTTCTGAATACAGGTCTTTTACCTTCTTGGTTAAGTTTATTCCTAGGTACCTTATTTTTCCTGTTGTTATAGCAAATTGGATTATTTTCCTTATTTCTGCTTCTGATATTTCATTGCTGGTGTACAAAAATGCCTTCGATTTCTGAATGTTGACTTTGTATCTCGCTGTTTTGCCAAATTCACTTATAGGCCGAGTAGTTTTTTGGTGGAGGTATTCTATGTACACTATCATGTCATTTGCAAACAATGACAGTTTTATTTCTTCCTTTCCAATTTGGATGTCTTTTATTTATTTTATTGTCTGATCGCTGTGGCTAGGACTTCCAATACTATGTTGACTAGAAGTGGTGAAAGTAGACATACTTGTCTTGTTCATGATCTTAGTGGGAAATCTTTTAGTTTTTGCCAATTGAGTATGATGGTGGCTGTGGGTGTCTCATTTATGGCCTTTATTATGTTGAGGTATGCCCCCTTTACTCCCACTTTGCTGAGTATTTTTATCATAAGCGGAGGCTGTACCTTATCAAATGCTTTTTCTGCATCTATTGATAGGATCATGTGGTTTTTGTCATTCCTTTTGTTTATGTGATGTATTACATTTATTGATTTGCAAATATTGAACCATCCTTACTTCCCTGGGATGAATCCCACTTGATCATGTTGGATGATCTTTTCAGTGTATTGCTGGATGCGGTTTGCCAATATTTTGTCGATGATTTTAGCATCTATGTTCATCAGCTATATTGGCCCATGGTTTTCTTTCTTTGTTGTGTCTTTATCTGGTGTTGAGATTAGGATGATGCTAGCCTCATAAAAAGAGTTTGGGAATCTTCCCTCTCCTTGGATTTTTTGGTAAAGTCTGAGAAGGACAGGAGTTAGCTCTTCATTAAATGTTCTGTAAAATTCTTCTGTGAAACTGTCTGGTCTGGGGCTTTTGTGTGCTGGGAGTTTTTTGATAACTTCTTCAATTTCACCAGCTGTTATTGTTCTGTTCAGGCTTTCTGCTGCTTTTTCATTCAGTGTTGGAAGGTTATCTTTTTCTAGAAATGTGTCCATTTCGTCAAGGCTTTCAAATTTCTTGGCATCTAATAGTTTTTTTTGACAGCCTCCAAGGAATGGGCCATCATCAGAACTCAACACTGATAACATGAAAATGTAATTACTTAGTGGCTTAGGAGATAATTATTTAGCTGTGATTATTTCCCATCCACAGGGGGAAGGGGAGAGAAGTAAAAAGTATTATTTATGAACCACCTAAAATTTTGTATTACTTTTCCTCTTAGAGAAAGCAAGAAATCAAACTGATGTTTCAAATATTTTTATTTTGTTCAACCTGGGAAATGCACACATTGTATAGTCCACATTTTTTAACATAATATATTTTTACTTGGCTTCTTTTAGGATGTAGTAAGGGTCTTTAAAAGGAGTTTCTGTTGGTACCTAAGGAAGCAATATTTGTCTTTGTCCAGCTCTTCTGTTATTTATCACTAGTGGCTTAATTAAATAAATGTTGAATCAATATATTGTATACCTGACACTAATATAAATTTCATGCCAACTATACTTAAATTTTAAAAATTAAATAAATTGATTCTGATAAAGGCCATTTTTCAGTATAGACTAGAGATAAATTATTATAAATTATCTTGGAGTCAGATTTTAAACAGTTTATTCCCAAGTTGTCATCTTTGGAGTCATCTAAAATTTAAAGAAAAATATTGACTATATTTTATAAAAAATACAGTAGTATAATTTTTGGCATTAGTTTCATCATACTCCCTACTTACTTTGTTTACACTTTGAAGTAATAAAAGCTCCAGATAAAATATCCTTTTAAAGAGGCATCTCTAAAAAAATATATACATATATATGCTTTGGCTTTTGCCATGGGAGAGGAGAAAAAAAGAGAAGCTACTTAGCATTGATTCTTCAACATCATTCACTTGTTTCTTTATCTCTTTCTTGAAATGTTAGCTAATTGAAAAATGGAAGTGATTGATCACAGAAGGAAATTTGAGTGTGAAATCAGGACCACCTTAATTTTGATGTTCTCTTGACTTAAAATATCTGTTCAATTCCGGAAATTTGAAAAGAAATATTTAGCTATAAAAAGCTTCACCCACTTTTCAATCAATTCCCTGCCCCGACTTGTGTCCCTCTAAGAAATGCAACAAAACCTTCCATATTCTAAGCAGCCCTTTCTAGTACTAGCAGATTTGTGAAAGGGAGAACATATAAGAGGTTTTGATTTTTGGTAACTTTGCCACTACTTATATGTGACTGCATACAAGATATAATTCTTTAGTAAAGTTTGAAAGTTGATAATAAATTAAACGTATCAGTGATACTTAATGGTCTTGGATGTCAAGGATGTATTGCTTATACACTGTCCTTCCTACACATTAAGTTTTAGAGTAAACATGTTTAGACAGGATGCCTTAGATGTTTAGAGATAAGTTATGCAGGTTACTATAGACATAGGGATTTTTATTAGTTGTCTGGGTGTATAATTCTATATTTCTGTTCCTGTTTTCATTTTAAAACAAAAGATGAAATAGTTACAAGAAAAAAAATTTCTTAAAAAAACCTTGCTAGACTCTTAGCTCCTTATCCTGATGCTGAAGCAGAGCTTTTTAGTTCAAGTTTATAATTCCATTTACTCAAATAAGAATGATTATGTTTATGGCTTTTTCCTTCCTCCTAGATTCCTCCTCTGGATGTCTAAAAGCCTCAACTCATCAGGGTGTCTTAGATGTTTATGTCAGCCAACTGGGGAAGGTGGAATTGAAATCCCATAAAGGTTTGCCAAGTGAAATGTTTTGTTTTGTTTTTTTTTTTGACATGGTTTAAGGAAGGTTTTACATAACCGTCAGGAAATAGATGGTCAAATTATCTTATTTATAGTATTGACAAAGTGATTTCAAGAAAATTTCTTCTGATAGAACTTGATTTAGAGACTGGAATACTAGTCCCATAGACCAATGATCTTTGAAACTCTGGGGAGAGATAGCCATGAAGACTATCTTTCCCTTTGTAGTGCAAACAAAAATGTTGTAATATACTGACTATTATTGTAAAATGTTTTAGTGTTAGTGTTTGGGTTTTTTCAGTTTAACTTATGCCTGAAATACAGTACTCTTTGGAAAATGCTCTCATCCATTCTTCTGAAAGCCTTATGGCCACTGTAAGAGGACCTTTGAGTCTGTGACTCTAGAGTAATAATACTTTTTAGAATGTGATCCTGAAATAAAGGTATTAGCAGGAGCGTTCTCCAAAGTGATTGTTGACTTAGTTCCTTAAAGTATCAAGACTTATTATATGGCCCTGGCCAGGTTGCTCTGTTGGTTCGATCATTGTCCCAATAAGCCAAGATTGTTGGTTTGATCCCCTGTCAGGGCACATATAAGAAATCAACCAATGAATGCATAAATAAGTGGAACAACAAATCAATGTTTCTCTCTGTCCCTCTCTTGCGCCCCCTCTCTCTGTTTTTCTCTTTCTCCCCCCTTCCTCTCTAAAATCAATAAATAAAATTACTTACTATGTGTCTCTTCCTATGATCTTATTTCTAATACAAATAACTTATTCTAAGAGTCCAGATCTTTCATTAAAAGTGATACACTTAGACCTGGCTGGCGTGGCTCAGTGGATTGAGTGCTGGCCTGCAAACTTAAAGATCACCAGTTCAATTCCTAGTCAGGGCACATGCCCTGGGTTGTGGATCAGGTCACTGGTTGGGGGCATAGAAGAAATAACCTAGTCGGTTGACACTTCTCTAACACATTGATGTTTCCTTCTCTTTCTTCCTCTTTTACCCTCTCTCTAAAACTAAAGAAATAAAACCCTCCCCCCCAAAAAATAAAAATAAATAAAATCTTTAAAAAAATAAAGGCGATACTCTGAAGACTGTGCATGTGTACATGGATACATGCATGGTGGCAAGTGGCCTGGGTACTTGGAATATGTTTGCCACTGGGGCGAAGTGGCCTGGGTGCAAAAAGTTAATAACCGTAACTCTGTATAAATTTATTTTAAATAAATTCTAGAAGCTCTTGCATATTGTCCAAACCAAGGCTATGTGTATAGCAAGGAAAATGCTTCCTTACAGAGACAAGTTGTTCTTGCTGTTAGTAATTTATTTCCCCCATTGGTTTAATTTTTTTTCTTTTTGTCGATGAGGCTTACTTGTTAAGAGTGTCAATATAAAAGTAAAAACACAGAGTTCTGAAACTGAAGTTACTACTGACATATAGGTGTGATTTGATTTCTCAAGATCACATTTGTCTTCCTTTAAATAATATAATGTCCTGACTAAATTTCTAAGAGTTTCAATAATGCTAATCAGAGTATTTTGTGAATGCCATAAGAGTCATATAATTGCATTTTCTTATTATGAAGAAGAAAATGAACCATTACTACATTTAATGTAACTAGTAACAGAGGAAAAGCTCCTATATGAAATTTTTTCCTTTATTGTATGGATGGGCAGAAAAGTAAAACGAAACAAACAATCTTCATCTACTTCAAATGTTTTTGAGTGTTATTTGGAATGTTGTTCCAGTAACCTATTGAAATGGCATATGATGTTACAAAATTTGACTAAGATTGCAGTTTTGTGTTTTCTCCTAGTGGAACCATGTTACTAGCAGAAGCTTAAAGATAACTGGAAGCAAAGATTTCTATCTTACTTTAGATCTCTTCTCAGTACCCTTTGCAACAGTAACTTTGTTAGAGCAATGGAAAGTTATTCAGGGTTCTATTGCTTAATGTTTAGTAAAGACATTTGGAATCCTTTCCACCTCTACCCCTGTCTTGCTATGGGGTTCAAGGGCCAGCCACTTGAGTCTCTTAGGTCTTCAACATTTTGCTACTTGAAAAAGAGTGTTACTATGCTTGTTTTCTTTCTCCCTGTGGAAATCATGGGATCTTATTAATTCTTTCAGAAAGACTGTGTTTGGGCTTGGTCAGGCCTACATCTGAATATTGACTTTTCCACTTAAAATTTGTCTTTGATAAAATCTTTAAGTCTTGCGCTGTATGTATTTAGTTGATTTTTAGTTTAGTGAGGCAGACTAATCTCAGTATAGTATGCCTTCATTAAATGAGAGCACCAGCTCTTATTTCTTAAAAAATATCATGTTGAAGGAGACATTTGAGAGTTTTCAAGATGTGAGAATTCTTAATTCACAAACAGTAACGGAGCATTGGTAGTGATAGTTTTTATTTTTGAGAATATGGAGAGAGATGGGGATAAAACTGTTTGTATTGCCTAACATTTTTAAAGCTCTCACAGGTTTAAAATACCTTTATTCATTTAAGAACAGAAAAAATTATTACATCTGATTTATTTAGAGATATAATAAAGTCCTTAAAAAGCTTTTAAAATCTGTTATTCTCTACTTTTTAAAGTATGTTTGGTAGAAAAACATGTGTTTTCTAGTCTTCTAAAAGTTTTTCAGTGTTGTTTTTTTCCTAAAGTTTTCACATCTGTTGTAATGGGGAATCTCCTGTCAGTAGTTTACATTTAAAGTCTAAAAAGCAATTTTTTTTTTTAAATAAAATAAACCAGTTGTAGTGATGTGCTTTATTCCTCTCTTTTTTGAGGAGTAAGTATGAGAGTTCATCAGCCTTATCTTAAACTTCCAGCTTTAGTTTGGAAGACTAAGAGGATAAGAAATTACTTAAGGAAACGTACACTTATGTTAACCAAACTGGAAGGCAAACAATGACCCATAAATAAATGCATTCTAAAAGGAATCTTTCCATTATTCACAATGGATGTCATCCTGACCATCTTGTCCACAGAGGTGGGATTAATATTTTATGGCAGCAGCCATGTAATCAAAGCTTTTTTGAGGGAAGGTGGGAGGGGGCAAGGGAAAGAGGTGGGGGGAAGGCAGAGACAAATGTATTTAAAAAGTAAATAAATTAATTAAAAAAAAAAAAGTAACCTGTTAAAAACTTACAGAGAATGTTTGGAAAATAATGAACTGGCCTTATATATTGTAGTCACTATTATATTATTAAACATTAACAGTATTCTGGGAAAAAAAAAAAAGCTTTTTTGAATGAGAAACAGAGAAAGAAAACTTCTGAAGGAGGAGTGGAGTGTGCTGGTGAGTTTGCACTGCAACCCACATCATTGTTTTGAAAAATCCTTCCTTGGGTAACAGTACTTTTTCTTATTTCCTCCTTCAGAAGCTTGAATTGCTACAAGATTATAGTGGAAATAAAGTTGAGTGTCTTGCTTCAGGTACCTAAAAGACTGTGATCCACTGAAAAGAAACATTAGTCAATTAAAATTCAAATATTCTCTTCTTTTTATTATTATTATCCCCCTGTCCCCAACAAGGTACAGCTGAAAATGTGAGAGCTCAGAGCTCTAGTTGTATTAATAATGATCAGTGAGGTTACAAGTTCTGTAATAAGATGAGGTAGCAGTGTGTAAAATACCACAGTAGTGAAGAGCATAGGTTTTGTTGTCATTGAACTGGATCTAGATTCCAACACTAGCTGTAGTGGGAACTTGAGCAAGTTTTCATCTGTAAAATCAGGATTATAATAATATCTCATAAAGCTGCTGTGGAGATTAAAAGAGATAAGGTACAATAGTTAAGGTATAATTACATTACGCCCTAGTAAATGCTCAATTAATGGTAAGTCCTTTCTACAAGCTTCATGTGTAACACACCGCTCACTTTTCTGTGATGAGGGCTTTTGACAAAAGAAGAAGTAGTAGTCTATGTCCTAATAACTCATACTCTTGACATAAGTTACTGTGAATGCCTTGGGAGTAAGGAGACATTGACCACCAGAGAGTAAGGAAAAGACTCTGCTGTTTAAGTAAAATATACTGAGAAATAAAGACAGTGTACCAGGAGCAGTGCCTCCCATTCATTCATTTTTGTAATAGGCTCTGGTAGTTTTGATTTCTTTGCATTAATAAGCTCTCCTGTAAACTTATTACAGGCTCTATTCTTGTCAAGGTTGCATCATCTCTTCAAGCTCATTTACAGTTATCAGGAAAAGAGGTTGATGTGAACTCAGAAGTCCATGTTCAAGAGATGGCTGAAGATCATAAAGATGGAGGTGTAATAATTACTGGTAAGGAGGCTACATTTTGCTATGTAAGATGAGTAGTCATTGTCCATACAGAATTAGAAATATGGTATACTTAATTGCAGTTTTATTCTATGTTCTTTTCCATTGTCATGTTCTGGTGTTTGGCACTTTTCTCATCCAACTGCTTATCAGTAACACATGCAGACATTTTGTTTGAAATACTCACTGGTCATATCACTGGATAAAATCGATTTAAAACATTTCCTTATCTGGAAGAGGTATTTGCACACCCATGTTCATAGCAGCATTATTCAATGTAGCCAAGAGGTAATAGCAACACATACATTTATCAATGGAGGAATAAATAAATGAAATGTATATACTACATGCAGTGGAATATCATTCATCATTAAAAAGGAAGAAAGGCCTGTCTCATGTTACAATGTGGATGAACCTTAAGAACATTATGCTAAGTTAATTCAGCCAGTCATAAATAGAAAAATACTGTATGATTCCAATTATATGAGATATCTAAAGAAGTCAGATTCATAGCAACAGAAAGGAGAGGGAAAGGGGGAGTATATACCCATATGCAGTGGTTATAGAGTCTCAGTTTTGTAAGATGAAAAAGTTCTGGACATCTATTGCACAACAGTGTAAGTGACATTACCACTACTGACCTGGAAACTTAAAAATGGTTAAGATGATAAATTTTATATAATGTGTTTTTTATCCCAACTTAAAATTTTAAAAATCATTTTAAAAAAACGTTTTTTTCTGGCACAGATGCTTTCTAATTCTTGGACTTAAAAATCAACTCAATACATACAATGCAATATTTAAAGTTAACTTTGTATGATTAGAACAAATAGGAATTTGGTTTCGTATTATGCACACAGAAAATTTGCTCTTTCAGTATAACAGAATTTCAGTCCCAGGGATGTGAATAGTTTTGCACATTTTTCCTAATTACCACTGGCTGTATTGATCATCAATACTACTTTTAAAAATATTTATTATATAGTTAATATACATACATACTAAAAAAATTAATGCTGGTGAGATTTTCCTTTAAATTTTACCAGCATCAAGAAGGACACTGAAATTAAAGTATGTACCTGCATGTGTACTATAGGGTTAGCTGTGAGCTAATGTCTAGAAAAAGAAAGTATGTGCGGCGGCGGCGGGGGAGATGGTGGCAGTGGCTGTGGGGTGTCTTCAAAAGATCAAGCTTCAGTTTCAAATATTCATTTTATATGCTAAGAAAGAAATCTGTTAAAATCATAGCATATTAATAAAAAGCATAATAGTAATAAAAATAACACCTGTGCTCTCTCAAGTACTTAATGGGCAACTCTTAGTTATATGATAAAAATTAAAGTGTATTAAATGTGGTAAGACTCAACTTGTGATCTAATCTCTTGAGTTTGATAAGGAGCCAACAGAATTACCTTTTGTTGGCCACTGTAATCTAAAGATAATATAAATTTGTTTAATAATGCTCCCAATGATAGTATAATTACATTATTTTACATATGTTAATAATGTTTGAATTACAAAGTTATTTTGTCATTTTTCATTCTGTTACTCATAAAATCATGTGCCTTTCCAAAATTTAGATTTTCTTTTAATTCAGTTTTGAATTAAAGCCATTAAATTAATCACTTAAGCCATTAAAACAAAGACCTCATTTAGTCATTTAAGAACGCTTACTAGTTTGGTCATTGGATAAAATTGGACCTGGTCTCTTTATTAACTTCTAGCCATTCTACTCTACCAAACCAATACACCTCAAACTTAATATATTTAAAAACAAACATTATCTTTCCTAGTCTAGCTCTTCCTCCTGCTGTCTTCTATATTTTCCTTCATTTGGTCAGTCAGTCACTCAACGAGCACTTCTTGAGTCAGGCATTATGAGAAACTTGGAGTGAAAAGATAATAAAGTATGGTCCATCTGCCATCTGAGGAGCTTACATTTTACTGAGGCAAGACAAACAAACCAATGAATACAATAAAGTGGGAAAATGTTATACCAAAGTCATATACATGCTACTGTGAGAGCATTGTAGGTGACACATCTATATTAGACTAGCACAGTGAGTTTGAGGAAGTAAGAGAAGTCCTACTAGAGAATAGAAGCTAGAGAATAGAGAGTAAGGGGGAAGGTGTCCTAAAGGGGATAGGGAATTTGGGAGGCAGTCGGATCACATAGGACTGATTTGGATTTCATACTAAGTACAATGCAAAGGCACTGACTAAAAGGTTTTAATCTGGGCTTCACATAGGCAGATCTGTATATTAGAAAGATCACTGAATGTTGAGTGGGCAAAATTAGAAGAGACAATAGTGGAAACAAGAAAAGTTTAAGTAGCAGCAGGTTACTGTAGTAAATACAGGAGAAAGAGTTCAGTGGCCTGGATTCCACAGTGGTCTAGGTTAAATTCAACAAGTAAATAAGCCTTAAACAAATATTTTTAATTCTTTTAAAAAATATTTTATTTTTGCCCTGGCTGGTGTGTCTCAGTGGATTGAGCACCAGCCTGAAAACCAAAGGGTTGCTGGTTCTATTCCCAGTCAGGGCACATGCTTGGGTTGTGGGCCAGGTCCCCAGTAGTGGGTGCACAAGAGGCAACCACACATTGATGGTTTTCTCCCTCTCTTTCTCCCTCCCTTCCCCTGTCTAAAAATAAATAAATAAAATCTTTAAAAAAAATTAAAAATGGAAATCTTTAAAAAAATACTTTATTTTATTTTTAGGGAGGGCAAAGGAGGGAGAGAGGTAGACAAACATTGACTTGCAAAAGAAACATCAGTTAGTTGCCCCTCACACAACCCTTATGGGGGACCTGGCCCACAACCCAGGCATGTTCTCTGACTGGGAATTGAACTGGCGCCCTTTCAGTTTGGGGAGACAGTGCTCAGCCCACTGAGCCACACTAGTCAGGGCTCTGTGAACAAATTTTGGCAGAAGAAATAAACAAGTATATGCTATGGGGAAAATGCATGCTTGACTTGTTGGTTTTTATGAAGTTTCTCAACCTAATTAATTCTTTTTGGGAGTTATTTGTTATTATGTCTTACATTCCAGCCCCTACTTTCTAAACCAGGAAGGTGCAAATTGCAGAATGAATTTTATTTCCTGTTCATAGTGTAAGATTCTAGCTACTGATCAGAATTCTTTTGTAGAGTGGCAAATGATGTCCTTCAAAGTTGGGCCCTAGGTAGGTTGTCTGTGATGTTAGATTAAATCCATTAGAGTGATAAGGACCTCAGATAAAAACAAAACAGTTTTGGACTTCTGGTCAAGATGGTAGTGTAGTTAAACATGGCTTGCCCTCTCACAACCATGTCAATTTACAACTAAGCTATAGAACAACTGTCATTCAGAGCTGTCAGAGATCAAGCTGAAGGGAAGTCCAACAACTATGGAATTAAAGAAGAAAACACATCCAGACTAGTAGGAGGGGTAGAGACACAGAATGGGCTGGCCCCACACCCACATGTGACAGGCAAAAATTAGGAGAAATATCGGAGGAACAAGGAGACCTAGCTTCACCCCAAGCTCCCCAGCCCAGGACTCTGGTGCCAGGAAGAGAAGTCCTCATAACTTCAGACTGTAAAAACCAACAGGGATTGAGGCTGTGGGAGACAGAAACTTCTGGAATCCAAGGCAATTCCTCTTAAAGGGCCTGCACACATACTTACTTGGACCTACTCCCTCTAAGCTCCATCGTGGGAGCAGAAGATTGAAAGGCATCAGAGACATACAGGGAAGAACTAAATCGTCCAGCATGAGGATGAGAGCTGAGGGGCAGCTTTCTCCCAGACATTGTTCCTTTTCTGAGCCCTCCAGCCACAGAACCTGTCTGCAAGGTTCATATCTGAGACTGGTATCTACTTGATTCACACTGCCCCACCCTGGTGATTTCCTGAGGCTCTGTCCCACCCAATTTTCAGGCACACCCAAGCTGTTTCCCGTGGCTTTTCCATACAAAATGGATTATCATGGCGCGTGCTTCAGATATTCCTAAATTCTCTCAAACAAGCAGGATCTGGCCTCAGCGAGCCCTGTACCTCTCCCTAAGTTGCCCCAGGCCTGACACTAGCAGCAGCTAGCTTTGGTTCACAGACCCCCAAGATTGTGCTTGCCTGGGGACCCCCAAACCCAGCACAATCACTTTGTAGCTTATGCTGTGTGACTCCAGACAGAACACAGGCGGTAAATGATCTTGCACATGCCAACAGAAATCAAGGCTCAGCTACAACATGAGGGTATACATAGCCCACACATGGACACACCTTGAGTACCCATCTTGGGTAATGGGGCTATGCCACTGGACATACAGGACACTTATACATTAGGCCACTCTACCAAACCTGGGAGAAAGCAGCTCTTCTTAATACATAGAAACAAACACAGGGAGGCTGCCAAAATGAGAAAAAGAACTAAATAAAATGGAAAAAAGTAATCAGATGCAGAGTTCAAAAAACTCTGTATAAGGATGCTCAAGGAACTTAGTGAGGACCTCACTAGCATTAAAAAAATAATCCAGTCAGAAATGAAACATACACTGATTGAAATAAAGAACAATTTGCAGAGAATCAACAGAAGAGTGTGTGAAGCCAAGAATCAAATCAGTGATTTGGAATATAAGGAAGCAAAAACAACCAAGAACAGCAAGAAGAAAAAAGTATAAAAAATAAAAAATGAGGATAGTGTCCAGAACTTCTGGCACAATTTCAGCATACCAACATTTGCATCATGGAGGTTCTGTAAGGGGAAGAGAGACAGCAAGAAATTGGAAACCTATTTGAAAAAATAATGAAAGAAAACTTCCCTAAATTGGTGAAGGAAATAGACATACATTTCAGAAAGTGTAGAGAGTCCCAAACAAGGTGAACCCAAAGAGGCCCATGCCAAGACACATCATAGTTAAAATGCCAAAGTTTAAAGACAAAGAGAATCTTCAGAGTAGCAAGAGAAAAGCAGTTAGTTGCTTACAAAAGAGCTCTTATAAAACTATCAGCTGACTTCTCAAAAGAAACTTTGCAGGCTAGAAGGGATTGGCAAGAAATATTCAAAGTGATGAAAAGCAGGGACCTACAAACAAGATTACCCAGCAAAGCTATCATTTAGAATCAAAGGAAAAATAAAGAGTTTCCCAGACAAGAAATAGCTAAAGGAGTTCATCACCACTAACCCAGTATTATATGAAAAGTTAAAGTGTCTTCCTTAGGAAGATCAAAACTATGAACAATAAAATGGCAATGAATACATATCTATCAACAAAAGAATTTGAAAAACAAACTAGCAGAACAGACAGGATCATGGATACAGAGAACGTTTTGATGGTTGCCAGCTGAGGGGTGTCAGGTTTATGGGCAAAAAAAAATGAAGAATTAAGAAATATAAATTGGTAGTTACACAATAGTCATGGGGATATAAAGTACAGCATAAGGAATGAAGTAGTCAGAGAACACATATGTGTGACCCACGGACAGGGACAACAGTGTGGGGACTGCCTGAGGGAGTGGGTGGGGCTGGTTAGCGGGGGGCAAACGGAGAAATACTGTGACAACTGTAATAGAATAAACACTAAAATATAATTTTTTAAAAAAGCTTTTTTGTGTGTGGGGAAAAAAGCTATATGAACAAGTGATTGGTTTTAGAGAAACTTTAATAATTTATTTTGATTCTAAAAGTGGTGCCTAAAAGGCCTCACAGACCCTATTTATCAAGTGAATAGAATGATTTAAGAGGCCTAGAAAGTTAGGGCAATTGCTTTTTCTGTGGAAATTTTCAACCTGAAACCTGATTTTGGAAATAATGAGCAGCTTTATATGTGAATTATTATAGGCAGCTGAGCTCAGCTCATCTGGGTCTTTCTTACAGAGCCTATGAAGCATAGCAATGGAAATACCCTCTCTACTAAGAGGTCTGGATTGTATCTGTAGCATGACTTCTGCATGATTTCTGCAAGAAGCCATGCCATTAAATTTAGTCCTGAGGGTTCAGGCTTCCCACAGAATTTGATGTTTCAGCCCTGTAATTTTATTTGACTTCCTGCTTCATGGTTTCTCTTGCTATTGCTGTCACTGATAAGTTTATGTTGTATGATTCTGAGTGTGATTTACAAGTATTAAAAACTATTCTGAGGTCAAAAGAAAGCCTGGGACTCTCTCAGTCTGAAATATTTACCTAATGAAAAAGTGTGCATGTGTGTATTCTTTTGGGTGCACTCCTTAATTCTTATCAGATCTCAGATCTAATTTTTGTCTCTATCCATATATGGCAAATTCAACAGATGGTGAATGGTTTAGGTAAAATATTTCCAGGAAAAAATTGACTTCTCTATTAGGTTTTAGATTTTGTTAATCAACTTAAATATGAAACCTCACTGTGGAATATCAAGCCTTTCTTTTAAGCCCAAAAATGCATGTGGTCCAAAGTCCTTTTGTCTTAAAACTCCTCAATTTATGTGTTTAGAGAATATTAGAGATAAAGTGTATTTGCCAGGCAAATGGTTGTTGTTTGCCATAGTCATAGTAGGGAAGGTGGTACTACTGGTTTTACTTATTTTAGTCAAACTGGAAATGAGAAGCATTTATTTGGGATCAAAATAAACCAAAATAGATGAGAGTTCTCATTCTGTTTGTTTTTAGTTTGGAGAGTTATAAATTTATGATATTGTGATTTATGATGGAAAACTGGTTTATAAGTTAGAAAAGATGTTGAAATGAGACTAAACCCACAGGATAGCACTTTTAAGATCTAGAGACACTGTTTTCTCTCCAAAAGGGACAAAAATCTATAGTTTTTGAGATAACTCATAGAAATACAGTTTTGTTATGTTTTTTAGAACACTGAAATTTTGGTTTTCTCCAAGCTTATAGCACATGGATTTGTCAGTCATGTAGATGTACTTCAGGATGACTTAGAAGAAATTTAGTAACAGAATGAAGAATACTATATAGGCTCATGGCAGTTTAAAAATACTTTGACAGGGATTTAATGTAGGAATTGCCTTTAGTCTTTATGCTTTTATATTATAGTATTTTTGTTTCCCCATCATTTTGTAAAGTGTAAGATTCTGGGAGTATCATAGATAATTAAACATCAACTTTGTTAATGTTTACCAAAAGAAAAAAAAAAGGCTTTGTTTCTACTCATCTACAAACAATATATGTAAGGCCAGATAGTAAATATGTTAGATTTTGAAGGCTACATAAAGTTTCTGTTGCATATTCTTTTTTGTTTCTGTTTTTTTTTCTTTTTATAATCTTTTAAAAATGTAAAAGACACTCTTATCTCTTGGGACATAAAAATAGCCTTCAGACTAAATTTAGCTATAACTTTACTGACTTCTAGGCTAGAAACCAAAGTGTAGGCTTCAATCATAGAGGATTTTAATTTTGTTTGTAATGCCTGGGGTTTGTGTTTGTTTGTTTGTTTGTTTTTGGTTTTGTATTTATTTTGGTCATTCAAGAAATACTGAACCATAGCCAAATCATACCCCGAATGAACTCATCCCAGTAGTGAACTCTTCCCAGTAGGAAAAATGATCTATGCACATAAAGGTGTAATCATATAAGATTTAAAACACAACACAACCACAGAAGATATATGATGGCAAATAAAAACACAAAATCAAGTTCAACATCACTAGCCATTAGTGAAGTGCAAATTAAAACAAGAAAAAGATAGTGCTATCTACCAAGTAGAATGGCTAAAATGAAAAATACTGATATAACAAATGCTGGCAAGGATGTGAAGAGATTGGATCTTCTCTGCATTGTTACTGGGAATGTAAAATGATACAGCCACCCTAGCATTCAGTCCAGCAGTTTATTAAAATCTAGGTTATAAACTACCTAAATTTTAAAATTTCAGTTTAAAATTAAACTACCATGCAACCCAGCAGTTAAACTCCTAGCCATTTATCTTAGCAAAATGAAACTTAATGTTTGCATAAAAACCTTTACATAGCCCTGGCTGGTTTTGCTCAGTTGGTTGTAGTATCATTCTGTAAACTGAAAGGTCATGAGTTCAATTCCTGGTCAGAGCACATGCATGGGTTGCGGGTTTGGTCCCTGGTCATGGTGTGTATGAGAGGCAACCAATCAATGTTTCTCTCCCTCTCTTTCTCCTATCCTTCCCCTCTCTCTAAAATCAATAAGCATGTCCTCAGGTGAGGATTAAAAATTTTTTTTTAAACTTTACACAAATATTCATAACTTAATTTGTAATAGCCCAAACTGAAAATGACTGAAATATCCTTCTACCTGTAAATGGTTATACAAACTGTGGTATGTTCATACAATTGAATACTATTCAACAATAAAAAGGAGCACTGTATTAATACATACAATTTGGATGAAACTTAAGGGAATCGTGCTGAGTACGATTCCCTTAGTCACTCTCAAAGTCACTCTCAAAATGTTGCATACTGTATGATTTCATTTATATAAATTCTTGAAGTGATAAAATTATAAAAATGGAGAATAGACAAGTAGTTGCCAAAGGTTAGGGAAGAAGAGGGAAGATAAGACTATGAAGAGATGTCATTACAGACTTTCTTTGTGGTGATAGTATTTTGATTATAATGATGGTTATATGAACCTATACATGTGATAAAATATCATAAAAGTATACTTAAAACATACAAAAAAGGGAGTGTCCAAAAAGAGATGAAATCTAAGGTCAGCAGTCTAATAAATTGTAGTTTGCCAACCCAGTTACCTGGTTTTGATAATGTACCATGGTTATATAAGATGTCACTATTAGGGGAACTGGATAATGGGTGCACAGGACTTTGTTATACTATTTTTGCAACTTCTTGTGAGTCCTTAATTATTTCAAAATAAGAAATTAAAGAGGAAAAAAAATGACAGCATGATGGAGGGAGAAAGGGAAAGAGGGGAAAGAAGAAAGAAACAAGGCTTCCAGATAAGAAGAGGAGTAAAATGGACTTATTTACCCTTCTACTGAAACCAACAACGCCAAAATTTTTTAAACAGACAAAATACATGAAAAACAGTTTCCGAGACTCTAGACAATGGGCAATGAAAAAAATCGATCACTGAGAGATGGGAAACAAAATAAGCCCCTGCTAACGAACCGCCTTGAGAGTCTCCAGGCTATAGTTTGTATAGAGACAGAGGGATCTACTGTAGAGTCCAGCACACTCACTGAGTGGAGGAGACTGTGATGAGAGTCCACAGAGACTAAGACAGCTAGAGTTCCTAGGACAGAATGCCAGAGGGAATAGAATCTGGTGCTCATACAGGTCCAGGAATAATGTCTGTGCTACTTGCCAGAATGGAAAAAATCATAACTCATGGAGCATTGGGTAAGGGACTCAGTAGTTGGAAACACTTAGCCCTAGATGGAGCATCCCTCCAGAACTGCCTAACGAATTATAGAAGCAGGAGATGAAAGGTTTAAACTGTTTCCAAGTAACTTAACTGCATCTCTGAACAAAGCTAAAGATTTACAGGAATTCAAAAATATTCAGCACCCAACAAAATAAAATTCACTATGTCTGGCATCCAAGCAAAGATTATCAGACATGCAGAGGCAAGAAAACATGACCCATAATGAAGAGAGTATCAATTGAAACCCAGAACAGACACAGATATTAGCATTAGCAGTGTAGGAAAGTAAAAGTTACTATAACTATTCTGCATGTTGGAGTAAAGTTAAGACATGAAAAATATTAAAAAGATCAAAATTGAATTTCTAGAAATAGAAATGAATACTACAGTATCTGAAATGAAAAATTCAGTGGATGAGTTTTGACAGAAGATTTGAGAAAGAAAAAGACTTGAGCATGTATAGAATTAATCAGTTTGAGCAAAATTGATTAATTGTATACATGCTCAAAACCTAGAATATGATTATCTTTGTTATTCCAGAGAGAAATGCAGTGATAAGTACTATTAAATTGAGAGAAAATGCAGTGATAAGTACTATTAAAACTAGCTGAAAAATACTTTCTTGTCAGTAAAAATTTGTTAAGATCTGTCGGGTTGCACTTTTGTCAAGGGAAGACTGTAAACAAAGGGTATTAACATTAAAATATTGGTTATGGTTATAGAATTGTGTGTGGCTTTAAGGGATTTGGTTTGTGAAATATATGCATTAAAAATAAGACTTAAGAATAATTATTTTCATGTTTCATAAATGTATGATTTATTTTCCTACCCAGCTGGTAAGCTTTTTGAGGGTATTAGCATGTGTTTTTACATGTTTTGTTGCTCCCTAAAATCCTTAGCATGGTGCTTCCCATAGTGGGTGGTCAATAGAGTTTATAATGTGAAAGAGGGAATCCAACTATGACGCACTGAAGTGTATCTGCTGCTAATTAGGCAGCACCAGAATTATCCCTCTGAACCAAATGTAAACAAAGTCTATTATAGGATTGGGGGTTGGTGATCACAGAAAGAAGCTCATCTCAGCCAAGAAACTTTTCAAGCCTGTTTTAAAACCAGAGAACTAAATTCTTCAAATTACTCCTTGGAGCCCTGTCTTTCCACAGCCAGTGCTGATTAGATCAGGTGGTTTTGGGTTAATTAATGACTAATGATTCTCAACTAGGTATAAGGGGAAATAAAAAAAAATAAAAAGAACTTGGAGATGTATATATTTGGGAGATTTGGACAGGGCAGATTTAAAGTGCAAATGCTGGTGTTTAAAAATATGTCCTGAGAAGAAACTTTTCTCTCCATTTAATAGAAGCCAAACTACCTGGGGATAGGGTGGGCATTTCCCATTTCTTGGTCAAAGAAACATTGCCTGATTTTCATTTGCAAGGGGATTTAAATAAAGAACAAGTTTTCTGAACCCTCAATTTCCAACATATGTTACAAGATTTTTTAGGAAGGAATTTATAAACTTTACAAATTAGAGTCGAATCTCCACAGATTCGGACCAAAGTGTGAAGAGCTTTCAGTAAACTACTTAGTGGCAAGATATAGAAAGATATTTCTAGGATCCTAAATGGAATTTTGTAAACTGTCTTTTATTTGTATTTATTTGTTTGTTTGTTTATTTTTAGTATTGTCTCTAAGCTAAAATCCCTTGCATTTTCATTTTGTTAGTAGCATCAGCACCCTGTGTTTCCTGTAGTGCTGCAGAAGGAATTAGGTAGATTGGCTTCTCTCTCCATAGGTGAGATATGCATGACTGGGAAGATGACAAATAATATAGAAGGAAGAGTTCTTGAGTGAGCAAAACTAATACATTGTGACATTCCTTAGATATTTGGGAAACTTTTTTTGTTTATTATTGATGCTAAATGGTGCAAAATACAATAAAGTTAGAGAAACCAGGGTTCAACCTTCTGAGTTCTTTCTTCTATGTTTATTTGAACCACTAGAAAAAGAAATTCTGAGTTATTTGGTAAGACTACTGGGTGCAGTATCTCAAAATACTGACCTACCAAATGCAGCACAGGCATAAATAGAACAGATTAAAATGGACAACGCTGAAGCCCTAATGATGAAGAGTTAGAGGAAAAAGAGAAGCTACTGAAACAGGGATTTACCAATTGGAATGAGAGATTTTAACCAGTTTAATGAGAAGTGGGGTCATAATGATATTGAAAATATAACAAGGGATGTAGAAGGAAAAACTCTAGAGGAAGTTGTTGAATACTCAGCTGTTTTCTGGGAAAGATGCAATGAACTGTAAGACATAGATAAGATTATGGCTTAGATTAAATAGAAGATGCAAGAATTCAGAGAAGAATTTGTATCAAAGAAGTACTTGACATAAAGATTGGATGGTACAAAGCACCTTTTTCATCAGCTGGGAACTTCAGATGGTTCTCAAAAAGGGGGAAGGAAACTATACTGAAGAAAAGGATCGCCTGATTTGTGTACGTGGTTTCTACAAAGAAAATTTGTATGATGAATTGAGATATTATATTCACAACTCTCCTCAGTTCAGATTGACTTAATTCTTAAGTACAGAATTAAGCAAGGGAGTGTCAGAGATGTTGTAATAACCTAATTACCGTGATTGAGAGGAGAAAAAAAGCAGAACTAGAAGAACTGAGATGGGAAATGAACCAGGTGAGCTCTATTATTGCCACAGCCCATTACCTTGAGAGAATTTCCACGCTGCAGGACAGGGAGGGTAACTGGCAGAGCCAAACAGTCTCCCCAGTGGAGGAAACTGACTGAGCTGAGCATCTAAGGAGACCAGGGCTGCTAGAGTCCACCAGAGAGTTCCGTGTGTGAAGAAACTACCTACTATGTGCTGCAGTGTGAATGAACTTCAACATAATTATGCTGAATGAAAGAACCTAGATTTTGAAAAAAGTACATATTGTATGATTCCATTGATTAAAGTGTAAGAAAGCGAAACTAATACATTGTGACATAAAGTGGATTAGTGATTGCTAAGGAAGGGGGGAGTTCTAGAGGTGACAGACAGGGAGGCACAGGAGGGGCAGATTAGAAAGGGGCACAAGAAACTTGTAGGTGTGATGAACATGTTCATTATCGTGATTGAAGACATGGTTTCAAGGATTTTTTAACATACACCAAAACTTATTACATTTAAATACATGGTGTTTATTTTGGCAGTAGTGCTTAAATAAAGCTTTTTTAAAAACCTGTATACAACAAAATACAAATAAAAAACAGAGTAGTTTCCCTTTTAAAGTTCTGAGAAGATGAAGGAACAAGCCCAGGTAGCCTCTTTGTAACTCTTTCCCAACTATATCTTTACTAAGATTTTGTGCTGTTCCAAAGTATTTTCAGTTTTAGAGATGTATTTTTAGGATCTCTGTACTCAAATATTGCTATTGTCACTCAAGATATAAGTTCATGCATTTTGTGTTTCAGGACTCATGAATCAAGGAAGCAGACCTGAAAAGTGGATTAAGGCTGATGCCCCAAAAGGCACTGTAAGTTTTAGAAGTCAAAGCTGGTTTCAGTCCCTGAAACTGCAGGACTAAGGATGGTTTGAGTTATAATTTATAATTTTAACAATGATTAGTAGATCCATGACTACAAAAATGTAAATACTACTTTCATGTTGAAAATAACAAATTGGATGAGTGTTGGTGAGCTGTCTTGGGGCGGGGGGGGGTGCTGCTTCAAAAGTTGTACTAGCTATTGTATTAGTTTTATTATTGTTCTGTAACAAATTACCACAAACTTATTGACTTAAAATAGCACCCATATATCAGTTCACAGGTCAGTAGGTCAAGGGCATGGCTCGATTCTGTGTTCAGGAGATACAAAAGATAGTGATTAACTCCATTTAAGAGATAAGTAACAGAGGAAATGGAAATGTTTTTGTCTTTTGTTGTTAGGTACCTGGAAATCACAAGAAAGCCTTGTTCCCTTTAAAAATGTATGTTTATGTCCTTTATAATAAAGGTTCCTAGATCCTTAAAGTCATTTGCCCTGGTTCAGACATTTACTCTGACTTATAAGGCCATCTCTGCCTTCTTTTCTAAAGAGAAGCTTCTAAATTTCTCGTCAAAAACATCTCATCTCTCAGGGTTATTTTATATAAATATAACCTCGAATTTGATAATCTCAAAACTATTGGTTTAAAGTAAATTTACTTTTATTAAAGTAAAAGGGAAAGATGAGGAAAAATGAGGGTTAAAATGTTCTCATGTAAATTTTTTTGAATGACAGGAACAATCAGAAAAAAAAAGTCATTTGAACATCATTGAGCTATTGTCTATGTCTGTTCTTATGCCATATCTTGTTATTTTGACTACAGGAGTTTTAGAGTAAGTTGTAACATCTGGTAGGACAATTTCTCCTTCATTATTCTTTTCTCAAAAATATTGTGGTAATTCTTGCACGTTTATTCTTCTACGAGAATATTAAAATCATTGTGTCTAATTAAAAAGAAAAGCCATTGTGAGGCGGAGTGGAATGACATTAAATTTATGTATTAATTTGGAAAAATTACACTTTTATTATGTTAATGATTCTTTCCAAACATGGTCTATCTTTCCATTTATTCAGAACTAGTTTTATGCCCTCTAATAAAATATTATGGTTATGTTTTCACGTTGGTCCTGTACCCTTCTTGGTAAATGTTGTCTCAAATATTTTACAGTTTTGTAGCTCATGTGAATGAGATTTTCCTCCTCATTTCTAACCAGATGTTACAGAAAAGAGAGAAGTCCACTCCTTGTTATATATTAAAATGTATTTAGCCACTTCATCAAATTAAAAGAAAAAAAACTAAAGTAAAAATAAATAGTAGCAGTATTTAATTTGGCTTTTTAAAAATCATCATTATTAGTCCTGGCTGGATGGCTCAGTTGGTTAGAGCATTGTTCTGTGCACCAAAAAGGTTGTGGGTTTGATTCCTGGTCAGGGCACATACCTAGGTTGTGGGCTCGATCCCCAGTTAGGAAGCACATGGGAGGCAACTGATTGATGTTTCATTCTCACATAGAAGCCTCTCTCCCCCTCCTCACTACTCCCCCCCCTTTCTCAAAAAAAAAAAAAAAGAATAAACATATCCTTGAGTGAGGATTTTTTTAAATAATAAAATAAAATCATGATTATTAGCCAGATGATATATTTAGAAATATTTGTAGTTGGAATAATCAGATGATTTGCTGCCATTTACACCATCAAGATCCAGCTAATAAAAATACTTGCATCAAATGAAGTCACCCAGTTCTAGATTTTTTTTGTCCTTTCTGCTTCAGTTGAAGATCATACTACTTCCTCTTCACTATTGTATGTTGACTCTTTCGCTGTCAATTCTGTATCTTTAAGCAGTGCTATATCCTGTTGCTCTCTTAGAGGCTTGCCTTCAAGATCGTAGCCAAACCAAAGTGGAGGGTTGTTAGAGTTGTATTCCTGCTGCCGAACTATAGATGACATTTTCTTAGCTGCCTCCCTGTAATAACAGTGATTAGCATTAGCTAGGTGCAGAAGTAATCACTAGTGCAGAATTATCAAACTAGATCAAATTGGGAGTCAAAGAACTCACTGGCAGGAGTTGAACTTACTTTTCACAGCTTTCTTGCCTTGTGGAGGAGGAGGGTGTTGCTAATAATTAGATCCCAAGGCTGAAGTAGTTCAGTAGCTCTCCAGTTCAGCCAGTTCAGAGATTAACAGACACAGTGAATGGGTAAGGAAATTGCACTGAGTCGGAATACTGAGAGCAACTTTATAATGCTCTTGAGTGAGCCGTCTAGTATTTCCAGTGTCCTAGATGAGGGGGTACCCTTCGCAGCCAACCTGTGAAGGCTAACCATGCACCTGAGCAGGAGCTCTAAACCCAAAGTCTACAGATACCTTTTGGATACATGGATGAACTTAAGGGAGGTCCTTGAACTCCTACAAAATTTATACAGTTTTGTATCTGAGGAGAGGGTTTATAACTTTTATCAAGTTCTCAAAGTTGTCTATGACCAAAATGATACAAAATACTATTACTGTCATTCTTAGGAGGAAGAAAGGAAGGAAGCAAAGAGAATATGTAAAAGTTTTCCTGGACCCCAAATCTAACATGGGGGGTCCCACATAACACCAAGCAATTCTCGGATGCCAAGTTGGGTGTCCTATAATTCAACTCAATTCTAAAACTGTCTACCCAGAGATAGCATCAGATGGCACAGGTTAAGGGCTTAGTTCCACAAGACTGCTCTTCACTTTGGATGCCAATTACAAGTCCAGGTCGTCACCTGGGCTTCTGACTGAATGGCAATATAGAGCAGAGTTTCCAATAACCTCCTCCTTGGGTTCATTTAATTTACCAGATCTTCTCACAGAATTCATAGAAACTTTACTTACTGAATCACCGGCTTATTATAGAGCAGGGGTACCTAACCCACCAGTCTGTTGCTTATTAGGAACCAGGCCCAGAGCAAAGCTTACCTGAGCCCCATCTCCTGTACCATCTTCTACAAAACTGGTTCCTGATACCATAAAGGTTGGGGACTGCTGTTGCAGAGTATGTAACTCAGGAAGAGCCAGATGTAAGAGATGCATTGGGCAAGGTATGGGGGGAAAGTGCAGAGCTTTCACACCATCTTCAGTCATGCCCTTCTCCCCAAATCGCCATCCATTGATCAACCCAGAAGCTCTCTGAACTCTGTCCTTTTGGGGTTTTATGGAGACTTCATTACACAAGCATGATTGATTAAATCATTGGCCATTGGTGATTGATTCAACCTCCAGCTCCTCTTCCCTCCTTGGAAATCAGAGTATGGAACTGAAGGTTTCACCCCTTCCTTCATGGTTGGTTCCCTGTGCAACCAGCCCCTATCCTTAGGCTTATTAACATAAACCCAGTTGTGGTGGACACAGTCTTGTTATGAATAATGAGACACCCATTTCACCTTTATGGCTCTGAAATGATTTCAGGAACTGAGGACAAGAAACCAAATTAAAAAAATGTTCCCTTTGCTCTTACCACTCAGGAAATTCCAAGGATTTGGGGAGCTATGGAAGGGACCCCCCCCCAAAATGGAATTTTCTTCTGGAGGGTGAGCTCCTTGTAGTACAGGCTTCCCCCAACTAAGTAAGTGTTCAAGGAACACAGCTGTATCAGTGTACCGGCTAGCATTGTTGGAAGAGGCTGCATTTGGCTTCAGTAGGTTTTTTTGAAGACTCTTTCAACATGTTTTCCCATTTCATGATGGGTGATTTACAGGCACACCTGCCCACAGTGCACTGAGTTTTCAGCAGTTTTTGACCAAAACTGACCTGAACCACATTCTTCACCCTCCCTATTCACCTGATCTAGCCCTGAGACACTATTTTTGGTTTCCCTGGATGACAAAAACCCTCAAAGGAAACGTTTTGCCAATGCAGGGGAGGTGAAACAAAAACGGCAGAAACACTAAAGGCATCAAAATCAACAAGTTCAAAATCCATTTTGAGCAGTGGAAAAAATGTCTCAATAGGTGTATCACATCAAATGGAGAGTCCTTTAAAGATGACTGAAGTTTAAACATGTGAGAATAAATACACAATTTTTTATAAACAAATTCCATTTTTTGGCCCCCGCCCCATATATGAGAATGATAGTTTGGTCATCTGAATGACCAAATATACATTTCTTATAAATCACAACATCATAACATCAGGAAAAAGGTATATTTAACCTGAAAGTAATTTGAGGACATGGTTTGAATCTTGAGACCAGTACTAAAAAGGAAATGAGTAGTGACTTTTATAAGATCAGAAATGAGTAATGTTTGTGCATGAAGGGGCCACTTTGCCTACTGTTGCCATATAGTATATTGAGTTATTAATTGTAAAAGTCTGGAAACTGAGTCATTGATATAAAGGCTGTATTACCATATGTTGGAATTAAATTTGTGCTCAATGGTTATGTGAGTTTAAGTAGGGCAATGAAATCAGGAAGGGCTGAGATACAGCAGTTGTTTAAAATGCTGTTTCACTTGAATCAAGTCATAGAAGTATTAAAATCATTGTAACTAAACAGGAAGACAACTAAAGCATTGCTAATTCTGTTTGTTACCACATTGTGTTTTGACTTATATATTTGCATTCACACAAAACTTATACAAGTTTAAAGAACACTTTGAATGAAAGTAATTGTTACATTAATTTAAGTGTAGTTCTACATTTTAAACTTATTATATAATCTTTATATGTCCTCTAACTAGGATTTTTTTTTCAAGATCTCATTGGCTTTACTAAGCAATTTATGAATGGGGCAGCATCCCTTCTAGCAAATAAAAGGATGCTCTTAGTAGGATATTTTTACATAAAAATAATAGTGTTATATCTTTAGCTTTTGGATTTTCTTCTCCTGAACAGTTTTCCCCTTTTTTAATTCTGTGGAGTTCAGATTGCCATGTCTTTGAAGGTGGTTTTTTTGTGAGATTGTTTCCACTCAAGGACCTGCCACAACATAATACCAAATGTTGGGGGAATCTGAAGCAAAACTGACAACATCAGTTTCTAATGGGTAAAACTGTCCTAGGCAACAGAGTGCCAATGCTAATTATCCTTCACCTCATGTCTACCTCTCAAACTTGATCCATCTTTCAAAACTCAAAACCAATCCAGCCTCTTATAAAGACCCAAATCCTATTCCTTCCTCCTCTGAACTTCTATAGGAAGTTGATCATAGAGTTAACTTCTTTCTATTACATAACTTCATGGTATTTATTGTTTATAATTTAAACTTTGTCATTTTTCCTTTTAAGTAGGCACTAAGTTATTTAAGGGTGTATTACAGTTCTTTGTACCACCTTGAAACCTAGCAGGAAGAGCCAAAATAAGAGATTTCAGCAGCTTACACCAAGTTGTATATTAAAGTGGATTCAAAGCTTCCCCTGCAATAATATTACTCACCTTTGCTCACATTTCCTTCTAGTTTCTAGAGTAGACCTAAAAAGGGTGGAGGGGGACATTTGGAGTTGATACTAGAGACTGTTCATAATCAACCGCCCCTCTTATTTATGCATCAACAAATAAATTGAGCATGTGCCTACCCTACCCTTATTGATCAAGTCCAATGAATGTCAGAGCTTTAAAAAAGCTTGATTAAACACTTTGCCTCCTCACATGACCAAAAGAAGGAAAACAACAAATTTAAAAACAAAAAATAACCAGAACTGCCAGAAAATTGAACTGTATGGAAGTCCAACAACCAAGAAATTAAAGAAGAAACATTCATCCAGACCAGTAGGAGGGGCAGGGATGGGTAGCTGGGGCAGAGAGGACGCAAGGCAGTGGCTGGAGGACCAGGTGAGTGAGGCAGCTGCTGGCAGACCTGGCAGTCCCACATTTGTGTACAGATAAACCAGGAGGAACAGCTGGGGAGCAAAACAGTGCAATCCAGTTTCCAGTGTGGGAAAAGAAAGCCTCAAAACCACTGGAGGTAAAAACCTGTGGGGGTTGTGGTGGCAGGAAAAACTCCCAGCCTCACAGGAGAGTCCATTGGAGATACCCATGGGGTACTAGAAGATACACAAACTCACCCATCTGAGAATCAGCACTAAGCTTGTGGATAGTGGGGGAAATGACTGAAAGCCTGCTGAGAGCCAAGCAAGCGGCATTGTCCCTTCTTGGACCCCTCCCCCACAGACAGCGTGTCACTATGCAGAGACCTGGGTGGCTGCACCCTGACGAATACCTAAGACTCCACCACTTCAAACTTAATAGGTGCGCTGAGACAAAGAAATGGCTCAAATGAAAGAACAGATCACAGCTTCAAAAATAGAACTAAGTGATGCACAGATGGCCAACCTATCAGATGTACAGTTCAAAACACTGGTAGTCTGGATGCTCACTGAATTGGTATGGTCACAAATTGGAGCAAAAAGTAAAGGCTATACAAAGTGAAACATGGAAAAATATTCGGGGAACCAGCAGTAAGGGGAAGGAAACTGGGACTCAACAATCTGGAGCAGAAGGAAGCCATAAACCTTCAACAAGAACAGAATGAAGAAAAAGAATTCAAAAACATGAGGAGAGGCTTAGGAACCTCTGAGGCAATTTTAAATGTTCCAACTTCTGAATCATAGGGGTGCAAGAAGGAGAAGAGGGAGAGCAAGAAATCGAAAACTTAAAATAATGGAGAACTTCCCCAATCTGGCCAAGTAAACAGACTTCCAAGGAAATCTAGGAAGCTCAAAGTGTCCCAAAGAAGTTGAACCCAAGGAAGCACACACCAAGGCACATCATAATTAAGTTACCCAAGATTAAAGATAAGGAGAGAATCTTAAAAGCAGCAGGAGAAAAGGAGACAGTTACCTACAAAGGAGTTCCTATAAGACTATCAGCTGATTTCTCAAAAGAAACCTTGCAGGCAAGAAGGGGCTGGAAAAAACTTTCCAAAGCTTTTTCATGACTTTCCAAAATCATGAAAAGCAAGGACCTACATCCAAGATTACTCTATCCAGCAAAGGTATCATTTAGAATGGAAGGGCAGATAAAGTGCTTCCCAGATAAGGTCAAGTTAAAGGAGTTCATCATCACCAAGCCCTTATTATATGAATTGTTAGAGACTTCTCTAAGAAAAAGAAAATCAAAAACTATAAACAGTAAAACAGAGGGAAGGGGGAAGGGTGGAATGGGGAAAAAGGTACAGGCAATAAGCAGCATAAATAGTAGGCACAAAAGAGGCAGGAGGAGGTTAAGAATAGTATAGGAAATGGAGAAGCCAAAGAACTGATATGTACAACCAATGGACATGAACTAAAGCAGGGGGAATGCTGGGGGTGGGATGTGAGGTGCAGGGTGGAGGGGAATAAAGAGGAGGAAAAAAATGGGACAACTAATAGCATAATCAATTATATATATATGGGCTTGATTAAGTGGTGAACACACAATGCAATATATAGGCGATACATTATCAAATTGTATACTTGAGCCCTGGCTGGTGTAGCTCAGTGGATTGAGTGCTGGCCTGCAAACCAAAGGGTCGCTGGTTCGATTCCCAGTCAGGGCACATGCCTGGGTTGTGGGCCAGGTCCCCAGAAGGGGGAGCGTGAGAGGCAATAATACATCAGTTTTTCTCTCCCTCTTTCTCCCTCCCTTCCCCTCTCTGTAAGAAGTAAACAAATAAAACCACACACACAAAATAAGTGTACACTTGAATCTTATAAGTTATTAACTAGTGTCATCCCAATAAATTCATTTTTTTAAAAAAGCTTGAGAATCATGAATCTAATGCCAAAAAAAAGGGGGGGCATAGTAATGACTAAGACCTAGGCACAAAGTATGGCTGCCTAGTATTTAATATGACCTTTTTAAACCAATTTAACCTGTTTAAACCAATTTCTTCATTTTTATGATAATAGGATATTTGTGAGGATTAGATGGGATAATAAACAAAATAGGATTTAGTGCAGTACATGGCAAATAATAATTGTTAAATGATATTATTTGTTCATACTAACAATATGTCAGTATTATAACTCCAGATCCCATAGGCCTTTCCACAAAGACCTTTCCATTAATGGGAAAGGTGAACTCAATGAGTTTTCTTTCCTAGCAACACAATTCTCTCAGGGTGCCTGGGTAATAATTTAATTGCCAGCAACTGCTAAAGAAGGCCTTCAAGGAATCTCTTTACTCATCATGTAACAATCATAGTTGTTACTTCTTCCTCCTTGAATTAAAGGAAGCTTTATTGTTCCTCCACATGGGGCTTCTGAAATCACTTTCTGGAATTCCTTCAAGCTCTGGGGTTGGCAGAATGACCGCCTATCTGATGCTGGAAGCTCTCTTGCAAAGAAATACAGCCAGTTTGTTCACTGACCAAAAGTTTGCTACTCCTCTGGTCAGAAAGGATAGGCTGAGCAGACCTCTTTGATTTGCAAAGCTGATACAGTATTTTCAGATTCTACCGAGTATGAGGGAATTTGTCCATAGACCAGTTTCTTCTGATTGCTGTAATTAGATTTTAAGGGCTACATGATACAATGTTTTCACATTCAAATGGATCTGAATGTGTGGGGTCCAGTACTTTGTGACTCAGTGTCATTGAACCTCTTACCAAGTAAGAAAAATACGTATCTCAACTACCAAATATTTGGTTTCACCCAGGCAAAACAAAGCCCCTGCAGGTGAGGGACCCACATTGCTCTGGAAAGCGCAAACAACTGCTCTTTTAGAGTGAGAATAGGTATGGACTAGATATCATCATGACCTTGGTTCTTGCAGCTTTTCCAATTCCACTCAAGGATCTAAGTGGAGAAAGGAGTTGCTGTACAGACCCTAGAGCTGACCCCAAACAGCTGCATGTGGCCAGAACTTATCTTGGGAGTTCCTTGACTGACAAACAGCACTCTGTTCTAGATGTTGAAAGTCAAGACACTTGCTTGTGGAGCCTTACTAGTCCAAATGCTGAGACTCTCCAAGCCACTCTGCTGTGGAGCCTGGCCTTCTCCACTGTTAAACAAAGACAGAATCTGAAGATTCTAGATCTTTCCTGCTGGAACCTAGCAGGGGTGGAGCTATAAGGAAAACTAAGGTGTTTGGCCTTAGACAATGAGATGTGCAGATAAGTCAGACTCCAAGTCTCTTCTTGCTGATAGGGCAGCTAGGCTTGGCGGTAGAAAACAAAAGGGGTCTTTTGACTTAAGGAAAAAAAAATTTCTGTAGATCCAGCTAGTTAAACAGAGTTTTGCATTAGGTTTTGGTGGCCAAGCCCAGCTAGCAGTAAAAAACTTACTTTGCCTTGTTTTGTTTTCTTTGCATATTTCTTTTCTAGTGACCTGCAATAGGAGTGAGTAATCAAAGGCAGGATTTGAATAGTACTAGATATCTAGGGTCTTCTTGACTAAACACCACATTTATCACACTTTAACATCCTTTAGCATGATTAGATTCAGAGAGACCCTTGCCAGAAAGTCTCTATTCATTTTAGTTAAAAATCCCACTTATGCCCTGGCTGGTATGGCTCAGTGGACTGAGCGCTGGCATGGGAACCTAAAGGTCACCTGTTCAACTCCCAGCCAGGGCACATGCCTGGGTTGTGGGCCAGGCCCCCAGTAGGAGGTGCACAAGAGGCAACCACACATTGATGTTTCTCTGCCTCTCTTTTTCCCTTCTTTCCCCTCTTGCTAAATAAATAAAATCTTTTTTAAAAAATCCTACTTATTAGAGTTCAAAATATTACCTCCCAAAGAGTGATTGGCAAAATACAATCAGAGGATTACAGACTTAAGTCTTTTGTATACTACCTTATTCATTCACTGCCATCTGCCCAAATTTGGCTGTTTAATCATATGACAAGGTTGGCAGAGACTCCTAGGAAATAACATTCATGTTCAGCCCTCTCCAGACCTGTCAGGAAGAGGTGAGTCTCAACTCTTCTTTGGTCCTGCAGGCCTGGGCTCAGAGGGAGTACCTATTTTACAAGTTGTAGTTTTTGTTTCATTTTCATTTCATTTTAATACATAGCCTTGGATCAGAAACTGTTTTCTTCCTCAGGCCTCAAGTGGCCAGTTTTCATGGTTCAGCTCATGCTGGGGTTGCTTAACTGAGAAAGTTCTCTGAGGAATCTACATGCTTGGAGAACATTATGTACTTTATACTTTGATAATATTATTTATTTTGCCAGCCTGCAGAAAAGAATCTGATCTTCAGGGATTGGTCAAGATTTCTCATTTTGAATGCTTCACAGCTCACTTCATCAGGTCAGTTAAAGTACTTGCACATTTTTTATTCTCATTCAATAGGAAAAAACTAAACAATGGAGCAGATAACTGCTTTATTTTAAAAACTTACAGGGTAGACACCCTAGATCTTCTACCTTTATAGATTGCTTATTGAACCAGCGGTTATTTCATTGGAAACATTTTGCAAATTGAAGGAACAGGCATTTGGTCCATAATGGTCAAATCAGAATACCTTACTCCAAGCTCTAGGTGGTATAGGAAATCCCTATTTAAATGAATAGCAACTATCAAGCAAATAGCTTTGGGAGTGATGGGGTTTAGGATAACTGTTAGTAATTTATACTCAACTGGGAACTGGTTTAATCTGAGTATTTTCTAAACCCCTCTGAATGGTACGTTTTTGAGAGATAAGTAGAGAAAGAGCTAGTGATCATTTGGACATCTCTGAGGTCAAGGAAGGGATATAAAACCACATAGATGATTTTAGACAGAGCTTCTCTTGGTTCAGCTTAAAATGTTGGCTTCAATTAGGCAAAAAATAAAATGAAACTCCCTAAGTCTGAAAGACACTATGTATTATGAATGCCATAGTCATACATTCTGTTTTCTCAGAAAGTAGTTCTCAAAACTTTTTATATTTAGGTGCATACTTACTTGGAAATAAGTCTGCAGTATTTCATCTTAAGGATCCGCAGTTGTTTGCAGCCTATCTGAAGGTTCTCAAGCATTTCGTCAGTAAGCAGGACGCAACCAGAAATATCCAAAATGTGCAGATAATGGCATTTTGCTGATAATATCTCCATTGCTGAGTTAGTAATCTGAACACACAGCCAAAATAAGTACTGATTATTTTGATGAACTTCATCCCCGAAAGGAATAGTGTACATGTCCGTTTGGGCTGCTATAACAAAATACCAGAGACTGGGTAATTATAAGAATAGACATCTGTTTCTCACAGTTCTGGAGGCTGAGAAGTCTAAAATCAAGGTGCCAACAGATTAAGTGTCTGGTGAGGGCCATCTTCTTGGCTTGCAGATAGCTACCTTCTTGCTGTATCCTCACATGGCAGAGAGAGCAAGCTCTGGTTTCTTCCTATTCTTATAGGGACACTAATTCAATCATGGGGGTTTCATCCTATTTATTTCTTCCCCAAAGCCTCACTTGCTCATATTACCACTTTGGATATGAGGATTTCAACATATGAATTGTGGGAAGACATAAACATTTGTGGGGGGGGGAGGCAGTGAGGAGACACAAATATTTAATCCCTAACAAATAGAATTAGGACACTTGTCGCACTATAGTCAAACTGGAAAAGTAAAGTCAGTGTTCGTGTGGGCTGTCACTACCAGAACCAATAAGTAGAGACAAGGATTGACTCTTTCTGGGCACTTTATTCAAGTGCTGGAGATCTGAGAAGACAATGAGTTATGTACCCTGAAAACCATCTTAAGGTCTTGTCTCAAGCCCACCTTTTCATAGGAAAGGAAAGTTTAGGTAAGGGGTTTGGGAAAAGGTTAATCAGGCAAGAGTTGCAGTCCAGCAGCCTCCTATGCTCCCCAACCCCGCCCCCCGCAACACAATGGCTCAGACACCTGCTGACTCCCTGGGGCTCAAAAACTGAAATACTTGTTAACTTCCTGGAGTCCCTTAGGTCATGCATTCCAGTACCTGAAATAACAGCTTCCCACATACATTAATCACTGAAGCTTATCAACTATGACTACAGCTAAAATCTTTATCTATTGAGTTCCCCTATCAATAGGTTTATAACTCAAGTTAGTGATTTAACTGTTTTCAAACCAATAAAATGTATGTTTCAAGTGACACCAACAGAGTTTGTGATCTTTTTAGAGTCCTTGTTTGAATGGGAAACTTCATCAAAATGTCCTTTATAACACCTGTCACATCAATTTAAATATCTTATTAAATGTTGCAGTAATATTATTGTAACATCACATGTTACAAAACTAAAATATTTATGTATCCCCTGAAGTTAACCTGTAGATAGAGTCAGATTGCTAACAGGAGGGGCCTGGACATAGCTGATGGTTTGCATGTGAAGTAACATGGTTCTGGGAAAGATCAAGTGAGACAGACAGTTTGCGGCAGGGAAAGGAAGAAGAGCAGAAGCCACAGAGACTACATGAATCTCTCTCCGAGAAATTCTGCTGAGTGTTCCAATATCTTGAAAGTTTGCCCAGATATTTTGCACAAGTAATTCAACTCCACTTCTTAGATTATTTTACTTACTCAAGATCAAGCTTTTGAATTTATGGTTGAACTGAGACTGCAGAATCAACTGGATTACTCTCTCCAAAGGAATTTTTTTTCAACTGGATTTATTTCTTACTTTAAATGTTTGAACATTCTAAAATATGCCATGAGACTTGACTTTTGTTTTTAACATAAAGTTGAGAGAATTATGCAGAAAAACCCTTCAGTTTTGAAATGTATACTTTTTTGAGTTTGGAAAAATAGATGTCATTGTCTAAGCATGCGCTTTTTCCAGAACATGCTCAGGATCAAGGTTTTTAACATTGCAACTGATTCTCACAATATGCCTGCATCTAGACGTTCCTGCCATACTTTGTGTGTCTCTGAGGATCTGATGTCATTGAAAAAAAAAAAAGCCCTCAGAATTGTAGAGGACAGAAAAGAAAATGAGGTCATAGAAAAGTCCAGTCCAGGTGGAGTTCAGAGTGCTAGGCTTCATGGATACTAGGGGAGCTGAAAGGGAGCCCATCACTTCCTATAGATCAGAAGCTCAAGATATTCAGTAACTGAGGTTATACTGTTGGGATTTATGGGGACTGGGAACTAGAGGTAGAGATGACTGGCTACATTCTCAACTCCCAAATACAAGATCCTCATCTGAGCCCAGTAGAGCAGCGATTTTGTTATTCTCATTTTAGTGCTGGGTAAGATAAAGATCAGAGTACTACTTACTGATCCAGGAGGTAAGCTAGTTGCAAGGAAGAACTGACCTTCCAGGAGATGGATAATGTGGCTGGCCATTCAACATTGACCCATGGGCTTGTGGGAAACCTAGTCTAGAATTATGAGCCAGACACTAAGGTGTTTTATGGCTCATCAAAATAAATGTAGGTGGACTATATTAGACTCGACTACAGCCTTACGGTTTCAGGTGAGGAGTATTCAGATTGGCCCAAATTATGGTCACCTCATTTTCTGAATCAGGATACTCATCAATCTGCATAGATGGTAAAGTTAAACCCTTCTCCCTTACACTGAGGTTCTGAAATAATTTACTCCCTTTTTGTTATCCTAGATCTTTGATGTGGAGTGATTCATCTCACAACATCTTATTTGTGTAACATCATCCTTAGTTTCTAGTTTTCACACAGTGTCCATTTTACAGACAGAATCTCCTCAGTTTCTCCTTATCAAAAACTAAAACAAAACAAAAATATCCTCTGCCTCAATTCCTGTTCTCACTGGAATCTCCTTTTCTCATTCTTTTACTTTCCTCCCTAATTGGTGGATCCACTACAAAGCCCAGTCTCCACAGGCACCCACTTCACAGCCAGTGCAGTTCCCAGTGGCCCAGGTGTCCACATGTCCATGTGCAGTGAAAGCAGCCCCCTATGAGCTGTGACTTTTCAGGCTGTAGAGGGCACATGGTCAGTGCTGTTAGTGTGCTGAGTTTCTTGACCCCGCTCACTTCTAGAACCAGGCGATGCTCACCAGAAAGATACCTGGCTTCCCTAGTTTGAAATGAATACATTATTAAACAAAAAGAATTTTGCTGTGAACTCTCTAGATTAATTTTGGCATGATTTACCACATCTTTTTCCCCACCACCTCTTCTTCCTCCTTAACGACGGAGGAATTAGGAGGTTCTAGCATCACACTCTTAAATCTACTCACCACACAAACTAAACAGCTGAGAAATTAAATTTTTAGACTTGCTAGAATGCAGGGCATCTTGAGCATTTGGGTAATGCTTTAGTAAAGAGAAGCCCATCAGTGTATAAAATAGAAGATAACGGCATTGTCGATCTTGCAATTTCTGAGGATTTTTTTCAAAAGATTTTTTTAGTTTTTTTTCCTCTGCATACTTTGCTTCCACCAAGTTTTTCCTGTAAATTTCTTATGGTCTTTATCCACTTTAGAGACTTTCTCTTATGTCTTGTGTCTCAAGATTAATAGTGGAGGGCTACAAACTAATTACAGGGTCTGAGTGCATAAGGTAGGCCTTCTCTATTTTAAGCTTCAGTGGTCTAATTGGGTTATTTGTTGGGAAAACTTCAAATGTCAGTATTTTTTGGTCTTTTGTCCGGGGATAGTCAGAGTCCCCAGAAAAGAGATGTCCAATCTTCGGCCTGGAGGGAAAGATCTGGCAGTCAGATTCTAGATGCTGTGTAGAAAAAGTGCTTGAGTGTCTCTAAATCCAGCATTTAGTCACTTAATTTCCATTCTCACTTTGTACCCAATTGCTCTGTTATACATGGTGTCTCCCAGACCAGCAACCCTCTGTTTTGCTATCTGCAGAGCAGATAGTAGAGAACATTTAGCAATATCTGGAGACATTTTTTATTGTCATGACTGTAGGTGTAGCAGGGCTGGGAGATACTGACATATAGTAGGCAGAGGACAAGGGTACTGTTAAACACACTACCCGTACAACCACCCACTACAAAGAATTGTCTCATCCAAAATATCAATAATGCCAAGATTGATATATCTGATTCTAAGAAATACATCCCCAATCTTCTGGTGAGGGTGGGGAGGTGCAATTGTCCAGAGGTGTGGAATAGGGGAAGAGATCTGAAGATCTATTTATTTCTCCAGAACTTTTAACCCATCTCCCTTATTTTGGCCACTCTCTTAACTCAGCTCCAGAGGTACACTGTGCTGTCAAGCTTGGAGACTCTGGTGTAAGTCAATTTTATTTTCAGCTGTCTCTACTGTTGACTTAGGATTCCAAGCTGTCTCACATCTGCTAAAGTAGTCCATCTCTTTTCAAGCTACCACGTTTTGTTGCTCTTGTCTCTTCACCCTTCTTCTGCAGTCATGGTAGCTTTTCAATATACAAACTCTATATGTATATTGAGTCTGCCATATTAATCCAGATGCACAAATCTCTATTTCTTGACATAGAGATATGCCCATAGTATATTAAGAAAAAAAAGTAGGTTACAATGTATTTTGGAAAATATGATTCTATTCTTTTTTTTAAAAAAGAAGACAAAATAGAAACCTTCTATAATTCTAACCTCTGTATATAGAAAAAATTCTACAAAAATAAGTATAAAATATCAACAATGGTTATGTCTGGATGGTGGTGTGACAAGGAATTTTTACTCTGTTCTTTATGCTTTTATATGTAGTACAAATATTTTACAATGAGTACATAGTTCTTTTATAAACAGATGCCAAAAGAAATTGTGAAACACTTGAAGTCATCTTGGAACATTAACATGCTCACCTGAGGAATTCTATATGGAACTATGCTTTTGTTTGACATACTATTTACTATTAGGGCCCAAACTAAGGGAATAACAAGTTATATGCTATAACTTGTTATATTTTTGTCCAGGGGAGTTATAGTTTCTACTAGACAAAAATAATTTGTTATAGATTTGGTTATGGATTGGTTATGGATAAAAGTTATAGGTTTTTTTTTACCTTATAAGTCATTAACCAATTTTTGGTCTAACCCTATAACCATATTTCAACATTCTTCCTTCAGTTCCTATAAGTGCTCAGTTCGACCAAATACTCTATGAACAGGCTTTACCATTTTGTTGGTTCTATCATTAATAAATTAAATAAATCTTTGATACATTTTTGTATTTTTGTGAGCATTGTTTTTAACTTTTTGATAATTCTACTTTCACTCAAATGAAATCATAAAGCTGTTTCCAATTTGGGGAAAGAAGAAAAAGTGTAATGAGTACCTCAGACATGGCAAAGAAAAGTAAGTCCTATGGTGAGTCCAAGCCTGACTGCTCCCTTGCCTGAGTTCTTTGACAGTGCTTCAGTTCAACATTTTGAGCTCTGGCTTCTGCACATACCTTTGGACAGCCAGCAATGCTGAGAGATGTGAGGTTCAAGCAGTAATATGCCAGCACTCTAATAAACTCATCTGATAGCTGGGAGCAATAAGAGACATCCAGGTGTTCCAAGATCAGTGAGCCTTTGCAGAATGCCTGCAAGAAATTCCAGAGTCAAAGGTTTTTTCTTTTCCTTAGCCTTTATTCAAATGTTGTATACATATGGAGCTATTTTACCCGTAGCAGTTTACTTTGTATGCATTTCAGTCCCTGATATATGGATGTGTTACATCTTGTTGGAAAAAAAAATGGCATTACAACCAAATATTCTTTACAAAAATTTAGCATGCCAATTTAAGAGCTTAGTAGTATTCAAATTCCTGATAACAGAATTTGGTTTTCTTGAAGTTAGCACTAATGAAATTCTGAAACCAGAAAAGTTGGTGTTTGTGCTACCTTTCACCACCAGAACCAATAAGTAGAGACAGGGATTGAATCTTTATGGATGCTTTATTCAGATGGCTGGTGATCTAAGAAGATGGTGGGTTATGTACCCTAAAAGACGGTCTTACATTTCATTTCAAGCCACCTTTTTTTTTATAAGGAGGAAAAAGTGTATGTAAGGGATTTGGAACTCAGGAAAAAGTTAAAGAAGATAAAAGATGCAGTTTGGCACTTTCCCTAGCTTCCCTTCATCAACTGAACAGTGATTCTTTATCTGTGTCCTGGGTGGCATGTCTCTGCTTGGAGCACAATAGCTCAGATACCATCTTGATGGCTTGCAGTGCACCTGGGGCACAAAGCGGAATTGCCTGTGGTCTCCTGAAGTCAGGGTGGGTCATAACTTCAGTTTCTAAAACAATCACTTTTTACATGTATTCATTACTAAACTTATTAACTATTACTTAAAACTAAAATTGTTCAACTCTTGAGTTCCTCCATCAAATTTTACCTGCAAGGTAAATAATTATTAGAGTTATATTCAGCTAAAAGAGTGGGTATAAAGAAATCTAGAGGCAAGAATTAGATGGCAAACACTCTGGAGCTGATAGGATAACAGAAAACAGCAGTCTTTGGAATCTGGCAGACCTGAGCTGTAATTCCATTTCTAATAACTTCTTGTTAGTATAGATCTTTCCGAGCCTCATTTTCCTCTTCTTTAATTGGGGAAATTACAGTTGTTCCCCAGAGTCCACAAGCGACTGGTTTTAGGCCCCCAGTGTATACCAAAATCCATGGATACTTAAATCCCTTAATTGGCCCACCATATCCCCATGTTCCGCATCTGCCAATTGTAGTATCTACTCTCTAGCATTCTTCTGAAATGCCAGATGTTGATCTGAAATTTCTAGGGCTAATAAAGTCTTAGAAATCATTGGAAATTCTTCCCTTTCTTTCAGTAGTTCTTAATTTTCATTCTCATTTTTTAGGGGGAAAAAAGAACTGAGTGATAAGAATCCACAAGGAAATAGCGGTCAAAACTTTACAACTCAGCCAATATACAAGAACAAAATGGTCCACAAAATAAACCTAATAGTAATTGTAAAAATATCTGAATAAGTCAAGATGAGTAGAAATTAGAAACCAAGTTTCCAATTCAGGATAATACTAATACTGTATTTTGTCATTACCAATTTGTAATTCTTAATCCCTTCAGTTTATTTACCTAATTCCCAGCTTTTCCCCTGACAACTGTCACCCTCCCTCAAAGTAAGCTTCTGTACCAATGACAGAAATAATTATCCAATGCCTGTTTTTAAATCAGAACCCATTCCCTCCCAACTAGTAAATGTTATGGGGGCAACATATGTTTTTTACCAATCAGTTCTGCCCTGAGTCAGCTAGTAGGATGAGACTTTTGAAACTGATGATGCCCAACTATCTTTTTTCAGCGGCGTGAAATGCATTTATACCAATAAACCAGATACTTCACCAAATGGGAAAATAATTTCAAAGGAACATCCCATGAGAAAGCTAATCTTGAGACTGACTGAACGTTTGCTAACCATCTTTTCCTCACTGTTAACTCCCCTGAGAGCCTCAGGGGCAGCTTAGCAGGGTATCTGCTCCACTCACAATGGCCTAAAACAGCCCAGGACTTAAAGGGATATCTCTAACTCTCAGCTTGCTACGTGTCTATTTCTCCGTAGGTAGGGCACCAGTCCACAGTGCCTCAAGAGTCCCCTTTTTCGATACATACTCATCAACTGTGAGAAATTTGACCCTGAGTCCCTCAAAAATAAAAGGCTAATCTTTTTTTGTTACACAGCCTGGTCCCAATATATAGTGGGCGATGGAGAGGCTTGGCCAGTCAATGGCACCATTAATTTTAATACTATCTTGCAGCTGGATCTGTTTTACTATTCCCAAGGGAAATAGACAGTGGATCCATGTACCTAAGGCTTTATGGCTCTAGAAGATGACCCTAAGTTATATGCCATCTATAAACTGGAAAAATGTACCTAGATGGACAAAAAAAAATTCAAAAATGGGTGAATGGATTTGGAACAGGCTTTTTCTCTCTGCTCCTGTAGTATGAGCCCCCTATCTGTGTGGGTTAAGGTCACCCTCAGGCACAGGGTAAACATCCATATTTTTCTATTTCTTTGCTGGTGTGGACTATAACTCCCAGTCCTCTATCTGGAACATTTATCTTCTGTCCCTGGGTTTCTGATCTTACTAAGGGGCCAAAGCAGCGCCACGCAGCCTCTTTCCTGCTGCTTGATTTCTTGGATTGGGACTGAGAATTTCTTTATTTCCACTTTTTGTTAACAGTCCTTGAAGCTCTTTCATTGAGAGTCTTAACAGGTCTTTTTGCTTAGTATTTATGACCTTCCCTCCCCTTTACGAACCTACTTCAAAGTTGTCAAAAGCAAATTAGAAAAATCTTGTGCCTTCTCTACAAAAAATCAGTCCAAACTATGTGTACAGTCTTTATATATTCATTCTTTGTGTGTATGGTCTTTATGTGATATGTGTTCATCTGTATATTACATGTGGTATGTTTCCTACCTGGATTCTTGGACATACTTGCAAATAATCAAGACAAACAAAAATTGGTTATATGGGACTGAATGAACTGAAGATAATTATTATTCTTATGACTTTATTCAAAATATTGCTAATTTAAAATCTTTTTGTTTACCAGATATAAGGAAACTTGTTTTTTTTTCCCTAGAGCAATATGATAAGTTAATTATATCCTCATTACCAATATTGAAGCATTTATATTTTTCTCCCTACCTAATCCCTCCAAAATTTGGCAACTCTTAATGAGCAAGTATTATTTTCAGGGCAATATGTGTGTTTGCATAAATCCAAGAAGAATCTGTTTTCTTCAGTAGAATCAGTTTTCAATTGTGGCTTTAATAACCAAGTCTTTGTCTGGAATGTCATGACTGAGAGTCATGCCTGGACTCTGGATGTCACCAGAAAGCCGTAAGGAATTAAGATTGACTTTTGAAGCCAGTAAGAGCCCACTGCAGAAATACCTTGGTACCTTGCTTGGTCACATGGTTCATAACAGTCTTTCTAGGTAAGGAACGAAGGCTCCTTTCCTGAAAGATGGCAAGGAAGGAACCTCGACATTTTGGAGACCTCAGTAACTTGAGGAATCTACCCAAGCCTATAGGTATTATAGGCAAAGCCAGATGACAACTATGTAGCTTGGCTTCTGTTTTGTGCCCTAAGGGGCTGACTAAAGCTCAATCTGAAATTCCAGAGAAGCAGATTTCAAAGAACCTAAAAGATCCATTATTCTTGTTGTGTTTATGCAAATGATCAGGCCAAATTGAAACTGAACTTAATTCAGTCTCTGATAAAATGAGGGTAATTTTAGGGAGAGAAATTGTGTTTCAGTGGAAATGACAGTGTCCATTGTCACCCACAAACTGAATTAAATCCTAATTTTTTTAGTTTTCTTCCAAGCTCTTGTTTCATTTTTTTCTTTCATCCTTTGACTTGGAACTACAGCCATACAGAATTTACTTGATTAAGGGATGACATCACCAGAGATATTTAAACTGCAGAAAAAAAGGATCTATCAGGTTGTTGCTGCTTAATTTCATTACAGCAAAAGCCTTGCATTTGGAAGTCTTCTCTACTGACAATCTTGCAGACTCAGAAACTAGTTTATGATTTGCTGTGTTCACTAACTTTTGTGATCTTTCTATTTTCATAGAATGTATACTGTGACCTTCATTACCTGAATGCTTGCTAACACAGTATAGACCTCACTTTAGAAGCCCATCCACACTACCACCTCCTGAAATGAGACTCAACAGTTTGGCTGAATTGACTCGTTGTCAGGACTAGATGGTTGAATTGGATGTATTTCCATATCAAGAGGATGATGCTTCGGGGTTCTAGCCTATCCATACTTGGAAGGATCAGCCCCTTTGTTCCAGTCTCAGATCGTATCCACTTATCTCCTTGGATCAGACAGAGAGACTTCCATTCTCTACACAGGCAGGGAAAATAACCTTGTCAGCAGAAAGGAGTTACTGAAGAGAGAGAAACTCTCCTCCTTCATCAATCCTAAAAGATTTTAAGGATGGAAGTCTCTGAGGTGGAAATGGGATAAGATAGTGAGAAGCTAGGAAAATTCCTTGGTGAGTGGAATAGGGAAACTGAGACAGATAGCTGAACACAACAGCCAAACAATTTACAGCCAGGTGCAGGAGGTCACCAGGGCAGAAGTCCCCAGAGCCTGGCAGAAGCCAGAATTGGGAAAACAAAGACCTTACCCCCAAGTAACCTTTCTTCCCTTGGCCTTTCCTCACTGGAAACAAAAGCAGCAAAACCAGGTGGGTGATGGCTAGAACCAGCTGCAATGACTAAGACCCCTTGCCCTGGCACTGACCAATCAATGGACACCATGACCCTGAAAGAGCACACCTGGAGAACTGATGGATAGTCTTCTGAAACCCTCCCCTGAGACCTCTCTTAAGATTCCCACCTGCAAGAGTGAGGTAAAAACCTCAAGATAATGGACTCAGGGTGTGCATGCTCTCCCTCTGGGGAGCAGCCAGCACCATTCCCTCCCCTCCTTCTTTCTTCACAGGCACGTGTCTCTCAAACTCTAAGGCAATGCGAAGGTGGCAGCTTATCCTAGGCTGACACCCTGACCTGTCCCCAAAAACCCCTTTTCCCTGACTTCTCAGTGAGCTAGGGCAGCCCAGCCTAGACTCTCATGTGGCTTCCTCTATGCTATTCCTTGTTCCTCTATTCCTGGTTTCATTGTCCCCAACTTTAATAAATGAATCCTCATAGTCCAAAAAAAAAAAAAAAAAATTGGAAGGAGTCAGAAAATAGTGAGTTCCCGGTTACTGGAGACAATCAAGTACAGAGGGCACGTCCACTGTGGTGCCGGGAAGTCTAGTTCTGAAGGATTGGCATTAGTGGTCTCAAATCTCAGCTCAGAGTCAAGTTTTTCAATGAGAATGCAAAAAGTCTCTCAGAGGTACTGTCTGGAACTCTGCTAGTTTTTTTAGTACCCTTTTCACAAATACTATATTTAGAATATAGTATATTCTCAATAAATACTAGTTGGTTGATCAATCTTTTGTAAGTGTCTTCAAAGATATAAAAAATTCTGTTTTAATAATAGAGGAATTGTTATATTTCAAGAAGTAGATAATACCGTTAGAGAGTGGATAGTGTTCAATGAACCAGAGAAAATTTAAGGCAAAAAAAAAGAATATTTAAACTATAAGACTAATTTATTTAAGGATGAAATTAGCCTTACGGGGAGATTCAATTCTTTTAGAGTCTGAAAATCCTCTTTGGTAGCATCTATCATTGTCTGGGGCTGCTTGAATCAGTTGTGCTTTAAGCCTTATTTTAAAGCTTTAATGTTCTTAAAAGTTAAACTTTCTCAGAGGTGTAAATTAAACAATAACATAAAAATGATTAGAAGGTCTATGATACATTCATGGTAGTCTATCTGAGACACAAAGATGGTATAAGGCTTTATGCTTGACATAAATCAGTGCCGATCTGAGAAATAAGTCCGAACTTTTCCTGTCATAAATTCATATTTTTCTTTATGGTGATGTAAATCACATTAAGTATTTAAGTTTATAGGCATATTTCAACATAGTCATTCAGGAAATTCCATTTCTTCCCTCCAGATAAGATTATTATATACTTTTCTGGCTCCAGTGCTGCAGAATTGTACATTCTATCAATGCTGTTGATATTTTTTTCTTGGAAAATGGTAGGCTAAGCTTCTTCCAAGTTAAAAATCCTTCATAATGAAGATGGAGAGAAAATGTAAAAATTATCAATTTTGGCCCCCATCACACACATCAACCAATTTTGCCATGGATTAACAACCTTGAGGAAAACTTCCAAATCTCTTAGTGAATTATGTCATTTCTCTGTTTCTTTTGAGCTGAGTCAGTGTGGAGGCTTAATGACTGCATTCCTAATTTGGGTATGTAGTGGACACTGAGTTTCACTCACATTTACTGTCTCAATAATGTATTTTTGCCAAAATCTTGATTTAAACCATCTCAACAGGTGGCAGCTCCCAGCCTTAAAAAAAAACAAAACAAAACTCACCTCATGTTACATACTCATGACACCATCTCTTGACTATTTGTCTCCTTAGGTTCTAATTAATTCTACCACAGTACAAAGTTTGTTTTTTTGGGGGGGGGCAGTTTCCCTATTGATAATTCTAGAAAAATCTCATACTGTCAAGATACATTTCTTATAATGAAGACTATTTTTGGCTGCCTCAAAGATTGAAATACAACTTCCACAATTTTAAGTAATACACTGAATTCAAAACTATAGTTTCTTGGACCTTGTAGGTCCAAGAAAGTGTGGAGCTACACATAGCCCTGTTCCCAATGTGCACCAGAGCAGGTGGGAGTGGTTTTGGCCTGAGCACAAAGAGTTGGGAAATCTGGGCCTTGCCACCAAAATCGAAATGTGCAAAACCTAAGCACTTCCCTCCTGGGAGATGCCTTCCCACCCTCCTTGCCCAGGAAATCAGGCTGAGAAAAGCTTAGCTAAGGCCCTTAGAGGGCCAGGCTCCTTTTAAATACAGAGAGGACTCTGAAAGGGAGAAAGGGCAAGGCCAGGGCCCCAAACAAGTATTTCCAAAGATACTTTCATGATGAAATTTGTTACCAAATCACATGGTCACTTGGGGAAATGAATATTTAACTGCAAGCCAGCTCAAATGTGGCTTACTCCATGAAGTTTTTCCCAATTCCTCTGGAAGAAGTGCCTCTTCTAAATTCCTATACCATTTTTCTTCTTCTCCTCCTCCTCCTTCATTTCTTTTCCCCTCCTCCCCCTCCCCCTTCTTCTTATTCTTCCTTTTCTTCTTCCTCCTCTTCCTTTCCCACTTCCCCTTCCAATCTTCCTCCTTCTCTTCTTCTTCTTTTTATTCTCCTCCTCCTCCTTCTTCTTCTTCCTCCTCCTCTTCCTCCTCTTCTCCTTCTTCTTCTGTTTTTAGCACTTTTTACTTGTACTGTAGCTGTAATTGTTTTTTCATCTACATTAACTATAGCCTCTTGAGAGCAGACTCCATATCTAACTTAACTTTGTGGTCCCAACTTTCGGCTTGCAGAACAAGTTCAATATGGGAAAATGTCCAAAGAGAATGAGAAATTCCTCTTAGCCCAGTGGTGAGGAGAATGACCTCCCATAGATCACTCTCAGGACACCAAGCCCAGTCCTTCCTTGCACTCTGTCCAGTACCTGCCAGAGGCAGTATATGAAGTGATGAAGACCACAGAGTCTGGAGCCCACTAGCTCAAGTTCAGATCTTGCCACTTACAAGTTCTGAATCTCTGGGTAAATGACCAAGCCTCTTGATTCTGCAGCAATGTCATCTGCAATGTGGGAATAACACAGTACCTTAACATAACACCTACTTCACAGAGTTGTTGGGAGGATTAAGTGACTTAATATGAATAAAACAATTGAACAGTACCTGGCACATAGTAAGCAGTCAATAAGTGATAGCTGGTACTGTTATTTGTATTCACTGCTTCTCTATGATTGCCAGATTTTTAAAATCATGCACAACGTAGTAAAAATATTTTGAGCATGTACTTTCAGTAAATCTATGTTGATGTACTTGTAAATTATATAGACATATAACTATTTAAATATGTATTATATCTTATAAGTCACATGTTGACATAAGAAATGCCCAAATCTATAGAGAATTTTTATTAGAGTCAATTTGAGTGAAACTGACCACATGCCAGGAAGTAATATCTCAAATGCTCCAGAGAATGTTACCTTTGCAGTTTCTTTTACATGTTTAGAATTTAGGAAGGAGTGAAATGAAGATTACATGAAGGTGGGACAAAGCAAGGTGCAGGATAGGTAACAAGATCATATGCTTCCTTGAAGGTAGTATGCCTTTGAGGAGTCTGGAAAGGAGTATTACTTCTGGCATTTCAAAAGTATGTTAACCTAGATGCACATGAAAAATGGAGAGGGCTTGCTCAAAAACCTTTTACTAAAAAATTACATGGTTAGGGCATGACTGACTACCCACTATGACCTGCACAGTTAGGAATTTATAATCAGATCACCCTATGAGGTTACTTTCAGTCAAATTTATTACAGAGCCTATTTTTCATCAATATATATAAAAACAAAAATAAAATGTGTGAGATAATCCTAAATAGAAGTTCCAATATTTTCTTGTCACACTGAAATAGATTTTCTTGTTTGTTTGCCAAGGTAAATGCTTTCTCTGGAGGTATCTACTCAATAGTACACCTTGGTTGTCAGTAAACTTTGATGACTACCAGCTGCACAGACCATGGGTAATTGATAAAAACAAGTGGATTACTTTTAAAATATAAAATGTGGCAAATGTATAAAAAGACATCACATACAGGAAAAATAAAGAACAGAAAAGTTAAGCAGTGAAACAAAATGTGTATCGGAAAGACCTGGAAAAGAATGCAACAAAACATATTTAAATTATTTTTCATAATTAAGATTTGTTGAAAAAAATCCAGAACCATTTTTGGGCTTCACACTTTATCTCCAGAATAAAAATGAGCCAGGGTTGAACTACCCAAAGGTCAATCAAGTATTTTTCTTGTGATCTTTGGCATAATCCACATTTTCCATATTTTAAGATAAGTTTTTAAAAACAGGTGTCCAGTGGCCCAACTACCTGGCACCCTTCCAAGGGCCCCTGTGGGACAGGAAGAACATGGAAATGACGAAGCTATATTAACCAGAGTTGATGGATTTCTATTTGCACAGCCGCCCCACTTTTTCTCTTTCTCATTCTTTCCCAAGAAAATGGCAACTCAGAACTTTTATCCTAAGGACCAAGTCACACTACCCTTTTTGTGACCTTTTCCATTTAAAAGTCTCTAGGAAATAATGAATTCATGAACGGTCAGTGCTGCTTTGAGCTTTTGTTTGGGGGGCCTATGGAATAAGAGATGATAACAAGGGGCTACCAGTCTAATAGAAAAGCAAAGGGCCTGGAATCAAGAATTGTGCCTGTGACCTTGAGCATGTTCCTTAACCTTAAGTTGCCTCATCTAAAGAAGAGAATGAAAACAACTGTTGCTCTGGCTGGTGTGGCTCGGTGGATTGAAAGCTGGCCTGTAAACCAAAAGTCACAGGTTCTATTCCCAGTCAGGACACATGCAAAAGGCAACCAACTGATGTATTTCTTGCATATCTATGTTAAAAAAAAAACAAACAAACAACAGCAGCAACAAAAAAACTGTCTACCTATCTCACAGACTTCCTGGAATTTGAAAGAAAAATGTGTCCTCCAAAAGCGCTTGGCAGACACAACACCTATACAAATGCTGGTTTTTGTCAGCAGTGGAACCAGAGAAATCATGAACAATCTCATCTATATCTTAAAACCTGAGAATGACACCTCACACCTTCAACATGCTAAAGGCTTTGAGATAAGGAAATATCATGCTCAAAACTTAACTGTAATCTGATAAGAGAAGGTTATTAGAGGTCATAACATGGAGAAATCATAGCTCAGATTGGCCATTTAGGCTTAAGAAGCAAAAGAAGCATAAACTCCTTCTCTCGTAGGAAAGTGGAAGTCTGATGTTTATTTTTCATGCCTTTTTTTTTTTTTTGCCTTCAATCTGACAGGTTTTATTTAACTCTTGTCAAGTTTCATCTTACATAGGATAAATTAATGTTTCAGGGGCAGCTTAAACATTGAGAGAAGTCTGCAAAGGATTATCTTCCATTTAACACATTCTCTTTAGTGTTCTTCTCTATGGATGCTCAACATGAAAATAACAGATGTGCACATTCTTTAGTGAGCCCATCAGTGCTTCAGCTGTCCAAGAATGATTCTCCCCAGCAGGAGTGGGCAAGAGTCCAGGACCGGTGGGGGGTGTTCTTAGTCAGCTATTTATCAGCCAAGAAAGCATGGTACCCATGACGCCAGTATCCTTCAGAACTTACAGACTGTGGGAAAATGACAAGCTTTCAAATTCCACATCCTCTGAAGTTTAGCAAATTCCTAATCCTACTGAATTGTCTCTGCAATTGGAAACACACTAGTGCTCACTGAGAAGCAACAGAGAAGAGAGAACCTATTTCTTTTGCTCCAAGCCTCTGAAGAGAAAATAATGCCTAGGTATCCTGATAGGAGTCTGTCTATGACTCTCAGTTGATTCCAGGTACCTTAGGTCTTTTAAGGGTATGACATTCTAATATAAATTCTAGGATACCATTCTTGGCATGGATAGCACAGATTTCTGTAACAAAGCTCTTACTTGTTTCATGTTTAGTGAGAGTTTCTTTTTCCTTAAGAAACCCACTAGATACCCACTTCTTTATTCTACCAGAAGAATTGCTTACTTCTATCTACCAAGACTCTGTAAAACTATTCTGAACCTGGGATCTTGTGAGATCTTCATCATAGTCAGTTTAGTCAATTATTTCCTAATAGTAACCTGAAGTATCAGATAAGGCAAAAAATTTTCCTGAGCAGCATGGCCAAGAGATAGTGTCCAAATGCCTGGATGTCCCATGTCCCCATACAGGAGATTTCAGAGCTCCCACTACACCAAAGACCAAGGATAAAGGCCAATTTGGAAAGAGATCTTAACGTTTGTTGCTTTAACTGTCCCTGGAGAAAAGGTGGAGTAATTGCAATCTCATGCTTTGACAATTCCTGAATGATTTAATCTTGGAAACCAAATTGAAATTAAAAAAAAAAATGTTGCTATATGGAGTCAACACATCTAATCCATCCTTGGAATTATAAGTATGTGTCAAAGGCCTCTAAAATCAATTTTGGTTAAGCATTGGGGGTGGAGTCTATGAACTAATGAGAATGATTGATGAAAATCTTGCATAAACAACATTTTATAACTAGTCAGAAAGTTTAGTGATTCAAAGTAACAGTTTCAGATCAGAAAAAAAGTCCCTGGAAAGTAATCTAGCTTTTACTGTTCAGGCAATAATAAATCCAACATGAGTGTTTGGGCAAGACGTGAAACCAACTATTCTTATCCTCTAGAGAACAGGCTGGCCATAGGCCATTCTTGGGGAGGAGGACTCAGGGCTGTTGTTGAATGAAGTGTATTCCTAGGCTTTTTCAACCTGAGTATCCATGTAGATACTCCACACTAATCATAAAGGTTTCAATTTTATAGCACAGGTAGTCCAGGATACAGGACTGAAATCTCTGAACACTCAGTCCCCATTTGGACTCAGCCTGGAGCAGACTCACCTGACTTGCTGAACAGTCCTGGGGCAGGCTGAAAGCCAAATGAATAGCAATAGATCTTGCTCTGCTGTTCTTCCAGGTATGAAGTGGCTCATGATTTGCCCCACACAGCCACCCTTTGTAGTTCCTTATTCCTTGATCCATCTTCTCTAATTCCCTTTCTATTTGTAAATCAAGATAAATCTGTTACTAAATTAAAGGTCACACTGAAGATTAAAGGAGAAAAGGAACTTCTTTTCTTGTGTCCAAGCAATTAAGGCAAAATTGAAGGTCTCAAAAAAGAGGGGTTCCTAAAAGAACAATGAGGGAAATGAAGGTTCTAGTATCTCTGCTGCTATTTGTATACCATAAACAAAAATCATATACCTTTGTGATTATCAGAGGGCATGACATTAACCTAGGCTGCAACTAGGCTCTTATAATTCATCAATGATGCCATTTTCAAGATATCAGTAAACCAATTTATGAAGAATATAAGACACAAACTAAACAGAAAAGACAGAAGAGAGTAGATGAGGCTGGACCATAACCACATACCTCTTAATTCTATTAAGTAATTATAAATATACCTACTGCATTCTGGTTTCAGGGCTTTAGAAAACAGATATCCATATCTGTTAGAGATACTTTTTCATAATAAAAGATAAGAGGAGGCCATATTTGTGTGTGAAGAATAATGACAATTATCTAAGTCTGAACTTCCCTTCCTTCCAAAACCATAAAATCGACAGAGAGAACAAATAAAACTACACAGGACCCAAACACTCATCAATACAAGGATACAGAGAAAAACTACATGCTTCAAATTACCTGCAAGTAGAGTGAAAACAGTAATAAATTCCACCCTGGCCAGTGTGGCTTAGTTGGTTAGAGTGTCGTCCAATAAACTGAAAGTTCACCAGTTCTATTCCCAGTCAGGGCACAGGTCTGGATTGTGGGTTCAGTCCCCAGTGGGGGCATATATAAGAGACAACTGATTAATGTTCCTCTCCCTTCCTATCTCTAAAATTGATGAGCATGATGTGAAGATAAGAAAAAACAAAAACAAAACAGTAACAAATTCCAACAAAGAGCCATTAGCTTGCCTGAAGCCACCAAAAGACTTTGGAGAGAGTAGGAGAGGGAATGCTTGAAAGACTCTCTCATAACAGTAGAGGAATAAACAGAGCTTAGAGAAAGCACAGAGAAAATCACTCACAAGAAGAGAAAGTGCCGCAGTAAATACCAAAAGGCTGAATAGGACTTGGTAGTTCACAGCCTTGGTTATGTGGCTTGACAATGGAAAAGGGCTTGAAAATCAGGGTATCACAAACTCCCTGGCAGCCAAGTCAAACATGTAGACCATCCTTAACCATGTCTCCATCAAAACTATCAGTTTTATGGATATTGCTACCTAAAAGTTCTCCATTCCTTTCCCTTCTCTCCAAATTTACTGTTAGTGCCCTTGTTTAGGCTGCCATCCTCTCTCCCCTGGATGGTAACAAAAATGTCCTAACTTATATTACTTTTAATCTAGATATAGCTGTACTCTCTCCCCTTTGTTCTTCAATCTAAATTCCACATTTTTTATTAAAGTGAATTTCCAACAGATACTCTTTCCCTGGCATTCCCATGCTGGATTAAGTACCTCAACTCAATCTTTCCATAGCTTCTTCTATTACAGCCTAATGGCTGGAATTGATAATCTGGAATTAAACATTTTACATCCTATCTCATGTGCTTACTTGTTTCATAACTTGAGGCAAGATTCTTAATTTCTTTGAACCTCTGTAAAATGGAATTAAAGGTATTATTTACCTTATAAACTAGGTAATTAATATATGGAAAATACCTAAAATAGTGCATGGCATGTAATATTGTAGGTACTAGATTAATGTTAGCTAACTATCACCAAATGCTTTTGTATTTTTCCGTTTATAAGTCTGCCTATCCCACTAGACCTAGACTCATCATTTTTAAAAGTTTTAAAATGATTTCTCTTTCTAAAAAACAGATTATCTCAGTGTCTACTACATAGAAAGTCCATTCCAAATGTTTTATGATTTTATTTATTTTTAGAGAGAGGTAAGGGAAGGAGAAAGAGAGGAAGAAAAACATCGATGTGTGAGAGAAACATGGAATGGTTGCCCCTCCTATGTCCCCTGACAGGAGACCGAACCTATGACCCAGACATAAGCCCTGACCATAATCCAACTGGCGACCATTTGCTTTGCAGGATGACGCCCAACCAACTGAGCCGTACCAGTCAGGGCCAGTCCAAATGTTTTTAATCAATGAACAGAATATCACATTTTCACAAAATTAATCAATCTTAATGAAACAGTTTGAATATTGTCTTAAATGAGTCATGGAGTTATTAATCTAAACTGAACTTAATCATCTATGTTTTTCCCAGCTTGGTGATTACAGAGAGGATCCTAGTGTTGTACTAAGGAAGCTTAAGTATCTTTCTGAATGGGCATGGCCAAAGTACCTGAACTTTGTGGCAGCCACAGGCCCCATCTATATAAGCACAGCCAGACCACCAGGCTGCACACAGCAAAGAGCACAAGGAACATAAGCTCATGACAGCCAGGGTGCTATGCTCACCAACAATGGCAGCCCACCTGCCCAGCTCTCTGCTCTTGGTTCCTGAGCTCTCAGTTCCTGACTTCATTCCTGCTCTCTAAACATCCAACTCAGATCCTCTTTTACATTTCTCATCCCTTTTGAATGCTGTCATTTCAGCCAGAATCCATGGATCCAAAAGTAATGTTTTAGGCTTCCATTTTCAAGTCTGTCATGAGTTTGAAACTTATCACTTCCATCCTCAAAATAAGAAAAAAGCTGAAAAAATTGAAAACCAACAACTTCTCTTTGATCTGTCAGATAACTGAGGTCACAAAGCATATTGCCATCATGAAAACTGAAGAAATAGACAAAAACAGACAATCAGGAGCAGAAGACTATGGCTAGAGCCAATATCAGGGAACATTTAAAAGGTAATTGACTAACTGCCGGGGACTGAGTGAACTAGTTTGAGTGAAAAATTTCTGGGAGCACAGCCTTAGGCTGGGTCCCCCTACTTTTGAGAATTTTAACCTCCAAAAGGTCCACTAAGTTCTCAGGGTGAGTATCAGAGAAAAATCCCCTCCTGCCTCCTGCAAGGAGGGGAGAAAGTATCATTTTGAAGTACCCTCAGAGCATCTGCTGTTACTAACAAGATCCTGCTATCAAGGGAAACTATTTACCAGAGCCTAATCAACATGGGTCTTATGAGATCCAGCCTAAAAGGGGTAAGGGAAATACCAAACTGCAGCAACCCTCTAACTCTCCCCTCTTACCTAAGAGTAGCAGAAATTGGAGAATGGGGTGTAGAAGCACTTGTGAATATTATCATCTGAGCCAAAAGCCCATTAAAAGACTGAGATCTAATCACATGACTCTAGAATGCCTCCACCCCACCTTACCGCTACACAAATAATGTTCCTATATAATAACACCTTAACAAAAGGATTAGAAATCATGCACAATGGAATTAAACTGTAGTATAATGTAATTAAACTAGAAATCAGTAACAAAGATAGCTAGAAAATCCAAAAATATTAGAGGTTAAACAACACACTTTTAAATAACACATGGATCAAAGAAGAAGTCTCGAGAAATTTTAAAATATTTTGAACTAAATAAAAATAAAACATCAAAATGTATGGGATGCAATGAAAAGATTGTTTAGGGGAAATTTATAACATTAAGTACATATAGTAGGAAAAAAGAAAGATCTAAAATCAGTAACCAAAGTTTCCATCTTAGGATACTAGAAAAAGCATAGAAAATTAAATCCAAAGTAAGCAGAAAAATAAATAAAAAAATAATAAAACTACAGCAGAAATCAATGAAACTGAAAGTAGGAAAATAGGGAAAATCAGCTAAACCAAACGCTGGTACTTTGATAAGACCAATAAAGTTGATAAACCTCTAGCCAGCCTAACCAAGGGAGAAAGAGAAGACACAAATTACTAAAATCAGAAATTAAATGGGGCCATCACCACTGATCCCATATACATTAAAAGGCAAATAAAGAAATAAGCAACTTTATGCCCACAAATTTGATAACCTAGAGGAAATGGACAAATTCTTTCAAAGAAACAATCTACCAAAACAAACAAGAAGAAACAAATCATTTGAATAGGTCAATAATTATTAAAAATTGAACCAACAACTAATGAACTTCTAAAACAGTGATTTTAAAACTGTGTGCCACAAGAATCTTGAAAACATTCAATACCTGACTGTTTAGTCAGGGGCACTTACCTCTTTTCCCTTAGATTGTCAAATAAAAAAAAGACAACAGCTAACACAATTATAGCTGCTGGGTGTGAATGAATCAAAATTATACTTATTTTTTTGCCACAGAATTTTAGTAATTTATGTGTACTATGAAATGAAAAAGGTTGAAAATTGTTGTTCTAAAAGATAAACCAACAGTCTCAGATGGCTTCATTAGTGAACTCTACCAAATATTTAAGGGAAAAATGATAGCAATTGTCCACAATCTGTTGTCGAAAACAGAGGCAGAGGGAGCACTTCCTAACCCATTTTATGAGACCAGCATTACCCTAATACCAAAACCACACATAGATACAAAGAAAGGAAAATTACCATGAGAGACCAATATCTCTCATGAACATAGATGAAAATATCCTCAACAACATCTTTGGAGAGAAATCAAGATGGTGGAGGAGTGAATCGAAATCACACTGACTTCCTCCCAGGACCAATCTGGAATTACAATTACATTGTGGAGAAATTACCTGGAACAAATAACTGAACAATAGCAAGACAGGAGCCATATAACCTTGGACAGACAGAAGAATTAGCTTTAGCACAATCTGACTGGAAAGGAGTGTGGTAGAGACTCGAGAAGGCAGGCAGGGCACCCAGGGGCAGCAGCACCAGAAAGATATTTAAACAGCCAGTTGGATCTCCTGAGAAGAGTGGGGTCTAAACGATAAGCGGGGATCTCCATCTACAGCACCAGAGCCCAAAAAGTACACAGATAACAACCAGCTGCAAAAAGTGGCTCTCTGCCAGAGACAAGTGGCTAAAGACACAAAGGGCCTTTCAAAGGGCCAACATATGAATTTTTATTTGCAGCCACTTACACTGGGCTCCGGCAAAGGTGGGGGCAGAGTGGGCTAGAGATGCCTGAAGAGAGACTGAGGAAAGAGACTTTGGGAGAGAACTGAGAGAGTAGCCACAGGGATCCTTGTGCTGACTCTTCCCCCATACAGCAGCAGCCATTTGGCTCAGGCAGACCACTTCCCTGAGTGGCAGCAGCTTGAGAGGACACAATAACCCCGCCCCGCCCCAGTAGGCACTCTGCCTTGCCTTGCGGTGTCTAAGACTGACTGCTGAGTGCAGAGTGACTAGATTAACAGCTGAAGGAGACAGCCACAGACAGTAGAAGATTCCTGGAAGTAAACAGACTGCCTAAGATGAGACAGGATCAACATCTGACATCATCAGGGGCAGATCCAGAAAGAAAAAACAGCGGTCTCCTACCACAGTCATTCACACCACAAAATCAGGAAATCAAGACAGATCAATTTAAGAAGCAGAAGCAAAAGAAGAAGAGTTTCACAAAAAATGGGAAGACAAAGAAACAGGCCTCAGTCAAAGAGAAAAGAGGAATCCCCAGAAAGAGAACTAAATGAAATAGAAGCAAGTCAACCATCAGACATTGAGTTCAAACCAACGGTTCTAAGGAATCTCAATGAGCTCAGTGAGCTCAGAGAGAATTATCAAAAACTACAGGGTAACTACAAGGAACTTACTGCAAACTATATCAGCATGGAAAAGGACATAGAAACTATCAAGAAGACACAAGAGGAAATGAAGAATACAGTTTCTAAAATGAAGAACACAGTAGAAGGAATCAAAAGCAGGCTAGATGAAGGTGAGGCTTTAATCAGCAAGCTGGAGGATAAGGTAGAAAAAAGCTTCCAGAAAGAGCAAGAAAATGAAAAGAGACTCAGAAATAATGAAGAGTCATTTAGGGAAATGCAGGACAACCTGAAACATAATAATATCCCTATAATAGGAGTACCAGAAGGAGAAGAAGAGGAGCAAAGAACAGAAGACCTATTTGAAAAAGTCATGATGGAAAACTTCCCTAATTTGAGGAAAGAAAAAGTCACACAAGTCCAGGAAGCACAGAGGGTCCCATTCAAGAGGAACCCAAAGAGGCCCACTCCAAGACACATCCTAATTAAAATGGCAAATATGAAAGACGAACAGAGAATTCTAAAGGAAGCAAAGGAGAAAGAGGTAGTAATATATAAGGGACCACTGGTACAGCTAGCAGCTGACTTCTCAACAGAAACCTACAAGCCAGAAGGGACGGCAAGATATATTACAAATAATGAAAAGCAAAGGCCTGCAACCCAGACTGCTTTATCCCGCAAGGCTCTCATTTAAAATGGAAGGCAAAATAAGGAGGTTCCCTGACAAAAGAAGGCTAAAAGAATACATCTCCACTAAACCAGCATTGCAAAATATGCTAAAAGGACTGCTTTAAGATGATGAAGAAAGAGTCTATGAATACCCAGTTCCTTTCACAGTCACCTATACTTGATATTACCAATATTTTTAATACTTACTAATCTGATTGTGACAACGATGTGTTATATTAATTGTTACTTTATTTGTTGAAACTAAACCTGTTTGGTATATTTCTTGCGTATTTCCATTTTTTTTAAAAAGCTTTAAATGACTTTTTGGTATTCTTTATCCATTTTTTGATTAAATGTTTGTAAAATTTTTTCCCTAAAAAACCCCTATTAACCCTTTCTTAGATGTGTTGTAAATACTTTCCTATTCTATTACTTCTTTAACTTTTTTATAGGTATATAAACTTAAATGTTTAATAGAATTATATTGTCAATATGACTATGTATTTTACTTTATAGCTTCTGGGTTTGAATAAGTTACTTTAGGGTAAGGAAAATATTATTTTGTATTTTCTCCTAAAGGTTCTTAGATTTTACATATTGATTTTTAACTTACCTGAATATTTTCTTGTATAATATGTGAAATAGGTGTCTATACTTGTTTTATTTCAAGTAATAGTGGTCCATGCACCTTATTTGTAGAATAAGCCTTATTTTCCCCATTGATTTGAAATATAAATTTAATCATATGTCACATTGTTAGATATATACTTTTGTTTCTAGAATGCTCATTTTATTTCATTGATCTACTTGATTATTTCTGTGCTGGTGTTATGTTGTTTTAATTGCTGAGACTTTATAATGGATTTAAATTTTTAAATATTTTATAATGGATTTTGACACTTAAAAAATAAATATATAAAATCTGTATTTAAAAAGAAAAAAAAGAAAAAACTCCTACCTTTTGCAACAACATGGATGGAACTGGAGAATATTAAGCTAAATGAAATAAGCCAGTCAGTGAAAGACAAATACCATATGATCTCACCTATAAGTGGACTCTATTCAACAAAATAAACCAACGAACAAACAAACCACAGGCATGGAAACATGGAGCAGACTGAAAGTGTCCAGAGGGGATGGGGAAAGAGGACAATGGTGGAAAGAAGGAGAAGGGAGCAGACAAAGAATAAGTACGAATGACCCATGGACATGGAGAACAGAGTGGGAATTGACTGTTGGATTGGGGGGGAGGGTGCGATGGGTGAAGAGGGTAAAGGGGGAATGATTGAGACAGCTGTAATAGAATAAACATGATTTAAAAATAAAAAATAAAGAAAATTTTAAAAATTTGTCTAGCTGTAAGGTTTTCATTCACAAATAACCTGAATAAAGGCAAATTTGCACATTCATATCTATGAATATTACATTAAAATATTTATAGAATACCTCATTCCACAAAAAGGGAATGAGAACTAGAAACTGGATAAGGGAATATAAAAAACAACCAGAATATATAATTAGATTTATTCTGTTGGTCTGCCAAACAATAAGACAGAACTTCCCAACTTATCTGTACTGTAATATCCCAATCAAACCAGTTCTTTGGCCAGACTTGACAGTCTTTTACTTAATTAAATTTATAAAATGCTCAAGGAACAGATTTCTTGAGAAATGACCAATTATGACTGTATCAAGCATCTCTTCTAAAAAGTGTGTGCCTTTCAAGAACAAATAATTTTAGTTTAATATGATCATTGAATCACTAATTTTCTCAGGAAAAAGAACTAAAGTTGAAGAAAGTAATTAAAACCAGATTCTGAAAAGTCAATACTGACATACAGACACTCAATCTGCATGCGTTGTGATATCCAGTAAAACACTAAAATGAGGTAATCTTTTATTATTATTATTATTATTCTATTAATGACTCTTGCAAAACCTAACCAAGATAAAAATGTTTACTTCCTCATTTTTGTCATTAAGTCATTATATGTAAGATAAGTTTTCAATGTCTATGCTAAAATAAGAATCTCCTATAGTTATATTTTATAAGTAACAAGAAAAAGAATTCCTGATAAATTGTGGATAATTCAAACATCTCAATTTAATCACCTTATTTTACTCTCTTCCCTTCTCATTTGTAAATCCTGATAAGAAACTGTGGAATTGACTTATGTGTCACTTTCTCCTCCCCTCTTCCTTTGTTTTGTTTCTTTTGGGACTTAACAATTGGGCTGAAGGTGGCACAGAGGAGAAAGATTACCGCATGCCCAGAAGACACACACACAGTCTCCAAAACCAGGATAAAGAGGGATGACAAGAGAGAAAAACAAATTTGTGAATGTGAACAGCTGATCTTGTGTGACTAATAATTAAATGATTCCATATCTCTATGTTCCTGTATTCCCCCATTTTTCTCTTTTAGATCACTGAAAATAAATATTCACCAATTTTTAAAAGATTGCATTCTTTAAGCTATGCCACACTCAGCTTTTTGATCATATAGTTAGCATATGGGTAAATGCTTTCATCTGAAACCTCAGAGCACCACCCTGGCTGGTGTGGCTCAGTTGGTTGGAGTGTTGTCCCTTAATCAAAAGGTTGCAGGTTCAATCTCCAGTCTAGGCACATGAGATCTCCTGTATAAACACGTGTGGAATCAAAGCGTCTCTCTCCCACCGATATTTCTTTCTCTCCCTTCCTCCTTCCCTTCCTTTCTCTCTAAAAAAGCAATGAAAAAATATCCTCAAGTGAGGATTAAAAAAAAAGTTTAAAATCTAAGAGCACCTAAAAATAGTGTAATTTTCAGTCTCCAATGAGTGAAAATAAAAATGCCTGGAATCTACAGACTCAGATAAATGGCAGAAGGTGCTGGATTCCTGATACTTAGTCTTAGACTTTGATCATCACTTTCTCTTCCTGGTGAGCATTTAAAAAATTAACAAGTAATGGATATTAAGGGGTATGTCATCAACCATGGTGGATTTCAATACTCTGAATGATTCAAATGCAATTGATTACCATGTAAGAACTATAATTCCATACTGGAAATATTAATAGTTAACTGTTTTATTTTAATGACCTTTGCTCTATCACCTTGTCAAAGACCTTTTGAAAACCTGACTAGATCATATTTGTGGATCAAGTTTTATATAAGTTGCATGTTTAACCCTTAAAGGAACAGCAATAGTTAAATCATGGTTTAGCCTTGGAGGAACCTTTTAGCTTTTCCTCCTACTGGGTTACATGCATCTAAATGTTTTGTAACCCTTTTTTGTTGTAGAGTTACAATCCTGTCCTATATGGATGTCGTTGACCTCTCTGTGATCTTTGTTTTAAAGGATAATGTTTGTTCTTTTTAATTCTTTATACAGCTGAATATACTAGTAAGTACATTTCTCAGGAACTTCTTAGAACCTTAATACCCAGGGTCTGAAATCGGGAAAAATTCACACTGCTTGACATTAACACCTCTTAAAGATTTCTTAATGGTACTACGATTTCCTTTAAGTATGATTACACTGTCTAGACACAATGAAATATAGGAAAAATAATTCAAAAACAATTTTTCCACACTAAGTTATATTGTCAATCAACCATTTAGAGCAGCAGTCCTCCATTTCTACTCTTCATTTTCTTAAACCGGAGAATTATACACTAATGCCTACAGCACAATTTGACCTGGCACCTTCTATAGCTTACCAATTTATATAATATTTTGGTATTCTCTTATTAGTTTTGTTATAACTTCTTGTAAAGTCTATTTCAAATTCATGAAAGAAAACTTCATTTTGTCATGGTCTGTGGACTTGTCATCTATCAATTGTATTATCTTTCTGCATGTGAGATAAATCCTTTTCCCTCAATAAGAGAGTTCCTTTCTTTAAAAAAAAATTCCTACTTTAGCCTCAGGTTTTCATAACTAGGTTATTGGTTCCCTTTAGAATGTTACCTTCCATGATTTTTTAATAGGTAACCAGATTTTATCCAAGTTCAATACATGTATGACACATGATTCTTGTTTTCCTATCTTATCAATATGTTGAGATGTTTATTTAATGTTATGTTGTGCTTTGCTCACAGTAGCTACTGTGTCACTTCCTACATATTCCTCAAGGCCCTGTCTAGGAAATTTATCTTTTTCATAAGTTCTTAAAGTACCAAATGAACATATAATCATTTATCCTCCCTAGTTACTTATTTTATGCTTTCCACTCTGGTAAAGTATGCTACCCACTGTCTTTGGGTAACCTAAGTTCCTAATTTTTAAGTACTTGGAATGATTTTTCAAATTCTTCCAATTTTCATGGTTAGACTATATAACATTTCTATATACAGAACATCTTCTTTATATGATAACAATTTTACCATATTGCATTTCATCATTCTCCAGGTAACTGCCTGCCTGTCCCTATTTATTCTACAAGTCTGACCATGGGAAGGGAGAGAGTAGACAGAAAAATAAGAAAACAGATTTTCTCAATCATCTTCGGCTGAAGAGACCTGACTAAAAGTCAGGAGCTGATCTTGCCTCAACCAGCATCACGTACGTGTTGGTACATTTGCAACCCATTTTTTTTCCCACTGTGACCTGCAAAGTTTAATTTGCGCTTAATTTTCAATCTTAACTCTTTATCAAAGTGACTTAATTATCTTACCTGAATTCCAGCATCAGTGATTTTATGACACTCAGATAGAGAAAGTTCCTTTAATTTTTTATGTCGGGAAAGTATCATCAAACTCTAAAAATATTTAAAATAAAGATCATTTTGTGGTTATAATTTAGTTAGAAGGTATATTCCCATATAAGATAACAGGGATTTATACAAAAATTTATCTTCTGTCATATTTCTTTACATTTAACAAATCATAAAATACCTTGGTTAGGCAACATCATTAAATAAAAATTTCAGGTTGTCTCTATCTAATGTTTTGCAAAAAGTGCCCCAATATCCCAGAGCCAGAAAATTTCTTATCTTACTACTTGTTTCCAGGTAAATGTTACCTAAATCAATATAAACAAATCTTCAAGACTCCCAAACAAACAACTTTATTTTGAAGACATTTCATGTGGCTAATGAATCAGTTTTTAAATAAATTCTTATTTATGCCTCACTTAAAAATCTAAAAATCTTTAGCTGATTTTATTATCTTTAATTGCTTGAAAAGAAGGAAAAGATCTTTATGTAAGGGCCTGTAGACAATCAACATTCATCAATAGCCCACTTCTTTTTTCAATTAAAAACTTTATCTGGGAGAGAAGATGGCGGAGGAGTGAATAGGAGTCACGCTGACCTCCTCCCAGGACCAAACTGGAATTGCAACTAAATAATGGAGTAATCACCGGAAAGCAGTGGAGCGATAGTGGGAGAGGAGCTTTGGTGCCACAGAGAGTGGGTTCTACTCTCACACATCCCAACGGGTGAGAAGTGAGGTGGAGGCTCAAGAGGGTGGGCTGGGTGCCCATGGGCACTTGGCACCACAGGGACATTGAAATGGCCAGCTAGCTTCCCCCGAGAAGAACGGGGTCTGAATCATAAACAGGAACCCCTAAACTACAGCAGCTAAAACCAAGAAAATACAGACAAAACGCAACCCCAAAAAGTTTAGGGGCGCTCTTTGCCAGAGACAGGTAGCTGGGGATGCAAAGGGACATTTAAAGGGAAAACGCAAAAGTTGCAGTGGCAGCCACCGTCCTTGATCTCTGGGTAGAAGCGGCAGCAGGGTGGGCTGGTAGCTGGGAAAAGACTGGTGAGGAAAACTTTGTGAAGAGAACTGACGTGGCAGCGGCCGGTGGAGCCCCGGTGATGGCGCACCTCCCACTCTGCAGCTACCATCTCACTCAGGCATAAGGGATTAACCTGCCTTTTCTGTGCTCACACACAGCTTGAACGCGTGTGAGCTGCGGGGCTGAGTGCAGACTGGCTGGGAGAGCCTTGAGGAGAGACTGGAGATGGAGGCGTTGGAGAAAGAACGGGAGGAGGAACCAGGGAGCCCCGACTCCCTCCCCTTTCTGTAGTCTCCATTGTGGGCTGGAAAGGCGGGCCCCCAAAGAGACAGAAGAGGGGTGCGCAGGAACCAGACTGCCTGCGATTGAAACGCAGTCCGCACAGGGGGTGGATCCTTGGCCGAAGGGGTCACAGAACTGCCCAGAGACCCCTGAGGAGAGTCTGGAAACGGAGGCGTTGGGGAAAGAACGGGAGGAGGAACCGGAGAGTCCGGACTCCTCCTTGCCATAGTCTCCATTGCGCGGGAAGAGGCCACACCCCCAAAGAGCCAAAAGCCGAAAAGCACACATAGACACCCCAAAAACACCCAGTGCAGGCGCGCACACTTGCGCCGAGTGACCGGCACAGGCTGGCGAAGGCTTGCACCTGCCGGCAAGGCCTCCCACAGATTGGCACTGATACGGGCTGCGAGAGAGTGCACAGAGCGGCAAGGGCAGGCGTAAATTGACCAACCCGCCCGCAACTGCGGAGTGGCCCACAAAATTAGTAGAGCTGCCCAGAGTCCCTGGAGGAGAGACCAGAGACAGGATTAACCGGAGAGTCCTGGAGCTGACTTCCTCCCATTTCCGTAGTCCCCATTTGGCGAGGGCAAGCAATGCACCCAAAGAGCCAAAAGCAGGGAAAACACACAATAGAAGACCCTAAACTGACCAGTGCCACGGAGCTCACCGGCCCAGGGGCCAGATGAGTATGCAAGGTCGCGAATAAGCCCCCAGGTCTAGGGCAAGCACATGCGAACCCAGGCAGGCGGAAGATCCTGCCGCGCCCGGAGCGTGCTCAAGGAGCCGACGTGAGAGTGCGGAGAGATCCCAAAAAAACAGCCCAGCCCTGACCGAAGGGGTTACAGAGCTGCCCCAAGCAGGAATCAGACACAGACAGTAGACTCCTGGAAGGCTCAAACAACCCAAGGTCCTATAGGGTCAACAACTGCCATCATCAGAGGCAGGCCCAGAAAGAAAAGTAAAGGACAAAAATACTTAACAGACTCACACAAAAATGGGAAGAAAAAGAAGTTCCCCCCAAATGAGTGGAAAAGGGGACTCCCCACAGAGAGAGCTAAATGAAATAGAGGCAAGGGAACTATCAGATACTTAATTCAAAACAATGGTTCTAAGGAAGCTCAATGAGCTCAGCCAGCTCAAAGAGAACTATGAGAAACTGCAGAGAAATGATCAGGATCTTACAGCCAACTGTATCAGCCTGGAAAAGGACATAGAAACTATCAAGAAGACACAAGAGGATATGAAGAATACCATTTCTGAATTGAAGAACACAGTAGAAGGAATCCAAAACAGGCTGGATAAAGCCGAGGATAGAATCAGTGAGATGGAGGATAAGGTAGAAAGAAGCTCCCAGAAAGAAAAAGAAATGGAAAAATGACTCAAAAAGAATGAAGAGGCATTTAGGGAAATGCAGGACAACCTGGAATGCAATAATATCTGTATAATAGGGATACCAGAAGGAGAAGCAGAGGAGCAAGGGATAGAGAACCTCCTCGAAAAAGCAATGATGGAAAATTTCCCTAATTTGAGGAGAGAAAGGCTCTCATGGATCCAGGAGGCACAGAGGACCCCACTCAAGAGGGACTCAAAGAGGTCCACTCCAAGACACATCATCATTAAAATGGCAAATGTCAAAGACAAAGAGAGAATCCTCAAGGCAGCAAGGGAGAAGGAGAAAGTAACATACAAGGGGACCCCGATACACCTAGGAGCTGACTTCTCAACAGAAACACTATAAGCCAGAAGGGAATGGCAACAAATATGCCAAGCCATGAAAAGCAAGGGCCTACAGCCAAGGCTGCTCTACCCAGCTAGGCTCTCCATTAAAATACAAGGGGAAATACGGAGTTTCCCAGACAGGAGAAGACTAAAAGAATACATCTCTACCAAACCAGCACTCCAAGGTATGCTAAGGGGGCTAGTTTAAGCAGATGAAGGAAAAGAATGAGACAGAGAGGAACACAGGTACAAAGAGAAAAGATGAGTAAGTTTCTATCAGTAATATCTCTCAATGTGAATGGACTAAATGCTCCAATCAAAAGACACAGGGTAGCTGAATGGATAAGAAAACAAGACCCACACATATATGCTGCCTACAAGAGACCCACCTCAGAGCAAGAGACCTACACAGATTGAAAGTAAAGGGATGGAAGAAAATATTCCAAGCAAATGGACAAGAGAAAAAGGCCGGGGTTGCCATACTTGTATCAGACAAAGTAGATTTCAAAACAAAGGCCATAAAGAGAGACCCAGAGGGGCACTTTATAATACTTAAAGGAAGAATCTATCAAGAAGACATCAATATTGTAAACTTATATGCTCCCAATATAGGAGCCTCCAAGTATATAAGGAAATTGTTGGATGACTTCAAAAAAGATATAGACAGCAACACACTGATAGTAGGGGATTTCAACACCCCACTGTCAAAAATGGACAGATCTTCCAAACAAAACATTAATAAAGATATTGTGCAGCAGAATGACACACTGAATCAAATAGGCTTAACTGACATATATAGAACCTTACATCCCGAAGAAGAAACATACACATTCTTTTCAAATGCTCATGGCAGTTTTTCAAAGATAGACCACATGATAGGACACAAAGCAAACCTGAGCAAATTCAGGAAAATTGAAATAATACCAAACTTTTTCTCGGACCACAAGAGCTTGAAACTGGAAATCAACCTCAAAGAGAAACTTCAAAAACTTGCAAATTCATGGAGACTGAACAGTAGACTATTAAACAATGAATGGGTCAATAATGAGATAAGAGAAGAAATCAAAAAATTTCTGGAAACAAATGAAAATGAACAGACAACAGTCCAAAACCTATGGGACACAACAAAGGCAGTCCTGAGAGGGACGTTCATAGCAATACAGGCTTACCTAAAAAAGATAGAAACATTTCAAATAAAAGATCTAACACTACAACTTCAAGAACTGGAGAAACAACAACAAATAAATTGCAGAGCAAGTAGAAGGAAGGAAATAGTCAAGATTAGAGCAGAACTGAATGACATAGAGACAAAAAAAGAAAAAATTCAGAGGATCAACTAATCCAGAAGCTGGTTCTTTGAAAAGATAAATAAAATTGACAAGCCTTTAAGCAGACTCATCAAGAAAAAAAGGGAGAGGACCCAAATTAATAATATCAGAAATGAAAGAGGAGAAATCACAACTGATACCACAGAAATACAAAGGATCGTCAGAAACTACTATGGACAATTATATGCCAAGAAATTTGAAAACCTGGATGAAATGGACACATTTCTAGGTAAGTATAATCTTCCAACACTGAAGGAGGGAGAAACAGAAAGCTTTAACAGACCGATAACAGCTGGGGAAATTGAAGCAAGTAATCAAGAAACTCCCGGCACACAAAAGCCCAGGGCCGGACGGTTTCACAGGAGAATTTTACAAAACTTTTAAGGAAGAGCTAACCCTTGTCCTTCTCAGACTATTCCAAAAAATCCAAGAAGAGGGAAGACTCCCAGACTCTTTCTATGAGGCCAGCATCACCCTGATCCCAAAACCAGATAAAGACCCTACCAAGAAAGAAAACTACAGGCCAATTTCGCTGATGAACATAGATGCTAAAATCCTCAACAAAATATTGGCAAACCGCATCCAGCAATACATTCAAAAGATTATCCACCACGATCAAGTGGGATTCATCCCAGGCATGCAGGGATGGTTCAATATACACAAATTAGTAAATGTGATACATCACATAAATAAAAGAAAAGACAAAAACCACATGATCATCTCGATAGATGCAGAAAAAACATTCGATAAGGTACAGCACCCATTTATGATCAAAACACTCAGCAAAATGGGAATAAATGGGGCATTCCTCAAAGCAATAAAGGCCATATATGAAAAACCTGCAGCCAATATCATACTCAAAGGGCAAAAACTGAAAGCTTTCCCACTAAAATTGGGAACACGACAAGGATGTCTGCTCTCACCGCTTCTTTTCCACATCGTATTGGAAGTCCTAGCCACAGCGGTCAGACAAGAAAAAGAGATAAAAGTCATCCAAATAGGAAAGGAAGAAGTAAAGCTATCACTGTTTGCAGATGACATGATAGTGTACATAGAGAACCCTGTAGACTCTACCAAAAAACTCCTCAACCTAATAAGTGAATTTGGCAAAAAAGTAGAATACAAAGTCAACATTCAGAAATCAAAGGCATTTTTGTACACCAGCAATGCAATAGAAGAAGAAATCAGAAAAAAAATACCATTCGATACAGCAAGAAGAAAAATAAAGTCCCTAGGCATAAATTTAACCAAAGACGTAAAAGACCTGTACGCAGAAAACTTACAACATTGAAAAAAGAAATTAAGGAAGGCACAAATAAATGGAAGCATATACCGTGCTCATGGATTGGAAGAATTAATATCCTCAAAATGTCCATACTACCCAAAGCAATTTATAGATTCAAAGCAATCCCTATTAAGATACCAGTGACATATTTCACAGAAATAAAACAGACATTTCAAAAATTTGTATGGAACCATAAACGACCCCGAATAGCTGCAGCAATTTTGAGAAAGAAACACAAAGTAGGAGGGATCACAATACCGGACATCAAACTCTACTACAAAGCCACTATACTCAAAACAATCTGGTACTGGCACAAGAACAGTCCCATAGACCAGTGGAACATAATAGAAAGCCCAGAAATAAGCCCAGGTCTCTATGGGCATCTAATATTTGACAAAGGGGGCAGAAGCATAAAATGGAGCAATATGAGCCTCTTCAACAAATGGTGTTGGGAGAGGTGGACGGCTACATGCAAAAAAATTGAAATTGGATCATCAGCTGACACCATACACAAAAATAAACTCAAGATGGCTCAAAGACTTAAATATAAGTCGCAACACCATCAAAGTCCTAGAGGAGAACTTTGGCAGGAAACTCTCAGATATCCCACGCAGCAATTTTTTCACTGATATGTCTCCTAAAGCAAGGGACATAAAGGAAAGAATAAACAAGTGGGACATCATCAAAATAAGAAGCTTCTGCATGGCAAAAGAAAACATCAGCAAAATGAAAAGGAAGCCAACCGTATGGGAAAATATATTTGCTAATGATACATCAGATAGAGGTTTGATCTCCAAGATATATAAAGAACTCACTCGACTCCACTCCAAGAAGACAAACGATCCACTCCAAGAAGACAAAAAATGGGCAAAGGACCTGGGCAGATGCTTTTCCAAGGAGGAGATACAGAGGGCCCAGAGGCATTTGAAAGGATGCTCAGCATCACTAGCCATCAGAGAAATGCAGATCAAAACCACCATGAGGTACCACCTCACACCAGTCAGAATGGCCATCATAAACAGATCAACAAACAACAGGTGCTGGCGAGGCTGTGGAGAAAAGGGAACCCTAGTACATTGTTGGTGGGAATGCAGACTGGTGCAGCACTGGGGAAAGCAGTGTGGAATTTCCTCAGAAAGCTGAAAATGGAACTGCCTTTTGATTCAGTGATTCCCCTGCCTGGACTATACCCTAAGAATCCCAAAAAGCCAATACAAAAGAACCTATGCACCCCAATGTTCATAGCAGCACAATTCACAATAGCCAAGTGTTTGAAGCAACCTAAATGCCCATCAGTAGATGATTGGATCAAAAAATTATGGTACATATACACAATGGAATACTACGCAGCAGAAAGAAAAAAAGAACTACTACCCTTCACGACAGCATGGATGGAACTGGAGAGCATTATGCTAAGCGAAATAGCCAGGGGGCGAAAGACAAATACCATATGATCTCACCTATAAGCAGAACCTAACCAACAGTACAAAGATGCAAGGAAAATAAGACCAGCAACACTGAAAGGAAAAGAAATCAACAGAGACAAGAGAGAAGGAGGGAAGGGGTTGCAGGGAAAAGGAAGGGAAGGGGAAAGTCAAGGAACATATAGCAAGGACTCATGGACAAAACCAAAGAGGAAGAACTGAGGGAGGGAAGGAAGGAGGGGGCAAGGGAAAGGGGTGGGGGGTAAGCAGAGACAAATGTATCTGAAATAATAAATTAAAATTAAATTAAAAAAGAAAGAAAAAAAAGAAACAAAAAAAAAATGAGTTGAGTATTGCAAAATCAAACATTCACCCAAGAGGCCAACCTAGAAAGTTGATTTGTCACTGTGGACCATACTTTTAAGAGATCCACCCCTAATGTGGTCATTGTGACAAATGAGGGAAGGGAGTGAGGCGGTGAGGGTACAAAATATATGAGACAATGTTCCTTATTTTTAAAACTATACAAATATATACCAATAAAATGTTAAAGAAAACAGGGTACGATTAAATCTCAAGAGTTCATCTTGATCTCCTCTTTCAGGTATTTCAACTAAAGATAAGAAAAAAGACAAAAACTTTATCTGTTTTTACAGTGAAAATAGATGACATTTTCAGTCCTTAAATTTTAAAGTTTGTTAAAAATTTAAGTGTAGTGTATGTTGGGAAATGTCCCACTTGGTTTCAGGGACTGTAGCCTCACTGATAGGCAAGAGGGCCCCAAGGCTGGAAATAATCAAGCAGGCCATGGGAAAACAGGCCACTGAGGAGACAAAACCTGTCCCCCTGGCTGCGCCCTGGCGCAGCCTCTGCCTCCCTCACATCACCCTGCTTGGCCTTGTGATAGTCGGTTAGTCAAAGATGGGTAAGTTCTCTCATGAGGAGAGACAACCTAAGACAGACAGCCGGTATAGGCAGCAAGAGAAGAACTTGGGGGACATGGAGAAAGGGCAAAATGGCCCACACCCCTCAGCTCGGCTTTGATGTGGCCAGGAGTCCTCATTCTATCTGAAAGAAGTCTCCTTATCTCTTGGTGTCTCTGCTCCACCTGCCGGGCTCTGGCTTGAAACAATACTAAAGGCAGGTACAGCCCTAAATTGGATTTGGCAGTTTTTGGGGGGCAATCAGGCCTAGAGGTAAGTTATACTGGGAAGGAGATTTACATTATTCATAGACCCGGACCTGAGGGAGATCTCTAGTGTTCCTTCAATTGTTATCTATGATCTCTTTTTGTTTTCTGTAAACATAGCCTTTTGACATTATTGATGAGCTTTGCATCCATACCCTTGTGCATATGGTTCTCAATAAAAGCCTTTGGACACAAGGGTTTGGGGCCTTCTCCCCTAGAGGGAAGAGCCATGTCCCCTCTCCTGGCAAATAGAGAAGTGCTTGCGACGACTTGTGTTTAATTCCCCTCATCCATGACAACCCCTGGATGGACTCTGCAGGATTCAGAGCCCTGCTCCCTCCTCAGCTGCCTCTGGACAATAACCCTCAGGTCTGGGAGCCCTGTGCTCCCCGTGACAAGTATATATATATAATATTATATTAGTTTCTGGGGTACAATATAGTAATTTGACATTTGCATACTTTGCAATCACACTAAGTCATAATCATCTGTTACTGTGCAAACATAGCACAATGTTACTGAGTATATACCCCTTCACCTTTTTCACTTGTACCACACAACCCCACCCCTCTGGAACTATCGGTTTGGTCTCTATTTCTATGAATTTTTGTTTTGTTTCATTCATTTGTTTTTGTGGGGTTTTTTATATAATATTTTTATATGTAAGTGAAAGCATGTGATATTTGTCTTTGTCTGACTTACTTCATTTAACATAATACCTACTAGATCCATCCATGTTGTAACATATGGAAAAATTCTATTTTTTTCTTGCTGTGTGATATTCCATTTACACACACACACACACACACACACACACATATCACATCCATACCACATCTCTCTTATCCATTTATCTATTGATAGATGTTCAGGTTGCTTCCAAAACTTGGCTATCGTGCAATGAACATAAGGATGCATATATCTTTTTTAATTAGTTTTCATTTTCTTAGCTATAAATGCCCAGAAGTGGAATTGCTGGTCATATGGTAGTTCTATTTTTAGTTTTTTGAGAAATCTCCATACTGTTTTTCATAGTGACTGCACCAATTTGCATCCTATTAATAATGCATGAGGGTTCCATTTTCTCCACATTCTTGCCAATGCGTTATTTGTTGATGTTTATTTAGAGGATAACCATTCTGACTGGTGTGATGTGGTAATTGTGGTTTTGATCTGCATTTCTCTGATGACAGCTCTTAAATTTTTAACCCATGGTTTTGCTGCCCCATTTCTTAGTACTTTCCTTCCTAAGCTGACTAATAGGCCCTATAGATGCCATCCTCCTTTTGCATTCAGGATCACAGTATTTTTATAATTCCATAAGATATGCTTCCTAGACTAGGTGTACAAGAGCAGTTTCTTCTCATTCTAATACCCCAGAACTGGTTGGCAGGCAAAATACCAATGACAGTATATGAATTTCTCCTTTAAAATTTTTTTTAGATTTAATTTTTATTGTATATTTTCCACTACCATTTAGTTCCTAATACTCCCCACTCCACTAGTAATCACCACACTGTTGTCCATGTCCATGGGTCCTTTTTCCTTTTGCTCAATCCTTCCACCCCCTAACCCACATCTTCCACTAACTGTCACCTGCTCTCATCAATGAGCCTGTCTCTGTTTTGCTTGTCAGTTCAGTTTGTTCATTAAATTCCACATATGAGTGAAATCATGTGGTATTTATCTCTCTGACTGGCTTATTTCACTTAACATAATGTTCCAAAAATATGAAACACTTCGTGAATTTACATGTCATCCTTGTGTAGGGACCATGCTAATCTTCTCTGTATTGTTCTGATTTTAGTAGATGTGGTATTGAAGCAAACACTCCTTTCAAAATTTTATTTGCAAGACTGGTTTACATTTTATTGATCTTCAACACATTTGAACCATCTTGAAAATTATTATTAAAATATTTTGATTTTTTTCACTGATGTACATAAAAATCCAGATCAAAGGAAAAAGTGCTTGGAATTCTTATTAAATGAATCCACTGTTTAAACGGCAATATCTAATTTTATTTAACATTTGTGAATACCACCCCAAAATGAAATCACTCTTTTCATTCTTTTAATTTTATTGCAAATGTGGGTTCTTTTGTTAAGAACAGAGTATGTTTTCTCCTGCCCTGGGTTTGTTTGTTTGTTTGTTTAAATTTTAGAGAGAAGAGAGGGAGAATGAGAGTGCAAGAAATATCTATGTGAGAGAGAAACATCTATTGGTTGTCTTCCACACATGCCCTAGGGGACTGAAACTGCAACCCTGACTGGGAATTGAACCAGGACCTTTTGATTTGGTGGGATGATACCCAACCAAGTGAGCCACACTGGCCAGGGCTCCCTCCTTGTTTCAAAACAAAAAATGACCAAAACCTGTGGAGCCATTTGCATGGGATCTGGGCTCCAGATGTGGGTGCTACTGGTTTGGCAAAAAAATTCATTTGCTTTTTTCCATAAGATGGCTCTAGAAGCACTTAGGTGTCTCTAACTTCATTCGAAACAATTTTGTTAGATTGTTTTGTGACAGCTGTCATATCAGCATGTTGCTTACCAAAGCTGGTGAATGTTTGTGTAGCCATTTTAATGTTGAAGATGGAAGAAAATATGCAACATTTTCTGCATATTATACTTTATTATTTCAAGAAAGATAAAACACAACTAAATGCAAAAAAGATTTGTACAGTGTATGGAGAAGGTGCTGTGACCGATAGCGATAGAACGTGTCAAAAGTGTAGTTTTGTGCTTGAGATTTCTGGCTGGTTGAAGTTGATAGCAATCAAATTGAGACATTAATTGAGAACAATTAATGTTATAGTATGCGTTGCGTAATATATACGCATATGTATGTGAATTGCATAATATATGCATAATATGTATATTATGAGATAGCTGACATACTCAAAATATCCAAATCGATAAAGGTAATTGGTGAAAATGAAAAATGTGTCTTTTATTTCACAGAAAATAATGAAACAGACCTTTTGGCCAACCCAATAATTTATTCATGATAGAAAAACTGGATTTATTTATTTAAAAATTTTTTTCTTTTATTAAATCTAGAGAGAGTGGAAGGGAGGGAAAAAGAGAGGGAGAGAAACGTCAATGAGAGAAACGTCAATGTGAGAAGCATCCATCAGCGGCTTCTGACACACATCCCAGCTGGGGACCAGGCTGGCAACCGATGCATGTGCCCCAACCGGGAATCAAACTGGTGATCTTTCGTTTTGCAAAATGATGGCCAACCGAGCCACACCAGCCAGGGCAGAAGAAGTGGACTTAGCTATTCCCCCAACAGAAATGATACATACTGTTTAAACAAAAATATTGAGAGATGCAAGGTTTGTCTCTTTGCTCTATACTTTTGAATAGCTAAATGTTTTATTGTATTTATTATGTTGCCAAGTTAGAATCTTTTAAGATGAGCTGGAAATGAAGTACGCTTGCTAATTATGATATTTAATGGTTTGTATTCTCTGCCACTTTATTGAAAATCACTAAAACTTAATATTCATTAATATTAAAATAGAATGCCATGTTTTATCATTGTAATTGTCCATTAAAACTTATGTTCCTCAAAATTTAATTAATTAACATAATAGGCCATTATGCAGCTTAAAACCACAATGAGATATCACTGCATACCTACAAAGACAGTTATTCTTAAAAAGACAGATAATAAAAAGTGTTGGTGAGGAAGTGAAGAAATTAAAACTCTCATTAGCTTCTGATAAGAATGTAAAATGTTCCAGTTGCTTTGGAAAATAATTGTAGTTCTTAAACTAAAACATACAGTTACCATATGACCCAGCTTCCACTCCTAGGTATATACCCAAGAGGATGAAAACATATGTCAACACAAAAACCTGTATACAAATGTTCCTAGCAGCATTATTTATAATAGAAAAAAAGTAAAATAAGTCAAATATTTCAAATGATGAAAGATAGATGTATTATATCCATACAATGGAATATTATTGGCAATAAAAGAGTACTGATGCATACTACTATAGATGAATATTTAAAACATAATGCTTAGTAAAAGAAGCTAGACCCAAAAGGCCACATAGTCTATGACTCCACTTATTTGAAAAGTCCAGACTAGACAAATATATAGAAACAGAAAGTAGAAGAGTGGTTGCCTAGGTTAGGCTGGGGAATGGGTCAGGGACAGGAAGTAACTGCTTATAGGAAAGTTTTTGGGGTTTTTTTGAGTGATGAAAATGTTCTAGAATTAGATTATGGTGATGGTTGCACTCCATCGATGTACTAAATCCATTGAATTATAAACTTTGAATTGGTGAATTTTATGGTATGTAAATTATATCCCGATAAAGATGTTTATAAAAATTGAAAGATATAATTGTATAACTAAACACAAATTTTAAATATTCCTACAACATTCTTCAGTCCAAAACGAGTACAGAAATTGCTCAGACCCGATGGCTATTCTATTAGCAAGACAAGGAGCAAGAGATGTCATCATGCTCATGTGCTGACACGTTATTGTAAGGCCCTGCTGCTGTAAGTAAACACACATTGTAACTATGCAGCAACAAATCTAAGCAAGTTGGAGGAGGCAAGGTCTCCACTGAAAACTGCCTGATGCTGGATATGGGAGGCCAGCTTCTTTGAACAAGTGAAATACATGATTTCAGTCAACAGGGTTCATTTTTTAAATGGCTTTCTGACTCAGAAGCTTTTCAGATTAGTGACCTAAAGAATATCAGAGCCAGCTAAGTAAAATGTTCTACTTGGCACCGGGAAGTTCATAAATGCTCCAAATTAACGATGGTTCCAACATTTTACAGACCTTCTTTATACCTTTAGAAAGTCTTAAATCTCAGTTCTGGGCAAAATTAGTTCATTCTTAATTCATATTCATTTGATGCAGCATGTATTTATTATACTGATCAGGCTCTGGGATAGAAACTGGGAGTATGTGTAAAAAGGTCAATGAGGTGCAGTGTTTGCTCTCAAGGAGCCTACAGTCTGGCATGGAAGACAGACATGTACAACATACTACAACCCAAGAAAAGGTAAACACTCTGCACAGTGGTGGTGCCAAAGGGAATGATGAAGCCAGCTACTGTGGATTAGAGAAGACTCCATGGCGGAGAGCCATGAGTGGGGAAGTGTACACAGCCAATAAAACTATAGAGAGGATGTTCTAGGCAGGAGGAACAGAACTTCAAAAGCAGTTAGATATAAAACAATATAGCATGGCCCTGGCCACATGGCTCAGTTGTATGGAGCATCGTCCCAGTCAGTGCACATACGTAGGTTGCTGGGTTCAATCCCTGGTTGGGGTGCACGTGGAAGGTAACTGTTGGATGATATGCCCTCATATCGATGTATCTCTCTCTCTCATAAACTGTATGGCATGTACAGGGAACTATACAGCATGGCATGAATAGCACTATGACAATATTTTTAAAAATATCTGAAGAACTGACCCAAGAATTTCTCTTAAGGAATAAACTGTGGGGTTTTGTTTTTGTTTTCTTTTGTTTTATACCTTGTTACATGCTTGGGATAAAAGTCCTGAAGGTTGGCTGGTGCCAAGCTTTTACTTCTGAGAGGGATGGTAAGAGGAGAGTGAGAAGACAAGAAAAATTAAGGAGGAATGAAGAACCAACAAGGTGGGGTGACTGAGTCTCAGTGGGGCCAAGGTCAGATGGATGCTCACTTTTCAGGGAAGTTGTAAAATCATGAAAATTTAGAGTTTCCTTCATTTCCTCAAAAGTCAGCCAAATACATGAAGGCTTTGCAGGAAAGGTTTGGGTTTTATTTTCCCAAAGGGTAAGAAGGAACAAAATTTAATCAGGTGAAGCACAGAAGAAAGCAGTGGATGTGGTAGTCTGGAGGAATCACCAGGTTTGCAGGTTATAAGAGGATGCGAGGCCCCAGCAATCCACGGGAATTCTGGTGAGCGCTTTGGTCCTTCGTAGGCCATGGAATTCAGGGACCTTAATCTGAGGGACCCAGGAGTCCCTAGTAATTGATGTATATTATACCTCTGATATCTGGTATTAGGTCCATTGAAGGGAATGTCAAGACATCAGACCCAAAGGGAAGTAGGTATCAAGTCATGAGAGCCTTGTACATTATTCTAAGAAATTCAGATTTCATCCTAAGAAACAGAGTTAAACAAAACTTTCCCTTAGTAGGCAATGTAAACTGGTACATAAAGAACATATGCAAAACAGACCAAGGATATAGAGGCCACAGAGCAAGGGGAGATTGCTTCCAGTTGGAGAAAGGTAGCAGCTTCAAATATACTTTCATGGACAAAGGAGAATTTAAATTGAGCCTTAAAGGCTGAGTCAGATTTTGACAAGTGACATAGGGGAACAGTTTTTCAGGCTGGGGAAGCAGCATGAACAAAGACTTCATTTGGAAAGTGTGAGTTGTTTGGGAAGTTAGTCAGTTTGGGGCACTAGCATTGAATACTGCCAAGAACAGTTACATGGACACAAGACACGTACAGCGGAAGCAGACAAGTCCTTGAAAGCTATTCTTTTTTACCCCCAATTTTACATCTGGAATTAGCTAATGAATATCACCAACATGAACATAAATCATCCCTCCCCTTTAATTTCAAAATATTCAAATCCACAGAAAATTTCAAAGAATGGTATAATGAACACCTATATACCCTAAATTCACCAGTTGTAAACATTTTGCCACATTTGCTTAATTAATTCATTATTAATTCATATCCATTTGATATATGTTTATTTGGCATGTATTTGTTACACTGATCAGGCTCTGTGTGTGTATGAACATACATAGTTTTATTAAATGTATAAATATAGTTTTATATTTATACATATACTATACATAGTATATATTTTAAAAATATTATATATACATATATGTAATCAAATATTTCTCTGAAGCATTTGAGAATAAGTTTCAGATATCAGCATGCTTTACCCCTAAATATTCTCTATGCATCTCCTTAGGAATAATATAAAGTCAATATTCTAACTTCTTTTTTTATCTAGGACCCAGTCAGTTCATCATTGCATTTTGTCCTTTTAGCTTTCTGTCTTTAAATTTTGTCTTTCAAGACATTGACTTTAAAAAAAAATCCCTGGCCATGAATAGACACTTCTGCAAAGAGGACATACAGATGGTCAATAGACATATGAAAAGATGGTCAATGTCACTAATCATCAGAGAAATGTAAACTAAAACCACAATGAGATATCACTTCACACCTGTCACAATGGCTATTGTCAATAAATCAACAAACAAGTGATAGAGCGGATGTGGAGAAAAGGGAACTCTCATGCACTGTTTGGTGGGAAGGCAGACTGGTTCAGCCATTGTGGAAAACAGTATGAAATTTTCTCGGAATATTGAAAATGGCACTGCTTTATGACCCAGTGATTCCACCTCTGGGAATATATCTGAAAAAAACCCAAAACACTAATTTGAAAGAATATAAGCACCCCTATGTTCATTATAGTGTTATTTACAATAGCCAATATTTGGAAGCAGCCCAAGTGTTTATCAGTAGATGAGTGAATTAAAAAAAAACTGTGATACAATACAGATGGGCAAAAGTAGGTTTATAGTTGTGAGTATGCGAAACATACAGTTTATTCTTTTATTATTAATTATATATTATTTATTTGTATTATTTGTAAACCAAAAGCCCATCCTTTTATATATACAATGTAATATTACTCAGCCATAGAAAGAATGAAATCTTACCATTTGGCGGCAACATGGATGGACCTGGAGAGCATTATGCTAAGTGAAATAAGTCATACTGAGAAACACAAATACTATATGATTTCACTTATATGTGGAATCTGAAGAATAAACAAACAAATAAAACAGAAACAGATTCATAGATGCAGAGGACAAACTGATGGTTGTCACAGAGGAGGAGGTTTGGGGGGATGGGTGAAAAAGGTGAAGGGATTAAGAAGCACAAATTGGTAGTTACAGAACAGTCATGAGGATGTAAAGTGCAATATAAAGAATATAGTCAATAATACTATAATAACTATGTATGGTGCCAGGTGGGTACTTGAATTATTGGGGAGAATCACTTTGTAAATTATTTAATTGTCTAATCACTGTATTGTGTACTTGAAACTAGTATAAAATAATATTAAATGTCAACTGTAATTAAAAGTAAAATTAAAAGATAAAAATAAATAGAGATCTCAGGCCAACATTATGTAGAATGTCCCTCATTCTGGATTTGTTAGATTGTTCTTTATAGTTAAATTCTAGGTAAACATTTTTTACAAGATTGCTAAATACTAAAACAAATCTCTCTTCCATGATTGTGAGATAAGCCATTTTAAAGGAATGGAGAAAATACAAAAGTATGACATATGATTAATAAATAACTACATTGTTCTAAGGAGTTCACACAAATTATTGGTAAAAATTTATAAATAAGTGAAGAATCTGAACAGATCTTTCATGTTAGTAGAAATACAATTGCAATGATAAGCAAATATAGGGGGAAATTAATATTACTACAATCCTTTAAAGTATAAAATCAAAATAACGATGAAGTTTTAATTTCTATCTAATTTTCTTGAAATTAAAACAGCAAGCATTGATGACTGAGTGTAAGGCTACCATACTTATTTTATTGTGAATGGCAATAAAAATCACTGCAGCTCATTGGGAAACCAAGTGACCAAAACAACAACAAAATGTTCTGTTCAAAAGGAAGAAAAAATTAAGCAGGGTAAAGGCTTGTAAAAACTTCAGGGCAGTCTGCTTGTCTTACTCCTGTTTTACTTTCAAAATTAGAATTTCTGCCTTAAAAATTATAGGAACTAGATAACTATGTATCAAAAGAAAGAAGAAAGGGTGAAGAGAAGAATGAATAATGAATGAAATTTTTCAATGTTTGTGGAAAATAATTTACAATAACTTATAAAAAATGTTATATGAGTCCATTATTAAGTCTTTTTGTATATCAACACAGAATTCTATAAAACATTAACATTATGCCTAATTCCTTTACACAGACCCACAACAGTCCTGGGCAGTTTACTGTCTGTTTGAAAGAAACTGTAGTAGCACAAAAACAGGAATATTCAAGCGAAATACTAAGCATGAATGTAAACATGACAAGTATATACATAGACAAGTATAACCATAGATGAACAATTTTGTTTTACAGAAATTGGTGGAAACTTCTCTATCTTCAAATTATTTGATCTGTCTGTGAAGTCTGACCTTGCTGACAATCTCTTGCTTATTGAAACACCACATCCCTTGGTTTTCATGACATCACTCTAAATTCTTCCCTCACCTACTTTTCTGCATGTTCATTTTAGTTTCCTCTCTGAGTTCATCTTCCAAATCCACCCAATAAACACTGGTGTTCACTGGGACTTTGAACTTGACCTCTCTTCTCCTTCTGCCTCTCATCATGGCTTCAGCCCCTTCAACCATCTTTAAATCTGGCCCAAATCTCTCTCCTGAGTTCCAGATCTTGTTTCCTAATTGAAAATTGGACACCTGAATATGTCATAAGCACCTCAAACTTAGCACTGTTACTTTCAAAGGACCAGTATTCAAACTGGAAACCACAAAGTTGATGGGTTCTTACTTCTCTTTGTGCTAGTTTCTGTAAAGAGCCTGGTTAAAGTGAATGGCCCATGATAGAATTTTCATTGATTTAAGTACATTGCTCTTTTCTCTGCACTTGGCAACTTTTATGACCCCCTTTAAGGAGCCCACATTTCCCTTGCTGGGAAATCCAATAATATAATCTACAGATCTCAGAATCTTTGATATTTTAATATAAGATATTAGGAAACACAAAGGACTCATGGACATGGACAGCTTGTGGTGATTGTGGGGTTGGGGGTGAGAGGGGTATAAGGAAACTAAATAGTAATGAAAAAAATATAAAAAATTTTTTTTAAAAACATGAGATAAAATCAAGCATAAGGGAAAATGACGCAATCAAGAGACAAACATAAGATGTAGGAGGATGCTGCTGGTGTAACATGGCATACTATTTTATAGCAAACTTTTTTATAAGTACAGAGAGTATTCAAAATAATGATAAAAGTACAATACATAAACAAGTAACATAGTCATTTATTATCATTATCAGGTATTATGTACTCTATCTAACTGTATGTGCTATACTATGTATGACTGTTAACACAACAGCTTTATTTACACCAGCATCACCACAGATATCCAGTCTGTTGTTGACCAAAACATCATTAAGGGGCATGTGACTGTTTGAATCTGGCCTATTTCACCCTCTTTCTAATGGTGGCCTGTGTTCTCTGTGTGTGGCTGATTTCAGTGTTTTGTACTGAAAAGTCCCCTCAGAATGCAAATAAATGATACTTTTTTTTATTAAAGAAAACATTTTATGAAATAGGATGGAATGGGGTACCCAGAAGTCTAGGATGACTGAAAACTCTGATGTAATTATTGGGGGTTAGATCATTGGAAATGTAAAAAGAACAAAAAGTCCCTGACAGTCAGCAAACACAAGAAACCTCCTTTCTTACTTTTTTTTTTGAGGGGGGGGGTATGTTATGGTACAGGAGATAGAGCTGGAGGGAGGTGGTTGTAAATTTTCTGCTTTCAGTAATGCTTGAACTGGAATATACCCAATTCCTATGATTCCTTGCCAGACTTACTGAGGGACAAAACAACAAATGAAGATTCCGAGAGTGAAAAGGGTGTCTGTCTTCTTTTTTGTCACCCAGGCCCAAAGGGGCCCAAAGTGTAGACAGATGTGTCCTGGAATTAAACACATCTAAAATGGAATTCAGCATCTTGTCTCCTCCTCTTCCCTTTGCTCCTTGTAGCCAGCCAGTATATCACCAAGTCCTATCTATACTACTTTCTAAATATCTCTCATACATGTCCCTTCTACCACTGCTATCAAAGCTCATTATTTCTAGCTGTCATCGCAATAGCTCACCCTTTCTTACATAGATCTTCCTTACTGTTGTTTCTGATGAGTCCTTCTACTCAGAGTTCTTCAGTGGCTCCCACTGCATATAGCATGTAGTGGGAATCACTTTGCAGGACATCCAAGTCCACTGACATTCTTCCCTCCACCTCTTTCCTCCAGCTTCATCCCCTGCCACATCCCCTATCTTCTTGGGCCATGCTCTGACAATCTGAAGTCACTTGTAGATCCCCCAACACATAACTTTCTCCATGCCTTCCCGCCCACTTCTTCCTCCACTGAGAATGCCCTTCTCTTCTTTATCTCACAAATAACCTACTGAAGCTTTCAGCTGCAGCTCAAAAGTTGAAAGCCTTGCCCGACTTCACAGAGACATAGTACTCACTTTCCAACTCCTCCTCTCTGCCAAGATGCGGCATATGTGCCAAGATGCACAAATCTCTATCACAGCAAATATGCCTAATTATCCCATAATTCGAATTAATCATTGCTAAGGTGTATTGAATGCTTACCATGTTCCAGGCACTGTTATACCGTTTACATTCATTATCTTATTTAACTCTCACAACACTGAGAAAAGTAAAATTATAAACACTGTTCCAATGAGAGGGAAATGGAAGCACAGAGAGGTTGAGGAACTTGTCCAAGGTCTCATAGTGTGCTGGCGCCAGACAGGATGTGAACCCACATTCTGAACTCATGCTTCTAGTAATCTTTGATCATGTAGTGCTTTTACTATTGTTGTTTTTCTTTTAGCTCTAGACTGTACCTCAAGGCCAGTACTATGGCTATAAATTTAGTACTCCCAGAACCTAGCACAGTGTTTGACACACAGTTGACAATGAATAAATATTTGTGAATGAACGAGTAGTTTGTAAAATTATTTGTTTTTAGTGGACCCCGTTTTGTCTTATCTTGCTGACATATTCTCAGAATTCTTGGTTGGAATCTACTTCTCTTCTTAATTATATGAATCAGTGTTTATATTTCAAATGTTTCTTTCTGAAAGATTTGCTCTGTTTGGTGGTGCCTACCACATTATTTCATGAGTCAAGAACAAAACTTGTACTTGGAAATATATTTTATCTGAATTAACACATCCCCTGACTAAAATCACTGATAACACTGTCTTGTGCAATGTCCTTGAAAATATATCTTAATCTCACAAATGATTTTCCCTTTTATACTCTAGTTAGCAGTTACAATTTTATAAAAATAATTTACTTCTTCTTCTCAGTTATTTTTATTTATTTCTACTTATTTGATTGTTAGTATGAATTTTGTAGTCATTTTTTAAAAATATATCTACTGCTCTGACCTAATTTATTGACCTACACTTCTAAAGGAAAGCAAGCTTAGGTCTACACACAGAAATAGATCTTTTATATTTCTATGGAGGAAAGGGAAATTAGCATTTCTGCTACATGAAAATAGAGCAACTCACTTTGAGACTGTTTGCATTCTACATGGTAGAGGTTGAGAGGAGGCTTATGCCACTAAAGAATCTTCTTGAAGAAGTGACAACTTAAGTTGGTCACTTCTTTTTGCAGTTTTTTGGTAGGCATTTTTCTGGAAACAGGAGACAACTGACAGTAACCTCTGTGAGGAAAACCTCTATTGTTGGTTAAGGGACCAGCAGATCTGTATAAAGCCACCGGCTGGGGAGGAGGGCCTGGAAAGGACTAAGGAGAGGTCCGGCTTCATATGAAAAAGAACAATAGGGCAGACTTCTTGTTATGTGCGAATCCATTTGTCTCTGAGTTACCCTGCTTCCTTTTAACTTTGATTCTTTCTACTTCTTGAATCCCAAGTGATTTCATATGTTTCCTGCTTTAGAGGTTTTGTTTCACTGAAACTCAGGCTTTATTTGTGTGTGTGTGTTCCATGCAGATGGGTGGTCTCTTGAAAGTGTGTCATCAGACTAAGGCATGCAGCTGTAAGCACTCCCCTGCCAGCTCAGAGCACAGCTGAGAAATGTGGAATTTAAAGAAGCCATGTTGGTTAAGAGGAAGGAAACGGTACCAGATCCACTCATTCACTCACTCACTCACTGATTCACTGATCGAATATTTTATATTGCTCTTACATTTTAGGCATTATGCTAAGCACCCCAAAGATAGGATGATTCAGCCTCTGCCCTCAAGAAGCTTATAGTGCTATAGAGAGACAGGCTTGGAACAAATATTAAAATATAATCAGTTGATTGTTTTAGTGAAGGCATTATAAAGCATAGTGGAAACACAAAACAAGGAAGTCCTAAGCCTGCCCAGGAATTCCAGCACAGCTTCACACACCTGAAACTTGAGGGATAAGGGGAGAGGATGTTTCAGACAGATGGAATAACTTGCAGAGATGAGAAGGCAAGGAGAGCACGACATATCTAAGGACCTAGAAGAGCTCCAGTTCTGTGTTTCTGGGGCTGAAGACAAAAGGTGGGAATCAGCTGGAAGTTAGGCTGTAAAAGTAGACAGAGGCCACCTCAGGAAGATCTTTGTCCTTCACTCTAGATCATTTAGACTTTACACTGTAATGAATGTGGGGCTATTGAAGAAATATGAGCAATGAAGTAAGAGGCTCAGATTTGCATGTTGGGAGATCATACTGCAGAAGTTAGTTAGAAGACATAGTGCCTGAACTATAGCAGTGGCAGCAGGCATGGATAGGAGGAAGAGAAACAGAATTAAGATATATTTAGACTACATCAATGATTGTTAAATTCTCACATTGTATTCCTTCTCTTCCTTTTTTAATTATATTTTATTGATTATGCTATTACAGTTGTCCCATTTTCCCCCATTTGCCCCCTCCACCTGGTAGTCCCCTTTCCTCCAGCAATCCTCCCCCTTAATTCATGTCCATGGGTCATGCATATATGTTCTTTGGTTTCTCCATTTCCTATCCTATTCTTAACCTCCCCCTGTCTATTTTATACCTATCATTTATGCTTCTTAATCTCTGCACCTTTTCCCCCATTCTCTCCCTTCCTCCTCCCAGCTGATAACCCTGCAAATGATCTCCATACCTATGATTCTGTTCCTGTTCTGGTTGTTTGTTTAGTTTCTTTTTGGTTTTGTCTTTAAGATTTAGTTATTGATAGTTGTGAGTTTGTTCTCATTTTAATGTTCATAGTTTTGATCTTATTTTTCTTTAAATAAGTGCCTTTAACATTTCATGTAATTTGGCTTGGTGATGATGAATTCCTTTAGCTTTGCCTTGTCTGGAAAGCATTTTATCTGCCCCTCCATTCTGAACGATAACGTTGCTGGATAGATTAACCTTGGTTGTAAGTACTTGCTTTTCATCACTTTGAATACTTCTTGCCAGCTGCTTCTTGCCTGCAGTTTCTTTTAGAAATCAGCTGATAGTCTTATGGGAATGTCTTCAGAGGTTACTCTCTGCTTTTCTCTTGCTGCTTTTAAGATGCTCTCTTTATATTTCACTCTTGGCATTTTAATTATGATGTGTCTTGGAGTAGGCCTCTTTACATCCATCTTGTTTGGGACTCTGTGATTCCTGGACTTGTATGTCTATTTCCTTCACCAAATTAGGAAGTTTTCTTTCATTATTTTTTCAAATAGATATCCAATTCCTTGCCCTTTTTCTCTTCTCTTTCTGGTACCCCTATGATGCAGATCTCTTGAAGTCATCCCAGAGGCTCCTTACACTATCTTCATTTTTTTTAAATTATTTTTTCTTGTTGATGCTCTGATTGGTTGTTTTTAGTTCCCTTATGTTCCAAATCATTGATTTGATTCTTGGTTTCATCCACTCTACTGTTGTTTCTTTGTAAATTGTTCTTTATTTCAATTAGTATATTTTTCATTTCTAACTGGATCTCTTTCATGTTGTTGAGGTCCTCACTAAGTTCCCTCAGCATCCTTATAACCAGTGTTTTGAACTCTGCATCTGATAGATTGCTTATCTGAATTTTGTTTAGTTCTTTTTCTGGAGTTTTGGCCTATTCTTTCATTTGGGCCATGCTTCTTTGTCTCATTTGGACAGCATCCTTGTGTTTGTTTCTATGTATTAGGTGGAGCTGCTATGACTCCCTGTGTTGATAGTGTAGCCTAATGTAGTAGGTGTCCTGTAGGGTTGAGTGGTAAAATCTCCCCTATTGCCCAACCTGGGTACTCGAGGTGCTCCCTTCATGAGGGCTGAGTACACCCTCTTCTTGCAGTTGAGCCTTGGTTGCTGTTGGCAGATCAATAGTAGGGATTTACCTAGGCCAGTCAGTTGTAAGGATTGGCCATGACCATTTATCACCAACCTCTGCCCTCTGGAGAGGAGCACCTGTGCAGGGGCAGGATGATGGTGCTCTGATGTGGTGTGTAGCTGTCCACTTGGTACATAGGCTCTGGGGTTTCCCAGGTGTTACTAGCCAAGGTCAACTCCCATCTGTGTTTAGTCCAGGACAACCCTGCATGTGCTATAAAGCAATCTGAAATGGCTGGTACTTGTGCTTGGCTTGGAGATTCCCAGGTGAAACCATGTTATGAATCTTTATGGCTGCTGCTAGTGCTGGACCTGGGGCTCACTGAGGCTGGCTATTGCTTGTTTGAAAGAATTTAGGAAGTTGTGAAGCATGAGCCAAGACCAGCCATTCATATGGAAAAGTTACTGTTAGCAGCTGTAAGTTGGATGGGATGGAGTCTTAGGGGATCCCCAGGGCAGCGTAAACAGTGTGAGCCAGTTTGATGTGGTCTCAGATATGGTACCCGCCTACCAGCTCTATGGCTCCGCCTGCTTTTTTGTCTGGGAGAAAGCTGCCCCCAGGTTTTGCATTGATGCCAGCCATTTTGTTTCCTCCCTGTATGCCACTGGTGCCTTTCAAGCTACTACCCCTGTGCTGGAGGTCAGGGGGAGTAAGTCTGAAAAAGTTTGCATGTATATTCTTTAAAAGGAAGTGCTTGGGACTCCAGAAGTTTCTTCCATTGACTCAAACCCTGCTGGTTTTCGCAGCCAGAAATTATGGGTACTTATCTTCCTGGCACTGGGACACTGGGATTGGGGGCCTAGTTTGGGGCAGGGACTCCTCATTTCTGAGATATCCCTCCCAAATTTTTATCCACCACATGTGGGTCTGGAACCAGCCCATTCTGCATTTCTGTCCCTGCTACCAGTCTGAATGTGGTTTCTTTAATTCCATAGTTGTCAACTTCATTCAATTTGATTTCTGCCAGTACTGAGTGATGGTTGTTCTATAACTTAGTTGTAATTTTGATGTGATTGTGAGAGGAGGTGAGCTGTGTTTACCTATGCCACCATCTTGATGGGAAGTCTCTCTTGTAGTATGTTATTTAGTCATTTAAAGTATTTTTGGGGGTAAAAATATCTGAACCTAGATAACCTTATTACATATACAGTTAAAATGAATATGGATACCACATTCCAGTATTCAATTAAGAGTTTTTTGGGGGGACTTCCGGCCAAGATGGAGGTGTAGGTAGATATACTTTGACTTTTCGCTCAAACAAAAGAAGCACAACAACAAATTTAAAAACAAAAACAACCAGAACTTCCAGAAAATTGAACTGTATGGAAGTCTGACAACCAAGGAGTTAAAGAAGAAACATTCATCCAGACTGGTAGGAGGAGCAGAGGCAGTTGGGGCAGAGAGGTAAGAACGGCAAGAGTGCAGCTGAAGGACCAGGTGGGCAAGGCAGAGGCTGGCAGTCCAATATTTGTGTGAGGATAAACCAGGAGGAACAACTGGAGAGAGAGACAGACTGCTCAACCCAGGGTTCCAGCACAGGAAACTAAAGCCTCAAAACCTCTGACTGTAAAAACCTGTGAGTGTTGAGGCAGTGAGAGAAACTCCCAGCCTCACAGGAGAGTATGTTGGAGAGACCCATGGGGTCCTAGAACATACACAAACAAACAACCAGGGAATCAGCACCAGAAGGGCACAATTTGCTTGTGCATAGTAGGGGAAGTGACTGAAAGTGGGCAAGAGCCAAGCAAGCAGCACTGTTCCTTATCTGACCCCTCCCCCATATACGGCACCACAACACAGCAATGTAAGTTGCGCCATGCTAGCAAATACCTAAGGCTCTGCTTCTTACAATGTATAAGGTATGCTGAGACAAAGAAATATGGCCCAAATGAAAGAACAGATAAAAACTCCCGAAAAAGGACTAAGCGACAAGGAGATAGCCAACGTATCAGATGTGGAGTTCAAAACACTGGTAATCAGGATGCTCACAGAAATTATTGAGTATTGATGCAAAATAGAGGAAGAAGTGAAGCTGTGCAAAGTTGAAATAAAGAAAAATATACAGGGAACCAACAACGAAGGGAAGGAAGCCGGGACTTAAATCAAAGATCTGGAAAAGAAGGAAGAAATAAACATGCAACCAGAACAGAATGAAGAAACAAGAATTAAAAAAATGAAGAAAGGCTTAGGAACCTCTGGGACAACTTTAAATGCTCCAACATCTAAATCATAGAGGTGCCAGAAAGAGAAGAGGAAGAGCAAGAAATTGAAAACTTACTTGAAAATAATGAAGGAGAAATTCCCCAATATGGCCAAGGAAATAGACTTCCAGAAAGCTCAGAGAGTCTGAAAGAAGTTAGGCCCAAAGAAGCACACACCAAGACACATCATAATTAAGTTACCCAAGATTAAAGATAAGGAGAGAATCTTAAAAGCAGCAAGAGAAAAGGAGACAGTTACCTACAAAGGAATTCCCCTAAGACTATCAGCTGATTTCTCAAAAGAAATCTTACAGGCAAGAAGGGACTGAAAAGAAGTATTCAAAGTCATGAAAAGCAAGGACCTACATCCAGGAATACTCTATCCAGCAATGCTATAATTTAGAATGGAAGGGCAGATAAAGTGCTTCCCAGATAAAGTCAAGTTAAAGGAGTTCATCATCACCAAGCCCTTATTATATCAAATGTTAAAGGGACTTATCTAAGAAAAAGAAGATCAAAATTATAAACAGTAAAATATCAACAAACTCACAACTATCAACAACTGAACCTAAACAAACAAAAACAAACTAAGCAAACAACTAGAACAGGAATGGAATCACAGAAATGGAGATCAGAGGAATAGGGGAGGGGGAAGAATGGAGGAAAAGTACAAGGAATAAGTAGCAGAAACTGTAGGTACAAAGTAGACAGGGGGAGGTTAAGGTTAGTATAGGAAACGGAGAAGCCAAAGAATGTATATGTACAATCCATGAACATGAACTAAGTTGTGGGGGGGATGCTGGTGGGAAGAGGAGAAAAACTGGGACAACTGCAATAGCATAGGCAATAAAATAAACTTTTAATAAAAGAGGGTTTTTTTGCAATTCACTTTGAAAATAATTTGTGTGCTATAAGTAATTTAGGAGCCATTGTTATTGTGAGGCTGTCTAATTAGATAACACCTTTCTTTTTTAAATTTTTGTTCAATTATGGCTGTCCCCATTTTCCCCCATTAGTCTCCCCTGCCCTACCTATCCCCACCACCACCTTCAAACCACCTCCCCCGCCATCATTGTCTTTGTACATGGGTCCTTTATACATGTTCCTTCATGACCCTTCTTCTTTCCCCCATTATGCCCCTCCGCTGCCCCTCTGGTCACTGTCGGTTTGTTCTTTATTTCCATGTCTCTGGTTATATTTTGCTTGCCTGTTTGTTTTGTTGATTATGTTCCATTTATATGTGAGTTTTATGGTATTTGTCTTTCATCCCCTGGTTTATTTCACTTAGCATAATGCTCTCCACTTCCACCCATGCTTTCACAAAAGGTAGGAGCTCCTTCTTTCTGCTGCATTGTGGAATTGTACCACAGTTTTTTGATCCACTCATTTATTAATGGGCATTTAGGCTGTTTCCAGCACTTGGCTATTGTAAACTGTGCTGCTATGAACATAGGGGCGCATAGGTTCTTTTGAATTGGTGTTTCAGGATTCTTAGGGTATAATTCCAGCAGTGGAATTGCCAGGTCAAAAGGCAGTTCCATTTTTAGCTTTTTGAGGAAATTCCATACTGTTTTCCACAGTGGCTGCACCAGTCTGCATTCCCAGCAACAGTGTACTAGGGCTCCCTTTTCTCCAAAACCTCGCCAGCACTTGTTGATTTGTTTATGATGGCCATTCTGACCAGTGTGAAATGGTATCTCACTGTGGTTATAATTTGCATCTCTCTGATGGCTAGTGATGCTGAGCATCTTTTCATATGTCTCTGGGCCCTATGTATGTCCTCCTTGGAGAAGTGTCTGTTTAGGTGTTTTGCCCATTTTTTAATTGGATTATTTGTCTTCCTGGTGTAGAGTCATTTGAGTTCTTTATATATTTTGGAGATTAAACCCTTGTTTGAGGTATTATTGACAAATATATTTTCCAATATGGTTGGTTCCATTTTTTTTTGCTGATGTTTTCTTTAGCCGTGCAGAAGCTTCTTATTTTGATGAAGTCCCTTTTGTTTATTCTTTCCTTTATGTCCCTCTCTCTAGGGGACATATTGGTGAAAATATTGGTGCATGGAATATCTAAGTTTCCTGCCAATGTTCTCCTCTAGAACTTTTATGGTGTCGTGACTTATATTTAATTTTTTTCCATCTGTGTTTTTTTTTTGTATGGTGTAAGTTGGTGGTTGAGTTTCATTTTTTTACATGCAGCTGTCCAGATCTCCCAACACCGTTTGTTGAAGAGGCTATTTTGACTCTTTTTTATGCTCCTGCCCCTAGATAACACCTTTCTAGGCAACTATGCTGTAATGTTGCAGAGATAAGATTCAGTACACTGGGAACTAAATAATGATTATTTTGGGGGAAAATACAGAGACAGTGATGTCATCATGTGATTTACACTTTCTTAAAAAAAATGCACCAATGAAATAAAACCTTTTGCTATTGCCTTGAAATGATATAGATTGAATAGTGTGATTTTCTGATAATAATGACAGCATGACAAATGTTTATTATAGGAAAATTTATGTCAAAAATACCTTTCAAGTCACTATTAGCTTATGTTAAGATTCTTTAGCTACTGGCATGATCATCTGTGGTTACTTGCTAAGCATCTGCCTACCCAGGCATGTGAAGAATAGGACAAACATCTCAGGCAAAAGGCACATGTGTGCAAAGGTCCTCAAGTAGAAAAGGATTTGGCCTGTTTGAGGTTCTAAGATGTGGTAATGGAGCTGGAGGAAAGGGAATGAAGGGAGCAGGACATGAGATGTTATCAGAGGGATAAGGCAGGGATCTGTTTAATTAACCGTAAATGTTTTTTCAATGTTGGTCTTTTCCTGATTTAATTTCTCTGCTTTGTTAGACACTGTTGGTTATTCCCTCAAAACTCCACACATGACTACACTCACCTGGTTCTCTTATGACCTTTTCACCTTCTTTCTTTATTGTCCTTCACATATTCATCATTTCTTCCCACTCCTTAAATATTGATATTCTGTTGCATTTTTCCTGGGTGTACATTGTCCCTCACTCCCCACACTCTCCCTGAGGATCTTGACCACCCTCACACCTCCATGCTAATGCCTTCCATATCTAAACCCCTTCAGGATCTCTCTCCCAAGCCTTTGGCCTGAATATGCCACATACTCGAACTTAGTACGATAAAACTGAAGTCACCTTTCCTTCAAAACTTGTTATTTTTCTTACATTACCTTTCTGAGGTAGGATCTCCATCCACCCAAAATCATACTTTTGGAAATATACTTCAGCCCCTCCCCCAGGTTCTCATCTTTTACAACAAATAAATCACCAAATTATTTCAGTTTTACCTCCTAGATATTCTTGAATATGTTCTTTCCATGCTAGTTCTGGCCTCTAACCTAGTTCCAGAATTCATCATCTTTTTTTTAACTACTAAATACCCAGCACTGGTCTCCCTGCCTCCAGTCTTTCTTCCTTCTAATCTATCCCCCAGAGAACAACCCAAATTATCTATATTAAATAGGAAACTACTAATAATGTGAATACCCTACCAAGTCCTGCTTCACATTCATTGGTGCAAGTCCAAGCTCCTCAAATAGCACAAAATTCCCTCGGTCACATCTCCTTTTCATGGTATTGAGTTGACCAAAAAGTCCATATAGTTTTTTCCATAAAATAAAAGACACATTTTTCATTTTCATCAGTAACTATATTGATATGAGTCCGTTGGCTATCTCCTGCATGGTGTAATGTTGACTGTTCTCAATGTCTTGATTTGATCTCTATCAACTGTAACTGGTCTACCCTGTAGGGGGCTGCTTTGAGTGGTATTGGGAACTGCAGTCCGACACAAGCTGGGGCCCAGGGGAGGACCCATAAGACTTGGCCTGAACACTGGTAATGTGGTTGATAGGCAAGACCCAATGATAACTCCGAGGGTCCTGGGGGGAAATCAGGCCTAGAAGTAAATTACACTGCTTGAAGCATGCTTTGTTTCTCCCTCAAGCTCTGTTAATCTTATACCAAATAACCAGCTCAAGGCTGGGAAAGAAATTTACAGAATTCCTGGACCCTGACCCAAATCCCACCTGGCATCATAATGTTTGCTCATCTTGGACCCAAGCAATTCAGTGTGTTCCTGCCATTGTCTTCTTTAAACATCACCTGTTCTCTGTAAGCTTAAGTTACTGATGTAATTAGATTACATATACATTCCTGCTACCTATTCCCCGCTTGTAACCCTCTCAATAAAACCCAGTGAGCACAGGGGATCAGGGCCTTCTCCTTGAGAGAGAATCACCTTCCTCTTTCCTTGACAGGCAAATGGTGTCTGGAACGACTCTTTCATCCATGGCAAATCAGGGGACTTCACGGACTGGAGTCCCCCATACTACCCGACCATGAAGCACTGTCCAGCAAAAAATGTCCAGCATAAAACTTCACAGACCACTTTTGATACATTCAAACAGTCACAGCACTTTCTCCATACACTGCAAAAATCTTTTTTTGTGTGTTTCAATTGTGTTTTTACCTTTCTTGACATAATAAAGTATAATACTATGAAAATGTTGCTTATTTTCTTCCCTCTTCAATTTTAAAATGTCTACACAAAAATTCACCGATTTTGATGTTTTTTTAAAAGGCATGCTGATATGACAGCTGTTACAAAACAATTTAACAAATTGTTTCAAATGAAGTTAGAGACAACTAAGCACTACTAGAGTCATCGTACAGAAAAAACCAAACCAACTTTTTGGCCAACCCATATATGCTAGTAGTACACTAAGCTACATAAAGTTCCTTGAACAAGCATGCATTTTCATGCTTTTGTTTTGGGATGGCTGAGTTAAGATATCTTTTCCCCTGCTTCTTCTAACATTATATCTGCAACAACAGATTTAAATTACCCATACTTACCCTAAATTGGGCTGTAAAAAATAGGTCTTATTCACATTTGGTAATCCTACAGATCAGCATTTGTTCCTTCATTAAATGAATATTTATCTATTACTCCCTAGGGTTCTGGGAAAACCACAGTGAACAAAACAAAATCTCAGCCTTCATGGATCTCACATCCTAGTGAGGGGACTCCAGGAGTTTGCCTATGTAAGGGGTGCTCAAGATCTAGTACTCATAGTAAAAAAATTAGAAAATCAGGCAAATGAAAATCTTAAACCGCTGTCTAAGCACACTGTCTGAAACAGTCCTCTGACTCATTTTTCCTTTAAACAGCAAATATGGTGGTGACTAAAGCAACTTAAGCAACAAATTGAACTGCCGTAATTGTGGCTCCTGTGGTCTTTAGTAAATGATAATTCTTCTGATAGAGGAAAACATTTTCCCATATAAATGGAGGTATAACTTCATATTCAAACAATCTTCTGGGGTAGGAGGAGAATAACTGACATCCCACTTAATTAGACATTAAGAAAAGCTATAGAAGAGTAAAGACCTTTAAAGATACTTTAAGATACTATCACATCAGTAATTTATTTCCCTCACTTACACATCCTGTCCTCTCTATATTAGAAGAGGAAAACTGAGAGACTTCCTCTCTCTCTAAAATGTGCTTATTAGATAACTTCTAACTTTTCATGGGTGATATACTACATTAGTCACTGTTTTCTACAAAGGAATGACTGAAGACAATAAAATTATTTTAAGGAGTGTACACAGTTTGAAATTATTGTGTTCTCTTTGTTTTTCCATTTAAATTAGCTCTCTCAGTTAAAACCTTTCTAGATTTCTGTCCTGGCCAATGTGGCTCAGTAAGTTGGAGCATTGTCCCATAAACCAAAAGGCTGCAAGCTCTGTTCTGGGTCTGGGCACATACCTAGGTTGTGGATTTGATCCCCAGTTGGGGCATATACGGGAGGCAACCAATCAATGTTTCTCTTGAACATTTCTCTCTCTCAAAGCAATGAAAAAAATAGTCCTCTGGTGAGGAAAAATAAATAAATAAATAAAATCTTTCCAGATTTCTAAATATCGATATTTTTGTCCTTGCTAATTAACTTTTTGTTTTTCCATGATTTTCAGAATGCAATGCCCCTTCACCCTCTGGAAACCTAAAAAGCTTTTGTTCCCCTGAGGAGTGAATTGCAATGATTTTCCTGCTTATTCCCTGAGCTCTCTACATCTCTATAAAGCTGTCTTGTAGGGTGACTCAAACTAAACATGGCCAACCTGCAGCAAACCTGCTCTTCCCACTGTGGAAGGCGCACAGGTTAGTAAGGGACATCACCATTTACACAGACGCTTAAGCCAAAAATCTGGTGTCATCCTTGATTCCTCCCCTCCTTGTCTTTGCTCCCACACTCATTCTGTTTCTATATCCTGTTGATTCTTCCTTCCAATGTCTCTCAAACCTGCTGACTTTGCTTCCGCCATCTCCCTGGCTCTAACCCTAATGCTGGCTTTCAGAACTTTTCACCTGGACTTCTGCTTCATAATTGGTCACTATTTCATTTATTATTCCCATGCCTCTCCAGCAGACAGAGTAATCTTTTAAATATGTCAACCTAACCATATCTATTTGACAAAGCTGAATGTCCTTTCATTGCTAAAAGGGCAGAGAATGAAATCTTCAGTGTGGTTTCTCAGCCCCTCTTGATGTGGCCCCTGCCTATTTCTCAAATATCACCTCTCAGCATGCTCCTCACAATCAAGCTGTACCTGAAGCTGCAGATTCCCTAGATATCACCATCCTTTCAAACCTCTGTCTCTTGGTTCAGGCCATTTTCTTTTTGGTTTATCCCACACCCATTCTCCTTCTCTTGGAAAAGGTCAGGTCTTTCCTGACTCTCTGAGCCAGGTTGTGTCCCACATCCATCACTCTTTGTAACCATTTGCCCCATGCCTGTCTCCTACTAGAATGGAAGTGCTAAGAAGAGGGGCCATGTTTTGTTCATTCTAGCATCCTTCACACTGAGCACAAAATAAATATTTCTTTAACTAAATGAGTAGTGTGACTCTAACTGAAAACTCATTATTGAAAAACATTCAGAGTGACCCAATTATTAAAAAATGTAAGAAGCTCTTTTTCGAGAAGGAACAATTGGCCACATTTGATCTTTGGTAAATATCTGTAACATTTCAGAGTTTAACTCTCAAATGTTAAGTCTGCAGTCAGATTTGTACTTCATCAGACTTGGTGTTCACCAATCCAGGCTTGGTGTTCAGCTGCCCAAGCTGGTGTCTGGGCTGATTTATTTTAATTTGACTGGGTGAGGTTAGCATCCACAGCTGTTGTGGTGCTGCACAGTCACTCATTTGCCTTTTATATCAGAGTTTTACTGATTGAGAGTAAACAGACAACCCTCAAAAGACTTACTTTTCAATCTTTTAGCAGAAAACAACTAGCACTCTTACTCAAAGATGTGCATTTACTGCTTTCTTGGATTGTGACTATTTGGATGTGAGGGAGATCTGGTTGCGACATCTGTCACCCCATTGATCGCCAGGGTTGATTTGGCTGATCTGGCTGGCTAGGCCGGTGTCCCCTTCCTCCCCTTGCATCCCTCCCGAAGCTGCGCGTTCGGTCGAAGAGGACGACCTTCCCAACTAGAGGAGAGGACCAGTTTTCGGTCAAGGGTATACGAGTAGCTGCGCTCCCCTGCTAGAATCTCCAAACAAGCTCTCAGACTGTGACTATTCTTTGCAAGAAAATGAAAACAATGAGTGGAACTTGAGGTTATTTTTTAAGTTTGAACATGTCCTCAGTAGATAAAATTTTAATATATGATCTTTGAAAGTAAAAACCTTTACCCAAAAGCTAAACACTAAGGGTGCTTAACCCTCACTCCCTTCATTCAACAAATGTTCAACAAACACTACAGGCTTGTGGTGGCATTATATTTTAATATATTTTATAATGCACTTTGACCACTTATTTCTTGTTACCCTGTGACCCTTCAGACAACAGCTGGGCATTCTATTTGTTTGTGTCGGCGGGGTGGGGGGGTGGTTTAACAGAAGAACACAGGAGAAAAAATTCTTTCTTTTTAAACTTTAAAGGCCTTTAAGCTTCAAATCCTAAATTCTGAAAGACTTGTGGCATAACATTTTTAAAAACCATATAATTAGTTGGAACATTTTTTCTACCTCCAGATTAGATATGGAATCTGTGCCAAGAGAAAAGAAGAGGAACAAAGAAGAGAGGAGTGGAGAGGTCCAGAAGGAGACAGAAGAGAAGGAAGGAGGATAGAAAGGGAGGGAAAAAAAGAGGGGGAGGAGAGTCAGAGAGAAACAAAAGAATGAGATGCCAGGGACCCCCACATAGGGCCCTGTTCTGGACCTCTCTGGACTCTATTCACCCAGAGAGAAAGATGAACCACCTAACAGCTTCGGGGATCTAAGTAAATGGGAACCAACCCCACCTTTCTCTGGTAGGGTTGTTAAAAGCAACAAGGTGTCAGAGTTTTCCTGTGCTCATCATTTATCAGCTAATATCTAATGAGGAAAACAGAAGCAATTCTATTCAAAACCAAGGAAATTTAACTGTGACAGGGAATTGTCTACAGAGGTGGTAGAGAAACTGAGAAGTCAAGGGGATAATGATACAATCTAGAGATTAGCAATGTCAGGAAGCCACTATTAACCCTGTGCTGTAAGGACAATGGAAAAGATGGTGTTATCAGAGCCCAGGGCCAATGTTACCCAGGGAAGCTGGTACCACAATACACCTGACTAGGCAGTTGGTCATTAAGGAAATGCAGCTGCTAGTGATGTAAAGAAAGGTGAAAGAAAATCCTGGTCTCTTCTTTCTTCTGACCCTTCAATTGCTCACTAATATCTCATGAACACCAAACCCAACTAGAGTCCCGCTACCTTGAGTCAGCCACTCTGTAGCAGAGTAAGAGACGGGTGAGGCATGGGCCGGAAGGCAAATACACCCTGGGAGGAGGGAAATGTTTCATGAGATGTCTAGGGACTATGGACCTACAACAGTCTCACCGGGTCATCATGCCCCACCAGGACCTAGAGAACTCAGAACAAGGCACATGTGATGGGGAGCCTGAAGAATTGAAGGGGCCTTAGTGCTGGCACAAGGAAGACACATAAGGATCTACCTAGATATGAAACCAAAGACCAAATAGGCCCTCAGAGATCCCAGTGGATTCCAGCTTAGACAGAAAACAGCCTTGAGAAGATAAGACTTGACTCCACCATAATGTATCAGCTGCATATAATTACTCCTGCACCCCTGCTCTCATACCACTAGCAGAGTAGAGGCTGAATCTAGATTTGCTCTTAGATAAAGAAAGAAAAAACCCAAAACTAGTGGACAGACAGAGTCTTTCATCTAAAAGAGCCCACTGAATGTTGAGAAAGATGGACACATAGCAGATGTCAGCAATGCAGTGAGACACAAAGAGAAATAAGTCACGTTAAAGGAAGCACTGGGGCTGGAGATGCACATGGAGTAGCTGCTTGTCTGCAAGGTGGGGCTTCTCAGAGAAGTCCTCACAGACAGGTGACATTTGGTGAGTGTAAGGAATTAATAGGGATTTAGCAAGCAGCTGGAGGGAGAACCTCCCATCGGGTGTCTTCTTCTGTTCCTCATAATGCACTGATATGCAAGAGACGCCAGTACATTACTTATCTGACTACAGCCCATTGAAGGCTCTCAGAAACATGGCCTAGCCTTCTGGCTTCATCATCCATTTGATTAGTGAATGAGGCGGTGCTGGGGTCATAGGGTGGATGTGATCTGTGTTTCAACTCTAATGAGTAGCAGCAGCAGCTTGCAAGAAATCAGTTCCTTATAATACCCTTCTGTAGACTTGATGGCGCTATTTCTAGACTTCAGTTTTGAACTAGACATAAATCCCAAGACACTCAGGTGTCTTCACATATCATAGAATGTGCAATCCACAAAAAATGTATGTAATATCTAAAATATATTATTTCCACATAGACCAACTACTATTATGAAACAAATTTTAGATCTAGCATGTAACACTCTCCTCGCAATATTGTATTTTGCCATTTTTTAAATAGAGAAACATCATGATTTCTTTACAAATAATCTCATCTATCACTATTCCAGAAATAATATTCCTAGGCCTGCCTTTTGTAATCTAATAATTTAAGAAATAAAAATAATTATTCTCTCCATTGTTTACAAATTGGAAGATGATATTACAAAAACGAAAATGTTATAACTGCTTTGAACATTTTTGTTACCTCATTTGAGATACTTGTTCCAGAGAGATCTAGTGATATCAAGGAGAAAATGTTTATGATATATTCAACTCCTGCGTCAGTAACACTTTCACAATTTCGTAAATTCAAGTAGTTTAAGTTAGGGCAGCTGAAAGAAAGCAGCATAAAAATTAATGTTAGGTTTTAATTACACTGTCAGTAACTTTCTTCACATAAAAACTATCTGGGAAAACAAATGGCATTGAAGCAAGAATTTTCCGTTTCTCAACATGAAACTAAGTTTAAAAGTGGAAATAATTTGGTATTACAAAGTTGGATAGAAGGGAGGTAGATTATCATATAAGATATTCTTTCCGTGATTTCATTTTATATTGCAATTTCTAATAAGAAAAAAAATATAGCATACATATCATGGAAATAACACAATGAATGGCCATGAAAAGTACAAGTTTAAGTTTCTCATTTATCCCTTATGAGTTTGCTACAGGAATTGGGCTTTATCCTTAGTGTACACAAGGCTTTTGACAAGTAAGAAGAATCAAGAACAAACCCACCAACTAGAACATCCCTTAGGAAATGCTTGAGTAAATGTTTAAATAGAGATAATATCCTTGAAAATTATTGGGAAGTCACTCATGCCTAAATATTCATAATTTCATGAATGGCTTCATTTAAAACTTTCTCTGCCCTGACCAGTGTGGCTCAGCTGGTTGGACATTGTCCCACAAAGGGAAATGTTGCCAGTTCAATTCCTGGTCAGGGCCCATGCCTGGGATACGGGTTCGTTCCTCAGTCAGGGCACCTACAAGAAGCAACTGAGCGATGTTTCTCTCTCACATCAATGTTTTTCTCTCCTTTTTCTCCCTTCCTTCCCCATCTCTAAAAATAACTAAATAAAATCTTTTAAAAAATCTTTCTCTAAGGTGAAGTTAATAAGAAATATCTCATATACAATCAAAAGATTAGTTTAATCTCTGACTCCAATGTCTTTTTTTTTTTTTAATTTCACTGAGCATTGGGGCAACTTCTGGAATCCCTGATGTTTTCCAAATGGCTTTGAAATTCTATCTCTGATCTCTGCTGTTAGCAAGTATAAAATTACTAATGATATGATTTAAAATACTGTTTTTCATACCACTCTGGTAGTCTCACAAAAGAGGCATCACTCAAAAGGATACAGTTACTTAAATTTAGCTCTCTTATCCTTTTGCTTGCAGGACCACCAAGAAATTGCTTTAGTCCCATGTCACCAATTCTGTAAGAAAGAGGAAAAAAAGCTTTATGTGTGTTTGATATATAAGTATACAGAATACTATTTAAAAAGCAGTTAATACACCCATATATTCCAAAACAGCAAGACAATATCTTTATACTGGTATTTTGTTAAGATTTTAAAATCAAATTTGATTATATGGTTTTTAGTTTAATAAAAGAAGTATTGGGTTGGCCAAAAAGTTCATTTGGTTATTTCCATACCATAGCTCTAGTAGCACTTAGTTGTCTTTAACTTCATTTGAAACACTTTTGTTAGACTGTATTGTGACAGCTGTCATATCAGTGTGCATTTAAAAAAAATTAAAAATGGTGAATTTTTTGTGTAGCTATTTTAATATTAAAGGTAGAAAAAAATAAGCAACATTTTGGCATATTATGCTTTATTATTTCAAGAAAGGTAAAAACACAACTGAAACACACAAAAAGGTTTGCACAGTGTATGGAAAAGGTGGTGTGACTGATTGACATGTGTAAAGTGGTTTGCAAAGTTTCGTGCTGGACACTTTTCACTGGATAATGATTCACAGCTGAGTAGAACAGTTGAAGTTGACAACCAAATGAAGACATTAATTGAGAACAGTTAATGTCATACCATGCAAGAGATAGCCACATACTCAAAATATCCAAATCAATAAACTTATTGATGAAAATGAAAAATTTGTTTTTATTTTACGGTAAAACCTAAGTGGACTTTCTGGCCAACCCAGTATAAATGATAGTAATGGGAGAAGTTTTAATAAAAATGCTATTCTTGTTCATTTGTTCACTTAAGTGGCATAATTATTATAATTTTTAAGAAGACAGGTGGTTTGGCTGGTGTGGCTCAGTGAATTGAGTGCCGGCCTGTGAACCAAAGGGTCACAGATTCAATTCCCAGTCAGGGCACATGCCGGGGTTGTGGGCCAGGTCCTCAGTACGGGGCACTCAAGAGGCAACCACACATTGATGTTTCTTTCCCTCTCTTTCTTCTTTCCTTCCCCTCTCTAAAAATAAATAAGTAAAATCTTAAAAAAGAAAAGAAGACAGATGGTTCTTAAGATTTCTTTCTCTTGGGTTAAAATGTGATCAGGTTAAACAGTTCATGATGCAATCTTCTGCAAAAGAAAAAGACAAACTTAGGAGACTCACAGTCGTACTACTGCCAGAATCTTAAAGGAATTTCCACTAAATACAAGGTCGATTTAGTTGGACTAAAAGCCCCATAAGTGACCTATGGACCCTTTCCTTCTGAAGCAGAGGAAATCAAGTAGTTAAGAGACTGGGGTGGGGAGGGGGAATGTGAAGGACACAGGAAAGAGTGGAGTCCACATGCAACTGATCAACTTATGTATTGGTGAACACCAGAGCTGGAGTATTCATGGAAAGATATTTTCACTAACAAGAAAACATATGGAGTGGGATTTGTAAGAGCTGAAAAAGCATACTTCTGAAAATGACTTTAAAAAGAAGATGCAAAAATACTAGAACATTTTGAACTATGTGATGGAGGAGTCAGAATTAATAAAGAGTGATCTGGCTGAAACAAAAATATAGATTGTCTAGATGCATTTTGAGATGAAAAATGGCCACCTGAGATAAGAACAGAGAGCACAAAAATTAAAAATTTAGTAACAATAACCAAATTTAAGGCAAATTTAAGCCAAAATTCACCTTTAGAAAATTAAATTAGTAAGTAAAAGGAATATTTTAAAAGCTCCTTTGGAGTACAGAATAATAAATAATTAAAAATAAGAGAGATAGAGAATTTAAGGTTCAATCTTTAAAGATTTTTGAGGAAAAGACAAAAATAAAAACAAACTACTAGTTGGAGATGTGTAAAATCTTTTTAAATAGCAAAACATGTAAGAAGTACAAATTTGTAGTTACAGCATAGTCATGGGGATATAAAACACAGTACAGGGAATATAACCAATAATATTGTAATAACTATGTTTGGTGCCAGCAGTGCCAGGGTAACCTGACCAATGCCCTGAATGCAAGTCAGAGAAGAGGGGAGGGGCCAAAGAAAGAAACCACAGGAGGCAGGGGCAACACCATATTGGCCCGCTAACTGAGCTACCATAGTACTTCAGGACAGATTCCCCATGCCCAGGCAAAGATGCAGCACTGGAAGAAGTCATTATGCTGAGCATGTGAAAGCTAGCCAGGTGATTAGCTAATTGAAAAGCTTCCTACTTCATTCTGGTCCCTGGGTGGGGAGGGAGGGATGGGGACAGAGGACATAAAGTCATGTGACTTTAGAGGTCAACATGGCAGCAGGGGGAGGTGCTGGTCCTGTCAGTCTAGCTTGGGAAAAGGATGGGATTGGCTGGGCCCCAACCCTTCCAGAGCATACAGGATTTTGGGCTGGGAGATTTAAAACAAGGGAAGGAAGAAACATTCTTACTCTTGGAAACACATTACACACATGCCAGCCAGAGAGTTTGAGCTGGTCCTGGAAGCTGCGTGGTGAATGGCAGCTCTAATAACACACAGAGACTCCAGGAGAAAGCTCAAAGCCAGACAACCACTGGTTTAGCAGCCTTGGGTTCCAAAGGACAGATAAAGATGGAGCAGGGATTTTGGACACTGTTTTGGGTTTTAGTCTTTCTGGGAACAGCTAGGTTTTGTTTGTGTTTTGCAGAAATGAGTCTGGAGATAGGAACTCCTCTGAACTCCCAAATTTTGCAACATTTTAAAAAGGACCTCTTTCCTTCCTCACCAGCATCTGCCTTTGAAATTTGCCTTTGGGTGATGGCATGCAGCTGAACCCCACTTTTGTTCAGTAACACCAGGTGGGTACTGGAAATATCAGGGGGAACACTTTGTAAAGCACATGATTGTCTAACCACTATACTGTATACCTGAAACTAATGCAAAATAATATTGAATGTAAACAGTAATTGAAAAACAAAATTTAAAAATAGCAAAACATAATCCGTACATTAAAAAAGAGAAAACAAATAAAAACAAAAAGTGTAAAAAAGTACAAATAGAACACATAGATGCAAAAGACCAAATATAAATAATAATAATAATAACTATAAATAAGTTGAAAATATTCCTTATTATAAGACAGAGATTCTCAAACTGGTTTAACAAATAAAATCTAAATTATAAGTAGTCTATAAAAAGCACATTTAAAATAAAATGACAACAAAATCAAAAGAAATTTCAAAGTTGTATTAGGCAAATGTACATAAAATTAATACAGGTGTGGTGATTTTACATTGAGTCAAAATACTATGATAGAAAAAATATTAAATAAAATTAACAAGATAATTTTATACTGATTAAAAGTACCACTCCCAATGAAGACAATGTGATTAAATATAGACTCTTGAGATCATATCCTTTCCCCCTTGAATATGTGAGAGTGAAATTGGTGTAAGTATGTAGCAATATGAAAATATATGTGTGTGTGTATGTGCGTGTGTTACAAAAATCAGTCTGGCCTTGGGTTTCTCCTCTGCAACAGAATTAGTAAACATATGTTATTATATAAAAATATCAACAAAAATAATATAAATGTCCATTATAAATATATTTTCTGTTACAGAGAAGAAATCCAAGCTCATTTTGATTTGTTCTGGTAATTTTAGTTACGAATTTTTATGCAACATATAATATAGCATAAATACAAAGTAAAGCAAACATTATTAGAAATTCAAAAGGAACATAAATAAGATACAATTTTGTGATAGACTCAGCCATTTGAGTAATGTAATAATGTAACTTAAATTCCATAGAATATTTTATAATATTAACATGCTAAACACAACCATCACCTTCCCCACTACCCTTGTCCCTAAGTAAATAAAATCTCAGTTCCAAAAGACTAAAATTGTGCAGGCCATAATTTTGTAATACAATGTTATAAAACTAAAAATTAATGACAAAATGGCCCTGGCTGGTGTGCCTCCGTGGGTTCAGCACCAGCCTGGAAACCAAAAGGTCACCAGTTCTGTTCCCAATCAACGCATATGCCTGGGTTGTGGGCTTTGCAAGAGGCAGCCAATCAATGTTTCTCTGAACACTGATTGTTCCTCCCCCTCCCTCTCTCTAAAAAATAAAATCTTTTTAAAAAATCAGTAACAAAATGCCAATTAGATGTAAACTACTTGGAAACTTGAATCATCCTTAAAAACTAATTCTTGGATAAAGAGAAAATCATGTATTATAAAACTATACATTTTCCAAAATTAATTTATATATTTAACAAAATTTCAATATCTCAATAGAATTTTTTCTGAAACTTGACAAAATTATTCTGAAGTTTATTCAGGAGAATAAACTGGCAGAAATATCTTACTTGACTATTGATAAAGATAGCCTCATCCTATTAACTGGATATTAAAACATTATAAAGCAATAATAATAATAGTAAATAACATTAATTGAGTGCTTATTGTATGCCAGACATTATGTGATCCTCACAACAATCCTAAGCATATACTTGGATTTTCCCCATTTTACATGTAAAATACGGTGCAAGATTAGATAGAAGACAGATAAATGAATGGAACAGAAAAGATAGCCTTAAAACAGACACACACACACACACACACACACACACACACACATACACATACATATGAAGTCTGTCTGGAAAAACTCCAGCTATTGTTAATATAAAGAGAGGATTTGTGAGAATTAGATATAACCTGGCAGCCAAGGAGAGTGGACTGGAATGGGCAGGTATGAACAATGATGACTTCACTGTACTAGTCAGTGGGGGCAGTAGATGCCACTGAGTTAGCATGTATATTGTGTAGTCATCACAAAATGACTGAGTGAATAGAACAATAAACATGCATCGAATTTTGCGTTAAGCTTGAACATTCTTCCATGGAAACTATTCAGATGCCATAGCTATGGGCAGCTGGTGGTCGGCAGCTTCATGTATGTGCAGATTTTTTTGGCAAAACATCAAATCACCCAGGTGACTCAGCCCTCCCCCGCCACAGCCCAGATTTGGCACACTGCAACTTCTGGCTTTCCCCAAAACTATAATCACCTTTGAAAGGAAGGAGATTTCAGACCATTGATGAGATTCAGGAAGCTATGACAAGGTCGCTGATGGCAACTGTGAGAACTGTCTGAGGTCCCAAAGTGCCTACTGTGAAGGAGACTGGGGCATCATGGTCTTATATACAATGTTTCTTGTATCTTGTCGCTAATAAATGTCTCTATATTACATAATTATGTGGCTGGATACTTTCTGGACCAACCTCATATACTCACATATATGTTCATGCATGTACATATATGTGATTATGTATGTGTACCTGTATGTGTATATATACATATAAACCTATATTATAATCCAGAAGGCATCAAAAGTCAAAAGGATTATTCAGGTAATGGTCCAAGTTAATTGGTTAATTCAGTAATTTCAAACCTGGCTGTACATCAAAAGCATGTAGTTTTTTTAGAAAAAATACATGAGTTGGGGTTCTATCCCTAAATAAGTCAGATTCTGTACCTCTGGGATAGGGCTCTGGATGTAGTGTTATTCAGCTCCTCAGTTGATTGTGATGCCCTAGAACTTTTACTTTTAAATCATGTATGTATTTTAATTTATCTTTTTGTTACTAATTCCTGATTTAATTACATTGTAGTGAGAGAGTATAATTTGTTGATAATTTAAAAGTTGTAGGATTAAAGGATTAATGTGTGGTTGAGAAATGTATATTCTTTGATTCTCAAGCTTATTGTTTTAGGTGTGTCTTTTACAGATGAATTTTTTAAACCTAATCTAAAACTGCTATATTAAATCATTTCTGTCTTTTCACCTATGTTATACTGTTTCATATTTTTCATCTTTTTGTTTTTTACTCTGCTGTCATGGAAGTGGTTATCTTTCAGTTTTGTCCTTCTCTCTTCAGTGAGTTCTAATCTACTGCTTGGCCATCCATGAGTTTCTTTATTTCAATAATTATAGTATATTTTTATTTCTAAAAGTTAGTTTTTAAAAATAAATCTATTAATAGTTATTTTTATATTTTATTGCCTAGTTGTATTTCTGATTCCATTATTTATTTCTTCAAACATATCATACATATGTAGTTAATATTCTACATCTAGTAGTTCTTTTTTTTTTAATTCAAACATGAATTATTTGAAAGTCAACTATATTTTGCTGTTCCTTGTGACTCCTTTCATGGTGACTCATGTCTTTGTACACTTGATGATCTCTAACTGTGAACACCTATTTATTTGATCTTAATCTTTGGAAATCCTGAGGGCCTAAATAAAAGTTCTTTCCTCCAGAAAAGTTTTGAGCGAACATCTTCTAGAAGCCAGGGATGCTACCTGAGCCCACTCTGTCCCCCTTGAAAAGGTCCAGACCTTGCAGGATACTGGATGTTAGATATTTTTCTTACTCTTTATGGCCTTGCAGTGTATTGAAAACATGTTTCATCTAGGATCTAAATTGTTTGTAGCAGTGTCCTTTGAAGGGGTTTGTAAACTACACTGCCTGCAGCAGAAAACCTCCATTTATTTTAAAAGTAGTTGACCCACAGAAGCCTCAGTGAAATAGATGAAATTCAATTTTATTTCACATATCAATAAGATTAGCTGTTACACACACATACACACAAGCACACACATACACTGTGCTTGCATCATGATACTAGCCTCCTCATACGCTTGCAGTCAAAAATGCAAGCAGGGGCCTTAGTCATGTGGAGGCTTGACTGAGACTCGAGGGTCTGCTTCTGCTCTCACTCACATGGCTGTTGGCAGGAGGCCCAAGTCCCCTGTAGCCCTCTGACTGGGGGCCTCATTTCCTAATCCATGTTTTTCCCATTTTAAATCCTATGTTACCCTTCCCAGACACATGGTACTTCCCCACCTTAATAATAGGTAACATGGGTTAAGATTTTGCATTGTGTAGCTGAGCTTATTATTCTGACTTTATTTTCCCAAATATTAGCCAACTTCATTAAGAGTCAAATGCTAATTTGTTATCTGGCCCTATACTATTATAAGAAATTTATGTGGGCAAGAGGCTGAGATATTTATTGGGGAAGAGGTTTTAGCAAGAATTTGATCCCTGCCCACCTGAGAATACCAGGATAGAAGCCCAATAGTAGCCCAGCTGAAGAGAGTTTTAGTAAGAACTCACCATCTGTCTGTCAGCAAACTCACACAGAAGAGAAATGTAACTCCAAGACTGTTTCCTCATAAGCAAGTCTGAAAGTCCATTTGGGAAAAGACCTGTTCACTGAACTAGCTGTGACAACACTCATTAAGAAAGACAGCCCACAAGTGTTTCTGTAAATTCATTTAATCTTACAAAGGCCCATGATTCTGCATATCCTGAGCTTTCTCTGAGAATCTCCCTGCACCCCCATATAAGCAGTCTGGGTTGGGTGCCCCTCCTTTGCGTTTCCATAGTATTCTACACTTACCTCCACTTGGACTACTGACTGTCATGTTTACTCTACTACCAACGAGCTCCTTAAGGAGGCCTGCACAGTTCAGGTTTTCGGAGTTTCTTGAATATGTGATTGAATGACTCATTACCTTATACAATTTGCCAAATTCAACACACTGAGTTGTTTCAACGGTGAGAGTGACTTGAGGCTACAATTTGTTATTCTCTTGCAATCCACCATGTAAATGTGACTAATGTTTGGATAATGCTTATTTATAAACTTGAAGCAAGCATCAGTAATCCTTTTATTTCCTGTTTAAAAAACAAACAAACAAACTGAAGATAGGACATGTACTATATTTAAATTGCCACAACAGTAAAAGTTAATGCTGAACCACATTTTTAATATCACACACCTTCAAATCGGATCTTTCTCAGGTTACAAGTAGAAAGAGCTTTGAAAGCACAATCAGAGATGTGTGGCGCACCAGTGAAAACTACTGATGTAATATGAGGACATTTCTCAACTAAAGCCTTTAGAAGAAAAAAAAGATGATTAAATCAAATCAACCACAGTACAAGCTTAGCAAAGTAATGAGGTCACTTTTTTTTCTCTCAGTGGTTTTAAAAACAGATACATTAACTATTAAACTTTTTTTTATTTTTTCAAATACATTTGTCTCTGCCTACCCCCCACCACTTTTCCTTGCCCCTCCCTCAACTCTTCCCCTTCGGTTTTGTCTATGAGTCCTTGCTGTATGTTCCTTGACTTTCCCCTTCTCTTCCTTTTTAAAAGAAAACAGAACTTTTTCCAATGTATTTAACACACTTACCTTAAAATAATGCAGAGGAATCAGAATTAAGTCATTTTATGAAAGTATGTGAAAATATGAGAAAATAGAATGCTGAAAAAAATCACTACATTTAGAAACTTCACATGTAGGGCTAAACTTAAAATTTATGGTTAGGTTATAATACCACTGAAACAAAAATATCTTAACTGTGAAACAAAGTTTCTTAGGGTATTTAAGGATTCAAATGTTCAAATGTGTGTGTGTGTGTAAATTTTAAAAAATTTTCTCAGTATATAAAAACAATAGGAAAAGCCCACTCATTTTTTAGTAATTCAAGCCACTCAAAATGTGCCCACATAATGGAACCGAGGAGGAAATGAACTTTCCAACTACTTACTTTCACACAGCTGTCCGTCAGAGTTGGCATGTCATTGATGGTCAGATGCATAATTCCAGTGCAGCTGTTTGCGATGTCCCTGAAGCCTTGGACTGAAATCTAAATTGTACATAGTAGGTGAAAATAATAGGAGAACCCATTAGCATGAAATCTAATAAAACCCTCTGATAGTAATAACCAAAGGTATGTCATGATTTTGCTACTACATTATAAAATTGAAACCATAAAATATGGCAGAATAAGAGATAAAGAATCTAGTCTTGATTTCTTTATTTAACATTTTATTTGTATATATTGTTAAATGATCACCACAATAAGGCTAGTTAACATATTAATTATTTGAGGTAAAATTCAAGTAACATAAAATTAATCACTTAAATAAGACATTTAACCATTAATAATTTTGTGCAACCACAACCTCTATCTAGTTCCAAAACATGTTATCACCCTAAAACAATGATTTTCAACCTTTTTCACCTCATGGCACATATAAACTAAATACTAAATTTCTGTGGCACACAAAAATGTTATATTTTTGTTGATCTGACAAAAAAATAGGTATAATTTTGATTCATTCACAGCTGAAGGCTATTGTTGCATTGGCTGTCATTTTTTTATTTGACAGTCTAAGGGAAAAGAGGTCAGTGCCCCTGACTAAATAGTTAGGTATTACATGTTTTAAAATTCTTTTAGCATACCAGGTGAAAATCACTGCCCTAAAAATAAATCCTGTACCTACTAAGTACTTGCTTCCCATTCTTGCCTTCCCCCATCCCTGGTAATCACTAATCTGTGTTCTGTCTCTATGGATTTACTGATTCTGAATATTTTCTATAAGTGAAATCATATAATATGGGGCTTTTTGTATCTAGTTTCTTTCACTTAGCATAAGGTTTTTGAGGTTCATCCATTATGTAACATATATCAATTAGCATCTTATTTGTTTTTATAGCTGAATAATACATGCTATTGTACAGATATAACACATTTTGTTTATCCCTTCATCTGTTCATGGCTATGTGGGTTGTTTCCATCTTTTGGATATTTTAAATAGTGCTCTTATTATTATGCATGTACATCTATTTGTTTAAATACTTTTGAATTCTTTTGGGGAGGTTATATATATATAATCTATATATATATGTGTATATAAATATATATACACACATTTTCTATGAGTGGAATTACTGGGTCCTATGGTAATTCTGTTTAACTTTTTAAGGAATCACTAAAATGTTTCTACAGTGGCTGCATCATTTTACATTCCTATCAGCAATCTATGAGGGTTCCAATTTCTTCACATCTTTACCAACACTTATTTTCTATATTTTTATTTCTTTGCAAAAAATTTCCTGGTGAATTTGAAGTAGTATCTCATTGTGATTTTGATTTGCAACTCCCTAATTACTGATGACATTGATCATTTTTCATGTGCTTATTAGTCATTTGTATATCATGTCTATTCAGATCATGGGACTATTTGAAATTGAATTATTTGCCTTTTGGTTGAGTTGTAAGTGTTCTTTATATATTTGAGATACTAGACCCTTAGATATATAACTTGAAAAAATTTTCCTCAGTGTTTAGGTTGACTATTTAAATAATTTCCTTAGATGTATAAATTTTTAATTTTGATGAAGTTCAATTCATCTATTTTTGTTGTTAATATTTCTCATCCTTTAAGTATTCTAGCTAAGAATCTATTGCCAAATTGAAGGTCATGAAGATTTACCCCCAGTGTTTTCTTCTAAGTTTTATTATTTTAGCTCTTATAATTAGGTCATTGGTCCATTTGAGTTAATTTTTGCATATGGTGTGACGTAGGGGTCCAACATTATTATTATTTCTTAATCATTTTGCATGCAGATATTGAATTACCCAGAACCAATTGTTGAAGAGAATATTCTTTCCCCCATTGAATGGCCCTGGCACCTTGTCAAAAATCAGTTGGCTGTAAAACTACAGGTTTATTTATGGACTCTCAATTCTATCTCGTTGATGTATATGTCTATCCTTATGCCAGTACCACACTCTTTTGATTGCTGTAGATTTGTAGTACTGATTTTTTTTCTTTCAACCACCATAATCCATATTAATGGAAACAGCAGTGGTGGAGAGTGTTTAAAATAATGACTGGTCAAAAGATCAAATATATTTGCCTATGATGAATTACCTTAAAATAACTTGTTATTTAGATTCCATTTCTTATAACAAATGAGCATTGATGGGAAATCAGATGATGCTCCAATTCGGCAATGGGAAACTGAGACCCCACCCAGGAACAGACCACAGAGGAAGCAACCCTGCAGAGTCATCTTCACAATAACATGACAAGGAGAACAAGGAACAGCAGCTACAATGAACCTATTGGAAGACGTTGGAGACTTCATGTGTACCATCTCCCACTATAGGTGGCTTCCAAGTTTCTGTCATTAGAACCTCCATTTATTTGAAAAAGACTAGCAAGGGTTAGGCAATTGAGTGCCACACCCCCAGAACAACCACAGCTTATTTCAAACATCACTTCCTCAGGTTATTGTTATGTACTTATAGCACCAATTGTCATAACTATAATTAAATTAATTTTATGCTCAGTAGTTGAACTAAGTTCCCTATACCGCACCTACCAGCAGAGTGCCTACTATATTAACTGAATAGATAATCAGGTAATATTACCATATGAAAAAATAGAAGAATGTATGAATGAATAATGAGATCCATGCGTTTTGGGTAGGTTCTGCTGCCCAGCAGACACTGACAGCGTGAATGCCAAGTCAAAGGCAAGGGGAAGCCTTGAAAGCAGAGGGATGAACATGCGAGCTAGAGCTGTTGCAGATTAGGTGGAAATATATTTTGTGCTATGATCTGAATGTTTGTGTCCCCCCACCCCCCAAATTCATATGTTGAAATACTAAACCCCAAAGATGATTTCATTAGGAGATGTGTCTTTTGGGAGGTAATTTGGGGCTCTGCCCTCATGTATGGGAATAGTATTCTTCTAAAAGAGGCCCCAGTGAGATCCCTCACTGCAACGCACTATGTAAGGTAACAGAGACAAGGTGCTGTCTAGGAACCAAGAAGTGGACCGTCACCATACACTAAATTTGTCAGCACTGTGATCTTGAGCCTTCCAGCCTCCAGAACTGCAAAAAATAAATGTCTGTTTCTAAGCTACTCAGTCTATATATATTTTTATAGCAGCCTGAATGGACCAAGATACTTAGATACAGTTTTTTTCTAAACAGCCTTTGGGAAAGATGTTTCTAAAGCCTGAACAATGTATCTATTTTGGCCCTGGAATTTCTTATACACAATTATCCTAAGGATATAATAGCTGCATACAGAGATTTATATACAAAGATATTCATTGCAAAATTCCATGATATTGAAAAAAATGATATCAAACTAAAATTCCAATAATAAGAAATAGGTTAACTAAACTATGACAATTCTTATGATGGAATGTAATACAGTTACTACAAATAATGTTTTGCTCATGGATTGGAAGAATAAATATAATGAAAATGTTCATACTACCCAAAGCAATTTATAGATTCAATGCAATCCCTATTAAGATACCAATGACATATTTCACAGAAATAGAACAGACATTTCAAAAATTTATATGGAACCATAAACAACCCTGAATAGCCGCAGCAATTTTGAGAAGAAAAACAAAGTAGAAGGGATCACGTTCCCGGACATCAAACTATACTATAAAGCCACTATACACAAAACAATCTGGTACTGGCACAAGAACAGATCCATAGACCAGTGGAACAGAATAGAAAGCCCAGAAATAAGCCCAGGTCTATATGGGCAACTAATATTTGACAAAGGGGGCAGAAGGATAAAATGGAGAAATAATAGCCTCTTCAACAAATGGTGTTGGGAGAGGTGGACGGATACATGCAAAAAATTGAAATTGGATCATCAGCTGACACCATACACAAAAATAAACTCAAGATGGATAAAAGACTTAAATATAAGTTGCAACACCATCAAAGTCCTAGAGGACAACATTGGCAGGAAACTCTCCGATATCCCACGCAGTAATTTTTTCACTGATATGTCTCCTAAAGCAAGGGACATAAAGGAAAGAATAAACAAGTGGGACCTCATCAAAATAAGAAGCTTCTGCACGGCTAAAGAAAACATCAGCAAAATAAAAAGGAAGCCAACCGTATGGGAAAATATATTTGCTAATGATACATCAGATAGAGGTTAGATCTCCAAGATATATGAAGGACTCACTCGACTCCACTCCAAGAAGACAAACGATCCAATCAAAAAATAGGCAAAGGACCTGGGCAGACGCTTTTCCAAGGAGGAGATACAGAGGGCCCAGAGACATTTGAAAGGATGCTCGGCATCACTAGCCATCAGAGAAATGCAGATCAAAACCACAATGAGGTACCACCTCACACTGGTCAGAATGGCCATCATAAACAGATCAACAAACAACAGGTGCTGGCGAGGCTGTGGAGAAAAGGGAACCCTAGTACACTGTTGGTGGGAATGCAGACTGATGCAGCCATTGTGGAAAGCAGTGTGGAATTTCCTCAAAAAGCTGAAAATGGAACTGCCTTTTGATCCAGTGATTCCCCTGCTGGGACCATACCCTAAGAACACCAAAACGCCAATACAAAAGAACCTATGCACCCCAATGTTCATAGCAACACAATTTACAACAGCCAAGTGTTTGAAGCAACCTAAATGCCCATCAGTAGATGATTGGATCAAAAAACTATGGTACATTTACACAATGGAATACTACACAGCAGAAAGAAAAAAAGAACTACTACCCTTCACGACAGCATGGATGGAACTGGAGAGCATTATGCTAAGCGAAATAAGCCAGGGGGCGAAAGACAAATACCATATGATCTCACCTATAAGTGGAACCTAACCAACAATACAAAGATGCAAGGAAAATAAGACCAGCAACACTGAAAGGAAAAGAAACCAACAGAGACAAGAAGGAAGGAGGGAGGGGGGCAGGGAAAAAGGAAGGGAAGGGGAAAGTCAAGGAACATATAGCAAGGACTCATGGACAAAACCAAAGGGGAAGAGTTGAGGGAGGGAGGGAGGGGGCAAGGGAAAGTGGTGGGGGGAAGGCAGAGACAAATGTATTTGAAAAAATAAATTAATTTTAAAAAAAGAAAGAAAATGACTGAGATCATGATATAGTTTAAAAGAAAAAGTTGGTTGTATAAATCCATGCTACCCAAAGTGTGGGCTACAGAGCAGCAGCATGAGCATTACCTAGGAGGTTGCTAGAAATGCAGAATCTTAATCCACCATATACTGACACAGAGGCTGCACTTGAATAAGGTTCCCAGATGATTTACATGCATGTTACAGTTTGAGAAGTGTTAATCCAGAGAAAATGAGTGAGCAAAAGAATGGTGGTAAGTGTATTAGGTAGGGCCCTACATAGAAGCCGAACCAATGGGATGTGATTGCGGAGGGCGGCAAGTCCAAAAATTGTACAGCAGATGACAGGCTGGAAGTTCAGGGAAAAGTTGATGTTGAAGTCTTTAGTCTGAAATCTGCACAACTGGAACTCAGGGAGAGTTTCTGTTTCAGTCTTGGGCAGAATTGCTTTGTCAGGAAACCTCAGTCTTTGTGCTTAAGGCCTTCAACTTATTGGATGAGGCCCACCCACAATATAGAGGGTAGTCTGTTTTTCTCAGAGTCTACTGACTTAAATGCTTATCACATCTAAAAAATCATTCATGATAACACCTACACAGGTGTTTGAACAATAGCTGAGTATCATAGCTTAGCCAAGTTGGCACATAAAATTAACCATCATAGTAGGAAGAGCACCAACATGTTAACAGTGATCACCTCTCAAGTGTGGATAGTTTCTGTACTTTTCAAACTTTCTACAATAACCATACAATAGGGAAAAAAGCATAAAAGGACACATTTTGGGGAAAGACAACATAAGGAAGGTCTTAGGATGTTTTGAGTCATCTCCTGTGTATTTCTTGCAGGGACACATTAAGTACAGGTTGGGGGAGCTCTGCATTTAGCCCTTCTGCTACAGTCCCTGACTCTTCACTGCAGACATGTTGGACCTGCTACTTATAACAGCAACTTTTCACTTTGTTTTAAGACCTTGACAAACTAGCCTGGCTCACCAAGCTCTTGATGGGCCCTTGGTATTGAGCCCTGCATGGTTGCACACTGGCAACCTAAAGCTTTTAAACCTGAGTCAGTTTACCTAAAACAAAAGATCTAGATATTTCTTTCACTATGACAGTGGAGAAAGGAGTCCCTAGGCGTAGCATCTTGGCACTGGCCTAACTATTCGTATAGTACAGAATACAAGCATGTCTCTGAGGTATTGTGGATTCGGTTCCAGAGCACCGTAACAAAGCAAATATCACAAAAAAGCAAGTCACAAAAAGTTTTGGTTTCCCAGTGCATAGAAAATGTTCATATCTTAATTTAAAAATACTTCATTGCTAAAAAATGTTAACCATCATCTGAATATTCACCAAGGTGTAATCTTTTTGCTGGCGAAGGGTCTTGCCTCAATGTTGATGGCTACTGACTCATCAGGGTGATAGTTGCTACCCTGTTCGGGTTGGCTGTGGCAATTTCTTAAAATAAGGCAAATATAAAGTTTGCTTCATTGGTTGTCTCTTCCTTTCATTAATGATTTTTCTGTAGCATGCAATGCTATTTGATAGCATTTTACCCACAATAGAACTTCTTTCAAAATTGAACTCAGTCTTCTCAAATTCTGCCACTGCTTTATCAACTAGGCTTATGTAATATTCTAAATCCTTGGTTGTCATGTCAACAATCTTCACAGCATCTTCACCAGGAGTAGATTCCACCTCAAGGAACCACTTTCTTTGCTTAACTATGAGAAGCAACTCCTCCTCTGTTAATGTTTTATCATGAGTTAGCAGCAATTGAGTCACATCTTCGGGCTCCACTTCTAATTCTATTTCCACACAGCTGCTGTCACTTTCTCCACTGAAGTCTTTTTAATGAAAAATAGAGGCATTTATTGAAGAATATACAAGATACAAGGAGCATTGTACATAGTCCCCTTCAGAGTAGGCACCTTTGGACCTCACACTTCTCCCAGAGTCCCTTCCACTGTTCCAGACACTCTGCAAAATCTTTTGTTGTAATTGCCATCAGGTAACCTGTCATGTTTTCCTGAATCTCATCAATGGTCTGAAATCTCTTCCCTTTCAAAGGGGATCTTAGTTTTAGGAAAAGCCAGAAGTCACAGGGTGTCCACTGAAGTTTTGACCCATCAGTGTCATCCATAAGGTTTGGAATCAACTACTTTCAAACTCCAGCTAATGTTGATATTTTGACCTCTTCCCACAAATCATGAATGTTCTCAATGGCATCTAGAATGGTGAATCCTTTTCAGAGAGTTTTAAACTTACTTTTCCCAGATACATCAGAGGAATCACCACCATCTATGACAGCTATAGCCTTACAAAATGTATGTATTAAGTCATAAGACTTAAAAGTCAAAATTACTCCTTGATCCATGAGCTGCAGAATAGATGTTGTGTTAACAGGTATGAAATCAACATTAATCTTGTTGTATGTCTCCATTAGAGTTGTTTGGTGATCAGGCACATTGTCAATAAGCAATAATATTTTTAAAAGAATTTCTTCTGTGTAGTAAGTCTCAACAATGGGCTTAAAATATTCAGTTAACCACTTTGTAAACAGATGTGCTGTTGTCCAGGCTTCATTGATTCATTTATAGAGCACAGGCAGAACATATTTTGTATAATTCTTAAGGAACCAAAGATTTTTGGAATGGTAAGTAAGCATTGGCTTCAACTTAAAGTCACCAGCTGCAGAGATCAGCAAGATGGCAGAGGAATGAATGAAAGTCACACTGACCTCCTGCCAGGAAGAATCAGGAATTACAATTAAATTGTGGAGAAATCACCCAGAACAAGCAACTGAACAACAGTAAGAGAGAAGACCTATAACTTCAGACAGACAGAAGAATCAACTTCAGCACAACCTGTCTGGTAAGGAGTGCAGTGGAGAATTGAGAAGGCAGGCTGGGTGCCCACAATGGCAGCACCAGATGGATATTTAGGCAGCCAGTTGGATTCCCCTGAGAAGAGAGGAGTCTAAACCATAAACAGGAATTGCCAGCCTACAGCACCAGAGCCCAAAAAGTACACAGATAACAGCCAGCTGCAAAAAGCAGCAGGGTTGCTCTCTGGAGATGCAAAGAGCCCATTAAAGGGCCAAGGCACAAATTTTTATTTGTAGCCACTTACCCCGGGCTCTGGCAAAGCTGGGGGCAGAGTGGGCTAGAGACACTTGAGGAGAGACTGGGACAGAGGCTTTGGGGAGAGAATGGAAAGAGTAGCCAGCAGGATCTCAGTGTTGACTCGTCCCCCATACAGCAGCAGCCATCCTGCTCAGGCAGACTACTCCTTTCTGAGCATCAGCAACCTGAGGGGAAACATAAGCCCTGCCCCCAGGAGGTACTCTACCCTGCCCTGTGGTGCCTAAACCTGACTGCTGAGTGCAGAGTGATGAGATTAATAACTGAAGGAGACAGCCACAGACAGTAGATCCCTGGAAGTCTCAGATGGCCTAAGGTCAGACGAGTTTACCATCTGACATCACCAGAAGCAGATTAAGAAAGAAAAATACAGCAGTAAATACTAGAGGCTACTGAGATGAAATCCACTGTGGTCTTCTCTATGATTTGGGATATTTTCTTTACTTCGTAGCTTTTTAACATTCATTTCTTGTCCATCAAGTTTGTGCATATTAAATCACTAGATTTTATATTATAGTTTATTTCTCTCCTTTCTTATAATAGTTTTAATCTCTTTACACCTTACTAATACAGGTTCATTTGCTGTTGAAGGTGGGATTGCAGGAGGGAGTTATTTTTGCAGATGTGGGTTTGTTTCCTGGGCTTTGTGATTTTGTTCTGGCAGCACCTGCACAATACACAAGATATGGTGGGCAGAGTGACCCTCAGTCAACCAGCTAGAGGAAATGACAAATCAAAGAATGACCAAACAATAAAAACCAAATTACTTCCAGAGAGAAAACATAAAAGGTATAAAAAACATGCAAAGAGCATCCACTTCAGGAGGTCAAGGAGACTGCATCACTGAATCTCACAAGTTTCCTACCATAGAAGTTCACACCACAAAGTCAGTGAGTCAAAACAGATCAATTTAAAAAGCAGAAGAAAAAAAGAAGAGTCTCACAAATAGTGGGAAGGAAAAGAAACATCCCCCAGTCAAAGGGAAAGGAGGAATCCTCAGAAAGAGGGCTAAATGAAATAGAGGCAAGTAAACTATCAGATACTGAGTTCAAAACAATGGTTCTAAGGAAGCTCAATGAGCTCAGTGAGAATTACCAGAAACTACAAGGAAGTTATGGCAAAATTTATCAGCATGAAAAAGGACATAGAAACTAATGACAAGAGGCAAGGGGAAATGAAGAATACAATTTCTGAATTGAAGAACACAGTAGAAGGATTCAAAAGCAGACTAGATGAAGTTGAGGATCAAATTAGTGAGCTGGAGGACAAGGAAGAAAAAAGCTCCCAGAAAGAGCAAGAAAGTGAAAAAAGACTTAAAAAGAATGAAGAGGCATTTAGGGAAATGCAGGACAACCTGAAATGTAATGATATCCATATAATAGGGACACCAGAAGGAGAAGAAGAGGACGAAGGGATAGAAAACCTGTTTGAAAAAGTAATGGTGGAAAACTTTCCTAATTTGAGGAGAGAAAAAAATCACACAAGTCCAGGAAGCAGAGAGGGTCCAAATCAAGAGGAACCCAAAGAGGCCCACTCTAAGACACATCATAATTAAAATGGCAAATTTAAAAGAGAGAATCTTAAAAGCAGAAAGGGAGAAACAGGAAGTAACTTACATGGGAGACCTGATAAGTCTAGCAGCTGACTTCTCAAGATAAACATTACAAGCCAGAAGGGAATGACAAGAAATATTCTAAGTAATGGAAAGTAAAGACCTGAAACCAAGACTACTCTAACCAGTAAGGCTCTCGATTAAAATGGAAGGTGAAAGAAAGAGTTTCCAAGAGAAAAGAAGGCTGAAAGAATACACTTTAACCAAGGCAGTATTGCAAGATATGTTAAAGGGACTCCTTTAAGAAGATGAAGAGAAAGAGTGAGAGAGAGAGGGTCACAGGTTTACAAAGAGAAAAAATGAATAAGTACCTATCAATAATAACTTTTGATGTAAATGGATTAAGTACTCTAATCAAAAGACAGAGGGTGGCAGAATGGATAAGAAAACATGACTTGCACTTAACCTACCCACAAGAGATCCACCTCAGAACAAAAGACCTACACCAACTGAAAGTAAAGGGATGGAAAACAATATTCCAAGCAAATGGACAGGAAAAGAAGCAGGGATAGCAATACTTATATCAGACAAAATAGATTTCAAAACAAAGGCCGTAAAAAGAAAGCCAGAAGGACACTTCATAATACTCAAAGGAAGAATCCATCAAGAAGACATAAATATTGTAAACCTATATGCACCCAACATAGGAGCACCCAAATACATAAGGAAAATCTTGGAAGACTTCAAAAAAGATATACACAGCAACACACTGATAGTAGGGGATTTTAACACCCCACTGTCAACAATGGATAGATCATCCAAACAAAATATAAGCAAGGAAGGATATTGTGGAACTGAATGACACATTAGATCACATGGACTTACCTGACATACATAGAACATTTATCCCAAAGAAGCAAAATACACATTCTTTTGAGATGCACATGGAATATTTTCAAAGATAGACCACATGATAGGACACAAAACAAGCCTTAACAAATTCAGGAAAATTGAAATTATAGCAAGCATTTTCTTGAACCACAAGGGCTTGAAACTAGAAACCAACCTCAAGGAAAAATTCAAAAACACTGAAACTCATCGAGACTGAATAGCATACTTTTAAAGAATGAAAGGGTCAATAATGAGATCAAAGAAGAAATCAAAATGTTTCTGGAAACAAATGAAAATGAACACAACAGTCCAAAACCTATGGGACACAGCAAAGGCAGTCCTGAGAGGGAAGTTCATAGCAATACAGGTGTACCTAAAAATGATAGAAACATTTCAAATAAAAAACCTAACCGTAAACCTTCAAGAACTGAAGAAACAACAACAAAGTCCAGAGCGAGTAGAAGGAAGGAAATAATCAAGATCAGAGCAGAATTGAATGACATAGAGACTAAAGGACAATTCAAAGCATAAACAAATCCAGGAGCTGGTTCTCTGAAAATATAAACAAAATCAACAAGCCTTTAAGCAGATTCATCAAGAAAAAAAGGGAGAGAATAAATAAAATTAGAAATGAAAGAGGAGAAATTACAGCTGATACCACAGAAATACAAAGGATTGTAAGAAATTACTATAAGCAATTATATGCCAAGAAATTTGAAAACCTGGATGAAATGAACAAATTTCTAGAAAAATATAATAGTCAAAAACTGAATGAAGAAGGAGAAAGTCTGAACAGACCTATAACAGTTGGTGAAATTGAAACAGTATTCACAACACTCGTGGCACACAAAGGATGGTTTCACAGGAGAATTTTACAAAACATTTAAAGAACTAACCCCTGTCCTTCTCAGACTATTCCAAAAAATCCAAGATGAGGGAAGACTCCCAAACTCTTTTTATGAGGCCAGCATAGTCCTAATCCCAAAACCAGAGAAAAAGACAACAAAGAAAAAAAACTACAGGCTGATATCGCTGATAAACTTAGACACTAAAATCCTCAACAAAATATTGGCAAACTGCATCCAGCAATACATTGAAAAGATCATCCTTTGTGATCAAGTGGGATTCATCCCAGGGGAGTAAGGATGGTTCAATATTTGCAAATTAATAAGTGTAATACATCACATAAACAAAAGACAAAAATCACATGATCATATCAATAAACGCAGAAAAAGCATTTGATAAGGTACAGCACCCATTCATGATAAAAACAACCACCAAAGTGGAAATAAAGGGGGCATACCTCAACATAATGAAGGTCAAATATAAAAACTTACATCCAACATAATACTCAACAGCAAAACCTAGAAGCTTTCTCACTAAGATGAGGAACAAGAAAAGGCTTTCTGCTTTCACCACTTCAATTCAACATAGTATTGGAAGTCATAGCCACAGTGATCAGACAAGAAAAAAAAATAAAAGGTATCCAAATTGGAAAGGATGATGTAAAATTGTCAGTGTTTTCAGATCACATGATAGTGTATAGGGAAAACCCCATAGACTCCACCAAAAAACTATTCGACCTAATAAGTGAATTTGGCAAAACAGCAGGATACAAAGTCATTATTCAGAAATTGAAGGCATTTTTGTACACCAACAATGAAATATCAGAATCAGAAATCAGGAGAAAAATCCCATTTGCTATAGCAACAAGAAAAATAAACTACTTAGGAATAAACTTAACCAAGAGGTAAAAGACCTGTATTCAGAAAACTACACAACACTGAAGAAATAAATGAAAGAAGACACAAATAAATGGAAGCATATATCGTGTTCATGGATTGGAAGAATTAACATCATCAAAATGCCCATACCACCCAAATCAATATTTATATTCAATGCAATCCCTATTAAAATACCAATGACATATTTCACAGATATAGAACAAACATTTCAAAACTTTACATGGAACCATAAATGACCGTGAATAGCTGCAGCAATTTTGTGAAAGAAGAACGAAGTAGGAAGGATCACAATACCTGACGTCAAACTATAGTACAAGGCCACTGTAATCAAAACAGTCTGGTACTGGCATAAAAACAGACACATAGATCAATGGAACAGAATAGAGAGCCCGGAAATAAACCCATGTCTCTGTGGTCAATTGATATTAGACAAAGGGGTCAGAAGCATAAAGTGGAGTAAAAATATCCTCTTCAACAACTGGTGTTGGGAGAGCTGGACAGCTACATGCAAAAAAATGAAACTCAACCACCAACTTACACCATACCCAAAAATAAGCTCAAGATGGATAAAAGACATAAATATAAGTTGTGACACCATAAAAGTCCTAGATAGATGAGAATATAGGCAGGAAACTCTCAGATATCCCACGCAGCAATATTTTCATTGATGTGTCCCCTAAAGCAAGGGCCATAAGGAAAGAAACAAATGGTACTTTATCAAAATAAGAAGTTTCTGCATGGCTAAAGAAAACATCAGCAAAATGAAAAGGGAACCAACCATATGGTAAAATATATTTGCCAATGATACTTCAGCCAAAGGTTTGATCTTTAAAATATATAAATAACTCACATAACTCCATTCCAGGAAGATAAAAAATCCAATTAAAAAATGGGCAAAGGACCTGAACAGATGCTTCTCCAAGGAGGACATACACAGGGCCCAGAGACATACGAAAGGATGCTCATCATCACTAGCCATCAGAGAGATGCAAATTAAAACCACAATGAAATACTACTTCACATCTGTCAGAATGTCCATCATAAACAAATCAACAAACAAGTACTGGCAAGATTGTGCAGAAAAGAGAACCCTAGTACAGTGTTGGCAGGAAGGCTGACTGATGCAGCCACTGTGGAAAACAGTTTGGAATTTCCTCAAAAAACTAAAAATAGAACTGCCTTTTGACCTGGCAATTCCATTGCTGGAATTATACCCTACAAATCCCAAAACACCAATTCAAAAGAACCTATGCACCCCCATGTAAATTAGCATTTTCATTAGGAAATAAATATTTGTATAGATAATGTTTTATTGTAGGATTTATTACAATAAGATAATTGGAAACTGCTAAAATGTCCATTAAAATTAATATTTCAAACTATAGTGAGAGAAAAATACTTATAATATAATATTGTATAAATCAGTGTTTGAGCCCTGGGTGGCTAATGTTGAAGCATCATTCCCTGAACCAAAAAGGTTGCTGGTTCGATTCCTTGTAAGGGGACTTACCTAGGATGCGGGTTCAATCCCCGGTCGGGGCACGTATGGGAAGCAACCAATTGATATTCCCCCCTCCTCAAATCAGTAAACATATCTTGGGTCAGAATTTTTTTTAAATCAGCATTTGAAATTGTAGATATTATCTTGATTTTGTTTTTTAAAAATGTGTGTCATGTGCAAATAGAAAACTAGAAAGACATTTCAAAATATTGCTTGTTGTCTTTGGATGCTAAGATTAGGGATGATTTTTATTTTCTTTCATATAACTTCTGTGTTTTAACATTTTGTTTAATAAACATATATTCTTTTTTAATCAGAAAAAATAATTTAGAAAAGGAAAGAAAAAGGAAATTCAGTTCTCTTCACAGAGTAGGCTTCTAGCCACATCCCTGAGGACATCTAATGCATGCTAGAAATGGGCAACTCTGAGTACTTCTGCTCTAGAACTGAGTCCTTTTAATTTAATGAAAGCCAAGCCACTGGGTGATTATAGGCTAATATGTATCCTGTCTCCTGCTCGATGATTACAAAGACGTTTTGGTAAAGGTCAGGAAAACATTTATAGAATCCTTTCCCTCATTCCTTGGTCATAGGCTGGAAGAAAAAGTTGTTGATCAGAAGAACCAGAATGTTCTATGAGAGTCCAAGATGAGCTCAATGTGCCCAAGAGGGTTTATAATAGCTACCATTTAAGTAATACTTATTGTGTGCCAGGTATTCTTTTAGGCAATTTTCACATACTAGTCTATGTTTTTCCAGAACCACCTATTATGTAGGCATTATTGTCTCCATTTTTACAGATGAGAAAAATGAGGCTCAGATCAGTTAAGTAACATGTCCAAGGTCATTTAGCTCATAAATAGCGGAACCAGGATATGAATCCAGGCAGCTTGGTTCCAGAGCATGTACTCTTAATCATCAAATTATATTGCCTCCTACAAAGATAAGCTTGCATTACTTAGGAAGAAAAAGATTGGGACTTCTAGTCAAGATGGTGGCATAGGTAAACACAGCTCATCTCTTGCACAACGACATCAAAATTGCAGTGAAAATATAGAATAACCATCACTCAGAACCATCAGAATTCAAGTCAAATGGAAGTCCAACAACTGTGGAATTAAAGAAACCACATCCACCCAGAGTGGTAGGAAGGGTGGAGATGGAGAACAGGCTGATCCCACACCCTCATGTGGTGGACAAAAATTAGGGAGGTATATCTCAGGAGTGAGGGGTCCTGGCCCCACATAAGGCAACCCCCAACATAGGTTTCCAGTGCCAGGAAGATAAGTCCCCATAACTCCTAGCTGAAAAAATCAGCAGAGTTTGAGTCAGTGAAAGAAACTTCTTAAGTCCCAAGAAGTTCCCCTTAAAGAACCCACACAATGGACTTACTCAAACTCACTCCCTCTGAGATCCAGTGCAGGGGCAGAAACTGGAAAGGCACCAGTGGCATATAGGGAGGAAATGAAGTGTCTGGCATCAAGGTGGGAATTGGGGAATATCTTTCTCCCAGACAGAAAGACAGGCAAAGGCTATTGTTCCTTTTCTAAGCTCTTTGCCCATAGAGCCACAGAGCCAGCAGGTGCCATATCTGAAACTCCATCAACCTGACTAACATTGTTTGTCCTGCCCTGGAGATCCCCTGAGACTCTGTCCCACCTAACTTACGGGCCCACCCAAACTGTTAACTGTGACTTTTTCATATGAATGGCTGGTATTGGCTTATGCTTCACAATTTCCTAAACCTATCAAACAAGCAACAGCCAGCCTCAGTAAGCCCCTGGCCCAGGTACCTCTTCCTAAGTGGCCCCAGGCCTGGCATTAGCAACAGCCAGCCTAGGTTCATAGCTTGGCTTCACCTGGGAATCTCCAAACCCAGCACAAGTAGCAGCCATCTCAGATTGCTCCATTGCTCATGCAGGGAGGTCCTAGGCAGGAAACAGGTGGGGGCTGACCTTGGCCTGCACCACCCAGGAAACCCCAGAGCCTGAGCACCCAGTGGACAGCTACAGATCATGTCGGAGCACCACCACACTGGCCCTGCACAGCTGATTTTCCACAGACGGCAGAGGGTGATGGTCAGTGGTCACAGCCAGTCCTTGCAGCTCACTGGCCTGGGTAAATCCCTCCTATAGACCTGTAAACAGCAATGAAAGCTCAACTGCAAGAAAAGAGTGTACTCAGCCCACACAAAGGGCACACCTTAAGTTGTTAGCTTGGGTGATAGGGGAGATTTTGCCACTGGACCCTACAGGACACCTATCACATTAGGCCACGATACCAACATAGGGAGTCATAGCAGCTCCACCCAATACATAGAAACAAACACAAGAGTCTTCCTAAATGAGGAGACAAAGAAGCATAGCCCAAATGAAAGAATAGATCAAAACTTCAGAAAAGGAACTAAATGAAATGATGATAAGCAATTTATCAGATGCAGAGTTCAAAACACTGTTTATAAAGATGCTCAAGAAACCTAGTGAGGCCCTCAACAGCATAAAAAAGATCCAGTTAAGAATGAAGGATACACTAATTGAAATAAAGAACAATTTACAGGGTAACAATAGTAGAGTAGGTGAAGTCCAGAATCCAATCAATGATTTTGAACATAAGGAAGCAAAAAATAACCAATCAGAACAACAAGAAGAAAACAGAATAAAAAAAAATGAGAATAGTAGAAGCAAAAGACCTTTCACCACTAGACTCCAGAGAGCGACTTGCTGCCTTGATCCTTCACTCTTTGATCCAGATCCTATTGCTACTGTATTAGTCAGTGTTCTCTGGAGGAACAGAACCAAAAAGGGGGAGAAAGAGAGGGAGGGAGGAGAAGAGATAGATAGATGATGATAGATGATAGATAGATGATAGGTAAATAGATGATAGTTGGATAATAAGGAATTAGCTCACACATTTATAAAAGCTAAGAAGTGCTAAGACCTGCAGTTACTAAGCTAGGGATGCAGGAGAGCTGACAGTATTGTTCCAGTCTGAATATAAGTCTGAAGGCAGATGAAGACTGATATCCTAGTTTGAAGGCAGTTGAGCAGAGAGAGTGAATTCTTCCTTACCAAGCGTTTTATTCTATTAAGGCTTTCAACAGATTGAATAAGGCCCACTCATAAAGGGGAAGGCAATCTGCTTTGCTCAGCCTACCAATTTAAATATTAATCTCATCCAGAAACACCCTCACAGGCAAACCTAGAATGTTTAAAAAATAACCAGGTACCCTATGGCTCATTCAAGTTGACACATAAAATTAACCATCACAGCAACTTTGGGGACTTTGGGTATTGATGTTTTCTGTGACTCATGGTTGAGGCTCTTTGCTCTTGCCTGGTTTGCCTGGCTGATCATCTAAGCTTGCCTGGCCACATTTTAATACAGATCAGCATGTTTGAGACCACCTATCTTATCTGGCATGACTAACTGCCCTGAACAAGACATAACTAAAAAGAAAACCTTAAGATCTTATTGTTGCCTCACACTGTGAAGTTAAAAAAGAAACCTTCAAGCCCTTGAAGTTCCAATCCCAAAAATTTAATTAGGGCACTTCACTTTCTTAAAGATAAATTATTAAATTGATGGAGGAAACAGTCCATCTTTTAATGAATGTATATGAGTATTATTTAACTTGCGTATCTTAAATTTTATTACTTAACTCATGTGGCTTTGTGAGAAATCCTGTTTTTTAACAACGTTAGAGTTCTCACAAAATGAATGTGATTATACCACATTATAAGAAGTCTCAGCTCATTTGAGACTGACTCCTTACATATAATGACATATTACATAATGGTTGGAAGTGGGAACAGCAGAAGAGGCAGGCTATTCTAAAAAGCTCAGACTTCTCCTATTGATTGAGGTAGCTTCCACACGTTGAGGAACCAGAAAATCAAATTCTTTGAGTGATTTTCCTGAGATTACAAATGGATAAAGCAAGAATACAGATGTTCAAACTCTTTTTTCAAAAAGATTTTATTTATTTCCTTTTAGAGAAAGGGGAAGGGAGGGAGAAAGAGAGGGAGAGAAACATCAGTGTGTGGTTGCCTCTTGCACACCCCATAATGGGGACCTGGTCTGCAATCCAGGCATGTGCCCTGATTGTGAATTGAACTGGTGACCCTTTGGTTAGCAGGATGGCATTCGATCCACTGAGCCACACCAGCCAGAGCAGATGTTCAAATTCTTGATCCAGTACTCCTGATTAACATTATTTAATAACTGCCCCATTCCAGTTTTGAATTGATTTCTCTGCTCTTTTTCTGACCTTATATCTCCTCCTGCTTCTCTATTTGTCTAATCAAACCTCAACTATTCCTCAAATTCCAATGACTCCAGCCCTATCCTGCTACTTTCCTTCCCTTAACCTTACAAATCTATAACTCTTTATTTTAGCCCATAACTCTCTTATAATCTAGGCATGTCTTATTTCCAGATGATCTTATATTCTTTTTTTTTTTAACTTTTTTCTGTGTTGGACAACCAGTGGAAGTTGAATGAATTAAATTTCAGAGTAAAATAAATAAAGTCTGGGAAAGAGTACAGAATTGGGCCACAGACAAGACTGAAAATGATTCCAGGTCAAAGGCAAAATACAAGCAAAGGCAAAGCCATGGGAGCACTGGGCTTAAATGAAATGGCAAGATCATCTTTGGGATGAATAAGAAAAGTTTAGTAGGCAAGGAAGAAGGGAAAACTAATGAAAGATCCATAAGGCAAAAATTAGGTATTTTCTATTATACTGCCATGGATTCTTGAATAAATTTTACATAAGTACTTCCAGAAAAAAGTCCAGGGGAAATTAATAAACATTATAAATCTGGAGAACAGAGAACTAGGGAAGAATTCTGGGCTTGGAGTCAGTCAGCAGAGCTGGGCTTAAGGCTGGTTTTGCCTCATTCTCACTTGTCACAAAAGGCAACTCTACCCCTCTAATGCTTCATTTTCTCATCTATAAAATGGACATAATATCTATTTTTGTAGATTCTTGAGAATACAAAATGGGCCGTTAACACAGTGTCTAGTGTGAATGTTGGGTATCAGTTTTCCTGTTACTGTTCTGTGCAAATTGTGCTCCCACAGGCAAATAAAGATTCAAGAACTAGGGGTAGAGGGCCTTGAGAGATCATTCTAACACCTTCCTCACATTGCAAACATAAAGAAATGATATTCAGAGATGTTGGGTGATTTGAGAACGTGTCCCTTATCTATTTATCCCTGTGTGTCCCCAGTGTTGAACATACGGTCAAACAGAGTGGGTGCTTCATAAGTGCTGAATGGATAAACAAATGGCCTTGAGTCACACTGTCGGTGGCAGAGCCATGGCTAGAGGCCACCTCTCCCTGTGAAGACATACAACTCCCGTTGGTTTTTTGCAAAACTTCTAAGTCCCTCCCCTTTATTTCAGGCCCTGGTCCACTACCCTAGCACTAGTGTCTCCAATGATGGATTCTCCTAAACAAACAAAGAACTTTTTCTCTTTTGCTGTCTTGGAAACATGTTCCTGACAAGATTTCATGAACAAGAGAAAAAAAATGATAGCAGAAATCAGCCGCAGCTGAGCAATTCCTTGCAGTGCAGCCAAAAACTTGGTGCTATCAACCAATAAGATTGTATCCAGAAAGGAGGGTCAGGGAGACCTCTGGGAAAGAGCTTTTTAGTTTCATCCTGGCACAAAATGCTTAGTTTTCTACACAGTTTATTTTAGGATATCCAAAAAGATGCTTGGCTGATATTTTATGACTCAAATATTCCTGCCAGAATTTTCTAGCCAACCAACTATAACTTGTCCTTATTCTTCACTGAAATAATAGGATATAAGCCTGAAATTAAAAATTCCTCTCTAAAGGGAAAAGCAAAATATTTAACCATGTTAAAATACCAGGTCTTGCCACAGCTGATATCTGTGCCTTTTCTGTGTAGGATTCTTACAAAACTTGGATCTAATCTCTCTTAGTTTAGTTGTGAAGTGATTTTTGGCTTCAATTTTGACACCAATTGGAGCGCTGCCACTCTGTTCTTTGCTGGTTAAGCTCATCTTGGTTAGGAAGTTGGGCAGATTGGCGACATCAATGGTGTTCCCATCACCAGTCCCAGCAGACAGCTATGGCTTCTGATGGGGACACAGAGGTTTTGGTGATCACAGGCATAGTCTCTCTATTGGCCTCTGGGCTGGTCTCAACCCATCAGCACACCAGGACAGAGCTGTCTGAAGGAAATGAGTTGTAAGGGAGCCCTACAAAAAGAAAACAAAAGGGCTGAGCACCAAGGACTAGCTCAGATCCTTCCCTGCCGTTTAAAGGTGGTTAAAAAAAAAAAAAGGAAGGGGCTTACTTACTTCAGTGAGGATAACATCTTACCAAGCTTCTGCTTTCTACTCCTGTACAACATTGTCTCTGAATCAATGAGCTCAGCAACATGGAAAAAGAGAAATATGTAAGGCAAGACCCTTTATGACAGCGAGAAATATCCATCTTTGGTAAACATGGCCCAAGTTGTGTTCCTGTGCCATTTCCAGCTGCTTCTCATTCTGCAGTGCTATAACCAGTGACTAATAAATAATGTGATGACTTTAGTCATCTCCATATATCCTTCAAGGTCTCTTAGTGACCCCAAAGAAGGCTGGCTTAGCAAGGAGAATGAATTGTTGGAGAAAAACAAAGATTTCTCCCAAAACATTATGGAACATTCTGTTTTATTGCATTCAAATATGCCACAGTATCTTCAATAGCAGCTCTCCCAGGGTTTGTGCTAAAAGGATTTGAAAAGCTTTTAAATATTGCGTCCTCTGTGACGACAGGAAGAGAGGCCTAGTTATTAATCCCTTTTGAGGTCCTGCCATTCTCTTTCTTTGGATGATCCTGCATTCTTTGGTCTGTATATTCTTCATAGCTGGCCTCTCCTCTGCGTTCACAAATGCACTTCTCCCAGGTAGCCCTCCCTGATTACTTCAGGCACAGCTGTTTCTTCCTTTTACATCTCAGAGCACCAACAACCACAGCCTTCACTTTGCAGTGCGCATTTTCTGCCTTGTATAAGAACTAACTGTGTCCATGTCTAATATCTCTGCTGAGGAACCCAGACAGCATCTTATCCATCATGTCCTTTACAACATGATGCCTGACACAGATAATGAGGCAACAAAGGTTTGCTTAATAGACCAAGTAGTTGTTGAATAAATTATTTGTAGAATGTAAAGTAGAATTAGTAGTTCCAAAAAGGGAGGGTGGAGTCAATATGGTCATTTGTTAAAGATTACTATATTTATTTAAAAACATTGGAGAGCCAAACATGAAAAAAGTTTCATTTTCCAGTGTGAGCGAGGAACCAGAACACAAGATTTGTGAAGGCTGCAGATGCCCAGAAGGCAAGCATGCTGTCAGCCCTGTGCACGACGACTCCAGCCTCGATCTGCAGAAGGAAGCTGACCCTTCCCAAACTTCGACACTCTTGTCTAGAGTTATGCTCTCTTGTTCTTTACCTCACCCAATGGCCAAATTACGCACAGCTTTCCCTGTATTATAATGGAGTTTATCTTCTTTTTAAATGAGTGAATCACAACCGTAATACTTTTTTCTTGTAACACAAGATCCAGAGAGCTACTTGATTTGCCTAGATTTATTGAGCTAAATGGTGGCTTTGACCTGCAATTCTAACCATGGGCTTCACCCAAATCCAAAAAGCTGAGTAGAATTTTGTGAACAGTTTATGAAACTCTGTGTGTAAGTCACTTCCTAAGATAGGGAACAGAGAAGAAACTAAAATAAATATGGCTTTTCAGAAAACATTTTAAAAAATTTCAAACAATTTTTCAGGAGTGGGAAACATGATCTTAATCCTCTGAGACTCATCATTTTGTCATCTGATTCTTCAAGATCTAAAAATCATTGCCAGATGTTTCATATTTTTACTGCTTAATGCAATAAACATCCTTATACGTTTTGCCTACAGAGATTACATAAGCTATGAATGCTAAACAATAGATATTTATATTTCTTTATTTTTTACATTCAGTATGGATATCATAAAGTTATATTCAAACTAATAATTATAAAAAACCATTTAAATTTATGAATCCTATCTATAAGCAACATAAAAAGATTTTCATGAATGCTTCTATTTTTCTTCCAACACAGGCTGGACACAAAACATTCCTTTAATTAAAACAGGGAAACTGACGCACAAGAACTGACCCAAAGAAGCAAAAATGCACTGTGATTTTTCTGACTCATGACTGCTTTTCCACTAGAACTCCTCCTTATTGATAACACTTGAGTATTTTTTTAAAAATAGAAAACACAACAATTTTTTTTCTTTTTTAACCACATATATATATATATATATAGCACTTTACAGAGCTATAGATGGTAGTCTAGTGGTTAAGGGCCTGGTGTCCAGGGTTGCACAATTGGTCAGCAGCATGCAAGGACTAAACCCCAGGCTTCCTAACTCCAGCTTCAGGCTCCTTTCACCATCCACTGCCTTCTGCTGTGTGTGTGTGTGTGTGTGTGTGTGTGTGTGTGTGTGTGTGTGTGTATGAGAGAGAGAGAGAAAGAGAGAGAGAGAATTCCCTCTCATTCTGGCTTTGCTTATGTTATCTCATTCCATTTGGCTGTACATTCATCCATGGATGTGCCTCTGTGGCTTTCTCCCACTTCCACCACAAACCCAAGGGATGAACCAATAAGACCTTCCATGATCTTTGCCTCCCTAAAAAGGGGAATTTGGAATTTATATAAACTAGAGAGAACTGAAATGACCTTGCAATCTTCCAGGTTGCAATTTTCACAGTCTACCTTTAAGATTCATGGGTCCCAGAGAGTTTTGACAGTACAAGAACTACTGACAAACCATTATTACTGCATTGAGTATTCCATCACTTGAACACTTTGGGGATGCTGTCCCTTTTTATTTTTCTTGACTTGAGTGTAGTAACAGAAAAATAATTGATCAAAAAATACTTTCACTTTAGTTATCTCATAGTTTCCTAGGCTCTTTTCTCCCCATAATGTCAGACTCAACTCTGACCAAGGAAAGGTCAGCAGACCTAGCACTAGGAAGTTGTCAGCTACCTAACAGTTCTCCTGAGCTTTCACCTAAAGCACCTGGGTAGCCATGGCCTAAAACTGGCTGCATTTTTATTCATTATTTATTCTTTCATTCATCAAACAATGATCAAAGTCCAACTATGTGCCAGGTACTGTATTATGTGCTAAGGATACAGATATACCAGTAAATAAAGCACCACTCTGGCCATCAGGGAGCTCACAATGGGGAGGACAGCAGACAAATAAACAGACCACTGGCAGGCGTAGAGACTGCTTAGTGAAAGTGCCATGATAGCAGTATACACAGGAGGAATCATTACTCAGCTTGGGTTGGGGAAAAGGAGGGGTCAGCGAGGGCTTCCTAGAGATGGTTGTGATTGAGCAGAGCCTCAAAGGATATGTGAAAGTTAACAGGTGAATGGGAGAAATGGACAGTATCAGGGTGTCTAGGAAGAGGGCTAAAGCTGAACCTAGTGAAACAGTAGAGTCTGGAAATGGAGAACAAGGGAGGCACAGAGGCAGAAACTCTTGTTGCAAGCTCTCTTACTCTCTAGTTTAATTATCTTAAATCTAAACATATAAATTTGCAGGTTGGTCCAAATTCCTCACTCTTTATCTGGTTCTTTTTGTCCTCCATGATCAGAATTGTTGGTTTCTGGGCATTAGGATTTCAGCCCGAGATTTACTGCTCCCATTTTCCTTCCCAGCAGAGCAGTGGTTGTTCTATGCCTGGCTTCCTACACAGCACTATAACCCACGACTGCTACACACAATTAGAGATGCATGGATCTGTAGGGAAAGTGGCTATGCATAGAAATATTAATTGAAGAATCCTTGGAGTTCTGCACAGAGCAGAGTATAAAGGAAAAGTACAATCAGGAATCACTGCCTTCTGAATTTGCACTTTCTCATGCACAAGTAGGATACCTTTGTCCTCTCCATTAAAACTCTTAATGCTACCCATTGTTTCCATTTTTATATTTATATATTTGAAAAATACACATATATTAAATATACTTATATATTTAATATATAATTATATATTTAACATATAAGTATGTATATTCAAAAATATACTTATATATTTAAATTTGATTTTTATGTTTGTACATATTTTAGAGAGCTCTGAAATGAACAGGGAACTGACGTGGATCACTTTGGAGCATTTTAGCTGATGCCTTTGTATCCATTTATTCATGCATTATGGGTATACGTGAGAAAAGACTTAAAGGATGTATGGAAGTTAGCCGTACAGATAACTTCAGAAAGAGTATTCCTGGCAAAGAAAACAGCCAATCAAAACAAAAAACAAAACAAAACAAAGCAAAACAAAACAAAACCTAAGGAAAGACCTTGTGTATTTGAAGAACAGCAAGGAAGCCAGTGCCTCTCGAGCAGAGTTGGTAAGGAGAATAGTAGGAAATGATGTCAGAGAGACAATTGGGCAGGGGAGGCAGATTACATGGAGTCTTGGAGGTCCTTCAAGTTTTTTCTTTTATTTAGTGAATAGGAAGCCTTGCCAGGTGTTCGAGCAGAAGAAAGATGTTGATGTGGGTTTTTAAAAGATCACTCTAGATGCTGTGTTGAGAGTAGACTTGTAGGAGGCATAAGTGAAAGCAGAGTGATCAGTCAGGAGGCTATCCTCAATAATCCAGCAAGACATGATGGTGGTTTTGAGTGGATGGAGCTGTGGAGGTAATGAGAAGGGCTCGATCTTGGACAGATTTTGAATAGTCAACTGGACTTCCTGGTGGAGTGGAAAGAAAAGACTCAAGGATATTGTATTAGTTTGTTAGGTTTTCTGTAACAAAGTACCACAAACTGCGTGGCTTAAACAACAGAAATTTGTTCTGGAAGCTAAAAGTCCAAGATCAAGGTGTCAGCAGAGTTGGTTCCTTTTGAGGTTGATACCCTCAGTGCATGGAAAGGACATGGTCCAGGTCTCTTTTCTTGACTTCTAGATGGCTATCTTTATGCTCACATGGCACTCTCCCATATGCATGTGTCTGTGGCCAAATTTCCCCTTTTTATAAAGACATCAGTCATATTGGATTGGGGCCTAACCTAGTGATCTCATTTTAACTAATTACATCTGTCACAACCTTATTTCCAAATAAAGCCACATTATGAGGTACTAGGGGTTAGAACTTCAACATATGAATTTTGGGGGGCATACAATTTAATCCAAAACAGATGAATCCAAGATTTTTTGGCCTAAGCAACTATAAATATGGAGATAGGGAAGGCCAAAAGTGGAGCAAGGAGTTATTTTTTAGAGCAAGGATTTTTTTTTTTAGACCCTTTGATATAAGAGTCTAAAATTTAAGAGAGAAGTCTGGGTTGATGATATATATTATATATCATATATGCACGTGTATATTTTTATATATCCATATATTACTTCTATAAACATATATATTCATATACTATATGTTTCTATAAACATATACACATGTATACATATATAAACACACTCCCAAATACCTGTTACAGATATGGGTGTGCATATATGTGTGTATATACATGTATGTAATGATTTTATATGTGTGTGTATATATATGTTCATTATTGTAAATGATATTTAAAGTCATGTTCTAGATGAAATTGCCAAGGGAGTAGGTATAGGCTGAGAAGAAAAGTGACCCAAGAACTGAACATTGGGTCCCTCTATGATTAAGGGGTTGGAGAACCATATTATTAGCTTTCTCACAGAAATCACATCTACATGAGTTTTCTAAACCATAAAAATATTATTGGGATTGACACAGACAATTTAGGAACTTAACAATATCAATGAAAGCCAAACATATACATACTTTATGAGCCAGTCTATGTTATGTATCTATGTGTATACATAACAGAGTATGTGCTGTGTTGACCAGAATACATGTACATAAATGTTCACAGCATTGTGAATTTTCTGTATGTACATAACACTTTGACAAAAAATCATTACCCAAAAAAAGTCATTAAGGAATGCCTTTACTCATTAGGTCCCAACTCTTAGCGCCAGCAACACAGGAAGCAAATTTAATCTGACTTCAGGGGCGTCAGATTAAGGATTGCTTTGTGGTCAGTCAGAAGTCATGCTCAAAGCAAAAATTCAGATACATGGTAGAATTCAAGTGTGTGCAAAGCCATAAGAAACCTTCACAACTTTCTCTGTGGGTCTGTTTTTTCTTGAGTGAGGTTCTCCATCAAGCGCAGTCAGAAGTATTCTTTGCTGCCCCAGCTGAAGGTTAAATAGGAATCACACCCTCACCAGTGACAGTTTCTTTCAGTTGCAATGAAGGAAACCCAACATAAAGTAGCTTAGGGAGAAAGGGAATTAATGGTGTGTCTAACTGAGAGTCCAGCTAAACAATATGTCATCTCTCCTCAAACACATCATCTCTTAAAAGTTGGTCTCTTTGTGAGTGTTCCATTCTTTCCCACTGTAGACAAATTTCTTCCATTTTCCTGGGCAAGGGAACCACAAATCAGCCTGGACTTATACACTCCAGACCCTGTAACCTCAGGGAAAACAGAACTTATTTTTCCCAATGTTGAATACCTAGAAGGATTCTGAATTGTTCTACTAAGGTCATACTCTTCCTAGAAAAATCATACCCACTGCATACAAAACTTAGGATTGTCTAGGCCCTGGACCAAATGACCAGTGGCCAGGAAAATACTAATATCAATACTCGAATAATAATAGATAATGGCAACTAGGCATTTATTATATGCAGACACTCATGACCTTCTTATATGTATCAAATCATTTCATTCACACAACACATTTATGAGGTAGATACTAGTATTTTCCCATTTCATAGATAAGGAAACTAAGGTACAGAAAAAGCTTAGGTAACTTGCCCTGGTAAATGCCAAACTCAGGATTAAAATGCAAGTACCCTGGAACGCATGCTCCCAGCACTATGGTATCTGGCTCTCAAGGTGCCATGAGTGACAGCTCCACAAAACCATAAGGGCGAAGAGGGCTCCCCGAAAAAAAAGTATGAGGTGCAAAGGAAAACTACCAACATTTCATACAATAGTTCATTACTTACATTTATTTAACTAACCGTTAACCCAAATATTTAATAAGCATCTGGTAAATGTCTACCATCAGGTCACATAACATTTCTTAAAGCAGAGAACAAGATGGACCTACTCATTGTTGCCAAATCTCTCCCTGACTATAGATAAGGAAGGAGTGTACAGGAAATGGTACTTTCTTTATATGATGAAACCATTTTGTCTCCAAAAAGTCTTCTCAAACTGTGTTTGGACATGGTTTTTAAAAAATTATTTTATGGCTTAAGCTTAGATTTTATAACTTTGAGTAAATGGTAAATATAAAAGCAAACGAATTAAAGTTGTTCAATTGATTCAACCAGAATGTTTTTTCATGAAAGTAGATTTTTTTTCCTCCTGAAAATAGTGTAAAGAAAATATTGCATTCAGGTTCTAAAAGAAAAGTTTTAATTAATTTCAAAAATATCTTAGCAATAGTGGCCTGTTGGAATATGAATGTTATCATTCAATAAATACTTATTAAGCACCTGGGTATGGTTTAGACTTATGTAGCCAAAGAAATACAAATTAAAAATACAAAATATCATGTTCAATGTCAAATTGGCAAAAGTTTTTAAAATAAATTTATAAAGATGCCAAACATTATTCTATTTATATGGTAAGTGTAAATTGGCAGCCTTTGTAAAATATGGAGGGTCTTAAAAATAACTGTATCCTCTGACTGTCTTCACTTTGTAAAATTTGTACCCCCAAATTGCATAGACATATGCAAAGATAAGGCTACAAGAATTTTCCTCACAGGTTATTGATGATAGCAAAATATGGTAGGCCAATAATGAATCGTGAAATTTATATTGGTGTTTTGGTACAATGGAATATTATCTAGCTACTTGAAAAAGTTATAGGAAAATATTTAATGAAATAGATGTTCGGTTTATAGAATATTAAATGAAAGATATGTGTACTATATAATCTTTTTTAGTTTAAAAGAATATAAACGTGCATAGAAAAAAGACCAAAAGCTATTTTACTAATAGCATTTATTATTTCTAGTTGGTAAATTTTTAGGTAACTTAAATTTTTTTCTGATTGTGTGTGTGTGTGTGTGTGTGTTTAACATGGAACAAGGGGGGGAAAGCTAAGATATTTGTTAAGTGAAAAAAGAAAACTAGAAAATTCGAAGTGACAATATAGATAGAGGTCTGCAATGGATAGCGAAAGGGTGTGCTGGAATGGCCCTGTCCTGATTTAGGGCTGAGTGGGAGCAGAGTCTTCCTTGAGGAGGAGAAACTGAGCAGAAGCATTGCCTCAGCCCCATCAAAAATGATGACATGCAGGTGCACGTGCAGGTGCATGTGCACGTGCTAGTATTTGCTAGGAAGCCACATTACACCTCCAGTGTTTATCTTGTCCCAAAAGAATACAGAATATTTCTAACATATGTGTAATCAATTTTCACTTTTCTTTGAAATTCTCCATCACCAATTTATTTATTTTTTTTCTAACAGATATGGTTACAATTCTTTCACAATCTTGTATCTTTCATTTTGGGTTCCACTGTGACTACATTAAAGCTTAGCCCTTGACATATTTCACTTATGTTAACCTAGAGTTACTGGAAGAAAGGGATGCTGGACACAGTGCCCAGTATGCAGCAGGCACTCAGGCACCAATGAAAAGCATTTAATTATTAGCTTCTCCTTTCAAGTCTTTTTGTTTTATTAGGACCTTATTTCTTGGTCAGATATATTAATACCTGACTACATAGTGCAAACTTTCCAACATTAAAATATAGCCATGGCTGGTATGGCTCAGTTGGTTGGAGCATAGTCCCGTAACCAAAAGTTCGTGGGTTCAATTACTTGTCAGGGCACATACCTAGGTTGCAAGTTCAATCCCGGGTCCAGACATGAAAGACACCAGGCCTGGGCATGTGAGGGAGGCAACCAATCAATGTTTCTCCCTTACATCAATGTTTCTCTCTCTCCCTTCCTCTCTTTCTAAAAGCAATGAAAAAAAAAATGTCCTTGGATGAGAATAAAAAAGAAAGAAAAAAAAACCATTAAATTTCCAAGGAGTGAACCTGAAAAATCTGTGATTTGTCAACTTTCCTTCTCTGAAACCATTTTTGTGCTGTCATATCCATGCAGCTAGGTTTGAAAGAGTGAAACTATTCTCCTACCCAGAGCTAAGGAGGTAGACAGAGTATCCTCAAAGGATGTATGTCCCTAAGAAGCAGTAACATCCAATTTCACCTACTTTTTCTAAAGCTATAGCAGCAACCATTTTAAAGATATCTGTGGTTAATAATAAGCCCATTTTTTTTTTACTCCCAATGGATCTAAAGAGGCTCAGTTTTAATGGCACAATTTGCAGTGCCTGGAACAGTGTCTGACACTTAGAGGTAAATCTCTGTTGAATTATCAAACGAAAAAATGGAAATAGAAGAGAAATGAACAAAATAAACCAGCATTGTTTTCCATAATGACGTGAAATATTACCTCCTCAGTGGTTTGAGACTTACAAAATAAGGGACAGTCAGGAAAATAAGTCTATTTTCTATGTATTCAGGCCAAACCCCAAAGCTGCTGAGGACAGGTAGGTGATGCAATTAAGTGGTAACAGTCTAGGTGTAAGTACATGTGTAGATGTTACTGAGTCGAGAAGAAGGCATCGAACAAGAGTGCATGCTCTATCTCAGTGGGGTGAGACTGATTCAGTTACAACCCATTGATGCCATGTGGGAATGCAGGCTTAATTTTGCTAGTTCTTCCAGTTTTTTAAGAGAAGCTTGAAGTCTAGATTTTTATGTAAAAACGCCAATATTTTAAATGGTGGCTCAAAAATTAAAGACAGACAATATTTGTGTGTTTTGTGTGCATATCTAGCCAGAGGTTCATTGATTTGAAACCTCTCATTCCAACTTTTCAAGAGTTTATTTATTTATTTTTAGGGAGAGAGGAAGGGAGAAAAAGGGAGAGAAACATCAATGTGTGGTTGCTTCTCATGCACCCTCTACTGGGGACCTGGCCTGCAACCCAGGCACGTGCCCTAGACTGGGAATCAAACTGGAGACCCTTTGGTTCACAGGCCAGCACTCAATTCACTGAGACACACCAGCCAGGGCTCAATTTAACTTTTTAATAAAATCATATTATCATTTATTAATTAACTTATTAACACATCTTTGTAATATTTTTACCTAGATTTTTAGCTACACACCATTTGACGGCTTCTTTATATAAAAATTTGATATTCTATAATATTTCCTATAATGAAATAAAAAGATAATTGTCTTCCCCCTAGAAAGATTAATCTAAACTTTTAAATTTATAGTATAGAAAAGCTTTTTTCAGCTTAATTCTTTATTATCAGTATTATCATGTAAAATTTTAAAATGTTAAATTTGGGGATACCTCTATAAAGTTTCTTACATATGAACACTAAAATTTCAGGACACTTCAAATTTGCTTGTGCAGTAATATGTGTATAATTACATTATATACCAGTATATATGATTATGGAGATAATTTATTCTATTTATTTGGATTTTTTCTGTTCTGCTTATTTCATTTTGTTTTTTTAATATATATTTTATTGATTATGCTATTACAGTTGTCCCATATTTTTCTCCCCTTTATTCCCCTCCATCCTGTACTGTTCCTCCCCTCACCATCCCCCCACCCTTCTTAGTCTATGTCCATGGGTTGTACATATAAGTTCTTTGGCTTCTCCATTTCCTATACTATTCTTAACCTCCCCCTGACTCTTTTGTGCCTACTATTTATGCTGCTTATTCCCTGTACCTTTTCCTCCATTATTCCCCCTCCCCACTGTTTTACTGTTCATGGTTTTTGATCTTCTTTTAGATAAGTTCCTTTAACATTTCATATAATAAGGGCTTAGTGATGATGAGCTCCTTTAATTTTACCTTATCTGGGAAGTACTTTACCTGCCCTTCCATTCTAAATGATAGCTTTGCTGGATTGAAGTAATCTTCAGTATAGGTCCTTGCCTTTCATGACTTTGAAAAGTTTTTGCCAGCCCCTTCTTGCCTGCAAGGTTTCTTGTGAGAAATCAGCTGATAGTCTTATGGGAACTCTTTTGTAGGTAACTATCTCCTTTTCTCTTTCTGCTTTTAAGATTCTCTCCTTATCTTTCATCTTGGGTAATGTAATTATGATGTGCCTTGGTGTGTGCTTCCTTGGGCCCAACTTCTTTGAGACTCTCTGAGTTTCCTGGATCTCCTGGAAGTCCAATTCCCTCTCCAGATGGGGGAAGCTCTCCTTCATTATTTTTCAAAGAAGTTTTCAATTTCTTGCTCTTCCTCGTCTCCTTCTGGCACCCCTAGATTCAGATGTTGGAACATTTAAAGTTGTCCCAGAGGTTCCTAAGCCTCTCCTCATGTTTTTGAATTCCTGTTTCTTCATTATGTTCTGGTTGAATGTTTGTCTCTTCCTTCTGCTCCAAATCGTTGATTTGAGTCCAGGTTTACTTCCCCTTACTCTTGGTTCCCTGTAGATTTTTCCTTATTTCACTTTGCACAGCATTCACTTTTTCCTGCATTTTGCGACCATACTCAGCCAATTCAGTGAGCATGTTGATTACCAGTGTTTTGAACTGTGCATCTGATAGGTTGGCTATCTGTGCATTGCTTAGTTCTATTTCTGGAGCTTTGATCTGTCCTTTCATTTGGGCCATATTTTTTTGTCTCAGCATGTATGTTAAGGTGGAAGGGACAGAACCTTAGGTATTCACCAGGGCGGGGCAAACCAAGTCACTGAGTTGTGATGCTGTGTGTGGGGGAGGGGTCCAGGAAGGAACATTGTAGCTTGCTCAGTTCTCTGCCAGCTTTCCATAACTTCCCCTGCTACGCACAAGCAAACTGGGGCGTTCTGGTGCTGATCCATGGGTGGGTGGGTTTGTGTATGTTCTAGGACCCTGTGGGTCTCTCCAACAAACTCTCCTTTGTGGCTGGGAGTTTCTTCTGCTGCTGCAACCCCCACAGATTTTTACAGCTAGAGGTTTTGAGCCTTTCTTTTCCCACACTGGAACCCTGGGTTGCATGGTCTGTTTCACTCCCCAGCTGTTCTTCCTGGTTTATCTGCACACAGATGTGGGACCACGCAGTCCACCAGCTGCCACCTGGTCCACCCTGTCCTCCAGCCACCACCTTGCCATGCATCCTCTCCATCCCTCCTATCGGTCTGGATGAATGTTTCCTCTTTAACTCCTTGGTTGTTGGACTTCCATATAGTTTGATTTTCTGGCAGTTCTGGTAATTTTTGTTTTTAAATTTGTTGTGCTTCTTTTGGTTGTGTGAGGAGGCAAAGTGTATCTACCTACACCTCCATCTTGGCTGGAAGTCTATTTCTTCTTTTTCTTAAAGAGGACCCTTCACATTTCTTGTAAAACTGGTTTGGTATTGATGAACTCCTTTAGCTTTTTTTGGCCTGGAAAGTTCTTTATCTGTCCTTTGATTCTAAATAATAGCATTGCTAGGTAGAACATCAGCTTTTCTAAACCGAAGAATGTTGGTCCTTATACATGTCTGTGTGTATTTGTTTGTTGTTACTGTAGTAATTACCTCATGAAATCAGAACAACAAAGTAAGTCATGTTTATGGGGAGTGTTTTTAAGCATAGGGAGAGCTCGTGGAAAGTATCAGAGGATGAATATTTAGGAAGGAGAGTGATCAATGAGATATGTCAAGCATATAGAGTTATGCCTGACTTTACAAATATTTTCTCCATGATTAGGCCATCTGTGTTTGCTAATCCATACCCACACCAAAGTTAGACTTCTATCTTCCCACAGACACTGAGAGACAATAGTGTTATCTCCCTTGATGACTACATTTCAAAGTATGGCTCCCAGGAACTTGGGAAAGACTGTCCTGGGTTGTAAAACTGGCAAAAAGCTTTTTAAGAGGTTAACATCTCAAAGGAACAGAAAGAATGTGCAACTGCAAGTTTTATAAAGTAAGCAGATGCTCTAAGAAAAAGGAGGTTAAGCCCTGGCCAGGTGGCTCAGCTGGTTGGAGCACTGTCCTGTATACCAAAAGGTTATGAGTTCAACCCCTGGTCAGGGCACATGTTTGGGCTGTGAGTTCAATCCCTGGTCGAAGGGCATATGGGAGGCAGCAAATTAATTGTTTTTCTCTCCATCCCTTTCTCTCTAAAATCAATAAACATATCCTCAGGTGATGATTTTTTTAAAAAAATCTATTTTAAAATAGAGTAAGGGCCAAGACTCAGAAAGAAGCCTGTCTAAAAGTTTACTCAAGCAGGAACAAATGATAAGACAATCTGGGTCATAAGATTGTAGGTATTGTTCAGCAAGTTTACACATCATTAGATCATTAAAAATGTGTAAACTCTAGCGGTTTCAGACCTAGTTTAGATTCCTTCCCTCCTTTCCCTTGCATTCCCCACACTGCCTAGTAAACATAAAACAAGGCATCTGCAAATAGGTGCATATAACTGAATAAGCCCCTTGTGCTTTTATCAGCTGTACAACCTTGGGAGTGTTGGTCAGTTCACATTTAAATGGGAACCATAAATACATACTACACAGCTTTTGTATGAGGAATAAATCTGATCTGTATAAAACACTCAGCATGGTGCTTGGCATATAGTAATGAGACAGGATAATAAAAAGCTAGGGAAATCCCTTGGCAAGTAGAATAGAAAAACAGAGACAGATAGCTGAACAAACTGGCCCAGATATTTAAGGCCAGGTACAGATGGTCAAGGAGGCAGAAGACAAAACTGGGAAAACAAGGACCTTGCCCCCAGGGTAACCTTTCCTCCCCTGCCCTTTCCTCCCTGGAGATAACATCTAGGCCTATAGCTCCAGACCCCAAAAAGCAGCAAAACCAGGTGGAGGATGCCAGAACCACCTGAAATGACTGAAGACACCTTGTGCTGCCACTGATCCGTCAGTGGAGACCATGGCCCTAGAAGCCCCCTTTCTCTGACTGCCCAGTGAGCTAAGGCAGCCCAGCCGAGGCTCTCCTGTTGATCCTTCTATGCCAAGCCTTTCCTTGTTTCACTGTCCCAAACTTTAATAAATGTATCCTCATAGTCACCTGGATTTGTGTTGTGAAATCTTTCCTACACAAAGTCAAAGACCCACACACTACAGCCAGCCCTAAGCAGACCCACTTAGAGACAGGCTCCTGTTTGGTAACAGTAACAGCTCAATCAATGGTAATTATCAATAATCCAGCCAGTTTCATCTCTGCTATTATATGTTCTCAGAGAATGATGGACATACTATGCTGCTAATATGAATAAAAATACACAGAGAGGTGGAAGAAGAGAAGTTAAAAGAATTATGACTCATATCTACCAAAATGGAGCAGAAGAAACTATCAATGAGGCAGCACTTATTTCCAAAGTTCCATGTCCTACCCTCCACTACTCCATCCTATTTCCTGCCCAATTGCTTTAATCTGGTTTTTTCAAACTTAAATACTTCTCCATATAGGTCTCAAATCTGCAGGTTATTTAGCCTAAGGATATAGTGCAATTTTTTAAATTGCAGTATTTGTTGTACCTTTTTTTACTTTTGAGGTCTTTTACCTACAACTATTTATTCTTTGAGAGACCCTGTGGGAGCTAATTGACTTTTCAGAAAATTCATGCAAAATTCTCCCTCAAAAAGGTTTCTCTTTTGTGTGTGTGTGTCTTGGTAGCAATTCTAAAGTTTCAAGATTTGGAGGTTGGTATTATAACTGTTCAGAGTATCTACACAGAAGTGGTCCGTCTCATCATCCAATCAGCTCTGCCTTTATGTGGGTGTGACGCTGCAGTGGAAGGAAGCCAAGAGCCTATAGTAGCAATCCTGGGGGAAATTTAAGCAGCTGTGGTTATGTAATTTAAAACCTCTGAAAAGTGTGCTGCAGTCTGTGCACAGTGTTAGTATCTCCGGAGGACTTCCTCGCCTGCTGCAGGAAAGAGAAGACTGAAAAGACAAACCTGAGTGCAGCCAGAAAGGTCCAAATAGATGAGCTTGTGGCATCCATTCCCTAAATTCAGGTACCGTAACCCTTTGTCTGTGAACTTTCTGCAGTAAGCCAAACTAAGATTCTGTAAATTGGGGAAGTGCCTGAAAAGACAGTGTGAGAGGAGAGGGAGAAAAGTGAATATAGTTATTTTCTCACATTTTTCTTTAGCCACTATGACAAAAAGCAGTAAAACTAAATTAATTTTTCTCTCACAAATATTCAATAGTTGAACCTTGTTAATTTTCTTCTTGTTAAGGAGATTGCAGAATCATATCAGATAATGCCTAACTATATTTCAAATGAAAATAAAGATATGCCTATATTTTTAAGAAAGCTGATTGAGATAAACGTTTGGGAGGAGGGAGATTTGTGCATTCATATTGTTTGTTAAGTCAGATTGTTTTTGAAAGCAAAGTTACAGAGTTTGCCTATTTGTTGCATTTAGGTTTTATCTTTGGAGCACTAAAATAATGTGCAAAATGTCTAGAAAGACAAACCCTTTATAAACATTAAAATGATGATTAACTGTTACATGAGAGTGAGGATTTGGGCAGAAAAGAGGAAAAGTTGAACACAACAGGCTCTTAAAATGCACATGATCAGCAAATAGTTTGAAAAGATAGATGTGAATATGGATGATTTGGTAACAGTTTCATAACTACAGTTAAAGATGACTAACTGATAGAGCTTAAAAATGGGTTAAGAAGAACATACATGCATAGCCCATGGACACAGACAACAATGTGGTAAAGTGGGGGCTGAGTGGAAGGGGCGGAAGGGGAGAAATGGGGAACATCGGTAATAGGGTCAACAATAAAAAAAATGATTTGGGTTAAGAACAGTTTGCAAATGAGTGGGAAACACAGGAGAGGGATAAAAACTACACCAGAAACTTATCCATCTCACTGGAGTTGAAACTGATTGAATATGACATTACCACCACAACCAAAATGAGACCTTCCAGAAAAAAGAAAAGTAATTAGAATAAGCCTCTACTACTATGAAAGGGCTCACAGTTTGAGGACTCTCTGTGGACAATTTTCCAAACTCTCTTAAGCAGGGCATTTTTTAAAAGTACAAGAACTCCCACTACTGCCTGCTCTTGTAATGAAATTAACAGCATGCTCTTGGTTTGTGATCTGCAACAGTTTAACATCAAATGAGAAAGCAAAAAGAACAAAAGTAAAAGGAGATGCCTCTCTGTCCAGCAAAAGCCCACAAATGACTAATAATGTTTACCTTCACATAAATGGGAAATAAGATATACAAGCATTGACCATTAATCAGATTTATTCCGAAAATTTGAAAAGCACATGTACACGATACAACTGAAACCGGGAAAGTCAGGGTTCGTGCTGCCTGTCACCACCAGAACATTAAGTAGAGAAAAGGATTGACTCTTCAGGGGCGTTTTATTCAGATGGCTGGCGATCTGAGAAGACAGCAGGTTATGTCCCCTAAAAGACCATCTTACACTTTTTTTTTTTTAATAGGAAGAAAAGTGTAGGTAAGGGATTTGGAATTCAGGAAAAAAGGTAGGTTAGGGGTTTGGAATTCAGGGAAAAGATTAATCAGATAAAAGTTGTAGCCCAAGTAAGGCTGTATCTCTGCCTGGAGCACAAAAGGCTCAGATACCATCTTGATGGCTTGCAGTCCTGGGGCACAAAGGTCAAATTGCCTGTGGTCTTCTAGAGTCCTGGTGAGTTCTGTTATACATCCCTGTTCCTGAACAATAGCTTTTTACATGCATTAACTACCAAACCTATTAACTGTATTTAAAAATAAAAATTTTCCAGCTCTTGAGTTTCCCTCTCACAGTCCATGAAGAGTCATTTAGTTCAGAACACAGATGCTGTCTGGTAATTGCTGTGCCTGTGAGATTCAGCAGCTCAGAAAGGGACGCCTTTTGGATTCCCCAGGGGCTGGGTGGGCAGGCATGGGAGGGAAAAAGCAGCACTAACATCCCAAAGACAAGTCCCACCTCTCCCAGATCCCTTTAGTTAACTAAGAACTATACCAAAGTTTGGAAATGCTTTATTTTCCTATCCCTGGAGTATACCCTTGTGATTCAGCTGAGTAAAGTAGTTTTCTGGGGCTGGGGGTGGGGGTAATGGATGTCATTTCAAACAACCTTTAGCTCTCTAATTCGGAGAAAGGAGTAGTGAGGCAGGCAGCTGGACACAATGGAAAATACACAGGGTTTTGGAATCAGACCAAATTGAATTCAAATCCCAGCCCTGACGCTTACTGCAATTTCCCTAACCTCTAAGAGATTGTTTCTGCATTTGTTAAGTAGAGACTATACTATCGTCTTTGTTCTTTTCTTTTTAAACCATGACCAACTGTGGGCCTCCAGTTTTACTGAAGCTCAGTTTTTCTCACCTTTAGCATGGGTATAATCCTGTCTGCTATTTCCTTTTAGATGTGTGACAACTACATGAGAACATAGATGTAATAGTATTATACTGAGACTGATTTTCAATGATTAAAAACAACAGGGATATAGTGGAGGCTTTAAAAATATATATTGTTTGTGGAAAGTAGTGCGGAATTTCCTCAAAAAGCTAAAAATGGAACTACCTTTTGATCCAGTGATTCCCCTGCTGGGACTATACCCTAAGAATCCCAAAACACCAATTCAAAAGAACCTATGCACCCCAATGTTCATAGCAGCACAATTTACAATAGCCTAGTGTTGGAAGCAGCCTAAATGCCCATCAGTAGATGATTGGATCAAAGAACTATGGTACATTTACACAATGGAATACTACACAGCAGAAAGAAAGAAAGAACTACTACCCTTCGCAACAGCATGGATGGAACTGGAGAGCATTATGCTAAGCGAAATAAGCCAGGGGGCGAAAGACAAATACCATATGATCTCACCTATAAGCAGAACTTAACTGACAAAACAAAGATGCAAGGAAAATAAGACCAGCAACACTGAAAAAAAAAAAAAAAAGAAACCAACAGAGACAAGAGAGAAGGAGAGAGGGGTTGGGGAGGGGGGAAGGGAAGGGGCAAGTCAAGGAACATATAGCAAGGACTCATGTACAAAGCCAAAGTGGGGAAAGATTGAGGGAGGGAGAGGGGGGAGGGGCAGGGGGAAAGGGTGGGGGGAAGGCAGAGACAAATGTATTTGAAAAAATAAATTAATTAATTTTAAAAATAAAATAAAATAAAAATATATATTGTTTTTATCGCTACTACCTCATGTAACATATTAATTGTTCTCATGAAGCTTGTACTATCTTCTTCCACTTAATGGAATAGATACTCATCTGATAAGTGTGCTGCTTAAAACTGACTCCAGGAGTTCGAGGAACCTCACATTGCATCTACACCCTCTTTTTGGTCAGGGTGGTAATGCCATGTTTAATTTGTTTTAACTCCAATGAGACTGACAGTTTCTGATGTAGTTTTTACTCCTTTCATGTGTTGCCCACTCATTTGCAGACTGTTCTCATCCCATTTTTCAGCTTGTAATCAATTAGCCTTTCTTTAACTATAGTGATGAAATTGTTTATTATAAGATCATGCATATTCAAATCTATTGAAATCTGTTCCAGGCCTATTCTTCAACTTCTTAAAGTCCATATGATCAGTTATCAGATACCAAAAATGGGAATTGAGCTAGGAGTTCTTAACTTTTCGTGTGTCAGATACCTTATGGATCTATGGACCATTTGTCAGCATACTGTTACTAATGCATAGAATAAAATGCTGATGATCACTAATGCAGCCAATCATATTGAAAGTCATTATCAAAATATTTTTAAAACCAAACGAATGAAGTAATATATAGTCTAGTAGATGTCTAACAATTACCATGACTTTGGAAGTAGTGATGACTGCCAATGATGTTTTGAAATATTTGTAATAAGTATAAGAAAATATTTGTGATAAGAAAACATTTGTGATTTATATGGTAGAAAGAGTCCCAGGGACTGCTATTAACTACTCTAAATTTTTACCTACATTTCAATTAGAGCTTAGTGAAAATACATATTTTTTTTCTTCATCAAAATTCATGGAACCTCTGAATTTTATTCCTGGTCCCCTTGGGGGATCCATTGGTTCCAGGTTAAGAACTTTGGCTTTGGCAAAAGAGGTATTCATTAGAGAAAATGACTCCCAGATTGAGAGTCTCTAGATGGCTCTCTTCAAAGTGGAACCTCATGGGAACCATCAGTTTGAAATCACAACACAGGAATCTGGAATGGCCCTGTAGGCAGGCCTTTCTAGGGATTTACGGGGCTGCAGATTTAAAACTGCTGCGGATGGGAAAAGTATCAGTTGATGGTGAAATTGCAAATTTGGCAAATTCGGCAAATTTTATGCAATATTGCTGCTTTTTATTTTGAATTTTGGCAAAGAAATGTGTCCATTACTTCAGTAAAATCTGGTTCATAATTTTCCCAACCCAGAAACAACTATATAATTCTGATTCCCCTTTGAGGCAGTGTTTGCAGTCAATGTTCATCTTTTCCTAATTATTTAATCACTAAAACTTCATTATGTAAGGAGAAAGTTTCTGTTCGTTATTTATTTTTCTACTGTTACAATAATCTTTAAGAAATCACAATTCTTATAGAAACTACAGAGATAATTTTTCTCCATTGTTCTGGCTGTTTTCATAAAGAATTGAGGCCTTTTGTATTAGATCTCCAATGCCTGAGGCAGTCACTACTGTAAGGAATGTAGAATTACTAGGTTTTTTACCAAAAATGTATCTGAAAAATCACCAAGACAAGCCTTTCTTTAAAAATATATATTGTTTTTATTTTCACAAGGCCCAGCCCACAAAAGAGAGAATTTACATATGAATTCTTTTGAGTTAAGCATTGGGCTCTTTAGTCTCACAGAGGCAGTTTTGCATAATAAAATTCCTACAGAAAATCCAAATGCAGTGATTTGACCTCCTATGTACAGAGTAGACCTTGAGGATGTCTGGTCCAGGCAATGACTTCCTCTCTCTGCCCCACTCTGATGGGCATTGGTGAGATTATAGAACATGAGAATGCCTGCCAGTAAGAAATTTCCAAGCCAGCTGAAGAATCAATTCATCTATATGAAAAATAATGGGGCACCATGCCACTATGGCATATAATGCTCCATTGAGGAGCAAAAATCATAATAGCTTTAGTCATCACTGTTTGCCTAGAATGCCTCACACATCGTAGTTCATCAGTACATGGTGAATAAGCAAATGAATGCTGCTATTAGAATTTAGGAAAAGGAAAAACCACCAGAGACTTTCGGTAGATGTTGTGACAGGAGATGTGAGGGCTGTGGATTGGCACAGGTGAGGAGAAAGGCACTCTAGCTGTGGAGAAAGAGAAGCAAGTAGCAATCAGATGACCAGAGTTAAGCACTTCCCTTGGAAAACCTGGGCAGATAAGCTTGATCAGATAATGTTAAGGGACAGTAAGGGAAGAGTCTAGACTTCAAACAAGTCAAAGACATGGTAAAATGATTATTCCTGGAGGGTACTTCTTGCAGCATAAGGCAAAGCAGACTGAGGAGAAAAGAGACCAGAGGCTGAAGCATCAGGATGCTGAGCCAGATGAGGTGCTGAGTGGGGGTTTCATTCAGGAAATATTTAGAAACAAAAATGTTCCGGAATGGTCATGTGCTTTGGACAGCCCTTGTTTTGAACTTAGGAAAACTGAGCAAAGCCCCCCAAAAGTGAGGAAAAATATTCAGATAAAAAACTGGCAAATCAATGCCACCAAGAAGGCCAAACAAATTACATCTTTCTTCTGGCAAATGATTTCTTTGGAAAGAAATACTAATGGCACTGGAGAGTGAATGACAGCAGCAACAAACATGCCTCTGGTTATTTATAGCTTAAAGAACACTTTTGCATACCCAAGCATGTTTGAAACAGTGGAGAACAAAGCAAAAATAGAGACTCATCATGAAATGCATTTTTCTCATGACAAGAAAGTAAGTGTACATTTTTTATATGGCCAAAAAAACCCCCAATCCCATCAGTATAGGGTAGCATTTGTCCTAAATGTTCTCTCAATAGCAAGAACTAAAAGTTAAAATCATAACAAAATTCTCATTTTGGTCCTATTTTCCTATCTGTTGCCCCACACATACACATTCATACATGCACATATATTTATACAATTTTATAGTTTAATATGGAATGTCTTAAGAAAAGTAGTAACTAATGTTTTATAGGATTAGAGAACCTTAAAGAAGTCTAGCTCATGAGAATTTATTGAGCATCTCTTCCGAACTCCACATTCAGTGACTTCACGTTGCTAGCTTAAAATTGGCCGTGGTAGAAGTATTTACTTACACCACAGAAATCAGTAAATTCTACAAATCAGAACATCCCCATTCTCTGTCAGCTATTAAACATATACCCAAACACTGCTATTCTTGGAACACACTTTGAGAACTATTGATATAGGGAATTTAGTATGCTGAGGAAAATTATACAGAGGTAAGAATGAGAAGAGAAGATGACAGCTTTGAAGGACAGGAATAAAAATTTGATCGAAATATAAAAGGAGATTCTTAAGATAAAACGGGAACAAATGGAATAGAAGCATTAAAAAGAAAAATACCTTCCTTGGCTGAGAAAATAGCTAAGTTTTAATGTTCAAACGTTTTGCTATATTTCAGAAAAATTAATTGAAAGAATACAATTAAACTTGGAAAACGTTTTTTAGTTTCTCAGAGAAAAGAAATTTCTTGGAAGCAACTTGGCAGAAAAATAATAGGTTACCAATAAAGGAACAAAAGAAAAATCAAGTTGGCTTTAGACTTCTCTTTAAGCAGGATTTCAAGATTGTGGAACTACATTTGTAAGGTTTTAAGGATAAAAGGAGACATGATTCAAGAACTGCACACCAAGAGAAGTTGTTATTCATCTTCCGGGACAATGGAAAGTCATTTTCAGAAAGCAATGGCTGTAAATCAAACACTTGCACATCTTTCCAGATAAAAAGTTTTTAAAACTATATTTCCAGTTATTATAGGATGAGTCAAAATCAAAATTAAAGAAAAAGGAAATTTTGGAACAAATAGACCATCAATGAATGACAAAACTAGAGTTAAAACTACATAGTCATTACAAATATGATTATATTATTGAGTATGAACACCAAAAAATCAGTATTGAGAGGAAATTAAATGATTAACACAAATTTTGATTAGTATGTGTTTACATACAAGGGAGTAGAAATGGAAGGGCATCATGTACAAGGGAGAAATAAACATATTAGATCTCTTGTCTAACACAGGAAGAGTCAAGGTCATTGTTTCATTGTAACTTTGATAATTAGAGAAAATTATCAAAGAACATGTTAAATCATGCTCTTAAAAAACATACAAATAGCTGCTAGTTAGGATACACAACAGAACATGTACATACTTTTGAAATACCTTTAGATTATGAAAGTGAACAACAGTTTATATGCAAAAGGCAGGAATGAGCACAGTAACATAAAAATTAAAAAATCAAAAACACAAAGCAAGATGATAAAAATAAGACCATACACTCAATTTTTACAAGAAATAGTAATCTTTTAATCCACCCTTTTACAAAGGCAAAGAAGCTGAAGATTTTATAAATAGAAATTAGATATATGCTGCATATAAAGACAAAATCCAGTGACACAGAGGTTAAAAACGCTGATGTATGTACATAAAGTTATTCCACAAAGCACAAGCAAAAGAAAACAGAAGTAACTGTATTGATAGCAAATAAAGTATTTAAGATAAAGAAACAATGACCAGGGTAAAGAATATAATTTTGTGTGAATAAATGCTACAGTTGATAATGCAATGTACTACTTGTTTTATCTTTATGTATAAAACAATGACATTAAAATAAACTAAAGAAATCTTGATTATTATCACAGACTAGTGTATCACTATTATACTATGACAGATCAAGAATTTGTTATACACACACACACACACACACACACACACACACAGAGGAAAATGTTCTCTGAAACTTTCTTGTTTTAAACAGTCATGGATGATTTACTGAAATTGATTATAAAAACTATCCACCAAGAAACCTCAATAAATTATAAAAAGTAGAAATAATTCAATCTATATTTCTTGACTGTAGAGCACAAAGCTAGAAATTAAAAACAGCATCTTAATAAAAGAAACTTCAGCCACTTGGAACCAAAAATTCTCTTCTAGATAATTATTTGGTTAAAGAGAAAATCTAATATATACAGTTTTTTTAGAAAATGAGAATAGATTATTTAGAGACTCCTGGCCAAGAGGGAGGCAGAGGTAAATATGCTTTACTTCCTCACACAATCAAAAGAAGGACAACAACAAATTTAAAAACAGAAAACAACCAGAACTGCCAGAATATCTAACTGTATGGAAGTCTGACAACTAAGGAGTTAAAGAAGAAACATTCATCCAGACTGGTAGGAGGGGTGGAGACAGGCAGCCAGGGCAGAGAAGACTCATGGCAAGGCGAAGGACCAGGAAAGCTAGGTGGTGGCTGGCAGACTGGATGGTCCTACATTTGGTGCCAATAAGCTAGAAGGAACAATTGGGGAGCGAGACAGACCACACAACCCAGGGTTCCAACATGGGGAACTAAAGCCTCAAAACCTCCTGCTGTAAAAACCTGTGGGGATTGCAGTGGTGGCAGAAACTCCCAGCTCCACAGGAGAGTTCGTTGAAGAGACCTATAGGATCTTAGAACGTACACAAACCCACCCATCCAGGAATCAGCACCAGAAGGGCCCAATTTGCTTGTGGAAAGTGGGGGAAGTGACTTAAAGCCGCCAAGAGCCCAGCAAGCATCATTGTTCCCTCTCAGATCCCTCTGCCACATACAGCGCCACACAGCAGCCAAGTGGGTAGCTCTGCCCTGGTGAATACCTAAGGCTCCTCTCCTTACAATGTAACAGGAACACAAAACAAATAACTATGGCCAAACTGAAACAACAGATCAAAACTCCAGAAAAAGAACTAACAAACAAGGAGATAGTCAACCTATCAGATGTAGAGTTGAAAACACTGGTAATCAGGATGCTCACAGAAACAATTGAGTATGGACACAAAATAGAGGAAAAAGCAAAGCCTATACAAAGTGAGATAAAAATCTACAGGGAACGAACAGTGAAGGGAAGGAAACTGGGACTCAAATCAATGATTTGGAACAGAAGGAAAAAAAATAAAAATTCAGCTGGAACAGAATGAAGAAACAAGAATTCAAAAACATGAGGAGAGACTTAGGGACAACTTCAAACGTTCCAACATCCGAGTCATAGGGGGCCAGAAGGAGAAGAGGAAGAGCAAGACATGGAAAACTTCTTTGAAAAAATAATGAAGGAGAACTTCCCCAATATGGTCAAGGAAATAGACTTTCCAGGAAGTCCAGGAAACTCAGAGACTACCAAAGAAGGTGGACTCAAGGAAGCACACACCAAGGCACACCATAATTGCATTACCCAAGGTTAAAGATAAGGAGAGAATCTTAAAAGCAGAAAGAGAAGGAGACAGTTACCTATAAAGGAGTTCCCATAAGACTATCAGCTGATTTATCAAAAGAAATCTTATAGGCAAGAAGGGGCTGAAAAGAAGTATTCAACGTCATGAAAGGCAAGGATCTACATCCAACATCACTTCTATCCAGCATAGCTATCATTTAGAATGGAAGGGCAGATAAAGTGCTTCTCAGATAAGGTCAAGTTAAAGGAGTTCACCATCACCAAGCCCTTATGATATGAGATGTTAAAGGGATTTATCTAAGAAAAAGAAGAAGATCAAAACTATGAACAGTAAAACGACAACAAACTCACAATTATCAATAACTGAACCTAAAAAACAAACAAACAAAAAAAAAAAAGCTAAGCAAACAACTAGAACAGGAACAGAATCACAGAAATGGAGATCACATGGAGGGTTATCAGTGGGGAAGTGGGGGGGAAAGAATTGGGGAGAAGGTACAGGGAATAGGAAGCATAATTGGTAGGTACAAAATACACAGGGGAAAGTTAACAGTTGTATAGGAAATAGAGAAGCCAAAGAACTTATATGTATGACCCATAGACATGAACTAAGGATGGGGGGGTGCTTGGGTAAGGGGGGATTGTAGGGCTTAGGGAGATAAAGAGGAAAAAAAATAGGACTATTGTAATAGCCTAATCAATAAAATATACTTTAAAAATGAGAATAAAATTTATCAAATCTTATAAGCTTTTCCCGAATTCTTATTTAAAGGTAATTTCATATCCCAATTTTTTATTATTAAAGGAAAGAGATCAATTCAATCATACAAATGAAAAGTTTTAAAAAATATCTGCACCTCTACCCAAGTGCAAAAATAACTCTCCAGAAAATAAAATGAGAAAATACAATCATAAAGGACACCATTCACAATGGCAACTAAAGAGATACCTAGGAATAACACTCTTAAAATTATCCATATGAATAAAATAAAATTTTATTCAGACATTTAAGAACACTTGAAAAAATTTAGAAATATACTATGTTCCTGATAGGGAGGCTAAATATTGTAAAAATATAAATTAGTTTCTAATTTATTCTATCTCCAAGTATTGGCATATGGGTAATTTTCTAACAATGGAACTTCAAAAATTATGTATATAAATTTATACATATTTACTCTAAATTTATATATCTTACTGTTTTATGTTTACTATACTGCAGCTATAAAAGATGTGTAGTGCACAACTTACAAATAATAATAAAATACACACTACTCCCTATTGTAATTTTCATATAATCAATTCTCACACAATGCCAAACTGATTGACATAAATAGTATTTTGCTTTTGTCATAAATAGTATCAGTTCTCACACAGTGGTAAACTCTGACATAAATAGCTCAAAAGAAAAATAAAATCTGCCACTCCGTTATATATTTCTAGTTTTCACCCAAAAATAAAGATAAAGTTTGAAAAATTAAGAAATAGGTACAGTTCAATATGAATATTTTTATTTACATTACTGTATAAACAAACATGAATCAACAAAGATGTATATCCAGACTGCATTCATCCACTAATGATATGACTTCTTTGCTAAATCAGATAATAGTTTTTAAATATTAAAAGAATTTTTTTTCATTATGGTCTTCCAAGAATTACATGATATAGTAGCAAATTTCTCTAGCTAAGAAACCTCAGGAGTGGTCATATCCTTCAAGTCAGAGTTTATGTATTTATTTTTTTAAAGAGACACATCTTAGACTGGCTCTGTCCTCCTGGCATTTTTGTTTGTTTGTTTTAAGATTTTATTTATTCATTTCTAGAGAGAAGGAAAGGGAGAAAGAAAGAGAGGGAGAAAAACGTCGATGTGTGAGAGAAACATCAACCTGTTGCCTCCCACATGCCCCCAAGTGGCCTGCAGTCCAGGCATGTGTCCTGACTGGGAATCGAACGAGTGACCTTCCGGTCTGCAGGCCTGCACCCAAAGCACTGAGCCACACCAGGCAGGGCTCAAGTCAGAGTTCAATAATCATGCGGTCAGTTGAGGAATTGGTGTTTTGTAAGATTAATAAGCTTCAAGCTGGGGGTTTGTGCATGAGCATACATCTGTCTGTTAGGGAACTCTTGGCATAAGTTTAGGCTGCACTGAGGGTCCAAAAGAAAATAATAATGAAATAAAATTTCTCAAGTTTTTTGTGCTCTTAAAAATGTTGCAGCTACGGAGATGACACACTTTTACATTTAATCTGCTTCATTAATTGTTTTCCCCATCATTTTCTCAAATTTAAACAATCCAGAAATAAATTGGGATAACTTGCCATATTCCATTGTATAGTATCCTTCCATTTTGGCTGATTCCAGGCTTCCAAAGAAAGGCGTACCATTATTGTTAGGTGTGCACATTTCCAGCAAGTGGTTAGAGACAGAAGATAAGGAAAACTACCGCCTAGAATTTTCTATCTAAGCTTTTCCAAATGTCTTGTTGTTATTTTTCAAAGACTCTCAAAAATGGTTTGTTCTTTCACAATAGTTTAAAAGTGTTCTTTGAATCTCTCCCTATATCATTATATACTCTTCCTAATTAGTCTTTCCTTGGTGAAAATACAGAATAAGTGAATGACATAAATTTGTGATAAATTTGAATATTCTGTTAACTCTAGGGATGATGTCTTGCGTTCTTCTCTTCCTTCTACTCCAAAGAAGTGCTGGCTTAGAAGCAACGTCTGTGTCTAGGGCTGCCAAAAATCCATACATAAAAAAACAACCAGAATCAGGGTTCCTGAATGTGGTGGGGGTCCCGACAGGTAACCAGAGCATGGCAACAGGGAACCTGGAACACAGTGCTCAGAGTATAAGGTATTCTATTGTAGAGAGAGCAGTCCCAGACGCCAGGCTCTGATTAAGGGGCCTGGCATTCATGCCCAGGAGTGGGGACCAGAAAGAGACAGCAGAGCCTAACTCAAACTGCTAGGCACATTGTTAAAAGAGTGACACAAAACTGCTGGTTAAGGCAGAGGACCTGGGCCCACCAAACAAGGAGAGGATAGACACCAGCTTGGGGACTTGAAAGCAGCAGTCCTGCTATCAAAACAGCCATGGCACAGGAATGGGGCCATTGGTAAAAGGAGCACTGCCTTTGGGGCATGCTGGAGCGAGCAGAGCCTAGGGAAGCATAATTATTTTCAGTGTAATACAAATAAAGCAAACATTACCTTGGTAGGAGCCTCATCGTCCTGTTGGTGATAGTTGTGTTAGATAGATTAAGATACAGAACTCCAGGACAACCCTCAGAAATGTATCTCATTGATTCATCCTGTACAAAAAGAGAAGAATCTTACCAAAGCCCAACAGGCTTTGCTACTCTATCATCTCTCTCCTGCTCCAAAAAAAAAAAAAAAAAAAAAAAAAAAAAAGTATATGCATGACTTAGTCTCTTCATAGTCTTTGATATTAGTAGTAAATCAAATTACATAGAAGGGGATGATTTTGCTTGAAGCTCCATTACTACCCCCTTTTCCCTTTTTTTGGAAATAAAGTCTCATTTCATCACAATGATAATACATTAAAATGTGAATCCTTACAAGTTCAACTCTGTGACAAGTAATGTGATCTGACATGTTAAAGTGTCGAACACTCCTGACTTACAGATGCATGAAAATGATTAAAAATGGATTAATTTTTTTAATTTACTAAAATTATTATGCAGGAATAGTAAATGCTCTCAACTGGACTTCATTAAAAATGAGTCCATGTTTATACATCTATAATTACATATAGATGTGTAGGTATGTGAATGTGTGTGTAATTAGTTTCTTTGGTTCTGTTACTGAATATATTAAAACAGCTAAAGAGTTTTTCACCAAATTTATGGCAAGTTTGTGATGGCCTGAAGTAAAATACAGTCTACATACATGTTGAACATGAAATTCAGTGTTGGGAGTACTGTGGGGGAGAATCTCAAAGATTCAAGCGACCCTCCCCCGGACAGCTGAAACCGAGGCGCAGGAGAATGGTGTGACTGTGACCTGAGAGGGAGAGAAAACAAACAGTGACTTCACGCATGAGCCCTAAATTGACATTTACAAGACCAGATGAATTGCAAGGTCTGATTGCAACGGAGCTGCTTCTCATATGGGTAACTATTTACAAAATGCTCTAGAATGAGTAGCAGCAGGTTTTTATTTAATGATGGTTGATGAGTCTCCCCAGGAACACTGAAGTGGTAAGCTTGTTTTAATTATTTATGGTACAAAGATTCTGGAAAGAATAGGCCATTGCAGGAAGAGGTGAACTGTCACTTGGTGAGGAGATGCGGTTTGGGGAAGAATTCTGCATGGCCTATATGGTCACCCTGGACAAAGGTTTATTTTCAGAAGGATAACCAATGTTCAACATTCTATTCTCAGTTATTTCCTGAAGTCATGGATATTAAAATAACAAAATCCTTCAGGGCAAGTTTCTATCACATGGGAGAGGGACTGGCTGATTTACAGGGACAGTGAACCACACCTCAGAAAGGACCCCAGGTTGTTTTTTAAGTTACAAAACTGCAGTTCTGCTCTAGCAAAGGCTCTATGTGCCAATGCCACAGAAGCACAAGGGTGGGGCTTTCCATATACACTAGACTCTTGCCGCTGCTTTCAAGCTGCCAGCAATTTTTCTAGATACCCCACCACCAAAATGCAGGATTTGGAATTATGTGGAAATTACAGCACAATTTTCCCAGGAGGAATGGAGAGAACAGCCATAATGTGTGGCATTTGAGTTTAATACAAACAAAATCTATCTTCAAAAATATGATACCAGTCAAATGTTAAAGTGATTATGGACGTTTTGGAAGACTCCAGCAAAAATGCAGCTGACATGGGGCAAGAAAAGGATAGAAAGCTGGTTTATACACTGTTACATAGGCAGCAACAGAGAAGACGGAAATTTGGGGGCCAGGAAAAGATGGAGTACGCTTTATGTATCAGAGGAATATGATTTTCCCTTTGATATGAGGAAACAACCCATTCTCTGAATTTTCTTCTTTGGAAAAAATTCAAATGCATCCTACTACTAATATTTAAAATAAGTCAAGGTTCACTCTCCAAATGTTGGAGCACATAAATGCAAAAACTGTTTTGAATGTCTACTTTGCAGAATGGCTTATAAATCTGTCTATAAAGCATTCGAATATGTCGGAAGAGAATATATTCATAAGGCAAGCTCCTTAGAAATCAAAGCTTTTTGAATGAATGTTACCCAACTCCTTAAATATAAACTTGTCTCCCATTTGTGTCTCAGAGGGAAAAACAATAGTAAAATATAACTGGATAAAATGATCCTCTCTGCATATTATTAGACTCTAAAACTGGAACAGATTTTGATGTTCACAAATTCAATGCAGATGGCACTGCTTTGACTGTCCTATTAGAAAGCCAAATTTAAAGAATATGAACTTTTATTAAAGTTTAGAACTGAATCTCCCTGAAGGCAAGAACTGAAACTGGATTCATCCTTAAATCCCTATAACACCTATATGAAATAACATAAATTCCCTATATATCTTTAAACATAGTAGGTACTAAAAATATCCACAGAAAGAACAAAACACGGTAGGAATTTGAAAGAAAGAACAATAATGATGAGACCAGAAGGCAGCAAGGAAGACCCAGGTCAGGAAGTCTCCTCCTGTGCCAAGGGGTGTGGCCTTCACCCTGGAGCTGGTGCTTAATGGGGGCATGACAGCACCAGGCCTTTTGTTCCAGTCCCTCCTATCTCCTCAGGGACTTGCTGCATTAGTTGCTTCAAGTGAGTTTCAACCAGTTTTATAAACCTCACACAGGTTTCCCTGCCTCTACTTTCCTTCTGCCACCCCCTTAGCCACTTTTCTGAAATGGTAAGTTTATACCTGATGCCTCATTTTCTTACCTCTTCTCCACTTCACAGTTCAATACAATTAGATTTCTGCCCCAATGTTCCACGAAAACTGTTCTAGCAAAAGCTACAAGTCACTTTCTAATTCTCAAAGCCAGGAGGCACCGCTCAGTCCTTTTCTCACCTGCTCACTTTGGTAGCTTCCTTTTGAAACGCTTCACTCTTCTGTCTTTTATGATGCTTCTCTGCTTTCAACCTACTTCTCTTACTGTTCCTCCTTAAGATCCTTTGTTATTTCTTCTCTGACTGTTCCTTAAGTAAGCACTCTCCAAGGTTCAATTCTCAGTCCTCTTCTCTTCCCATACCTTCTCTCTCTCACAGTTGATCTCATTTATTTGAAATGTTAATCAGGACATACACAGATGTCAATCCAACACGGAATCTCAAGTTCTAGCCAATAGTGTCCACTACTTACTAGATATCTCCATATAGTTTTATTCATTAAACATATACAGGATGGGGCAAGAGTAGGTTTACAGTTGTTCATATGAAAAATAATACAAGAATTAATAAATAACAATACAAGAATAAACTGTTTCATGTACTCACAACTGTAAACCTACTTCTGCCCTACTTTGTATTATAGAGTATTTACTGTGTTTTGTGTGCTGTGTGCTGTGACTATGACAAAGTGAGACACATCTCCTACCCTTCAGACCTCTTGGGCTAGAACCACAGTGATTAGGGCTACTGATGACAAGAACCCAGAGGAGCAGCAGCAAACCCTGTCTTGGGAGTCAGTGGTGTCTTGGGAAAGGAAGTGGAGTCTCCAGTAAGGCAAGCCAGCCAAAGAGGAAAGCAGCACCTGAGGACTAAGGGAAAGCGTATTGCAAACAAAGAGCACAGCCTGAGCAAAGGTAAAACAACAAGCAGCTAAGCGAACCAGCAAAGAAAGCATAGAAGTTTCTGGTCACTGAAGCTCAATATGTGAGGCTGGAAAGGGAGGCAGAGGCAGACCACAGAGGATCTGCAAGAGCTTTAGCTTTATCCAACAGTGTAGATGATGAGTGTGTGTATAAATGATGGGAAATGGGGCTAAAATGGTCAGATCCACCTTTTAGAAAGAGTAGTAATGTGCTCACAGGGTGGAAGACAGATAGGCGGCAGAAGAAAGCCTGGAGATAGGGACACAGAAGGAGATGGCTTGGGTTACATGTTCATTTCCATCTTCTTTGGCACTGCCACCGTGAAGACCATGAAAATGAGCCTATTGTTTCTGCTGGGTCTCAAATTTTCTGTCTCATACACATATGGCCTTAAATATAAATATAGTTCATGTGTGTGTAATTGTTGAATAGTTTCCACTTTCCAAAGACTCCGACCTTGGACATACATCTATCTACAGGATTAATAATAGCATTATATAAGTGGGATAAAATTTCTTGCCAATGTTTAACATAGTTTGCTTTTTTCCATATTTAATCCTAAATGAGCACACAGACATGTATTTTGGCAAAACCTCTGTGTATTAGCACTCCAATGTAGTGAGTCCAAATCTACATAAACAACAGTAAAATAAGCTTCTTATACTCACCGTCAGTGTTGGACAATCAGAGACATTCAGCTCTTGCAAATTTTTACAGAGGCCTAAATCAAACAAGTGACACATCACTGAACAACATATTACAAATGTTTAATTTAAAGTTTTTCCATCCTACATTCAATGCAGTGTATTCATTAGAAAACAAACAGAAACCTTGGCGAGTAACTTATTCTAAGTATTGGTTTCTTTTCCCAGAAAAACGATTTCTTTTGGCTTTAAAATTAAATATATACATGTTTGTTATTGTTTGAGGATTACAGAAGGAAGCAGAAAAGAGAAAAATACTACTTTGGGAAAAACAGTGCATAGTTAGAGTTTTAAGCTTCAAAGCACTTAAAGAAAACCAACCTGCTTTTTCTGTGGCATGACTTCTTGCTCATTTTTTTGTTTTCTGTTTTCTTTTAACATTTCATTATGAATATTTTCAAACATGCAAAACGTTGAGAGAGTTGAAGAATCATACAGTGAATATACCCACCACCTACATTTCTAGAAATTATACCTTATTGTATTTGCTTTTTCACATACCCACTTGTACATCCATCTCTCTATTCCTAAATTCATCTTATTTTTATGCGTTTCAAAGTAAGTTGCAGACATCAGCATACTTTCCCCCAAATACTTCAGCATGCATATTACAAATAATTCATCAAACATAATAATTAACAAAATATTTATGATTATTTTAGGTTAGATTTACATACAATTTACAAAGAATTGCAGTTACAGAAGTGGAGGGTTAGAAAGGCCAAGTGCCTGATTAGCTCTGGGAGCAGAGGCGACTGCACAGCTTACGGTCTTGTGAGGGAGACATGTACACAAAGAGCCAGATGGCAAAGTGATACACAGCACTCTGGGTCTAGGCTGAGAGGAAGAAAAACTCCAAATCTGAGACAAAAGAGAAGCATTTAGGAGCCGGAGCACGAAATGTGGGTAGAGGGATGCTTGAGGCAAAGAAAGAGGGGAGGCGTTCTAGGTGGAGGAGACCCCATGAAGGAGGAAAACTCGAGGCTAGGGAGTGATCCTGGCATTCACATGCCGCAGTGAATAGAAAACACATCTGCCATTCATAACCACACAGCCCCACGGTAATAATAACAGAAATGTTATCAATTATAAATCCATTTTGAACATTTCTTCCTCTGCCAGGAATGGACTATGTCCTAAGTAATAAATGCAAACCAAAACTACTTTCAGGATTAAAAAATGGAAACAATTCTTTAAAATGTGCAGATCTTGGAAGTCACCAATGATACTTGCTAAGGAAAAAATAGATTGCTCCCAAAATATAATAACTAAGTTTATGAAATTAATATTTTTATAGAATGGTTACTTGCGAGTCATTCATGCATTCAGCAAGTTTTTATCAGGAACCTGCTTTATGCTAAAAATTCTATAGGTACCAGAAATACAGCAGTGAACAAAATAGATAAAAATCTCTGCCTTTATGGAGTTTACATCCTAGTTAAGGGGTTGAGCGGGACTGACAGTAAACAAAAGAAGTTAAATAGATATTTTGACAGCTGGTGATAAGTGCTCTGGAGAAAAATAAAACAAGAAAAAGGGTGGAGAGCAGCCAGCAAATGGAAAGGGGTGTGGCTTCGAATACAGCAGTCAGAGAAGTCTTCACTGCGAAAGAGGCCTTTGAGCCAAGCTGTGCGGGACATATCTAGGACAGTTGCAATTTACACTGAGCATTTCTGGAGCCCACAGTAAACATGACTGGTGATTGGGGGACAATAAATGAGAGAAAGAAATAAGCTCAGGAAGATAGCCATAGGAGTCCTCCTATTCGCACATCTCAAGGCCATAAGGAGAAACCCCTAATTTCTTGAATCCAATGTGATGATCAGCTACAGGTTTCAGTTTTCATAATGCTAAGCCCTAACCTTGTGGGATACTTCCCCTGGACCAGGCACTGTGAAGCCCGATTCATCCCCTCAACAATACTAGAGGTAGCCTCGGTCCCATTTTACAGGTGCAGAAGATGAGGTTAAATAATTAGCCTGTGGTTGCACAGTTACGCAATTAGGAGAGTCTGGATTTGAATTCAGGGCTCAAACATTTAGCCACTAACCAAGGCACATAGGAGGGTGCAGAGCCTTATACACCACTATTCTTAATATGTCTTTATTATCTGGAATGCCTTTGCTTAAAATAAAAAAATTGCTATTATCTGTCAATGACAGTGCTCGCAGTGGTCCTTAACTAAATGTTTTTTTCTCCTGCAACCTAGGGACTCCACCATACCTCAGCTGGATCTCATTGTTCCTGATGTGCATTAGTTAAAATTACCCAAACTTGGATTTCAAAGGAATAATTTCATTGTTCCATCTGTTGCACTAAGTAATTGGGGCCAGCTGGATGTCAGGATGCACGTGGTTACCATCATAACCCTGCTTTTCTTTTGTAAAGCCGCTGAGCTCCGCAGGACAGACCCTGGGGGTGTGAAAAACCAAACGAATCATGGCCAGGTGGGTGGGGGCCGGAGAGGCTTCAACCCAGTCAAACGCTCTACACCAGACCTCCCCTGCGAAGTGTACACATATCTTCATGAGAAATACTTAGATTGTCAAGAAAGAAAACTACTTTATGTGCTGCCTGGCTGGCCTCACGATTTGCTGCACATGTTGCTAGCAAGAAACAAGATCCGCGTATTGAAGGACAACATGTTTTCCAAGTTTAGAAATCTTAAAAGCTTGGATCTGCAACAGAATGAGATCTCCAAAATTGAGAGTGAGGCTTTCTTTGGTTTAAATAAACTTACCACACTCTTACTGCAGCATAACCGGATCAGAGTCTTGACAGAAGAAGTGTTCATTTATACACCCCTCCTGAGCTACCTGCGCCTTTATGACAACCCCTGGCACTGTACTTGTGACATAGAAACACTTATTTCAATGTTGCAGATTCCAAAGAATCGAAATTTGGGGAACTACGCCAAGTGCAAAAGCCCAGAAGAGCTAAAAAATAAAAAACTGCGGCAGATAAAATCTGAAGAGTTATGTGATGAAGAAGAAAAGGAAGAATTGGATCCCAAAACCCAAGTGTCAGGGAGACCCCCAGTCAGGAAGCCTGAGGTGGACTCTTCTCTTTGCCACATTTACGTGTTTCCCATACAAACACTGGACTGCAAAAGGAAAGGTTTGTAAGTTTCTTACTTTTTCATTTTAAAGTGAAATCACTTTTTTAAAGTGAATCATCATTTTCATGGATGATTTTAAATATTCTTTAAATCTTAAAACTCTTCCTACACCTAACCATGCCTTGAAGTTTTGGGTGTAACTTCCCCTAGAAATCTTTCTTCCATGACAATGGAACCTACTCCAGGCTTTCCTGGGGTCCAAACTCAAGATGGTTGGTGATATGGGGACATTGGAGGAGGGAAGGAGGAACAGCAATAAGGGTCCTCATCTCCTTTTTTAAGTTAAAGCACTGTATTCCTTTATTTATTTATTTATTTTGATTGGTATTTTTTAATTGTCTTTTTTTCCATTACCATTTATCCCCCTCATATGTCCTTCTCCTCTGCAAGCACCATACTGTTGTTCATATCCATGTGTCCTTTTTCCTCTTTCCTCAATCCCTTTACCCTCTAACCTTGCCACCGAATAGCTGTCATCCTGCTCTCTCTGAGTCTCTCACTATTTTGCTACTTAGTTCAGTTTGTTCATTAGATTCCACATATAGCTGAAATCATATGGTACTTTTCTTTCTCTGTCTTATTTCACTTAGTATAATGTCCTCCAGGTTCATTCATGCTGTTGCAAATGCTAAAATTTTCTTTTTTATGGCAGAGTAGTACTCCATTGTGTAAATGTCCCATAGCTGTTTTATCCACTCACCTCCTGAAGGACGCTTGGGCTGCTTCCATATGTTGGTGATTGTAAATACACTCCAATGAACATCGGGGTGCTTATGTTCTTCTACATTAGTGTTTTGGGCTTCTTTTGATGTATTCCCAGAAGTGGAATCACTGGGTCAAAAGGCAGATCCATTTTTAATTTTTTGAGGTATCTCCATGCTGCTTTCCACAGTGGCTGCACCAGTCTGCATTCCCAAAAACAGTGCAAAAGAGTTCCCCCTTCTCTACATTCTTGCCAGCACTTGTTGTTTGCTGATTTCTTGATGATAGCCATTCTGACAGGTATGAGATGGTATCTCACTGTGGTTTTCATTTGCATTTCTCTGATGATTAGTGGCATCGAGCATCTTTTCATGTCTATTGGCCATCTGTATGTTTTGTTTGGAGAAGTGTCTATTCAGGTCCTTTGCTCATTTTTTAATTGGATTGTTTGTTTTTGTGGTGGTGTTATGTAAGTTCTTTATAAATTTTGGATATTTACCCCTTATCAGATGTATTGGACAAATTGTTCTCTCCCCATGGGGTTGTCTTTTTATTATGTTGATCATCTCCTTTGCTGTGCAAAAGCTTTTTAGTTTGATGTGTCCCAGTTGTTTTATTTTTCTTTTGTTTTTCTTGCCTGGGGAGATATATCAGATAAAATATAGCTGTGAACAATGTCTGAGATTTTGCTGCCTGTGTTTTCTTCTACGATTTCAATGGTTTTGAGTTTAACAGTTAAGTCTTTAATCCATTTTGAATTTATTCTTGTGTGTGGTGTGAGAAGGTGGTTTAGTTTCATTTTTCTGCACATATCTGCCTAATTTTCCCAACACCATTTATTGAATAAACTATCATTAGCCCATTCGTTGTATGTGCTTATTTCCTCTGTCAAATATTAATTGGCTATAAAGGTGTGGGTTTATTTCTGGGTTCGTATTCCATTCCATTAATATGGTTTTTGTACAATTACGATGCTGTTTTGATTACTATGGCCTTATAGTCTAGTTTGATATTAGGTAGTGTGATTCTTCCAGTTTTGTTCTTCGTTTTTGGATTGCTGTTACTATGTGGGTCCTTTTGTGATTCCTTATAAATACTTGAAATATTTGTTCCACTTGTGTGAAATATGACATTGGAATCTTGATAGAAAATGCATTGAATCTGTAGATCGCTTTGGGTAGCTTGGACATTTTAATGATGTTAGTTCTTCCTATCCATAAACATGGTATGCTTCCTCTTATTTGTATCTTCTTTAATTTCTCTGAGGCCAGGTCTTTTACATCCTAGGTTAGATTTAATCCTAAATATTTTATTCTTTTTGAAGCAATTGCGAATGAGATTGTTTTCTTAATTTCCCTTTCTGTTAGTTTATTATTGGCGTATAAAAAAGTTACTGATTTCTGGATATCAATTTTGTATCCTGCTACTTTGCTGAAATCATTTATCAGTTCAAGTAGTTTCTTGGTGGAAATTTTGGCGTTCTCTATGTACACTAAATGTCATCTGCAGATAAAGACAGTTTTACTTCTTTCCAATTTGGATGCCTTTTATTTCTTCTTCTTGTCTGATTGCTATGGCTAGGACTAATAGTACTATGTTGAATAAGAGAGATGAATGTGGACATCCCTGTCTTGTTCCCAATCTTAAGGGCAATGCTTATAGTTTTTGCCCATTGAGTGTGATGCTGGCAATGGGTTTGTTATATAAGGTCTTTATTATTTTTAGGTATGTTCCCTCTATTCCCACTCTGCTGAGGGTTTTGATCATAAATTGGTGCTGGGTTTCATCAAAAGTTTTTCCTACATTTAATGACATGTTCATGTGGTTTTTATCCTTCATTTTGTTTATGTGGTGAATCACATTTATTGATTTGCAAATGCTGTCCCAATCATGAATTCATGGAATAATCACCTGATCATGGTGTATGATCTTTTTGAAGTATTGCTGTATTTGGTTTACTAACAGTTTGTGGAGGATTTAGCATGTATGTTCCTTAGGGATACTGATCTATAATTTTCTTTCATTGTAGTGTCTTTATCTGGTTTTGGAATTAGGGTAATAAAGGCCTAAAAAAATGATCTTGGGAGTTCTCTCATCTTGAATTTTTTTTGGAATGGTTTGAGAATAGGTGTTATTTCTTCTCAGAATGTCCCTCAGGCAATACTCCCACCTTTGTTCATGCCCGCAGGTCATACATGTAAGTGCTTTGGCTACTCCATTTCCTATACTGTACTTTAAATCCTCATAGCTATTCTGTAACTACCCATTTGTACTTTTTAATACCCTCACCTCTTCACCCATTGCCCCACAACTCCTCCACCAAAACATTCTCCATATCCATAATTCTCTCTCTGTTCTTCTTCTTTGCTTCATTTGCTTTTTTAGATTCAGCTGTCGATGGATATATATTTTTGTCATTTTATTGCTCATGGTTTTGATCTTCTTTTTCTTAAATAAGTCCATTAACATTTCATATCATAATGGTTTGGTGATGATGAACTCCTTTAGTTTTCTCTTGTCTGGCAAGCTCTTTATCTGCCCTTTGATTCTGAATGATAGCTTCTCTGGGTACAGCAATCGGGCTGTAGGTCCCTTCTTTCATGACTTTGAATATTTCTTGCTAGTCCCTTCTAACCTACCAAGTTTCTTTTGAAAAATTAGCTGACAGTCTTGTTGCAACTCCCCTGTAGGTAACTAACTTCTTTTCTCTTGCTGCTTTTAAGATTCTCTCTTTAGCTGTAAACTTTGGCGTTTTAATTATGATGTGTCTTTGAGTGGGTCTCTTTGCACCCATCTTGTTTGGGAATTTCCGTGCTTCCCGGATTTGCATGTCTATTTCCTTCACCAAATTAAGGAAGTTTTCTTTCTTTCTTTTTTTTTTTTCAAATAGATTTCCAATATCTTGCTCTTTCTCTTCTCTTTCTGGCACCTCTGTGATGCGAATGTTGTACCTCTTGAAGTTGTCCCAGAGACTGCTATATGATCTTCATATTTTTGGATTCTTTTTTCTTCTTCTTGTTCTGATTGGTTGTTTTTTGCTTTCTTATGTTCCAAATCATTGATTTGATTCTCAACTTCATTAACTCTACTGTTGTTTCCCTGTAAATTATTCTTTATTTCAATTAGTGAATCCTTAATTTCTGACTGGAATTTTTTTTTTTTATGCTGCTGAGGTCCTCTCTAAGTTCCTTGAGCATCCTAATAACTGGTGTTTTGAACTATGCATCTGATAGGTAGCTTATCACCATTTTGTTTAGTTCTTTTTCTGGAGTTTTGATGTGTTCTTTCATTTGGACCATGTTTCTTTGTCTCCTCATTTTGGCATCCTCCCTGTGTTTGTTTCCTTGTATTTGATAGAGCTGCTTTGACTCCATGTCTTGGTAGTGTTGCCTAATGTAGGAGGGGTCCTTTAGGGTCGGTGGCACAGACTCCACTATCACCCAAGTTCAGTACTTGAGGTGCACTCTTCCTGTGAGCTGAGTACACCCCAAGTCGAGTCTTGGTTGCTGTTGGCAGATCAGTGGTAAGGGATTTATCCAGGCCAAGGATTGGCTGTGTCCACTTACCATGAACCTCCAGCCTCCGTGGAAGATCAGCTGTGCAGGGTCAGGGTGGTGGTGTTCTGATGTGGCCTGTAGCTGTCCACTGGGTGTTTTGGCCCTGTGGTTTCCTAATTGGTGCAGGCCAAAGTCAGCCCCACTCCTGTTTTGCCTGGGGCCACCCTGCCTGAGCTATAAAGCAATCTGAGATGGCAGCTACTTGTGCTGGGCTTGGTGATTCCAAGCTGTGAATGTAGACTGGCTGCTTCTAGTGCTAGGCCTAGGGCTCACTGATGCCAGCAGTTGCTTTTGAGAGGATTTAGGAAGTTGTGAAACACGAACCAAGACCAGCTATTCATATGGAAAAGTAGCTTTTGTAGGCCTGTAAGTTGGATGGGGTGGAGTTTCTGGGAATCTCCAAGGTGGGTCAAACAGTGTTAGCTAAGTTGATAGAGTATCAGATATGGCACCAGCTGGCTGGCTCTATGGCTCTGTTGGGAGAGGGTTTAGAAAAGGTACAATGGCCTCTGCTTGCTTTGATGCCAGACACTTCAGTTCCTCCTAGTATATCACTGGTGCCTTTCAAGCTGCTATTCCAGTACTTGAGCTCAGAGGGAATGAGTTGAGTAGGTGATTTCACACTTGGGCTCCAGAAATTTTTTCTACCAACTTAGTCTTTACTGGTTTTTGCAGTCAGAGGTTTTGGGGACTTATCTTCCTGGCACTGGAACCCTGGGTTGGAGGGCCTAGTTGGGACCTGGTTGGGGCTGGACTCTTCACTCCCAAGACGTCCCACCCAAATTATTATCCACCACATGTGTTGGTGTCGGGGACCAGCCTGTTCCGCATTGGCTCCCCTCCTACCAGTCTGAATTGATGAGGTTTCTTTAATTCTGTATTTGTCAGACTTCCATTCAACTCAATTTCTGATGGTTCTGAATGATGGTTGTTCTATATTTTAGTTGTAATTTTGAAGTGGTTGTGTGAAGATGGAGCCATGTCTGCCTATGTTGCCATCTTGATCCACATTCTTTATTTCTGCCTGGTGTTTTTTTTAATGGTTTCTGTCCTTTTTCATGCTGTTGAGTATCCTTATAATCATTACTCTAAATTCTATGTCTGATAAATTGCTTGCCTCCATTTCATTTAGTTCTTTTTCTGGCAAGTTCTTTCATTTTGGGGCTATTTATTTCTCTTCCCATTTTGTATGCCTCTGTGTGTGTGTTTCTATATGTTAGGTAGATCCACAAAGAGACTGGTTCAGACCTGTGTTAGACAGTACCTGTGACTGGCCCTGGTGTACCTGTTGGAGCTATCAGTAATCCACATCTTCTGTCTCCCTCTGCTGGGTCTGAGTGTGTGCAGATAGAACAAAGCTGTACTCCAAAGCTGGCTTCTACCAGCGCCGGCCAAGGGGAGGGTCAGCTAAAGTCTCAGAGCTCCCAGAGATCTGCCTTTGCTGTTAGGCTTAATCACTGAAATAGCCTCCAGTTGTACTCAGCAGCCTGGCTTATGCTCCATGGATGGGGTGAGATGGATTCCTGCAGGTGGAGCTGTTGCTTCTTCCTAAGCTGATACTACTTGGAGGGCAGTGCTCTGCCCAAGAAAGGTGGCTTCTGCAGTATGGGGAATGACTCAGTACAGTGATCCTGGTGGCTGTCCCTTTAGCCCTCTCCCCAGAACCTCCAACCCCAGTCTCTCCTCATGTGTCTCTAGTCCACTCTTCCTGTCCTCTCCTGGAGCCCAGGGTAAGTGGCTTCAAATGAAATTTTTTTGTGTTAGCCCTTTAGGAGGCTCTCTGCATCTCTAGCTGTCTTTCTCTGGAAGACAGAAATCCCACTGCTTCTCACAGTCAAATTTTATTTGGGGTCCTTTCCAGGTCTGGTGCTCTAGGCTAGGGAGATAAGCTTGGTGTTTAGACCCTGCACTTCTCAGGGGCAACCCCCAGGCTGATGAAGTATCCCTCCAGCATTTCAGCTGCCACCTGTGGGATCCCAGCCAGCCCTCTCACACCTCTACACTCCCTACCAGTCTTCTTGTGGTGATGTGATTTCTTCTGTAAGTCATTGGTTATAAGACTTCTCTCCAGCTTGTGTTCAGTTGGTTTTTCAGGATGATTTTTCTATAACTTAGTTGTCATTCCAGTTTGATCCTGAGAGGTTAGTGTAGCTTCTATCCACTTCATTGCCATCTTGTAGAGTCTGGGTTTTACTTTTATTTGCTCATTGCAAGCTGTGTCCATAAGAAATTCCTTTAATCTTAAATCTAATGTAATTTAATTTATGTAGGTAAACCAATGGGTATGAAAACAAGTGCAAATTGTTGTCTACATAACCCAACTTACCCCAGGTAAAATCAAAACATGTGCATCTGTGAGGAAAGGAAAATCTCAAGGAAAACCACGTGCAGAACTGGACAGGTGAGAGCACTCTCAGAGGGAGGCCAAGTGCTCTGTAGTGATGGTGTATCTTATAATTCAGTCTTAAGGCTTTAGTAAGCACTTGCTAACATTCTATATCTTAATTGTTCCCAAGTCACCCAAAATAAAACACAAAAACATTGAAAAAAATTAAGCTGAAAGTATTTAATCTAAGAACTATGTGACTAAGGGAATCTTTCCAAAATATAACCTACTTCCTGAAAATCATCAGTAGGTTTTATATCCCACACAATCTTGGGTTAGTACTGCACAGGATCTGCACACAAAATAAATTCATGAAATAAAACAGAAGGGAGATTTTTAGTAATACTCTTGACATATTAGTGAAGATGTTCTCAAAGTGTAGCCTGGGAACTGCTCATCTACTCTAGGATAACAAGCCATATGACAGTGTCTGACTTTCATTTCTGGCATGGATTAATAACTTATTTGTAATATTAAATTAAAGCCGGATGCCATTGAATTAGGGTCTTATGGGGCATGGTATCTTCCTTCCACTTATTTTGTAAAATTTTGCTTTGTTTTGTTTCTTTAAGAATAGAAAGGGAAGGCTAGGAACAGAGATTCTGACTCCTCTCAAGGGAACCCTGGCAGGACTTCATTTATATTGCAGAAGCAGGCAACCTGAGCCAGCAGTAAATTTGTTAATTTACCGGCAAAGTTATGCCCAAGGCTTGCCCCCTTCTATCTGACCCTGGAAGGTGGTACCTGGTTAGATCACATCACTGCCATGTGACATGGAAAGGTTTGCTTACTATGTCACTTGTGAACTGTATATAATTCGATGCCACATGAGAGCAATTACAGCATCATAACCTAGGGGATGCTGTTCTAGGATTCTCTGAATTAAGAGTTTTTATTAATTGAGAACCTACTATGTTCCAGGTACTCCACACACACTGTCCAAAGTTGACTGTCAGGAAGGTAGTTTATCCCCATTTACACTGAGGAAAATGAGTCTCAGGAAAAGTGAATCACTTGGCTGAGGTCTCAGGGTTAACAGCAAAGCAAAGATTTGAATCTTGGTCTACCTGAGCCTGCTGTCTTCTAGAATTAATTTGTTTATATTCAAACAAGCAGCTGTCTTAAGAATGGAAGCATTAAAGAGTTCCAGAAAAGTCAGTATATGTAGTTTCTCTGTAGCAGATGAGGTGGAATTTCCCTGATATTGTTACAGTGAGTAGTGCTTCATTCTGAAGAATGTGTTCTACTAGAATTTCCTTTGTGATGCTTAAAAACCTGGGTTAGAAAAATTACTTGATATTGCTGAGGTTCTAGCCTCAAGCTAAAGTTATTTTGTACTTGGTGCATCAGGTGATAAAGAGTAAGAAGGTAAAGTTCATTAATTATCTGAGAAAAATTGACATCAACACAAAGTTAAAGACTTCTATAGATGGACTACACTGACATTTAAGAAGAGATAGCCTGTTAAAGAATCTTTTTTTACTGCTTTACTTGGGCCATTTTCTCCCTCTGAGCCTATTTCTACCTCTCTCTTGGAAAAAAGAAACAAAAAAAATCATTTTTATTGCTTTATTTTCTTCAGTTATTGTCTAAACACAGCCTTCCAGATATACCTAATAAATTCATTACCTTTGCTTTAAAAATACCAGAAAACAATATAAAAAAATAAAATTTAACGACATACATAGCATATGTAATATAGGGTCATGCACTAAAAGACAATTCTAGTTCTGCCACATGTTAATGACTAGAGAAGTCAGAGGCTATAATTTTTAGATTTAAAAATGTAGATAAAGTTTAGATAAAATGAAGAGTAGTTTTGTCCTTTAATATAATGAATATAAATCACTTCCACTATGGTTGATATAAATCTATTGGTTATCTTTAATATTTTGGTATATTTTTGATTCCTATAAGTTTTAAGGCAAAGACCTTATCTGTTAAACACCCTTTGGTGCTGCCTGGCACATAGCCATGTTCAGATTGATGATAATAATTGAGCTGCTTTGATCTTGCAAAGCAATAATTTTAGGCAACCATTAAAAACAAATCCATAGAGGTTAAAAATCATGTCAAGTATGACAATCTGAATATATTTTACTGTAGTTTTCCCTATCCCACTCTATAAATAGGTAATAAATGTCAAATGCTAAGATAATTGTTCTACAATGTTCATCTTTAGCTCCCTGCCAGAATGTAGTAATACTTTTGTGTGCCACGTTAGACACTATATAGGATCAAAAAATGCCTAAAACATGATATCAAGAGTGAAACTAGTAATGATATTAATGAGTAAGAGCTGTCATCTAAATGTTTGGTGTGCCTCAGACAGAAGTTTCATGCATTATTTCATTTACTGCTCACAACCTTAAGGAAATACTATTGTTTTTTAATGTATCAGTAATTTTATTTTATTTTTTTAAAGTACATATTATTATGTTATTACAGTTGTCCCATTTTTTTCTCCCTTTTATTCCCCTCTGCCCTGAACCCCTCTCCCATCAGCAACCCCTTACCCTCCCTTAGCTCATGTCCATGGGTCGTACATATCAGTTCTTTAGCTTCTCCATTTCCTATACTATTCTTAACCTCCTCCGTCTATTTTGTACCTATCATTTATGCTTCTTATTCCGTGTACTGTTTCCCCCATTTTCCCCCCTCCCTCTCTCCTCTGATCTCCATTTCTGTGAATCTGTTCCTGTTATAGTTTGCTTAGTTCATTTTGTTTTTGTTTTGTTTTTAAGTTCAGTTGTTGTTAGTCTAAATGATAGCTTTGCTGGATACAGTAATCTTGGATATAGGTCCTTGCCTTTCATGACTTTGAATACTTCTTTCCAGACCCTTCTTGCCTGTAAGGTTTATTTTGATAAATCAGCTGATAGTCTTATGGGAGCTTCTTTGTAGGTAACTGTCTCCTTTTCTCTTGCTGCTTTTAAGAGTCTCTCCTTATCTTTCATCTTGGGTGAGGTAATTATGATGTGCCTTGGTATGTGCTTCCTTTGGTCCAACTTCTTTGGGACTGTCTGAGCTTCCTGGACTTCTTGGAAGTCTATTGCCTTCCCCAGGTTGGGGAAGTTCTCCTTCATTATTTTTTCAAATAAGTTTTCGATTTCTTGCTCTTCCTCTTCTCTTCTGGCACCCCTATGATTCGGATGTTGGATGGTTTACAGTTTTCCCAGAGGTTCCTAAGCATCTCCTCATGTTTTTGAATTTTTGTTGCTTCATTCTGTTCTGGCTGAATGTTTATTTCTTCCTTTTGCTCCAAATCATTGATTCAAGTCCTGGTTTCCTTCCCTTCACTGTTGGTTCCCTGTATACTTTCCTTTATTTCACTTTGTATAGCCTTCACTTTTTCCTCTATTTTGCAACCGTTCTCAACCATTTCTGTGAGAATCCTGATTACCAGTGTTTTGAACTCTGCATCTGATAAGTTGGCTATCTGTTCGTCGCCTAGTTCTTTTTTTGGAGTTTTTATCTGTTCTTTATTTGGACCATAGTTCTTTGTTTCAGCACACCTGTTAAATTATAAGGGGCAGAGCCATAGGTATTCACCAGTGAGGGGCAACTCACATCGCTTTGTTGTGGCGCTGTATGTGGGGAAGGCATCAAAGAGGGAACAGTGCCACTTTCTCGGCTTCAGCCAGCTTTCAGTCACTTCCCCTGCTCCCCACAAGCATACTGGGCCCTTCTGTTGCTAATAACTGGGAGGGTGGGTTTGTGTATGTTCTGGGACCTGTGGTCTGTCCAATGAATAGTTCTGTGAGCCTTGGAGTTTCTCCCACTGCTGCAACCCCCACAGTATTTTACAGCCAGAGGTTTTGGGGCCTTTTTTCCTCAGCCTGGAACCCTGGGTTGTGCAATCTGTCTTGCTCCCCAGCTGTTCTCCGCAGTTTATCCACATGCAAACGTGGGACTACCTGCAGCTGTCTCACCCACCCAGTCCTCCAGCCTCCACCTTGCTGTTCATCCTCTCTGCCCCTCCTACCAGTCTGGATGAATAGTTCTTCTTTAACTCCTTGTTGGACTTCCATACAGTTTGATTTTCCAGCAGTTCAGCTGTTTTTTGTTTTTAAATTTGCTGTTGTCCTTCTTTTGGTTGTGTGAGAAGGCAAAGTGTTTCTACCTATGCCTCCATATTGGCCGGAAGTCAGAAGTACTATTATTATCCTCGTTTTATAAATGAAGAAACAGGTGTAGAGAACTCAAGTTTCCCTTCTGAGGTTACAGGGGCTGTCCCCAAGCAGTTCCTAAGCCATTGACCACCATGAAATGTTCTCTTCCTTCAAGATGCTGGATACATCTATTAACCAAGAAGAATTGGTGCCCTGGCCAGGTGGCCCAGTTAATTGGAGCATTGTCCCATGCACCAAAAGTTTGCAGTTCAATAGCCTGTCAGGGCACACACCTAGGTTGTGGGGAGGATCCTGGGTGGGGGCACGTAAGGGAAGCAACCAATTAATGTTTCTCATGTCATTTTTTCTTCTCTCTCTCTCTCCCCCTCTCTCTCCCCTTTCTTCTCTCTCCCCTTTCTTCTATCTAAAATCAATAAACATATCCTCAGGTGAAGATTTAAAAAAAAGAATTTTTAGGAATTTGGACCCTTCTTAAGCTCTGTACAGTACACCATGCGCATGATCCCACACACAGGGAACCCGAATTCAGATTCCCCTACTCAGGAGTTGCGCCTTTCCCAGCTGACAGATGATGAGTCAGATGGTGAGTGTAGGGTACCTAATATGCGCCAATTTGACCACATAGACCTCAAAGATCACTATTTTTGTCTTAAACATCTGACAGTAGAAAAAGGAATAATAGCTTTATTCACTGGGAGACAGGCACTTTGCCAGCAAAACTGAGTCTTTCAAAGGAAATAAATGTGAAATTAGTTGAAAGGCATGTTTATGCCATATTGAGGTAAATGAATTTGCCAAAAATAATTGAAAGGAGTTTTCAAACTTCTCTGTAGCTTCACATTTACCAGAATAATTTACCCCTTTTAGGGATTCATTTTTACCTCCAAGATCAGGGCTGGGGAAATTATGCCAATAAGCTGCTCCCAGCAGCCTCTGGAGTTAATTTCTACACTGGCTTGAACAATAATTAAGAATTTTTTTTTTTTTTGCAACAGACAGACCCATTTATGTTTCTTTAACTACTACTTCCAAGCCTTCAGAGTAGTTCTGACATTGCTAACAGCCAAGATAGCCTACTAAATTGGAAAACATATGGAGAAAATTTGCCAATTTCCTCCTCACATTCAGCAAGGCTTGGTTGGGGAAGAGGCAAGGTTTGTTCAGGGTGATAATCAAGTAAATATGGTATTTGTTGAGGGTGTACCAAGAAGTTCAGGTAGCAGATAATAACAATGTCATGCCTGGTTTAGAAATGGAGCAGTGACCAGATTTGTTCCTGGCCTGGAGAAATTAGTATCTGTGTAATCTTTATCAAAGCAAACATACTTTACATCAATATTTTCAATTATCATTCAAGTTTAAAGTTATAGAAATAAAGAACTGTTTTTGCCCATCTATACAATAAAATTTTTCCTTGTTTTTCTAAGCCATGCTAGTGAAGGCTTTGGCTTGCAATTCCTGGTATTACTTGTGGATCCTATTTTTACCCAAGGCTGCTGCTAACAATTTCAAAGTCAGTTCTGCAATTCCCATGCCTTTCCAGCACCCACAGATCTGCCACATTGCTTACGCTGGGTTTCAGGGTGTTCTCATGGACCTATTTTTCTACATATTTATTTGTGGTTAACCCACTTTAGCTTGTCCTAGAGTGGTCACATATCCAGCCCAGCAGATGTGGGTTCAGCAAGCAAACCCTGATAAAAAGGCTGCTTTCCAGAACCTAGGGGAGAGAGGCTGGCTCTGGTGACAAGACTAACAGCCTTAAATAGCGTCATAGTGCCTTTGTGAGGACTTGGGCTTTTATTCACAGTGAGATGGAAAGCAATTGAAGGATTCTGCCATCTGGAGGATGGGAAGCCATTTGGGAAAATGACAGAAATGACATGATCTAAGTTATGTTTCAACAGGATCACATGGGTTTAGGACACTATTGGGATAACTCAGACAAGAGGTGATGGTGGCTTGGACCAAGGTGGTAGGAGGGGAAGAAGTAAGACGAGGTGGGATTCTTGATTTAAAAATAAGCTCTTTTCTTCTTTGAAAAGCCTTCTGAGATGATGACACGGCCATTCTCAATATCTATTCCAAATGCTAAATGCCAAGAAATTATTTCTACTCTCTGTTCTCAATTGTCTCTGTGGTTTTCAATTATCACCAGAACTCCAACTCCTTGTTTACATGTAGTTCCCGAGAGAGAATGTAGCTCTCCCATTAGGGTCTTGTTGATCCTAAATGGTGGATTACCTCACTGTTGCAACATGATAATAAGTTCAAGTCTTAAAATCTTTCACATTTCAGTATGTTGGCAGACACAACTCTAGGTCAAATGGAACAATGTCTTCTCAGAGGATGGAAGTAAGATCATTTCAAATTTTCAAAGCATTTTTATTACAAGAGGCCTCAATATTCCTGAATCATTAAACCTAACAAACATTTAATGAGCTGCTATTATTTACCATGAGTTAGTTATCTACTGCTACCTAACTACCCTACAACTTAATGGCTTAAAACAACACATTTTATTATCTCACAGTTTGTGTGAGTCAGAAAATCAGACATGGTTTTAGCTGAGTCCTCTGCTTCAGGACCTCTCACAAGGTTGCAGTCAAGGTGTTGACCAGGTCTCAGGGCTATGGTCTCATCTGAAGACTGAACTGAAAAAGGATTCCCTTCCAAGCTGATATGGCTGTTGGCAGAATTTGATTCCTTAAGGGCTGTTGGACTGGGGCCTGAGTTTCTTGCCAGCTATTGGCCAGAAGCCACCTTTAATTCTTTGTCACAGAGCCTCTCTAACATAGCAATTTGCATCATCAAAGCCAGCAAAAGAGTCTGCTAACAAAACGAAAGTCATAATTTCTTGTAACCTAATTATGGAAGGGACATCCATTACAGTTGCTGCATTCTATTGTTAGAAGCAAATCACCAGGTTCTGCCAATACTCGAGGGGAAGGGTTTGTACAAGGGCATGAATATCAGTAGAGGAGATCATTAGATGCCATTTTAGAAGGTGTCTGCCACATTCCACTTACTTATTTATAATATATTAGGCATTGTTTTAAGCTTCCCTCATGACATTTCCATGGTGAGGAGGGGCAAAATTTTTTTTAAAATTCAGTAAAATGTACACTATGCCTGTTGTTAACAACTACCATTGAGACAAAGCAGGGAATTGTGGTATTTCAAGTGGGGGATTATCATTACCCACTTGAAAGCAGGGAGATGTTATTTTAAATAGAGAGTCAGAAAGGTCTCATTGTCATCCCAATATATTGATTCCACCCCAGATGCTCCGCTACCCCCACTTCATCCTGCACGCCAGCCTTCAAGATTCTAAGCAGGTGGAACAGCATAAATGAAACAGAAGGGTATCATGACAGGCAGAGCACATTGGTTAGAAGCATAGATTTGGGGAGAGCATGTTTATGTTTAATTCCTAGAAGCGTGACTGTGGGCAAGTTCTGCTTCAGGTTCTTCATCTGTAAAATGAGGATAACAGTACCTTGCTCCTAGGGTTCTTGTCATTTAATACTTGTTAAAGCACCTAGAATGGTTCCTGCACATTGATACTAAGATAACTAAGATCCCATCAAGAAGAAGCTTGGCCAGGTAGCTCATTTGGTTAGAGCATTGTCCTGGTATGCCAGGGTTGTGGGTTCAATCCCTGGTCGTGGTATATACAAGAAACAACCAATGAATGCATAGGTGAATGGAGCAATGGATTTACATTTTTTAATATTTTATAATGGATTTTGACATTAAAATAAATAAATAAATAAAATCTGTGTTTAAGAAAAGAAAGAATGAAGGAACTCCTACCTTTTGCAACAATAGGGATGGAACTGGAGAATATTATTCTATGTGAAATAAGCCAGTCAGTGGAAGACAAATACCATATGATCTCACCTATAAGTGGAATCTATTCAACAAAATAAACTAACAAACGAAATAAACCACAGGTACGGAAACATGGAGCAGACTCAAAGTGACTAGAGGGGGTGGAGGAGAACAATGGTGGAAAGAAAAAGGGAATAAACAAAGAACATGTATGAATGACCCATGGACATGGTCAACAGAGTGGGAATTGACTGAGGGAGCAAGGGGTGGAGTGGGATGGGTAGAGGAGGGCAAAGGAGGAAAAATTGAGACAACTGTAATAGAATAAACATGATTTAAAAATAAAAATGTAAAAAGAGGTCCCATCAAGAAGAAAAAGCAAATTTAACAGAAATAGGGATACTAAAGAAGGAACGACCAATACCATCTCATTAAAGACCATAGGTTCTGAGTAATTGAAAGTTAGAAAAAAAATAAGCCTGAGTCTTTCTGAAAGTAAATATACTATGAATTAAGAAATCATAAATAACAGAAGGTTTTTAAATATTCAGGAGAATTTATCAAGAATTCTGTTATTCTGTACCAAAAGGGGCATTATAGATTAATGGATATCACCTTTCATAAATTTATTTTACTGGACCTAGTTCAAAGCATTTCTACTTATCCAGAAAGCTTTTGGGTCATGCTATTCCTCAGGCATCAATAAATCTGGACACCTTACTTGTTTCTTCTAGTTTCCTTTTGTGGGACTATGTTTGTTCTCTTCACAGGTTTCACTTGCCTTACTTGTAATGGACTAAAATCTCTTCAGAATATTTTGCTAAGGATTCAGAGAAAGGGCAAGTATTATGCCAAAATATAAAATAAACATATTTCATATTTTTAAAAAGCATGGTTTAAAGACAAACATAAATAGTAGGAGATAAATTAGGTGAGCCTCGATCTTCTATTAACTTGCAAAATGTCCGTGGACTCCTGTTCCAGATGTGTTTCCTGCAACAGCAGCCACAGGACTATTGTTGTTGTTGTTCCTGAGGAGGCAGGTTACTGCTGTCCACCGGGAAGAGTCAGGGAGTGATGGGAGTGTGAACTAAATCACAGGGATTCAGGGATAACTGTGTGATGAGGAGCAGAGGTAACAAATCAGGACAATTCTTTCTTAAATTTTAGCATCCAAGGAAAGGAGAAATAAGATAAAAATTTGAGGGTCACCAAGGTCAAGAGTTTTTGTTTTGATTTTTTTTTTTTTTAAGGTGGAGAGACCTGAGCTTATTTGTTGGCCTCAGGAGAGGGATAAAAAAAAAGGTCCATCCAAGAGGCAAAAATTAATAGTGAAAACTCCAAGGGAGTATGAAGGGAATTGGGAGGGGCACAAATAGAAGGTATGATTTATTTTATTTCATTTCAGCTTTCTTTTTGTAAAGCTTCCTAGGTGATTCTAAAGGACAGGCAGGAGTGAGTCCATGTGATGACTGAGACACCTGAGCTGTGCTGCCTCCTGCTCTTCTTGATTCCTCACAGCTGCCTCGAGGAAGCTCAGCAAAGAGTGCTCCTCTAAACACCACTGGGCTTTGGTGGAATTTAGCACGTGCTAAGTCTTGCTCATACCAGTGTTCTCTGGCTTTCCATATCCTTTCCCCTTTAAGAGCTGGTGCTTCAGTCACACAATTAATTGTAAGAGTGGTAAGAGGAAAAGAGAGCAACAGGAGAAGTTGATAATCTGAATATTATTAATTTTTCCAGAGTTGAAGAAAGTTCCTAACAACATCCCTCCAGATATTGTTAAACTTGACTTGTCATATAATAAAATCAACCAACTTCGACCCAAGGAGTTTGAGGATGTTCATAAGCTAAAGAAATTAAACCTGAGCAGCAATGGCATTGAGTTCATCGATCCTGGTAAGTTCCGCAGAATAGCTCTTTAAACTGGTGACATGTGTTCTCTATCTCTTTCCCTTATGGCAACATTTATAGTAAATACAATTAAGTTAAAAAAAATAAAATATTTAAATTTAAATTAAATGTTATGAATTTAGATCTTGTTTAATTAGCACTTGTTTAGATTAAATTAGAACTTGTTTAGCACTCAAAATATTTGCCAAACTATTGTTTGATGAAGTATATAATACTATATATTACTAAACAACAGTTACTTAATTGGCCCCAGTAAAAATGTTTTATATAATACAGTATAAAAGTGTGGATGTATGGCTAGTGGTCAATAAAATTCTAAACATGTAGTGATTTTTAAAGGGAAATTCAGATTTGGCATTTTCTCTGTTATTCGTTAAGTTCCAACTTGTCTAAAGTATGACTTCAATGACTTATTTAAAGTAAACTTGAAACAAGCTGCTAAGCACCGAGTTTATAAATTAAGATAAAATGTGCTCAAACAAGAGCCAATCATATTTTATCTAATCCTAGGTCAAGATCAGTTCTCTTTTCTATCCTTCAAATCTCTTTTCCATTTTCTAGGCAAAGCTTCTTGCAAAAACAAGAGTGGTAAACTATACACTGGATTTAGAAGAACTGAGAATTACTGCACTAGTAATCAGATTATATATATATATATATATATATATATATAAAATATGTGCCTTAACAGTGCTCCTTCAATTGAAAAATCTTATCTACAAAAATGATTATTAATACTATTAATAATGCAATGTTAATGTCATAAACATTTTGAGTACAATTGTTTCTTCTGCTTTTCTTAATGGTAGCTTAATACCATTAATAGAACATTAAGACCTTAATGTTGTAGAACTAAAAATTGAAAATGAATGTTCTAGAGCTATACAACCATATTTAGCATTAATAACGTTTTAAAATATTAAGAAAATCATAATTTTAAAAATTTCCGAAGGGACCAGCAATATGCCACGCTTTTACCTTAGTCTGTACAGATAGTATAAACATGGCAGCATCTTCAAACTGTGAAGTCAGAAGCAATTTTCATTTCACAGTGAGTAGGAATACTACAGAGACACTCTTCTCCCAGATGAAGCAGTCATCACACTAGCATGCAGATCAGCCAGGCCATAGGGAGAAGAGTCTGGAGGTAGGACCCTCCTTTGCTCCATGAGAACCAAAGAGCCTCAAGACAAGCATGCTGTGTCACAGGTCCCTCGGCAAGTGTCTGATTTCCTTTGACCTTAGCTAATTATCCAAAGTATCCATGCAAACAAGTTTTACAGCTATATCTAAAAGAGACTATAATATTAGTGGCCTAAGTTAAATGTATTAAAGTAGTGAATAATAGTGCAAACAATGTTTAATTATAATAAAACTACATTATGTAAAGAAAACTAGAGAAAAATTAGAGAAGACAATGCAGAGAGATAGATAATAGTACAAAATGGGTTTGTTTTACTTCTAGTGATATTCTCCCCTCATCAGTTATGAAATTCCCATAATTGAAAGGATTCCTTTTCCACCCTTGGGATCTCCTGAAGGACTTTTGATGTTGTTAACCCAATGTGTTTTTCTTGCTGACGCACAATATAAACTGTCCTAAGAGCAATAGTATTCTTTTTCTCCTTTGTTCAGTTCAGTCCCAGGAAAATATTTCCTACATTAACAGATATATATTGAATGCCTTCCAAAGCCAACCATTTTTCTTGGTATATCTTCTAGAATAAAAAAGTATCTTAGCAGTTTGGTAAAAATGACTCAAAGAAGTTTTAAAATAAAAGACCTTTTTTATTCCAGGGCCTTGAGATGAAACACTGCCAAAGAAGGCTTACTTAACAACTTATGGTGGTAGATATACAAATGCAGCAAGATCTGCCAGTCTTTAAAAGCTGTGAATAACAATCTCATAAAATTCCAGATATTATTGCAAAAAAAGGAAAGAAGACACCCTACTAGGAGTTTTACTTCCTTTAAGAAACATGAAAACTAGCCTTTCACGGTGCCTGGATACGTATAGTGCTTCCAAAATAAAATCTGGCAATGTTTACACATGCTTTCAATCTGAAAAGCTGACTTGTTTAAAGAAAAGTAAACTGTTGAGATCATTGACTCACAAATGTTAGCAAATCAGGAAAAAAATGTAGTATCTTCAGAACTATCTTATAGGAGCTGGACTTTTGCTCTTCTCCACAGTCTGTCCTCCCCCACCCCACATTCCCAATTATTTGCTTTACACCAAAACAGAATTCTTTTTAGGGGGAATTATAGGTTTTGTCTGAGAACAAATGATATAAAAATGCTTGATGGTATTGGTGTGAGAACATGTTTTCCAAATTCAAAATAAGGACACCTTATGTTCTAACAACAGTATTTTAAAACAGTAATGAGAAAATGTTTGAAATAGAAACAAAATATTTGAAATTAGGATTGACCTATAAATTCTAGGGTATCTGGGCAGTTCATATCAACTAAAATAGGGATAATCTAGGTTTATATTTCTTTACTCTTTAAAAAAGCTTTTGTTGTCTTATTTTGTGTTAAAGTGTTTGATATTTGTTTTAATTATCCACTCCCAGTAGAATTAAAAACATATAGATTCAAAGCTGATAGCTACCATAGTTTGCCAAAACACAAACAGATGTTTCCAAAATGTTGATAAAATTGTTTTGTTTTTGGACTCTATAGGAATATAATTTCCTCTGGAAAAAGCTATTTTCTATACATTTCAGAGCTTACTAATACCCCAGGGAGATGTCAAATCATCACCAGACATTTTCATTATTATACACTTATATTTGAAATATTTTCCTAATTCATGCCTTTTTTTGTGGCATCTTTCCAGTGAGTATAAAGAATGCACACAAGCCCAAAATACATGTTATAGAAAGCTAACTTAAAACTGATTTTGCATATAAAATATTGTGTTCTAGTCAATTTAATAATCGAGAGGAAAGTTTTGCTTGAGTAAAAACATATTTTAGAAATTACCATTTTAGATGCATGTACTGTTAGGGAAATACAATTAAAGCCAAAATCTTGTCCCAACATAGAAATCCTCTCCACAAGGATAATAGAGAAAGAAAATATATTTATTATTGAATAAGCATTACACCAGAATGTGATGCATGTCACAGGCAATCTTTTAAGAGATTGCAAAGACAGAAAAAGATCTCACATTTTACTTAGCTGAGCAGATACAACCCAATGCCTACATGTTTTCAGGATAAATGATAACTAGTCCTTAAGTAAGAGGACTTGACAGCACCATTTGTCACACACAGTTCATCCTAACGTTACCTGGTAATTGAGGTGACCAACTTTGTTAGTAAATTGGCTTTATCAACAGGAAAACAAACCTTCATCTTTATGACAAGAGGTAGTTTTGCAACTTGGATCAAGGCTCCTACCCTCTTACCAAAGCTGGGAGTTAGGGTTGCTATCTTTCTTGATGATTATATTTCAACGAGAGGGCTCCCAGGTCCTTGAGAAAGACGTTTCTGGCTCATAAAGCTGACAAAAGGCCTTCATCTTCTAAAGGATATTTATATGTTTCAAAGAGACAAAAGAGTACTACAAGTTTTCTGAAGTAAATGCTCTGAGAAAAAGGAGGGGAGGAAAAATCTTTTCCTTTCTTTTTAACAGAGTGAATTAAGTCTCTTATTTTTAATTTATATTTGTCCTTATAAACACCATACAGTTGCATTTAACACAATTACTCATTGGTATATTAAATATTTTCTCTTTCTAGCTGCTTTTCTAGGACTCACAAATTTAGAAGAGTTAGATTTATCAAACAACAGTCTGCAAAACTTTGACTATGGAGTATTTGAAGACTTGTATTTTTTGAAACTCCTGTGGCTCAAAGATAACCCTTGGAGATGTGACTACAACATCCACTACCTCTACTACTGGTTAAAGCACCATTACAACGTCCACTATAATGGCCTGGAATGCAAAATGCCTGAAGAATACAAAGGGTGGTCTGTGGGAAAATATGTTAGGAGTTACTATGAAGAATGCCCCAAAGACAAATTACCAGCATACCCTGAAACATTTGACCAGGATACAGAAGATGATGAATGGGAAAAAATACATAGGGACTACACAACAAAGAAGCAAAGTGTAAGAATCACTCTAGTGGGATAGTGGGTTAATTTAGAAATTCTTATAGTCACAACTAGTTATATATTTGCGACACTGGTGTCAGAAAACCATATGTTTACATTTCGATTTACTGTGTTGCCTATTTATGCAGGGTTATCGAACTAAAGGAAAGTTTCTTTAATTATTTTTATTATTATAATAATCAAGGGAATACCCTCTTCCTGTTTGCCTGCCCATTCACAGAACAGCCTTTTTTGATGAACCCAGAGTAGTAACCTGCAGAAGTTGGGTCCTAATGATGGCATTTGAATTTCATAATGTCCTGTATAATTGTTTTTACTGCTTTTTGAAAATAATTTCTAAAATGTTCATTTTTACATGCCTTTTGATAGCTGCATGGGCATACCTAACATGATCAAAATGAAAAGATACAAATGTTTAGTAATAATAAAATGTCATTCTCTCCCCTCAGTCCCTACCCCTTTTTTTTCAGCAAGTCAGCTTATGCATTGAATAAATTTCCATTTCTGATTCTTGTGCATTCCATAATGTGGTCCTGGTAAACCCAAATTCCCAACTACTCTTCATTGATTCTTGCAAAATGGTCAAGCTAGAGCTCAAGGAGAATTGTCACAAGCAATAAGTAGAGAATCTGAGAAGTACATTGGAAGCTGATCAGAAAATGGGACTCAGAGGAGTTTCAATGGTGTGAATCATGAGCCCTGAGGTATAAATATTAGTGAACATGAAAAAAGAACTGGTTTTTCAACAGCATTTAGACTAGGAAGCCATCAGTTAGGAGGCAAGGGCCTGAGCCCTTCATGCTAAACTTATATTTTAAGGAGTATAAAACAAAGGATGAAACTAGGATTCAGAGTCATTGTTTGGGATGAAGCAGAAACAAAGAAGAGGAAATCATATCAAAGGAAGTGAGAGAGGGCTGGTACCTAAGAGAAGCCCTATCATTTGGGTTTGCAGGTTAAAATTACCTCACCTAGAGAAACAAATCACTAAAAAAAGAAATACCTGGAAATGACCCCATCAGTTTGCATTTTGATAGCTGTACTATTAGAAAGAAAAATAAAATGAAAGAAATATGTACATATCCCTCAAAGTCCCATTTTTTCTTTTTATACAGCTTTCTTATGCACAGAAATTTGAATATATTTTATTTCATATATCAAGGTATTCCTACAAAGTTTGTCAACTGGTTTTATGATACTTGCACAAATTCCCAAAGCACACACAAAAAAAATGGTATAGGACAAATAGTAATGAACATTTCTTGAGCACCTACTAGATGCCAGACACTGTGTTAAGAGCTTCACATATTCTAATTCATAAAAGATTCATCTGAAGCAGGTAATATTATCTGCCTTTTCTAATGATGAACCCAAGGCTTAGAGTTTGGGTGACTTGAACAAAGCCACAGTGCTGACAGGTGGCAGAGTCCCGATTCAGACCCAATTAAGCCCTTTCTGCTGTGCAGGGCTGCAGAGTGCTCTTCATTATTTTTTTATTATAGTTTAAATTTAATATGATTTTTGTACTAATTTCAGGTATACAGAACAGTGGTCAGACAATCATAAATTTCACAAAGTTCTCCCCCTGATATTTTCAGTACCCACCTGGCACCATGCATAGTTATTACAATATTATTAACTATATTCCCTATGCTGTACTTTACATCCTTGCACCTATCTTGTAACTACCAATCTGTACTTCTTAATACCTTTACCTTTTGCACTGAGTCCCTCAACCTCCCTCCCTGCTGTTCTCTGTATTTATGAGTCTGTTTCTGTTCTGTGTGTTCACTTATATTATTCTTTAGGTTCCACATGTAAGTAAAATCATATGGTATTTGTCTTTCTCTGATTTATTTCACTTAGCATAATACCCTATAGGTCCATCTATGCTGTCACAAATGGCAATATTTCATTTTCTGTTGTGGCCAAGTAATATTCCATTATATATATGTAACACTACATTGTTTTTACCCACTCATCTATTGATGGGCACTGGGATTGCTTCCATATATTGGCTATTGTAAATAATGCTGCAATTAATATAGGGGTGCATATATCTTTTTGAATTAGTGTTTTGGGTTTCTTCATATACATACTGTGGAGTGGAATGGGTCATACGGCAGTTCCATATTTAATTTTTTGAGTCTCCTCCATACTGTTTTCTATAGTGGCTGCACCAATCTGTAATCCTCCAATAGTGCATGAGGGTTCCCTTTCCTCCACATCCTTGCCAACACTTGTTGTTTGCTGATTTATTGATGATAGCCATTCTGACAGGTGTACAGTGATATCTCATTGTGGTTTTAATTTGCATTTTCTAATGATTGTAACAGTTCAGCATCTTTTCTTATGTCTATTGGCCATCTGTATGTCCTCTTTGGAGAAGTGTCTATTCAGTTCTACTATCCATTTTTAAATAGGATTGTTTTGTATTTTGGTGTTGAGTTGTATGAGTTCTTTGTAAGTAGTGGATATTAACCATTTATCAGATGTATCATTGGCAAATATCTTCACTCAGTGGGTTTTTGTTCTGTTGTTGTACAAAAAATTTTTAGTTTGATGTAGTCCCATTTATTTATTTATTTTTGTTTCTCTTGCCTGAGGAGGTATATCAGGAAAATATATTGTGCAGAGAACTCTTGACTATGCTGCCTTGCATCAAATTTTGAGAACCAGATCCCAAGAGAGGAATAGGTATCAGGAAGGTTAAGCTGTTCTAAAAACACCAATGAAGTCACCTGGCAAGAGAGAGTTTTTGACCAAAGTCATTTCACTCTGCATTAAGAGGCCCATTTGTTTGTCTTAGAGCATTGGCCTGAGTGGTAGAGTTTAGGTTTGGCACGCAACTAGGGCCCACAAAGCTGCTCTCAGGGAATGTAGCCTGTGCACTTCCCCTCTGCCTTGCTACAGCTTACTGGTATCTTTCAAAAAACAGCGTCTACTTTTGTCTAAAGCCCCTATTTTTGCAACAGCTTTCCAGTGGACACCTCCATAGTGCCTGACTCTGGTGGCCAGTGGGGTTTACATTTGTGGTCCCATAACTGTATATATTTGAATACTTGAAAAGATGCAGCCTGAAGCTCCAACTTCCAATCAGCCTGAATCTAGGTTCTGACTGAGATGCTCCCTTTGGGACACTGACATTGCTTGGCTCACCCTAAACTACTGGAAGATATTAAAAGTATAATAGGCTGCTTGGACAATCACAAAGGTTTAAGAGACAACAAAGAGCTAAGGATGGGTTAAATAACAAGATACATTTCTTACACAAGGCAACTCCTTCAAGACTGGGAGAGGTGGTTGTTGCATTTAATGCATAGAAACCCAAACAGAGTCAAACAAAATAAACAAAGGAATGTGTCCCAATTGGTGAGGGGAAGGGAGGAATAAGATAAAACCTCAGGGGAAAAAACCTCAATGAAATGGAGATAAGTAATTTACCTCAAAAAGTGTTCAAAGTAATAGTTATGAACATGCTCACTCAACTCAGGAGAAAAATAGATGAACACACTGAAAACAACAAAGAGATAGAGAATATAAGACAGTAACAAATTGAAGTCACATAGTTGAAGAATACAAAACTGAACTGAAAAATACACCAGAGAGGTTCAAAGCAGACTAGAGGATGAAGCAAAGGAGCATCAGTGAACTCTAAGACAAGGCAGTGGCACCCACCCTATAAGAGCTGCAAAAATAAGAATGGAAATAAGTGAAGATAGCTAAGTGACTTATGGGACAACACCATACACACTGATAATTTACATTATAAGATTTCCAGAAAGAGAAGATGGAGAAAGGGGGGAAAAATCTATTTGAAGAAATAATGGCTGAAAAATTCCCCAACCTAGAAAAGGAAATAGACATCCAGATCCAGGGAGCCCAGAGAGTTCCAAGGAAAATAAAAGCAAAGAGATTAATACCAAGATACATTATAATTAAAATGTCAAACATGAAAGACAAAGAGAGAATTTTAAAAGGAGCAAGAGAAAAACAATTTGTTAAGTAAAAGCGAACTTGCATAAGTTCATCAGCAGATATTTACGTAGAAATTTTGCAGACCCCAGGGAGTAACACAGTATATTCAAAATGCTGAAAGAAGCGACTTCCAACCAAGAGTACCCTACCCAGCCAAGTTATCATTCAAAACTGTATAGTGTTCTAGACAAGTAAAAACCCAAAGGAGTTTATCACCACAAAATCAGCCTTACCCAAAATGTTAAAGGGACTTTAAGCCAAAAAAAAAGGCACTAAATAGTAACAAGGGGAGAATTTCAAGATGGTGCCTTAGGAAGGCTTCGAACACACCTCCCCCCATAAACACATCAAATCTATACCTATAGATAGAGCGATCCCCCATGAAGAATTACTAAGGATTGACTGAACAGTTCTGTGTGCATGCACATACATGCACACACACACAAAAAATAAAAGAGAGACAACTTTGAAACAGGTAAGAAGATGGAGTTGGAGACACAGTAATGCGGGAATCTTACCCCCAACATACAGACCTGTAGTAAGGAGAAATCACTGAAGGGCCTTTCCCAACTTTCCCACCCTGGGGCAAAGAGAAAAAACAATAGTTTAAAGGGCACCTAGGTGATACAGGAAGGAAACCCATTTACTTCTCATATCCATAGTAATTCCATAGAAATACATAGTAATTCATTTACTAATCCTAGAGCTCCTGCCAAATGGTAGGGACACTACAGGAACTCTGTCTGGTGTTGCCATTTGTTACACTTCCCGACATGTCTTGATCAGTCAAATGGGAGCACAACCCAGGCACTCTAGCTAGCCAGCCAAGACTATTCCAGTGCATTCCAAGACCCAGGCCCACACCAGCTCTATAATTTGTCTCCAGGACTCCCCATGGCTTGCACCTGTTCTAGCTACACCTCTCACCACAACCCAGCTTGTCCACAGACCTTCCCACACACCATGCCCCCTTCAACTATAGCTCTGAGCCTTACTGTGGCTTGCCCCCAGGACTCCCTGTGGCTCACACCCTTTTCTGTTAAAGCTCTACCCACCAATGAAGCTTACTTTCAGGACTTCTCATGGCCCAAGTATGCTCCAACTACAGCTCCAGCTGGTCTGCCAAGGTGGCTCCAGAGCAGTTTGCTCCTAGGACTCCCCGTGTCCTGCACACACTCCTGCTCCAGCTCCAAACAGCCTGCCAAGTTGGATCCAGTTCAGCTTACCCTGGCTCTTCCTGCAGCCCACCCCCAGTCCATCTCCAGCTCCAGGTGGCCTGCAAAAGACCCCTGGCACAGGCATCTATGAAGGAGAAGCTCCTACACAAGGCCACTCCTTCAAGCCTGGGAATGGTTACTGTTTTGCCAAATTCACAGAAAGAAAAACAGCCAAAATAAGGAGACAGAGAAATATGTTCCAAATGAAAGAATATTCTCCAAATTAAACAATGGGACAGAACCCCAGATGAAGAACTAAATGAAATGGAGGTAAGTAATTACCTGACAAAGAGTTCAAACAATGGTTATAAAGATACTCAATGAATTTGGGAAAAAATAGAGAACTTCAACAAAGAGATAGAAAATATTTTTAAAAACTATAACTGAAAAATACAGTAACTAAAATGAAAATAATACTCTAGAGAAAATCAACAACAGTTAGGTGATTCAGAGGAACAAGTCAGTGAGCTGGAAGACAAGGTAGTGAAACTCATTGAATTGAAATAGCAAAAAATAATAATAATGAGGATAGATTAATGAGGATGTTGACCTCTGGGACAACATCAAGCATACAAACATTCACAGAGAAGAGAGAAAAAGAAAGAAAACCTATTTTAAAAAAAATAATGGCTGAAAACTTCCTTAACCTAGTAAAGGAAATACACATTCAAGTCCAGGAAGCTCAGAGAGACCCAAACAAGAAAAACCCAAAGAGGTCCACAGCAGGACACATCTTAGTTAAAATGCCAAAATTCAAAGACAAAGACAGAACCTTAAAAACAACAGGGGAAAAGCAGATAATTGTGTACAAGAGATACTCCATAAGATTATCAGCTAATTTTTCAGCAGAAACTTTGTAGGACAGAAGGGAGTGGCATGATATATTCATAGTAATGAAAGGGTGAAAACCCACAATCAAGAATTCTGTAAGCAGAAAAGGCCAAAACTAAAAATACAGGAAATATAGGAAAAATATGTAGGCAAGAAAAAAATAACACTAATAAAGGCAAACATTTAGTAAAAATGGTAGATCAACCAATTATAAAGCTGTTGAGAAGGTTAAAACACAAATGTAGTAAGAGCATATGTAACTACAGTAATAAGTAAGGGTTACACACATGTGGCACAACATATAAAATGTATAAACATAAACATAGGCTTGTGAGTAAAATGTGTAGTGGTGTAAAATGTGTAGTAGTGTAGAATGTGTTCAAATGTAAATGACTGTTAGTTAATAGATTGCAATAAAGATAACTTCTTATACAGGGTCTGGCACAAACAATAGGCCTTTTTATTGCAAAATCATAAGCATGTAATTCTTCAACATAACAATACCACACTTGAGCACACCATATGACATTTTAGGTGAAGTGTTCAAATTAAAACTATAAATTATTTTACCCATATTATTACCCTACCAACCACACTCAAGCAGGTGTTACTTCTGCTGGACCCTGTATAAATCTCATGGTAACCACAAAGCAAAAATCTATAATACATACACAGAAAATAAAGAAAAAAGAACCCAAAGAGATCACTTAAAAAGTCATAAATGTAAAAGATTAGAGAAAAAAGAAGAAAGGAACAGAGAACTACAAAAACAACCAGAAAATGATTAGTAAAATAACAATAACAACATATTTATTCATTATAACTTTAAATGCTCTAATCAAAAGACACAGGATGAGGAAAGGGTTTAAAGGGGATGAGTGGTATGGGAAAAATACAATTAAAAAAATGACATAGGATGGCTGAATGGATTTTAAAAATACAAGATCCAGGTACACGGTGCCTGCAAGAGACTGACTGCAGATTGAAAGACACACACAGACTGAAAGAAAAGGGTTGGAAAAATATATTTCATGAAAATGGAAATGAAAATAAAGCTAGGGTAGCACTACTTATATGAGACAAAATAGATTTTAAAGCAAAAGCTTTAACAAAAGACCAAAAAAAGCAATTTATAAAGATAAAAGGATAAATTCAACAAGAGGATATAATATTTGTAAACATTTACTCATCCAATGTAGAAGTACCTAAATACATAAAACAAACATTAACATGCATAAAGGGAGAAATAAATATTACAATAATATGAGGGAACTTTAACACTACAATTACATAAATGGATAGATTATCCAGAGAAAATCAACAAGGAAACAGTGGCTTTAAATGACACATTATTTCAGGTGTACTTAATAAACATTTACAGAACATTAATCCCCAAACAGCAGAATACACATTCTTTTCCAGTACACATAAAAATATTTTCCAGGAAAGACCATGTTAGGCCACAAAACAAGCCTCCGTAAATTAAAGAAGGTTGAAATTATAGCAGGCATTTTCTCTGATCACAATGGTGTGAAACTAGAAATGATTACCAAAAGGTGGGAAAAAAATAAACACATGGAGACTAAACAGCATTTTACTTAACAGTAAAGGGGTTAACAAAGAAATCAAGGAGCAAATCAAAAAATATCCTGAGGAAAAATGAAAATGAAAACATAATGATGTAAAATCTTTGGGATGCAGCAAAAGTAGTGCTAACAGGGAATCACAGTATTACAGGCTTACCTCCAGAAACAAGAAAAACCTCAATTAATGTAAACTCTTATAACTAAAGGAACTAAAACAGAAGAACGAAGCCCAAAGTGAGGAAAAGGGAAGAAAATAATAAAAATCAGAATAGAAATAAATTAATTAGAGAATAAAAACAATAAATCAATGAAACTAATAGCTGGTTCTTAGAAAATAAAAAACAAAATACATAAACATTTAGCCAGACTAATCAAGAATAAGAGAGAGAAGACTCAAATAAATAAAATTAGAACTGAAAGACAATAAGTGACAACAAACACCACAAAATTACAAATGATTATAAGAGAATAGTTATCATTATACGCCAAAAATTGGACAACCTAGAAGAAATGGATAAACTTCTAGAAACATACAATCTTACAAGACTGGATTAGGAAGAAACAGAAAAATATGAACAGACTTCTTAGTAGAAACAAACTGAATTAGTAATCAAAATATCCCCACAAGCAAAGTCCAGGATCAGAAGGCTTCACTGGTGAATACTAACAAACATTCAAAGAAGATTTAATACCTCTCCTCAAATGATTCCAAAACAAAATGAAGAGGGGGGAAAGTTTTAAGCTCATTTTACAAGGCCACAACTACCCTGATACCAAAGCCAGACAAGGATGCCACAATGGAAGAGAGTTATTGGCCAATATCCCTGATGAACAAAAATGCAAAAATCCTCAACAAAATATTAGCAAACAGAATTCAACTATACATTAAAAGGTTTATACGCCACAGTCAAATGAGGCCTATTCCTGAGATCAAAGATAGTTCAACATCCACAAATCAGTCAATAAGAAATGCCACATTAGCAAAATAAAGGGTAAAAAATTGCATGATCAAACTCAATAGGTGCAGGAAAAGCATTTGGCAAAAATCCAAAATCAAGTTATGATTTTAAAAAAGAACTCTCAATAAAGTGGGTATAGAGAGAACATACCTTAACATAATAAAGGCCATGTATGACAGACCCATGGCTAACCTCATATGCATTGTTGAAAAGCTGAAAGCTTTTGCTCAAAAATCAAGAACATGACATAGATGTCCACTTTCACCCCTATATTCAGCCATCGTGTTGAAAGTCCTAGTCAGAGCAATTAGGCAAGTAGAAGAAATAAAAGGCATACAAATTGGAAAGGAGATAGTAAAACCATTACTGGTTGCACATGACAAGGTATTACATATAAAGAACCCTAAAGACTCTGCCAGAAAACTGTCAGAACTAATAAATGAATTCAGTCAAGTTGCAGAATACAAAATCAATATACAAAAATCTGTTGTATTTCTATATACTAATAGCAAACTACCAGAAAGAGAAATTAAGAAACCAATCCTATTTATAATTGTATCAAAAAGGTTAAAATATCTAGGAATAAATATAACCAAGAAGGTGAACACCTGTACATAAAAACAACAGACCTTGATGAAATAAATTGAAGAAAACAAAAATAAATGAAAAAATATTATGTGCTTATGGATTGTAAGAATGATATTGTTAGAATATCCATACTACCCAAAGAAATATACAGGTTCAATGCAATCCTTATTTAAATTCCGATGGCATTTTTCACAGAAGTAGAACAAAAAATATGAAAATGTGCATGGAACAAGAGACTCTGAAAGGCAACGCAACCTTGAGAAAGAACACTAAAGCTGGAGGCATCAACTGCCCTAATTTAAAACTATATTACAAAGCCATAATAATCAGAACCATATGGTATTGGCATAAAAACAAACACACAGAATAATGAAACAGAATAGAGAAACCAGAAATAAATCATGCACATATGGTCAATTAATTTATGATAAAGGAGTCAAGACTAGTCAATAGGGAAAAAGACAGTCTCTCCAATAAATGGTGTTGTGAAACATGGACAGCCACATGCAAAAGAATTAAACTGTACCACTGTCTTATATCATACATAACATTTAATTAAAAAATGGATTAAAGACTTGAATGTAAGGACTGAAACCATGAAACTCCTAGAAAAACACATAGGCAGTAAGTTTCTTGACATAGGAATTTATGATAATTTTTTAAATCTGACATTAACAGTAAAAAACAACAAAAACAAAAATAAGCAGGTGGGACTGTATCAAAGTAAAAAATTTCTATACAGCAAAGGAAACCATTAACAAAATGGTAAGGCAACTGACTGAATGGGAAAAATCTTTTGCAAATCGTACGTCTGACAAGGAATTAATGTTCAAAATATATAAAGAACTCATACAACTCAATAGCAAAAAAAAGTTTAAAGGGAGGGGGCAGAAGATCTGAATAGATATTTTCCAAAGAAGACACACATATGGCCAACATATACATGGAGAGATGCTCAGTATTACTAGTCATCAAGGAAATTCAAATCAAAATGAGGTACAACCTCACATCTGATAGAATTGCTATTATTTTTTTTAAAAGAAATAACAAGTGTTGTTAAGAATGTGAAGAAAAGGGAGCCCTTGTACACTGATGGTGGGAATGTAAATTGGTTCATCTACTATGGAAAATAGTATGGATGTGCCTCAAAAAATTAAAAATAGAGCTACCATATGGTCCAGCAATCTATTTCTGGGTATATATATCCAAAGAAAATTAAATATTAACTCAACAAGACATAAGCAGCCTCAAAGCCCCATGTTCATTGTTTCATTATTTACAATACCCAAAATATGGAAACATTTGTGTCCATCAGTTGATGAGTAGATAAAAAGCATGTGATACACACACACACACACACACACACACACACACACACACACACAATGGAATATTATTCAGCCATAAAAAAGAAGGAAATCTTGCCATTTGAAACAACTAGAATGGATCTTGAGGATATAATGCTAAGTGCAATAAGTCAGACAGAGCAAAACAAATGCCCTGTGTTTCACTTTTATGTGGAATTAAAAAAAAAATCAACAAGAAAAATTAGGCTCATAGATACAGAAAACAGATTGGAGTTGGCCAGAGCTGGGGGTGGGAGAAATGGGTGAAGGTGGACAAAATGTACAAACTTCCAATTATAAAATAAATAAGTCCTGGGGATGTTATGTAGAGGATGGTAATGATAGGTGATAATACTCTATTGCTTATTTTAAGATTACTAAGACAGTAGATATTAAAAGTTCTCATTACAAGAGAAGAAAATTTGTCACCATGTATGGTGGCAGGTGTTAACTAGACTTATTGTGATTATTTCACAATGTATACAAATTTGAACCATTATGTCATAAATCAAAACTAATATAATTTTATATGTCAATTATACTGCCATTAAACATTTTAAAACTAAAAAAAAGAAATCTGTATTAATATGCATAATAAACAAAGAGAATGGGAAGTTGGAAGCATTGCCAAAGCTGGTGGCTCAGGAAATGACTCTACATATGAGGATCTGACCACGCTGCCCATTTTACCAGTAGTTTGGGTCAGGGTTGGAGACTTGGAGATATTGGTTCTCAATGCAAATGTATTATTCACTACGAGGTATTAAAGGCAGCTCTTAAATTTGAAGTGCTGTTACTGGGATGATGTAGTAAATTCACTTATTGTTCATGATTGCTCAGTGTTGAATATTAAGAATACAATACCCAAAAGAGCCAGGATTTGATGTTGGAGAAAGCCTGGATGGGACCTCAGAATGAGATGAAGGCATGCAGTAGGAACATGAAGGATCTTGATACAAATGAGGAGATTAAATCTGAGTCAGAGAAAGGACCTAAATTACTGTCTAGTTTAATTTCAGGGAACAGTGGAGGATTTTATTGCTTGATTTTTATATTCAGTATTATGTCCTGGGATCTGTGAGCAATAAAGCTCTGGAACAAAGAGAAATAGAAATTTGTCCAGACCATCCAAAAGCAAGTCAATTGAAGCTGTTAATATCTCCTAGGGATTAACCTGCAGTACATTATTGAAAGCTTAAGATTTTCCCTCTTTCTGTACAGAGGGTTTACTTGCTTGGGAAGCATAGTTGATCAATGATGGAATGAACAGTTAGGAACTTCCTCTTCTGCCAGTTTCTTACTTGATAGTTTAGTAACTTACCTTGGGAATTTCCCTATGTTCAATAGATGATGAAGTTCAGGAGAGATTAATAAATAAGTTATTTTATAATAGTCAAAATTATAATAATCCTGAGATCTTCATACTTCAACATATATGTCTTTGGATAAACACTCGTTTTTTTGTTTTGTTTTTTTTTTACTTTCTTGCTAGTCCTACAATTCTCCAATTTTTCTGAAGTGCATAAAATTTACTGGAAGCTGAGGTCTCCTAAGTCCTAAACCTGAGTCAGTTCTGATCTAATGCCTGGTTATTTGGGAAAGACACTGACATTAAACAGTTCAGATTTTTTATTTACCAACTATTCCATCCTCTAGAATGTATGCTCTGAATCAATTAATGCCTCTTTATGAGAAATCTGAAAAAGTCTCCTGCTCTGGCAAGTAAAAGCAATTCAGTAATGAGACTCTACTTGCCTGAATTCTGTAAGGCATCGATGTCCCTTTTTATAGGAAGAAAGGTGTTGATGAGCGGAGGAGGATGTAATATGCAACCAACAAATCAGTATCAAGGAAGAAATTAGTAATAATAACTCATGTGGTAGTGGACAATCTGGGAAATTAGTTAATAATTTCAATTTTTAAAACTTCAGTATTGTATCCCATGAATTCTAGAAACAAACATTCAATCCCAGGGTTATTCACAAATCAAAACTTCTTTGGAACTGTTCTCATCCAGCCAATTTTTGAGTAGGTGGAGAAAAACTTACAAAAGTCAAGTGGGGCTTCATATCTCCAATATATCTGTTTTACTCAGGCCCAACAACAAAACTGCTGACCTTAAAAATCACTCTCTGTACCCTTGCCAGATATTTGCTAAAGTATGTTAGCACATACTTATGAAAATGAACAAAGGAAACATCACTTAAAGTGGAGTCAAAAAGCCCTGAAGGGGTCACTCACACACTACCACTTGCCAGCAGCCTAGATAATCAAGAGAAAGGAGGAAGATAAGAATGATTTGGACAAGGGAGGATACTATTTACATAGAAGTTTCATCTCCTGCTTTTAAAAATGGGAGGTACTCGTTTTGTTTATTGATTTGTTTTCTAAGCTCATTAAACAGCTTATCTGTATTTTCTTGCATTTTGTTGAGTTTTTTCAGAACATCAATCTTGAATTCTCTGACACTTACATCACATAAATCAGAAGTACTTTACCAAAGAAATTGAAACTTTAAAAAAGAACAAAACAGAAATTCTGGAGATGAAAAACTCAGTTAAAGAGATCGAGAATGAACTTGTGAGCTGAGCAAATAGAGTAGACCACATGGAGGAAAGCATTAGTGATATCAAAGATAGAAATCTAGGAATGATGCAGACAAAAGAAGAGACTTGAGCATTAGAAAAGCAATGATTCTATCCCTCCTCCTCTCTCTGAAAATAAATAAAATATTTTTTTAAATGAACAAACTCTTACAAGAACTATCTGACTCCATTATAAAGAGCAATATAAGAATAAGAGGCATACCAAAAGAAGAACGAAGGGAACAGAGAGTCTATTAAAATAGTTAAGAACTTCCTAAACCTAGAGAAAGAGCTAGATCCTCAAATCTGAGAAGCAAACAAAACACCTAATTACCTCAATCCAAAAAGCCTTCTCCAAGGTACGTTGTATATAAACTATCACATATTAATGACAAAGAAATAATTCTTAGAACAGTCAGAAAAAAGAACGTAATTTATTAAAGGAAAGACCATCGGGTTGTCATCAGACTTCTCAGCAGAAACTCTACAAGCTAGAAAAGAGTGGAACAAAATATTTAAACTAGTGAGGGAAACTACCTGATGAGAATTTTATATTGAGCTAAGTTATCCCTTAGATATGAAAGAGAATTAAAGACTTTTCCAGACAAAAAGAAGCTGAGGGAATTTATCACCAGAAGACCTCCATTGCAGGAAATATCCAAAAAAGGTTATTCTACCTGAAATAAAGAACAAAAAGTCACAAATCTATGAATAAGATCCCCAACACACTTACACATAAATGGGTAATTTGTGAAAACAAAAACATAAAAAGGAAGGAGGTAAAGGCCAGAATTTGCAAAGGAAGATAGAGACAGATACATTCAAAAGAAAAAGTACTACTATATATGAGAAACTTTTTTTTCCATAAACCTAATAGTAAATACACACACACACACACACACACACACACACCCAAACAAAACAAAACTGAGATGCATAACTTAAAAAGGGAAACAGAGGAATAAGGTATGGAATACCACCAAACAAAATGGACAGAAACACAAAGGAAAAGGACCGATGGAGACATAGAGATACCAGAAATCAAAAGATAAAATTGTTATAAGAAATCCCTACACATTAATAATTACCCTAAATGAAAATGGACTGAATCATCAGTAAAAGGCACAGAGTAGCAAATTGGATAAAAAAGCAAAATTTAGCTATATGCTGCCTTCAGGAGACACATCTAAGCTGCAAAGACAAAGTTAGACTCAAACTGAAAGAGTGGAAAATGATTCTCCAAGCAAACAGCATCCACAGTAACGCAAGTGCAACCATACATATATTTGTCAAAACAGATTTCAAGATAACAAAAGTAATGAAAAACAAAGGTGGACATTTTATAATGATAAAGGGGGCACTCCATCAAGAAGACACACACTCCTCCTCTCATATTCCACGTAGCAATATTTTCACCGATATGCTCCCTAGAACAAGGGACATAAAGGAAAGAATAAACAAATGGGACTTTATCAAAATAAGAAGCTTCCTCACGACTAAAGAAAACATTAGCAAAATGAAAAGGGAATCAACTGTATGAGAAAATATATTTGCCAATGACACATCAGACAAGGGTTTGATTTCTAAATTACATAAAGAACTCAGGTGACTCCACTCCAGGAAGACAAACAAACCAATTAAAAACTGGGCAAAGGACCTGAAAAGACATTTCTCCAAGGAGGACACACACCGGTCCCAGAGATATATGAAAGGATGCTCAGCATCACTAGCCATCAGAGAGATGCTATATAAAACCACAATGAGATACCTCTTCACACCGGTCAGAATGACCATCATAAACAAATCAACAAACAACAAGTGCTGGCGAGGTTGTGGAGAAAAGGGAACCCTAGTGCACTGTTGGTGTGAAGGCAGTCTGGAGCAGCCACTGTAGAAGACAGTATGGCATTTCTTCAAAAAGCTAAAAATGGAACTGCTTTTTGGCCCAGCAATTCCACTGCTGGGATTATACCCTAAGAATCCCAAAACACCAATTCAAAAGAACCTATGCATCCTTATGTTCATAACAACATCATTTACAGTAGCCAAGTGCTGGAAGCAACCTACGTGCCCAGCAATAAATGAGTGGATCAAAAAAATATGGTACATTTACACAATGGAATACTATGCATCAGAAAGAAAGAAAGAGATACTGCCCTTCACCACAGCATGGATGGAACTGGAGAGCATTATGCTAAGCGAAATAAGCCAGGGGGCGAAAGACAAATACCATATGATCTCACATATAAGTGAAACCTAATCAACAAAACAAATAAGCAAGAAAAATATAACCAGCAACATTGAAAAAAAGAAACCCAACAGTAATGAGGAAAAAAAAAACACATGCTCCTCAATATAAGTACACCCAATCAGGGAACACCTAAATATATAAAGCAACTACTAACAGAACTAAAGGGGTAAATTGACAAAAACACAATCATAGTTGGGGACTTAAATATTCCATTGACAGCTGTATATAGATGATTCAAACAGAAAATCAATACAGAAATACTGGTCTTAAAAGATACATTAGACAAAATGGACATGATTGACATTTACAGAGCCTTTCATTTTAGACTATCAGATTATATTTTCTTGTCCAGAGCCTATGGGACATTCTCAAGGATAGACCATATGTTGAGTCACAAAACTAGTCTCAACAAATTTAAAAAGACTGAAATCATACCAAGCTTATTCTCTAACAACAATGCTTTGAAATTAGAAATCAACTAAGAAAAAAAGAACTACTAAACTTCGTGACATCATGGATGGAACTGGAGAGCATCATGCTAAGGTAAATAAGCCAGGGGGCGAAAGACAAATACCATATGATCTCACCTATAAGTGGAACCTAACCAACAATACAAAGATGCAAGGAAAATAAGACCAGCAACACTGAAAGGAAAAGAAATCAACAGAGACAAGAGGGAAGGAGGGGGGGAGCAGGGAAAGGGAAGGGAAGGGGAAAGTCAAGGAACATATACCAAGGACTCATGGACAAAACCAAAGGGGAAGAGCTGAGGGAGGGAAGAAGGGAGGGGGCAAGGGAAAGTGGTGGTGGGGAAACAGAGACAAATGTATTTAATAAATAAATAAATAAATAAATAAAATGACTGGGTCTAAGAAGAAATAAAAGGTGAAATCAAAAGACATGGAGAGACAAAATGAAAATAACAATATGACATCAAAACTTCTGGGATGTAGCTAAAGCCTTAATTGGAGGGAATTTTATATCATTACAGCTCTTTCTCAAGAAACAATAGAAATCCCAACTAAACAACTTAACATTACATTTTAAAGGACTATAAAAATAACAAAAACAAACCTAAGTCATCAGAAGAAAGGAAATAATAAACATTAGAGCAAAACTGAATGAAAAATGGAACAAAAAAAAGACTATACAAAATAATAGAACAAATAGGAGGTTCTTTGAAAAAGTTAAAATGTACAACCCCCTGGCTAGACTCACTAAGGAAAAAAGAGAAAAGATTCATATACACAAAATAAGAAATGAAAGAGAAAAAGTTATCACTGAGAAAAAGAAAAAGTATCACAGCTTTACAAAGGACCATACTAGAATACTATGAAAGACTATAGGCCATCAAATTCAATAACCTGGAAGAAATATATAAGTTCCTAGAAGTGTATAACCTTACTAGACTAAATCATGAAGAAATGGAAAATCAAAATACACAGATGAACAGTGGGGAAATTGAACAATCATAAAAAACCTCCCAAAAAACAAAAGTCCAGCACCTGATGGCTTCAATAGTGAATCCTAGCAAACGCTCAAAGAAGATTTGAAACATATCCTCAAACTCTTCCAAAAATAATTAAACAAACAGCAGTACTTCCTAACACATTTTATGAGAGTAACATATCCCTGATACCAAAACCTGGCAAGGATCACACACACATACACACACACACACACACACACACTCTCACCCCAAACAAAAAAACCCCTACAGACCAATATCTCTAATGAATACAGATGTAAAATCCTAAACAAAATGCTAGCAAGCTGACTACAACAATACATTTAGAAAAATTATACATCATGATGAAGTGGAGTTCACTCCAGCAGCACAAGGATGGTTCAACAAGCACAATTCCATCTATGTACCGTACCACATTAACAAAACAAAGGACAAAAAAATATGATCTTATCAATAGATGCAGAAAATGTATTTGATAAGATACAACATCTATTTATGATTAAAATACCCATTAAAATGGCTATAGAAGTAAAGTGCCTCAAAATAATTAAGGCTATATATGAGAAACTCTCAGCTAATATCATACTCAATGGTGAAAAACTGAAAGCCTTTCCTCTAAAATCAGGAACAAGACAAGGGTGCCCACTCTCACCAGTCTTATTCAGCATAGTTCTGGAAGTCCTACCCAGAGCAATCAGGCAAGAGAAAGAAATAAAAGGCATCCAAATTGGGAAGAAAGAAGTGTCACTTTTTGCAGATGACATGACTCTGTATATAGAAAATCCTAAAGATGCCACACACACACACACACACACACACACACACACACACACACACACACACATACTTCGAAACAATAAACAAATCCAGTAAAGCTGCATTATACAAAATCAATGTACTAAAATCCACTGCATTCCTATATACTAACAATGAAATTTCAGAAAATGAAATGAAAAAAAAAAACAGAATTTCTTTTGCAATTACAACCAAGAGAATAAAATGCCTAGGAATAAACTTAACAAAGGATGTGAAGGATGAATGTACTGAAAACTACAAAGCATTATTGAAATAGATTGTAAAAGACATTTGGAAAGAAATTCTGTGTTCATGGATTGGAAGAATCAACATAGCTAAAGTGGCCATCTTACCCAAAGCAATACACAGATTTAATGCAACCCTTATGAAAACCCTGTCATTTTTAAAGTAATAAAATAAAAAAAACATCAGGTTTGTATGGAACCACAAAAGACCCCAAATAGCTAAAACAATCCTGAAAAAAAAAAGAATGAGGTCAGTGATATCACTCTACCTGACTTCAAATTATACTACAGAGCAACAATAACCAAAACAGCATAGTACTGGCAGAAAAACAGGCACAACAGACCAATGGATATGACTCAGCCATAAAAAAAAAATGAAATCTTGTCATTTGTAACAACATGAATGGGCCTAGATGTTATTGTGCTGGGTGAAATAAGTCAGATGGAGAAAGACTAATGCCATATGGTTTCATTTATATGTGGAGCCTAAAAGCAAAACAAACAAACAAGCAGAACAGAAACAGACTCATAAATACAGAGAACAGACTGGTGGTTGCCAGAGAGGAGGCAGGGGTTAAGGGACTGGGTAAATAAGATGAAGGGATTAAGAAAAATAATTGGTAGCTACAGAATAGTCATGGGCATGTAAAATACAGCATAGGGAATATAGTTAATAATTTTGTAATAACTATGCATGGTGTCAGGTGTGTACTAGGTTTATCAGGGCGATTGCTTTGTAAGTTATGTAAATGTCTCATCATTGGCTTGTACACTTGAAACATATAATATTGTATGTCATTGAAAAATAAAAAAATTATTTTAAAAATGAAAAATTCAATAAATAATATAAAGTTATTTTATTCTAAATTTTGGTAAATATCAAAATTACAAGTACAATTCCTGTGGCCATTCAGCCAAACAACCTAAAAGTTCAGCAAATATGTAACTTCAGTCTAACAATCAGGGTGTCAAACTTTTTACCAGAAGACACACCAATAAATAATCTGACCTTAGCTGGAGGGAGGGAAGATTAAAAAGTTGAAACAACTCTGAGAGTGACTTTTTATCTTTGATATACTCAAAGTTGCTAGAATTGAAACTGATTTTATTAAACAATCTTTGACAAGTAAAAATTATTAGAAAGATGAAACAGGTATTAGATTTACTTAATAAATCAAGGTCTACTCAGGCTTGCATGTTTAATTGTTTCTCTGATAAAGACATTTATACTAAGAATTAAACTTCCAGGACTTCCAGCCAAGATAGACGCATAGGAAGATACACTTTGCCTCTTCACACAACCAAAAGAAAGACAGCAACCAATTTAAAACAAAAAGACAACCAGAACTGCCAGAAACTGTATGGAAGTCCAACAACCAAAGATTTAAAGACAAATCATTCATCCAGACAGGTAAGAAGGGTGGAGATGGGCTGCTGGGGCAGAAAGGACACATGTCAAGGTGGTGGCTGGAGGACCAGGCAGGCAAGATGCCAGCTGGCAGACTGGGTGGTCCCATATTTGCATGTGTATAAACCGGAAGGAATATCTGGGGAGCAAGACAGAACACGCAACTCAGGGATCCAGTATGGGAACAGAAGGCCTCAAAACCTCTGGCTGTAAAAACCTGTGGGGAATATGGCAGCAGGAGAAACTCTCAGCCTCACAGGAGAGTTAGCTGGAGAGACCCACAAGGTCCTAGAACATAAACAAACCCACCCACCCAGGAATCAGCACCAGAAGGGTCCAATTTGCTTGTGGGTAGTGGGGGAAGTGACTGAAAGCCAGCAGAGATCTGAGCAAGTGGCATAGTTCCCTTTCTGATGACTCTGCTACATATAGCATTGCAACAGAGTGACCTGGGTTGCCCTGCCCTGGTGAATACCGAAGACTCTGCCCCTTCCAATGTAATAGGCACACTGAGACAAAGAAATATGGCCCAAATGAAAGAACAGGTCAGAGCTCCAAAAATAGAACTAAGTGATGAAGAGATAGCCAACCTATCAGATACACAGTTCAAAACAATGGTAATCAAGTTGCTCACAGAAATGGTTGAGTATGGTCACAAAATGAGGGGAAAAGTGAAGGCTATGCAAAGTAAAACACAGAAAAATCTACAGGGAACCAACAGTAAAGGGAAGGAAAATTGGACTCAAATCAATGATTTGAAACAGAAGGAAGAGACAGACATTCAACCAGAATAATAACAGAAACAAGAACTCAAAAACATGAGGAAGAAGCTTAGGAACCTCTGGGACAACTTTAAATGTTCCAACATCTGAATCATAGGGGTGTTGAAGGAGAAGAGGAAAAGCAAGACATTGAAAACTTATTTGAAAAAATAATGAAGGAGAACTTCACCAATCTGGTGAAGGAAATAGACTTTCAGGAATTCTAGGAAGCTCAGACAGTCCCAAAAAAGTTGGACCCAAGGAAGCACACACCTAGGCACATCATAATTAAGTTACCCAAGATTAAAGATAAGGAGAGAATCTTAAAAGCAGCAAGAGAAAAGGAGACAGTTACCTACAAAGGAGTTCCCATAAGACTATCAGCTGATTTCTCAAAAGAAACCTTACAGGCAAGAAGGGGCTAAAAAGAAGCAATCAAAGTCATGAAAGGCAAGGACCTACATCCAAGATTACTCTATTCAGCAAAGCTGCCATTTAGAATGGAAGGGCAGAAAAAGTGCTTCCCAGATAAAGTCAAGTTAAAGGAGTTCATCATCACCAAGCCTTTATTATATGAAATGTTAAAGGAACTTATCTAAGAAAAAGAAGATAAAAAAACTATGAGCAGTAAAATGACAACAAACTCACAACTATCAACAACTGAACCTAAAAACAAAACAAAAACAAACTAAGAAAACAACTAGAAGAGGGACAGAATCACAGAAATGGAGATCACAGGAAGGGTTATCAGGGGTAAGGGAAGGGGGGAGAATGGAGGAAAAGGTACAGGGAATAATAAGCATAAATAGTAGGTACAAAGTAGATGGGCAAGGTTAAGAGTGGTATAAGAAATGGAGAAGGCAAAGAGCTTATATGTATAATCCATGGCCATGGACTAAGGTGGGGGGAATGCTGGTAGGAGAGGGGTACAGGGTAGAAGGGAATAAAGAGGAGAGAAATGGGACAACTGTAATAGCATAATCAATAAAATATATATATTTAAAAATTAAAAAAAACACTTAAAAACTAATTAATACCAATCCTTTCCAAACACTTCCTAATTTATTCTATAAAACTGGTATTACCCTGATAACAATGGCAAATACATCACCAAAAAAGGGGAAAACTACAAACCAATATTCCTTTTAAATATAGATGCAAATCCTCAACAAAATACTAAACAGGATACAGCAGCATATTAAAAGGATTATGTACCATGAACAAATGAGACTGACACCAAGAAAGCAAGGGTGGGTCAACATAAAAAAATCAATCAATGTATTAAACTATATTTAATAGAATAAAGAAAAAACTTTGTCAGTGGATGCAGAAAAAGCATTTGACAGAATATGATACCCTTTTATGATTAACAAAAAAACACTTAACTATTTTAGGAACTTGAGGAAACTTCATCAAGCCAATAAAGGGCATCTATGAAAAACCTACAACTAACACCTTACTTAATTGTAAAAGGTCAAAGGCTTTCCCTTTGAGAACAGGAACAAGACAAGGATGTCTACTCTCACCATTTATTCAAGATTGTATTGGAATTCTAGCCTGAGCAACTAAGCAAGAAAAAGAAATAAAAGGCAAAATAGATATGGAGTTTTCATGTTGGGGGGATGATAAAAATATTTATGAATTAGAGACTGATGATGGTTGTACAACATTGTGAATACTCTAAAAACCTCTAATTGTATTCTTTAAAAGGGTAAAATTTTATGTTATGTGAATTTTATCTCAATAAAGAAATTAAATAAAAATTTCCAGAGATACAAGCCTTGTTATTCCTCAGAAACTAATTCTACTGTTCAACCATAATTACTATCATAACAATCTTAGGTCAAACCAAAACCTTGAGTATTGTATCTTGTTTCTATTTCTTTCTTCTGGAAACATAGATTTTATTTAATAGCATATTTAATATATATTTTCTGTATATGTATATCTGTGTATATATGTATATATGTATAAACACATAGAGAGAGGGACAGTGTTTTTCTGCCTAATACAGTATAGTTAATAATTACTTCAATACATTTTACTACTAAAAAAGTAATTTTTTTTTAAAAAAATTTATTTTTAAATCATATTTATTCTATTACAGTTGTCTCAGTTTTCCCCCCTTTGCCCTCCTCCACCCATGCCACCCCGTGCCCCACTCCCACAGTCAATTCCCATTCTGTTGTCCATGTCCATGGGTCATTCATACAAGTTCTTTGTCTGCTCGCTTCTCTTTCTTTCCACCATTGTCCTCCTTCCCCATCCCCTCTGGTCACTTTCAGTCTGCTCCATGTTTTCATGCCTGTGGTTTATTTTGTTTGTTAGGTTATTTTGTTGAACAGATTCCATTTATAGGTGAGATCAAATGGTATTTGTCATTTACCCACTGGCTTCTTTCACTTAGCATAATATTCTCCAGTTCCATCCATGTTGTCGCAAAAGGTAGGAGTTCCTTCTTTCTTTCTTTGTTTTTAAATGCAGATTGATTTTACTTATTTATTTTTTTAAATGTCAAGATACATTATAAAATGTTTAAAAATTTAAATCTATTATAAAGTTTCAACAATTAAAACAACATGACACCTGCACAGAAATAATCAAGTAGATCAATGAAATAAAATGAGCATCTATAAACAAACATATATATCTAACAATGTAATATAAGATTAAATTGGTATTTCAAATCAATGGGGAAAATAAGGCTTATTCTACAAATAAGATGCATCGACCACTATTACTTGAAATAAAACAAATATAGAGCCCTATTTCACACATTATACAAAAAAACATTCAGGTGAGTTAAAAATAAATATGCAATATCTAAGGAATTTTAGGAGAAATACAAAATAATATTTTTCTTATCCTGAAGTAACATATTCAAAACCCACAAGCTATAAAGTAAAATATTGACAATATGACTATTTAAACATTTAAGACTATATAGTGATATACATATTAAAAAAGTTAAAGGACAAGCCATAGAATAGGAAAGTATTTGCAACAAATCTAAAAAGGGGTTAATAGTGTTCTTTTAGGGAAAAAAATTCTACAAACATTTAATCAAAAAACCAATAAAGAATACTAAAAAGTCATTTAAAGCTTTTAAAAATAATAAAAATAGGCAAGAAATATACAAAACAGGTTTAGTTTCAACAAATAATAAAAGAACAATTACAATAAAATTGTCACAATCAGATTTATAGGTATTTAAAATATTGGTAATATCAAGTATTGGCAACTCTGAAAGAAATTGAGTATTCATAGACTCTTTCTTCATCTTCTTAAAGCAGTCCTTTTAGCATATGTTGCAATGCTGGATTGGTGGAGGTGTATTTTTTTAGCCTTCTGTCTGGGAAGCTACTTATTTTGTCTTCCATTTTAATTGAGAGTGTTGCTGAGGGGAGCAGTCTTGGTTGCAGGTCTTTGCTTTTCATGACTTAGAGTATTTCTTGCCATTCCCTTCTGGCTTGTATTGTTTCCGTTGGGAAGTCAGCTTCTAGACATACTGGGGCTCCCTTATATATTACTACCTCTTTCTCCCTTGCTGCCTTTAGGATTCTCTGTTTGTCTTTGATACTTGCCATTTTAATGATGATGTGTCTTGGAGTGGGCCTCTTTGGGTTCCTCTTGAATGGGACCTTCTGTGCCTCCTGGACTTGTGTGACTTTTTCTCTCCTCCAATTAGGGAAGTTTTCCATCATGACTTTTTCAAATAGGTTTTCTATTCTTTGCTCCTCTTCTTCTCCTTCTGGTATCCCTATTATATGGATATTATTACATTTCAGGTTGTCCTGCATTTCCCTAAACGCCTCTTCATTCTTTTTGAGCCTTTTTTCATTTTCTTGATCTTTCTGGGAGCTTTTCTCTGCCTAATCTAGTCTGCTTTTGAATCCTTCTACTGTGTTCTTCAATTCAGAAATTGTATTCTTCATTTCCTCTTGCCTTTTATTGATAGTTTCTATGTCCTTTTTCATGCTGATATAGTTTGCAGTAAGTTCCTCATAGTTTCCCTGTAGTTTTTTGTATTCTCTCTGAGCTCACTGAGCTTCCTTAGAACCATTGTTTTGATCTCAGTATCTGATAGTTTACTTGCCTCTATTTCATTTAGTTCTCTTTCTGGGGATTCCTCCTTTCCTTTTGACTGGGGAGTGCTTCTTTGTCTTCCCATTATTTGTGAGACTCTTCTTTTTTTGCTTCTGCTTCTTAAATTGATCTGTCCTGATTTCCTGACTTTGTGGTGTGAACTTCTATGGTAGGAGACCGCTGTTTTTTCTTTCTGGATCTGCCTGTGATGATGTCAGCTGTTGACCCTGTCTGACCTTATGTAGACTGTTTGAGACTTCCAGGAATCTACAGTCTGTGGCTCTTTCAGTTGTTAATCTAGTCACTCTGCACTCAGCAGTCAGGCTTAGACAGCACAGGGCGAGGCTGAAGCCCTCCTGGGAGTGGGGATATTGTGTCTTCTCACATTGTTACCATTCAGGGGAATGGTCTGCCTGAGCAAGATGGCTGCTGCCATAAGGGGGATGAGTCAGCACCAGGATCCCACTGGCTGCTCTTTCAGTTCTCTCCCTAAAGCCTTCTTCCCCAGTCTCTCCTCTGGCCTCTCTAGCCCACTCTGCTCTTGCGTTTCTCAGAGACCAGGCTAAGTGGCTACAAATAAAAATTTATGCCTTGGCCTTTTAAATGTCTCTTTGTTTCTCCAGCCACCTGTCTCTGGCAGAAAGCAACCCTGCCACTTTTCGAAGCTCACTATTTTCTGTGTACTTTTTGGGCTCTGGTGCTGTAGGCTGGAGATCCCGACTTATGGTTTAGTTCCCACTCATCTCAGGGGATCCAACTGGCTGATTCAATATCTTTCTGGTGCTGCCACCCATGAGCACCCTGCCCATCTTCTTGAGTCTATCGCACTCCCTACCAGTTAGCTTGTGCTAAAGCTGATTCTTCTGTCTGTCCAACGTTTCAAGGCTCCTCTCTCACTATTGTTCAATTGTTTATTCCAGGTGGTCTCTCCACAATTTAGTTGTAATTCCAGATTGGTCCTGGGAGGAGGTCAGTGTGACTTCTACTCACTCCTCCCCTATCTTGATTCTCCTCAAAAGCAATATTTTTTTTCAAGATGGCAGACTAAGCATATGTTTCAGCATTCTTCTCCTGCCCAAATTCCAAAAACTACATTTTTGTTTTTCAAAATCTATAATACTGCTGGAGAACAAAGCAGGAATTATCTTGGTTGATGAGAAATTAATAGTTTCTAAATGTCTAAGGCAGATACAACCAGAGTAAATGAGGAATATGCAGAACATGGCTGCTGTAAAAATGGAAATAGTATTATGGTATATCCCTATATATATAGTGTATCCCAGAAATTAACAGGTCTAATAGTATTAATGCTATTCTCATTAAAAATAAGAAAAAGGAGCAGAAAAAAAAGAAGACAAGTTGGCTATATATCCCTGCTACTGGAAAAAAAATATACAAGAATAGGAATGAATGAAAATAAAACTGTTAATAGTTCTAGATGATATAATAGTTTACCTAGGAACTCTCAGTCAACCGACAAGCCAAACAAACCGAGATGTTAATGCATGATTAGATACAATAATATCATACCAAAAATACTCTATCTTTCTTCGGCAACAGCAATAACAATTCATAATTAATCCATTCTGTATATTTTATTTTTTCAATAAAAAGTTACAAATAGAGTAGAAACTCTTTGCAAGCTCCTTCCCCATTTCATTCAACTCTCTTTAACTCAGAAGTAACCAGTATATTACATTCGGAGTTTTTCATTCCTATGCATGCATTTATAGTTTGCTGTGTGTGTGTCCTTAAAAGTATATATAGTGTATCCCAGAAATTAACAGGTCTAATAGTATAAAATAAATTATATATTATTTGAATAACATATATTCAAAATTGTGTACAGATGGTATTATATTATATATTTCCTTCTGCAACTTGCTTTTACCCATTAACAGCTGTAGACCCATTCATGTTGATATTTACATGTTTAGGGCATTCTTTCTGAACATCTGAAATCAATATAGATGCATACTTTCTGAAATATATTTCTTTTAATTTCCCAAAATATTTTTGGACAGTAAAAAATGTACCTTAAAAGATATATGGGTTAATACAATGTACACAAGTGTGATGATATAGGAAGTCGGGCCTTCAATAGCTAATTAGGTTATAAGGGTAGAGCTCTCATGAATAGGAGTAGTGCCTCATCCAAGAAAACCCAGAACATTCTCTCACCCTCTTTCTGCCATGTGAGGATATAATAATAAGATGGCAGTCTACTAAGGGGAAGAGGACCCTCACTCAAACCTGACCATGTTGACATCCTGAACCAAACACCCATCTTCCAGAACTGTGAAAAACAAGTTTCTGTTGTTCATAAGCCAGCAAATCTATGAAACTTTATTATAGCAGCCTGAACTAGACAGTTAAAACAAATATCACGATGAAAGTACAAAGCAGCTTGGAAAAAATGGGAGATAACTTCAGTGTCCCTCAACAGGAAGAAAGTTAAATAATTATGGTACATCCATAGTATGGAAAATAATTTTAAGTATTTAAAACTAACTTAGTAGATATATAAGTATTGACATGGAAAGATTTCTAAGATGTAAAAGCAAATATACAACAATATGGTCCCTTTCAAGTAAAAAATTTTAATTTGTATTTTTAATCACATATATGTCAATATGTTTTAGAAAAACAGAAAGCATCATATTGAATACCTTTGAGTAAGTGAATTATTTTTAGGGAAATTTTCCTTTTATTATCCACTGTTAGAATTCTTTAAATGAGAATATGTTCTTCTATTGTTTTTTTAGGAGATAAATTGATACATAGACAGACAAATGTTAGACAAAAACAAAGTGGTCAGTTTGAATGGGACAAAGAATTAACTCCCAGATTATACAATCCAGTAAGAGCTGACTTTATTACAAGCTCTATAGATTCCTATAATTAGCATTGTTATGGCCCAAGACTGTAACAAGTTTCCATTTTTACTTTTTTTATATTTGTTTAATTAAAAGAAAACAAAAGTAGTTGTAATTAACATACTTACTGACAGATCTCAAAGTTTTCAATCGTAGAAGACAACCACGAAAATTCAAGCACAGCACATTTAGACGCCACCTTTCCAGAGTAGACACTATATATTTATCTGTGATCATATTTTTTACCGTGGAAAAATCAATCTAAAAAGGATAAACAAAAGACATTAAAAATAAAAAGATCTCTTGAATGTAACATTTTTAAATATTTTTAAAGCTTCAAGAACTAAAATTTCTTTATCACATCACTTATTTTGGGAGCTTTTGTTGTTGATTTTCATGGTCCTTCCATACCTTAATTACAAACAGATTTTTTTCATGGTCATTCCTAGGTTTAATTACAAATAGATTCAAAATGTTCAGTGTAGGTCAGTAGCCATCAAGGTGAGAGCCTCCCATTTGCCCCAGCTTGGGTCAATTGTCTTGGAGTGGCTTGGATGTCTCCCATCATCCCAGGTGACCCCCGAAACTGCCCCCTACTTCAATGTCAAAGCAATCTGGGTTAATATTTCTGCCTCTTGTTTTATGAGCACAGACCATGTGTTGATTCCTTGGCTATAGGAAAGACAATTTAGAATGTGTGGTTTATAATGACCTTTTCATAAATTACAATTTGGAGGTCATTCTAGAGAAAAGGAAAGATGACCTGAGTGGACCTGGTCGATTGTATGTAAAACTGAAGAGCACAGAGGTTTATGTGAGTTCTTAATGGTGAGGGCTGGTTGATAAACAATAGCATTGATATCATAGTATTAATAGTATTTTTCAGTTAAATGGTTAAGTTTACAAACATCTAAATTTTTCCTTCTGAACAAAGCAATTCCCAGTGCTAAATGTTTGTTATAGTTGTGCCACATTTGAGCATTCACAAATAAAGGCAAAAGTAATTAATGATGAAGGGCAACATAGAATTGTGGAAAGAGAAATGTGCTGAACATAATGAAACTTAACTTCCTATCTTGGCTTTGTTCTTCACAACCATGTGCTCATATATTCTCCCTCTTTACCCAGTGAAGTCTGAGCAGAAATGCTGGCTTTTTCTGCCAGGATTCTGCGGGACTTGTTCTAATCTTAATATTGGACATATTCTTTCTCTTCCAGACCATTTGGATTCATTTTTTCCTTCTTTATGGGTTTTCCAAAGGAAAAAAAAGTAACATCCCCAATCTGTTACAAAGTAAGAAATATCTTACTTTAAATTATAATTTACTTTGATTCTCAAAGTGGGGTCCCAGGACCAGCAGCATCAGCATCACCCAGTAACCTGCTGGAAATGCAATTTATCAAGCCCCACCCCAGACCTTCTAAGACAGAAACTCTGGGTGGCAACGAGCAATTGTTTTAACAATCCCTTCAGATGATTCTGATACATGCTAAAGTTTGAGAGTAACTGCCTTAAACTAAAAATAAATTTAAAACAGGAATGGTTAATTTGTTAGCTATTATGGGTTAGCTGAGACAGAAGCACCTTTTCTTCTTGCCATTGTTGCACAAGATAAGAGCAGAACAGTACAGCCAAGCAAAGTAATGGTGCTCCGATGGGATATAAATATGCTGAGATGACTTATCAAACTAGAGACCCCATCATCTTGTCAACCTCTCAGTTTCTTTCTGTAAATTTTAGAGTCTCTGCAGAATGGCCCTGACCATCTATTCATAGGTGAGTCTGAGCACAAGGTATCTTTAGCCTTCCAATTATTAACAATTAAAATGCAGTGGTAAAGTCAGCCATTAACTGGACTTTAGGCAACAGAGAAAACGTTGCCACTGCAGCATTGGTTGATGGCATAAATGGTCATGGTTGTTGAGATTAAAGTATCCTCCATGAAACAGAATAGAGAAGTCATTGGGGATAATACATGCCTATTTTTGTTATTGGCTGAGATTTCTCCCCAGTGTCTTTGAAATGAGAAACACAGACATGTTCTAGGTTACAAGAATAGTACAAAAATAGTATGATGACAAGAATAGTACAGAGGTACCAGCCTAGAGGTCCATTTTAGAAAATGCCTGAGTGTATGCATGTCTGTGTGCATATAAACACACTAATAACAAACCTTTGTTTACATGTTGTATATTTTAGCCCAATTTCATGCTGTTGTTTTATCCTTTTTTCCATATTTAAGGCTTCTTTGTTCTGTTTTTTGAACTAATTATAGTTGCTGATATTTATTTCATGCTGCTTACATATAGTCTGTACACTCAGAACTTTACTTGCATTATCTCAATTTCTCTCTGCAGCATCCTAAGCTAGCCTGGCAGATACAATGAAACTTTGTTTCAATCTAAAAATAATATTCAATTTATTTCTACCATTTAAATTAAAGAATACTAATAATGTATCTCTTAAAATAACATTACCTTTTTATCTCATCCTTCAGGCTTGTGCCTGCACAAAAGAGAAACAAGTATACCTACTCTAGGTGGCCACATAGCCAGGAGAGGGAAAGAAGGTAGTCACTACTACATTGGGCTTAAAGTAGTCCATTCTCCTTTAAAAACTAAAATACACTCATGCATCGCACGACGACTTTTCAGTCAACAATGGAGCTCAAATATGAAGATGGTTACATAAGAGTATGATGGAACTGAAGAATTCCTGTCACCTAGTGAAGTTGTAGCCATTGTAACATTGTAGCGCAACACATTACTCACTTATTTGTGATGATTGTGATGTAAACAAACCACTGTGCTGCCAGTTTTAAGTATAACACATACAATTATGTACAGTATATAATATTTGATAATAAATTACTATGTTACTGGTTTAGGTATTTACAATACTACTTACTGTTATTTTAATGTGTACTCTTTCTATTTATAAAAAAAAGTTTGCTGTAAAAAAGTACGCTGTTTTATGCCAGCAGCAGCCTCATACTTCTCTTGTTTACCACATATTTTAATTGCATCATTTTTCTCTTGTGCTTGATTTACTTTCATGTTGCTTTTTACAGTAACATGCTGTGTAGGCTTGTAGCCAAGGAGCAATAGGCTATACCATGTAGCCTAGGTGTGTAGTAGGCCATATCACCTAGGTCTGTGCAAATGCCCTCTATAATGTTCACACAATGGCAAAATCACCTAACAATGCATTCCTCCGAACATATCCCTATCGTTAAGTGGCACATGACAGTGAAAACATAGCTTCAGGAAGCAACTACTTACACCATTCCACAATGAGCTTATTTGTGTCATTGACATCCAGGAGTGACATACTTGACCACATATTACCATGTCTCTTAAACTGAGGTAGAAGAAAATCTAAACACAAAGGAAAAAACATACAATTTTGAAAAATATGAATTTTGATACAACTCTTCCACTTACCTTTTTGCAATAGATAGTGATTAATGTAATTCATATATTGTAGAAGCAGAAATTTAAGTGCTGGAAATTTATCTGAAGATAGCCATTTTAACTAAAAATCATAACTTATCTGTTGAAATAATGTGATGTTTTTAATGACCATTGCAGAGGATGATACGAAAGACAGGCAGATTTATTTTCTGAACAAAAGTAGCATTCTTCTAGAAAATTAGTGATTTCAAAATAGTAGCTGGTATATAGGAAGCATTCAATAATAGTTTGCTGAACTGAACTGGATTCTTTTTCTAAAACTATAGGATCCCTAGGAAAGATCAATAAACCCACCTTGGCTCTATTTCTGGAAAATATGATAGACTAGAAAATCTGGAAATCCTCTTGATATGAAATATCATTACGTATTAAACATTTTTAAATATTTCTTTAATTTTTTAAATTTCAGCTTCATTGAGATATAGTTGACATACAAAATTTTAAGATATTTAAAGTGTACATCATGATTTGATATACATACACATTATGAAAGGATTCTCCCCCTAATTAATCTATCCACCACTTCACATATTTATTTTTGTGTGTGTATGAAAGAGGGAGAATATTTAAGTTCTAGTCTCTTAGCAAATTTCAATTATACAATACAGTGTTATCAGCTATGGTCACCATGTTTTACATTAGATCCTCGGACCATATTCATCTTATAGCTGAAAGTTTTTGTCCTTTTACCAACCTCTCCCTATTCCTCCACCCCTAAACCCCTGGCAACTACTTTTCTACCCTCTAAAACAAACATATTTTTGTTAAATCATTTTTATTTTTATTCTATTACAGTTTTCCCCATTTTTCCCCCTTTGCCCTCCTCCGCCCAATGAGGCAGTTGATGAAAGACAAACACCATATGACCTCACCTATAAAACAAACATATTTTTTTAAAAAATAACAGATTTTTCAAGAAAGTAAGGAAAATATCCAGGTCCCCAATCTCCATAAACCCAGACTCATAACTAAGTACACAGGCCGCAGTTGCTGGGGTGGGGAAGCCCTGGGGATGATCGCTGCTTTCCATAACAGATAGGTTCAGATCTTACTGTCCACACAGGGGCGGAGAAAGCCACTAGGTTTGTGCAAAGCTGGAAGTTGTAACTGAGTGTGTGTGAGGGACAGAGAGGGACGGAGGGAGGGGTTAGGGCGAGGGAGGGGAAGATAGATCCACGATTATGAGAGAGATTAAAAAACAAAAAAACCTACCTATTGGCAGCAAATGCCTTGCCTTAGGTTTTAAAAAATATCCCAAAGAATTTGTAACCAAACCAGCTATCTTGAATTTTGAAGGGACTTGAATTTTTAGTTATTTGTGGGATCCAATTTGAATTTATTACCATTATAATTGGATTTGATACATTAACATGCAAAGAGTTTCCAAGTTGGTAGTAACTGTGGGGCAGAAATAAATACCACACTCTCTAAAAAGACACAGCCTCAAACCAGGCATTATAAGATTTCCACAGATCAAGCCCCAGCAAAATAAGCTCTCCATAAAAGTTACAAAACACATGAAGGAAAAAATCCAACAATAACCAACAACAGTAACTTTATTACTAAAATCATCAGGTAGTAATTAAAAACATTAAGGTAATAAAGGCATACAAAGAAAATTAAATTCTTGAGAAAAGCTGTTTTTGAAAAAGGACTGGGCAGATTGATAAAGGAACCAAATACAATTTATGGGAATTAAAAATATAATGACTGAAATTAAAAACTCAATGTTTACATTCTATAGCAGTTGAAACCTAGCTGATAAGAGAATTAGAAAATGAAAATATGTACTGAAATTATAGATGATAAGGCATAGAGAGAGAAAGGGATGGAATGTACAAAGGAGATTAAGAGACACACTTTATAACATGAAAGGGTCCAACGTTCTATATACCTTTACAGAATTTCCAGAAGTAGAGAACAAAGAAAATGGAATCAAAGCAACATTCAAAAACACCACAGATAAAAGTGTTCTAGAACTGATAAGAAGCAATAATTTTCAGTTTCAAGAAGTACAAGAAATCCCACACAGGAAAATCAAAAGACACCATGGCATTATCGTGGAATTGCAAAAGGGCAAAATCAAAGGAAAATCTGAAATGCAACTAGAGACAGATGATCTACTAGAGAATGTCACTTACCAACCACAGAATGCAGAAGGCAAAATACTTATCAATCTCAGATACCACATGCAAGTAAAAGGATGAACATTAAGTAAAGACACTTTAAGACAAGGAAAGAGTTAGCCTCCAATAGGCTCTTCACATAGACTCTTTAGAAGCTCTAAAAGACTTTGGAATCCAAAGAAAAGAGTCAGATGAAATAATAATGATGGGCAAAGAAACTAAGTATGAGGGTAAAGCCATTAACCTTATACAAAAATGTAACGATGATGACCGAGGTGGAGTTACAAAACAAGGTGGAACAAAACAGTAGACAATAGTAATATTCTAAAACTAGAGGAAATGTTCTTAATTCTGGTAATTATTCCAGAAGGAATAATATATATTAATTTACTTTAAGCTTTGGTAAGGTAAATGAACATGCTACACATATTTAAGAGAAATCGCTGAAATAGTAGAAATAGAATGTATATTTTCTAAAACATGAAAATGGGGATAAGAAGGTAGATTTTAAAACTCAATAAATAAAAGCAAAAAAGAAGAAAAAAGAAGCATATAAAAGGGAGATAAATAGTATAAAATGAAATGAGAAGAATAAATTCAAGTATATGCAATACAGAACATTTAAAAAATTCACTGGTTAGAAGGCAAACATTATCCCTAATAATGGTTTTGCTTTAATGTTTTTCACTCTGATATTAATATAGCTATTAATTTTCATGCACAGGTGCACAGGGGTTCACTTCTCTCCACATTCTTACTAACACTTGTTTTCTGATATTTTTATGATAGCCAATCTAACTGGTGTGGGGTGATGTCTCATTGTGGTTTTAATTTACATTTCTCTGATGATTAGTGATGTTGAGCATCTTTTCTTATAATCATGTTCCTTGTTTTTTTTCTTTCTTTCTTCTTAAAAAGTTTCTTTAACATTTCTTATAATACTGGTTTTGTGATAATGAACTCCTTTAGCTTTTACTTGTCTACTTGTCTTCCTCTTTATTTCTTCAATTTTTTAAAGGATTTTATTTATTTATTTTTAGTGAGAGGGAAAGACAGGAAGAAAGGCTGGGAAAGAAACATTGATATGAGAGTGAAACATTGATTGGCTGCCTCTTGAATGTGTGCCAACCTGGGACCAAACCCACAACCCAGGCATGTGCCCTGACTAGGAATCAAACCAGCAACCTTTTGCTTTGCAGGACACCCAACCAAGTGAGTCACATGGGTCAGTGCTCTCCCTCAGTTTTAAATGATAGCCTTGCTGGGTAAAGTCGTCTTGGTTGTATACCCTTACTTTTCATCACTTTAAATATTTTATTCCCATCCCTTCAGACCTGAAATATTTCTGTTGTAAAATAAGCTGACAGTCTTATGGGAACTCCCTTGCAGGTAACTGTTTTTTCTTATGCTACTTTTAAGATCCTCTCTCTGTCTTTAGCCCTTTCCATGTTAGTTAAAATGAGTCTTGGTGTCAGCCTGTTGGGGTTCATCTTTTTGGGGACTCTCTATGTGTCCTGGACTTGTGTGTCTTTTTCTTTCCCCAGGCTACACAAGTTTTCAGCCATTCATCAATTCCTTGCTTTCTCTCTTCTCTTTATGGCACACATATGATGCAGATGTTGTTATGCTTCATGTTGTTCGAGAGGTCCCTTAAACTGTCCTCATATTTAAAATTCTTTTTTTTCTTTTTGCTGCTCTGATTTGATGTTTTCTGCTACATTGTCTTCCAAATAACTGATTCTATCTCTGCTTTATCTAGCCAGTTGTAGATTCCTTCTAGTGTATTCTTTATTTCAGATATTGTATTCTGTCTTGTTCTTTTATATTGTTTCTATGTCCTTTTTAATGTTTACTTTCTCTTTGTTTAAGTTCTCACTGCATTTATCTGTTGTTCCCTAAGTTCCTTGAGCATCTTTATAATCATTTTTTGAACTCCGTCTCTGCAGATTACTTGCCTCCATTTCATTTAGTTCCCTTATGGTGATTTCTCCTTCTCTTTCTTTTGGGGCATTTTTTTTGTCTCTCCAATTTGTCTGCCTGTTTCTATTTATTTCTGTGTTTAAGTAGATCTGCTACACCTCCTAGTCTTGGTATGGTGGCCTTATATGGTAGGTACCCTGTGGACTCTCTAGTGCAGACTCCCTGATCATCTGAGCTAGGTACTCCAGGAATGTCCCTTGTTTAAATTTGTGAGCCCTCCTGTTAGAGTTTAGTATTGATTTATGTTGGCCTGTCTGTGGGTTGGGTTGCCCCTTTTGCTGGTTCACTATGAGAATTGACCTTGACCATAGTGTATAAGCTGGTATGTGGGGGCTGATGTCACAAAATGGAATTCAACCCAGCAAGGCCTGGTGTCCACTGATATCTCCCATGAGTGTGCCACTCATGGAGCTAATTAGGTCATGTTCTAAATCCTACCAAGCTGTGTTGGTTCTGGGGCCTCTTGGGATGGACTCCAGTGCAGGAAAATGTCAGGTACTGTCAGTGACTGGACCTGGGCCACGTCTTTGGAGCTACAAATCAATTCACAGATTGTGGCTGCCTCTTCTGGGCCTGGGTGTGCATGGGAGGGGCCAAGCTACACACCAAGGCTAGTTTCCATGAGCACTGAGCATGGGGGTGAGTCAGCAAAAGGCCCAAGGCAGCTCCCTGTTAGGCTCAGTCCCTGAAAGAGCCTCTGGTGGTACATGAGTTACATGAGGTAGGTTCTCAGAGATTTACCAGGTAGAGGCAAGTGGCATTCTCTAGCCTGATACAGATTCAAGCTCAGTGCCACTACTAGGTATGAGGCAGCTCAGCAAATGTCTCAAGGTGTACCAAGGCCAGCTGCCACCTACCAGTTGCCTGCAGACCTTTGTCATGAGGTGTGGTCTCATGGAGTCACCCAGGTAAGGCCAGAAGAGTTCATTAGGCCCTAACAGACCAATATTTGGCAATTTGAAGGGAAAGTTCCTCAGAGGAATGGTAGTGCCGTTCAGGCCTTCAAGAAAAAATGACCCCCGCCCTAGAACCACACAACTCAGTCCCTCTGTAAGTCTGCCCAGACCTCCTCAAGAGTCTTCCAAGAGATTCTGCACCACAAGCCCAGGCTGGCCAGAGCCACCTGACAATTTTGCAGAGCACAAGCTCAGTAGAGTATAGTACCTCCCATGGGGGATGGCAGCACTTCTCTAGCACACGGTGAGGGAGGAAAATGGCCCCCATGCCAGGGCCACACAATTCAGTCTCTGATACCCTTGAGTTTGCCCTCAACAGCCTTCCAAGAAACTACACCACAGAACCAGGCAGCTGAGTCTTCCACATGGTCTGAGCTCAGCAGGGTGTGGTGACAGAGTCAGGAAGGTGGGGCTAGTTAGTACATTCCTCCAGGCTGATGCAGTGTGGAGGAGAGTGCTCAACTTAGGAAAGGGGCATCTGCGGGCATTGCAGGAGAGGGATTCAGCACAGGGACCCTGGCAGCTACCCATTAGCTCTCTCCACAGCCACAGAACCCAGTCTGTCCTTGCACAGCTCCAGTCCTTTGTCATCCAGCCCTTCTTCTGCTGGAGCCCAGGGTGAGTTGCCATAAACAATATATTGTGTACTGGTCCTTTAAGAGGGCACCTGGTTTCTAGCAGACTCTCATCTCTCCCTGGCAGATAAAATCCCCACTGATTTTTAAAGCAGACATTATGCGGGTTCCTCTTCCGGCTCTGGTGCTGAGCTGGGAAGCCCAGCATGAGGTTAAAAACCCACACTTCTCAGGAGGGACTTTGCAGCTGAGCTCTCTCTCCAGATTCTCAACTGCCAGACATTGGCATGGGCCCAGCCCTTTTCATTTCTCTACCCTTCCTACCAGTCTTGATGTAGTCTCTCTAAATCCTAGTTTATAAGATTTCTGTTCAGCTAGTCTTCAGTTGGTTATTCAGGGTGATTGTTCTGTAATTTAGATGTAATTCCAGTTTGGACCTGAGAGGAAGTATATGTAACTTCCACCTACTCTGCCACCATCTTGGATTCCTCCACATTCAAAATTTTTAACACTACACTTTCAATAAGAAGGGAAAGTAGGTTGTGTGACAGCAGAAAGGAGATTTATGATTATTGTGTACTTCCCCTGTGCTAGGAATTTCATTTTAATTCTCATAATAACCCCGTTATTTGTCCATTATTATCCTAGTTTAAAGATGGAGGTACCTAACTCCACACCATTTTCCAGTTTTACCAGGATTCAGGTTGCTACATATAATACAGGATGCCCAGTTTAATTTGAATTTTACAGAAACAATTTGTAAATTTTTAGTATAAGTACCTGCAAATTAATACCAATATCATAGAATGATGGTTGGAAAGCTGACTATGACTGCCAAGATCTAGTTAGAGTATAGAGAAAAAGGAGAATGCCAAGGTCAACATCCAGATGTGCTGTCAGAGAGCTTGGGAATAAATGAAGAGAGAGAAACCTATCATGAATACTGATAAATAATCCCCCAAGAAAACAACAAGGAAATGTCATGCCATATAAACAAACAAATAAACAAACAAACAAAAAACACTTCAAGAAACAAGCATGGTCAAATGCTACAGAAAGAATAAAGAAGATGAGTGGTAACCATAGGTGATTAGATTTGTTGATTAAGAAATTCCTGGGACCTTACTGAGACCAAGATTGTAGTGGGAGGCCTTAAAGGAAAACATAATTTGCCATTCATCCAACATTTAGAGAGCATCTAGGGGTTATGAATTCAAAGCACGTAATACACTTATCCTGTCCTCAAGGAACTTACAGTCCAAGAAAAAGAAACAGAGAATAGACAATTATTCTGTATGAAGTACAACAAGAAGTACTTCAGGAGTAACTTATGTATGCAGGGTAACTAACCAAAACCAAGGGACAGGACAGAAGATCAAAGGTAGCCTAGCTTTTCTGGAAAAGATAACCTCTGAGGTGTTCCTAAGTAGAAAGGAGAAAAGGGAGGACTATACAGAGAGGTTGGAGAGAGTGCCTTGCATTTGGGTAATAAAGAGTAACTCTGCATGGATAGACCAAAGGATTCCTGTGGGGTAATGGTAGAAAATGAAGGTGAGAGGTAGTCAGGAACTACAACATGAAGGACCCTGTGGGACATGCTAAAGTCGATGAGGATTTTAAAGTGAAGAAGAGATTTTAAGCAGGAAAGTGACATGAATAAATGTGACTTTAGGAAGATAGCTCTGGGTGTACAAATGAAAAATGAGTTGGGAGGTCAATATCAAGAAGGTACTGAAAGACCCAGTGAAGTAATTTTGGTAATAATATCACTGACAGATGAGTTTCAGAGAAAATAGAGATTACAAGTTAAAAAAAAGAAAAGAATATGCAGTGGAGGATAAAGGAAAAAAGTCAAAGATTATTTCCAAATCCTAGCTAGGTCAGTCAAATTGAAGATAATGCTATTCATTTAGAAACAGGATAGATGAGAGAGAGTTAGAGAAAGGAAATGATGAGTTCTATTTTGGAAATGATGAATTGGCTTGTGCCTTTTGAACACACAGGTAGAGACTGTTCAAAAGCAGTTTCTGACGGTCTCAGTGGGCAGGTAGGAGATAGAGTCAAGGAGTTTGACAACACACATAAGGACAAAAATAGAATATTAACTCAAAAGATTATGAATGTTGAGAAATACCTTAAAGTAATGGAGTGAGTTGAATACATTTACAGACATGAGGGAATAAATCAATAGAAAGAAAGAAATTAATGATGGGGCCAGGGAAGGAAGGAGCAGAGGGGACAGCTGTCTCCTAATTAATTTTATCTTGTAGTGCAATAAAAGGAGAGTTGTCTTCTAAACATAAAACACAAACTTTTCAGTTAATTGGTAAATTCCTTTCATGCAGATCCCAAGCCATCTAGAACAGATGGTAAACTGCTAAAATGAATTAGGCTCAACCAACCATTTCAATGGAACATTGTATGGTATGGAAAGAAAAACACGTGGCAAGACAGGAAGCATGAGTCAAGAATAAATGGTGAGTGGTGTGAGTCATGCATTTAAGATCAATAAAGAACCTGGCTCTGCATCTGACTTTATTACTTGTAACCTTCCCACCCATCTAGTCACCAAGGCTTAATGCTATCCTATAAGCCTCTTCGCTTACCCTTTCACTCTACAGACTCTTGGTTCCAGAATTCAGCTTTGGTTCTCACGTGGGCCTTTTCCTTTTCAATCCCACTGATGCTATCCTAGTGCTCATTCTTAGAGAAGACCCCTTCTGCCTCCAGACTTTACCTAACCCGTTTGACCCAACCAAGGCAGAGGTAGCAGAGAGAAGACAGGTGAAGGGTAAAGAGAACAGCCCAACTCCTGAGTGCACACTCAAGGCCTCAAAAGTATAGCCCCATCCTATCATTCCAATTTTATATCTTGCTACTCCCAACATAAATTCTCTATTCTAGTCAAACTGACCTACTCAACCACTTTCTCCCATTTCCCTGGCTTTATTTTTCTTTCAGTTCTTTCAACAAATATTCCACAGAGAGAAGCCTTCCCTAACAGCACTGTCTAGCACACCCGAACCACTCTGTTTTAAATTGAGGTATAATTTACATTTAACATTATATTAATTTCCATTGTACAGCATAGTGATTCAATTTTTGTATATATTGCAAAATGATCACCACAGTAAGTCTAGTTAATATCCATCACCGTACCCAGTTGCAAGTGTTTTTTCTTTTTCTTTTTTTTTTGCCATTTTAAAAATGATTTTATTTATTTATTTTTAGAGAGAGGGGGAGGGTGGGAGGAAGAGAGGGAGAGAAACAACAGTGTGTGTTTGCCTCTCATGCACCCCCTACTGGGGACCTGGCCTGCAACCCAGGCATGTACCCTGACCAGGAATCCAACCAGCCATCCTTTGGTTTGCAAGCTGGCACTCAATCCACTAAGCCACACCGGTAAGAGCAAGGTTTTTTTCTTTTTCTTTTGATGAGAACTTTTAAGGTGTACTCTCTTAGCAACTTTCCAAATTACAATACAGTATTATTAACTAGCATCACCATGCTGTATATTACATCCCCATGACTTATTTTATAACTAAAAGTTTGTACCTTTTGTCTCTTGTCACCAATTTTGCCCACTCCTCTATCCCCTCTCCCCAGCCTCTCGCAACTACCAACCTGTTCTCTGTATGTCTATGAGTTCAGTTTTTTGGTATTTTCCTAGATTCCATGTATAAGTGAGATCATACAGTATTTGTTTTTTTCTTAATTATTTTACTTAGCATAATGCTTTCAAGATGTTTATATTGTTGCCAATAACAAGATTTCCTTCTTTTATGGCTGAAGAATATTCCATTGTCTTCTTTATCCATTCATCTATAAGTGGACATTTAGGTTGCTTCCAAATCTTGGCTATTGTAAATAATGCTGCAGTGGACACTGGGGTGCATATATCTTTTCTAGTTATTGTTTTCATTTCATTCAGATGACTACCCAGAAGTGGAATTCCTGGGTCATATGGTAGTCCTATTTTTAATTTTTTTTTAGATTTTATTTATTTATTTTTAGAGAGAGAGAGAGGGAGGGAGAAAGAGAGGGAGAGATACATCAATGTGTGGTTGCCTCTCAAATGCCCCCTACTGGGGACCTGGCCTGCAACCCAGGTATGTGCCCTGACTGGGAATTGAACCAGCAACCCTTTGGTTCACGGGCTGGCACTCAGTCCGCTAAGTCACCCCACCCAGGGCCGATTTTTAATTTTTTGAGAAACCTCCATATTGTTTTCCAATAGCTACACCAATTTACATTCTCACCAACAATGCATAGGGTTCCCCTTTTTCTCATCCTCACCAATACTTATTTATTATCTTTTTGATAATAGCTATTCTGACAGGTGTGAGGTGATATTCATTGCGGTTTTGCTTGCATTTCCCTGATGTTGAACATCTTTTCATGTGTCTGTTGGCTATCTGTGTGTCTTCTTTGGAGAAATTTCCATTCAGGTCCTCTGCCATTTGTAAATTGGATTGTTTGGGATGTTTTACTATTGAGGTATAAGTGTTCTTCATATGTTTTAAATATTAACCCCTTATCAGATATATGATTTGGAAATATTTTCTCCCATTTGGTTGATTGCCTTTTCATTGTTTTTTTATTTTTTGCTGTGCAAATGTTTTTTAGTTTATCTAGTCTCACTTGTTTTTAATTTGCTTAATACTTTTATTAAGTATATTAACATCTGAGAATTAAAAGGAAAATAAGAAACATATTTTCCATGGGACAGCCAAGAAATTTAATTAGTACAAAAGATTTATTTGTTGAGTAAGGAACCCCTTGTTTATTTTTGCTTTTTTTCCCCTTTGTTGTTCCTTCAGTAAAGGTGTTCATCCTTTAACCTGATTTATTTTCTTCATAGCACTTTATTCTGTATGACATGGTCTTGTGTATTTGTTTATTTGTTTACTGTCTGATTCTTCGCACTAAAATATAAGCCCCATGAGAACAAGGCTATTTGTCTAATCCTCTTCTATTTCCCCAATATCTAAAACAGAGCCTTGTACATTATAGGCATCCAATATAGTAGTTAAATAAATGAAATAAAATCTTGATTGAGCACCTGCTTGTGCCAATTTCTTAGATGCTGAGGATCAAGAAGCAATTAAAACAGATGTAATTCCTGAACCCCCAAAGCATATAATTTATGGGGAACAGAAAAAAAACAAGACGTTCTTAAAATAATAGCAGTTTACAATGAGAAGTGCTTTGAAGGAAAAGAACCAGGCAATATAACAAGCATTAAATTTATGCTGGGTAGATAAGAGAGGTCACTTTGATGGGTGACATTTAAACTGAGATGTAAAGAAAGAGAAAAACCTAGTCACGCTAACAGTGAGATGGAAAAGAGGTACAAACAGGACAACAACATGAGCAAAAGCCCTCTAGGATTTCCTGAATGCAGTCCTGACATTTTCCTCTTCTGGGATGTTTGTTTCCACCCAAGATTTACAGATGTTTAAAGCTAGAAGTGATTCTAGAGGCCATCTAACCCACCCTCTTCTAATTTTTACAGAAGAAGCTACAAGTACATTCTCTTTGCTAGGGATTTTCAAACTCTTTAAACTGAGATTGAGAGAAGTCAGATGCTATGTGGGAAGTCAGCAAGCCAGCAGGGCTTAGTTTAGATGCCAGTCATCATGACTTGCCACCCAGTGGCTTCATCATTCAGTCATCTAAATTCAATGTGCTAATAATAGCTACTTCTACTGAGAAATTACTATATACTGGGCATTGTTCTAAGCACTTCATATGTATTAATTCATTTACTCCTCATAATAGAAAATGCAAGGGATATTATTATTATTCCCTGACAAATAATACAGTTTAGAAACAATAAGATTAAGCAACAAGCCCAATGTGACACAGCTGGTGACAGAATCAGCCACCCAGATTCCAGAGTATCCTCTCTCAGTATCAAAGTAGCTGCCTCTCTCTGTGGTGTACTTTTTCATCCTTCAAATGGATGTATCGTTTCACAAGGGGGGGGGGTCAAATTAGTGTGCCTCTTGTACAATTTAAAAGTCATTAAAACTTTATAATAAGATAAATTATAAACTACTTAATTTAGATAGTATTAGTGATTACTGACATGATCAAAGCAAGATCTATGGGCACAGCAATCTTCCACAAAAAATAAACTGATCCTAAACCAATTTTTAGATATTTTGCTTCATCTGCTTTTTCACCCACACCACAAATCAAGGAAACACATATAGTTCCCTGATAGGGCAATGTGGTTTGGGAAACTTTCCACATGCTTATAAAACCTGGAACTATTCCGCTTTGTTGAATTGAGGTCAGGCTGACCCCTGAGGTTATCAAAACATGCATTCAAAAAGTCATTGAGAATACTCTTTTGTTTAGCAATTCTAAGTAATTTAATCCAAAAGGCCTGAACCATCTGGTTCTTCTCCTGCAACATGGTTTGAGTTTTAATAGCTATCCAGGGTTTTTTTGGTTTTTATTCCAAGTGAGATGATGAGTCACCAACACTACAAAATCTGAAGGTGATTTTATAACTTTCTGCAAGTCTACATGCTATATATCTTGTACAAACAAACAAAACATTGTAGTTTAAAATGAAAGACAGCCCTAAGGCACTACTTCTATTTTTTAAACTAATCAAGCAATTTTACATTGTAAGACAACTGTATTACTTAACTATATTATTTAGACTTTACAAATTCATCAACATAAGGCTTTTCTCTGTATTACTTGCCAAACTACACACATACAGAAAAAAAACTTTGCATTTTCATGGAAACTGGTCTTTGCCAACACTCCCACTAGCTCTGAGTTTGACTGATAGTGTGTGAGCCCTACCATCTGCTAACTAAGCAGCCTTTCCTAATGAGTGAAACTAAAAAAATTATTATAAAACAGAACCTGATTTGTTTTCATGAGTTGATGTAACTGAAACTAAAAATGAAGTCTATAGTTTAAATGTGTTTTCCAAGTAAGTTAAAGTTGTATCCCATTCCACATTGCTGTTTTTAATTATTCCTTCAAAAAAAATTAGACAATCTAAATGTACAAATCTCAATTTATTTTAAAAACTAATACTTTCAAAAACTTTAAATAACTCACATTACATTTTTATGTTTTTATACCTTAATTTCTCAGGTCCCTGAAAATTAGTTGACCAAAGAAGTCACCAAGTTAAATTGTATTTTTAAACTATGATTTAAAAATTAACTTTGTGGACTTCTGGTCAAGATGGCAGAGTAGGCAGACATGACCTGCCTCTTCCCACAACCACATCAAAATTACAACTAAAAAATAGAACAACCATCATTCAAAACCATCAGAAACAACCTGAATGAAGTCTGACAGCTACAGAATTAAAGAAACCATATCCACCGAGACTGGTAGGAGGCAGATGCAGAATGGGCTGGTCGTTCACCCATGTGTGGTGGGTAAAATTCAGGAGGGATATCTCAGGAGCAAGGAATCCCACCCCATACCAGGCATCCCACCCCAGGGTTCCAGTGCCAGGAAGATAAAACCCCATAATTTCTGGCTGCAAAGACCAGCAGGGATTGTCAGTGGAAGAAACTTCTGGAGCCCCAAACAGTTCCCCTTAAAGAACCCACAGACAGATTTACCTACTCAGACTTACCCCTTCTGAGCTCCAGCACTGGGGTAGCAGCTTGAAAGTGGCATACAGGGAGGAACAGAGGTATCTGGCATCAAGATGAGCAGAGGCCATTGTCCCTCTACTAAACTCTCCCCTGGAGAGTAGGCAAGCCAGAGCCATATCTGAGATTATGTCAACCTGGCTAACATGTTTGGACCCACCTTGCAGATCCCCAAAGACTCTGTGCTACCCAGCTTACGGGCCCACCCAAGCTGCTTTTCCATGAGTGGCTGGTCTTTGCTCATGCTTCACAACTTCCTAAATCTTCTCAAGCATGCAATAGCTGGCCTTAGTAAGCCCCTGGCATGGCATGAGCAGCAGCCAGCATAGATTCACAGCTTGGCTTTGCCTGGGAATCTCCAAGCCCAACACAAGTAGCAGCCATCTCAGATTACTTTACAGCTCTGACAGGGTGGCCCCAGGCAAAACAGAGGTGGGAAATGACCATGGCCCGAACCTGCCCAGGAACCTGAGGGCCAACATACTCAGCGGGCAATTACAGCCACGGTGGAGCACCACCACCCTGCCCCTGCACTGCTGATCCTCCCCAGAGGGCAGAGGTTGGTGGTAAATGGTCACAGCCAATCTTTGCAGCTGAGTGGCCTGGGTAAATCCTTCCCATTGACCTTCCAACAGCAATCAAGGCTCAACTACAAGAGGAGGGTATACTCTGTCCACACAAAGTGTGCACCCTCATAGGGGAGGCTACAGGACACCTACGACATTAGACTATGCTACCAAGACAGGGAATCAAAGCAGTTCTATGTAATACATAAAAACAAACACAGGGAGGCTGCCAAAATGAGGAGACACAGAAATATGGCCCAAATGAAAGAACACCTCACAACTCCAGGAGAAGAACTAAACAAAATGGAGATAAGCAATCTGTCAGATGCAGAGTTCAAAACACTGGTTATAAGGATGCTCAAGGAACTTAGTGAGGACCTCAACAGCATAAAAAGTTTCCAGACAGAAACAAAGGATACACTCACTGAAACAAAGAAAAATTTACAGGGAAACAACAGTAGAGTGGATAAAGCCGAGAATCAAATCAATGATTTAGAACATAAGGAAGACAAAAACAACCAATCAGAACAACAAAAGAAAAAAGAATGCAATAAAATGAGGATAATATAAGCGGCCTCTGGAACAATTTCAAGATGTCCAATATTCACATCATAGAGGTGCCAGAAAGAGAAGAGAAAGAGCAAGAAATTGAGATCTATTTGAAAAAATGAAAGAAAACTTCCCTAATTTAGTGAAGGAAATAGACATGCAAGTCCAGGAAGCACAGAGATTCCCAAACAAGATGGATGCAAAGAGGCCCACTCCGAGACACATCATAATTAAAGTGCCAAAGATTAAAGAAAGAATCTTAAAAGTAGCAAGAGAAAAGAAGTTAGTTACGTACAGGGGAGTTCCCATAAGACAGTCAGCAGATTTCTCAAGAGAAACTTTGCATGCTGGAAGGGACTGGAAAGAAATATTCAGTCATGAAAAGCAAGGAAAAACAGCCAAGATTGCTCTACCCAGCACAGCTATCATTTAGAATGGAAGGGCAGATAAACAGCTTCCCAGACAAGAAAAAACTGAAGGAGTTCATCATCACCAAACCATTTTATATGAATTGTCAAAGGGACTTATTTAAGAAAAAGAAGACCAAAACTATGAACAATAAAATGGCAAAAAATACATATCTATCAAAAATTGAATTAAAAAACAAACTAAGCAAACAAGAAGAACCGAGACAGAATTATGGATACAGAGAGCATTTTGATGGTTGCCAGACAGGAGGAGGGTTTGGAGGAATGGGTGAAGAGGTGAGGGGACTAAGAAGTACAAATAGGTAGTTACAGAATGGCCATGAGGATGAAAAGGACAGTATAGGAGATGGAAAAGCCAAAGAACTTATGTGCATGACCCATGGACATAAACAATGGTGGGAAAATTGCCTCAGGTAGGGGGTGCTGGGTGGAGGGGGGCAAAGGGGGAAAATCAGAACAATTATAATAGCATAATCAATACAATATAATTTGTTTTAAAAATTAACTTTGGAAATCTAGTGCATAAATAAGATTTAAAAAATCAACCATTCAATGCTTAAGTGTTAGAATCATTAATTTATAGTTTTATACTATTGTATAAATACATTGTTCTATCACTTATGCATTTTTTATGGAAATTCTTGATAATTTATTATGTAATAAAAATTGGTGTATATCGCCCAAAATAATGTTGTGCTTTAGTGTCATATCAAAATGTAGTCATTTTTTAAAGAAACAAAGGTAGTCATATTTCTTTAATGGTAGTACAACTGAACAGATATATAATGTTTTTTAATTATTGTTTTTTGTCTTAAGAGTAAAGCAGTCATATATATTTTATTTACTTAGAATTCTCAAAGAAAAATAAATTAAGTGATATAGAGGCTATAATTCTAGCCAAGGATTTTCTGGTTTCAGTTTTATAGTTGTTGGACTTTGGGAATGCCATTTAATTTTTGTGATCCTCCACTGTCCCTCCTGAAAAAAACAAAAACTTAACACAAAAATTTTGGTGGTTTCAGTACTCTTGGAAACTCTAGAAATCTGATCCCCCAAGGCCTCTACATCACTCCACATGGAAGTAAAACAGGGAAACAAGGCTGGGAAGAGGGACCAAAAGCCAAATCAAAACCTATGATGTGATATTGAGGCAGGATAGCAAGAAGCTAGGAAAACTCCTGGGCAAGTGGAATGGGGAAACTGAAACAAGTTAATTAAACAAGGCCAAATGATTTGACCAATTTACAGCCAGTTAGTGAATTGAAAGGCTTTATCTTCCCTAACCAAGGATACTTGAGAACAAATGGTTTATACCTCTCCTCTCTGACCACAGAATACGTAGCTAAAATCGCCCTGGTCAGGAAGATAGAGGACAGACGCTCAATTAATGCCATATGTGTCAGCCAAACCCAAGGCTGGATGAAGTCAGGGGAATAACTAATGAAAACCAGATTAAAGCCAGACAGACCCAATATAAAAAACAGTGAAGCTGAGAAGAGAATAATCCCACATTCCCCTATCCCCTCATTTTGATGCATCAACATATTAAAAATGCACCTAGAAAGCTGATGAATATTCTGCTGAAACCATCCCCTAAAATTGTTGCCCAGAAAAGAGAAATAAAAACCCTCAAAACAAAGGATACCAGCACAGGCTTTCTCTGGAGCACTCCCATGCCTGTCCTCGAGCATGAACTTTTTACTTTCTTTCTCCTAAACTTTAAAGGTCCCCATGAGACTTGCACCCAGGGAAGCAATGGGCAGCAGCAGCTCATCCTGGACTAACTCCCTGAACCTGTGTCTAAGGCCCCCTTTTTTTCTCTGACTTCCCAGTGAGTTAACAGCAGCCCTGTCTTGGCTGGGGAACCAAAGCAGAGCCCCATCTAGGCTCTCTCCTGGTGCTTCTTCTGCCCTAATACCCCCTCTTTGTTTCATTGTCTCCAGGTTTAATAAACTTATTCTCAAAATCACATGGACTTGTGTTATGAAATTTTTCCTGCACAAAGTAAAGAACCCACACATTATAGACCCGCACATGCAGACCCACCATGGGTCTGCTCCTCTTCTGGTGACAATATCAGAAAGTAATGTTTTAAATGCAAAACCTGGCAATGATTTTCACTGTCCTGAGCAATATCTCCAATAATTCCATGTTTCTGATATCTTGAAATGAGGTTTTCCAAAAGGAATTCTAAAACTTAAATTATTCCAGCATAAACTGGCCTCCGTAAGATTTGAGTGTGGTGAGGGAAATGAGAACGGCAATGTTTTAAAGAGCAGGGGCCAAGAGGGCTGAAATTGCCCAAGGTCACATTGCTAATACATGGCTGAGGCGGAATATAAACCCAATTGAGCAACTGAACCTGGACTTTTTTTTTAATAACTATATTTTCAAATTAAAGCTTTTAATGAGAAAACATGCAACCTCATAGTTTGTCATAACTGTTGAAGTTTCAATGTACAATTAGACCCTGGATCACATTATGAGATGGTTTGCTGACTCTTGAGTATTTTGGTTCTTTATTATTTGGCATATTTGGTTTCTTTAAATTGGGAGGTAGAAGAGCATTAAACAAAAGTTCCTTTATGTACTAACTTCTTAAATACTTCCTTGCTTCTTATCTGTTGCAGTTGTTTGGGGTTTCTTTTTGTTTATTTGTTTATTTTGGTTTTGTTTTTTTACTGCAACCAACACACATTTTCTGGCAAAGAGAAATGCCCTTTTAAATACTGACTGGTGACTGGCAGTTCCAATCCAAGTGTGACAAGGTCAACCAGCTGATTGACACCAAACCCCTCCCAAAGTCCCCTCCTGTCTAGCAATTTTGTAGTTGCATGTGGTCTAATGATAAAGTTCTAGCCTAAAATATATCAAAGTCTTTTTTAAAGTATATTTTATTGATTATGATATTACATTTGACCTAATTTTTCCCCTTTGTCCCCCTCCATCTAGTTTCCCCCTTCCCTCCAGCAATCCACCCCTTTAGTTCATGTCCATGAGTTTCACATGTAAATTCTTTGGCTTCTCCATTGCCTATATTGTTCTTAACATACCCCTGTCTATTTTGTATCTACCCAATTATGGCTTCTAAATCCCTATAACTTTTTCCCACCCTACCCCTTCCCACTCCCAGCTGATAACCCTCCAAATGATCTCCATTTCTATGATTCTATTCCTGTTCTAGTTGTTTGCCTAGTTTGTTTTTGGTTTTGTATTTTAGATTCAGTTGTTGATAATTGTGAGTTTGTTGTCATTTTAATGTTCATAGTTTTGATCTTCTTCTTTCTCTTAGATAAGTCCCTTTAACATTTCATATAATAATAGCTTGATGATGATGAACTCCTTTAACTTGGCTTTATCTGGGAAGTACTTTATCTGCCTTTCAATTTTAAATGGTAGTTTTGCTGGATAGAGTAATCTTGATTGTAGGTCCTTGCTTTCCATCACTTTATATAGTCCTTGTAAGTCCCCTCTTGCCTGCAAAGTTTCTTTTGAGAAACCAGCTGATAGTCTTATGGGAACTCCTTTGTACGTAACTCTCTACTTTCCTCTTGCTACTTTTAAGATTCTCTGTTTTCTTTAAACTTTGGCATTTTAATTACCACGTGTCTTGGTGTGGACCTCTTTGGGCCCAACTTGTTTGGGACTCTCTGTGCTTCTTAGACTTGTATATCTCTTCTCCTTGCCAAATCAGGGAAGTTTTCTTTCAGTATTTTTTCAGATAAGTTTTCAATTTCTTATTCTTCCTCTTTTCCTTCTGGCATTCTTATGATTTGGGTGTTGTTCCTAGGATCATCTTAAACCCTTCTTGGTTTTTTGTTTTTTGTTTTTATTAATTCTCGTTTCTTCATCTTGTTCTGGTTGAATGTTTCTTTCTTTCTTATGTTCCAAATCATTGATTTGAATCCCAGCTTCCTTCCCTTCTCTGTTGGTTTCCTGTGGTTTTTCTTTATTTCCCTTAATAGAGCTTCATTTCTTCCCTTATGCTTTGTCTGTATTCATTGAGATCTTTGAGCATTCTGACTACCAATGTTTTGAACTCTGCTTCTGCTATCTCCGCTTTGCTTAGTTTCTTTTCTGGGATTCTGTTCTGCTCCTTCATTTGGGCCACATTTCTTTTTCTCCTGATTTTGGCAGCCTCTCTGTGTCTGTGTACTAAGTAGAGCTGCTTTGATTCCTTTTTAGTACACCTGTTAAGTCATGTGGGGTGTTCACCAGGGTGGGACAACCATGGCTCTGTGTTGCGGGGGAGGGTTTGAGGAGGGGACAATGCTTCTGCTGGCTGACTTCTGGTGGCTTGCCTGGCACTCACCCCATTTCCAGTCACTTCACTCATTTACCATATGCAACTGGTGCTGCTCCAGCTTCTCTCCTGGTTGTGGTTCTCAGGGAGAGTGGGTTTGGGCATGTACCAGCAGTTTCTTCTGACACCTCAACCCCCACTGGGTTTATAGCCAGAAGTTATGAGGCTTTATTTTTCCCCAGCACTGGAGCCTTGTATTGCGTGGTTGGCCTGGGGCTGGGATCACTCACTTACAAGGTGTCTCCCTGATTTTTATCCACCACACATGGAGCTGTCCATTATGCTGGGGTTGCCACTGCTTCTCTGCCTCTCTGCCCCCAGCTTGCCACTGCCACACCAAGTCCTCTCTGCCCTGACTTCCCATCTCCTCCCCTTCTACCTGTCTAGATGAATATAGCTTTTCTAAGTCCTTGGTTGTCAGACTTCTGTACAGTTCTGGGTGTTTTTCTGGGTGATTTCCTGGCCATTCAGGGTATTTTTCATTTTAAAGCTAGTTGTGTTCCTTCTTATGGTTGTGCAATGAGGCAATGCGTGTCTACCTACACCTCCATCTTGACTGGAAGCTCAGAATCTCAATGAAAGTCTTGACTGTGAGGTCTTGGGGAAACATAGGCTTTCCTAATAAACAGAGATAGGCAATCTTTTTTACCTTCTATCACTGTGATTCTTCCACTTCCTCTGGCCTGATAGCTGAATATGAGGCTGAAAGTGGAGTAGCCACATTGTTACCATGAGACAATCAGCAAGAAGGTGCTAAGGATTGTTGAGTGAAAAGATAGAAGGATTCCATTTGTATTGGCATTGTAGAGGGGCATCCTTGCATTGTCTTCCTTTGGACTTTATGTTACAGAAAACAAATAGGGCCTATTTCTTTAAGCCCTGCTATCAATTATGTTTTTTATATTGATAGGTGAAGGCAGTACTTAGAAAATTGCTAGACCTGAATGTTATGCTTAAAATAACTACTTTGGAGCACACTGAAGAGTTTGCAAGCCAATCAGCCAGCTTCTTAGACAATGGACATAAATGTTTTTTGGCTTTCCTTAAATAATCTATATGAAAGATCATAAAAAGATAGTGTGTTCTGGAAAAAACTGTGAAGCCTAAAGACCTTCCAAAACTTTATCCCTTTTCTCTTCTATTTCAACCAGCACTAGAACACGTTTATAGTTATTGAAAGCTTAACTTTTATGCCAATTCATCAATAACTGTTTAGAGATTTGACTTTCATAAACAAAAGAAATGGTCTGGGGAAAACATTGATGCTTTTATTACAGAGCTGCACCTTCTTTCTTAATCTTGAATTGGTAGAGCATAGAGTAATATTTTAATGATATATTCATTCACTTAATAAATATTTTTGTATGCTTATAAATCAGGGAACATGAATGAGACATGGTCCTAGAAATACAAAATCAGTATGAGCGAACCATTGAGTGCCTTTGGTTAAGAGGCAACAAAACTTATGTTAAGAAACTGCCTTGCATTTCAGGTTAATTATGCAGCTTTATGTCAACTACTTTTTACTGATACAAAACTGATATTTATAAAGGTCTAAAAGTAAATGTGGTAGAAATTAAAGAAATAATGTACAACATTTCCTGATATAAATATTGTACATTATATAGGCAAAATCTCTTGAGAAAGAAAAGGAAGCAAAGAAGAGTATGGATGGTACATTTAAAAAGGGGGTAGAGAGATCAGGCAAACAAGTGAGGAAAAGTATCAGGAAGTAAGTTGAATGGGTGTCTCCCTTATACATTTATTTATCAGTGAAGAGAACAATCCCATTTACAATTACAACAAAAATTATAAAATACCTAGGGATAAATTTAACCAGGGAGGTAAAACACCAATATGTGAAAAAGTATAAGACATTGAAGAAATTAAAGAAGTTGCAAATAAATGGCAGGATCTACCATGTTCATGGATAGGAAGAATCAACATTATTAAAATGTTCATACTACCAAAAGCAATCTACAGATTCAATGCAATCTCTATCAAAATACTCATGGTGTTGTTCACAGAACTAGGACAAATAATCCTAAAATTTATATAGAACCACAAAAGACCTTGGAGAACCAAAGCAATCTTGATAAAGAAGAACCAAAGGGATCATGCTACCTGATATTAAGCTAAACTACACATAGATCAAAGGGATGGAATAGAAAATCCAAAAATAAACCCATCTGTATGGTCAATTAACCTGCGACGAATGAGGCAAGAATATACAATGGAGTAAAGACACTCTCAGTGATGTTGGGAAAACAGGACAGATACATGCAAAAGAAATTGGATCACTTGCTTATACCATATACAAGAGTAAACTAAAAATGAATTAAAAACTTAAATGTAAGACTCAAAGCCATAAAACTCTTGGAAGAACACATAGGCAGAAAACTCTTTGACATTATTCTTAGTAATATTTTTGAGTTTATCTCCTTTGGCAAAGGAAAAAAAAAGAAAAAATAAAAAAATAGGACTACATCAAATTAAAAGTTTTTGCACTGTGAAGGAAAAATATTTGCCAATGAAACATTTGATAAGGGGGTACTATTCATAATATAGAAGAAACTCATACAACTTAACACCAAAAACAAACAACCTGAGTAAAAAATGGGCAGAGAAACTGAATAGACATTTCTCCAGAGGACATATAGACAATGGCCAACAGACATATATGAAAAGATGTTCAGCATCACTAATCATCAGGGAAATGCTAATTAAAACCATAATGAGACATCACCTCATACCTGTCAGAATCACTATCATCAATAAAGCAACAAACAGCAAGTGCTGGTGAGGATGTGGAGAAAAGGGAACCCTCATGAACTGTTGATGAGAATGCAGACTGGTGCAGCCACTGTGAAAAGCAGTATGGAGGGTTCTCAGAAAATTAAAAGTAGAACTACCATATGACCCAGCAATTTCACTCCTGGGCATTTACCAAAACAAACAAACAAAAACCCAAAACAATAATTCAAAAAGAAATAGGCACTAATTACAATAGCCAACCTATTGAAGTATTCATTAATAGATAAATGGATAAAGAAGTGGTAAATATATACAATGAAAAATTATTCAGCCACAAAGAGAGTGAAATCTTGCCATTTAAGACAACATGGATGGGCCTAGGGGGTATCATGCTAAGTGAAACAAGTGAGAGAGAAAACCAAATACCAAATTGTTTCACTCATATATGGAATCCAAAAAACAAAACAAATGAACAAACAAAAGAAACAAATTCATAGATACAGAGAACATGTTTATGGTTGCCAGTTGGGAAAGGGTTTGAGAGAATGGGTGAAAAGGAAAAAGGAATGATGTTCAAATTGCCAGTTATGAATACAGTCATGGGGAGGTAAAGTACAGTATAGGTTAATATAGTCAACAATATGGTAATAACTATGTATGGTGTCAGATAGGTACTAGGTTTATTGGTGTGATCACTTTGTAAGGTATATACATGTCTAATCAGTATGTTGTACATCCAAAACTAACATAATATAATATTGTATGTCAACTGCAATTAAAAAATTAAAAATGTAAACAGAAGTTATAGGGATAATAGGATTAGTAGATAGAGTTTTTAAAATAGCTATTATAAAAATGTTCAAAGATTTAAAAGAAAAATGAAGTTAATAAGGAGCAAAGTGGAAATCTTTTAAGAGAACTAAATAAAACTTTTAGAGTAGTGAAAAAATTCCCTGGACAGTTAGTAAAGCAAGATGAGAAGGACATCTATTCATATGGAAAGATAACCCAGTGGATGACATTGGAGCCAAAGAGGGAAGAGGATGCTGTCCCGAAGAAGAGACAGCCAGAGTGGGATGTTAGAGGCTGATCAGGACAAGAAGGGTAAACCAAGGAAGAGTATGATACCAGGGCCAAGCGGGATGAGGAAAGTGGCTATGGGAAGCGAGGCAGGTGGCATAGCACTGGGTAAAGAGCCTACAGAGTATAAGGAGGGCATCCTGAAAGAGGGGCAGCCTATGCATGGGTGTCAGCACCTAAGTAGGATAAGAGGGCATCTAGGTAGGAAGGCACTCGGTGCAGGGTTGTTTTTCTTTGTTTGTTTGTTTGTTTGTTTGTTAGCTCAAACAAAGTTAGGGAGACAACTACATAATGGGAAAGGGAGATAGTCCAGGATGTCAGAGCCCACACAGTGTGAGGAAGGCCCTCTACATATGAGGGCAACCTGATAAGAAATGCCAAAGGCAAAGCAGAATGAGGAAGATATCCCCAGGGAGCAGACAGGGCCAGAAATGTGTATGACTGGTTATACACAGGGGGAGCAAATAAATAAAGTCAAACCTCAGTTTTTGACAGTCTCGGTGCTCAAATAATATGGTTCTCAACCAAGATGTTGGCAGAAAAAGAACATCAGTTGTCTAACAAAAATGGGGGTCTCAATTCTCTACACGACGACCCTTTCATGCTGAAACCTACATGATTAGTCATGCATCTCTCAGGCAACAAAAGAGATTGTTTTTTTTTTCCTGTACATAAAATTGTTTTATTTTAAAAGGTAAAAACTTAATACATACTTTTATTTTTTAATTGTTCATATACATTTGTTTCCATATTCCCGCCACTACTTTCCCCTGACACACCCACACTTCCCACCCTCAATCCTCCCTTACTTTGGCTTTATACATGGACCGTTTATACATGTTCCTTTATTCAACCCTTCCCTTTCTTTCCCCCTTAACCCCTCTCTTCTCTCCTCTGGAAACTGTAGGTTTGTTTTTTCTTTCAATGTTGCTGGGTATATTTTCCTTGCTTGTTTGTTTTGTTGATTAGGTTCCACTTATAGGTCAGATCATATGATATTTGTCTTTCACCCCCTGGCTTATTTTGCTTAGCATAATGCTCTCCAGATCCATCCATGCTACTGTGAAGAGTAGGAGCTCTTTCTTTCTGCCACGTAGTATTCCATTGTATAAATGTAGCATAGGTTTTTGATCCACTCATTTATTGGTAGGCATTTAGGTTGCTCCCAGCACTTGGCTATGGTGCTGCTATGAACATTGGGGTGCATAGGTTCTTTTGAATTGGTGTTTTGGAACTCATAGGATATAATCCCAGCAGTGGGATTGATGGGTCAAAAGGCAGTTCCAGTTTTAGTTTTTTGAGGAAATTCCAATCTGTATACCACAGTGGCGGCACCAGTCTCCATTCCCACCAACAGTGTACTAGGGTTCCCTTTTCTCCACAACCTCGCCAGCACTTGTTGTCTGTTGATTGTTTATGATGGCCATCCTGACTGGTGTGAAGTGGTATCTCATTGCGGTTTCAATTTGCATCTCTCCGATGGCCAGTGATGCTTAGCATCCTTTCTTATGTCTCTGGGCCCTGTGTATGTCCTCCTGGGAGAAGTGTCTGTTCAGATCCTTTGGCCATTTTTCAATTGCACTTTTTGTCTCCCTGGTGTTGAGTCATATGGGCTCTTTATATGTTTTGGAGATCAAACCCTTGTCTGAGGTATCATTGGCAAATATATTTCCCATATGGATGATTCAATTTTGCTGACGTTTTCTTTAGTTGTGCCAAAGCTTCTTATTTTGAAGAAGTCCCATTCGTTTATTCTTTCCTTTATGTCCCTTGCTCTAGAGGATATATCGGTGAAAATATTGCTCCATGGAATATCTGAGTTTCCTGTGTATGTTCTCCTCTAGGATTTTTATGGTGCCATGGCCTATATTTAAGTCTTTTATCCATCTTGAGTTTATTTTTGTGTATGGTGTAAGTGGTGGTCAAATTTCAATTTTTTCCATGAGGCTGTCCAGCTCCCCCAACACCATTTGTTGAAGAGGCTATTTTTACTCAATTTTATGCTGCTGCACCCATTTGTGGGACAAAACAGTCCCACAGGTTTTGGACTGTTGTGTGTTCATTCTTATTTGTTTCCAGAAACATTTTGATTTCTTCTTTGATCTTATTATTGACACTTTCATTTTTTGATAGCATGCTATTCAGTCTCCATGAGTTTGAATGTTCTTGAGTGTTTTCCTTGAAGCTGGTTTCTAGTTTCAAGCCCTTCTGGTCCAATAAAATGGTTGTTATGGTTTCAATTTTCTTGGATTTGTTGAGGCTTGTTTTGTATTCTATCATGTGATCTGTCTTTGAAAACGCTCCATATGCATTTGAAAAGAATGTGTATTTTCCTTCTTTGGGATGAATGCTTCTATATACATCAGTTAATTCCATTTGATCTAATACATCATTCAGTCCCACAATATCCTTGTTGGTGTTTTGTTTGGAAGATCTATCCATTGTTGACAGTGGGGTGTTAAAATCCCCTACTATCAGTGCATTGCTGCCTATATCTTCCTTGAAGTCCTCCAAGACTTTCCTTATTTGTGTGCTCCTATTTTGTGTGCTTATAGGTTTACAATGTTAATGTCTTCTTCATGGATTCTTCCTTTGAGTATTATGAAGTGTCCTCCTGGGTCTCTTTTTATGGCCTTTGTTTTGAAATCTGTTTTGTCTGATATGAGTATTGCTACCCCTACTTTTTTTCCCTGTCCATTTGCTTGGAATATTGTTTTCCATCCCTTTACTTTCAGTCTCTGTAGGTCCTTTGTTCTAAGGTGGATCTCCTGTAGGCAGCATATGTGTGGGTCATGTTTTGTTATCCATTCTGCTACCCCCTGTCTTTTGATTGGAACATTTAATCCATTTAGATTTAAAGTTATAATTGAGGGGGAAGGAAGATGGCAGAGGAGTGAATGGGAGTCATGATGACCTCCTCCCAAGAACAAACTGGAATTGCAACTAGTGGAGAAATCACCTGGAAAACAATGGAACGATAGAGGGAGAGGAGCCTTGGAGCCGCCAACAGACAGTGGATTCAACTCTCACACATCCCAACAAGTGAGAAGAGTGGTGGAGGCTCAAGGGGGGCGCTGGGCACCCATGGGCACCAGCACCAGAGGGACATTGAAAGGGCCAGTTGGATCCCCCTGAGAAGAACAGGGTCTGAGTCATAAATAGGGGCCCCTAGACTACAGAAGCTAAAACCAAGAAAACATACAGATGAAACGCAACCCTGAAAAGCTTAGGGGCGCTCTCTGCCAGAGACAGGCGGCTGGGGATGCAAAGGGGATTTAAAGGGTCAACGCAAAAATTTGCAGTGGCAGCCGCCCTCCTTGATCTCTGGGTAGAGGCAGCAGCAGAGTGGGCTGGAGCCTGGGAAAAGACTGGTGAGGAAAACTTTGTGAAGAGAACTGAGACAGTGGCCGGCGGAGCCCCAGTGATAACTCACCTCCCACTCTGCAGCTACCATCTCGCTCAGGCATAAGGGAATCCATTAACCTGCCTTTTGTGCACTCTGCACACAGCCTGTGCATGTGTGAGCTGGGGAGCTAAGTGCAGACAAGCTGGAAGAAATAGAGGATCCCTGGCCGAAGGGGTCACACAGCTGCATAGAGAGCCTTGAGGCAGAGGCATTGGGGAAAGAACAGGAGGAGAAACCGGGGAGTCCCAACTCCCTCCCCATTGGGTAGTCTCCATTTGGAGCTGGGAGGAAGCGCCCACAAAGAGGCAGAAGCAGGGCGTGGGCAAGCCAGAGGGCCCGCAATTACAATGCGGTCCGCAGAAATAGTGGATCCCTGATGGAAGGGATCACAGAACTGCCCAAAGACCCCTGAGGAGAGACTGGAAACAGGCATTGGGGAAAGAATGGGAGGAGGAACCAGGGAGTCCCAACTCCCTCCCCATTCTATAGTCTCCATTCTGGGCAGGCAAAGCGCGCCCCCCAAAGAGGGAGAAGCGGGGCACGCGTGAACCAGACTGCCCACGATTGCAACGCCCTCCACACAAATAGTAGATCCTTGGCCGAAGGGGTCACAGAAACTGCACAGAGACCCCTGAGGAGAGACTGGAGACAGAGGTGTTAGGGAAACAACGGGAGGAGGAACCGGGGAGTCCCGACTCCTTCTCCTTTCTGTAGTCTCCACTGTGCGGGAAGAGGCCACACGCCAAAGAGCCAAAAGCCGAAAAGCACACAATAGACACCCCAAAACCACCCAGTGCAGGCGCGCACACTTGCTCCAAGTGGAGGGCGAGGGTTGGCGAACCTGTGTGTGGACCTGTGCGGGCTGCCAAGGCCTCCGACAGGTTCGCACCAATGGGGCCTGCGAGGGAGCGTGCAAATTGGCAAGGGCAGGTGTAAATCAACCCATGCGGCCCGCGAGTGCAGAGGAGTCCGCAGAAATAGTGGATCCCGGGCCAAAGGGGTCACAGAGCTGCATAGAGAGCCTTGAGGCAGAGGCATTGGGGAAAGAACAGGAGGAGAAACCGGGGAGTCCCAACTCCCTCCCCATTGGGTAGTCTCCATTTGGAGCTGGGAGGAAGCGCCCACAAAGAGGCAGAAGCAGGGCGTGGGCAAGCCAGAGGGCCCGCAATTACAATGCGGTCCGCAGAAATAGTGGATCCCTGATGGAAGGGATCACAGAACTGCCCAAAGACCCCTGAGGAGAGACTGGAAACAGGCATTGGGGAAAGAATGGGAGGAGGAACCAGGGAGTCCCAACTCCCTCCCCATTCTATAGTCTCCATTCTGGGCAGGCAAAGCGCGCCCCAAAGAGGGAGAAGCGGGGCACGCGTGAACCAGACTGCCCACGATTGCAACGCCCTCCACACAAATAGTAGATCCTTGGCCGAAGGGGTCACAGAAACTGCACAGAGACCCCTGAGGAGAGACTGGAGACAGAGGTGTTAGGGAAACAACGGGAGGAGGAACCGGGGAGTCCCGACTCCTTCTCCTTTCTGTAGTCTCCACTGTGCGGGAAGAGGCCACACGCCAAAGAGCCAAAAGCCGAAAAGCACACAATAGACACCCCAAAACCACCCAGTGCAGGCGCGCACACTTGCTCCAAGTGGAGGGCGAGGGTTGGCGAACCTGTGTGTGGACCTGTGCGGGCTGCCAAGGCCTCCGACAGGTTCGCACCAATGGGGCCTGCGAGGGAGCGTGCAAATCGGCAAGGGCAGGTGTAAATCAACCCGTGCGGCCCGCGAGTGCAGAGCAGTCCGCAGAAATAGTGGATCCCGGGCCAAAGGGGTCACAGAGCTGCCCAGAGTCCCTGGAGGAGACACTGGAAACAGGATTAACCGGAGAGTCCTGGAGCTGACTTCCTCCCATTTCCGTAGTCTCCATTTGGCGAGGGCAGGCAATGCATCCAAAGAGCCAAAAGTGGGGAAAGCACACAATAGAAGACTCTAAATGGACCAGGGTGCCCGCTGGCCTGAGGGGCCAGACAAGTATGCGAAGTCGCAAAGAAGCCCCCTGGGCTGGGGCAAGCAGGCGGGAGGCCAGGTGGGCGGGAGATCCCGCTGGGCTGGGGAGCACGCCCAATGAGCCTGTGTGAGAGTGCAGAGCGATCCACAGAAATAGTGGATCCCTGGCCAAAGGGGTCACAGAGCTGCCCAAAGCAGGAGTCAGACATAGACAGTAGACTCCTGGAAGGCTCAAACAAACAACCCAAGACCATATAGGGTAAACAACTGACATCATCAGAGGCAGGCTCAGAAAGAAAAGTAAAGGGAAAAATAAATAAATAAATAAATAAATAAATAAATAAATAAATAAAAAGACCCACCTACTACCTTAGAGGTTTAATCCACAAAGTCAGGAAATCTAGACGGCCCAATTGAAGCAGAAGCACAAATAAATAAATAAATGAATCAATGAATAAATAAATAAATAAATAAATACCTTAACAGACTCTCACAAAAATGGGAAGAAAAAGAAGTTCCCCCCAAATGAGTGGAAAAGGGGACTCCCCACAGAGAGAGCTAAATGAAATAAAGGCAAGGGAACTATCAGATATTGAATTCCGAACTATGGTTCTAAGGAAGCTCAATGAGCTCAGCCAGCTCAAAGAGAACTATGAGAAACTGCAGAGAAACGATCAGGATCTTACAACAAACTATATCAACCTGGAAAAGGACATAGAAAATATCAAGAAGACACAAGAGGATATGAAGAATACCATTTCTGAATTGAAGAACACAGTAGAAGGAATCCAAAGCAGACTGGATGAAGCTGAGGATCGAATCAGTGAGATGGAGGATAAGACAGAAAAAAGCTCCCAGAAAGAACAAGAAATGGAAAAAAGACTCAAAAAGAATGAAGAGGCATTTAGGGAAATGCAGGACAACCTGAAACGCAATAATACCCATATAATAGGGATACCAGAAGGAGAAGAAGAGGAGCAAGGGTTAGAGAACATCTTTGAAAAAGTAATGATGGAAAACTTCCCCAATTTGAGGAGAGGAAGGGTTTCATGGATCCAGGAGGCACACAGGACCCCACTCAAGAGGGACTCAAGGAGGTCCACTCCAAGACACATCATCATTAAAATGGCAACTATCAAAGACAAAGAGAGAATCCTCAAGGCAGCAAGGGAGAAGGAGAAAGTAACATACAAGGGGGCCCTGATACACCTAGGAGCTCACTTCTCAACAGAAACACTACAAGCCAGAAGGAAATGGCAACAGATATTCCAAGCCATGAAAAGCAAGGGCCTACAACCAAGGCTGCTCTACCCAGCAAGGCTCTCAATTAAAATAGAATGGGAAATAAGGAGTTTCCCAGACAAGAGAAGGCTAAAAGAATACATCTCTATCAAACCAGCACTCCAAAATATGCTAAAGGTACTGGTTTAAGAAGATGAAGGAAAAGAGTGAGTAAGAGAAAAACACAGGTACAAAGAGAAAACATGAATAAGTTTCTATCAGTAATAACTCTCAATGTAAATGGACTAAATGCCCCAATCAAAAGACACAGGGTAGCTGAATGGATAATAAAACATGACCCACATGTATGCTGCCTACAAGAGACCCACCTCAGAGCAAAAGACCTACACAGATTGAGAGTAAAGGGATGGAAAACAATATTCCAAGCAAATGGGCATGACAAAAAGGCCGGGGTTGCCATACTTGTATCAGACAAAGTAGATTTCAAAACAAAAGCCATAAAAAGAGACCCAGAGGGGCACTTTATAATACTTAAAGGAAGAATCTATCAAGAAGACATAAACATTGTAAACTTATGCTCCCAATATAGGAGCCCCCAAGTATATAAGTAAATTGTTGGACGACTTCAAAAAAATATAGACAGCAACACACTAATAATAGGGGATTTCAACACCCCACTGTCAAAAATGGACAGATCTTCCAAACAAAACATTAATAAAGATATTGTGTAGCTGAATGACACACTGAATCAAATAGGCTTAACTGACATATATAGAACCTTACATCCCAAAGAAGAAACATACACATTCTTTTCAAATGCTCATGGAAGTTTTTCAAAGATAGACCACATGATAGGACACAAAGAAAACCTCAGCAAATTCAGGAAAATTGAAATAATACCAAACTTTTTCTCAGACCACAAGGGCTTGAAACTGGAAATCAACCTCAAAGAGAAACTTCAAGAACTTGCAAATTCATGGAGACTGAACAGTAGACTATTAAACAATGAATGGGTCAATAATAAAATAAGAGAAGAAATCAAAAAATTTCTGGAAACAAATGAAAATGAACAGACAACAGTCCAAAACCTATGGGACACAGCAAAGGCAGTCCTGAGAGGGAAGTTCATAGCAATACAGGCTTACCTAAAAAAGATAGAAACATTTCAAATAAAAGACCTAACACTACAACTTCAAGAATTGGAGAAACAACAACAAATAAATCCCAGAGCAAGTAGAACAAAGGAAATAATCAAGATTAGAGCAGAACTGAATGACATAGAGACGAAAAGAACTATTCAAAGGATCAACCAATCCAGAAGCTGGTTCTTTGAAAAGATAAATAAAATTGACAAGCCTTTAGGCAGACTCATCAAGAAAAAGAGGGAGAGGACCCAAATAAATAACATCAGAAATGAAAGAGGAGAAATCACAACTGATACCACAGAAATACAAAGGATTGTCAGAAACTACTATGAACAATTATATGCCAAGAAATTTGAAAACCTGGATGAAATGGACACATTTCTAGGTAAGTATAATCTTCCAACACTGAAGGAGGAAGAAACAGAAAGCTTGAACAGACCCATAACAGCTGGGGAAATCGAAGCAGTAATCAAGAAACTCCCGGCACACAAAAGCCCAGGGCCAGACAGTTTCACAGGAGAATTTTACAAAACATTAAAGGAAGAGCTAACCCCTGTCCTTCTCAGACTATTCCAAAAAATCCAAGAGGAGGGAAGACTCCCAGACTCTTTCTATGATGCCAGCATCACCCTGATCCCAAAACCAGATAAAGACCCTACAAAGAACGAAAACTACAGGCCAATTTCACTGATGAACATAGATGCTAAAATCCTCAACAAAATATTGGCAAACAGCATCCAGCAATACATTCAAAAGATTATCCAACATGATCAAGTGGGATTCATCCCACGGATACAGGGATGGTTCAATATACACAAGTCAATAAATGTGATACATCACATAAATAAAAGAAAAGACAAAAACCACATGATCATCTTGATAGATGCAGAAAAAGCATTTGACAAGGTACAGCACCCATTTATGAGCAAAACACTCAGCAAAATGGGAATAAATGGGGCATTCCTCAACGTATTAAAGGCCATATGTGAAAAACCTACAGCCAACATCATACTCAAAGGGCAAAAACTAAAAGTTTTCCCACTAATATCGGGAACACGACAAGGATGTCCGCTTTCACCACTTCTTTTCAGTATCATATTGGAAATCCTAGCCACAGAGGTCTGACAAGAAAAAGAAATAAAAGGCATCCAAATAGGAAAGGAGGAAGTAAAGTTATCATTATTTGCAGATGACATGATAGTGTACGTAGAAAACCCTGTAGACTCTACCAAAAAACTCCTCAGCCTAATAAGTGAAGTTGGCAAAACAACAGGATACAAAGTCAATATTCAGAAATCAAAGGCATTTTCATACACCAGCAATGCAAAAGAAGAAGTATAAATCAGAAAAAAAAATACCATTCGATATAGCAACAAGAAAAATAAAGTACGTAGGAATAAATTTAACCAAAGAGGTAAAAGACCTGTATGCAGAAAACTATACAACATTGAAGAAAGAAATTAAGGAAGAACAAATAAATGGAAGCATATACCATGCTCATGGATTGGAAGAATTAATGTCATCAAAATGTCCATACTACCCAAAGCAATTTATAGATTCAACGCAATCTCTATTAAGATACCAATGACATATTTCACAGAAATAGAACAGACATCTCAAAAATTTATGTGGAACCACAAAGGACCCCAAATAGCCACAGCAATTTTGAGAAAGAAAAACAGAGTAGGAGGGATCACAATACTGGACATCAAACTCTACTACAAAGCCACTATACTCAAAACAATCTGGTACTGGCACAAGAACAGTCCCATAGACCAGTGGAACAGAATAGAAAGCCCAGAAATAAGCCCAGGTCTCTTTGGACATCTAATATTTGACAAAGGGGGCAGAAGGATAAAATGGAGCAATAATAGCCTCTTCAACAAATGGTGTTGGGAGAGCTGGACGGCTACATACAAAAAATTGAAATTGGATCATCAGCTGATACCATACACAAAAATAAACTCAAGATGGATAAAAGACTTACATATAAGTCGCAACACCATCAAAGTCCTAGAGGAGAACATTGGCAGGAGACTCTCAGATAGCCCATGCAGCAATTTTTTCACTGATATGTCTCTTAAAGCGAGGGACATAAAGGAAAGAATAAACAAGTGGGACCTCATCAAAATAAGAAGTTTCTGCACAGCTAAAGAAAACATCAGCAAAATGAAAAGGGAGCCTACCTTATGGTAAAATATATTTGCTAATGATACATCAGATAGAAGTTTGATCTCCAAGATATATAAAGAACTCACTCGACTCCACTCCAAGAAGACAAACGATCCAATCAAAAAATGGGCAAAGGACCTGGGCAGACGCTTTTCCAAGGAGGAGATACAGAGGGCCCAGAGACATTTGAAAGGATGCTCAGCATCACTATCCATCAGAGAAATGCAGATCAAAACCACCATGAGATACCACCTCACACTGGTCAGAATGGCCATCATAAACAGATCCACACACAACAGGTGCTGGCGAGGCTGTGGAGAAAAGGGAACCCTAGTACACTTTTGGTGGGAATGTAGACTGGTGCAGCCATTGTGGAAAGCAGTGTGGCATTTCCTCAAAAAGCTGAAAATGGAACTGCCTTTTGATCCAGTGATTCCCCTGCTGGGACCATACCCTAAGAATCCCAAAACGCCAATTCAAAAGAACCTATGCACCCCAATGTTCATAGCAGCACAATTTACAATAGCCAAGTGGTGGAAGCAACCTAAATGCCCATCAGTAGATGGCTGGATCAAAAAATTATCGTACATTTACACAATGGAATACTACGCAGCAGAAAGAAAAAAAGAATTACTAAACTTTGCAACAGCATGGATGGAACTCGAGAGCATTATGCTAAGCGAAATAAGCCAGGGGGTGAAAGACAAATACCATATGATCTCACCTATAAGTGGAACCTAACCAACAATACAAAGATGCAAGGAAAATAAGACCAGCAACACTGAAAGGAAAAGAAACCAACAAAGACAAGAGGGAAGGAGGGAAAGGGGCAGGGGAAAAGGAAAGGAAGGGGAAAGTCAAGGAACATATAGCAAGGACTCATGGACAAAACCAAAGGGGAAGAGTTGAGGGAGGGAGGGATGGGGCAAGGGAAAGTGGTGGGGGGGTAGGCAGAGACAAATGTATTTGAAAAATTAATTAATTAATTAAAAAATAAAGTTATAATGGATAGGTACTTTATCGTTTTTCCTCTTTTTACCTGAGTTCCTCTCTTTCGCACTCTTTTTCTTCATCTTCTTAAAGCAGTCTCTTTAGCATATCTTGCAGTACTGATTTGGTGAAGGTGTATTCTTTTAGCCTTCTTTTGTCTGCGGAGCTCCTTATTTCACTTTCCATTTTACATGAGAGCCATGCTGGGTAGAGCAGTCTTAGTTGTAGGCCTTTGCTTTTCATTACTTGGAATATTTCTTGCCATTTCATTCTGGCTTATTGTGTTTTTGTTGATAAGTCAGCTGCTGGCTGTATCGGGGCACCCTTATACATATTTTTAAAACATATAATTTTCAAAGTTACTAGCCAAATCAATTACAGCTTAAACACAAAGCTGTTTAAGCTGTAATTAAAGAAGTGGCAACATTTTACCAATGTGAAATATCACAGATTTCAATTCATAATTTGGTCCTTCAAGATTCAAGTGTTTTTACTCATGCAGTAAAATGTGGTCACTTTTGTAATGAGGCCATGGTGGAGGCATAGGTAGATACACTTTGCCTCTTCACACAACCAAAAGAAGGACAACAATAAATTTAAAAGTAAAAAACAACCAGAATTGCCAGAAAAAAAATCCTTGGTTGTTGTATGGAAGTCCAACAACCAAGGAAATAAAGAAGAAACATTCATCCAGACGGGAAGGAGGGGCGGAGATGGGCAGCTGGGGTGGACTGGTCGTGTGGCAAGGCAGAAACTGGAGGACTAGCTGGCAAGATGGTGGCTGGCGGTTCCACATTTGCATGTAGTTAAACCAGGGGGAACAACAGGAACAAACAAGGGTTCCAGCACAGGAAAAGAAAGCCTCAAAATCTCTGGCTGTAAAAATTTGTGGGAGTTGCAGAAGCAGGTGAAACTCCCAGCCTCACAGGAGTGTTCATTGGAGAGACCCACAGGATCCTAGAATGTACACAAATCCATCTACACCGGAATCAGCACCAGAAGGGCCAAATTTGCTTGTGGGTAGCAGGGAAAGTGACTGAAAGCCGCTGAGAGCCAAGCAATGGGCATTGTTCCCTCTCTGACTCCTTACCCACATACAGTGCCACAACGCAGTCACATGAGTTGCCCCATCTTGGAGAATACTTAAGGCTCTGCACCTTACAACCTAACAGATGGGCTGAAACAAAGAAATATCACCCAAATGAAAGAACAGATAAAAACTCCCTCCCCCCTCCAAAAAAAGAACTAAACAACAAAGAGATAGCCAACCTATTGGATGCAGAGTTCAAAACACTGGTAATGCTCACATTCAGATGCTCACAGAAAAGGTTGAGTATGGACACAAAATAGAGGGAAAAATGAAAGCCATCCAAAGCGAAATAAAGAAAAACATACAGGGACCAAGAACGAAGGAAACCGGGACTCAAATCAACAATTTGGAGCAGAAGGAAGAAATAAACATTTAACCAGAAGAGAATGAAGAAACAAGAATTCAAAAACATGAGGAGAGGCTTAGGAGCCTCTCAGACAACTTTAAACATTCCAGCATCCAATTCATAGGGGTGCCAGAAGGAGAAGAGGAAGAGCAAGAAATTGAAAACTTATTTGAAAAAATAATGAAGGAGAACTTTCCCAATCTGAGGGAAGGAAATAGACTTCTAGGAAGTCCCAGAAGCTCAAAGAGTCCAAAAGAAGTTGGACCCAAAGAGGAGCACATCAAGGCACATCTTAATTACATTATCCAAGATTAAAGATAAGGAGAGAATCTTAGAAGCAGCAAGGAAAAAGGAGACAGTTACCTACAAAGGAGTTCTCATAAGACTAACAGCTGATTTCTCAAAAGAAATCTTACAGGCAAGAAGGGGCTAGAAAGAAGCAATCAAAGTAATGAAAGGCAAGGACCTACATCGGAGATTACTATATACAGCAAAGCTATCATTTAGAATGGAACGGCAGGTAAAGTGCTTCCCAGATAGAGTCAAGTTAAAGGAGTTCATCATCATCAAGCCCTTATTATATGAAATGTTAAAGGAACTTATCTAAGAAAAAGAAGATCAAAACTATGAGCAGTAAAATGACAACAAACTCTCAACTATCAACAACTGAACCTGAAAAAAACCCAAAAAACAAAACAAAAGCAAACTAAGCAAACAACCAGAACAGAAACAGAATCATAGAAATGGAGATCATAGGGGAGGGGAGAGGGAAAAAAGAGGGAAAAGGTACAGGGGATAAGCAGCATAAATAATAGGTACAAAATAAGCAGGGGAAGGTTAAGAATAGTATAGGAAATGGAGAAGCGAAAGAACTTATATGCATGACCCATGGACATGAACTAAGGTGGGGGGTGGGAAGCTGGTGGGAGAGAGGATGCAGGAAAGATGGGAATAGAGGGGAGGAAAAAATGGGAAAACTGTAATTGCATAATCTATAAAATATATTTTATTTTAAAAAATGTTGTCAGTTTTAAGTTAAAATTCCTCCTCTGCATATCTTATTCTCAACCGAGTCATTCTTTGTCACCATCACCCCACACAGTAGGATAGCTGGCCACAGTGGAAATTCCAGAGTGATTGTTCCAGTCTTTGGCTATCTGTATATAGCCATTCATGTCCCAACATTTACCCCAGCTATACTTGACAATCCAACATTTATTTTTACCTGATTCTGTTCCTTCAAAGCCACAACCAACCACCAGAATGGTCTACGTTTCTGCTGCTGCAGTGTGGATCATAATAAATCCCTTCTTTATAAAACCAGAAGCTAAAATGGCTTGTGTCTATAGCAACAGAGATGGGCCCCACAGTTGCCACTGCCTTCATAAAGGACCTCTCCTGCTGATGGATGTCCACAAAGGCAGTGTCATTGGCAACAGAATCCTTGGGCTTCTGTTTGCAGGATCCAACCTTGCATGGTATGGATAGGATTCCTCTGAGTCCAGGCCTCCATTGGACTTAACATACTGGAATGCATTATCCATTAGGCCTTTGCAGTCCTTATTGCCTTGTGGCTGAGAGCAGTTCACAAAGTTCTGCTCACTTAGTGAAATAAGTCTGCCAGTTTTCCAGAACATCTGTCTTTCAAGGACACCAGTTGCACTAACAAGCCCAACAAGAACCACAGTGACCCTGATTCTTCCTGAAGGAGTTACATAGCCTTCCTCTCTCCAATCCACAGTTGGGGGTGGGGGGTTTTCAGCAAAGAGAGGTTCCTGTAAAACTGTCCTTTCCTTGTGTTTCATGTTTTGAAAGCCATGTGTCACCTGCCTGACACATGTCACCAAAGGATTCATTGCCACAGTGAAGCTATGTTTTCCTAGGTGGTATTCTTGGTTGTGTAGGTCAATCATTTTCATATTCTTCTCCCACACTGCACTCCTCCACCCTTCCTCATTCAAGCCATATAGTTTCATGTGTACCACCTTCCACTGGTTCCAATATGCATCTAAACTTCCATCAAGTTTTGGAGCAACTGAAGCTATTCCTAAGTAAAAGGCAGTCAGGAAGAGTGAAGGATATATATTTCAAAAACCTGCAGTGGGCAGAGTCAGCACATGCAGATCCAGGGGTCTTTGAGGCTGGAGATTCAGTTTTCAAACAAATCACTTCTCAAACAGTTTTCCAAAATGAATTAAGTTCAAGAACCAAGGTTCCACTGTATATCAAGAATAATGAGAACTGGGATTCTCACAGTTGAAGGACATTGCAAGTTGGAAAGGGAGAAAACTGGAAAGGAACCCCCTGTGGTGCTAAATTGGATCTGGAAGTATCCATGTGCAATTCAGGTTTTTGGGATGTAGAGGTATGTAGATGTGGGAATAAATATGTATATATGTGTACTACTTATAGTCTCTAGTGAGAAATGAACACAGGTAGTGCTCAAATTTGCATTTTCTCTACAATTTTCATTAAAAATGACTTAGGGAATCTTGCATCAATGTGGGGCAAGGGAGGTACAAGGAGAACCTGGGACATCACGCTGTGCTACAAAGTAAGAAAGTGCTCAAAACCATGATGCTTACAGATCAAAAGGACACCGAAATCAACTGGAAAGGACTCCTGCTGTCCAAATCAGGGACAGTTTGAACACCAAAGTAAATAGTAATAGTAAAGGATTATAACCCCTTGAACAAAAAAGAAAGCCAGGCATCCATGCTGATATAAATAACTGAGAATTTGATGAGAAATAGGAATGTTTATATATTTTTAAACTAAGTACCAAAAATATCCATATTAATTGCAAGGGGGAAACAGAATAGTAGAGAAGCTTGGCTGACACCACCTTAATCAAGCGATCAAAGTGAACGTCACCAATCATGGGCAAGTCCAAATCCTGTGCCGCTGATACGATGCAGTGAGAAGAGTACAGGATAATGTCTGTGGTATTTCTAAGAAAAAATGCATAACCTCAATACACCCTTGAGGAAACTTAAAACAAGCTCAAATCGAGAGATATTCTACAATAAAACTCACCCAATCTTCATGTCAAGGTTATGAAAACTAAAGAAAGACAGAGGAATAATTGCAGACTGAAGGAAACTAAGGAGGTATGACAATCAGTTTTTCTCTGTGATTCTGGACTGGATCTTTTGGCATTCTTGGAGTATTACTAGAACAAGAGGAGAAACCTGAATTGGTTCTGAGGATTTTGATGGCTGACTGTAAGAAAATGTTCTTGTTTACAGAAAATACACCAATAATATTCAGGGTGATAGGGTATTATGTCAGCAAATTACTGTTAACACGCTCAGGAAAAAAAGTTCTTTGTACTGTATTTGCAACTTTTCCGTTAGTTTGAGTCATTAAAAGTAAAAATAGCCTTCTTGTGCCACTCCTGGTACTGCATGTGTGCTTGTCCACTATGGACCTGGTATCTCTTTTGTGAGATAACTGCTGAGGAAACTCTAATGCTCACCAGGGCCTATGAAAAGCCCAAGGAAGGAGTCAGGACTGAGAACAACAATCATATTAATTAGAAGGTGGCGAGGCAAGATGATTCTGTGGTGCAGTTTAAGATTAAGAGGCACACACCCAATGCAAGCATATTGTGAACAACAGGGTTTGTGAATGAGACAGATCAGACTCTGATTTTATGGGCAGCCAGGCAATGAAACAGACACACCTGCACAGCCGGAACTGAAGGATCAAGTTACAATTGATGTGTTCAAGCAGCAGACAGGAGGTATCCACTAAAAAGGGAATCTGCTACTTTACTCCAAAATTCTGTTTCTCCTGACTGAAAAGACATTCTCAGTTAAAAAACTGCAATTCAGCTCTACCATATCCTGACTACTATAGTATGCAAAAGCTTTCTCTGTTCATTCATTTCCCCTTTCCCATTCCTTTATTGTATATAACGGAATGTATGTGCAAAAAAATAAATATATATATAGGATAAAATTTAATTGTTTAAAGCAAAATAATAAATTATGTTGTAGAGTTTATAAATACATAAAATAAAATGTGTGGCGATAGTAACATGAAGCACAGGGGAAGGAAAATGAAATATACCCTTGTTAGGTTCTTACATTATATGTGAAGTAGTCAAAAACTATTTGAAGGCATAATTTGTAATAAGTTGAAAATGCATATTGTAAACCCTAGAGCAGCCATGGATAAAATAAACAAAGAAACATTAGCGGTCAAAAGTGTTAAGAGTTCAAAGACAAAAATAAAACAGCTATTTAACTGTAGGAAGGAGTGTGGTATGGCTTAGAAAAACAGCTAAGAATGACATAGTAATGTGACACAAAAAGAGAATAATTAGGACAAAAGTGATAGACTTTATTACATAAAGCTTTAAAAGTTTGTTCATCAAAAGACTTGAGGGCAAAATTGAAAGCAAACATCAAGTGTAGAGGTGGGGGAATCTCAAATAAATTCCAGACCAAGGGTTCTTATTACCAATATGTTAAGAGCTATTACAAACTAGTAAGAAAATTATAGGAATTCAAGTTTTAAAAAGAATAAGATATGATCAAGTAATTTATAAAGATGGAATAATGGGCAAAATATCTTTATCCATGATATATATATATCTATATATCCATGATATATATATAAAGTGCAAGATATAGATATAGATACAGATAAATATAGATATAGAGCTTGTACCCCAAAATAACTTAAGCTCAATTCTGTACATTTAGAAGGGTGGATTTAATACATGGGATTTTATAATGTAAAGCTGCCATCAACCAGAATAAGGTGCTGTTTTACAACTCTTGCACCATTTATCAGGTAGTCCCAGGCACTGGATATTACTTATCCATTAAAAAGGGACAGAATGTAACCAGTACTTGGAATTAGGGCTTATTTTGCAGAGATCACTTCAATGAGTTGGAAGATACAGATATGTGATTCTTGCCTTTATGAAATCACAATTAAAGGAAGAGAAATTATATGCATAAATATTTTAACTAACTGAAAGTTGCAATAAGACAAGTCCCATGAACATTCTAGAGTAGAGGCATAACTTTAAGATTAAAGAATTAGAAATTAGAGATTAAAAGGTAAGCATTAGGTACCTAAACTCTGTTGCACCTTAAATGACAATATATTTTCAAAGGAGGGAGGAAAAACATTCTTTTCATCTTATTTCTTACAGCTTTAATTTCTCCAGTTTTGATTGTTATATTTATCTAATAGCCATCCAAATGAATAGCCTCCAAAAAACGAGATAGCCCACAGCTAATTATAAAAAATACAGTTCCTCAAAATAAGGCTTCCATCATTCATGTAAGATTTATAAAACCACTCTTTAAACAAGCATTGTGAAAATAACTAGGTAAGATAAACTCATACAAACCTGTAATACTGCTCTTTCTGGTAATAGTGAAATGTCACATTCAGGAATCTCACCTACATAAGAGTCTTCAGACAGACTTTGTTCAGAAGTGACTTGTTCTTTAGCAGCTTTTCGGTATTTTATTTTGTTTCTCCATCTTTTCAATAGAAGTTCATGTTTTAACAACTGCCATGAAAATAATTTACAAATTCCATGGAATTGTTATAAGGGTTAAATGAGATGATATATACAAAGCACAATGTTTGACACAATGATAGTACGTGTTAAACATTACTATTATCATCAGTATATAAACGATCGTTATCCAGAGCATATTTAATATTCTCTGAACCACTAAAGCATTACAGAACATTTCCATTAGTTGTCATTCAACACTGGCGCAGGCAGCCTTATTGAAAATGTGGCCCAGCCTCCTCTTTCATAAACAAGAAAGCTGAAGCCCACTGTGTCAAGATTCTGGTAACAACAGAAGCAGTATTTGGAGCATGAAAGGGAGATAGCACAGAAATCAAAAGGAGAGTCAGAAAGAAAGAATTTGGGGATTTGCCTGATTTATCATTACAGGAAGTCCCAATTTTAACTTTTCTTACAGTCTTGAAAACCGTATAATAAAGGAAAAGGTCTCAAGGGTAAATAAGTGTTTCTCCCACTCACACACAATTTTATTTATATATATGTATTGGAGCCTAAGTAAGAGCATGCTTTGGAAAACTAGCATGCAGAAATGTTCCGTGAGTCTCCTCCTGGTGCACACCCACCATCCTCATTATCCCTATGTGCCTGCAAAATGACTGTGTGGCCAAAAATCACAAGCTAGAAGAAAATATTTTCTCCAAATACCCAATTAACTATACTATCATACACATGCACATTAAGGAAAATGTTATTATTTTATATGTAATATGCACTATTATGCATATATTAATATATATCTACTGTGCACAAAACATTATGCTCAATGTATGGAGACGCTTAAGAGAACCATACTGTCTGCTTTCAGGGATGTTCAGTTTAAGTGAGGTATGTAAGGGGCAGATTGGTCATGTGCTGTTACCTATTTCTACATTAGACAACCAATGTCAGACATGTAGAGCTGGAGTCAAAACTCTAGGGTACACAAACTGGGGGAAAACACTGAGTAAGCAGAATTAAAACAGTAATACTCAATGTATAACTACTTCCTGGCAACACTGAAAATGTAGTCCACAGAAGACAAATACTAGAGGATATCCTGTAACCAGTTCAAAACCAGTAGATGATAAACTTCTAAGGAGCAAGAACTATACTTTAAACATCTCATATCCACCACAGACTCTAGCACTGTTTCAAGCATTATATGAGCAATAAATCTTTTCATACTGTCTTTTCCAAAGTGTGTAGTATCATCAGTCTCAACATCCGAACCGATTTTGGGTGGGAAGCATTGATACTGCCTTCCACAGGGACAACCACAAAACAGAAGGTTTAATTTCTTCCTATTTTTCTCTTTCTTTTTATACCAACTTTGCATTTCAAAGAATAGTAACAATGTAACTACAAAAATTCCCAGCATGTTTCTATGTCCAATCCTGGAGTTACTATGACTATTCTAAAACATTAAATAATAATATATTAACAGCTTAAGCAAACTAGAGATATTTTTAAGTTTTGAGGAGTTTGCTTGGGTCTTCCATTTTAATTGCTGTAATTCCTGGTGGGTGTTCCAGTTCAGAATGATCCTTTAAGCTTGGCAATTTAGGAATTTTAAAAATAATTTAACATTAAGATTATAATTTATTAAATTGAATGTTTGAAAAGAAATAGCAATTTAATCTCTCTAGAAAAAATAAATTTACTCCATATTTATCATTTATTCATTATAACCATATCAGATAGTTTCTCTTCCATTTTAAATATCTATATCCATCTAAATACTTGCTTAAAAAATCCTCAATATCTTTATAATAAACTTAGACAAAATGTTAAAAGATTGTTCATTGATGTTCCTAGTTGAAAAGAAACAACAGAATTTATTTAGGAAACCTTTTGGGTGGCTGAAGTGAAATTTAAATTATTAAGTTAAAAGAACAAACACCCCATCTGAAGCACATAAGGGTCAGAATTTAGTACTTTCCACACATAGCATTATTATCTCAGGCAACATCAATACAAGAGCAAAATTGTGTTTCTAAAAAAATTGTTTCCAATATACCATACCAGCTCATTTTCTCTCTTTTGATACTTAAGTCTTGCTTTATCCCTCCATTTAGTTAGGATAATTATTAGCTTGTTATAGTGGACTATCTGTTGTATCCGCAATAGTGTATCTGAAAAAAAATTTATTAGATTACTGTATATAGTTAAAGCTGTTTCCAAACAAATGTTTAATATACTATCATGTTTATAATATAAACCAATGTTGTGTCCAATAGTTTTTGTTTGATTTTAATTACATCTGAAATTAATTACTTTTTACAACAGTAGGAAGTACTCCTGAGACTTTATTAACCTGTAAACATCACCTTTTCCCTTAGAAATTAAGGTGTAGTAGATGTAATAAAATGTCGAGATGTGTATATACTGAGATCTGCCCAGAAAATGTCCAACCATTGTCAATATAATGAGGACAATGTGGATGTAACCTGGCAATCAAGGAGAATGGACTGGAATGCACATGCATGAACAAAGACAACCTCACTGTACTAGTCAGTGCGGGCAGTAGATGCTCTTGAGTGAGCACGTGTACTGTGTGGCCATCGCATTCAAAATGACTGAGTGAGTAGAGCAACAAATCTGCATCATATATTGCATTAAGCTCGGGCATTTCTCCACAGAAACTATTCGGATGATTCAGAAGGCCAAAGCTATGGGCAACTGGTGATTGGCAGCTTCACCCCAACAATGCGCCCACTCATGCATCATGTCTTGTGCAGTTTTTTGGTGACACATCGAATCACCTAGGTGACTCAGCCCCGCTACAGCCCAGATTTGGCGCCCGGGGACTTCTGTTTTTTCCCAAAACTAAAATCACCTTTGAAAAGGAAGACATTGCAGACTGTTGGTAAGATGCAGGAAATACAACAGGGCAGCTGATGGCAACTGGGAGAACTATGTGAGGTCCCAGCATGCCTACTTTGAAGGGGACTGAAGCATCATTGTCCTATGTATGATGTTTATTGTATCTTGTATCTTCTTCAATAAATGTCTCTATTTTTCATAGTACATGGCTGGATACTTTATGGACAGGTGATTTCTTTTCTAAACAACTCTGTTCTTTGTAAAATCAGGACTTCCAAATTTATTCATAGAAATACAATTATGAAGTAGTATTCTGATTTAGGTAAATGTCCTCTGATTAAATAGATTGCCCAAAGTTCAAATACAGGGACCAGGAAGGAGGATGACTAAGGCAGGCCTGGGGACACCGTTCAAGGAAGGCAGTGGCTTCTTTGCTGCAACAATTGTTTCCTATCAGAAATAGAGCCCATTCTCCTTATGTTAAAACCTTCTGAGTACCTACTCTGACAGCAGATGATCGAGAGGAAATGATTCTCTGATTTGCAGCAGCCATAAACAAATCAGTATCTGGTGAACTGGATAAAATCTAAGCAAAAGCCTGGAGTTCTCTATCCCTGCTCTTAAGATCACATACATGCACTGTCCACTCCTTACAACCATCAAGAGTTTAAGTAAAATAAAATTATTACTCTTTAAGTTTCCTAATGTTATCCATTAAATAAAATATCTATAAAGAATACAAAGCCCTCTACAAAAAACAGTCAATTTTGGTACCTAGCTATAATATACCAACTATTATGTAAAGAAAAGATCATAGTAGATTCTTATTTATATTTATATTTGTGCGTATACCACAAAAATACATACAGAATTTTATTTTAAATATGCCAGTTTTCTATTACAAAAAAACCTTTGAGACAAATCTCATTAAGTATTTTAATTAGTAGCTTTATGTTTCATGACAATTCTCTAGATATAAAAATAAAAAATTTTCTAGTATAAACTATGCTTAACTTTTTTTTGATTCTTTGAATACAGGAATACAAAAATATAATTGCTAATATGAAAGGATTTACCTTTAAGTTGTTCTTTTTGAGCTTTCACATAAGAGCGCCAGTGATGAAATACATATTTTTGAAGTCTGAAATCATTATATTTCATTGCTCTTTCCATTTTTTCAGTCAAAATGTCATCTTCACTTACATGAGGTATTGCTAGGTCTTTCCAGCTGCTATAGGAAGAAAACAGAGAAAATAATATTTTAATGTTATGGCAATACATTATTAAATAAATTGAGAAACAGAAAAAGTAACACCTTCTTTATCTCCTCAAAAACCACAGCATAGAAAGAATTCATTAAATTATTTTTATTGCTTTATTTCTAGCCAGTCCTTACATTTCCTTTGAGTTTGTACTACCCTTTTCTACATTTCTGAAGCCCAGCAAACTCTTAAGTCCAAAAAAGTTTTTTTCATAATCTATGTAAAGGCAAAACAGATATGACCTACACTACTTTTGCATCAAAATCTCTCTGCATCTGACACATGGCTGTTCATAGTCTTTCTTCATTTTGCTTTATAAAAACATGTATCTCACTGTAGAAATACTAATACATTCAAATATGTTTGGTTTCAATGCGCCAGCTCAGATACTACTAAAGATATTATATAACATACACATTATTTATAGAGATTACCTTCATAAAATTATTTTTAAAAAGGAATCTAAATTCTAAAACATATCTGGCTCCAAAGATTTCAGATAAGAGAATTATAGACCTATATTTTGAATTTTGAAATTTTATATAAAAAAAAGGCAAAGTGACACATTGGAGAAATAAAGAACATATTTTAAGTTAGTAAAAGCCAATTAATTATAAAAGAAATAAATAATAAAAATGGTGGAGACATGATTAAATAGATAAAATCAACACAACTGGCCAAAAGTGAGCTTTTCTTCATATGGAGACTATCAAGAATAAGAACACAAAGAGGAATAAATAGTATATAAAAATCATATTCTTACCAAAAGTGGGTCTTTACTAAATGTCCAGTGTAAAAAGTACATGCTTTTATCATCAATTCTGGAGTCATCTAAAATAAATAAAATAACAAATGTTAGAAATAAATGCAATGCACAGGCCACCTCTGGGAGGTACACAGGGAAATGAGACCAGTGGTTGTGTCTGGGAGCATAACGTGGCAGTAAGGAAACAGGAAGAGACCGGAAGAACTATACACCATTTATATAATTTGAAATTTCATTGTGTATGCCTATTACTTATTTTTTAAAAGTTAAAAGCACAGCTTAAAATTTTCCCATTATATTGCATTGCCTTTAAAGCATTTTAAGGTAAGTACTATGACATTATTATCATCAGCTATATTGATCGGATTGTAGAATTGTGGGTCTGCTGGTCACTGTGTCACCATTAAACTGAATGATTTTGCCTTCTCAAGAGTATAGAATAAGAATTTTCTTTAAAAAAAAAATATAGAAATCCCTCAGTTACCAACCAGAAATAAAAACCAAATAAATTAAAAGTGTAAACTGATGAATATGCTGAAAAAGATGCAAATTTATCACTTGCAACTATTCATAATAATACATATTAATATGTGGGAACAGCTAAGGATTGCTGAAATTGTCTGTACTTCCTATCCATTCTTTAATATATTAATACATTTATTACATGTACATGACTACTGTAAAGTATTAATGATGTATATTTTCTCTTATGTTATTGCCACCTTCTGTACCATATAAATACACTAATATATGGTTACATCTATTTGGTGTAGAGGTGTTTGGTTCAAATCTATTTCAACTGCCCTGAATTCTGAATTCTACTTTTCTAAGTCAACCTTTTTTCATCTTTGCACATTGTTGTAAATCTTTGTTAAGTTAATAATCATAGATTTATTTCAGTCATATAACAAAGCCCCTTGGGACCCCAGAATATGAAATTCAGTAATGACATTTGGAAATCCTCACTTTTGATGAGGATTATATGCAAATTATTCTTGTGGTGAGGGAGAATGTAAATCACTAAAGTCATTCTTTACTAAATTATGCTAAATTCTGATTTTGGGGGTGAGATGCGGAGAGAAATCCAGATAAGTAAGAGTATTGTGGATATCATAGTAGGGAATACAAAACCAAAAAAGTAATGAGGTGGCAGAGGCAAAGGCAATTTCATCTGTATTTCTGTTTTTCAGCTCTGCTATTTGTCCCTCAATTTCTTAGGCCTAACTTCTTTTTAGAAGATGTAACCTGGAAAGTGCTATATAAATATCTACAATAAATGGCACAGGTCATAAAATATAAATATATGGTCAAATGAATAGTTCAAAATATGGTAATAATGACTTTGAAATGAAAATTATATCTCAGCCACTTGAAGTTATCTAATGCTCATCTCTTTAAATCGGCATAAAAGTATTGTTTCTAGTCTATTGTTGAGTTTGTAATTGTAATATTCCCTTCTTTTAGTACTTTTTTCCCTAAATTCTCGTTTTCATTTCACATATATTGTTCACCCAGTTAAAAAAAAACACTAATAAACTTAAAATAACCATGATTTTTCCTAATTGTTGGCAACCTTTTGTTTTCTCCACTGGAAAAAATGATTTAAAAGAGCATCTCCAAGGGACTGGCCTCCAGGCCAGTGATGCCTCATCCCCAGCTGGGGGTTGGGCATGCATCAGCTCCAAGGCAGCTCAGAAGTGACCAGTCTAACCACCAGTCACATGAAAGTACAGTGGGTAACACATTTTTACTCAAATGCTCAAAGTTTTGACACTGACATTCCAGCAACATGCTTTCTACTCTTCACAGCCATTGTATATTGGTTAATTGCTTGTGATTGGAAAATATTCTCTGACCTTTTTATTCCAGCCCGCAATGCATAGCACAGAGTAGAAGCTCACCAAATATGGATGGATGGATTAAATTAGACAACTGCCTAGATGCAGGCCATTTCTCTATCATCTGGTCATTACAAATGGAGGGTAAAAGATTCAGACAACTTTGTTGGGAAGGTGCTGGGTAAAAAACAATTTGGTGTTGGTATGGAGGACCTCAGAGTGAGAGCCCTATTTCCAGACCCTCACAAACCATTTACCCCACCAACTTCCCACAAGGGCTGCAGCACACAGGCACCATCTAGTTATAACTGAAGAGAGAGAGGAGGAGTGGAAGGTTCATCACCATATGATTTCTGAGAGTCCAATTATATTGTAAGACTAGTTTTGAGTCTGGAAACTAAAGAGAAAATTCTGCCATGGGAGGTGGTTTCTAAGGTTAAAGAATGGCAATGTCAAAGTAATAAATTAGTTTTAAAAGAATTTTTCCAACATTTAGTTAGAATTTGACATTCCTCTTTTCTTTTAGACCTGTGGTCCCTTCTCCAGAGGTTGATTAGAATCACCTATGAAATTTTTTTAAAACTACCCATGCTCACTCCCCTGCCTTCCTTAAGGGTCCCTCACATCCACCCTGTCTAGGAATTACCTCTATGATGAATCACTATTACTTCTAAGAGTATGTCTTACCCCTCCTGTACACTGGGGACAGAAAAATGCAAAGGCCCTCTGTATTAAGCAGAGTTCTGATAGGATACAATATGATTCAGTGAAAACAAATTCAACTTAATGCCTTAGTTTCAAGGAAACATTTTTATAGCTGGAAGAAAGATAAAAAGAAGTGAAATACAACATGATTTTGTCTTAAAAAGTATTTTATTTTTTAAAAATTTCAAACTTATGGAGAAGTAGAATCAATACCTAATACCCATAGTCTACATTTAAGTGTCAACATTCTTGCATACTTGCTTTTTCTGAAGTATACAAACTGGATTTTGAAGTATATAAAATATATATAATGACATTTCATGCCTAAATATATTTACTATCTATCTCTATGCACATTTTCTTCACAACTGCAATTCCATTTTCCCACCTTAGATAATTAATAATTATTTTTTGATATCAACATCACCTAATACCCACACCATATCCAAATCTCTAGGATGATTTCCCCTAAATGCTTCATTCAGTTATGTTCAAACTAGGATCTAAACAAGGATGACATATTTGTATTAACAATTCAGTTTATGAGAAGAATTTTCCAGCTTTTCTCATTATTTTTTTCTGAATTTTTCAACATTTAATGAATATTAGTAGCAAGGAAAGGATGGTTCCAGCCTAAATTTGATGAATTCCATTATCTGAGCATCTCTAATGCATTTTTAAAGTAAAGGTTCTAGAAGTCACTTTAGATATTTTTGTTTTGAATTTGTTTTGACAAGAGGAAGGAGTTTTCTTTTGTCATCTGAAAGAATAACTAGAATGGGGGGGGGCACATAGCATCTGCCTTAGCCCAATGGATTGGGGCTCTAGCCTTAAAGAATAAGGTTCAGCAGACAAAATCCAAAAGAACTGTTCTCATGAGGCACAGGACACTGTTCAGCACCAGTAAGGAAAGGTATTAACCCACTTGCATAGAGCACACACAGCACAAAGCCATCAAATTTTGTGTGACTTTCAATTTTAAAATTTGAAATAATGTGGTAAAAATATTACAAAATTCTTAGATTAAGACAAATTTCGAAGTACAATTCCTCAAATTAAAATTTTACCTAGAAGCATTTCCTTTCAAAGCTGGTGGCAAAATGAATTGAAAGTTTTAAGTTCTTACTACACAGTGGTACTATTTTGGCTGGTAAACAAATTTGGCTTTAGTCTTGAAGTGCAAGTTTGACTTGGATGTCATCAGTGATCACTGGGTAAGGTTTGAGTAGAACAAAGAGTCCAGAGAAAGGAGCACTATTTTGGCATCTTAAGGAGTTACGGTTGAAGAGCCTGGAGCTCCATTCAGTTAGACATTGAAGCTCTTGAGAAGTCTGGAGCAGCAGCACAAAGGCTCCACCCTCATATGGCTTCATGGTTTGGGACAGAGACACTAAAGGAATTTCTTCAATTCACATGGGACAGTTTTGGGGTTCCCGGAAACAACTGATTGGAATTTTGAGGGAAACCCAGTCTCCTGTATCATGAAGATAGGGGCTAAAGGAAGTGAAATTTGGAATGTTACTGTCAATATTGTCCTGCTTGTACCGCAGGTTGGTGAAACCTGGGGAAATTTTGCAATAAGTGAAAATATAATGAAATACAATTAGAAATCATAAATGCTAACTTATAGATACTGAATTTATGATTTCTAATGTCAATAGTAATTTGTCCCATAAATTTTTAACTTTGTAAGACACCATGTATTTATTATATATGAGGAAATGGATATATTTAAATAATACCTGTAGGAAAAAAGTTTACTTCTATAATATTTGAGGTATCTAGTATAATATTAGAAGTCTGGTAAGACTCAAATGAAAAATAAAGGTAAATCTTTCATCACCATTAACCTGGCATTACAAGAAATGTTAAACAGAATTCTTTAGGTGGAAAAGAAAAAGCAAAACTAGAAATAAGAAAATACATAAAAGAAAAAAATCTCACTAAAGGCAAATATATAGTAAAGGTAGTAAAACAACCACTTATAAATTTAATATGAAAAAAATTAAAAAGCAGTAAGTACATATCTATCAATAACTCCTTTAAATGTAAATGGGCCAAGTGCTCCACTCAAAAGACACAGGGTGGCTGAATGGATTAAAAAACAAGACCTTTACATATGCTGCCTATATGAGCCTCACTTCAGATCAAAAGACACATACACAGCCTGAAAGTAAAGGGATAGAAAAATATATCTCATGAAAATGGAAATTTTAAAAAAGCTAGGATAGCAGTACCTATACAAGACAAAATAGACTTTTAAACAAAGGCTACAAGAGACAAAGAAGGATCCACCAATTCCACTTCTGGGCACTTATCTGAAGAAAACAAAACATTAACTCAAAAAATATTTGCACCCTTATGTTCACTGCAGCATTCTTTATAATGGCCATGATATGAAAGCAGCCTGGGTGTTCATGAGTAGATGTGTGGGTAAAGAAGTAGGGGTGTGTGTGTGTACATGCACACACACACTGGAATATTGCTCAACCATGAAAAAAAGAAATCCCGCCATTTGCCACAACATGGATAGACCTAGAGGGTATTATGTTAAGTGAAACAAGACAAACAAATACGGTACCATTTCCCTTATATGGGGAATTTAAAAAAACTGAACAAGTGAACAAACAAAACAAATAGACTTATAGACACAGAAAAACTGATAGTTGACTAATGGGTGGGGAGATTGGCAAAAAGGTGAAGGAGATTAAGAGGCACACACTTATAGTTATAAATGAGTTATAGGCATGTAAAGTACAGCAGAGGAAATACAGTCAATAAAATCACAATAACTTTGTATTAAAAAACAGTAATTTTGTGTGTTGACAGATGGGCACTGGACTTTTCATGATGATCATGGTATAAAATGTCAAATCACTATGTTGTATACCTGAAACTAATATTGTATATCAACTATAGTTTACTTAACAAGATCTTTGCATTCGGAATTTAAAAAGTATAAATCATCAACTTCATATTATAATTTTGGGATTTTAGCATATTATAAAGTTTTCTTCTGGTAGGCAATTCTTTGTTTTGCTCAGTTAACCCTTGAATCAAAAAATTATATGTTCAACTGTCTCAAGATATCTCACCATATTTTTAAAATAGCATGACTTTAGTTCATTCATGAGCTTCATTAATATCCCATATGTTATTATTTTATGATAATGTTATCAAAAGGTATAAGGTTTGTTATAAACTGAATGTTTGTGCCCCCCCAAAATTCATATGTTGAAATCTAATCCCTAATGTGATGGTATTTGGAGGTGGGGCCTTTGGGAGGTGATTAGGACATAAGGGCGGAGCCCTCATGAGTGGGCTTAGTGCCCTTATAAAAGAAACCCAGAGAGCTCCCTCACCCTTTCTGCCATGTGAGATTATAGCAAGAAGATGGCAGTTTATGAACCAGGAAGCAGCCTCTCACCAGACACCAAATTTTGCAGTGCCTTGATCTTGGACTTCCCAGTCTCCAGAACCATGGTAAATAGATTTCTGTTGTTTATAACCACCCAGGTAAACATAACTTTTACATCCCCTCTTGAATCAAATCCATCCAACTGGTTCAACAGTTCCAACATCATTCGTTGAATTTCTCTCTCACCACCAGAATTTGAGTCATATATTTTAGTTCCAATGGCATCAATTTCATCAATAAACATGATGGATGGTGCATGTTCCTCAGCAACTCGAAACAACTCCCAGACGAATTTGGGCCCATCGCCCAGGTACTTCTGAATAAGTTCGGAGCCAACCACTCTCAGGAAAGTGGCTGAGGTTTGGTTTGCTACTGCTTTGGCTAGTAGGTTTTACCTACTAGCCATAGGTTTTACCTGTGCCAGGTGGACCATAGAGAATGACCCCCTTAGGGGGCTTTATACTCATCTCTTCATAATATTCAGGATGAGTAAGAGGAAGTTCCACAGATTCCTTAATTTCTTGGATCTGGTTGTCCAACCCCCCAATGTCAGCACAGGTCTACTGGGGGGCCTTCTCCACCTTCCTCACTGTGACCAAGGGATCTGTATCATCCATCAGCACCCTGATCACAGCATGCACCTTGTGGTTGAGCAGGACTGAGCAGCCTGGTTCCAGCAGGTCTTTGTCTACAAATGAAAGAATGCTGATGTAGTGTTCTGAGCCCACAGATGTAGACACAATGGCGTGATTATTATCTATGATATCTTCCAAGGTTCCTACCGACATTGAGGTCCCCCTCAGATCATCCACCTTTGATCTTTCTTCCTCTTTATTTTCTTCTAAACGCTTCATTTGTTCCTGATTTCTAATGAATTCTTCCTCCATGAGAAGATAGTCCCCTCTTCATGGGATGGTATTTTCAATATAGTATCCTGAACAGACTAAGACAGGTTTACGAACATGTGCTAAAAGCATAGTCGAATTTAAATCCCTCCCAACTCTGAACTTTTATTTTTCATAAGCTGTAATAGTTACTAGTAATATATAACAACAGTAAAAAGAAACCATGTCTTTAATTCAGAAGTGAACAGTATCTGTAACATATAGTACCATGGCATGGTATCAAGGATTGAATTTTTCATGATGAGTTCCTAATTTTTTGCTCTTCTGAAAATTATTCAAAAAGACTTTAATGCCCAACGCACTTTTGTGCATGGAAACACTGCTGTTTGTATTTTAGTGTTCTATTTAATAAACAGGTTTAAATAAATACAATTTTAGAAACTAATTTTTTTAAACATCTAAATGTTTATTACAAAATTTATTAACTAAAGTTCCTGAAACAATTTAAAATAAATTAAAAACTTACAAATATGTTGTTTAGAACACTCAAATGGGACTTCCGGTCAAGATGGAGGGGTAGGTATATACACTTTGCCTCCACGCAACCAAAAAAAGGACAAAACAAATTTAAAGACAAAAACACCCAGAACTTCCAAAAAATTGAACTGTATGGAAGTCCAACAACCAAGGAGTTAAAGAAGAAACTTTCATCCGGTCTGGTAGGAGGGGCGGAGACAGGCAGGTGGGGTGGAGAGGACATGTGGCAAGGCAGTGACTGGAGGACAGTAGGGGTGAGAGGGCAGCTGGTGGTCCCACATTTGTGTGCAGATAAACCAGGAGGAACAACATAGGAGCAAGACAGACCATACAACCCTGGGTTCCAGTGTGAAAAACATAAAGCCTCAAACCCTGGCGGTAAAAACTTATGGGGGTTGTGGCAGTAGGATAAACTCCCAGTATCACAGAAGAGTCCATTGGAGAGACCCACAGGGTCCTAGAACATACACAAATCCACCCACCCGGGAATCAGCACTACAAGGGCCCAATTTGCTCGCGGGTAGCAGGGAAGTGACTAAAAGCCAGACAAGAGGTGAGCAAGTGTCATTGTTCCCTCTCTGACCCCCTCCCCCACACACAGCACCATAGCAGTGACCTGGGTTGCCCTGCCCTGGTGAATACCTAAGGTTCAACCCTTTACAATATAACAGGTGCACCGAGACAAAGAAATATGGCCCAATTGAATGAAAACATAAAAATTCCAAAAAAAGAACTAAATGATGAGGAGATAGCCAACCTTTCAGATGGAGAGTTCAAAACAATGGTAATCAGGATGCTCACAGAAATAGCTGAGTATGGTCGCAAAATAGAGGAAAAGTGCAGGCTATACAAAGTGAAATAAAGCAAAATATACAGAGAACCAACAGTGAAAGGAAGGGAACTGGGACTTGAATCAACAATTTGGAACACAAGGAAGAAATAAATATTCAACCAGAACAGAATGAAGGAACAAGAATTTTTTTTTAAAAATGAGGAGAAGCTTAGGAACCTCCGGGACAGCTTTAAATGTTCCAACATCTAAATCATAGGGGCATCAGAAGGAGAAGAGGAAGAACAAGAAATTGAAAACTTATTTGAAAAATAATGAAGGAAAATTTCCCAAATCTGGTATAGGAAATAGACATAGAAGTCCAGGAAGTTCAGAGTCCCAAAGAAGTTGGATCTAAAGAGAGAATCAAGATGGTGGAGGAATGAGTGGAAGTCACACTGACCTCCCCCCAGGACCAACCTGGAATTACAACTAAATTGTGGAGAAATCACCAGGAACAAATAATTGAACAATAGCAAGAGAGGAGACTTGTAACCTCAAAGACAGAAGAATCAGTTTTAGCGCAATAACTGGTAACGAGTGTGGTAGAGACTCGAGAAGGCGAGCAGGGTGCCCATGGGCAGCAGCACCAGAACACTGAAACAGCCAGGTGGATCCCCATGAGAAGAGCGGGGTCTAAACCAAAAGCGGGGATCTCTAGCCCACAGCACCAGAGTCCAGAAAGCACACAGACAACAGCCAGATGCAAAAAGCAGCAGGGTTGCTCTCTGCCAGAGACAGGCAGCTGGAGACGCAAAGAGCCGTTTAAAGGGTCAACACATAAATTTTTATTTGCAGCCACTTACTATATTCTCCAGCAAAGGCGGGGACAGACAGGGCTAGAGACACCTGAGGAGAGAATGGGGAAGGAGGCTTTGGGGAGAGAACTGAGAGAATAGCAGGCGGGATCTCGGTGCTGACTCATCCCGCATGCGGCAGCAGCCATCTTGCTCAGGCAGAGACCACTGCACCTGAGCGGCAGCAGTGTCAGAGGATTCCAGAGCTCCGCCCCCAAGGTGGGATTCTACCCTGCCCTGTGCCATCCAAGCTGCCTGCTGAGTGCAGAGTGGCAGCCCCAGATAGTAGATCCCTGGCTAAAGGGGGCACAGAGTGGTCTGGAGACACTTGAGGAGAGACTGCGGAGGGAGGCTTTGGGCACAGAATGGTGAGAGTGGCCAACAGAATCCCAGTGCTGAATCCTCCCTGATATGGCAGCAGCGTGAGAGGACCCAATAACCTTGCCCCCAGGAGAGACTCTGCCCAGCCCTGAGCTGTCTAAGGCAGCCTGCCGAGTGCAGAGTGACTATATTAACAGCTGAAGGAAACAGCCACAGACAGCAGATTCCTGGAGGTATCGAACAGACTGCCTAAGTTCAGACAGGGTCAACAGCTGACATTACCACAGGCAAATCCAGAAAGAAAAAACAGCGGTCTCCTACCATAGAAGTTCACACCACAAAGTCAGGAAATCAGGACAGATCAACTTAAGAAACAGAAGCAAAAAAAGAGTCTCACAAACAATGGGAAGACAAAGAAGTACTCCCCAGTCAAAAGGAAAGGAGGAATCCCCAGAAAGGGAACTAAGTGAAATAGAGGCAAGTAAACTATCAGATATTGAGTTCCAAAGAATGGTTATAAGGAAGCACAATGATCTCAGTGAGCTCAGAGAGAATTACAAAAAACTACAGGGAAACTATGAGGAACTTACTGCAAACTATATCAGCATGAAAAAGGACATAAAAACTATCAATAAGAGACAAAAGGAAATGAAGATTACAATTTCTGAATTGGAGAACAGAGTAGAAGGAATAAAAAGCAGGTTGGACAAAGCAAAGGATCAAATCAGCGAGCTGGAGGATAAGGTAGAAAAAAGCTCCCAGAAAGAGCAAGAAAATGAAAAATGACTTTAAAAAATGAAGAGGCATTAAGGGAAATGCAGGACAACCTGAAACATAATAATATCCATATAATAGGGATACCAGAAGGAAAAGAAGTGGAGCAAGAGATAGACACCTGTTTGAAAAAGTAATGATGGAAAACTTCCCTAATTGGAGGAGAGAAAAAGTCACACAAGTCCAGGAAGCACAGGGAGTCCCATTCAAGAGGAACCCAGTGAGGTCCACTCCAAGACTCATCATCATTAAAATGGCAAATATCAAAGACAAACAGGGAATCCTAAAGGCAGCAAGGGAGAAACAGGCAGTAACATTCAAGGGAGCACCGATACGGCTAGCAGCTGACTTCTCAACAGAAACACTACAAGCCAGACGGGAATGGCAAGAAATATCCCAAGTGATGAAAAGCAAAGGCCTACAACTAAAACTGTTCTACCCTGCAAGGCTCTCAATTAAAATGGAAGGTGAAATAAGGAGTTTCCCAGACAAAAGAAGGCTAAAAGAATATACCTCCACCAAACCAGCACTGCAAAATATGCTAAAGGGACTGCTTAAAGATGAAGAAAAAGAGTCTATGAATACCCAGTTCCTTTCACAGTTGCCAATACTTGATATTACCAATATTTTCTAATATGTATTAATCTGATTGTGAACATGATGTGCTATTTTAATTGTTCCTTTATTATTTGTTGAAACTAAACCAATATTTGATATTACCAATATTTTTAATATGTATTTGATTGTGAAAATGATGTGTTATTTTCATTTTTCCTTTATTATTTGTTGAATACCCAGTTCCTTTCACAGATGCCAATACTTGATATTACCAATATTTTTTAATACGTATTAATTTGTGAACATGAAGTGTTATTTTAATTGTTCCTTTATTATTTGTTGAAACTAAACCTGTTTTTGTATATTTCTTGCCTATTTTTCACTATTTTTAAAAAGCTTAAATGACTTTTTGGTATTCTTTATCCATTCATTGATTAAATGTTTATAGAATGTTTTCCCTAAAGAAAAAAAAAATTAAGCCTTTTTTAGATGTGCTGCAAATACTTTCCTATTCTATTACTTGTCCTTTAACTTTTTTATATATATATTACTGTACATTCTTAAATGTTTAATATAGTCATATTGTCAATATTTTACTTTATAGCTTCTGGGTTTGAATATTTTACTTCAGGGTAAGAAAAATATTAGTTTGTATTTTCTCCAAAAACTCTTTAGATTCTACATATTGATTTTTAACACACCTGAATATTTCTTGTATAATGTGTGAAATAGGGCTCTATATTTGTTTTACTTCAAGTAACAGTGGTCCATGAACTTTATTTGTTGAATAAGCCTTATTTTCCCCATTGACTTGAAATATCAACTTAATCATATATTACATTGTTAGACAGATATATACATTTGTCTCTAGAATGCTCATTATATGTCATTGATCTACTTGATTATTTCTGTACTGGTGTCATGCTGGTTTAATTGCCGAGACTTTATAATGGTTTTAAATTTTAAAATATTGTATAGTTAACTTTGACATTTAAAAAAAATCAATAAAATCAATCTGCATTAAAGAAAGAAGAAAGAAAAAAAGAGAAAGAAAGAAAGAGAAAGGAAGAAAGAAAGAAAGGGAGGGAGGGAGAGATGGATCTCCTACCTTTTGTGACAACATGGATAGAACTGGAGAATATTAAGCTAAGTGAAATAAGCCAGTTGATGAAAGACAAATACCATATGATCTCACCTATAAGTGGACTCTATTCAACAAAATAAACTAACAAACAAAATAAGCCACGGGCATGGAAATATGGAGCAGACTGAAAGTGATCAGAGGGGATGGGGAAAGAGGACAATGGTAGAAAGAAGGGGAAGGGACTAGACAAAGAACATGTATGAATGACCCATGGACATGGACAACAGGGTGGGAATTGACTGTGGGAACAGGGGATGGGGGTGGGATGGGTGGGGGGGGGGGCAAAGGGGGAAAAATTGAGATAACTGTAATAGAATAAACATGATTTATAAATTTTTTTTAAAAAGCCAAATGTAAGGAAAAAGAAGTTGGATCTAAGGAGAAACACAGTAAAGACAGATCATAATTAAATTACCCAAAATGAAAGACAAGGAGAGAATCTTAGAAGCAGCAAAAGGAAAGGCCACAGTTACCTACAAAGGAGTTCCCATAAGACTATCACCTGATTTCTCAAAAGAAACCTTACAGGCAAGAAGGGGCTAGAAAGAAGTGTTCAAAGTCATGAAAGGCAAAGACCTAATCTAAGATTACTTCTATGCAGAAAAGCTATGATTTAGAATGGAAGGGCAAATAAAGTGCTTCCCAAATAAGGTCAAGTTAAAGGAGTTCATCATCACCAAGCCCTTATTATATAAAATGTTAAAGGGACTTATCTAAGAAAAAGAAGAGATCAAAACTGCGAGCAGTAAAATGACAACAAACTCACATCTATCAACAACTGAACCTACAACAAAAACAAAAACAAAAACAAAAACTAAGCAAACAACTAGATCAGGAACAGAACCACGGTAATGGAGATCACATGGAGGGTTATTAACGAAGTTGGTGGGTGGAAAACTGGGGGGGAAAGTACAAGGAATAAGAAGCATAAATGGTAGGTACAAAATAGACAGGGGGAGGTTAAGAATAGTATAGAAAATGGAGAAGCCAAAGAACTTATGTGTATGACTCATGGACATGAACTAAGGGGAGGTGGTAATGCTGGTGGGAGGGAAGGTGTACAGCGGAGGGGGATAAAGGGGAAAAAGAAAATGGGACAACTGTAATAGCATAATCAATAAAATATGCTTAAATGCTCAAACATCATACATAGCAGATAAATATACATAAATGGCATATCATTAACTATTATTACCTACTTTACACTTAAACTTATCCTAAAGTAAACATGAATCTAGTTCATATTTTCATTATTTATACACTTCATTATTTGTATTTCTTCAAGGTTTCAGAAATACTTATTTTGATGCCTTCTCAGGAAATAATAATCTACCCAATCTTGAAAGAAAAGGAATGATTTTGCAAACAAGGAAGGATATTGGATGTGGTTATTGACCATTTGATTCTTATTTGGGGCACAGGATTGGCCAACTCTCCCAAATGATTAAAGCACCAGTCCCCGGAGTTATAAGATTCCTTTTCACCATTAAACTTTGTTTGTTACATCCGTAAGACCTTTTAAATCCACATCTTTCATTTAGATTTTAGGGTTTAGTTACACGATGCTCCCTGTGATAACATAATTTTAAAGTCCCATAAAGGAGTGCTCTCTTGGACATACAGAGTGAGAAAAGCAAGAAGCAGGAGGCTATATACAGTCTGCTACTTCTGTGTAAGAAATCATAGGGGAAGAGAATAGAGTATATTTGCTTGTATTTTTGAAAAAGAAACACTGGAAGGAAATAAACTAAAAACTACTAAAATTGGTAACCAAAAGAAAGGGAGGGAATAGAGAAGATAAAGACACAGAAATGCAAGCAATATTTCTCTGGATACTCCCCATTGTTTTGTATTGATTTTGCTGCCATGCAATGTTATACGTAATTGAAAGGGGGAAAATGTGACCATGAATACAAAAGAATTAATTTAGGTAACAAAAAAGTATTATTTTTTACTGAAAATACCTGAAAGGAAATATACTAATTTGCAATCTTAAAGGCAAAAAGAATTGTATGATTTTCTTGACCTGCATTCAGTAGTTTAATTGTTAGTGGTTTTAAGGTATTGTTATTCTGAAACCATTATGTGTGAATTCTAGGATAAAACTAAACAACCAATTATGTTGATGTCTATAGGTATCAAAATTCACTAAAAATAGGTCTGCCTCCTGATGTGATGCACTAAGAAGAGTACAATACCGCTATGCAGTATTCTTGTCACCAAGAGAATAAAAGGGAAAAAAAAGAACTCAACTACTAAGTTTATAGGTCTAACTACAATATGCAGGAAACAAAAGAAACAGAACAAATGAAATGACACCAGAGGAAACAATGAGAATGTGGGACATTTTACATAACAAATGATCTGTTTTCTTCAATAAATAAGTGACATGGGAAAAAAATAAGGAAAACTATAGTAGATTATAAGAAACATTAGAATCATAACAGCCAAACCAATATGTGGACCCTGTATGGATTTAAACTTAGAGTCATAAGTAAAAAGACATTTTTGAGACAATTATGGAGTGAATATGGAATTTACATACTTGAATATAATCAGCACTAGATTATATTCAGGGACTCTTGCCAATTTCATTACGTGGATAATGGCACTGTGGTACATTCTCTAAAAATCTCACTTCCTGTTAGAGGTACACACTGAAGCATTTACTGGTAAAATAATGCAATTCCTGAAATTTGTTTTCTAATGCTCCAGCAAAAAAAAAAAAAAAAACAGGGTAAGGGGAAATTAACAAAACTGACAAAATGTTGATTATTGTTGAAGCCGTAATGCATTCTCTCTACTTTTGTTTTATGTTTAAATTTTTCCATAATAAAAAGGTTTTTTTTTTAATGTTATAGATACCTTTTCTCCTTGTAATTAGTAGGCTCATCTGGAGATCTCATTTCCTAAGAAATGAGAATGAAGTCTGGGAAGCTAGTTTTCTCCTTACAATGGTTGATTCTTTCATCTTGGAACACAGTTAAAGTACATATCTACTGTTATGAGAACATTTCCTATTTTTCTATAACTATTTGACTTACAGTTTCCTGTAGTAAATCTTCTCTGTTTACATAAATAGAAACAAATATACATTTATAAATAGGCACATAAAGGCAGCCCTTGCTGTATATTACACAGTGTATAGGACTGTGTAGTGTGAGACTATAAAAATGTATGCTGAAACCATGCAAAGCAATATTAATAATCGATAGGAAAAATTACAATTGTGGCCTTTAAAATGTTTTTTAAAAATATTAAAAACTCGCTTACTGGCAGTTATTATTATATGAAAGAGAATTTTTTAAAAAAGCTAAAATATTATAAACATTACAAATTAATATCTTGTTTCTTTGTTAAAAAAAAACCCAACTTTTCAATTTTCACTGATGGTGAAAGAGAAATGAATTAATCTATATCCAACCTAGGTTAAGCACTCTAACTAGATATCCAAAGCACCTGGAGATTTACACTTTGCAAAGTCACATCTATTATAGTTTCTATTATTCTTAACTTATGATATGAAGTGGGCTGCTTTCCTAAGCCTTGGTGAATTGTCATATTCCTTTCTAAGTCAAGATCAGTTTCCAACATTTTATCCTTTGTGCTATCAACATCATGAAATAGCTCTGAGGTTTCCTTTTTAACAAAACTTTATGTTTGAAGTAGCTATGATGTCTGTTGGAATTCTGTGCATTTTTTAAAGTTATCTATAGGCTTTTACCTAGACATTGGACACAATCTAATTGCATTTTATAATATTGCTTTAAAACACTAACAATGAGGTTTACCTGGCTACATCAATAGTTTTAACAATTTCAGTATCTTGTTTCCAAGTTTTTTTAAGTGACATTATACTCAAAGCAGAATTATTCTAGTGTGTGGGGGGTGAGGACAGGGGATGCAGAATCCCATCTCCCAGTCTCCCCCTTGGCTCCTGAGGTCAAACATCTCCAGGAACTTGGTTTACAGATATCTGCACTCCACAGTAGATCAAAGCTCTGTGGTTGATAAGCTCATTAAGACACCACCCAACATGATACAGATCAACAAGGGTCAGAAGTGTGTTTCTTCACAGTGTGTCGGTGCCTCAGAATCATCCCAGGCTTGGCAGAAATATCCCATCCCTCTATTTCTGTCTCTCTGCTGCAGACCACGCATTAGGATCCAGTGTTCCTCTCCACCCATCCTTCTAAAGGATGTTTCAGATTATTGCTGGCTCATGGCACCCACTTGACTGTGGCTTTGATTCCACTTATCAATGCCCAACTTCACCAGTAACTCCCCAGCCCTGGCTGTGCTAAGACACCAGCCTGGATTCTGGAGGTATCACATATGGTCCCACACACTTCCGAATTGTGGCAGTATTTCTCTCCCCACATGCCTTTTGCTATTTTAGTTTCTCTTAGATACACAATCTTTGTTCTAAAAGTGTCAATGCCCTGAATTACTTCCTTGACCTCTTTACAAGATCAAAAACAGCTGTTGGAGCTGGTTGTTCCTTTCATTAACAATCAGCCTTGCTTTTAACTTAGATCTCATTAATGTTTTGGCCATATCTTTATGAGCATAATTCCCAGGCAGATGGCAGAGAGAATGAAAGGGGGTGGAATACAGATGGAAGCAGATTAGAAAGGAAAGAAAATATCCTTCATGCTATCTTTAACATTATAAAGATGCAAGAGAGGAGGGGAAGGAGGAAGAGGAAATGGGAAATTTAACATAAAGATTTTATCAGAAAGAGGAAGAATAAATTCCTGTCTCAATGCTTCTTGGAAATTTTGGGGAATTACTATCAGCATGTGTGTCTCTGTGTGTGTTTGATGTCCTAGCACTTCTGGGAATGCCCCCAATTGCAAAATCAGTCTGCTCTCACACTGCTCATAATATCTGAATTCTATTTGAGAACTTCCATCAAAACATAAATATATATATTTTAGAATGCTTGATTACTAATCCTTACCAGCTGATCATCTAATCCAAAAAGTTGTTCCAAGTAAGTTTCAGATAATCTCCGAATTTTGGGTTTCATTGATGGATCAATGCACATATCCCTTTAATAAAACACAGTTAAAATTAATTTAATTTTATAATAGTTCCATAAATAAATTGGTGGTTCTTTGGGTGGAGTGTAAGGGAAGGGAAGGAAGAGACACATCCTCTTGGGAAAAGCATGTCAGAATCGCCAGGAGGACTTTTTCAAACTACCCCTCTGAAGATTTTGCTATCCCCCCCAAGAAGGGTGCCTCCCTTTCCCCATTTCCAACTTGAAATAAACTTCCCTAGAGCACATAGTTTTGAGAGACACACTATAAATATTTCTCAAGTTGAGAACCAGTGGGCAAATGTTTCCTATCAAAGTCTTACAGACTTAAAAGCATGTGGACGGATTTTTTTAAAAATCTTGAGATTGGAAGCATTCTTTAGCAAGACGTTTTCTGATACTATACAATAAGCATTTTAAAATATCTCCCAAGTCAAAACAATGCTCACCATAGAAGACCTTCAAGACCGTTTTTCATTATACTGATGATCATTTCCTCTAAATACCTCAGCGGATCCTGAGGACATGTAACAAGCAGACCGCACAATAGAACCTGGGGAAAGGGAATGAATCAGTGTTTCTGGATCTGCATGTTCCCACTGAGCAACAGGTAGGCCTCTTGCATTATTAGAAAGTCAAATAATATGATAGTTTTACATATACATACGTTATAGATAGCTCTCTATATTTATTCAGTGTTAATACTGTGCTAAAATCAAATCCAAGTGCAGTTAACCTTTACTCCTTTTTAAAAAAATCCATCACAAATGACACAAAAAAGAGTCCCTGTACAGTATTTTGTATTAGGTGAGGAGTACTTTATAGTCAAATTGAAGACATTATTGTGATTCTTCAGATCAGTGGTTTCTACCCTTTTTAATTATGAGGAACTCCTTTTTAAAGTCAAAATTACTTTAGATCCAACCACAAAAGTGATTAAGAAAATCCACCATCGAAATCTACTGTGGGGTCTGGTCAAGATGGCAGAGTAAGCAGATGTGGTACTCCAACCTCCCGCAACCACATCAAAATTACAACTTAACTACAGAACAACCATCATTCAGGACTGCCCGAAATCTAGCTGAACAGAAGTCCAATAACTAAAAAGATAAAGAAGCCACATGGAGACTGGTAGCGGGGGGCAGAGAGCAGAGCCAGCTGGTCTCACACCCAGGTATAGCAGTTAAAAGTCCAACGGGTTTCTTGGCTGCAGAGGGTCGCCCTGAGGAGCAAAGGATCCCAGCCCTATACCAGGGTCCCCAGACCAGGATTCCATTGTCAGGAAGTTTTCCTCCCCAAACTTCTGGCTGTGAAAATCAGTCCAAATTGTGACTAACACAGAGGGCTTCTGGAACCCCAGGCTTTCCTCTCAAAGGGCCCACATGTAAAACACAGCATAGGGAATATAGTCAATAATATTGTAATAACTATATATGGTGTCAGATGGGTACTAGATTTATTGGGGTAATCATTTCATAAATTACATAAATGTCTAAGCAGTGTACACTTGAATCTAATATTGTATGTCTAATGTAATTAAAAATTTTTTAAATCTACTATGGATTCAAGAAGTCTTTTAGAAATATATTTGTATTTTACCACTCACAACATCTACAGAGGAGATAACTGAAAGATTGTAGCATGGTTCACACAGGTGGTAAACAAACAACTTACTGGGTCTAAGGAAATGTTTAAAGCACATTATGAAACTCAGACAGCTGCTGCCATCATATTTTCCTACTGAGGTTCTCCTCAAAGAAGAAACTTTGATGAGATGTACAGAATTATTTTGTATATTTCTCCATTTGAAACAGAGAAAAAGGTGTATGGTACACACCCCGCAGAACCCACCTGGAATCCTCCTCAGACATTTCTCTTTGCCTTTCAGTTCACTGTCTCCTGCAGGGCAGGGGTGGGGGGGCTTTCTTTGGCCCTTCTTTCACATACAGCCTATTCTTTCTGGCTTTTTCCCTACTCTTCTCCCACACATGAACAAAATACTTCCACCCCTTGAGTTGTACAGTTCTTCCCACCTCCATGGGCCAAATGTCATCAGATCCTGAGGCTCTCGGCAGCTCTCATAGTATTCCCCCAAAAAGAAGAGGAGAATTTTTCCTGATTGAAGTCTGCACGACATATTTCCCACTTTTCAATAGCTCCATGTCCCCTTCTTAGTGTGCATCCTGCAGGCTGAAAACCCAGCCCTTAAGATTATGACAAAATGGTAAGACCTAGAAGTCTCTCCCTTTCTGACTCTGCCTCCTGACCTAGCCCCATCACTGATCACAGTGAGCACTCAGACATCCACAGACTGACTTCCTTCTCCCCCAAACCTAGAAAATATACTTGCACAGGAAATCCGAGGCTCTTAACCACAGATGCAAGCTGGATTACATAGTCTTCTGTTACCAAATGGCTGAAGTGTTCTGTTACGTGGAGGCCAGACTTCAGACAGCTGCCTGAATAGCTCTGGCAAAAGGTCATCTGCTGTCATACATTTGTGTGCCTGGGTCCCCAAGGTACTAAGTTTCTGTACTCCCTACTCCATGTCTCCTCCGACATCTGTTCTGGCACCTTGAGGAAGGACGCCTGCATCAGAATCACCTAGGGTGTGATCTGGTCTCTGAGGTGGGACCTAGGAACCTATATTTTGATTATATTCAGGGTCATTCCTACCTTCATGTACTCCAAGTCTGAGAACTAGTACCTTCATGGAATTCACCTTTACAGTGAATTTTTAAGAAAGTTGGAATCTGATTAATGAATCTAAGAAATTGCTTACTTCTTTATATTTCCAAGCTCCATAGATCAGAAAACATCACTTCCTGAAAAGCTATTTTGCAGAAGTCAATTCAGGTTGAAAGGAATGCTAATAAAAGCATATGGAACTAGTTCAAATGTTCACTTTTTGCATGAAAAATCTAACTGTTCATACCTTCACACTAGGCAAAATAAAACAGCCTGAGGTTTTATTTATTATTGTGTGAACAATAGGAAAGCATACTTAGTGAATTAATAGCTTTTATCTACTTATTGAAAATAAAAATTACGAAACCAATAGCTTGGTCTTCAAAAGCAGAGGTGAAATATGCACACCTCTCACATTCTCTGTCATTACCCTGGCTTTTGAATGGTGCAAGGGAATGTCTTTGAATTTCTAACATTCTCACAAGATAAATGTCTGACTCTTAGAAACATTAATCAGGGCTTCATTATTGCTTACTTTCTTAGTAAAAACTTACACAATCACGAACAAAAAAGAAGGCCATGACTTAATTATCCAGATCGACTTTATCAAGCTTGTAAATTCACAAAACAATTGTGCAATCCTCAATTTTCTTTTGGCTCTGCCTCCCTAATCTCAGTCCCAAATATTTTTCAAATATTCTGAAAGATGTCTGGGTACTGATGACAAAAGTGGGTTAATCCAGGACAGTTGTTTCTACGCCTTTCTGCTGCTACCCACCTTTCATGTAGCAAGATAATGCAGTGGGTAAACTCCACAGGGTTTAAATCCTGGATCTACAATCTTCTAATATGTAGCCTCTGACAAGTTACTTCTCTGTCCCTCTGTTTCCTTAACTCTACATGAGATAATGAAGGTAGATATTCCATATGACTATAATGTGTCTAGCACAAAATAAGTACTTAATAGATAATAATGATAGCAAGCCATCATCACTATTTTTAACCATTCCATGGCTAATTTTTACTGCCCTTAGATGGAAAGACTAGGAGAAAGAGAAAACAAATTCAAAGACATTCCCTTGCACCATTCTAAAGTCAGGGTAATGACAGAGAGTGACTGACTTTGTACCAAACCTCAAGGAAGAGATGAGGACAAATGCATTTGGGGGGAAATGATTGGGAGAGACAACTTGATAGAACAGGAATATAAATATATTCCTTAAATATAAATAGGAAGATAGTAACTCTATATTAGAACTATGGTTGGATACAAGACAAAGGAGAGCAAGTCTTGTTCATCTTTTAAGATACTCAGATAAACACAGTAAAATATTCTAAGGGCCTAAGTAGCAATACAGAAAATAATTGCTCCATGAGTGTAGAGATAAAAGTGATTACCAAATAATTGTGGGCCCTTAGCAATTGGGAAACTTCCAAGTGGAAGTGTAAAGCCTTGGGGACAAACCAAACAAACTGAGCTAACAGGGAAAATGAGGACAGACTCATTCATGGAAGGCAGGATGACAGCTAGTCGGGGTGGGGACGGTGGGGTGTGAAGAGATTGAACAAAAAGGAAAAAGGACTCATGGACATGAACAGTGTGGTGATTGCCAGGGGGAGGGGAGTATAAAGGGACTAAATGGTAATGGAAAAAAAATATTAAAAATAAATAAATAAAAATGCAATGTCAGAATCACACAGTTACAGAAACTTCTTTACTTAGGAACAAGTTTAAGTTCCTAAACACTATTCAGACTTCTGGCCAAGATGGAGGCATGCATAGATATGTTTTGTTTCCTTCCACAACAAAAAGAAGGACAACAACCAATTTAAAAACAAAAAATAACCAAAATTTCCAGAAAATGGAACTGTATGGAAGTCCAACAATCAAGGAGTTAAAGAAGAAATATTCATTCAGAATGGTAGGAGGGGTGGAGACAGGCACCCAGAGCAGAGAGGACACATGACAAGGCAGCGGCTAGGGGACTGGGAAGGTGAGGTAGCGGCTGACTGACCAGTCGGTTCTACATTCACATGCAGATAAGCCAGGAGGAACAACAGGAGAGCAAGACAGACCGTGTAACCCTGGGTTCCAGTGTGGGAAATGAAAGCCTCAAAACCCCTGGGTATAAAAACCTGTGAGGGTTGCAGTGGCAGGAGACTCTCCCAGCCTCACAGGAGAGTTTGTTGGGGAGACCCACAGGGGCTAGAATGTACACAAACCCACCTACCCAGGAATGAGCACCAGAAGGGCCCAATTTACTTGTAGGTAGCAGGGTGACTGAAATCCCTGGAGGAGCTGAGCAAGTGGCATTGTTCCCTCTCTGACCCCTCCCCCAACATACAGCGCCACAATGCAGTGAGTTGCCCCACCCTGGTGAATACCTAAGACTCCACCCCTTACAATATAACAGATGCATTTAGACAAAGAAATATGGCTCAAATGAAAGAACCAATCAAAGCTCCAAAAACAACTAAGTGACAAAGAGATAGCCAACCTATCAAATGCAGAGTTCAAAACACTGGTATCAGGATGCTTACAGAAATGGTAGAGTATGGTCACAAAATGGAAAAAGTGAAGGTTATGCAAAGTGAAATAAAGAAAAGTATACAGGGAACCAACAGTTAAGGGAAGGAAACTGGGACTCAAATCAATGATTGGGAGCAAAAGGAAGAAATAAACATTCAGCCAGAACAAAATAAAAAAACAAGAATTCAAAAACAGGAGGAGAGGCTTAGGAACCTCTGAGACAACTTTAAATGTTCCAACATCCCAATCATAGGGGTGCCAGAAGGGGAAAAGGAAGAGCAAGAAATTGAAAACTTATTTGAAAAAATAATGAAGGAAAATTTCCCCAATCTGGTGTAGGAAATAGACTTCCAGGAGATCCAGGAAGCTCAGAGAGTCCCAAAGAATTTGTACCCAAGAAAGCACACATCAAGGCACATCATAATTAAATTACCCAAGATGAAAGGTAAGGAGAGAATCTTAGAAGCAGAGAGAGAAAAGGAGACAGTTACCTACAAAGGAGTTCCCATAAGACTATCACCTGATTTCTCAAAAGAAACCTTACAGGCAAGAAGGGGCTGGAAAGAAGTGTTCAGAGTCATGAAAGGCAAGGACCTATATCCAAGATTACTCTCTCCAGCAAAGCTATCATTTAGAATGGAAGGGCAGATAAAGTGCTTCCCAGATAAGGTCAAGTTAAAGGAGTTCATCATCACCAAGCCCTTAGTATATGAAATGTTAAAGGGACTTAAAGAAAAAGAAGATGATCAAAACTATGAGCAGTAAAATGACAACAAACTCACAACTATCAACAACTGAACCTAAAAAACAACAAAAATAAACTAAGTAAACAACTAGAACAGGAATGGAATCACAGAAATGGAAATCACATGGAGGATTGATTACCAGTGGGGAGGGGGATGGGAGACATGTACATGGAAGAAGAAGCATAATGGTAGGTACAAAATAGACAGGGAGAGGTTAAGAATAGTCCAGGAAATGGAGAAGCCAAAGAACGTATGTGTATGACCCATGGACATGGACTAAGGGTGGAGGGAATGCTGCTGGTGGAGGAGAGGTACGGGGTGGAGGGGGATAAAGGAGAGAAAAATATGGGACAACTATAATAGCATAATCAATAAAATATACTTTAAAAAACACTATTCAAAGTCTCTCCTACCTCCCTATCCTCCCCAACTCCAAAACAAGTCTCAAGTGACATTTCACAAATGCCAGAAATCCCCATCTGTGCTAGAGATGGAGTTGGCATGCTGTTTTTCTAGTGGAAAGCATCATTTGTTTCTATGGAAATTGCAAGTTAAAAATTTGAAAATAAAGGAGATTCTGTGCCTTGTAGACATTTAAATAGAGGGCACAAATTTTTGTTTTAGAAACTTGATAACAAAATATATTGAAGATTACTGAAAGGGGCCAGCTGCCTTCAGCCATTCAGAAGGGACCTCAGGGAGAGGAAGCTGCTCCTGAAGGCCAGGACTTGAGGGGTTTCTCAGGTAAACTGGACAGGTGAGGGCTTGTAGTCTCTATGGGGTGAGGGCAAGTCAACAGATTCTGACAGCTGCTGGACTGTGCCTGGCCCAAAGGGAGGCAGTTACCAGCTGTCTAATCCCTAGATAAATTAATTGTTACTGGAGAAATAATAAATTATGTGCTTTTTGGTTGTTTAAGTATCCCATGGGTTACTCTAGGACTGCATCTATGAATTGGTTGGCTGGTCTGAGAAACTCAGCAAATATAACTGCCCTCAGGAAAAGCCACAACCTTCTAGCCCTAGGGTTCAGCAAAATGAGTTAGTGTAACCAGCAAAATGAGTTAGTGTAACTCCTCCTCTCCTACATTAGCTAGTGATCATTTACGCATATATTCAGTGATTCCCAATTATTGTATACCTGGTAAATAGTTGCAGCAATTAAGTTCCTTAAAAAACATACAAAAAAGCCCATAATAGAGTTTATGTTATTTAAAAATAAGTACATTTTTAAAAGATTGGAAAATTAATCATAAAAAACATAAAGTATAAAACTTCATTTCTAAAAATAGAAAACGTTGCATAAAATCGTATTTGTAATGTAAATATGCCCTCTGCTGGACACATCTTGTTTTGCAAACTTTTTTATTCTTTCCTAGTTTAACCAAAATCTGAGCTAACAATTTGATAAGCACTTTTTCACTCTCGGATACAACTGCATGAATAGCTGCTTAATAATTTTGTAGACACTACACCATAATATCTCATTCAACTTTGGTCCCTATGAGGCAGGCCTTATTTGTAGACAGTGTGTTGGCTTCTGAGTAGTAAAAATTTGAGGAAGACAGAGATTCCTAAAAATTTTCGGTGACCTGCTGTCTGAAATTCTACTAACAGGGCTTCATTGTTTGAACTCCTATATTAATGATATCTTTTAAAATACAATGTCTCTTGAAAGGAATGTCTCTAAGCAAGGTGATTCCAATAGTGGTGGGGTATTTCAGAGTTCTCAGAGAGACATGATGAATATAGTGAGAGTATGGAACCAGAATACACTGGGTTTTCCCCGAGTTCTATCGAGGTACAGGTACTGAGTGTCTACATGTAGACATTTTTAAAAATTTAAAAAACTTTGAATTTCTAAAACATATTTTCCCTGACTCTTAAAATAATATAAAGTATTTTATTGCCCAAGTTCTCAAATATTTGACCATTTAGGTAATTTATTTCAAATCTAAAATTAAAGTTTAAAAGAACACTCAACTCCAAGATTTTTTTTAAAAAGTATAAATTTATATTTTTTACATAAACAATACATCCAGGTTGCATGAAAGCCACACAAGATACTGATGGTCTCTGAGGGAATAGACTAGCTTCCTGAAACACTGAGAACATTAACCATCAAGGAAGAGATTGTTTCCTGACAGAACGAGGATGACTGATCACAGCGGTTTCTAATACATTTTTTAAATCAGAAAAAAAATTTTAAAAACCCAAACTCATGGGAATCCCCAGCTATAACACAGACAAAAGCAGAGTTGCTCTTGAACGTTGCAAGATGGGTCTAAATGGAATCAGAGCTTTCTTCCTCCCAGTGCACTTTCTCTACCTTAAAACCCTGAGATTCTGCTGGAAAAGCAAACAAAAAAACAAACAAACAAATAAATAAAAAGAAAGCACTTCTACCAGCATGCACTGTATGCAGGTAACTATACACAGGCTTACCTAGAAGCTGAGCCAGCCGGAGAAGATTCTGTGAGGGTGCCAGCTCTGACAGAGGCTGGCGCATGGAGGAAGCAGGGTGTCCAGAGACCTCAGCTGTGTGAACAGAAAGGTAAAGGGCTCTCGTCCCAGGGAGACCAGAACAGGCCTGCGGGCTACTTGCGATGAGAAACTCACGTTTCCCAGCAGTTTCCCATGCTTTCATGCTTCCTGTGCTCTCTTTGTTATTCCTTTCTAATTCCCCATCAATAAAGTTCATCAGATTATAGTACAAGAAAGAAAAAATGGAAGCATTTTTTCCTGCACTTAGGCCAGCATGTTGTTCCTTTGTTTTAATATATGAACATTTTTCTTTCTGATCATAAAACTAGTATATGCTCTATGTAATTTTAAAAATGCAAAGAAGAAAATAAAAATCAACCTTCATACTGCCAACCATAATTAACTAATAAAAATTTTAATTTTGGTCTTTCTGCAATACATATATTTTTTAGAAAGTTAAAATAGGATACTGTATAGTTTTATATCTCCTCTTTTTTTCTGGCTAATATATAAACATTTTTCCATATCCACAAAAAATTCTTCAAAACATTACACACTGAGGTTGGTTGACAATCTATTACCAAAAAAGAGTGCCATAAATGTTTAATAATTTCTAAGTGGTTGGCCATTAGTTTGTCTTTTTTCCCTTATTAAAAATATATGATGTGCATATTAATTATCACTACTAATGATGAAAGGCACATATCTTCATCTATTTCCTTCGGATAGATTTCCATAACAATGTAGAATCAAAAGGCGTATTTTGATTTATAGATGGCCATCTTCCCACAGTGCCCTCACATGACGGTGGGGGCAGGGAGTTCTTTGGGGTCTCCAGTATAAGGGCCCTGAGCCCATTCATGAGGGCTCTGATATGGCAGCTACTAATGACATGTTGCTACTGAGCACTTCAGATGTGGCTAATACAAAATGAGATGTGCTTAGAAGCATAAAAAACACACCCAGTTTTGAAGACTTACGATTTTATATTGAGTCCATGTTGAAATAATTATATGTTGGACAGAATGGTTTGAAGAAAATATATTATCAAAATTGACTTCACCTATTTCTTTTTATTTCTCTAATGTGTTTATGCACAGAAAATGGATAAATGCACAGAAAACTCAGGAGAAAACTTTGGACTAGAAACAGCTTCAGAGTCACAGCTGCAAGTGGTTGTAGCCGCTGAGGTGTTTTCTGCCAGCACATGGTAGGTATCCAGCAAACGTTTGCTGAGGGAATGGTCTACTGTACCCTCCTTAGCTGGCCATGCCTGCTGCACACTCCCCTACCCCGACCCAGAAAAAAAGGCAGGCAGGTGTCAAGAGCCTAATCTGTTGTTAATAAAATACAAGTTACCTGACTAACTTGAATTAAAACTACACTCCAGCAGTCTTTAAGCTGGGTGTGCAAATGACTAGGAGCCTACAAAGGCTTCCTAATGGACATGTGAGTGTAAACAGTATAAAAGAATCCATTTTCAGATCTTCACCTTATGTATCCTTTAGTAAAACTGATTTGCCAGGGGACGCATTTTGTGATTTTCTTTTCCCATTTTTTTCCTTTCACAATCACTCACTTTCCCTCACTCTAGAAACTAAAGGCCTGTCTCTCATCCATCTGGAATCTTACTATAAGAAAACTGAGGCAGAAAGATTTGGAAACTTGCTCAAAGTCACACAATTAGTAATTGGCAAGCTAAGGATTAAATCTAGGCAACCTCACAATAAAAATAATCCCCTTGTATTGCTTCAGGTGCTTTAGGTTTCAAGTAATAAACCTCAATTCCAAATGGAATTTATTTGTTCCTATAACTAAACATTAAAAAAAAAAATCATACTTCAAGGTAGATTTAACCCAGTGACTTGCTGATGTCCCTAGAAACCTGATTTCTTTCTTTCCATTTCCCCACTCTGCCTTCCTCAGAATGCACTTCTCCCGAAAACCATCTCTCCTTGTGGACACAAGATAACTGCCAATGGCTCCCAGGGCTACATGCTTCCCCATGAATATCCAGAGTTTGTAAATCTCTATCCCAACATCACAGCAAACAACCTGACCTAAATTGACTTGGATCATATTTTGTCTTCTCCCACAATCCTCACCACCACCCTCCACAGTCACAAACATTGTAGCCTGGGAAACTCAATGCACTGGTTGTTATAAGCTAATCAGAGTCCAACCCCAGAGATACATTTGGTCAGTTTCCCTGAAGCACATGGACTAAGAGCGGTAAAGGTAGGTTATAAAATTAAAACATAAGAAATACTAGGAAGAGAGAAGGGGGAAGTAGATGTTGTATAGGTGACTTGACAATGTCCATTATACATCTGGTCCTGTGGAACATAGAAAAGGAAGAGGAAAAACAGAGGTCATTATACTTGTAGCAGGGTTCAGACCCACTCACTGAGTGATACTGTTGTGATCCATGTTTGTTCAGACAACGCTCTGAGATACAAAATGATTCCAGTTTCCCTTATAGGAACAAGCTAGGTGTGTTAGATTGTATTTTCCAGAATGATTATGACAGTGTCTCCCATTCCACAGGCTCCTTTTGCAATGTGACTTCACTGCATCTACCATCAAGAAATGGGGTCTAGTCCTGACTGCGGTGCCTCAGTGGGTTGAGCATCGTCCTGCAAAGCAAAAGGTTGCCAGTTCAATTCCTGGTCAGGGCACATGCTTAGGTTGCAGACCAGGCCCCTGGTTGGGGTAGTGCAAGCAGCTACCAATCGATGTTTCTCTCACACATCGATGTTTCTCTCTTTCCTTTTCTCTCTCCCTTCTCTCTCTCTAAAAATAAATAAATAAATAATCTTTTTAAAAAAGAAGTGGGGTCTATGTGCCCTCCTCTTGAATCTAGGTGAAAATAATGTTATGTTGACTTCTGAGCTTATAAACGGTGATAAAACTTCTACTTAGTTCTCTCTGGGGACACTTGCTCTTAACTGAGCCACCATACTGTGAGGAAGTTCAAGTAGCCCATGGAAAGGCCCATATGGAGGAACCAAATCTTCTGGTTCACAGTCCTTGCTGAACTCCCAGCCAACACCTAGCACCAACTTGCCAAGTATGCCAGTGAACCATCTTAAAAGTGGATCTTTAACCCCATGTTGATCCATCCCAGATGGTATCACATGGGGTAGAGTCAAGTTCTCCCTGAAAGACCTTGCCAGAATTTCAGATTGTTGAGTAAACTAAAGGATCCCTGTTGTTTTAAGCCACTGAATTTTGTAGTTGTATTACATAGCCATGGATAATTGATACAGCAAGCAACAATAGACAATGACTGTACAGCCAGATCAAACCTGTCATTCCTCCCATCCCTAGCTACATACATTATGAGAAAAAAAATGCCCAGACATGACTATGGTTTAACTTTTTATTATGGAAAACTTCAAACATACATAAAGTAAACAATGAACCCTTATGTATCCATCACCCAGTTTCAACAATTATCATCAATATGTGATTCTTATATTATTTGTATATCCACCCAGTTTCCTACCTGTTCTCAACTATATTTTTTAGGTAAAATTCACATGAATTCAAATGCACAAATCTTAGCTGTATAATTTTGACAATGGATACATCCACACCACAGTCATTTTCCAACTCCCCAGACATTTCCCTTGTTTCCCTTTCCAGCTAAGCCTTCTATATCAGTCAAGTTCCAATGAGGAGAAATCACACCAGTAATTTAAAGAAAGAACATTTATTCTATTCTAACAATTAAATTCTAGTAAATAATTTAATTCAGAGTTGCGCTAACACCAATAATTTTAATAGAACAAGAATTAACATGTTAGAGAAAACAAAAAATGATAGACAAAATCAATGAAAAGATGCAGAATTTTAATTGGAATGTACAGAGTATGAAAAAGAATCAAATGGACATTCTAAAACTGAAAAACATACTGTCTGAAATGAAGAACTCATTTGATGTTAACAGTAGACAGGACACAGCATGAAACAGATTCAGTAAGCTCAAAGACAATCAATAAAAAATATCCAAACTTGAGCACAGAGGGAATAAAGAAAAAAGAACAGAGCAAAAGAGACATGTAGGACAAAGAAAACAAAACTGAACGTGTTTGTTATGGGAGTCCCAGAATAAGAGAGAATTGGGTAAAAGAGATGTTTGAAAATAACCAAGAATTTTCTACAACTGATGAAAAATTAATCAACAGATTCAGCAAGCTCAGTAAATCAAGCAGGATTTTTTTAAATCAGCCTCTATTCAAGGGGTTTGCAGGTAAGTGGTATTCCAAGTAAACCAACAGGTTTTATTTAAGACAGATGTTTGAAGTTCAGAAGAGGTTAAACATCAGGGAAATCTGTGATGAAAGATTAAGTATTCCAAAACTCACAGAAGAAGGATTTTAGAAGAGTGTGAGGCCTGGCAAATTGGTTCAGATGGACAAATGTACAGGGATATGAGGCACAGAGGGATTCACCCTGGTATTTGCTTAGGGGAAGTAGGTAACCAGGTTAAGGAGGGTATGTGGGGCCCCAGAAGACTGCTTGCTTGCACTGGCTGGCAACATGGTAGCGGATGTTAATGAAGGACTCCTCAGGAGAATATATACCTTAGGCAATGGGGAGGACTTCTGGGGGCCTCCTTTTACTGGGGGCAGAGCAATACAGTAGGCTGGTGAGGAAGTGCTCACACTCAGAGGAAGAACCATGGATGCCTCTTACAGCTTTGTAGTGTTATAGCAAGTGGAGAGAGCAAGGTGAAGAGAGGCTGTCACTTCCCTGATGTGCCCTGGCCCTCAGCTCAGTGCACTTCTGCTATCTGTTCCATGGCCAGCCTGGACTGTCATCACTCAGAATGGCTCTATCCTGAGTCTTAAATACAAATACTCCACTTTCTGACCCCTACCTCCTACTTTTCCAGCCTCCTCACTCAATCACTATCTCTATCCCTCTTCACTCACCCCTTAGGAACCTCCACTTTCTACCCATATATCAGTATCATGTCTTATTCTCATTCCCTACCCAGTCCTTAGAGTCGTTGGTCCATCACTCCAGGCACTCTCAAAAATGTAGTGCCCTCATCATTGCCCTTCCATTCCATATGCCTGGCAAACTCCAATCCTGGATGAAGTCAACTTGTATTTCTTTACCTACATATGGTTTACTGAGTGCTACTTGAGAAAAATTACACAATTGGCAAGATGAGTACCATGCACTCTACATATTTTCAAACATAATTAAATAAAGGTAAAACATAAATGAAATGGCTCACAAAAAATTAAAATACAGATATATAGAGTAAAAAATTAGAGTTCTCCTTTAAAACCATCCCCCAAAACATTTGCTGTAAATAGTTTGGCATATGCTCTATGCATGTATTATTGTCTTAAATATAGATATACATATATATATACACCTATACATACATATGTGAAATAACATAGGTAGCTAGATTGTAGTAGACATTTTGTTGGGCAACTTGTATTTTCTTTTTTTTTAATTTAATATGTTTCGGGGAGCTTTTCTTCTCAAAAGCTACAGATATAGCTAATTCTAAATACATGACATCCTGTTCCTGTATTCACATGTAGGTTTTTTACTATTTTCATTATTCAAAAATGTTATAATGAATATCCTTGTACATCCCTCTGATCACATATGCAGGCATACCTCCAAAGTGTATCCCTAGAAGTGGAAATGTTTGATCAAAGGGTAGATGTATTTGACATTTTAATATATACTTCTAAATTACCATCTAAAAAGCGGGGGAGGCTGTATCAAATTGCCCTTCTAACTGCATAGGAGAGTTTCTACCCCAGCTAGGCTATCAACACTGCCTGCCTCTCCTCTTTCCTTCCCTAGACGTCTATCAGTCTCACTCTGTTCTCTCCATCCTCATCCAAACATGCACATTCTTGGCAAATATCTCACCAAATATTCGAAGAAATAAGTAGAAGTCACTAGAGGAGAACTTTCTTGGCTTCCTACCCCCAAACCTACAAAGCCTGCCCACTGCTATCCTGTCCTCCTTCCCTCCCTTTAAGTGGGTGAGAGTTGGGGACAGTCCTTCCTCCAGTTTAAGGAAATCCTGGGTGTGGGGTCCCTCCCTTTACAAAGGGCTGGCTACCTTCACTTTCAAGGTGTTTGCGTCCCCTCTCTGCTTAGCTAATGTCAATCCATCTTCTGCCTGTATCGGCTCGCCTGGGCCCAAATCCACTACATCCCTTCAGGGTCTTATCTTGAGCAACACTATTTCCCACTCTCTTCGTAAAGGTACACTCTCCTGATTTCCCTCCTCTGTCTCTAGGGCACTTCTTTCTCACGCCTGATCTTGTCCTCCAACTCCTCTTGTCTAAATATGCAAAGGTGGAGTTTGGATTTCTGTCCTGAGGCTCTGTGCTCTTTCTCCCTGGGAGATGTCACCCATTCACGGGATGTCCCGGGGTGTGTCAGCCACTATCACCCCTGTCTGCTCCCGGATCTCTACCTTCAGCCCAGACCGCCTACCTGACTTCATCTTCTCTCACTCCGCTCCTTCTTTCCACTCCCGCTCCCCGCCAAACCCTAGCCCCTCCTCCAGAAAATCCTTTCGATTTCCCCCTTTCCTAACGCCGCCGCCGAGTGGCTCCAGTACCTCGCAGACCTGAGGAATGTAGTTCTCCTTGAAGTAATTTCTCAGCCTGGGGCTGGCCCTGCGTAGTGAGGACATGGCAAGAGGACTCTGCTCTACACGCCGGGAGTAGCAGAAACCTCTCCTGCACCTGGGCTGGCGCGTCCGGGCGTTGACACGGCAACCGCGGGGCGGGGTGCGGCGGACCAAGGCTGGTCTCCCTACGCAGTGGGCAGCGGGAGGAAGGCGGGCCTCGGGCCAGAGGGTGGTGTGGGCACGCTCGGGCCAGAAAGGAAGTACTAGGAAGGTCTCCCCCGGGCGGTGGCAGTCCCCCTTTGTCCCCTTAGGGTCATGCAGTGTGGCAGGTCTTCCCGGAGTCAGGATCTCCCCTACCAGCCCTTCCCACCTCGGGGAGCCGCCGGCAAGTGTGGCGGCCGCAGTGGGCGGTTTTACTATTTTCGCAGGGCTGTTTCCGGGAGGCGGAGCTCAGACTCCCATTTTTCTTCTCCTTCGGCCGTTCAGCTCCGTCTCGGCAGGCTGTGAAGCTCACGAGCTTCCCCTGCCAGGCCGTGCGCTGCGCCCCGGCCCCAGCGGCAGCATGGGCGGCGCCCGGCACGCGGGCTGGGTGGCGGCGGGCCTGGTCCTCGGGGCCGGCGCCTGCTATTGTATTTACAGGTTGGCGCGGAGCCAGCGGCGAGGTAGACAGAGGTTTCGTCTGGCTTCCTCCCAGTCCGCAGGTGAGGCCTCGGGGAACCGGGGGCGGGGTCTGGGGCTATCCCAGGGGCCGTCGTTGAGGACGCCGCGGGCTTTCCTTCCTTTCCTGTGCTCTGGGTGAAAAAAGAAGTCGAGCCGAAGGAAGGAGGAAGGCCCAGGTGCTGAGGGCGTAGCGTCCTCTGGATGGGGGTAGGGTTCTGAGCCTCTTCCCTGCCTCCACTTCTTTGTTCAAAATCCTGCGATGAAATATTGTCCAAACTTTCTGCCTAGTCCGTCATTACAGCTGAGGATTAGGTTTTTCAAGAGCATGTTGATTGTCTGTCACGTTAAAGCTTGCTCCCGGCCTTTGTGCTACCAAAGGGAGCCCCCCGAGTGTGGGCGGGGTTTTGTGGGGGCTAGGGCAGTAGAAATTCTGCGAGCAGCTGCCCTGGAAGAAAGAAGGCCAGAGACAGTTCTGCCTGGACTCAGCATGGCCTCTGAGAGGGGAGGTACCTTGAAGTCACCGTAGTCCATCTATATACAGAATTGTAGAGGAGATACTGGAGATGAATGTATGATAGACATAGCTATTTCAAAATGGAACAGTGGTCTGCGTGGGGGGACGCTCTCCTGGTGGGTAAGTAAGGAATTAGGTTTCTCTCCAGAAGTTGGTCGATGCATTCAGGATTCTAACAATTTGCTGAGTGTTCTGGAGGGATATTTCAGATAATGGAAGTTGTTAGGAAAATAAGCAAAATCTGCCAACCAGAAGAAACTCCTCTCTACAAATGGAGAAAAGAACTATTATAAATAGCTTTATTATTGAATAAACATTCAACCAGATTGCTACACCCATCACAGGCAATCTGGTAATAGGATTGGAAAGACAAAGAATTCTTGCCCTTTTATGTTCACAGGCAGACGTAACCTATTTCATATTTCATACGTGGTCTCATGATAAACAACTTGTCTTTAAGAGGACTTGACAGCAGTATCTGCTAGAGGAAAGTGCCCACCTCCCTATATACATACAGTTCATCCTAAATTCACTGGTCCTTGGGCTGGCTATTTGTTAGCCTTTATCCACAGGGAAAATGAGACTTCTCCTTATCTTCATGATAGACAGATGGTTACAACATGGAGCCAGGTGCCAAGCCTAAATTCGGAGACAAGGAAATCAGCTTCATCTGATCTTCCTTGATGTTTAAACTTTAAACAGATAATCCCAAAGCCCCTAAGAAAGACGTTCTTGGATTGTAAAGTGGCAATAGGTTTACTTAGCTTTCTAAGAGATGTATATTTATGTCAAAGGGACAGATAAAGGAATTACAAGTTTGCTCCCGGAAATGCTGTAAGAAAAGGGAGTGGATAGGGAGGTCTCTTTTTCTTTTTGTACAAGAGAAAAAAATCCCCCCCTTTTTTTTCCTTTAAAGATTTGCATTTATCCTTACTTACAAAGCCTAATGAGTAGTCTTTGTGTCAGAGATATTCCTGTATAATTGGTCAGGGGGCTTGGACTCATACCTTCTCTCTTACACTGATGAAGACTGGCAGCCTTACTTTAAAACTTAATTTTACCAGTTTCCAAAATCACCATTACCTTAGGTCAGGTAGCTTACAAAATAAGTTGCTCACAGTTCCTTCTTCCAGAAACCACACCTTTATATCTGAAGAAGACCGAGAAATACCCATTTTGTCAGCATCATGCTTAGATTTTAGAGGGTGATCTTTTTTAAATTGAGGTACAATTAACATATAACATTTAGTTTTAGGTGTACAATATAATGATTTGATATACTCGTATGTATATATTACAAAATGATCACGACACATAATTATACCTTTTTTTTTCTTGGGATGAGAACTTTTAAGGCTTACTTCTTAATATTGTTAACTGTATATAATATTGTTAACTGTAGTCACCAAGTTGTACATTACATCCCCAGGACTTATTTGTCTTGCAATGGATGTTTATGCCTTCACCCATTTTATGAATGGAGCCACCACCACATCCTTCGACCACCACTACGTCTAGCAACCACCAGTCAGTTCTCTGTATCTGAGTTCATTTTAGAGTCTACATGTAAATGAGATAGTTTGTCCTCCTTTGTCTAGCTTATTTCATTTAGCATAATGTCCTCAAGATCAATCCATGTTGTCACTTATGGCAGGATTTCCCTTTCATGGCCAAATAATATTTCATTCACACACACACACACACATACACACACTCACACTCACATGCGTATACACATATGCACATGCCCCTTTTTCTTTAACCATCTGTCAATGGGCACTTAGGTAGTTTCCATAAATTGTAAATAATGAACAAGGGGGTGCAGATATCTTTTCAAAGTAGTGTTTTCTTTAGACAACACCCAGACATAGAATCGCTGGATTTATGGTAGTTCTAGTTTTTGAGGACCCCCTGTGCACTTCTCCATAGTTGCTGCACCAATTTACATTCCCACCAACAGTACACAATGGTTCCCTTTTGTCTGCATCCTCACCAACACTCATTACTTCTTGTCTTTTTGTCATCTCTTTGATGATAGACATTCTAGCAAGTATGAGGTGATAGCTTATTTGTGTGTGTGTGTGTGTGTGTGTGTGTGTGTGTGTGTGTGTTTGTATTTTAATCCTCACGTTAGGACACTGTTCCCATTGCTTTTTAGAGGGGGGGGAAAGGAGAGAGAAAAAGAGAGAGAAACATTGATGTGAGATAGTAACATCAACATCAACTGGCTGCCTTCTCAGATGTGCACCAAATTGGGGGATCAAACCTGCAACCTAGGTATGTGCCCTGACTGGGAATCAAATCCACAACGTTTTGGTTTTGATTTGGAGCATGGGACGATGCTCCAACCAACTGAGCCACACCGGTCAGGGCCACATTGTGGTTTTTAATGTGCATTTCCCTGGTGGACTTGTTGGCCACGTTTGTGTCTTTGGAAAAATATCTATTCAGATCTTCTGCCCATTTCTGTGTGTGTGTGTGTGTGTGTGTGTGTGTGTGTGTGTGTGTGTGTCAGGTTTTGGTTTTTTGGCTATTGAGTTGCATGAGTTCTTTATATATTTTGGATATTAAACCCCTATCAGATACATGATTTGCAAATATTTTCTCCCATTCCATAGGTGACCTTTTCATTTTGTTGATTTCCTTCACTGTGCAGAAGCTTTGTAGTTTGATGTGGTCCCATTTGTTTATTTTCACTTTTGTTTTTGTTTCTTGGTATCAGATTCAAAAATTCATGCCAAGACCTATGTTAAGAAGCTTAGTGCCCATGTTTTTTTCCAGAAGTTTTATGGTTTCAGGTCTTTCAAGTCTTTAGTCCATTTTGAGTTGATTTTTGTGCATGGTGTAAGGTAGTCCAGTTTTATTCTTTTGCATGGAGCTGTCCAATTTTCCCAACACCACTTATTGAAGAGACTGTCCTTCCCCACTGTATATTTCCGGCTCATTTGTCATTCTTTAATTGATCATGTATATGTGAGTTTATGTATGGAGTCTTTAAGGTTTTTCTTTGTATCATTCTCTCTATCTGCAAATAATAACAGTTTTACTTCTTTTCCAATTTGGATGCCTTTGTTTTCCTTTTCTAATTGCTTTGGCTAGGGCTTCAAATACTGTTTTAAATAAAAGTAGCAAGAGTGGACATCCCTGCCTTGTTGCTGATCTTAGAGAAAAACTTTTCAGCTTTTTACCGTTCAGTATGATGTAAGCTATGGGCCTGTCATATGAGGTCTTTATTATGTTGAGGTACCTTCCTTCTATTCTTGTTTTTCCATCTATTGAGATGATAATATGATGTTTATCCCTTATTTTGTTGAAGTGGTATATGACATTAACTGGTTTGCTGATGTTGAACCATCCTTGCATCCCTAGAAAAAGTTTCGGTTGATCCTGTTATATGAACTTTTTAATGTATTATTGAATTCAGTTTGGCTGTATTTTGTTGAGATTTTTGCATCTGTGCATCAGAATTATTGGCCTGTGACTTTCTTCTCTTGTGACATCTTTGTGTGGTTTTGACAGCAGGGTACTGCTGGCCTTATGAGTTTGAAAAGTTTCCTCTTTCTTGGTTTCCATTTATTTCTGTTCTGGTCTTTATTTTATTCCTTCTACTAATGTTCACTTCATTTGTATGTTACAATTGAAGTGTGCTCCTTAGGTCATAGCTATGAAGATAAGCAAATAGGCCTCTTTCTGGGGGAATAACTGCTCTGCTGGGCCCTGTGTTAGCAGCGGCAGTGTGCACAATCCCTTTAAATAACTGCCTCTTAATTCTTCATAGCCTGTGGTTCTTGTGGATGCAAGCCCCATTGGCTTGCAAAGCTAGATGTCTTGGGGACCCATCTCTCAGGTGGGAGTCTTAAAAACTGAGGCACAGGATGTGGCGTGCAATCCTTTTTCTCAGGGAGAATTTAGAAGTATGAATTTCCTCCCAGTTGTAGCAAGGGTAGGTTTTATGACAGTTTTGTCTCTGTATTGATGTAGTTTTTTTTAATTTGCCCAATGTGTAGGAGTCTCTCAGAGTCTGGATTTCTTTCAGAGGGCATTGTGCCCAATGTACTGTAGATTCAGCTCGTCTTTGGAAGGAGGTGAATTCAATATATTTTATAATACCATCTTGCACCAGAACCAGGTGATCTACTCTTTGTCTTAAAGTTTAAGGAATTTATAATTCCTATACTATCACGACTGTTTGAGAGCATTGAAAACAATGGAAACCATCGCAATTCATTCAACAACCTAATACTAAAACCTGACAAGGATAGCATAAAAAGACTGTAAATTTGTCTCTATTATGAATAAAAATATAAAAATCTTAGACTTCTGGCCAAGATGCGGGTGTAGGTAGATACACTTTACCTCCTTGCACAACCCGGAGAAGGACAACAACAAATTTAAAAACAAAAAATAACCAGAACTTCCAGAAAATAGAACTGTATGGAAGTCCAACAGGCAAAGAGTTAAAGAAGAAACATCCAGACCAGTAGGAGAGGCAGAGACAGGCAGCCAGGGCGTGGCAAGGCAGCAGTTGGTGAACTGGGCTGTCCCACAATTGTCTGCAGATAAACCTAGAGGAGCAGCTGAGGTGTGAGACAGACCATGAAACCCAGGGTTCCAGCGCAGAAAAAGAAAGCCGCAAAACCTCTGGCTTTAAAAACCTGTGGGGGATGCAGCAGAGGAGAAACTCCCAGCCTCACAGGAGAGTTCATTGGAGAGACCCCCAGGGTCCTAGAATGTACACAAACCCACCCACCCAGGAATGAACACCAGAAGGGCCACATTTCCTTGTGGGTAGCAAGGGAAGTGACTGAAAACTGGCTGAGAGCAGAGCAGGCGGCATTGTTCCCTCTCTGACACCTCCTGCACATAGAGCACCGCAACGCAGCAACCTGGGTTGCCTCCCCCAAGCAAATACCTAAGACGCCACCCCTTTCAATGTAAAAGGCATGCTGAGACAAAGAAATATGGCCCAAATGAAAAAAGATAAAAACTCCAAAAAAAGAACTAAGTGGTGAGGAGAAAGCCAACCTCTCAGATGCAAAGTTCAAAACACTGGTAATCAGGATGCTCACAGAAATGCTTGACTATGGTCGCAAAATGGAGGAAAAAGTGAAAGCTATGCAAAGTGAAATAAAGAAAAAATATACAGGGAACCAACAGTAAAGAGAAGGAAACTGGGACTCAAATCAAAGATTTGAAGCAAGAGGAAGAGATAAACATTCAACCAGAACAGAATGAAGAAACAAAATTCAAAAACATGAGGAGAGGCTTAGAGCCTCTGGGACAATTTTAAACATTCCAACCATAGGGGTGCCAGAAGGAGAAGAGGAAGAGCAAGATATTGAAAACTTACTTGAAAAAATAATGAAGGAGAACTCCAATCTGATGTAGGAAATAGACTTCCAGGATATCCGGGAAGCTCAGAGAATTCCAAAGAATTCAGACCCAAGGAAGCACACACCAAGGCACATCATAATTAAGTTACCCAAGATTAAAGATAAGGAGAGAATCTTAAAACTTGAATGCAAAATAAATATACCCAAATCAATAGCTTCTTGTATATAAGCAATGACCAATTTAAAATTTTAATTGACAGGATTTCACTTATGATAGCAATAAAAGCATTAAAAACTAAGAATACATCTAGCAAGAAACCTGTACAAAGATAATTTTAAATAAAGGACATAAGGCTACACAAACAGGAAAGTATGTTATGTTCCTGGCTGGAATGAATCTGTACTGTGACAGTTATCTTGAAATTTATCTTGCTATAACGTTATTTGGTAGTCATTTTTCATTTCCTTTGAGAATTTTAATTTCTCCTCAGTTTACCCATGGTAATGGTGAACCACTGGGTCCAAAATTCTCTCACAGTCTTGCTGGCATGAAGCTAAGTGGAGAACTAGACACGTGTTCACCTCACCTGTGTAATAGTCTCAAAGTTCACCAGTGGAAAAGCTGGGTGCTTTGTGATCACCATCCTCGGAAGGATTTAGACTTTGAGATTTCTTTCTTTACTGAAAAAGCAATGCATGGTTTTTACTAAAAATTCAAACAGAGTATAGGATTTATTTACAAAATTAAATGGGGCTCATCATTTTAATAGATTAAAAGGAATGGTGGTGGTGTATGCGGGGGGAGAGTAATGGACTGGGAGTGAAAAGATCTGATTCTCTGTAGAGCTAGTTTTGTTATCAACCAACTGTGTGTCCTGTTAATAAAAATAATAACTAAAATATTCCATGCTTTCACAGTATTTGAAGCACAAAAATGCTTTGAGGCAGATACTATTAACTCCCATTTTACAAATGAAGAAACAGGTTTAGAGAGGTGTCTCAGATGGTAATTAGCTTAGCTAGAAATAGGTGGAAATTCTATGGTTCAACTTTTTTCCCTGTAAAATTTTATTTAAACATTTTAAATAATTTATACAATATATCTATAAAACTTTTTTTATTGGGTTGTCCAAAAAGTCTGTTTAGTTTTTTCTGTAAAATAAATAGACACATTTTTCATTTTCACCAATAACTTTATTGATTTGGATACTTTGGGTATGTCCTCTATCTCCCACTGTTGGCTTCTAGTGGGTAGGGCCAGGGGTGCTGCCAAACACCTTCCAATGCATAAGACAGCCCCACAGCAAAAAATTGTTTGGCCAAAATGTCAAGAGTCATTTTGACCAAGAAGCTTCACAAACCACTTTTGACATGTTCAATCAGTCACAGCACCTTCTCTATACTCTGCACAAGTCTTTTTTGTGTTTCTATCCCTCTTGAAATAATAAAGCATAGTACACTAAAAATGTTGCACCATCTTCAATATTAAAATAGTTGCACAAAAATATACCAATTTTGATTTTTTTTAAATGCACACTGATATGACAGCTGTCACAATAGAATTTAACAAAATTGTTTCTAATGAAGTTAGACAACTAAGCACTACTAGAGCCATCTTATGGAAAAAAACTAAAGAAACTTTTTGACCAACCCAATGAAAATGGCTTTTTGTGGGAACATACAAGGAAAAAAATAGAATTTTGACATGTCTTAGAAGTATGACTGGGTTAAATTTATTATATTTCTGTCATATGTATGTGTATGAAATCACACAATTTCCAAGTTGCATAAGAACCTTTGGAACCAGTTATAGTCTTAGACCAACCCTTTTATTTTGAGAGGAGAAAATTGAGACCCAAAAAGAGGTTAAATGACTTGGCTACAGCTTTGTATTTTCAATTCTTTGGTCTCTGCTACTAACTCCTGTGTGACTTTAAGCAAATCTTAAAATGACCTTGGCTTTCAGTTTCTTTGTGTGTAAAATTACGGTTTGGATGAACCTTAAAATTTTTGTCAGTTCTAGAAATGTGTTTTTGTCATTCTTTCACTCATCTTTTCAAGTATTTTTGGGGTGGAACTCTGTTATATAAGGTATAAATGAGTGAATTCAGGAGTAAAAACAGGGCCCAGAGATCCTGATAAGACTTTGGAGTGAGAATCTGCTAGCTTTTCAGCTTTCATATTTTCCTAACAGCTGATTTCTTATTTGGCTTCTTCAGTACATCCTATCGTTTATTGTTCCCATAGTCTATATTTGTCCCTTTCCCTCCTATTTTTTGTGATTCTCCTTCAAGCAGTAGACTTAATTATTTTAATTACAGCAGTAATACATATTGTTTACAACAGTAAAACTTGTTTATTGTTTTTAAAAAACCAGAAAGTACACATTAGCACAGGGTAGAAAATAAAGGTCGTTTTTTATTTATTTATTTTTTCAATAAATTTATTTTTACTTTTTGTAAAAGTTGTTTTTAATTCCAGCACCCAGAGATAACCACCTATGATAATTTGGTACATATTTTTTTAAAGAGAAGTACAGATGTGACATCACATAGTACCTATTTTGTATAACTTTCTCCTCTTCCCCACCCCCAATAGTGTATTGTGGAAACATGCACTGTCTGACCTGTAATCATAGTGTTACAAAAATGGTTTCGTTTTTCTTGTGGTAATTTCTGCAAAGAGGAGTTTTTTAAAGGTTAGAGCTATACATTCTAAAAAGTCACTGAGCACATCTAGCATTTGGCTATTCCAGCATTTACTCAGAATGACAGCTTTTCTTTTGTCAGCTCCCCCAGCAGGACAGGACTGTTATGTAGCATCCCTGTCAGCAATGGCTTGTTCATATAAACCAGACAAAAATGCCACACCAGATATACTCTGATTTCTTTTCAGATAGTATAAATCTTTCATCTTTTACAAAGATGCCACCCCAGAAACATGATTGGGTTACTCCCCTAACCTTTTCTCCTGCCAGAGAGGCTTTTAAAGTGGTAATCAGAAAAGGTCTGCTTAATGCAAATCCCATTCCTACAGGCAAGAGTTTCATTGGATGTTTGTACTTGATTTTTAAAAGAAACAAAAAATGCAGTTGGCATTAGAGGTGTGTATTATTTGCATGTAGTGTCTTACTAAAATACCAAGTGACTAATTTCTTAATGTCTATAAGCCTCAGCTTTCCCACCTGTAAACTGAGAATTACAGTAGTATCTTCTTCCCAGGGTTACTTAAGGATTAAATGAGATAAAGCATATAAAGTGCTTAACACTGTGTTTGGCATCAGAGCATTTAATACTGTTTCTAAAATGTTTTAAATCTCATACTGACTTTAGAGGAACTCTAAATAATTTTCTTCTTATTGCAGAAGACTTAACCAATGGTTCATATGATGATGTCCTAAATGCTGAACAACTTCAGAAACTCCTTTATCTGCTTGAGTCAACTGAGGATCCTATAATTATTGAAAAAGCTTTGGTCACTCTGGGTAACAATGCAGCCTTTTCAGCTAACCAAGTAAGTACCCTAGTGTCAACAACAGGCCCCCTCATTCTTACACACCAGCAGTAATTGTGACCCTGAGGAGTTAACCTCCCACGGCCTCAGTTTCCTAATCTATACAATGTGACTACTTAAACCTATAGAATAGTTTCTTTACTTCTGAAAAGCACAGCTTAATAATGATGTGGTTATTAATAGGTTTCTAGATCCCTATGAAGTAGGTCACAGTATCACATTCATAAGAAGTATCTAATTAACACTTAGCATTGCATGGCCTTTTTAATTATTTAAAATTCAGCAGCAGAACATTTAAGTACATGCTTTACAACGTAAGAACTCTTACACAGATGGTTCTAGTGCAGATGGTCCCTGGATCTCTCTGACAACCACTAACCAATATAAACAGCTTCTACAAATAGAGGCTTGACACCAAGACTAAAGAGCTTAATCTGAATGCTTTCACTTCTGCCCCTACCCCACTCCAATGGAGGAAGAGTAGAAAATTTTTTGTAATTATTTTCAGGTAATGCCCTTTGTTAACATGGTCATGAATACAAAATTAATTTGAATTTATACGTTATTTCAGTCCATTTTTCTCCAGTATGGCAAGATTTACTGTAAAGCTCTAGTGATTTATAATGAAATATAAAGAATATTTGTGTATTGCTCACATTCTTTCGGTTGCAAGTGACAGAAGTAGGCTTAAGTTATTCTAAACCAGAAAGGGGAAATGTTGAGCTCAATTAACTTTGACATCCAAGAATAGCACTGGTTTCAGACACAAGTGAATACAGTTCAAGGCTATGGAAAGTGTTACCAGAGCTCTCTCTATCTTCTGTCTTTGCTTTACCCCTGCTTCCTTTTGTGTGCTGGTCTTTGTCTCTCTGGCCACAAAGAGGTTTTCTTCATAGGGATGGAAACAAAGCAACTGGCCTCTGAAGTCTTCATTCCTGTAGCTCATAATCCAAAAGGTGGAGTTGCCATGCTAGGATCAAGTGCCAATTCTTTGGATCAATCGCTGGGTCAAAGCACCATAGACCATGATTAGCCAAGGCCTGGCTCACATGAGCATCCTGCAGCCAAACAGCAGGGATGGATGTCAACACAGCTGACCAGCAGTCCCCCCAGGGACTATATCGGATAGAGGAGGTGCCACATCTGCCCTAGTGGAAAGAGGGGTACCAGGCAAACAAACACGAAAGAGGATAATCTATTAGCATGCCTATATTGGAGTATTTCTGATGCCATAGTTTATTATCTTTCTGAAACAAAACTGTACTCACACTGAGTCAGTAGACACTGGTAAATAAGTACTTTTTGGGGGTAATGGGAGTTAGTGTCCTTTATCATTAAGTATAGTGCCTTGGTCTGCTTTAGCAGTACAGTAGGGAGAAAAGGAAAAGAAAAGTCTGTTTTCTAGTAACCACATGTCCTTGAGAAGAACTTGAACCTGAAATTGCAGAGGCAAAGTTTTTTTCTCTCTCAGCACTGTGTCTCCTTAATGGTAGAGTAAGGGTGTTGGGCTGTTGGTAAAAATGACAATAATCATTTTCAGTCTCTTTGTCCTGTAAAAATCAAAGCGATTGTGTCTTTCATTGTCAGGGCCAAAGGCACATAGTATCTATCATAGTGTTAACAATTGATTGTGAGAAATTCCCAAATTACTTTTCCTTTGAAAATTTGGAAACTGTTTTTCAAACTCCAGTTCTGCAAGATGTTAATAGATGTTTCTTCCCTCCTCACGGAAAAATGACCCTCTCTTTGTGTACAGTTCATAGATATAGAGTTGACTCCTGAACAGTGCAGGGTTAGGAGCACCAACCTCTGTGCAATCGAAAATCTGCAAATAACTTCACACCCCTCCCCCAAATTTAACTATTTATAGCCTACTGTTGGCCAGAAGCCTTACCAGTAACATAAACAATCAACACATATGTTGTGTTATATGTATTATATACTGTATTCTTAGAATAAGTTAAGTTAGAGAAAATGTCATTAAGAGAATAAGGGAGAGAAAAATGCATTTACAGTTTTTATCAGAAAAAAATATATGTATAAGTGTACCTGTGCATTTCAAACCCACTTTGTTCAGGATTCATCTGTATTATATTCAGTACTCCCCTTGGGGAGCTTCCCAATGCACATGAACATTAATGCATCACAGTAAGGAAACTATTTACTCCTATTATCCCAAAGTTTCTTACACTTAACCATAAAACCTCCCCCTTTTTTTAAATGGAACATTATTAATATCTTGGGGAATTAGTATTACAAAGAATACATTTTAGCAGAACTCTGCCTTAGTATTCTAAATCAGGTCCCCAACCCCCAGCCTGCAGACCTGTTAGGAACCAGACGGCAGAGAGAAGCTTGCCTGGCTCCACCTCCTGTCTGTCCACGGTTCCCCATACTGGCCATGGAAAACCCAATCCCTCCCTGGTGCCCAAAAGTTTAGGGACCACTGTTTTAAATCATAATACTTTTATAAATTTGCCTGTATAGAGAAATCATATAATTTATTTCAAAGTAAAATAATTTTGTTTGTAAATTGCTTTGAGGTCATAACAGTAGTTATGCAAAGCTTTGTATGCTGCCATGCTATAGTTTCAATAATTGCATATCTTAATTTTATTTTCAGTTGATTTATTTTTACCTGTAATATTATGGATGGTAAAATTTTTTAAATAGGAATTCTAGATAGTATATGGAAAAGATATTTCCAAAGAGTCATTAATATTTTGTGTTTGTGGATGCAAAGATTAGTGGATGCATATTTAATTTATGGTCCTGTTTTTTTCCCCTCTTAGGTCATTATATGTGAATTGGGTGGTATTCCAATTGTTGGAAGCAAAATCAATGATCCCAACTACAGTATTAAAGAGAAGGCTTTAAATGCACTGAGTAACCTGAGTGTGAATGTCGAAAATCAAATCAAGATAAAGGTAAGCTATCTGAAATCACAAATATATAAAGTCTTCTATAAATGAAAGAAAAAATAACGAAAAGGTCAGTAAAGAAATTTTAGTGGACTCTCCTTTATAACTTTATGGCCAAGAATTACCCTTTTTTCCCCAGCTCTATTGAGATGTAATTATGATAAAACATTGTGTGAGTTTAAGGTATACAGAATGATGACTGGATACGTGTACATATTACAAAATAATTACTACCGTAGTCTTAGCTAACACCTCTATCATCTCACATAATTACCTTTTATTTTCCCCTGTGGTTAGAACATTTAAAGTCTTTTAGCAACATTCAAGTATACAGTACAGTATCTAAACCATAGTCACCCTGATATATATTAGATCCCTAGAATTTATTCATCTTATAACTAGAAGTTTGTACCCTTTGACCAACATCTCCTCATTTCCCTCAACCCCGGCTCCTGGCAACCACCATGTTACTCTGTTTCTATGAATTAGGCTTCTTAGATTCTGTGTATACGTGAGATCATTTCGTATTTGTCTTTCTGTTTGACTTACTTCACTTAGCATAATGTCCCTAATGTCCATCCACTTTGTTGCAAATGGCAGAATTTCCTTCTCTGTAATGGTTGAATAATATTCCATTGTGTATATCACATCTTCTTTATCTATTTCTCAACAAACATTTAGGTTGCTTCTGTGTCTTGGCTATTGTGAATAATGCCACAGTAAATATGGAGGTAACAGCTATCTCCTCAAGACTGTGAATTGTTCTCTTCAGATAAATACCGAGAAGTGGAATTGCTGCATAATATGGCAGTGCTATTTTTCATTTTTTGAAGAATCTCCATACTGTTTTCTATTGGGGCTGAACCAGTTTACATTGCCACCAATAGTGCACAGGGTTTGTTTTTCTCCATATCCTCACTGAAAGTTTTTTAATTCTTATCTTTTTGATAATAGCCATTCTAAAAGGTATGAGGTGATACCTCATTGTGGTTTTGATTTGTATTTTCCCGATGAATAGTTATATTGAACATCTTTTCATAAACCTGTTGACTATCTGTAGTTCCTCTTTGGAAGAATATCCATTCAGGTCCTCTGCCCATTTTTTAACGGGGAGGATAAGGCAAAGGAAGGAGGGATGTGAACCAGCCAATAAGAGGTGCAATTTAATCCAAGTATGGTAAAGGAGTCAGGCCAGAGGCAGATAACATCAGGAGAAAGATATAACTAATTAGGAAATTATGTTAATTCAACATTTATTGAGCCCCTGATCTGTAGTACAAAGTTAAGAAATGAACATGATTAACATCTTTTTAAGACAGCTAGAATCGCTCAGAACTATTAGAAATTGAGTTGAATGGAAGTCTGACAACTATGGAACTAAAGAACCTACATCAGTCCAGAAGGGTAGGAGGAGACGTGCAATGGGCGGGTCCCCACACCCACTTGTGGTGGATAAAAATTCAGGAGGAATATCTCAGGAGCGAGGGGTCCCAGCCCATGGTTCCAGTGTCAGGAAGGTAAAACCCCATAACTTCTGGCAGTAAAAACCAGAGGGATTTGAGTCAGTTAAATAAACTATTAGACTCCTTGGCAGTTCCTCTTAAAGGGCCTGTGCCGAACTTACTCAGACACATTCCCTCTGAGCTCCAGCATCACCAGGGTAGCAGCTTGAAAGGCACCAGAGGTTTACAGGAAGGAACTGAAGTATCTGGCATCAGGGTGAGAGCCAGAGGACAGCTTTCACCCAGACAGAAAGGTTGGCAGAGGCCATTTTGCCTTTTCTGAGCCCTCTGCACACAGTCACAGAACAGGCAAGCAAGAGCTATATTTGAGACTCCATTGAACTCAGTTCTACTGTTTGTCCAGCCCTGGCATTTACCTGAGGCTCTGCCCTACCCAACTTACAAGCCCACACAACTTACGAGCTTGCCCTCAGCCCTTCCTCCTCTGTCTAAATGGCCCAATGCCTGGCAAAAAACAATCAAGCAGAGCAAGAAGAAGAAAAAACAAAAAACAAATTAGGGTAGGGTAAGGAATCTCTGGGACAACTACAAGTGTACCAACATCCTCATCATAGTGATACCAGAAGGAGAAGAGAAAGAGCAAGGAATTGGAAATGTATTTGAAAAAATAATGAAAGAAAATTTCCCTGATTTGGTGAAGGAAAATAGACATGCAAGTCCAGAGAGCACAGAGAGTCCCAAACAAGATGGACACAAACAAGTCCATACCAAGACACATCATAATCAAAATGCCAAACGTTACAGATAAAGAGAATCTTAAAAGTAGTAAGAGAAAAGCAGTTAGTTACCTACAGAGGAGTTCCTATAAGACTTCCAGCTTATTTCTCAATAGAAATTTTGCAGGCTAGAAGGGATTGGCAAGAAATATTCAGAGTCCTGAAAAGCAGGGACGTATAGCCAAGATGGCTTTACCCAGCAAAGATATCATTTAGAATTGAAGGGCAGATAAAGAGCTTCCTAGAGAAGAAAAAACTAAAGGAGTTCATCATCACCACACCACTATTATATCAAATGGTAATGGGACTTATTTAAGATTAAGAAGATTGAAACTATGAATAATAAAATGGCAGTAAACAAGTACCTGTCAACAATTGAATCTGAAAAGCAAAATTAGCAAACAAAAACAACAGAGTCATGGATACAGAGAAGGTTTTGATGGTTACCAGGTGGAAGTGGGGTTTGGGGGAATGGGTGAAGAGGTGAAGAGATTAAGAGGTACTAACTGGTAGTTACAGAATAGCTATAAAATACAATATAGGGAATGAAATAGCCAAAGAACTTACTCCAGGTCTGTCCAGAAAAAGCCCAACCATTGTTAGTATAACAAAAACTGTTTGCCTGACATCAATATAACCTGGCAGCCAAGGAGAGTGAACAGGAATGTGCATGTGTGAACAATGATGATTTCACTGTACTAGTCAGTTGGGGTCATAGACGCCGTTGAGTGAGCATGTGTATTGTGTGGCCGTCACAATCAAAATGAGCGAGTAGAGCAATGAATCTGCATCAAATTTTGCGTTAAGCTTGAACATTCCTCTGCAGAAACGATTTGGATGATTCAGAAGGCCACAGCTATGGGCATCTGGTGATTGGCAGCCTCATAATGACAATGCGCCCACTCATGCATCATGTCTCATGCAGAGTTTCTTGGTGAAACATCAAACCACCCAGGTGACTCAATACCCCCAAAGCACAGATTTGGCGCCCCACAACTTCTGGCTTTTCCCAAAACTAAAATCACCTTTGGAAGGGAAGAGATTTCAGACCGTCAATGAGATTCAGGAAAATACAACAGGGCAGCTGATGGCAATTGGAAGAACTGGATGAGGTCCCGAGGTGCCTGCTTTGAAGGGGTTTGATGTGTCATTGTCCTGTGTACAATGTTTCTTGTATCTTGTATCTTCTTCAATAAATGTCTCTATTTTTTGTATTACATGGCTGGATACCTTCTGGACAGACCTTGTACACATGACCCATAGACATGAACAAAGTTGGGGGGACTGCCTAAGGGGAGTGGGGGGCAAAAGGGGAAAATTGGGACAACCGTGACAGCACAATCAATAAAATATTTTAAAAATAAATTAAAATGTGGGGGGAAAGCAAGAAGGAAGGATAAGGCAAGCTCATAAATGACTGTAATCAAGACAGAACATGATGAAGTACATTAGGAAAAATATAAGTAAAAACATCATTGCATACATAGAAAGGAGAGAGCTCATCAAAAAGGTTCTGTATAAGATTGAGTACAACCTGGCTCTTAACGTCTAAGTTTTCTACAGGTAGTGTTGCGGGGGAGGGAATTACAAGAAAAAGGTAAGTTGGGCATGTGTCCAAGAATAATTGATCTGGCCTATTTGGTAATCTTGTTGCTAGAACTGAAATGGCAAAAGATTCAAACATAGTCCTAGCTGGTGTGGCTCAGTGGATTGAGCACTGGCCTGCAAACCATAAGGGTTGACGGTTCGATTCCCAGTGTCGGACATGTGCCTAGGTTGCAGGACAGGTCCCCAGTAGGGGACGAGCGAGATGCAACCTCACATTGATGTTTCTGTCCCTCTCTTCCTACCTCCTTTCCCTTCTCTAATAAATTAAAATAATTTTTTTAAAAGACCTTCCTTAAAAAAAGAGATTCAGAGATAGTAGGGAAGTAAATGCCCAACACATTTTAGGAAATGCTTTGAAAGACATCATCTTACCAAAATATGATTTATAAAGAACTAAGGAAATGCCTTTTTTCCCCTAAGGATGATGTGTAATGAATTGTGACACAAGAGAGCTAATTGACTTGTAAACATCATTTAGATCTTGAAATCAGATTAAAAATGTAATCTATCTTTGCTTTAGTACCATTGCTCTAGTGTCTGTGGTAACATATATACATCTGGATATTTTTTAAAAGTTAATTCTGGCTTATGGGACATTTTGTAATTCCTCAGCATTTTGTATTAGGAATTTTCTTACCAGTTAGAACTTCAGGTAGAGTTCAGATTTAGTTGGGAGAATACCAATTATCTGTGAGACATAATTTTTCCAAAGTAGAACAATTATGGCCAAATGGAAAATAGAGTTCAAAAACTACATCACACTGTGTCTACTGCTATCATGTGTAAAATAGGAGTACTGCCGGTATTGCATTACTTTTTGCCAGTGGTGGTGAACAATATTATGAAGGAGTAGTTCATACATGTACCCTAGGTATATATGTACCTTGGACCAAATGTAGTTTTGCTTCTGCTTATTTTTGATAGTACTAATTCTAAAGCAAAATTCTATTTTACTTACCCCTTCCACTTTTTCTAACTTGATGTACATCCAGGATTCTACTGTTAAGGTACTTACCATGGTGCAAAGTGGCTTTACACATGTTCCTCCTTAATTCTGGTGTGCTCAGAGCAGTTGACCCAGAAAGGTAGACTGAGTTGGGAGGCCTGCAACAAGTGAGAGGCGGCTGGTGTTGAGAACATGGCCTCTGGAATTGGGCATTGCTCCCACACCATCCCGATTATACTGGGCAAGGGATGCAAATGTCTGGAAGAATTTAAAGTCTTCTTCTGTATTATGTTCATAACACCCACCCCATTAGACTTGCTTACCGATTAAGTGAGGCATATTTGTAAAATGCTCAGCTCAGTTCCTGGCATTAACAAAGGCAGCTTTAAAAAAAGTCACCAAACTCAGAGATTTGGAAAGAAATGTCTTCTTGCCCTGGTTGGGTGGCTCAGTTGGTTGGAGTGTGTGTTTTCCCACACACCAAAAGACTGCAGGTTTGATTCCCAGGTAGGGGACATACCTAGCTTGCAGATTCAGTCCCTGGATGGGGTGCATTTGGAAGGAAACAGATCGATTTTTCTCTCTTACGTTGATGTTTCTCTCTCCCTTCTCTCTCTAAAATCAATAAACATGTTCTTGGGTGAGGATTTTTTTAAAAAAAGAAAAGCAAAGTAATGTCTTTTTTAAGGAGCCAGTCTATTCCTAAACAGTCACCCTATTCTACTGTGCAGAAAAGTAACTGTTCAATAGAAAAATTTTGGAGATTCTAAAATGCGCACTTTTTTTCCCACTTCCAGGTATACGTCAGTCAAGTCTGTGAGGATGTCCTCTCTGGTCCCCTGAATTCCCCCGTGCAGCTGGCGGGACTGAGATTGTTAACAAACATGACAGTTACCAATGACCACCAGCACCTGCTTAGCAATTACATCACAGACCTATTCCAAGTGTTGCTTACAGGAAATGGAAGCACCAAGGTATGAAGGAATTGGTTATTACTCAAAAGTAAGAGCTGTTGCATCAAGCTTATGAAGGAGTTGTTAAAATTGAATTTACAACTCCCTAAAAAAAAAAGTTTATTTAAAGTGTATTAAAAACCCTTACATAGGCCCAAGAAAGTAAATTATTTTTATCCCCTAATATTGAATTTCAAAATTAACTTGTGAAAATGATATATTTCACTTATCAATAGATTGTTATTTACTTGGTTTTCTGCAGACCACTTTACCTTTTACTGAAGGGTAGCTAGCTTCCCACCCTCCATCAGAATGGAGTCTCAGTGATAGTGCTGGTTAATTGAAGTTTTGCTTACCTTCGGGTTAACAAAACACCTTTGATTCAGCCATTTTTGGTTGAAAAGTCTTTCTAAAACTACTCTATAAAGTTCTAGTAAGGAATGTCTCACTGCTTCACTTCGACCTGGTATGTAGACAAAGGAGGCAGTAGATTGAGATGAATTAAGTAGGATCTCAGGAGACATCCTATGAAAGTTACTTGAGTAATCCCCTCATATTAGTGCTCATTCTTTTTTTTTTTAATATATATATATTTTATTGATTATGCTATTACAGTTGTCCCATTTTTTTCTCCCCTTTATTCCCCTCTGCCTTGCTCCCCCGCCTTCTACCAGCATCCTCCTCCCCGCCTTAGTTCATGTCCATGGGTCCTGCATATCAGTTCTTTGGCTTCTCCATTTCCTATAATATTCTCCCTGTGCCTATTTTGTACCTACTATTTTAACTTATTCTCTGTACCTTTCACTCATCATCCCCTTACCCCCTCCTCGCTGATCTCCATTTCTTTGATTCTGTTTCTATTCTAGTTATTTGCTTAGTTTGTTTTTGGTTTTGCTTTTTTGAGGTTCAGTTGTTGATCGTTGTGAGTTTGTTGTCATTTTACTGTTCATAGTTTTTGATCTTCTTTTTCTTAGGTAAGTCCCTTTAACATTTCATATGATAAAGGCTTAGTGATAAAGAACTCCTTTAAATTGACCTTTTCTGAGAAGCACTTTATCTGCCCTTCCATTCTAAATGATAGCTTTGCTAATAGAAGTAATCTTGGATGTAGATCCCTGACTTTCATGACTTTAAATACTTCCTTGCAGCCCCTTTTTACCTGCAAGGTTTCTTTTGAGAAATCAGCTGATAGACTTATAGGCACTACTTTGAAGGTAACTGTCTCCTTTTCTCTTGCTGCTTTTAAGATTCTCTTCTTCTCTTTAATCTTGGATACTGTAATTATGGTGTGCCTTGGTATGTGCTTCCTTGGGTCTAATTTCTTTTGGACTCTGAGGTTCCTGGACTTCCTGGAAATCTATTTCCTTGGGCAGATTGGGGAAATTCTCCCTCATTATTTTTTCAAATAAGTTTTCAATTTCTTGCACTTCCTCTTCTTCTTCTGGCACCCCTATGATTCAGATGTTGGAACATTCAAAGTTGTCCCAAAGGTTCCTAAGCCTCTCCTTAGTTTTTTAAATAATTCTTTCTTCATTCTGTTCTGGTTGAATGTTTATCTCTTCCTTCTGCTTCAAATCGTTGATTTGAGTCCTGGTTTCCTTCTCTTTACTGTTGGTTCCCTGTATATTTTTCTTTATTTCACTTTGCATAGCCTTCACTTTTTCCTCCATTTTGTGACCATAGTCAAGCATTTCTGTGAGCATCTTGATTACCAGTGTTGTATTTTAAGATTAAAAAAATTTATTTTAATTTTTTAATTTTAAGATTAAAAAAATTTATTTTAATTTTTTAATTGTTCAAATACATTTGTCTCCATGTTCCCACCACCACTTGCCCCTGCCCTACCCACCCCCACCTCCCACCCTCAATCCTCCCCCACTTTGGCTTTGTCCATGGGTCCTTTATACATGTTCCTTGATTTGGCCCTTCCCCTTCTTTTCCTCAGTAACCCCTCTCTCCTCCCCTCTGGAAACTGTCGGTTTCCTTTTCTTTCAATGTCCCTGGTTATATATTTCTTGCTTGTTTGACTTGTTGATTAGGTTCCACTTATAGAACAGATCATATGATATGTGTCTTTCAGGCCCTGGCTTATTTCACTTAGCATAATGCTCTCCAGTTCCATCTGTGCTGTGGTGAAGTAGTAGCTTGCTTGCTTGCTTTCTGCTGCATAGTATTCCATTGTGTAAATGTAGCATAGTTTTTTGATCCACTCATTTATTGCTGGGCATTTAGGTTGCTTCCAGCACTTGCCTATTGTAAGTTGTGCTGCTATGAACATTGGGGTGCATAGGTTCTTTTGAATTGGTATATTGGGATTCTTAGGGTATAATCTGAACAGTGGAATTGCCGCCTCAAAAGGCAATTCCATTTTTAGTTTTTTTAGGAAATTCCAATCTGTTTACCACAGTGGCTGCGCCAGTCTGCATTCCCACCAGCAGTGTACTAGGGTTCCCTTTTCTCCACAACCTTGCTAGCACTTGTTGTTTGTTGATTTGTTTATGATGGCCATCCTGACTGGTGTGAAGTGGTATCTCATTGTGGCTTTAATTTGCACCTGTCTGATGGCTAGTGATGCTGAGCATCCTTTCATATGTCTCTGGGCCCTGTGTATGTCCTCCTTGGAGAAGTGTCTGTTCAGGTCCTTTGCCCACTTTTTAATTGGACTTTTTGTCTTCCTGGTGTTGAGTCATATGAGTTCTTTATATGTTTTGAAGATCAAACCGTTGTCCAAGGTATCATTGGCAAGTATATTTTTCTATACGGTTGGTCCATTTTCATTTTGCTGATGTTTTCTTTAGCTGTGCAGAAGCTTCCTATTTTGATGAAATCCCATTTGTTTATTCTTTCATTTATGTCCCTTGCTCTAGAAAACATATCAGTGAAAATGTTGCTGTGTGGAATATATGAGAGTTTTCTGCCTATGTTCTCCTCTAGGACTTTTATGGTGTCATGACTTATGTTTAAGTCTTTTCTCCATCTTGAGTTTATTTTTGTGTATGGTGTAAGTTGGTGGTCAAATTTCATTTTCTTTTTTTGCATGTAGCTGTCCAGATCTCCCAACACTATTTGTTGAAGAAGAGGCTATTTTTACTCCATTTTATGCTTCTGCATCCATTGTTGAATATTAATTGACCATAGAGATACGGGTTTATTTCTGGGCTCTGTACTCTGTTCCATTGATCTGTGTGTATGCTCTTATGCCAGTACCAGACTTTTTTGATTACAGTGGCCTTGTAATATAGTTTGATGTCAGGTATTGCTATCTCTCCTATTTTGTTCTTCTTTCTCGAAATTGCTGCAGCTATTCAGGATCATTTTTGGTTCCATATTAATTTTGAAATGTTCTATATCTATGAACTATGTCATTGGCATTTCAATAGAGATTGTGTTGAATCTATAAATTGCTTTGGGTAGTGTGGATATTTTGATGATGTTAATTCTTCCAGTCCATGAACACAGTATATGCTTTGATTTATTTGTGTCTTTTTTCATTTCTTTCTTCAGTGTTGTATAGTTTTCTGCATACAGGTCTTTTACCTCCTTAGTTAAGTTTATTCCCAGGTACTTTGTATTTCTTGTTGCTATAGCAAATGCATTTTTCCCCTGATTTCTGATTCTGATATTTTATTTTTGGTGTACAAAAATGCCTTCAATTTCTGAATATTGACTTTGTATCCTGTTGTTTTGCCAAATTCTCTTATTAGGTCGAGTAGTTTTTTGGTGGAGTGTATAAGATTTTTTATGTACGCTATCATGTCATCTGCAAACAATAATAGTTTTACTTCCTCCTTTCTAATTTGGATGCCTTTTATTTCTTTTTCTTGTCCGATCCCTGTGGCTAGGCCTTCCAATACTATGTTGACTAGAAGTAGTGAAAGCGGACACCCTAGTCTTGTTACCAATCTAAGTGGGAAAACTTTTAGGTTTTTACCCGTTGAGTATGATGTTGTCTGTAGGTTTTACATATATGGCCTGTACTATGTTGAGGTATGACCCCTTTATTCCCACTTTGCTGAGTGTTTTTATCATAAAAAGGGTGGTGTACCGTATCATATGCTTTTTCCGCATCTCTTGCTATGATCATGTGATTTTCGTCTTTCCTTTTGTTTATGTGATGTATTACGTTTATTGATTTGCAAATATAGAACCATCCTTGCATCCCTGGGATGAATCCTACTTGATCATGGTAGATGATCTTTTTAATGTATTGCCAGATGCTGTTTGCTACTATTTTGTTGAGGATTTTAGTTTCTATGTTCATCAGCAGTATTGGCCTGTATTTTTTGTCATTGTTGTGTCTCTATCTGGTTTTGGGATTAGGATGATGCTGGCCTCATAAAAAGAGTTTGGGAGCCTTCCCTTATCTTGGATTTTTTGGAATAGCCTGAGAAGGACAGGAGTTAGCTCTTCTGAAACCGTCCGGTCCAGGGCTTTTGTTTGCCAGGAGTTTGTGATTTCTGCTTGAGTTTCACCAGCTGTTATCAGTCTGTTCAGGCTTTCTGCTTCTCTTCATTCAGTGTTGGAAGGTTATCTTTTTGTAGAAATTTGTCCATTTTATCAAGGTTTTCAAATTCCTTGGCATATAATTGTTCCTTGGCATGTAAGTAATTTCTTACAATCCTTTGTATTTCTGTGGTATCGGCTGTAATTTCTCCTCTATCATTTCTGATATTTATTTGGGTCCTCTCCCTTTTTTTCTTGATGAGTCTGCCTAAAAGGCTTGTCGATTTTGTTTATCTTTTCAAAGAACCAGCTCCTGGATGTGTTGATCCTTTGAATTGTTCTTTTAGTCTCCATGTCATTCAATTCTGCTCTGACCTTGTTTACTTCCTTCTACTCACTCTGGGGATTTGTTTGTTATTTTTTCTCCACTTCTTGAGGATGTAGGGTTAGTTTATTTATTTGAAATGTTTCTATCTTTTTTAGGTAGGCCTGTATTGCTATGAACTTCCTCTCAGGACTGCCTTCACTGTGTCCCATAGGTTTTGGACTGTTGTGTGTTCATTTTCATTTGTTTCCACAAACTTTTTTATTTTTTCCTTGACCTCATTATTGATCCATTCATTGTTTAATAGCATACCATTCAGTCTTTTGCCTTCAGCCTGTATCTTTTGATTGGAACACTTAATCCATTTATATTGCGAGTTATTATTGATAGGTACTTATTCATTTTTTCCCTTTGTACCTGTGTTCCTCTCTTTCTCATTCTTTTTCTTTATCTTCTTAAAGCAGTCCCTTTAGCATATTTTGCAATGCTGTTTGGTGGAGGTGTATTTTAGCCCTCTTTTGTCTGGGAAACTCCTTATTTCACTTTCCATTTTAATTGAGAGTCTTGCTGGGTAGAGCAGTCTTGGTTGCAGTCCTTTACTTTTCCTTACTTGGAATATTTCTTGCCATTCCCTTCTGGCTGGTAGTGTTTCTGTTGAGAAGTCAGCTGCTAGTCATATCGGGGCCCCTCCCTTGTATGTTACTACCTGTTTCTCCCTTTCTGCCTTTAAGATTCTCTCTTTGCCTTTGATATTTGCCATTTTAATTATGATATGTCTTGTAGTGGGCCTCAATGGGTTCCTCTTGATTGGGATCCTCTGTGCTTCTTAGACTTGTGTGACTTTTTCTCTCCTCCAAATAGGGAAGTTTTTCATCATTGCTTTTGGAACAGGTTCTCTATCCATTGCTCGTCTTCTTCCCCTTCTAATTTCCCTATTATACGTATATTATTATTACATTTCAGGTTGTCCTGCATTTCCCTAAACACCTCTTCATTCTTTCTGAGTGTTTTTTCATTTTCTTGCTCTTTCTGGGAGCTTTTTTTCTGCCTTACCCTCCAGCTTGCTGTTTCGATCCTCTGCTTCATCTAGCCTGCTTTTGATTCCTTATACTGTGTTCTTCAATTCAGAAAGTGTATTCTTCATTTCCTCTTGCCTCTTGTTGATAGTTTCTATGTCCTTTTTCACACTCATATAGTTTGCAGTGAGTTCCTTGTAGTGTCCCTGTAGTGTTTTTATAATTCTCTCTGAGCTCACTGAGCTCTTTGAGCTTCCTTAGAACCATTGTTCTGAACTCAATATCTGAAAGTTTACTTGCCTGTCTTTCATTAGTTCTTTTTCTGGGGATTCCTCCTTTCCTTCAGCTAGGGGAGTGAAGTGTTTCATTGTCTTCCCATTATTTGTGAGACTTCCTTTTTTTTGCTTCTGCTTCTGCTTCTTAAATGATCTGGCCTGATTTCCTGACTTTGTGATGTGAGTTTCTGTGATAGGAGACCTGTGGGATTCCATGGTGCAGTGTCCTTGATCTCCTGAACTTGCTGCTCTTTGGATGCCTTTCATGCCATTTCCGTTGGCTCTCACTGTTTTTTCTTTCTGGATCTGCCTCAGATGATGTCAGATGTTGACCCCCGTCTGGCCTTAGGCAGACTGTTCAAGAATTCCAGGAATCTTCTGTCTATGGCTGTCTCCTTCAGTTGTTAATGTAGTCACTCCACATTCTGCAGTCAGGCTTAGGCAGCACAGGGCACGGCAGAGTCCCTCCTGTGGGCAGGGCTAATGTTTCCTTTCAGGCTGCTACTACTCAGGGGAGTGGTCTGCCTGAGCCAGATGGCTTCTGCCGTATCGAGGATGGGTCATTACTGCGGTCTTCCAGCTACTCTCTCAGTTCTCTCTCGAAGCCTCCGTCTCTAGTCTCTCAATTGTCTCTAGTCTACTCTGTGCCTAGTTTAGCCAGGGGTCTATTATCTGCGCCAGGGGTCTACTATCTGTGGCTGCTACTCTGTACTTAGCAGTCAGGCTTAAATACCACCAGGCCAGGGCAGAATCCCTCCTGTGGGTGGGGCTGTTGTTTCCTCTCACGCTGCTCAGGGGAGTGGTCTGCCTGAGCAAGATGGCTGCTGCCATATGGGCAATGGGTCAGCTCTTGGATCCTGTCAGCTATTCGCTCAGTTCTCTCCCCAAAGTCTCCTTCCCCAGTCTCTCCTCAGGCATCTGTAGCCCACTCTTACCCAGCCTTTGCCAGAGCCCAAGGTAAATGGCCACAAATAAAAATGTATGTGTCAACCCTTTTAACAGCTCTTGGCATCTCCAGCTGCTCATTTGTGGCAGAGCAACCCTGCTGGTTTTCACAGCTGGCTCTTATCTGTTACTTTGATCTCTGGTGCTGTAGGCCGGAGATCCCCACTTATGGTTTAGACCCTACTCTTCTCAGGGGGATCCAACTGGCCCATGAAATATTCCTCTGGCCCTGCTTCCCGTGGGTGCCCAACCAGCCTTCTTGAGTCTCCACCACACTCCTTACCAGTTAGGTTGTGGTAAAGCTGATTCTTCTGTCTGTCTGAGTTACAAGGTTTCTTTCTCGCAATTGTTCAGTTGTTTGTTCTGCGTGATTTCTCCACTATTTAGTTGTAATTCCAGATTGATGGTGGGAGGAGGTCAGTGTAACTTCCATTTGCTCCTCTGCCATCTTGCTCCCAGTTGATTGTGTTTTGAACTTTGCATCTGATAGGTTGGCTATTTTTCCTTGCTTAGTTCTATATTTGTAATTTTGACCTGTTCTTTCATTTGGGCCATATTTCTTTGTCTCAGTATACCTGTTACATCAGAAGGGGCAGAGCCTTGGGTATTCACCAGGGTCTGGCAACCCAGGTTGCTGCATCATGGCCCTTTATGTGGGGGAGGGGTCAGAGAGGGAACAGTGCTACTTGCTGGTCTCTCAGTGGCTTTCAATCACTTCCCCTTCTACCCACAATCAAATTGGGCCCTTTTGGTGCTGATTCCCGGGTGGGTGGGTTTGTGTATGTCCTGGGACCCTGTGGGTCTGTCCAACAAACTCTCCTGTGAGTCTGGGAGTTTCTCCCACTGCCAGAAACCCCCAGGTTTTAACAGCCAGAGGTTTTGAGGCTTTTTTTCCCCCACACGGGAACCCTGGATTGCATGGTCTGTCTCACTCCCCAGCTGTTCCTCCCAGTTTATCCGCATCCAAATGTGGGACCGCCCAGTCCTCCAGCTGCAGCCTTGCCTGCCCGGTCCTACAGCTGCCACTTTGCTGCACATCCTCTCTGCCCTGGCTTCCTGCCTCTGTTCCTTCTACCAGCCTGGATGAATGTTTCTTCTTTAACTCCTTGGTTGCCAGACTTCCATATAGTTCAATTTTCTGGCAGTTCTGGTTATTTTTTTGTTTCAAAATTTATTGTCATCATTTTGGTTGTGTGAGGATGCAAAGTTTATCTACCTACGCCTGCATCTTGGCCAGAAGGTCAGTGTGCACTCTTACCAAGTGCCATTTTTCAAGAAATTGTGTAAAAACAGAAGGTATACTAATCAAAATTTCTGATTATTTGGGTTGATCCATCAGTGTTTTAGTATACTGGTCTCTGTTTTCTGGCACGGTTGGCAAAAAAAATATACAAGTATTTAGAAAAATCAAATGTGAAGCCAGATTCCAAATGCTCAGTGTCCCTGAAATTATTTCTGAGGTTATCAAATTATGATTACAGCAGAGCCTCATTATAGTCCCTTTAAAATTTGTTCTGGGATGTTTTTATATGGGCATTCCATATTTCCAGTAGCCAAACTTATTTGGATGTACCCAAAGGCATTCAAAATTCATGTAATAATCATATTAGTAATATTTTAACAATATTACACCATCCATAGGCAATTTCCAAAATGCATGCGCCTATTACCATCTTTCTCCAGGGGACCAAGGAAACTCCCAGCTGCTGGGGAGCCTTGGAAACTCCCTTCCCTCTCCCCCATTGCCTTGCAGCTGTAGGAAAAATTTATGCTCTGCATCTCTCTGCAGCGCCTTTACCGAAATCCTCAGAGGAACACTGACTTCAGAGCCAGCCACGTCTGGCTTTGAGGTTGTAGATATATATCAGAATTGGTCTATGTTTTAATATATTTTATGACTTTTTAAAAGGTGACTCACACTACAATAGTATGTTCTATTTCTGTTTTGTTTTTCCATTACATTGCCTAGTACAGTATTTCTGGGATAGAAATTTTGCTATTTTTGGTCTTTCTGGGAATCTAACCACCAATAACATTATTTCTCCATTAAGAACGTGAATTTTAAAGTTCCAACTTACAAATGAACTTTTTTAAAAAAGATTTTATTTATTCATTTTTTAGAGAGAGGGGAAGAGAGGGAATGAAACATCAATCGGTAGCCTCTTGCATGCCTCTAACTGGGGACCTGGCCTGCAACCCAGGCATGTGCCCTGACTGGAAATTGAACTTGTGGCCTTTTGGGTTGCAGGCTGGCACTCAGTCCACTGAGCCACACCAGCCAGGGCTGAAATTTTTGATAGCAATCCATTTGTAAGTGGGAAAATGTATCCATTTTGTTTTTTCTTAGTAAATAACCACCAAAATGACTTTTTATAGATTTCCTTAATCCTCACCCAAGAATATATATATAATATCTTAAGCTGAGGTAGAGAGAAACTTCAATGTGAGAAAGAAACATTGATCAGTTTCATGCGATTAGTTTCATGCCCCAAAAAGGATTGAGTTCATAAAGTAGGCATGCGCCCTGAGTAGGAATTGAACCTTCCACCTTTTGTTGCTAGGACAAAGCTCCAACCAACTGAACCACTTGGCCGGGGCTTAAATCTTATTTTTAATAAGTGATCTCAGTCTACTATAATAACCTTTCAGATACAGCACTGTTTCATAACTAAATAAAAATAGTGGAAGTTTAGTGTAAATTAACTGTGTTTGCTACATCCACAGTGAGAACAAAGAATACTAACAGCTTAAAAGAGATGTCCCAGAGTCACCACAAAATGGCACATGTGATAAGAGACGGAGAGTTAATATGGTTTCAAACTAAAAGACATATAGCTGTTTAATCTGTAGTTGTACTCTTAACTTTATGGGTTTGGTTTGGTTTTGTTTTTTTCATGTTTAAATCTCTTCTACATGGCAACATGGGATTTTAGTTTAGGACACTATATAGCTATTGATGTTAACTATTCCCTGGTTATAAACCTGCCCTCGTTGACCCCCTGTGGGCCTTTTAGATTCTGCTGACTTCATCCAGATTTATTTCATAGGTTGGGACTATCCTGTTTTAGAACTCTTGTTGCTATTTTCATAATCAAAACTTCATTGACACTGAGGACAAGTGTTTATTCCCAGCACTTATTGTTGGTGTTGCTGGTAGCCAGTCAGGCCAGACCAGATCTCCAGAGAGTATACTAAAGAAAGGTCAGAAGTCCTCTTTACTCTTTTACATTAAGAAGCTGTAATTTCATAAAGGATGTCTGTTTGAAAAACATGATCTCGGTATATGCGAGAAACTGTTTCTGGTGGTTTCCATTTAGGGAGTGCCAATGGGCAAGCAGGATGGTGGCTTTTATTTTTACCTCATTCCCTTTGCACTGTTTGAAATTTATCGTGATCATTTATTAATTTTATTAAAAATGTTTAAGAAAATTAGGTTTAATGTCAATATTTCATGCAGTTTTCCACAGGAAAAAATTTTAATAGTTGATTAAAAAAATAAAATTAAGCAAAGCCATATATTCTCCTCCTCTATTAACAAATTAGTATGTACAACATGATCAAAGGAATATTTGAGTATATAGGATCAGTACATAAAAACCAAAGAAAAAATACCAAAACATGGAAATGGGAATTTTCTTTTCCTTTGTGCTTTGTTGTCTTTTTTTTTTTTTTTAATATTCCCAAGAAAGCACATAATGCCTTTGTAATCAAAGAAAGTTTTATAAAACAAACACCCAGGATCCTTCCCAACGCTAGAAGAGAGTCCATTTGTCACTGTTTCCTGACTTCAGAACCCCCTCCCTGCTCTTCCCTGTAATTTCAAGTGTCCTTTAGAAACTATAGTTTTACATGACCTTTGTCTTTAAAGTAGAGATTCTATTTGAATTTGTTACTAAGTTTTCAGTTATAAGTGATAAAAATGCTGATATTTTAGCTGCTTGGCTATAGGTTAACATTTGTTTATTTCTATCACTACCTATTTAAAATGATTATAAAACATTTTTCACATAAAAAAGGTGAGCTCAGACTCATTGTAATCTACTAAGAAAAAGGCCATATTGTTAGTCTCAGTAACCAGTTTTAAAATTTTCATACTTTAAATAGAAATAAACTGAGCTTTGAAAGATTCCTTTTTTGTTCCAAAGCTATTTCACCTAACAGTAATCATAGTAAAGTTCATTTATGTAACACATGTTAAGCCCACCGTGTGTTAGGTATGCGTGTGGGTGGAGATGGATAGTGAAAACATTCACAATATTCCCCCTATCTCCCTAAATACATAACTGGAAAAATAATGTTTGAATAACACTGCTGTGTCTTAAGTGCCCTGAAACCAGCGCAATGTGTTGGGAATGAGCAAGCCCGGGAGCCCTTCCACATAAGATGAATTGAAAAGCTTCTATAGGGTAAGATAATCTGAGCCAGACCTTGAAGCATAGGCAGTACTTTAAAATGTGACACGGTGAGGGGAGGGGGAGAGGAAAATTCATGCTAACTGTATCTGAAATAAACCAATATTCTTCTTATTTCAGGTTCAGGTTTTGAAACTGCTGTTGAATTTGTCTGAAAATCCAGCCATGACAAAAGAACTACTTGGTGCACAAGTAAATAGCTTACGAATTTGTTTTGTAAATATACAAATATGTAGATTTATCCCTTTTAAAATATTAACAAAGGTTATCCCTGAGAACAATATTGTTATTTTCTTTGGTCCTTTTTACCTACATGAATTTCCTAAATTTATTGTAATGAGCATATTATACTTCTAAACATCTTTTTTGAAAAGGTCTCCCTAGCAAAAATAGATAGTAATGTTTCTGTCCTTACCCAATTTGAGATACACTATGTCATCACATCTTTTACACCTGATTTGTTTATGGTCATATGTATCTTATTACCCACCGAAACACTAGTATTTATTGAGCTGTAGTATGTGCCAGGTGCTGGGCCAAGTGCCAAGACAGCGCAGTCAGTACAGCATGACATGGTGCCTGTCCTCATGGAGCTTACACAAAAATGTGTAACAAATGAACAAGATAATTAAAAGACAAGTGTTTTGAAGGAAGCAAAGGTGGTGCAGATATAGAATGACCTCCACTCCTATGGAAGAGAGACTCTGCTGTCTTCATCTGCTTATCCCTGTGCCTGCAGGGTAGGTGTGTAGTAAATGTTAGGTGAATTGAGTTCCCATGAAGATTGTATGATGGGTATCAAAAAAATGGGTCTTTCCAAATGATTAGGTTCTAGCAATTCTAGCATTGTAAGGAAATGGTATTTTTCAGCTAAAACATGAAATCTTTTTTCCACTACTGTACAATGTGGGGTTACATAAGATTTTACATTTGTTATACAATATTAGGGATAATTTTCTATGACAAGATTTTAAAAATGTATTTAATAGTTCTAAAATGTGGAAATATACATAAAAATGTTTTCACATGTTATTAAAATGATACTCATTGTTTCCCATTTCAGGTGGATTCATCATTCCTTTCCCTTTATGATGGCCACGTGGCAAAGGAGATTCTTCTTCGAGTTCTTACACTATTTCAGAATATAAATAACTGCCTCAAAAAGGAAGGCAATTTAGCTAAACCTGCTTTCACAAAAGGTTCTTTGTTTTTTCTGTTATATGGAGAAGAATGTGCCCAGAAAATGCGAGCGTTAGTTAATCACCATGATGCAGATGTAAAGGAAAAGGTAACAATAGTACCCAAGTTCTAACTGTTAGAGCATATTTTTCCAAAGAGTAATGCAGTCTGGAACTAACTCCTTTTTCATCTTCTTTACAAAGGGATTCTTTCAGCCACTGAATTTAAACAGTAAATACTAGATTTCATCATTTGCACAGTATAGCTGCTTGTTCTAAAACATTTTTTATTTTACTCTTTGCTGAGCTACTTCGGGTTATTTCCTTGCCATGAAATAACTGACCTTTTTATGTGTGAGCTGCTCTTCTACTGTTTGCTGTGACTTGTAGATACTCATCTGAGACAGCATTATTAGTACATGTACGTGATTGTTTCAGAACTACCATAAAAATGACCTTGTTCTTTTAGTAGCAATGAGATCCTAAGCTCTTGAGTCCACCTGCCAGCCTAGCCATACTGCTTTTAAGTCTATTCCAATCATTAGACTCTATTCTAGTCAATGAAAATTGTAAACTTTTAGGAGAAATGTTTCCTATCACCCACTCGTACTCAATGTGCCAGTATATAAAGATGCTGTATATAAAATACTGGGAACAATCAAATGTCCACCTATAAAGGCAACAGGTTAAAGCAATTAACTAGTCTTAAAAGAACTAAGCAGGTCTAAATGTGCTGATGTGGAAGGACGCCCATGAAATATGGATGTGTTTTTTAAATGAAAAGTACATGTACATATATGGACAGCACACTTGTTACAATGATACCCAAACTCCTGGGAATGGGATTTTGGAGTGAGGAAATGACTTTTCTATGTACACCTTCTACTCTATGAGGTTTTTTACTGTGGCATAACTTATGTAGTAATTTTTTAAATAAAAAGAAAAAACACAAGGTTTTGTTTCCTCCTATTAATTGATAGTACTTTATTAATTTTCATCCATATTTTACTTGATTAAAATTACAATACATGAAAATTTCTCAGCTATTTAATAGTATTTTTGCTCCATAAGCTACTATAACAATGATATATTTGAATTCAGCCAGATTTTATAATATTCAAGTTTATAACCACCACCATACCTAGTATTAAGTAAATCAAAATGCAAGCAGAAGTTTTCCTACACATGTATTTAAGGCAAAGCTTTAAGAGTAATTTAAATTTCCTTTGTAAATATATGGATTTCCATAGGAAGTCACAAGTCCTCAAACAGAAAAAATGTGTATTCTCAATGGTTATCCTGATACAGAAATCAAACTTGGAAACAATATTTTTACAGTAGAAAAAGGATTCAGTATTGAGATGAAAACATGTAAATTCCTAATTGGCTACAGCAGTAATGTACATATAATGACTAAGAATAATATTTTTATTTTCAGTGATGCAAACACAAGTATTAATTCCCTGAAAGATACATTTCTTTATAATATTATTTTAAATCTGCCTCCTTATTTAATGAAAATATATACTAAGAATGCACACATTAAAAACCAAGCTTTGGTTTCTGTGCTTTAGCAGCATTGGATTCTAAAATTATCTCTTTTTTTCTCTATTACTAGTTTGAATAAATAACCACATATCCTGGAGATAGAGCATTGAACCTGAAATGTCAAAATGTTAGAGAAAAAGGGGGGAGCCACTTTTAACTATGCAGAAAGAATTGCATAATGAAAATGAACAAGCAGTCTTTATTCCTGTAGGTCATGGCACATCTTGGCTTTTACTAGGTGGGATTTCTCCTATTTGGTGGTTCCATCTTCTTGGGCAATGAGGAATATCAGTGTTCCTCAGTTTCCGAAGGAGAAAGGGAAAGTTCTATTAAATCTCACATATTGATATGATGCCAGCTAATAAAAGAAGAAAATGAAATTGACTTAGAGGATAAGAGATTAATTAAAAGGTATTATGAAGTACATAAGACTGAATGGAGAGAAAAGAATGGATTTGTCTTATTTTTCCATTTTCATTTTGCACATAAACCCTTCAGAATGTAGATAAATGAAAAATAAAATGGGAAGAATCACTCCATACAGTGAGATTCTATAAGGAGAGACAAAGCTTTATGTACTTCTTAGTGATAAAACATCAAAGTAGAAAGAATGAAAGCTTGTGAGGTGACATAGAAAAATGAGGCCTAGTTAAGTGGAACTAGACCATAAAGTGCTTACAGACCATCAGATGGTATATGTGAATACAAAAATAATGGGGCCATTCACAGAGAAGAAATAAACAAGGTGTACTTGGTATGCTTGGAGAACAGAGGTAAGAGATGAATTTTCAATTCAGCAAGGAAGGTGACCACAAGAACTTTACCTAGTATTAGGGCAACATGCCCCGAAGTTAATCCATCATAAATCTAACATCCTGATTCGCATCTGCCTGATACTCTGAAGTGGAAAAGTATATGCTTGTTCAGATTTTTCCTGCAGGTCTGTTTTATGAGGAGACTTTCTATGCTTTAGTGACTCCAAATCACATACATTCACATACATTATATACACAAACACTGCATTCACATTTCCCCTTGACTGATTTGCATCTTGGTAGATAAAAATGCTAAACTTTGATTAAGATCATTTACATTTTTTGGCTCTCCAAATTTTACAAAATGAGCAAGACAAAGTTGTTAGTCCTCAGTTTTTAGTGCCCAGTTTTAGATACATACGCTTAAATTCGCAACAGGAACAGTACATCATCAAAAGAATTGGCCTATTTTCAGTTTCCAAATCTACCTATCTACTAGGTAGTGATATCTTAAATCATTTTCTCCCTTATATTTTCAAAGTGCATTTACAAAAATCATTTTATTATACACATTTTTTTGGAGGTAGGTCAAAATTTTCTTGTTGCACATGAGGAAACAGGCACAGTGATCATAGGTGACTTGTGTCAAGTACACAGAAAAATCCATGGTGGAATTAAGTGGTTAACATGTATCATGCATATATATGTGCTTGCAGCACTTCCTGGGTAGCATTTGGGGTAAAAAACCTATTTTGACTGTTATGAAAAAGTTCATTTCACTGAGACTATGGATCAGATAGAGTGTATCCAAATGTATCTAATGAGCTGTTTTTAGGATGGTTCAGAGTAATTGACTGCAGAGCCCTTATAGGACTGAAGTTCAGGTCAGCTGACACCCAGCTCACACACATGCAAGCACTTGTTTTCTTTCTCTCTCTCTCTCTCTCTCTCTCTCTCTCTCTCTCTCATTAGAAGTCCATAATGGCTTCGTAAAAGTAGAATTGTGCTTAGGGGGTCATTTAATATAAAAATGTACCTTAACCATGTAAAACATAAAATATAAGTTTTATTGATATATTTAGAATTACAGGTAAGAAACCAGAAAAAACTGAGTGTATGGAGAGAATAAAATTTAATTCAAAGTGCATGGTATATTAACATTTAAGGTCTACATTTATCTTTGTAAGATATTATTTCCTTGCAGCTATATTTGTGCTTAGCAGTCTGATATTTAGATTAAAAATAGAAAATTTCATAAATCATGTTCTCATAACCACCCTTTCCCTTCTTCTGTCCAACTCATAGGGCTTTTGATTTGGGGACTGTAAACATGCAATAAAAATACATGTTCCCCTATTAAAAAATTAAGTCTTTATCAATGGTAACTTAGCCCAACCTCCTCTATGTTTTTATTCTTAAAAAAAAATATAGCATTTAATATTTGGCATGTAAGCTAATCTTAGAAGAGCAAGAAGTACCATAAGCATGTGGGAATAAATTTTATCATTACTCTAATGTGAATGTAAGAAATATGGTTATGTGAGCAGTCCTCTGAAAAAAATCTAGGTATGTAGACAGGCTTGAATAACCTTGTAGAAGGCTCTTAATAATAGAACTGAACTGAGTATTTAAAATTAGTTTTTCATAACCTCAGAAAATTCTGCCACTAAAGTACAATGCTTCAGTTTAAAAAAAAAAAACCCATTTATTGCTTATACCATTGAGACAAGATTTAAAATCAATATTAGCTCATTATTTAAATGACCCATAACTGAACTCTTTCTTTATATGAACTTGCAATTCTAGCAGTAAAGATATTACACAAAACAAAACAGAAACTGGCAGAAGTTTCCAAATGTAAAAAATCATAATCATGAATTTCTTAGTCTTTTCAAATTTATATCAAATGTATTTCATTACAAGTTCCTGTGCTCTATTTAGTTTAAGTTTTCATCATCACTATTTAGGTATCTTGATTCTCCATGCTTCAAGACAAAAAAATCTTCTGTTGTAAGTCTGTGTCTTTCTAGAGCCTCATTCAGTTTCACTGGAGGCTCTAAGTAATGCTGGCGAAGGACAGAGAGAAAAAAATGGAAAAAGATTAACCATACATGTATTTCAGGGATATTTCAAATAAGATGTCAAACTAAAATAACTAACATATGCTTACTTAAAACAATGCCCTTTCTTTACATTGAAGCATTAACAAATGAGTTAATCACATTTTCTAAGACAACAGAAGCATTAATTGTTAAGTCAACAGAAACATCATACTTACCCATCTATCCAAACACCATACATGTCAAATTTGGTACCAACCTTAGATAGAACATCATTAGATTGCATGAAATCTGATAACTACTTCACTACATGAAATTTCAATCTAAATGGAATCAAAGCCTAAGATAATAGAGAATTAAATGTGACCAATATTTTTTAATATTGAAACACATTTTAAGTGTGTTGTGTGTATAAGCAAATGCTAGAGAAATATTTTTGGCTGAAGAAGGGTTGTTGTCCTCAAACGCCTAACCACATATTGATAATGCAGTCTACAGAGTGGAAGAGGGACAGATAAAACAGGTGACATGTCCCTACTTCCCTTTGTCTCCTCACCTTTTCAGAGCTTAAAGAACAAGAAGGTAGCATACTGTTGCAGGATGTTTTATCCTATCAAATATTTTTTTTCAAACAAACTGAAACCACTAGAAAATGTGTTATTCTTGACAGCCAGCAGGAGGGATGCTCAAGCGCACTGCCCCACAAGTTGCCCTGCCTGCAGCAGGGTGCCCCCAATGTTGCAGAAATAGTGCCAAGATGTCCCGTGTGACCCTACACAGCAGCTGGAAGTTTCCACAGCCCAATGCAGTAAACTTGGCCTCAGCCCTTATGTTCCCCAGCATTTGCATGTACTTGCTTGTGGTTGCTGTTATTGGAAAGATAACCCATTGGAAAGATAATAGCTTCTCCTTCAAAATGCAATGGGAATGTGACTTGACCAGAAGGAGACAGATGAGGTGGAGCTGTAGCTACAGGCACCTGGGAAAGATCACCTTGACTATCTCAGTGGCTGACGTGGATGTGACAAATGACAGCAGCACCAGGGAAGGCAGACGCTTTCAGTGGTTCGACTGGATGTGCGGACTGCCCGTGCTGGGTATGGGGCACAGTCCTTTGTTTTGAAGCCAAAATAAGACAGACCTTTTTCCCCTTCAACCACCATGCATGCTGATGGAGAGAAGAGTGCAGAGGGAAAACATTTCCCACAACCTGGATCTCTAGCTGTGGACACATCATTCCATCAGTCAAATGTTCTTCATTTTGTAAGCACTTGAAACAACTGCTTCTCCCTTTGCTGATAGCAGCACATGCTGCATTTCCTATTGTCCACCCATTCAGATCTGGCTTTGGAATTTGTTTTTTCTCATCTGCTGGGGCAGCTTGCCACTTGTCTCGCTAGGAGAGTGGCCATGTGAACTCATCTTATGGTGGACATGAACCTCCCGTCACACAGCGTGTGGCAGCATGACTTTGTCCCACCTGTCTGCCAGGGACGGTTCATGATGGTGATGGAGCTCCGAGGCCTGTTGCTTGCTTAGCGCGGTGAGGGCTGGCTGCACTGTGTCCCCCAGGGCCACGTGATCACGTCCCTGCCCAGGTTAGGACCCTGGTCAAGAATGCAGTCCAGCAGCTTTGGTCTGCCAGCGGAGCGGCCCTGTGCAGTGAGGTGCTGGGGAAACGACGCCTTAGGGACTAGGGAAACGCAGGGCCAAGCTTGGCTATGGGCTTGCACCATGAGATGCAATAAGACTGGAAGTTAGATCTCACTGCCATCCCTGCTAAGAGCCTGTGACATTTATGGATGCTTGGGACTAAATAAAGAGGGTTTGACACACAGGTCTGCTGAAACAGAAAGGAGGTTAGGGGTTGCCTAGGACTCTCGCTTAAGGATGGGCAAGGGAGGTGACTGCTAATGGGGGACAGAGCTGCTTCTGCAGCCAGTGACAATGTCCAAAGGGTCACATGCTGATGGTGGCTGCACAACTCTGAATATTCTAAAAGCAAAAGCAGTAGACATTCCAGTGGGGAAGTTGTATGTGATTTCCATCTCAATAAAACTCTTTTCAAAGAGAAGAAGAAAAAAAAAAAGAAAATGTGTTATTCTAACTACTGATTTAAAAGATATAAAAAAAGTCACCTCACCAGTTATTTCCCTTGTGTCCTAAATCTTTATATTGTATAATTGCTATTTTTTCCCTTTATTTCAAAGAGGTTTCCCCCAATTTCAATTTATTTTTTTATTTTAAAGATTTTATTTTTAGAGAAGAGGAAGGAGGGAGAAAGAGAGAGAAACATCAATGTGTTGTTGCTTCTTGCATGCCCCCAGCTGGGGACCTAGCCCACAACCCAGGCATGTGCCCTGACTGGGAATCAAACTGGTGACCCTTTGGTTCACAGGCCAGCACTGAATCCACTGAGCCACACCAGCCAGTGGACTGAACACCAGCCAGCCCAATTTCAATTTTAAAAGCTGCAAAATGTGGAAGTAGAAGGCAGGAATAAAAATAAAGAAAATTAGATTAGTGTCTCATCTAATCACCAGGGTTAAGTCTGCCTCCACCCTTAATGCAATAAGCACCTTTTGAGCACCACAGAGTAGCCAGTCCAGGGAACCAAACAAACCCTTGCCTTCCTGGAGCTTACAGTCTAATACAGAGACAAATAAGACATGAATAAATAACAAAATAGCATCTGAGTGTTTGATGAATTCTGGGAACAAAATGTGGGTAAGTGTGGGAGGTGGAGGTTTATGTTTAAATACAACAGTCTAACAAGTTCTCTTTGAGGAGCTACAAGATGGCAGTAGAGTAGGAGAATTTATCTCACACTGCCTCACAGAATCAAGCTGAAAATAAAAATAAGGGGAACATCCACCCAAACTGAAGAGTACCTACAAAGGAGACATTTAACCAAGGACGAACAGAAACCACCTCAAGGCCAGCAGAAAGGGCAGGGACGCAAAAGGGGCTGGCACCGCTTTCACAGGCAGCGGGCCAAGGTTGCGCACAGCTGAGGAGTGAAGCCAGGACCTCTAACCAGGCTCCCAAGCACAGGGTGCCAATGCTGGGATCACCCACACGTGCAGCATCTGGCAGTGAAAGGCCACGGGCTTTTTGCCTACTGGAGAAAGACAAAGCCCACTGGGGACACAGCCACCTTTTTACTATTCCTTACTCTTAGTGTTTTTCCTCCCTCCATCCTCCCATAATTATTTTTCTTTTCTTTGGTTTCATTGTATTCTTGTTTTTCTTATATTCTATTTCTACTTTTATTATTCTTTACTCTTTTATTGTTGATTTTGTTATTGTTGGGTGGGGATTTTTTTGTTTGTTTTTTGTTTTTCGCTTGTGTGGGTTTTGTATTCTGTGTTGTATGGCTTTGTTCTGTCAGCACCAGTATAACATCATTCAAGACATGGTAGAGGTTGAGCCCCTCAGCCAGACAGCCAGAGGGGAGAACCCACCAATGAACGGGTCAACAGTCAAGACCCAAATGGAACAGAAGGGCCCACATAAACCACAAGGGCAGTCCTAGAGCATCCAGCTCAAGAGATCAAGGAGACTACACCACTGAGTCCCACGGGACTCCTACCACATACTGCCACCCCATGAAAAAAGGAAGTCAAACCAAATCTAATACGTACAAACAAAAAGAGTCAGCTAAAATGGGGAGTCAAAGAAAAAACCCAAATGAAAGAAAAGGAGGAATTCCCAGGAAGAGAGCTAACTGAAATTGAGGCAAGCAATTTATCAGACATAGAGTTGAAAGTAATGGTTATAAAGATGCTCACAGAACATAGAACTACAAGGAACTTAGTGGGGACTACATCAGCATGAAAAATGACAGAGAAACCTTGTTAAGAACCTCTTGAAAATGAAGAATTCAGTATCTGTGATAAAGACTACACCAGGAGGAATTAAAAGCAAGCGAGATGAAGTAGATCAAATCAGCAATTTGGAAGAAAATCCAATCAGAACAACAAAAAAAGACTCAAAAAGAACAAGGATGGTTTAAGGGAACTTTGGGACAACATTAAGTGTAACAATATCCATGTCATACGGATACCAGAAAGAGAAGAAAGTGAGCAAGGGATAGAGAACCTGTTTGAAAAGGTAATGATGGAAAACTTCCCTAATCTGAGGAGAAAAAAAGTCATACAAACCCAGGAAGCACAGAGAGTCCCAAACAAGAGGAACCCAAAGAGACCCACACCGAGACACATCATGATTAAAATGGCAAAGTTTAAAGATAAATAGAGAATCTTAAAGGCAGCAAGAGAGAAACAGTCAGTTGCCTAGAAGGGAGCTCCAATGAGACTGTCAGCTGATTTCTCAACAGAAACACTTAAACCAGAAGGGATTGGCATGAAGTATTTAAAGCAATGAAAAGCAAGGGTTTGCAACCAAGACTTCTCTTATCATCAAGCAAGGCTATAAATTAAAATTGAAGGCAAAATAACAAGCTTCCCAGACAAAAAAAAGACTAAAGGTGTTAATTAACATCAAACCAGCACTGCAAGAGATATTAAAGGGACTGCTTTAAGAAGAAGTAGTAATGGTGTGGGGAGGGGTGGCAGGGAGCATAGGTATAAAGAAATAAAATGGCAATGAAAAGTACCTTCAATAATAACCCCAAAGTAAATGGATTAAATGGTCCAATCAAAAGACACAGGGTAACTGAATGGGTAAGAAAACATGGTCCATATATATGCTATGAGAGACCCACCTCAGAACAAAAGATTTACACAAGCTGAAAGTGAAGAGACAGAAATAATATTCCATGCAAATGGAAATAAAAAAAAAAAGAAAGCTGGGGTAACGATACTTGTATCTGACAAAACAGACTTCAGAACAAAAGCCATTAAAAAAGAAAGACAATGTCACTACATTATACAAAAGAGGCTATAATCCTTATATGTGCATCATATAGGAGCACCTAAATATATAAAGAAAATCTTGGTGGACGTGAAGGTAGAGATCAACAGCAACACAGTCATTGTAAGGAATTTTAACACCCCACTGTCACTGCTGGATAGCTCTTCCAGACAAAAATATCAACAAGGAAACAGTGACCTTAAATGACACACTAGAATGAATGGGTTTAATTAATATTTACAGAACATTTCATCCCAAAGTATCAGAATACACATTCTTCTCAAGTACATATTTATCATTCTCACAGACCACGTGGTAGGACACAAAAAAGTCTTAAATTCAAGAAAACTGAAATCACATCAAGCATTTTTTCAGATCACAGAGGCATGAAAACTAGAAATCAACCTCAGTAAAATATTCAAAATCACTCAAATACATGAAGGCTAAATAGCATATTAAAAAATGAATGGATCATCAATGAGATCAAGAAAGACATCAAAAAGTACCTGGAAACAAATGAAAATGAATACAGAACAACCACAACCTATAGGACACTGAAAAAACAGTCTGGAGAGGGAGTTTATAGCATTACAGGCCTACCTCAAAAAGACAGAAAGATCTCAAATCAACAATCTAATCCTACACTTAAAAATGTAAAAAACCAACAACAAAGCCCAAAGGGAGTAGAAGGAAGGAAATAATCAAGATCAGAGTAGAAATAAATGACACAGAGCTTAAAAAAAACAATTCAAAAGCTCAATGAATCCAGCTGATTTTTTGAGAAGATAAACAAAATTGATGACCCTTTAACCGGACTCATCAAGAAAAAGAGAGGATCCAAATAAATCAGAAATGAAAGAGGAGAAATAACAACTGACACCACAGAAATACAAAGGATTCTAAGAAAATACTATAAGCAATTATATGCCAAGAAGTTGGACAACCTGGGCAAAATGGATAAATTTCTAGAATAATACAATCACCCAAGACTGAATCGGGAAGAAACAGAACACCTGAATAGACCAGTAACAACTAGTGCAATTGAAGCAGTAATCAAAAAACTCCCAGGAAACAAAAGTCATAGTCCAAATAGCTTCACAGGCGCATCTTACCACTCAAAAGAAGAACCTATCCTTTTCAAACTATTCCTAAAAATTCAAGAAATTCCAAAACCAGGTAAAAACACAACAAAGAAAAAAAACTAAAGGCCAATATACCTGAAGAACAATTCCACTTCTGAGAATACATCCAAAAAAATCCCAAAACACCAAAAGAATATATGTACCCCTATGTTCATAGCAGCGTTATTCACAGTAGCCAAGATTTGGAAACAGCCTAAGTGCCCATCAGTAAATGAGTGGATAAAAAAAAAACAGACTGTGGTACATATACACAATGGAATACTACAAAGCAGAAAGAAAGAACTCCTACCTTTTGCAACAGCATGGATGGAACTGAGGACTATTATGCTAAGTGAAATAAACCAGGCAATGAAGGACAAATACTTTATAACAGGGATCTAAGGAATAAAATAAACTAATGAGCAAAATAGAATCAGAGACACAGAAACATGGACTGACAGGTGTAAGAGGGGAGAAGGGAGGCTGGAACTGGTTGAAAGAAGGTAAAGGGATTAGTCAAAGGATATATGCGTCACCCATGGACATGAACAACAATGTGGGGATTGACTGTGGGAAGGCAGGGACTTTGAGGAGGGAGATAAAGGGAAAAATTGGGATGATTGTAATAGCATAAATTTTTTTAAAAAAAGACAATGTTCTCTTTGAGAAGGGTACATTTGAACAAATACTTGAGCAAAATGCACAGGACTTTGTAGGCAATTGTGAGATCTGTTCCTCCGACTTTGAGTTTGATGGGAAGCTACTAGGTAGTTCTGGCAGAGGAGTGTCGTGATCTAATTCAAGGTATAAAGGTCACTGACCTCGGCAGTGTGGTAGCAGTGATCGTGGTGCGAAGTGGTCAAAGTCTGAATATAATCTGAAGGTTGAGCTAACTGCATGTGGGGAAAAAGTGGATGGAGGATATGAAAGGCAAATCAAGGTTTTGGCCTGAGCAACTGGAAGAAGGGAATGGCTGTTTACTGAGATGTAAGAGAAACAAATTTGAGGGAAAATCAGGAAGTTTGGTTTTGGACTTAGGGTTTGGTACCCATGTTAAGGCAGTTGGAAATATAAATATGGATTATAGTAGAGGGGACACCTGATTTACAGAGGTACAATGGATAGGTAGTATTTAAAGCCGTAAGACTGATGAAAACCCCAAGGGAGTAACCAGCTAGAGAGGAGGTCCATGGACTGAGTCCTATGGCACTCACTGTTCAGAGAGAGCATAAATGAGGAACAACAGAGACTAAGAAGTGACAGCTGGTGATGTACTAGAAAAACCAGGAAAGTTTTCTGTGACTTAAAATGCACATATTTGCTAACAGTTATTGTAGCAAACATAACAGTTATTGTGTATTTTCTTCCATCTTCAATGGCTGCACAGTTCGGTGGCTACACAATAGCAAAAATGAAATACAGTTTTTCTTCTCTGCCCCCCCACCCTTACTTCTAGGTTTATTATGGCTATGTTAGGGGCATCAGGGATGCCTTTCCACTGAGTGTTGAATAACTTAGGTTTTAAGTATACATTGGTTACCAACAATTCCTACAGATAACTACTTATTAATGCATTGGTTGCCAACAGAAAGCTACTTTTAGTCTTTTTTTATGCATATAGGAGATTGTTAATATATCACCAATAAACTGTAACTTTAAGTCATAACCTAAATCAAGAAATTGCCCTTGCAAAACTATATTAGTTTGAGATTTCAAAATGATGAAATTCTTTCCCACTAAAATAACAATTTGTTTTATTAGTTTCCCCAATGCTCTACAAGTCTTAGCCAACAATACACTTACACAATCACCCTACACTAATAATTTATTTGCTAAACTATAACGTAGTACAGTTTTCAATGCTAAAATATGAGAGTTTCTTCATAGGTCAATTCTTGGCCATTTCAATCATCTAGAAGATAGGCCTAGAAGAAGGCAGGAAAGCCATCTGAGTGACTGAAAGCTTTATCTCATAGTTCAAGCAAAGGAGGCTAAAAATACCCCACAGTCCTCGGACCAAGCAACTATGTATAAAGCAAGACAGCAAATTAGAGATAAATAAGAGATAAGTGGTGGAAGCAGAAGCTCCCAGCCTCTAGACGGTAAGAGGAAGGCAACAGTACGTGTCCTTTTAAGGGGTATATGTTGTGATCTACTGCAATAGAAGATATTCAAAATGAAGACCCTGGTCATTTGAAAAGTTAACATGTTTCATAATGCCTAAAATTCATTTCCCCCAAAACTGAGTTGTTTTACATTTTAGTGCTTAAATACATCATCTAGGAAATCCACTCATCATTTCCTAGATAAACTGGATGTTGCGATATGCATAATTTCAAAGTGTTGCTGAGTTAAGGATGTTCTTAATCTGCTTATATTATAATAAGCAGCTAGTATAACTACTTACATGCAAATTGTTTTAAAGTGCTTAAAAATCAGGCAAACATCCTCCCCGAAAATTGTATCTATTTTATAATTGAACAAACTTGTGATCGTGAGGTTTATGCAATTCATGTCAAAATGTGAACAAATTCCAAATTGCTACGGCTAAACGTGAATTTTTATCATGTTTCATTAAGAAATAAAGATGGAAGTTAAATTTTCAACAGAAATAATTCTTGAAGGCTGAATAACACAGTAACTCTTGAAGACTGGGGTTTTCTGTTCTCTCATCTTCCCCATCTCAGTTAAGAGCACAACTGTCTCCAGTCACTGAAGGTAAAAATCTAGGAGTCATCCTAGATTCCTCTTTTTTGCACAAGTTTAATAAAATACTTCATCGAAGTCACTGGTATATATTACATATGGAACATATATATATACTTATATCTATATATGGAACACACACATATTTGGTGGAATAAGGAATGCCACCAAATATAGTGGTATACCAGTGGAAACCAATATCAAACTTCCCCCTTCTCCAAGTAACAGACACACATTCTCATTCTTCCTCCCCACCCCTGTGCTCATTCATTCCATTCCATCTCTCAACAGCGTAGCTCAGGGTTGCTGCATCATGATATGTGAATTTTGACTGGAGGGAGTAGGAAGTGGGAAGGCAGTGTATTAGGTAGTTTCGGAACAAGCTGCAACCTAGGAAAAAGGCAGGCCAGAAGGAACAGAAAGAAAGTACTTAAAACAGAATGAAAATGGGGTTCCTGCCCTGGGATGTGGAAGATGCCACATAAAACAAAGTAAAAGCCAACCATCCATTTCTAGATTTTGCTAAGGATAGGCCCTGGATCCAGGGAAGAAGAGAAGGCTTTCTTCTATCCTGCTTGATCCCAGAACTGGCTAATAGCAGAGTTCTAGGGTTCTACTACCTTAAGGAGAAAAAAAAAAAAAAAAGCAACTCTTCTATATTAGTCTAGGAGTAAAAATACCATTTATCCCAACACCTGGCACACAGAAGACACTGGATCAATGTTTACTGGATAAATATTTCTAAAAAGTTCCAAGCTGTCCAGCCTTACTTCTTCCATTGCCCTCCATATGACTCCCATATTCTGGCTGAACAGAATTCCTCACTATTCCCCATGCTTGCAGCCTTTGATCCTATACTCTTGCCTTTACCTCCTTGAAATGCCTTCTCATAGCCAGCTTCAAATGTCATCTCTTCATGAAGCTTTCCCTGATCCTTCCAATCAGTAACACCCCATCTCTGAGACCATTTACCCCTTTAGACACCTGTTTCAAAGATACTCTGTACGTGTCTTACATGTTCCACTAGAACAAAAGGCTCCTTGAGAGAGAAGATGCAATAATTCTTATTTCTGTTTCCCAAGACCACACACATTTTTTATTATAGAAACACATGCTTCATTACCTGTAGAAATAAGCCAAAAGAACAGCATGCAATGAGGGGTGGGTTTTTTTCACTATATAACTATTGTTTTACTAATTCAAGATTTACCACTTCATGTGATGACTATGAATCAAGCAGGTTCTGATTCCAGTTTGATCTCTGAACACACTGCCAAGTACAGTGATGCCTGAATCCATCATAGGTCAAATACAGAATCGGTTAATTTTATCACAAACTCACCTCATTTGCTAAGGCAAAAGTTCCCCAGTGAATGGCCACAGATTTCTTTGTTCGTACATCTTCATGAATCCTTACAGCTTCTTCTGGGTCTACATGCTGGTATTTCATAAACCACCTGATTAAACACAGCAGCTTATTAATTCTAACCTTTGAAATATACTGGGTTGGCCCAAAAGTTCATTTAGTTTTTTCTGTACAATGGCTCTAGTATTGCTTAGTTGTCTTTAACATCATTCAAAGAAATTTTGTTAGATTCTACTGTGACAGCTGTCATATCAGCGTGCATTTTTTAAAAACTTACAAAAACTGATGAATTTTTGTGCAGCCATTGAAGATGGAAGAAAATACACAACATTCTCAGCATATTATGCTTTATTATTATCAAGAAAGATAAAAACGCAACTGAACCACAAAGAAAGATTTGTGCAGTGTATGGAGAAGGTGCTGTCACTGATCGAAGGTGTCAAAAGTGCTTGACAAAGTTTCTCGGTACTATTGACATTTTGGCCAAACAATTTTTTGCTGTAGGGCTGTCTTATGCATTGGAAGATGTTTAGCAGCACCCCTGGCCTCACTAGACCAATAGAAGGAGATAGCCAACATACTCAAAATAGCCAAATCAATGAAGTTATTGGTGAAAATGAAAAATGTATCTTTGATTTTATGGAAGAAACTAAATGGACTTTTTGGAAACCCAATATAACAAGAGCTTCATCTAATTAAACTTTTAAGATTCTGCACAGGAATAAATCATAGTAAGCAAAACCATCCCTCTTGAGTCTACTTTTATTAAGAAAAAATTAAGCAAAAATATTTCATGTATCAACTGCTGCACAATAGGTAAATATCAAGCAAAACTTCCTTTTAAATAGTAAGATTTGTGTTATGTTTATTTTTATTTTACTGATGACTTACTACTGTATTTTGTTGTATAGAATGAGTACATTTTTGCCCAGATTTGAGGAAAAAATAACAGTGCACATTATATATGGGTAGTACTAATTCCATACCTATATAAATGTTTTTAATTCTTTTATTTATGCTTATGTGTTAAAAGTGTAACTGTAGAAAGCAATAAAAATATCTGTATGCAGAATAATACCCTGGAATACAATAACTGGTTTTGTTTTTTAATATAAATAAATAAACAATTGGATTTAAAAATTAAAATGAAAGATTTTTTTTCCCTGAAAGTTTGGGCCAAAAATGTGGGTGCATATTATGCATGGCAAAATACAGGTATCCTGAAGATATGTCTTACTGTTACTTTAAAATGTAGATATTTTACACTCCTGGAAAGCATCAAAACAATGGGTAAAGAATTAGAAACTAAAATTCTAACTGAAAAGAACCTGAATAATGTGCTCAAACAAATTCTTTTAAAACTTGATTAAGTGAAAAGCCAACAAAAATTAGTGTATAATATGTAAAGATCTGCAGCAAAAATATCCCATTACTATTCAAGGATTTTATTTAAACAGCATACAACTGAACAGTGAGGTGTCTGGTTGGACAAGAAGAGATGGTTCATGAGGGGGACTAATTAGAGTGCAGAAACACTGAAAGGCCACCTAATGCCTTGGAAAGAACACGGTACACTTTAAGGAGAAAGACCCATACAAAGGGAAAGTGTACTATCTACAAGCAAGTCCTTTGCTTTCCCAGCCATCAGTTTAGAAGAGGAAAAACAACATTGTCTTCACATTGTTTATATCCTAGGTCTGCTACTGCCAAGTACTGCTGCAGTCAAGACTAATGGGTATGGACTCAGCACAGGTGCTTCTGTACATTACAAAACACATCATGGAAACAGCTACAGGATTGTTACGTACAGTAGGTGTTGCCAAGCCCTTCGGGAGCCTAGAAACAGAGCCACTGTGTTCTGGGCAGCAGATAAGAGAGGCACTGTTCTCCATAGCTCATTACACAGAATACAATTATTGGTCTTTCTGCTTACTTTTTAAAAACCTCTACTGCAAATCAAAAGATAGACATACTCCTTTCTACCCTCAAGTCTGTTGGAAATAACTACAATTTTTACTGTGGTGTAAAGTTACAGTAAAGACTTATAACCGACCGATTTGGACAGAATAATTCCCCAAGTAGGGATGACATTCCGAGCCTGTTGTTGAAAGTCATTTTTGGTATAATCATCTGAAATTTATAGAGTTACTTCTAAAACTGTTAATACTAAGCAGAGATTACACAATAGAGACTACTACAATGTAAATCTCGTAGAGCAAATAATGTCCTCCCCATCCTTTTACCATCTCAATAACAAGACAGCTGTAATACAAGCAGAAAGGGAAAATTGCATAAGTGAATCTGTGTATCTGGATGTACATATTAAATCATCACATATATATGAAAAATTTATATTTTGCTACATATGAAAACTTAACTTTTATAATTACAAATGAGATTCAAATATGTTACAAACATATACTGAGTAAATATCAACATCATATGAAACTGATTTATGAACACCTTAACTGATGTTTTGAGAGGTTTATTAGAATTCAGAATTAGAAATAAGTGGAAAAGTGAAATTCAAACACTCTTACTGATTTAAAATAATACAATAGGATTGAATCAGTGAGATGGAGGATAAGATAGAAAAAAGCTCCCAGAAAGAGCAAGAAAATGAAAAAAGACTCAGAAAGAATGAAGAGGTGTAGGAAAATGCAAGAAAACCTGAAACATAATAATGCCATATAATAGAGATACCAGAAGGAGAAGAGGAGGAGGAAGGGATAAAGAACCTGTTTGGAAAGGTAATGATGGAAAACTTCCCTAATTTGAGGAGAGAAGTCACACAAGTCCAGGAAGCACAGAGGGTCCCATTCAAGAGGAACCCAATGAGGCCCACTCCAAACACATCATAATAAAAATGGCAAATACCAAAGCCAAAGAGAGAATCTTAAAAGGCATAAAGGGAGAAGGAGAAAGTAACACACAAGGGAAACACGATAAGGCTAACAGCTGACTTCTCAACACCAACAATACAAACCAGAAAGGAGTGGCAAGAAATATTCCAAGTAATGAAAAGCAAAGGCCTGCAACCAAGACTGCTCTACCCAGCAAGGCTCTCAATTAAAATGGAAGGCAAAATAAGAAGTTTCCCAGACAAAAGAAGGCTAAAAGAATACACCTCCACCAAACCAGTACTGCAAAATATGCTAAAGGGACTGCTTTAAGAAGATGAAGAAAAAGAGTGAGAAAGAGAGGAACTCACATAAAAAGGGAAAAAATGAATAAATACCTATCAATAATTAACTTTAAATGTAAATGGATTAAATGTTCCAATCAAAAGACATAGGGTAGCTAAATGGATAAGAAGACATGACCCACACATATGCTGCCTATAAGAGACCCACCTCAGAACAAAGGATCTACACAGACAGAGAGTAAGGGGATGGAAAAATATATTCCAAGCAAATGGACAAGAAAAAAATCATGGGTAGTCATACTTATATCAGACAAAACAGATTTCAAAACAAAGGCCATAAAAAGAGACCCAGAAGGACACTTCATAATACTCAAAGGAAGAATTCATCAAGAAGAGATAAACACTGTAAATCTATATGCACCCAACATAGGAGCACACAAATATATAAGGAAAGTCTTGGAGGACTTCAAGAAAGATATAGGCAGCAAAACACTGATAGTAGGGGATTTTAACACCCCACTGTCAACAATGGATAGATCTTTCAAACAAAACAACAACAAGGATATTGTGGAACTGAATGACCCATTAGATTAACTAGACTTAAGTGACATACATATAACTTTACATCCCAAAGAAGCAAAACACACATTCTTTTCAAATGCACATGATACATTTTCAAAGACAGACCACATGATAGGACACAAGACAAGCCTCAACAAATTCAAGAAAATTGAAATCATAACAAGCATTTTATCAGACTACAAGGGCTTGAAACTAGAAACCAACCTTAAGGAAAAAACTCAAATATTTCAACTCATGGAGACTGAATAGCATGCTATTAAACAATGAATGGGTCAATAATGAGATCAAAGAAGACATCAAAAAGTTTCTGGAAACAAATGAAAATGAACACACAACAGTCCAAACCTTTGGGCCACAGCAAAGGCAACCCTGTAAGTTCATAGCAATACAGGCCTACCTAAAAAAGATAGAAACATTTCAAATAAACGACCTAACCCTACATCTTCAAAAAATGGAGAAACAACAAACAAAGCCAAGAGCAAGTAAAAGGAAGGAAATAATCAAGATCAAAGCAGAACTGAATGACATAGAGATGAAAAGAACAATTCAAAGGATCAACCAAACCAGGATCTGGTTCTTTGAAAAGATAAAATCAACAGGACTTTAAGCAGAGAGAGGACCCGAATAAATAATATCAGACATGAAAGAGGAGAAATTACAACTGATACCACAGAAATACAAAGGATTTTAAGAAATTACTGTGAACAATTATATGCCAAGATATTTGAAAACCTCGATGAAATGGACAAATTTCTAGAAAAAGATAACCTTCCAACACTGAATGAAGAAAAAGTAGAAAGCCTGAACAGTCTGATAACAGCTGGTAATATTGAAGCAGTAATCAAAAAACCCCTGGCACACAAAAGCCGTGGACCAGATGGTTTCACAGGAGAATTTTACAAAACATTTAAGGAAAAGCTAATCCCTGTCCTTCCCAGAATATTCCAAAAAATCCAAGGAGAGGGAAGACTCCCAAACTCTTTTTATGAAGCCAGTATCATCCTAATCCCAAAACCAGATAAAGACACAACAAAGAAAGAAAGCTACAGGCCAATACTGCTGATGAACGCAGAAACTAAAACCCTCAACAAAATATTGGGAAACCGCATCTGGCAATATATTGAAAAGGTCATCCACCATGATCAAGTGGGATTCATCCCAGGGATGCAAGGATGGTTCTATATTCACAAATCAATAAATGTAATACATCACATAAACAAAAGGGAAGACAAAAAAAAATACATGATCATCTCAATAGATGCAGAAAAAGCATTTGATAAGGTAAAGCATCCATTTATGATAAACACACTCAGCAGAGTGGGAATAAATGGGTCATACTTCAACATAATACAGGCCATATATGAAAAACCTACAGCCAACATTATACTCAATGGCAAAAACTAAAAGCTTTCCACTAGGATCAGGAACAAGACAAGGCTGTCAGCTTTCACCACTTCTAATCAACATAGTATTGGAAGTCCTAGCCACAGCGATCAGACAAGGAAATGAAATAAAAGGCATTCAAACTGGAAAAGAGGAAGTAAAACTGTCACTGTTTGCAAATGACATGATAGTGTTCATAGAAAACCCCATAGACTCCACCATAAAACTACTTGGCCTATAAGTAAATTTGGCAAAACAATGGGATACAAAGTCAATATTCAGAAATCGAAGTTATTTTTGTACACCAACAATGACACATTAGAATCATAAATATGAGGAAAAATCCCATTTGCTATAGCAACAAGAAAAATAAAGTACCTAGCAATAAGCTTAACCAAGGAGGTAAAAGACCTGTATGTGGAAAATGGTACAACACTGAAGAAAGAAACTAAGAAAGACACAAATAAATGGAAGCATATACCATGTTCATGGATTGGAAGAATTAACATCATCAAAATGTCCATACCAAAGCAATTTGTAGATTCAATGCAATCCCTATTAAATGCCAATGATGTATTTCACAAATAGAGAACAAATGTTTCAAAAATTTATATGGAAACATAAATGACCTGAATAGCTGCAGCAATCTTGAGAAAGAAGAACAAAGTAGGGGGATCACAATACCTAACATCAAACTACATTACAAGGCCACTGTAATCGAAACAGTCTGGTACTGGCATAAGAACAGACACATAGATCAATGGAACAAAATAGAGAGCCCAGAAATAAACCCATATCTCTATGGGCAATTAATATTGGTCAATGGGTGCAGAAACATAAAATGGAGTAAAATAGCCTCTTCAACAAATGGTGTTGGGAAATCTGGACAGCTACTTGCAAAATATTGATATTCAACCACCAACTTACACCATACACAAAAATAAACTCAAGATGGATGAAAGACTTAAATATAAGAAGCAACACCATAAAAGTCCTCGAGAACATAGGCAGAAAACTCTCAGGTATTCCACACAGCAGTATTTTCACTTTTATGTCCCCTAGAGCAAGGGACGTAAAGGAAAGAATAAACAAATAGGACTTCATCAAAATAAGAAGCTCTGTATGGCTAAAGAGAAGATCAGCAAAATGAAAAGGGACCAACCATATGGGAAAATATATTTGCCAGTGATACCTCGGACAATGGTTTGGTCTCCAAAATATATAAAGAAGATAAAAAATCCAGTTAAAAAACAGGCAAAAGACCTGAACAGACACTTCTCCAAGGAGGACATACTCAGGGCCCAGAGACATGAAAGGATGCTCAGCACCACTAGCCATCAGACAGGTGCAAATTAAAACCACAATGAGATACCACTTCACACCTCTCAGAATGGCCATCATAAACAACTCAACAAATAACACATGCTACAGAGGTTTTGGAGAAAAGGGAACCCTAGTGCGCTGTTGGGGGAATGGAGACTGGTGCAACCGCTGTGGTAAACGGATTGGAATTTCCTCAAAGCACTAAAAATGGAACTGCCTTTTGACCTGGCAATTCCACTGCTCAGATTATACCCTATGAATCCCAAAACACCAATTCAAAAGAACCTATGCACCCCAATGTTCATAGCAGCACAATTTACAGTAGCCAAGTGCTGGAAGCAACCTAAGTGCCCAGCAATAAATGAGTGGATCAAAAAACTATGGTACATTTACACAATGGAATACTACACAGCAGAAAGAAAGGAAGAGCTACTACCCTTCGCGACAGCATGGATGGAACTAGAGACCATTATGCTAAGTGAAATAGGCCAGGGGATGAAAGACAAATACCATATGATCTCACCTATAAGTGGAACCTAATCAAGAAAACAAGCAAGGAAAAAAATATAACCATCAACACAGAGAGAGAAAAGAAACTGACAGTAACAAGAAGCGGGGGGGGATAACAGGGAAAAGAAGGGGAAGGGCCAAATCAAGGAACATGTATAAAGGACCCATGGACAAAGCCAAAGTGGGGAAGGATTGAGGGTGGGAGGTGGGTGGGTGGGGCTGGGAAAGTGGTGGCAGGAAAATAGAGACAAATGTATTTGAACAAGAAAAAAAAATTTTTAAATAAAGAATAGTTTAAAATAAGGTTAAAATATCCAGCCCTTTAAAGAAGCTAGAAAAAAACATAAATGCAAGAAATAAACATTAATAAAGGCAGTAAAGAAATGGTTTAGTGAACTTTGAAAGTTAACTAAGTAAAACAGGGGACATGCTTGGTTTGCGGGTCTGGTCTCCAGTTGGGCCAGCACATGGGAGAGGCAACCGATCTATGTTTCTCTTTCACATCGACGTTTCTCTCCCTCTCTTTCTCCCTCCCCTCCCCTCTCTCTAAATAAATAAATAACATCTTTTTAAAAAGTTAGTAAAACAAAATCAGATGGAAACCAATGATCAGATTTGCTCAATTCATATTAGCATTCTTCTGCTTGCAGGATTGCCTAAAGAAAGTTATACAAAAAACTGTAGCAATCTATCCGTGCATGCACATCAGAAAATAAAACTAACTTTGTTGATTTAAAATCCTCGCTCAAGGATACGTTATTGATTTTAGAAAGAAGGGAGAGAGAAACATAAATGTGAAAGAGAAACATTGATCAGTTGCATCCTGTACATGTCCCGGGGAACAAATCCACAACCTAGGTATGTGCCCTGACCAGGGATCAAACCTGACATCTTTTGGTGTATGGGACAATGGTTCAACAAACTGAGACACCTAGCCAAAGCTAAACATTTTTTAAATTAATCCTTACTTTGTTACTGTTTTTATTTTCTCTTGTACATATCAACGTGAGTTGACTGAAATCACTTCCTTTCCTTAAATAGACAGTATTAAGGAAAACAAAGGCAGTGGATGGGTCTCCTGTGGAACATGTTAGTGTCACCTTTATCTGCTATGAAGTAAAAGTGAGTATGTAGAGGTTGGAGGGCAAGTGGTGGGTAATGCAATAATGTCATTACCAGATTAAAATCAGTGCCAAGTGAAATAAAACCATCACGAGGGACTATAGGCCTATTCCCTGGCTTTCCTCTGGTTAACATGAAAGCTTAAGACAGGGTGCATTCCAGTCATGGAGCAACAAGTGGTTATAGGAGAGTATCCTCCATGTAAAAGAAGGAACAAGAGTTAGGTTTGATACTGGCTGATCAGTTTAACTGGAGTCAAAATGGTGTGTGGACTCGTGGGTTAGATATAGAAATTCTTTTTTCTTGGTATTATAATTTCTGGTATTGAATAATTACTTAATATAACTATTTAAAAATTTTAATTGAAACTGACCCACCAACCCCCAAAACATAACAAAGTCCACCATTAAAATCACAAATATTACAGTTTCATAAAATCATGACTACTTTACTTTTAAGTTCAGTTAGCTTATACGGAATAGAAGTAGGAATGTTTTCTTTGAAAGTCCACATACCTTGGTTCATATGCTCCAATGGGAATAGCTGCAAGGTCAAAAGGACCAAATCGTTTTCCTATCTCTTCAAATGCAGGGCAATATCCAGTGTCTCCTGCAAAAAAAAATCGACACGAAGGGCCCAACACAGACCAGCTGCCCCACAGAACCTTGTTGTCATCCATTAGGGTCCTTTTACACCAGTGCTGGGAAGGTGTAAAGACAAAGGTGACCTTATCATGTCCAGGGACACAATTTTCCTTCCACCAGTCCAGCTCGATCACATTCTCACAGCCGTATTTTTGCATCCAGTCGAGGAGACCCAATGGCACAAACCACCTCAACTCATTACCAAATCGCTCATTCAAAGCAATGACAGAATTGTAGTCCAGGTGGTCATAGTGGTTGTGACTGATAAGGACCGCATCTATTGGAGGGAGTTCACTTACAGTGCATGGGGGATGCCGAAAACGCTTTGGACCCAGGAATTGCAACGGTGAAGCACGAGAGCTAAAGATGGGGTCCGTGAGAAATATGAGCTCATCCATTTCTACCATTACTGTCGCATGTCCCAGCCATGTGACTCTTAAGCCACCTTCATTCACTCCGGCTGCTTCAGGGTCATCAATAAAATATGGCTTAAGCACTGGGAGTTCTTTATCAAGTTCCTATGTGTATAAAGAAAGAAAAGTAGCCATTAGAAAAAATGAAAAGGTATTATGTCATTGCAAAACTTATTTGATATAAATTTAAAAAATAAGAGCTATTTGGGGAGAACTGAAGTCATTCAATAAATTTACTATTCTTGCTTTTCTCTTGAAAATGCATACTTCTTTCTGAATCGGCCTCATTATTCATGACAATATAGTAATATAAGACCCTCTTAGCCCCAAATGCAATAGACAAAGGGAAAATTAAATTTAAAACTTGGGGCACTGATGAATGTACTAAAAGTTTTCCAAGGCTCTCTTCTGTAAGTACTAGTAGTAGACAAACCTAGCTGCACTCAGTTGGCCGTTGACATTTCAGCTGGCTGGCACATTTGCTTGAGAACTGTCTTAGGCACAGGTCAGTCCTTGGAAACAGTTAAGGAAAACTTACAACCATTCATTTATAAATCGTGGATCTCAGATATGAGTCTGGCTTTCTGAGTACACAGAATTCGAAGCAGAGCACTGTAAGGATTCTTGGGCAGATCACAATTATAAATGGTTCTACTCATTCTTTCTTTTAAGGTGTTCTGCCATTGATCAAACCAATGCACAAAACATGGTCCCTGCCGGGGAAAAGGTGATCACTTTTAGCAGTAAACAAATGTATGTAAAACAATAACTACAACAAAATGTGATGTTATTCCTTTGGTTGTTCTACATTTTTTTTCTTGGATTAGGCTAGACCAAGAAGCAGCTGTGTTTTGGGATCACACTTCTGAATGTTATAAAACTGCTTTTATGAATTATGCTTTGGTGTCATGCTATCAAGTTGCATCGAAGTCTCTGACGAAGTCACCTTACAATACCTGGCTTAGTACCACCTTCACCTATACCTTCCCACTCACCCCAGAAACATTTCTCTTAATTCTTAGTAACAGGAAAAGCTCTTCACCAGAAAAAACTGGCTTCATGCATTGGGCTGTCACTGGGAAAACTCAGTTCATGCTTCCCTTTTCACTTGGACAAGGATGTTCAGAGTAAAAGCTGAAGCTGCAGCTTCAGCAATGTGCAGGCCATGATCGAACATATTTCTATACTAATTTTATTCTTGATTTTATTTGTCTATCCTCCATAGTCCACTTGCTCTTACATGTTCATCCATTTTTTACTGCTACATGTATTTTTATAAGTTGCTGCAAATCAATCTTGAAAAGGGTTTGGTAGTGGATAATTACGTTAAACACAAGCCATGCTACAGCCTAACAGGAAGAAGAAAGAGCCCTATTGCAACAGGCATTACAGACACAGCGACTTCCGTGAGTTCTTGGAGAATGATGAGAAGTTCGTGATGCAGGAAAAAAGGAAGAAGGGCATGTCAGGTAAAGAAAGTGCCCAAGTAAAGGAACAGAGACAAATGGAACTGGCGTTTGTGGGCAAGGGACAAACTAAATCTACAAAGGATCAGAATATATTAAGAGTCCTGAATGCCGTACTCTACCCCGGGACAATGAGAAAGCATCTTAAAAAATAAAAAAGACATGATCCAATTTCTGTCAACAGAATACACTGTCAGAGTGAACATGATGACCTTAAAGTGTGTCACAATGATTGACTTGAAACGAAGACCTGAACAAAGGAGACAGCAATGAGCAAGGGGCAAGAGAGGGCAGGTGAGGGAGATGTAGATGAAGGCGAACTGAGAGGTCACAGAGATGATCTGAGTGGGAAAAGGGCCTGGACAGAAGAAGAGAAATAGCAGGATGATGATGTGGAGGATGACAACCATTTCCCTTAGCCACCCTAAGTCTTAGTTTCCTCATCTGAAAAATGGGTATAACAATTGTACCTAAACGCCACTGCCGCGGGGCCTGAATTACAAGTGCCTAACACACTGTAAGCACCCACCAAGCATTCCAAAAGGAGAAGAAAGCTCAACCCTGACAACCAATCAGGCCACCAACTCTATAGAGCTTCCATTTTCCCTGTTTCCTTTCTCAGAGTTACTAACCTACTTAAGATCCTAAGTGACATCCAGACACTTTAAAGTCCTCCGGATTGCTCAGCTGTCTTCCTGTCAACTCAACCCATTCACCAGAGCGACCTCAAAAGCAGTCTACTTATGGTATAACTCTCCTGCTTGACAAAACACGTCTCACCTCAGCGCAGCAGTTAAGCCTGTTTGGACTGCCCCAATCCCCCTTCCAGTTGTTTCATTCAACTCTGCAGTGCTCTGTGTCCCACCTACGCCGGGACTGCTCTCTGTTCCCAGATTGATCTTGAGATCCCTGCATAATACTGATCGCATTACTCATCCTTGTAAGTACTTAATCAAATGCACACGCTTCGTAAGACCATCCCTGGGGGTCCACTGCTGGAAGCAATCACTCCTGCCTCTCAACTTCTATGCAACTTTGTTCATGCATCAACTATGAAAATTCTGTCCTATACCCCGGTTAAATGTATACAGATGTATTTTGTGTCTTATTCAACTAAGAATCACTCACAGTGCCAGTTCAATGATTAAATACAATATGTGCTTAATAAAATTAGTTGGATGAATGAGTGAATGAATGAATTGATGAATGAATGTAAATTTTTCAAGTCAGTTATCAAAGTTAGTAGTCAGGATTAGTGAACAATAACACATGCCATATGGTGTACTTACCAAGAATAAGGAGAAAAGAGTCAATGAATATAAAACTGAGTACCTACCATATGTCAAGCTTTCTATTAGGCACCTAATAATGATGAATTATCTAAAACAGGGTAAGGAGGTTTACAGCTGTTGAGTATACAAAACACAGAGTTCTTTTATTTTTTATGATTGTACTATTTTTCCATACAAACAACTGTAAACATACTTTTGCCCCATCCTGTATATCAAGTGCTTTAGTGTAGCACAAAATAACATGAACAATAGCTACCATTTATGGAGCACTTACATACTATACAATGTACTAACTTCATAAAAAATTTTTAGTTTAGCCCTGGCCAGGTAGCTCAGAGCACCATCCCAACATGCCAAGACTGCAGATTTGATACCCAATCAGAACAATAAATTAATGTTTCTCTCTCTCTCTCTCTCTCTCTCTCTCAAATCAATCAAAAAATAAAGGCTGCTGCAGGCAAGTTTAAAAACAACAAAAAAAAATTTAGTTTAATACCAACTGCAGTACTGGAGGTAGGTATACTAACTATCTCCACTTTACTGGTGAGAAAACAAAAAATTAGAGAAGTCACAACATTCATACAAGGTAACCCAGCAGCTAGCTTCCATACATACTGTCTCTCATCATTACACTGCTCTGAAATATTATCTCATTTAATACATTTTTGTTTTTTAAGTAACAACCAGGTGATCACATGGGGGAGAACAGGACACAAAGAACTTTCAGAGATGATGGGTATGTTCATTTATCTTGATGGTGGTGATTGTTTTATGGGTATATACTTATGTCGAAACTCATCAAGTTGTACTTTTTGAATATGTGGAGTTTGTATTATATTAATAAAACTATTAAAAATATTTGCCATGATGGGTGTGGCCCAGCTGAGTTGGGCATCCTCTTGCAAAGCGAAAGGTCCCTGGTGTGATTTCCAGTCAGAGCACCTGCCTGCGTTGCGGGTTGCTACCGGTTGGGGCACTTACGAGAAGCAGCCAATAGATGTTTGGCTCTCTTTCTCCCTCCCTTCCTCTCTCTCTAAAAATAAAGAAATAAAATCTTTTTAAAAAATAAAAACCATGTGAAGTTTAGTAACTGGTATTATCTATTGATTGTTCAGGGGAAACAAAACCTTTAATAGAGTACCTGTGGCAGATCCAACTTGTTCTCCAAACAAAGTATTAACAGGTAAAGTGCTGAAAGAACACAGTCACAAAGGACCATACATTATATGATCCTATTTTTTACAAAATATCAGGAGTAGGCAAAATCATAGACACAGAAAATAGGCTAGCAACTTGCAGGGGCTGGAGTAGGGCAGGAGAATTGGAGGGTGGTGACTAAAGACATGCGTTTCTTTTTAGGGTAACAAGTATATATTATATTGTAGCAATGGCTGCACAACTCTAAGCATACTAAAACACACTGAACTGCATACTTTTGTGGTAGGTGAATTATACCTCAACAAAGCTGTTTTCTAAAAAAGGCAAATAACTGATATCTGAATTAAGCAATCACATTTTTCTCATGCTCCTTTTTCATGCTAAGTTCATCACAAAAGAGAAGCTTGTTTTAAAGAATTTGATATTTAGCGACTATCCCATAAAACTCAAAGAAATAGTCTACTATTGAGATTCCAGAAGTATTTTTTTTAACTTGGTCATCAGAGTTTGAAAAGGCACACAGAATGGAGGTTGGGTAATTCTTGTGCATTTGAAGAAACCAAGTATTCACTTGGCATTTTCTTGACTGATACTAGATTTTTCTTGGCCAGTCTTCCTTTTTGAAAGCAGCAAATGGGAAAATTTTTAGGCCCATAATTAACCAGTACATTAGTTAATATTTTACTTATCTTGGGGAAAGGGGAAAATCCTAACATTCACTCAACCACTAATCTTTGCCAGCACTTTAGGTGCATTATGTCATCTAACCCCATGAAGCAGATGTTACTGGCATTTTACAGACAACCAGACCAAGGCAAAGGACAGTCAGTCACTAAGAACCCTGCCAAGGTCAAACATCAAGTAAATGTCCAATTGGGGGTGGAATCAAGGTCTTCCTGACTTTAAAGACCCTCTCTTTTCATTAAACCATAACTCTTTCCATGGCATAAATGATATTAATTTCAAATCAATGAAATCCATATTCTTGGTAATATACTTATTATTTTAAGAGTGGGAGTTTGTGTGCATGAATGAGATAGAAAAGTTTGATGCAAATCTGTTAAAATCATGGTTTTTAAAAAAATCACTTTTAAAGAGACGACGTAATCCTTCTTTCCAACTGAAATAAGTATACTTTTACTGTTTTAGAAAACTTTAATATGTACACTTTACAACTCAAATTTAAAGTTTTAAATTAAAAAATATTTTTCTTTTTCATATTTATTTCAACAACATGAACAGATTGATCTCTTACCAAAATACTTCCAATTGAATTATGACGCTGTTTTATATTTTTAATGTTCATTCTATTATAGTTGTCCCATTTTTTGCCCTTTTGCCCCACTCCACCCAGCCCACCCCTCTAGACCAGTCAATCCCCTCTCCGTTGTCCATGTCCATGAATCATTCATACATGTTCTTTGACTAGCCCCTTCCCCTTCCTTCCAACATTAACCTTCTCCCTCCACCCCACCTACTGCTGTCAGTCTGTCCCACGTTTCTATCTCTCTGGTTCTATTTTTCTCATTAGTTTATTTTGCTCTTTAGATTCCTCATATAAGTGAGATCATGTGGTACTTGTCTTTTGCAGACTAGCTTATTTCAGTTTAGCCTAACAGTCTCCAGTTACATGCATGCTGTCGCAAAAGGTAGCACTTCATTCTTTCTGATGAATAGTATTCCACTGTGTAAATGTACCACAGTTTTTTAATCCACTTACTGATGGGCATTTGGGCTGTTTCGAACACTTAGCTACTGTAAATAGTGCTGCTATGAACACTGGGGTGCATAAGTTCTTTTAAATTGGTATTTCAGGATTGTTAGAGTATATTCCCAGCAGTGGAATCACAGGGTCATAAGGCAGTTCCATTTTTAATTTTTTGAGGAAATTCCATACTGTTTTCCACAGTGGCTGCACCAATCTACATTCCTACCAATGGTGCATATCCTCACCGACACTTGTTGTTTATTGATTTATTAATGACGGCATTTCTGACTGGTGTGAGGTGATGTATCATTGTGGTTTTAATTTGCATTTCTATAATGGTTAGTGATGTTGAGCATTTTTTTCATATATCTATGGGCCATCTATCTATATGTCCTCCTTGGAAAAGTGTCCACTTATGTCCTTTTCCATTTTTTAATTGGGTTGTCTTCCTGGTTTTGAGTCATATGAGTTCTTTATATAATGTTTTATATTTTTGACATATTATCTGTATTAATGGTATAACATCCATCAAAATTGCTTAATATTTTTCATTCCTCCTTGATTAGAAGAGAAAAATGCCCTTCATAAAATATTTGGAAAATAATACAGTACCTAGGAATAAACTTAACCAAGGAGGTAAAAGACCTATACTCAGAAAGCTATACAACACTGAAGAAAGAAATCGGGGAAGATACAAATAAATGGAAGGATATACTGTGTTCATGGATTGGAAGAATTACCATCATTAAAATGCCTATACTTCCCAAAGCAATCTATAGATTCAATGCAATCCCTATTAAAATGCCAAAGATGTATTTCACAGATTTCGAATAAATATTTAAAAAATTTATATGGAACCCAAAACAATCCCAAATAGCTGCAGCAATCTTGAGAAATAACAAAGTAGGAGGGATCACAATACCTGATATTCAACTATATTTCAAGGCCACTGTAATCAAAACAGTCTGGTACTGGCATAAGAACAGACACATAGATCAATGGAACAGAATAGAGAGCCCAAAAACAAACCCATGTCTCTATGTTCAATTAATATTTGACAAAGGGGGAAAAAACATAAAAATGGAGTAAAAATAACCTCTTCAAGAAATGGGTTGGGAGAACTGAAAAAGTATATTGCAAAAAAAAAAAATTATACAATATATCTGCTAAGGCAAGGAAAATAAAGGAAAGAATAAACAAATGGGACTACATCAAACTAAAAAGCTTCTGCACAGCTAAAGAAAACATAAGATAATGAAAAGGGAACCAACCGTATGGGAAAATATATCTGTCAATGATTTGCCAACATATTTGCCTCAGACAAGGGTTTGATCTCCAAAATATATAAAGAACTCACGTGACTCAACACCAGGAATACAAACAATCCATAAAATATGGGCAAAGGACCTGAACAGACACTTCTCCCAGGAGACATATAGAGGGCCCACAGGCATGTGAAGAGATGCTCAACATCACTAGCCATCAGAAAGATGTAAATTAAAATCACATTGAGATACCACTTCAACGCCTGTCAGAATGGCCATCATCAACAAATCAACAAACAAATCCACAAAAAGGATGTGGAGAAAAGTGAACCCTAATGCACTCTTGGTGAGAATGCAGACTGGTGCAGCCACTGTGGAAAACAGTTTGGAATTTCAAAAAACTAAAAATGGAACTGCCTTTTGATCCAGTGATTTCACTGCTCAGATTATACCCTAAAAATCCTGAAACACTAATTCAAAAGAACCTATGCATCCCTATGTTCATAGCAGTATTATTTATAATAGCCAAGTACTGGAAACAGCCTAAGTGCCCATCAGTAAATGAGTGGATCAAAAAAAACAACTGTGGTACATTTACACAATGGAATACTACATAGCAGAAAGGAAAGGAAAAGGAAAGGAAAAGGAAAGGAAAAGGAAAGGAAAGGAAAGGAAAGGGAAGGAAAAGGGAAGGGGAAGGGGAAGGGGAAGGGGAAGGGGAAGGGAAGAAGGAAGGGAAAGGAAGGGAAGGGGAAGGGGAAGGGGAAGGAAAGGAAAGAAAGAAAGAAAGAAAGAAAGAAAGAAAGAAAGAAAGAAAGAAAGAAAGAAAGAAAGAAAGAAAGAAAGAAAGAAAGAAAGAAAAGAGCTACTACCCTTCGCAACAGCATGGATGGAACTGGAGAGCATTATGCTAAGTGAAATAAGCCAGGCAGTGAAAGACAAATACCATATGATCTCACCTATAAGAGGAACCTAATGAACAAAAAACACAAGCAATCAAAATAGAATCAGAGGCATGGAAATAAAGAACAGACTGACAGTGACAAGAAGGGATGGGGGAAAACGACAAGGGGGGAAATAAGAGGAAGGGTCTAGTCAAGGAACAGGTATAAATGACCCATGGACATGGACAACAGGGTGTGGACTGACTGTGGAGCAGCGGGCGGGAGGTGCAGGGGAGAACAATGGGGGGAAAATTGGGACAACTGTACTAGAACATCCATTAAAAAAAGAAAATATTTGGAAAATACAGAAAAACATAAAGAGTAGTAGTCATCCTTTATATCAATATATAGAGAATATAACCACTGTTAAAATTATGCTATCCCCACAGTTCAATTTTTAAGTATGGTTAAGATCATATGGTATTCATATTTTCTAGTCTTCTTTAAAATTTTCACAGTGTGACATTTTCACCCATCACTTAAAACTCCATAACACCAAATATTTAAAAATGAAATGAATCAATTTTTTAAAAAATTTTTATTGACTTTAAGAGGGGAAAGGAGAGAGAGAAACATCGAGTTGTTCCACTTCATTAGCTGATTCTTGTAACTCAAGTCTTTAAAAAGTGATCAAGCCTACAACCTTGGCATGTCAGGATGCTGCTATAACTAACTGAACAACCTGGCAAGGGCCAAAATTATTAAATTTTGGAGGAAATTTGTCAGATGTAAAACAAACAAAGATGGAATACAGAAGAAATGAAAATTACAGAGGACTGATCTAGGGGATCCAAAATATAATAAGTAGTCATTTTAGAATGGAAATATGGAGAGAAAGAAGTCTTCAAAGAAATATAGAAGAAAATTTCCTAGAACCTAAGGAAACAGATTTTCATACCTGAGGAGCCCACCACACATCAAGCAGAATGAATACATAACAACACATCAGGGTGAAATTTCAGAACACTGATGCCAAAGAGATGATCCTCAAGGTTTCTACAGAAATAAAGATCATACACAGAGGATTAAGAAGGCACTGACTTTCTCCACAGCAATGCTAAAAATAAGGTCACAGAAGTAATACTTTCAAATTCTGAGAGAAAACTGTTTCCAAACTAAAATTCTATATTCACACTATCGATTACGAAAATAAAAACATTTCAGACAAGCAAGGTATCAAAAACTGACTTCCCCTGAGAAAAGAACACTTTTCTCAGGAAGCTCTCATTAAGAATGTGCTTTACCAAAATGAGAAAATATGCAAGAAAGAGAAACAAGTGGGATGCAGGAAATGGCAACACTGAAGAGGCAAAGGAGCCAGGATGATGGTAAAGGGAGACCCTGAAACAGAAGCTGGCAGGGAGCCTGGAGGGCTGCCAGCCCAGGTTACGGCCCTGTACCAAAAGACCCCGAGAATCCCTCAAGAAAATTGTATTGAGAAGTCACGGGAAGGAGGGAAGTGGTCATTCAGGAAGTTATGCAGATGAAAAAAAAGAGGTATCATTAAACCCAGAGAGAAAAAGTATATAAAAAAGAAGACATGGCCAAAGTATATTATTCAATTAGTTCATCACTGAAAAATATTGATATATTTACAACAATATAAACAGTAAAAAGAAAGTTCAAGTGGGAGAGAGATGGGGAGGGAGTTAAAAGTGCATTAAATCTGATAGAAAATATGAATGAGCACAGAAAGACAAATACTGCACAATTCCACATATTTGAGGCATCTAATAGAATCAAAAAGTGGAACAGTGATTGCCAGAGGCTGCGGGGAGAGGGAAATGGGGAGCTAATATCAGAGGGCACAAAGTTTCAGTGAAGATGAAGCTCTGGAGAACTATTGTACAGCATTTTACCTACAGTTAAGTATAATGTACACTTAAAAATTCAAGAAGAGAGATCTCATGTTGTGTTCTTATTGCAATAAAATTAAAAGAAATATAAAGGTAAATTCCATAGGAATGATGACTGAAAGGGTTGAAAGCTGTTGCCTCTGAGGACTGGGACTGAGTAGCAGGGGCTGGTTAGGTAACTAGGATTTATCTAATAAGCTTTTCAGGACTAAGACTTTTAAAAAACTGTACACATGCATTTTTTTCTCTTCATAAAACTAAAAAAGCAACCTGTTAGCATACTATAGTATAAATACAAAATAATTGGTGTGCTTCATTTTTCCAAAGGGCACCCTGTTCTTCAATATCACACAGCCAAAGAGTACATTATATTTTCAAAGTACTTTCATGTGTCAGGTGAACCAAAAAACAATTATAGTGACTTAAACTGTCTTATCCTAACTTTATAGACAAAAAAAAGAGAGTTCCTTGAGGGATTGTGACAGAAATAAGGTCACACACTAGGGGAGGAACCCGGAACCTGAGCCTGGCTTCCGCACTTCTGGTGTCCCACTTTTTCTACTAGGTCGAGCTGTGCAGCCTTGGCTCTGTGTCTCCCACACTCTGACTTCACAGCCCCCTGCTCACTTCTGCAGTGCTAACTGACAAGAACAGCCTCCTTCACCTAGTTAGACTCAGGAGGTGCCTGTCTCCCTCCATCTTTGAGATTCTCTGTCTCTTTCCCCCTAACTACTGGTGACTATGATGATCAAAAACAATGTGACAAGTCACTGAGCCAACTGTGACAGCACAAAGCAATGACAGCGTCTGAACAATGCAAAACCTGGAATCTGGCACACTGCTCTTAAGACCCAGAAAAGGCAGGTATCAGGAACTGTCCAAGTAAAGAAACATCATTAAAACAGAAACAGAAATTTATGTCCCACTCCTCAATACAGGTAAAATTTGTACAAAAAATATTCTCTACAAAAATGATTTGTAATCTGTAAACTTAGTATCTGAGAGATGTCTTGATACGTGAATCCCATTTTTTGAGGTGTGAGGTGTTTTTGTTTTTCTCAAATAAATCTGATCTTTAAAGTTAAAATAAACCACTATTATTGGAGAATGCAACTAACTTGTGTAGCTCTGCTAAATAACTCTCTTTCATTTTATTTAGATCTGTTCTATTAGTTATTTTACACTTTAGTCATGCTTCCTCCAAAACACTTTCATATATATACCTAAATAAATATAATATGAATTACATAATGTATAGTAATTATAATCCTGCATATATTATAAAATCCCCTGATAATTCAAGCACCCATGTGTCTCCATATATAGTTATTATAATATTGCTATCAATAAAAAAAGAAACAAGAAATTAAAAAAGAAAAAAAAAGAAGGGGAAAAATTGTGACAACCATAATAAACAAAAAAATAATAAAAATTTAAAAAAGAAAAAAACAATACTATTGACTCTCTTCCCTATGGTATACTTTATGTTGCTGTGACTACTTTGTATCTACCAATTTGTACTTTTTAATCCCTTCATCTTTTTCACTAGGCCCCCAACCCCCTCCCATCAAGCAACCATTAGTTTGTTCTCTGCATCTATGAGTCTGTTTCTGTCAAAACAACAATTTTAAATTGTGTTTTATCAAACTCTAGCCTCCGAATGTGTAACAAAAAAATTCCCAGGCCCTGATCAGGGTAGCTCAGTTGGCTGCGCATCTTCCCACAAAGTGAAAGGTCACCTCCAGTGTGATTTCCAGTCAGGGCACATGCCTGGGTTGTGGGTTCGCTCTCAGGATGGTGCTTGTACCAGAGGCAACCAATCATGTTTCTTTCTCACATCGCTGTTTCGCCCTCCCTTTCCCTCACTCTAAAAAAACAATAATTTTTTTTTTAAAAAAAGCAATTATCAGAAATTTGATTAAATTCTAAATTGACCCAATGATCTGAAGAAGGTGTTCTTTATATGATTCTTAATATGTTTTGGGTTTTATGGGGTTTTTGTTGTTTTGTTTTTCAGAAAAAGTATGACTATCATATTTAGGAGTTGTAAAATTTAATAATCTTGGCAACTAAGATATTAAATATGGAATGAGTTATAGTTATCTATAAAAATAATAAGTATACATGCATTTGATCTAGTTCTCGGCTTTTATTGAAAACAAGACATAGATAAGAGATAAGAAACAAAATAGAATAGGGCAGATATGTCTTCTTTCTCCTTTTATGTGATGCATATTTAAGCAGTACATATTGAGACCTCCTTTGACCTTTTTTTAAAAATAGAAAGTCTTCTGCCTTCATTAAAAAAAAAAAGCTTACACTTCATTAAAGAATGTAGCTCCCACCTGTATCACCCTAACTTCCTTCTCTATTTTCTTCAGAGTACTTACCATCTTTTAGTATACCACAGAGTTTACTCACTGTTTACTGTCTCTCTCGTCCACTAAACCTAAGGTCCAAGGCAGCCAAAGGTGTCTTTCTGCTTTGTTCATGGCTCTATCTCTAGCACCTAGAAATTTAATTATTTATTGGGCTCCTGCCCAATAAACTGACTAAATGAATGAATGAATAAATGAGTTAATGGACTGGCTTGAGAGGGTCCAAAAACTCCCTAAAATTATAGTAAAAACAGTGTGTTTATGTGCATGTATATATTTCTCTAAGAAGAGGGTTCACAGCTTTCATTAGATTTCAAAAGGGGCCAGTATCCAACAGAACGTAAGACCACTGGCCTGGCAAGTTCTCAGAGATTCCATACAGTTTCTAGAATACCTCCCAAATTATCAGACTGCAGAGATGTATCTCTGTCTCCATGTGGTCACTCACTTCCTCTTTGAAATAAAGTCAAACTAAAGACACCACTGCTATCTGTATTTTTACAAACTGTGGCTCCAAAACCAGGAACAATTTACCCCAGCAAGTAGCCTACCCATCTTGGCCTCCTGCCCTAACCCTTCTCTTCACAGCTCAACTCCACATTCCTCTTCATACGGGGTTCTCCAGAAGAAGAAGAAAAAATTTCTTGTTCTCCCCATCCTCAAAGTTGAAACATAAACACAAAGTTTTATCTAAAAATGTCCTACCTCATTCTAAAAGAATGCTGGTAAGATATTCACGTTAATCAGTTCTGCCTACTAATATCAATTAGTTTCAAAGTGATAAATGTTCAGGTTTTTTATCCCATATCATTTAAAGAGAAGTGGATGCACATGCCAAGATAAAATATCTAACACTACCACGCAGCCACTGCTCCTCCTGCCTCTTGCCACTGCAGTTCATACCTCCACAGAGGCCCCTATTTTTTCAACCCATCTCCCACTCCCAACCTCAAATTCTTTTGTATCTCAACTCCCCATAAAGCCTGGCAGGGCATGGGGTTGGTGGAAAAGAGTGGCCAGGTGAGATAGGACATAGAAGAGGGAAAAGAACCTCAGAAAAGAGAAATCGGTACTACTGCAATTGGGAGCCACCCACCCCACCCCACCCCTGCCACTGAAGTATAATCTCATTCAGCTAATAAACCTTAGGCCAAATGTTAGTTAAGTTTTCGTCTAAGTAAAACCAACATATTTAATGACCAATAACCTAATGTCAATTTTAAGAGGCCTGAAAAGGTTATCTGAAGATTTCTTTTATAGCTTTAGCAGCTTCATCCAAGGATGAAAAGCCAAGAACTCTTGGGCCATGCCTTAATCATCATAATTTATATTCCAAACACACATCAGGTTACTACTTTCTGGACCATGTCACGTACTTTCTTACCTTTGTAACCTTGTTCATGCCACCTACAAAACCATTGCCAAAAGTACTTTTTCTCTCTCTAGGTCCATGTCAAATAACACCTCCTTCATGAAGTCATTTCCAACTCCACCTGTGACAATTAATTGCTTCCTTTCTTGTACTTCTAAAGGACTTCCTACCTCTAGTTGCCACCAGATCAGAGTTGGTTATTCATATATGCACTCTGCTGCTAAACCATGAATTCGAAGGCATCTTATTCACTTTGTCTCCCCAGAACCCAGCCTTCTGTCTTATCATATAAAAGGGGTTCACCTGACTTCAGTGTCATAAAGCAATTCACAGCATGGGGGGCGGGGGTGTGGGTGTGTGTGTGTGTGTGTGTGTGTGTGTGTGTGTGTGTGAAAAGAGTAAATACACAAGCACTCAAAAAAGCCAAACTCTACCTCTTTGGAACATGGAATGCTGCTGTGATCTTTTTCCATTATCAGCCACCTGAGAACATTTAAGATAGAGGGATTTTTCCATGTTGGCCAGGGGTTAACAAATCTCCTGTCCTTTCCTTTCTTTGATTTAGTTACATCTTCCTCTAGCCTGTAATCCAGTTTGAAACTTTTCTTGGAAAGCCGAGAAGAATCACTTCCTCCAGAATTCCGCACTGAATTTTGGCGTTTTCTTACTGCCTCTTTAGGATATTGGCTGCTTGCTGCCATCAGGGACTCGTTGCTTTCATTTTCGTCCATGTCCATTGGCGAACTAAAAAAAAAGAAGCAGGAGAAAAATATTGAGTTTACAGACAACTCCACACCAGGAAGACAAACAATCCAATTAAAAAATGGGCAAAGAACGTGAACAGATACTTCTCTAACAAGGACATACAGAGGGCCCACAGGCATATGAAAGGATGCTCAGCATCACTAGCCATCAGAAAGATGCAAATTCAAACCACAGTGACATACCACTTCACACCTGTCAGAATGGCCATCATTAACAAATGAACAATCAACAGGTGCTGGCGAGGCTGTGGAGAAAAGGGAACCCTAGTGCACTGTTGGTGGGAATGCAGACTGGTGCAGCCACTGTGGAAAACAGTTTGGAATTTCCTCAAAGCACTAAAAATGGAACTGCCTTTTGATCCAGTGATTTCACTGCTCAGATTATACCCTAAGAATCCTGAAACACTAATTCAAAAGAACCCATGCATCCCTATGTCCATAGCAGCATTATTCATAATAGCCAAGTGCTGGAAACAGCCTAAGTGCCCATCAGGAAATGAGTGGATCAAAAAACTGTGATACGTTTACACAATGGAATACTACGCAGCAGAAAGAAAGAGCTACTATCCTTCACGACAGCATGGGTGGTACTGGAGAGCATTATGCTCAGTGAAATAAGCCAGGGGATGAAAGACAAATACCATATGATCTCACCTATAAGTGGAACCTAATCAACAAAACAAACAAGCGAGCAAAAAAGTACCAGAGACATGGAAATAAAGAACAAACTGATAGTGACCAGAAGGGTGGAGGGAGGGGGATAACAGGGGAAAGAAGGGGAACATACACAAAGGACCCATGGACAAGGAAAATGGGGTGGGGATTTCTTTGGGAGCAGGGGTTGGATGGGCCAGGGGAGAGCAACAGGGTGGGGGGCGGGGGGGTGTGGAATAGGGACAACTGTAATAGAACAATAAAAAAATATTTAAAAAAGGATAAAAAAATCTTGAGTTTAATATAAAGGCATTAAAACATATTATATAGTATATTTTTTAGCCAACAAATATTTCCTCACTCTTACAAAAACATTGTGTCTCTATTAGCTCAAACCTTCTTCCTGCAAATTACAAGTTTAGAATCCAGTATTACTCCTGGCTAAACAGAAAAGATGTTTACCTATTCCTGTCATACCTTTTTAAAATTCCTTATCAGCTATAATTGAAAACAACCTACTCCACCAGCCAGTATTTAAACATGAAATTTTCCATTTCAATGACATCTTGTAAAATAAAGTACCTTCATGAATCTGTAATGTTTTCATAACTGAATTTAAAAAATATTATCATTAATAACACATAATAAGGAATGCCTTAGTTCCTTAAGAATACCTCAGTAATTCAAGTAACTTACCTATAACCCCACTAGGCCTAGTCAATTTTTACTCTGAAGATAACCTGTTACACCATATCCCGAAAAAGTACAATGAGTCCAAATCCCAGGAAAGGAGATAAATAACACATTGAGGGGTGTTTCAATAATGTAGTTAGGTGGAAAACAATACAAATTTGAACTAACTCAGATATAGAAATGCCAAGACAGTGCAGTGTGTGTCCTAGCTATGTGACCTAAGGTAAATTTCCTAATCTCTCTGTGCCCCGATTTCCTCATGTATAAAATGGAGATAATACATGACCCGCCTGTGAGGATTACTGAGAAGATTTAAAAAGCAAATACAAGCCCTAGCCAGTGTGGCTCAGTTGGTTGGAGAACTGTCCCATAAAAAAAAAAAATCTGCAGATTCAATTCCCAGAGAGGGCACATACCTAGGTTGCAGATTTGGTCCACTGTCCTAGAAAAGGCAACTGATTGACGTTTTCCTCCCCCTTTCTCTTCCTCCCTTGCCGTCTCTGTAAAAATCAACAAGCATATCCTCAGGTGAGGCTAAACATACATACAGGGTCCGGCAAAGTAAGGCCTGCTTGAGTATAGTTGGTTGGGTAATAATATGGGCATAATAATTTATAGTTTTAATTTGAACATTTCACCTAAAATGTCCTATGCTGTATTTGAGTGTGACAGTATTATGTTACAGAAATACATGCTTATGATCTTATAATAAAAAATTTTATAATAAAAAAGAGGCATTATTTATGCCAGACCATATATATACACACACGCACATATATATAGCTAATACAAGTAAAATACTTAGAAACATGTACATAACAAATCTAACACATGTGTATGCACATCATCACAGCTCAACGAATGTTAGCTGTTATTACTGCTACCACCACTACCACTTAACACAAGGTACTGAAATCTTTGATTTTGAATTATGTATATAGGACTCCAAACACATAAAAGTGATATTAAAAATATGCATTCATCTGCTATGAACTTCATTTCTTTCCTGCTGTACTAAACAAGTATTTCTTTTCCATCTAGTTTAAATATAATGCATACACTTAATACATTTTATAACCCTAAGAGAATAAGCACAATAACAGAAAGCCAAATATTATTTTTATGACTTTAATAGTGCTTAAATAAAAATATCCAGGAGAGAAAGGGAAAGGACACAAACCCCAGGACAAACACATTCACTGAACCAAAATGTTTTTTCAAACTGTCAGGAGTAAGTAGCCTACAGACTAGACAATAATCAGTGTTCAGAAAAGAAACCACAACTGACAAAAGCACTCGCTGTTACTCAGCCTTCACTGTTTGTGGGAGAGCTTAATAGTTAAGAGAGTCTAACAAGCTTTATATCTTGGGAAAATATCTTAATCTTTCTAGTCCTCAATTTTCTCACGTTAAATACCTACTTACCTCTTCGAGGTTTCAGATGATTACCAGTAAATGACATAACACACATAAAGAACTTATCTTTCACCAAATGTTAATTCTTTTTTTTTTCCCTTTTCCTGCTAACTGGCCATTCATCTAAGTCTTTTAAATTCTATTAGAAAGCAAAGTATCTGGGTAAGTTGTCAGCTCTTCTCATATAATTGCTCTACCTGGGTTATAATTAAGTTCAGGCCCAGGCCTTGACAAAATACAGAAACAAAGACCATCCATGAAAACCCCACTTTATTACACAGATGTAAACACACAAGTTTAAAGTCTAAATTATTCCCCAAGATAATATGTGTAACAGATGAAAGAGCCAACTTTACGCTATCCCTTGTAATGATAAACAGCTTGTGAGATACATGCATCTACATACTCATACATCGATACATATATTCATATATAAAAATACATATGAAATATACCAACTATATTATAAAATTTTGGCTTATTGTTTTAAACAATCAAGAGGATAGGGAGAAAGGAGAAAGGGGCAATCTGAATCAAAAAATCACAAAAGTAAAGTCAAAGTAGGGCTTTTAGACAACACCTAGTTATCTAATGCTGTTAGGACATAAGAATGAAGAAAGGCCTGTGATGGTGAAGGTGTAAAGGATAAGATTGTGAACAATGGGACTAGATTTGGGGCTTGGACTGAGATGTTAAGGAGGTTTGGCCACACTGTAGGGAATGGAGAAGAATAGAAAGTGCTTAGAGAACATATTTAGAGAAGACAACCCTAGTAGCCGGACAAAAACAAAAGGGTATGAATAAAAATTAGAGGCGGAAAGATAAATTAGTGGGCAGGAAACAGAAGTCCAGAACATCCACTGATATCAAAGCACTATTATACATGTTCTACATATACCATTTAAACTACTGCTCCTACCCTAACCAGGTTGCTCAGCTGGTTGGAGCATCATCAGATATGCCAAGGTTGTGGGTTTCATTCCCAATTAGAGCACATAAAAGAATCAAACAATGAATGCATGAGTAAGTGGAACAGCAAACCAGTTTCTCTCTCTCCCCCTACTTCCCTTCCTCCCTCCCCCCCACCTCAAATTAATAAGTGACGATTATTTTAAAAATAAATAAGCCAGGCTGGGAGCTCAGTTGGTTAGAGCATCATCTCGATACACCAAGGTTGCAGGTTCAATCACTGGTCAGGGCACACACAACAATCAACCAATGAGTACACAAGTAAGTGGAACAGCAAATCAATGTTTCTCCCTCCCGCCCTACCTCTCTCTCTCTCAAGTTAGTAAGTTTTTAAAAAATTAAATAAAAATAAATAAACTGCTGCTCCTAGCAAATTTTCATGGTAGGTAATGTAATCCCCAGTTTTTAACTGAAGCACTGAGAGGCAGATACAGACCAGTCAAAAGATGATGAGGCAGTAACAGTGAGAAGTGAAGGAACAGAAGAAATCCAAGAGACAATAAATAAGCTGAATCACTAAGACTCCAGAGTCTCTGGATAGTCCCAAACTTTGGACAATTTTTAGGGCAGGCAGGGGTGGGGTGGGAGTTACAAAAGTGGGAGGAGTCAGAAGTGGCAGCGCCACTAACCAAATAAAACAATTAGGGGAAGGCAAATATTTGGAATACAGAAGAGAAGGTGGATTCTGACCCAGTGAATAAACAATTCAGGCAGAAAGCTCACTGACACCCAGTGGAAATGGATGATCCTGGGATCTGGGTTGCTCTGGGGGTGAGAAAGTGAGCGTAAGATAACACAAGAGGTTTCCAGAGCCTGGAGAGGAAAGCTAGAGTGAGAAATGGGTTCAGTGCTGTTTTCTCCCTGAACAACAGACTTTTTCCAAGCTGTCTGTTTGTGCTATTCCCATTTCCCCACCACCCATCTACTCAGGCTCTCACCCAAATCAATGCTGGGGGAAAAGGTCTCTTTATCAAAACAGACACCCTCACACCACACCAACACACACAAAATCCAGTCTTCTGGAGTGATATTTTAAAAGGCAAATTTGATAGAAAACACAAAAAGGATTCCCTCCAGAGGATTCCCTTCAAACTCAGAATGATGGCAAAGGTCAGTAAGATGGTGTGTTTCTGGCCCTGCCCACACTCGCCTTCCCTCCTCCAAACAGTGCCCTTTAATCTTCTTCCTCAGGGCCACCTATCACCATTACAAAGGTTTGGCACATGACTTTTTAAATATCCTGGAGATGGGAGGAGGAAATGTATGGACAGGGACATTCATAGGATTATGAACTCTAAAATGCATCATTTACACTATGCACTCCAGTATGAAATGTTCGGAAAGAACAGAAGTACATAAAACCCTGAACCATGACAATCTGGACTTGTTCATTAGAAGGAAAATGACGAAGTCCATTTGGTGAGCATGCTCCTGTGACAAAGTAAGCCTCGGCCCACCGGTATGTACGGAGCCTGCCTGAGGGCTGGGTCATGAGATATCAGCCTTTCGGTCATTCTGTAGTGGATACAGCCTCAATCTCACAAGGGTCATCCTTAAACATCAAAGAGAAAATGATAAGAAAACTAGAAATGAGTGTGGATGAAAAAGAGGCCACATACTAAACCAGACAAGCATGGTGGGCCATACAAATTCAGAGACTGAAAGTAACCACACAAGATGGTATGAAATTAAAATTTCTCAACTAAAAGTGAGTCATAGCAGGTAGTCACATCCTAGGCCTGTAGGTTCCTAGACAAAGGTCAGTCTTTACCTTCACTGAGCCTGTCTATTGCCTTTCTGGATCTAAAATAACATACCCTTGGAATGTCGAAGTAATCCCCTTTTCCCAGACCCCTCAGGATACACCCACCACACCAGAGGAAGGGACCACAGAACCCTTCACTGTAATCTTGTTCCGCAGCAAACCAACTCTATGTGCTGTAAATGTTAATTATTAACTACCCTGTACCCAGCAATGTAAAAGTATTTATCTCTCTGTTCTACTCTTTATCCAAGCTCAGAGATTTTCCCACTTTGCCTTCTCCCACCTAATTTACCACCGATGAATTTCCTATAACCCCCGCTTAACGTTTCCTCCTTTGATTCTAACGTATAAAATAAGCTGCACAACTGCCATTCGTTGGAGCACTTTCTCAATCTGTTGAGATTTTACTTCCTGGTAGTTGTCATCAAAATAAATATAAAAATTCTCTAAAGGTGTGGACATTTCTTATATCCACACAAGGAAGGAAGAGTGAGTTTTATGTATGGTGCTATGAACTAGCTTTCAGCCTTGACAATTCAGACAAACCCCTTAACATGTCTAGGCTGCACTTTCCTTAATTAAATATATCAAATTTCTCATTACTTTTGTTATATACCTGTCTCCAAAATTAACAAGGAAAGTGAAAATTCTGTCTTGATTTTAGGCAAACAGTAAGCAAAAGATGAGCATACTCATCCATACATACACACACACACACACACACACACACATCTATATACATGAGTATATATATACACATTCATATATATACATATATATACACATTATATATAAATTGTAAACAACCTGTTTTTCAAAAGGGGGTTCCAAACTTGATAAAGATCTTTACATTACACTGATTTTCATCCAGTTAAAGACAATATGAATTGTGAGGCACACTGTTATTTTATGTGCCACTAAGAAAATTAAAATGTTATCAATTTAATTGTCATACATTATGACATACCCTGATAGCAGTAGTGTTGAAATGTGAATGTCTGTCTTAAAATTTGTGAAATAAACCATTTTATATATAAATATATATATTTTGGAACAGGAGTAAAAACATTAGCCTTGGTAATTAAATATAATCAGAATAATAACTGATTTGCTAACCCTTCTTTTCTCTGTGAACAACAGCTTAATTTGCAAATAGCACCGACATCTGGACTACAAAGCTAGAATCCAGAAGCAAACTTAAAGGTAACAAAGCCCTATGACAACTGAAGTATAAAATATAAATGCTCCGTTTTAAAGAAAAATTTGTTACAAAAAAGAACAACATAAATTTCATATAGTAATTATAAACTACATTCTGTACATTTCTTTGAAGATTAACTGCCTACTTAATAACAAAAGGCATTAACCCCATATCTATAAATATATATCTGTGACATTTAGTAAAGAAAAGTCTGCCAAGTACAAATATTTTATTTCAATAACTGTACACATGGATAAAATGCTTTCAAAAACCAAGAATTCCCTATTCCAAAAGCAACTGTTTCATCCTTCCTTTTTTTGACATTTAAGATTTGTCAGCTGCCTAGAACTGAATGCATTGCTTTATCATTTACAAAAACAAAGAAAAAATACAATACTACAATGTATATTTGGGACTGCAACATAACATGAATGATGACACTGAAAATCATCATTCCTAGAGTTCCCATTTAATAAATACTAACTGAGTGACTATCCACTACATACCAACAAAGATACATTAAATCTGGAAAATATTCAAAACTATAGTTTCAGATATCTAAAATAACATTCAATTCACAATTTTATATTAGCTCTCCTACCCCTAGTGAAGAAAAGGGTCCTTTTAATACAATGCTAGCTAACAGAGCTAATGAAATTTTCAATTCATTGACATATCTGCAAAATGCTTTAGTAGATTAAATTAAATTGTTCCCACTCTTTACATGCAATACACATTTCCCTTGCCCCACAGGCATTTAGGAGACTGGTATGAGAGCAGATATATCCAAGCTGGGAAGTTCACTGGAAAATGAAACTAACAATGTTCTGTGGGAGGTATGCACACAAATACATCAACAAAGAAAGGACTGCATTGTTTGTTATCAGTGAATTTCATTTTTAACCCACTTTATTGACTTTAACAACCAGTTTCGCTAAAATGCTAAACAAAAGCAAAATAGCTTAATATACAGGACCTACGTGCACACTAAAAATAAGTTATGACAACTTTCAATAACAATTACTGAGTCTAAAATATGTTACAGGTATGCATATATATTTTTTAAAGTATGTATATATAAATCTACACATCTCACCAAACAACTTACCTTCACAAAAGTGATAAGAACATTAGTTGGGAGTCAAAGACAAGACGTCAATTCTATCATTAACCAGAGGTATTATTTTGGGGAGAATAACCTCACATTTTTAAACAGGCTTACTCATCTGTTAAATAAAGACAACTCCTAAGTATTTCTGTGAAGGACCATAATGTGAAGCAATGAGATTACGGGTTGGTATTTCAAAGCCCTGTACAACTGCAAACTGTTATTATATTATTTATGTTCAGTAGAAGGGTAAATAATAACTAGAATCTTTTGATCCAACCAATTTGTTTTCAGGTGAAAGATAATATTCTAGAGTTTCAGAAAGATTTAAAAACTCAGACTGCTGAAATTTTTCTTGCCAAAAAATTTTATATAGGCCCTGTCCACGTAGTTCAGCTGGTTAATGCGCTGTTCCAGTAAGTGAAGGTTTGTAGGCTGAATCCCCAGTCGGGGCACATACATGACCAATACATACATGACCAATTTATGCAGATGTATACCAATGCATAAAAATGTAGAATAATAAATCAATGTTTCTCTCTCTCTCTCTCCCTCTTTTTCTAAAATCAATTTTAAAACTTTATGTAAAAAAAAAAAGGTAGTTTGGTTCCTCAAAAAAATTAACTACCATATGACCCAGTAATTACACTTGTTTATTTATCAAAGAAATCCAAACACTAATTCAAAAAAAATACGGACCCATATGTTCATTGTAGGATTATCTACAGCAGCCAAGATTTGAAAGGAACCTAAGTGTCCATTCATAGATGTAGGGATAAAGAAGATTTGGTGCATATATACAATGTAATATTACTCAGCCATACAAAAGAATGAAACCTTGCCATTTGTGACATGGATGGACCTAGAGGATACTATGATAAGTAAAATTATACAGAAAAAGACAAATGCTATATGATTTCACTCATATGTGGAATAAAAAAAAACCCAGAATAATCAAACAAACGAAACAGAAACAAACTCATAGATACAGAGAACAAACTCATGGTTGCCACTTAGGAGGGGGTTAGGTGGTATGTGAAAACGGGGAAGGGATTAAGAAGTACAAATTGCCAGTTATAAACACAGTCACGGAGATGTAAAGCCCAGCATAAGGAATATAGTTAGCACTATTCTACTAACTCTGTACAGTGCTAGAGGGGCACTAGATTTTTGGGGTGACCACCTTGTAAAGTATATGTGTAATCACTATGTTGTATACCCAACACTAATATAATATTGTATGTTAATTATAAGTTAAAAATAAAGTTATTTTTTAAAGAAGGTTTATAAGAAGTCTGTTTCCTTATCCTTTATAAAAATCACAGTATAAAGAGCCAAGATGCTGGAGGAATACATAGATGCCACACTAACCTCCTTTCAGGACCAAAACTGGAATTACAACTAGATTATAGAAAAATCATTCTGAATAACCAACTGAAAATCAGCTGGAGAGAAGCCCTGCAACCAAGGACTTACAAAAGAAGCCACGTCAAGACTGGTAGGAAGTGCAGAGGCATGAGAGGCCTGCCTGGGTTCCCACAGGTGGCAGCTGATGTTCTGGAGGGATATTTCAGATGCTGGGGGAAGGAAGGGAGTTCCCATGAAAAGTGTGGGTTCTAAACCCCAAGCCAGGCTCTCAAGCTCAGAGCTCCCGAACCAGGAAAGGAACCCAAATAACATCTGGCTATGAAAAGCACTGGGGCTTCTGTATGCTAGGGAGAGACAGCTAGACATGCAGCCACTCTCTTAAAAGGCGAAAACACAAAATTTTATTCATAAATACTCACCCTGGGCTCTGGTGGGAGGGAGGGTAGAGTAGACTAGAGCTGCATGAAGAGACTCTGGGGTTGGTGGCTCTGGGGAGAGAGCTGAAGGGTCAGCCACCAGGATCCCTGTGCTCAGTCACTACCCCATATTGCAGGAGCCATCTTTCTCAGGCAGAGCACTCCCCTCATGCGGCATCTATCTAGTAGCCCCACTCTGTGCAGTGTAAGCCCTGATGAGGAGTACAGCTGGAGGTACCTTCAGTGTTTAAGCCTACCAGACAGCCTGCAGATGAAGGCAGATCTCTGGGTATTTTCAGACTTTAGCTGTCCCTCCATGAGCTCAGTAACAGTAAAAGTTGGCCTTGGTGGGCAACTTTGTCCTTTCAGCCTGAAACCAGGCCCAGCAGAGGGAGCCACAGATGTGGATCACTGAGAGGTCTCAACAGGTTGCCCAAGGGCAGTCACAGGCAGCGCCTCACATAATTCTGCACCAGAGTCACTCCAATGAGAACCAGAGCCAATACACCAAGTGGCCAGCTTCACACAACAACAGAGCAGGATTCAGTTAACTTCACAAACAGCTTATCCCCAGGGAGATCTCAGCAGGTGCCAAAGCCTGCTGAAGGGAATTCTACTTTGTGTACTCAACACAACACCTGCACAGCAGTGTGTACACTGTGCTGGGGGTTGATCCTCAGTCAGCCAGGCTGAAGGTTGACGCCACACAAGAATGAGTCAATAGCAATCAAGACTCAATTACAACAGGAGGGCCCACATAATGTGCACAAAGACATTCCTAGAGCACCCAGCTCAGATAATCAGGGAGACTGCACCACGGGTTCCCACAAGACACTTACCACGTAAGACCACCCTACTAAGACTTGGAATCATAGAAGATCCAACTAATACATAGGAAAAAAATACACAAAAAGGGGTAGCCAAAATGATGAGACAAAGAAACAGACCCCAAATGAAATGACAAGACAGTTCTCCTGAAGAACAGCTAAATGAAATGGAGGCAAGCAATATTGAGTTCAAAGTAATGATTACAAAAATGCTCAACAGCATGAAAAAGGACATAGAAACCATAAAAAATAGGACTGGTCAGAAATGAAAAATGCAGTATCTGAAATAAATGATATACTGGAAGGAATAAACAGTAGGTTAGATGGAGCAGAGGACAGAAAGAGTGATTTGGAAGACAAAGTAGAAAAAAACACCAATCAGAGCAGCAAAAACAAACAAAAAAAAAGTTAAAGAATCAGACTATTTTAAGAGACCTCTGGGGCAAGTGTAACAACATCCACATCATAGGAGTACCAGAAGGAGAAGAGGGAAAGCAAGGGATCAAGAACATATTTGAAGAAATAATGATGGAAAAATTCCCTAACATGGTGAAGGAAAATGACATACAAGTCCAGGAAATGCAGAGCTCCAACAAAATGGACCCAAAGAGGCTCATACCAAGACACATCGTAATTAAAATGGCAATGATTAAAGATAAAGAAAGAATCTTAAAAGCTGCAAAAGAAAGGCAGTTAGTTACCTACTACAGAACTCCATGAGGCTGTCAGCTGACTTCTCAACAGAAATATTTCGGGCCAGAAGGCATTCTCATGAAATATTCCAAGTGATGAAAAACAAGGACCTACAACCAAAGCTACTTTACCCAACAAGGCTAAAATTTTAAATTAAAGGAGAAATAGAGTTTTCTAGACAAGAAAAAGCTAAAAGTTTGTTACAACCATGACTGGTGTGGCTCAGTTGGTAGGGCGTCATCATGCAAAACAAAAGGTCACCCATTCGATTCCCAGTCAAGGCGGATGCCTGAGCTACAGGTTCAGTCCTGGTTGAGGCATGTGCAACAGGCATGTGAAACATCGATTGGTGTTTCTCTCTCACATCAATATCTCTCCCTCTCTTTCTACCCCCCTTCCCCTCTCTCTAAAAGTAAATAAAATCTTTTTTAAAAAATGGTTTATTACTACCAAACCAGTATTATAAGAAATGTTAAAAGGGGAAGGTGAGGAGGAAGAAGAGGAGGAGGAGGAAAAGGAAAAGAAACAGAGAAATGTAATTAAAAAAATAAAATGGCAATGAATATGTACCTATCAATAATCACTTTATATGGAAATGGCTTAAACGCTCCAATCAAAAGACACAGGGTAACTGAATGGATAAGAAAACAAGACCCATATATATGCTGTCTTCAACAGAATGAAAGATACACACAGAGTACAAGTAAAGGGATGGAAAAAGACATTTCATGCAAATGTAAAGGGAAAAATATCTGGGGCAGCAATACTTATTTCTAACAAAAACATGTTAAAACCAAGGCTAGCTCTGACTGGTGTGGCTCAGTGGATTGGGCGTTGTCACACATAGCAAAAGATTACCGATTCGCTTCCTGGTCAGGACACATGGTTGGGTTGTGGGCCAGGCCCCTAGTTGGGGGGCTATGAGAGGCAACGAATGATATTTCTCTCACACATCAATGTTTCTTTCCCTCTATTTCTCCCTCCCTTCACCTCTCTCTAAAAATAAATAAAACTGTTTAAAAAATGACCAAGGCTATAGTAAGAGTTAAATTGGCCACTATATAATAATGATAAAGGGGGCAATCCAACAAGAGGATACATAACCCTTCTAAACATTTATACATTCAACACAGAGGCACCTAAAAATGTAAAGCAAATCTTGATGGACATAAAGGGAGAAATCGACATAAATACAGTCACACTAAGGGATTTTTAACACACCATTGACATGAATGGATAGCTCTTTCAGACAGAAAATCAACAAGAAGACAGTGGCCTTAAGGACACACTAGATTAAATGGATTCAATTGATATATTCAGAGCATTTCACCCCAAAGCAGCAGAATATACATTCTTTTCAAGTACACATGGAATGTGTTCTAGGAAAGACCACAGGTTGGGACATAAAACAAGCTTCAATAAATTTAAGAGGACTAAAATCATATCAAGCATCTTCACTAACCATAATGCTATGAAACTACAAGCACAAGTAGTAAAACTGTAACACACACAAAGACAAGGAGACTAAATGACATGTTACTAAACAATGAATGGGTTAACAATGTGATCAAGGAAGAAATAAAAACACATGAAAATGAGAACACTACAATCCACAATGTGTAGAAGACAGAAAAGGCAACCCTAAGAGGGAAATTCATAGCATTATAGGCCTACCTCAAGAAACAAGAAAAAGCTCAAATATATACTCTAACTTTACACTTAAAGCAACTAGAAAAAAAAACAAAGTCCAAAGTGAATAGAAGGAAGCAAATTATAAAGACCAGAGTAGAAATAAAATAGAGTTGAACAAATAATACAAAAAGACCAGGTTCCTTCACAGAAACACAAAATTGATGAGCCGTTAACCAGACTGACCAAGAAAAAAAGAGAGAACCCATATAAACAAAATCAGAAATGAAAGAGGAGAAATAACTACTGACACCAAAAAAATACAAAGGATTGTAAGAAAATATTATGAAAAACAATATGCCAACCAATCGGACAAAATGGATAAATTCCTTGAAACACACAATCTTCCAAAACTAAATCAGGAAGAATCAGAGAATCTGAATAGATAGGTTACAACTGGTGAAATTAAAGCAGTAATCAAAAAACTCCCAACAAAACAAAAACCCTGGACCAGAAGTCTTCCTAGGAGAATTTTACCAAACATTCCTAGACGAAATAATACTTCTCCTTCTCAAACTATTTCGAAAACTTCAAGAGAACGGAAGACTCCCAAGTTCATTTTACAAGTCCAGCATTATCCTAATTCCAAAACCAGATAAAGACACTACAAGAAAGAAAACTATAGGGCAATATCCCTGATGAACATAGATGCCAAAATCTTCAGCAACATATTAGCAAACCAAATCTAGCAATATACTAAAAAATAAAAATAAAAAAAAATTCGTGCACCATGATCAAGTAGGATTTATTCTGGGGATGCAAGGCTGGTACAGTATCACAAATCAATAAATGTGATACACCACATCAACCAAATGAAGAATAAAACCCACATGGTCATATCAATAGATTCAGAAAAAGCATCTGATAAAATCCAGCACTCATTTATGATAAAAACTCTAAGCAAAGTGGAAATGGAGGGAACATACCTCAACGTAATAAAGGCCACATATGACAAACCCACAGCCAACATCATACTGAATGTGCAAAAACTACAAGTGTTCCCCCTAAAATCAGGAACAAGATAAGGATGTCTGCTTTCATCACTCTTATTCAACACAGTACTGGAAGTCCTAGCCACAACAATCAGACAAGACAAAGAAATAAAAGGCATCCAAATTAGAAAGGAAAAGATAAGACTGTCATGATTTGCATATGACAAGATACTGTACATAGAAAGCCCTAAAGTTCCACCAGGAAACTATTAGAACTGATAAATGAATTCAGTAAAGTAGCACGATACAAACCTAATGCCCAGAAATCAGTTGCATTTTTATACACCAATAATAAACTAATGGAACGGGAAACTAAGAAAACAATCCCATTCACAATTGCTTTAAAAAAAAATAAAGTCCCTAGGGATGAATTTAACAAAGGATGTAAAAGACCTGTACTTAGAAAATTATAAGACACTGAACACATAAACTGAAGAAAATACAAATAAGCGCAAGCATATTCCATGTTCATGGATAGGAGAATTAACTTCATTAAAATGTCCATACAACCCAAAGCAAGCTACAGATTCCATGCAATTCCTATCAAGATATCAATAGCGTATTTCACAGAACTAGAACAAATATTCCAAAAACTTACGTGGAACCACACATAACAGCAATGTTGAGTAAAATGAACGAAGTTGAAGGAATCACACTACCTAATGTCAAATTATACTACAAGGCCTTAGTAATCAAAACAGCATTGTACTGGCATTAAACACAGACATGTAGATCATAGAACATAATAGAAAGCCCAGAAATAAACCCACACCTTTATATCATTAATATTTGACAAAGGAGGCAAAAATATACAATGGGCTAAAGAGAGTTTATTCAATAAATGGTCTTGGGAAAATTGGATAGGTGCAAAAAAATGAAACTAGACCACCTTCTCATATCACACACAAGAATACACTCAAAATGGATTAAAGACTTAAATGTTAGACTCAAAATCATAAAAATCCCAGAAGAAAGCATAAGCAGTAACATCTCAGACATTTCTCATAGCAATATTTTTTCTGGTATATCTCCTAGGGCAAGGGAAACAAAAGAAAAAAATAAACAAATGGGACTACAGCAAACTAAAAAGTTCTTGCACAGCAAAGGAAACCATCAACTAAATAAAGACAACCCACTAAATGGGAGAACATATACACTGATGCATTTGATAAAGGGTCAATATCCAAAATTTATAAAGAACATATAAAATTCAATACCAAAAAAAAAAAATCCAAAAGACCAGATTAGACACTTTTCCAAAGAAAACATACAGATGGCCATTAGACATAAAAATATGCTCAAAGTCACTAATCATCAGAGAAATGCAAATTAAAGCCACAATGAGATATCACCTCACACCTGTCAGAATGGCTATCAACAAATCAACAAACAATAAGTGCTGACAAGGATGTAGAGTAACGGGAACCCTCATGCACTGTTGGTGGGAATATAGATTGATACAGCCACTGTGGAAGGCAGTATAGAGTTACCTAAAAAAATTAAAAATGAAACTGCCTATCACCCAGAGATTCCACTTCTGGGAATTTACCTGAGGAATCCAGAAACACTAATTCAAAAGAATATATGCACCCCATGTTCACTGCAACTTTATTTACAATAGCCAAGATTTGGAAGCAGCCCATATGTCCATCATTAGCTGAGTATATAAAACAGCTATGGTACATCTCCACAGTGGAATACTACTCAGCCATAAAAAAGTAGAAAGTTTTACCCTTTGCGACAGAATAGATGGACCTAGAGAGTATTATGCTAAGGGAAATAAGCCAGTCAGAGATAGACAAGTACCATATGATTTCACTCATATGTGGAATCTAATGAACAAATTGAACTAACAAGCAAAACAGAGATAGTCTCATAGATAGAGAGCAGGATGACAGCTGGGGGAGGGGGAAGAGATTGACCTAAAAAGGGAAAAAAAGAGAAAACACATGAACAGGGAGAACAGTGTGGCGATTGCAGGGGGGGAGGGGTGAGTAGAGGTGGAAGAGGGTATGGTGGCATAAACAGTGATAGAAAAAAATCACAATATATTCTTGTGTTTAAAGAAAACTTTAAATTTGACTTATACGATGCTTATCTGATTACAGACAGAAAAATTACTTGGCCAAATTATAAAATTAATTTGTATATTGGGAACCACAAAATGGAGGCTGCCCCAGTGGCCTGGCCCACATCACAAATCTAAACCTAAGTCAGTCCCCTCTTATGGGAAACACCCGTCAATGAAACCTAACATACACCAAACGCAATCCTCCAACTCAGCTTATCTAGCTTACCTCAATGTAGAAAACAGGACCTCCCAGCCTTATAAGGAAAGCCTCGACCTCCTGGCCAATCGTGTCCTGTCCAATCACGTCTGTCATGCCTCCTCTAACTCTATAAAACCCACTCTTGCCCAAACACCCAAGGAAGGGGTGCTCCACTGCTTGTGAGGCTTTGTAGTCCCCCAATGCATTGACTGTTTTCCCTTGAATAAAGAATATCAAACTTGTTATTAAATTGTGTGATTTTTGTCACTTGACACAAATAATTCACCTAGAAATGCTAACTTACCAAAGCACGTTAAGACCCAAAATAGAGAGTTTTGAGAATGGATGCAAAATATAACCACACTCTTCAGGATACAAATTAGAGAATACATTTTCTTTTCAAAAAGCAGTCAAGGACAACAAATATTCTTGATCACAGAATTCCAAAGCCATAAAAAACTATTTGCTATTTGATAGAATTCAGTATATTTAACTAAATCATTTCACAAGCTATTCAAAGATTTTAAGTTACCAAAACACATAAACACTGTAGGTTATTCCTATACAATAAAGAGTTTTTCCTATGTGTAAGTACAAAAACACAACTTTGATTAGAGTTAGAAACAATAAGGAAAATATCCAGCTTAATACCAAAGCCCATTTACAGTACTGCAACTAGATCCTTAAGATAATCAAATGACATGTTATAGCAAATTGAGAAAACATGGATAAAATAATATGTATTGAAATGACATAGTTATCACCTCCTTAATATCTTAAAAATAATACCCAACAAGTGCAGATTCATTTCTGGTGTAATAAATACACAACTTAATTGAAAAGGCTGAGGAGAATGAGGAGGAAATATGATTAAATTGATGACTGTGAAACAATGCATCTTTTTTGTTTTGCTCAATCCCTCCACCCCCCTCACACAGATACCCCCAAAAGCTGTCAGCCTGCTCTCTATCTAAAAAAAGAGAGAAAAAAACTCAAAGAAGAAAATGTATCCTAATATGTTAAATGATCTTAAATGTTCATTTACTATTCCTTAAGTGAAGAATTAAAAGTATACTTTCAAAATTTGTCTCTCCCTCTCTTCAGTCTCTGAATCAATTATGGGGGCAGGGGGGGAAAGAAAGCTTCTTGTTTTTAAATTATAAACCATAGCCCTGGCTGGTGCGGCTCAGTGGATTGAGCATCAGCCTGCAAACTGAGAGGTCACCGGTTCCATTCCCAGTCAGGGTACATGCCTGAGTTGCAGGCCAGGTCCTCAGTTGCGGGAGAACAAGAGGCAACTGATTGATGTCTCTCTCACACATCCATATTTCTCTCTCTCTCTTTCTCCCTTCCCCTCTCTCTAAAAATAAATAAATAAAATCTTTAAAATATAAACCATAAAGGAAAGGAATAAAGAAACATGCATTTTCATAGCTCCTGGACAGAAAGGAAGGGCAATGAGGGAAAAGTGTACTCTTTTACTTCTGACTTCAGCTCTGGTTCTGACATTACTATATTCTGTAACCTTTAAAAAATCATTTACTTTCATGGAGACTCACTTTCTTCATCCGTAAAATGAGAGGACTGGGCTGTTCCTCTAGGGTCCCTTCCAACTCTAAAATTGTAACAATCTTTGACTGCACCAAAGAGTCAAGCTTACACCACCAAAGAGCATGTAATGGAAAGCAAGAAAGTCACAGAGAGGTTACTTGACCCTTACTCATTTATGAATGAATGTGGAAAAAGGACTGTTGTTATTCTGCTCTGGATATCAGCCTTGCCAGTAGTTTGTGAGAAAAAAAGGTAAATGACAAAAAACAAATTAACAATGGGGGTTTTTACAAGGAAGCAGAACTCAGGGCACTATTGGGGCCTGACCTTTCTGAGCCCATTTACTGAGAGTGTAACAACAGGTTTAGGATGAAGGCCTTGAAACATCCTCAGGTGTCAATTAATAGACTCTTGAGGTTTGAAGGAACTTTGAGATCCCTGAGTTCAATTCAGTATATTTAAGAATACCAAGCAGTCAACTAATATTTGACAAGGGAGCCAAGAATACTCAATGAGGAAAAGAGAGCCTTTTCAATAAATGGTGCTGGGACAATTGGATCTTCACTTGTGAAAGAATGAAACTGGACCCATTTCTTATACCACTCACAAAAATTAACTCAAAATGTATTAAAGACTGGAGCCATGAAATTCCTAGAAGAAAACAGGAGTAAAGTTCCTTGACATGGGCCTTGGTGATCTTTTTTTTTTCATATGACACCTAAATCACAGGCAACAAAATAAAAAATAAAACAAGTGACAATACATCCAACTAAAAAGATTTTGGGCAGCAAAAGAAATCATCAACAAAGTGATAAGACAACCTATGGAGTGAAAAAGAAAATTGCAAACCATATATCTATTAAGGGGTATATATCCAAAATATATAAAGAACACATACAACTCAAGAGCAAAAAACAAATAACCCGTTAAAAATGGCAAAGGACCTGATCAGACAATTCTCCAAAAAAGATATACAAAAGGCCAATAAAAAGAGGATCAACATCCCTAGTCATTAGGGAAACGAGAAATAAAATCACAATGAGCTATCACCTCACACCTGTCAGGAGGGCCATCAACAAAAAGACAAGCAATAACTAATGCTGGGGAGGATGTGGAGAAAAGGGAGCCCTTGTACACTGTCCGTGGGAATGTAAATTGGTGCAGCCACTATGGAAAACAGTATGGAGGATCCTCAAAAAATTAAAAATAGAACTCTCATATTATCCAGTCATTTTACTTTTGGGAAAATATCCAAAGGAAACAAAAACACTATGCTGAAAAGATATCGGCACCCCCATGTTCACCGCAGCATTATTTACAATAGCCAAGACATGGACACAACCTAAGTGTCCATTGAATATATATATATATGGTCCTCATCCATAATAAATGGAGAAATCCTACCATCTGCGACAACATTAATGGACCTTGAAGGCATTATGCTAAGTGAAATAAGCCAGACAGAAAGCCAAATACTGTATGATCTCACTTACATGTGGAACCTCTTTTAAAAACCTAAACTCATAGAAAAGGAGATCAGACTTGTGATTACCAGAGGGAAAAGGTAAGGGGGAGGGAAATTGGAGGAAGTTAATAAAAAGTACAAATTTTCAATTATAAGATAAATAAGTAATAGGGATGTAATGTACAACATGATGACTATAGCTAACTGCTATATGGTATGTTGCAAATTTGTAAAGAGAGTAAATCTGCAGAGTTCTCATTATAAGGAGAAAATTTTTTTCCCTTTTTATTTTTTATTATATCTATATAAGATGAACGTTAGCTGACCATATTTTGGTAATCATTTCACAATACATGTAAATCAAACCATCCTGCTGTATGTCTTAAAATTATACAATGATGTATGTCAATTATTTCTCAATAAAACTGCAGAGGTGGAAATGCCAAGAAGTATGTAGTAAATTATAAAAGCATATCAAAAATGGATATACCTAGTTAAAATATACTTGAATCAGTTATTAGGAAAAATCACACTACCAAGAAAAGGAGCACAAGAGATTTAAAAACATTTTAAAATAAATACTTCCCAACTTGGCACCCTTGTCATTCTTTCCAAGTCTTGGTTTCCTGGTCTGGTGCCTATTCATTGGGTTATTGGATAAAATGTACATAATCCTTAGTCCAGTGTCTGGCACACAGTAAGCCCTCAATAACTGCAAACCACTGTTTTATTATGTTCTAAACACTGTTTAATAGGAATTAGTGGAATACATATTCCATTTTGGAATTTCTACACTGAGAGCAATATAATGAATAAACTGAAGTGGAATAAACTCTGGAATGTGTTTTTTGTTCTTATATTTGAGTAAGAGAAGCCCTAGTCTTCCTTGAATTCACACAACTCTTAAAACAATCAGGAACCACAATTCTCCACAGGATTCCTATCCAATCCCATAGGATAGGCCTCACCAACTCTCCTGGATTCACCAGGAGGCTCTTAAAAACCTTGATATTGTCCTGGTTCTGAAAAAAAATAATCCTTTCCACCCTTACCCCCTTCATCACCCCTAAAGAGCTCCACCCCCAGCAGCAAAAATGTGCAAAGTCAGGATACTAATAGCAACCCTATCTACAACCAGCACTGTCCCTAGAGCTTGAGCCCATTCCAAGGTTCTTTGGCTCAAAGAAAAAGCTTCTTACCATAGGAAGAGGCAAAATAGGCAAGGCAAGCAAGGTCAGTTCTAGCTAAATGTTCCCCAAAGCATTTGTGTCTTACATCTCTACTCAAGTAACTCTACTAATATCAGTGCTCTCCCCCTTCCCCTTCCAGTCAGCAAAACAGGTTATCAAGGAAGGATCTGACCTCCAGTATGACTGATAAGGACCAAGTGGGACTCCTCCCTAGAGTATTTCCAAGCCATCTCGGTACCAAGCTTTAAACTTGTAATTCTCCACACTGGCTGCTCATCAGAATTACAGATGATCCTTGACTTATGATGGGGTTACGTCCAAATAAACCTATTGTAAACTGAAAATATCAGAAGTCAAAAACTCATTAAATACACCTAACCTACCAAGCATCATAGCTTAGCCTGGCCTACCTTAAATATGCCCAGAACTCATTAGCCTACAGTTGGGCATAATTGTCTAACACAAAGTCTATTTTATAATAGTGTTGACTATCTCATGCAAGTTACTGAATACTGTACTGAAAGTGAAAAACAGAATGGTTGGTTGAGTACTCACCGTTAATGCACACAGCTGAAAGCACACTGGACCTGAACAATGTTTGAAGCATTGAACTAAAACGAACAAAAACTGCGGACAACACACTACACTGTAGACTTCGTGGTTTACCCTCACAATTGGGTGGCTGATTGGGAGCTCTGCTCGCTGCCACTGCCCAGCATCACCAGAGAGCATACTGCTAGTCTGGGAAAAGATCAAAATTCAAAATTCGAACTACAGTTTCTACTGAATGTGTATTGCTTTTGCACCATGGTAAAGTAAAAAAATCATAAGTTGAGCCATTTTAAATTGGGGACTGTGTACCTGTGGAGCTTTTTAAACTACACCTGAGGATACTGAATCAAAATGTCAGGTAGGAGCTTTCCAGGTAGTTTTTAAAAGCTCTATGAGTAATTCTGATAACTAGGCAAGGTTGAGAACTATGTCTTTGACTCAGTCATTGGCACAAAGGTAGGACAAGCACCTAGGAAGGACCCAGGGGACTTTCTGGTACCTCTAAATTTATGCCAGCCTGAGAGTTGCCAATCATAAAACCTCTGCCTCCCTGTCCCATACTCCAAGTTACACAGGCATCATAACCCCAAGATGACTACACAGCTCTGGGACTGGGAAGACTACATGGCTAAGTACAAAGTCTGACAGGTCACAAACTTATATGCAGTCCAGCTGAGTCACAAATTCGACTCTGTGTGCACAGGAAAGCAAACCAAAAAAAAAAAGGAAACACAGTCAGTGATGATTCACATTGTCTATACTAACCCACAGCAGCCTGTACATGAGTACTCAATAAATATGTATTGGGTGAATGAATGACAAACAGGAGCTTAAACTCCTAATTACTTTTCATTGGAATAGAGTTAACTGTTTTTGAAAAGTTCTGTGGGGAGTCAAATTATAGCAGAATCAAAAGTAACCAAAGGGCAGTGAGAAAAAACTCAAAATAGGACATTCCCATTCACTCTCCTAATTATGGAAATAAGAACTGAAAAAAATCTAAGGGAATACTTTAGTTGAACTCTATGGTGGTAAAGTGGCACAGCGGTAAAGACTAGAAGATGCCTACTATACAGTCTAGTCCCCTTCTCTCCTCAGTAACAGAATCCCAGTTTTATTTAGGGTAGCTAGGCACCAGCTAAATGACATTTCCCCACCTTCCAGCTAGAATGACCCGATTGGTTGTGGTTTGGCCAATATGACACAAGCAGAAGTTTTATATGGTGCTTAATGGGAGTCTCCTTAAAGAGAAAGTCATTTGACTCTTCCTGCATCCTACTGCCCAGAGTCCACTTGAGCCTGAGAGTGAGGGCTACTTAATAGGGAACTAGAAGGACTCCGGGAGCCACCACACCAAGCCTGGACATCCCAAAACTAACCCTAACTGATTCAATTAACTGATACAATGAGCATATCTAGGACATTTATTAAGTTATAAAAACATAATAATCCAAAAATACAGTCTTCCTAATCCATACAGGGATATCCTGAAAAATATGCATGAGTGCTACAGTTTAGACATTTATATACATTCATTATCTCATTTAATCCTCACAACATTCCCAGGAGGTAGATGTTATCCTCATATTACAGGTGATATAATAGAGGTTCACAGAGTTTAATAGTTTGCATAAAGTCAAAAAGCTAGTAACACCGGACTCCAAGATGGCGTGAGTTGTACCACTGAAGGAGAAGAGGCTCATGGAGGTCAAACTAGGGGAGCTGCCAAGCTGGATACTGATGCAGGATTTCACCCGTAAAGGCAGTGCTGGAGCGGTTCAAAGAATTTACTACCGGTATTACAACAAGTGTGTCAATGCGAAGACAGGGAGTGCTGCTGAGGTTTCTATGGTGCTGGCAGCTGTATGTGCTTTTTAACTACTGCTGTTCTTGTAAGGAACTCAAAACATGAGCAGCGACCCAAGTACCACTGAAGAGGACCCAGTGTGGATTCCATATTCCTGACCATTATCTTTGCATCAGAATTCTTTCATATTGTCATTAACACCTAATAAAAGATGGCTAGTCCTGGGGGCGGGGGAGTGAATAACAACTGGACCTAGAGATCCAACCCAAGTTGAATCAGACTCCAAAGCCCATGCTCTTACCACTAATCATGTTAAATCTGCAAGAAAAACTCAATAAATCTATGTTGAACAGATATCTGTTCTACAACTAGTTGCATATGCCAACACCTTTGGTCTCAAGGACAAGACTAGCCTTTTCTGCTTTCAACAGTGTCTTTATTTTTTTCCTTTTCAAAGTAAAAAGCACTTAGTAAAGAATAAATAGTTTCCTTATAAATATAATTGCTCTTTTAACTTTACAAGATTTCAAATGATGTATCTATTCTATTTAAATGTAAATTGTTCTCAGTTACACAGAAAGGAACCAACTACAAATAAAAAATGAGTTTATATTTCAGTCAGATAAACAGAAAAAATACATGGGGCCTTGAAGATGTTTTCCTTGCCTTGTGAAGATATCGAAGCTCTTCCAGCATATAACCACCTGTCATTTTATCCTTCCAAATGGGAAGAATTATTAATCAAATCCCTTCAGGTAGGGGGAACCAACACACCTAGTGTGCTGAGGGCTTTCCCAGTTTTAGCACTCAAAGTCCTGCATCCTGGGAACCTCCTTAGTCCCAGGAAAACCTGGAGAACTGATCACTCTGCAGCCTCAGGGTATACCATATAAATGCACAGTTACGTTTTTAACAAAATGCATTAAAATGTAGGCAGTGTATTATACTCAACTGGAGATGAGCATATTATAATATGATTTTAAAATATGTGAGCGGCTAGCAAAAAGAAATTATAAAGTTTTATATAATTATACTTAACCAAGAAAATGTTGCTGAGAACATCAAAAGTTTGTCAAATCTTTCATTGAGATGATATTCAGTATGTGCACCCAATTAAAAAAAAATGGGCTCTGGACAGTATACACACTGGACATTTTGTCTACATATAAAAATGAGAAACTATATAAGGAAAGAATGAGAAAGGAATCAAATTTCATCCAAGGTTTTAAAGTATCTCATCTCTGCGACATAGTGGAAAACTCTAATTTTGATGTTTCAGTTTTGTGGTATCACGACAGGTTAAAAGCTCTTGTACAAGTAGAAACTGGAAATCTGTAGATTTAAAGAGCTTGGACTGGGCACATCTCTCAAAGGTCCTTTCCAGTTTGAACATTCCATGACTCTGTGTGACCCCTTCACGGATGACCTAAGTCAGGCCAAAGTTATACCATACCAACGGTCCAGCTCTGGCTGGTGACGGAGGCTGGACTGCTTATTAGCTACGCTTTCGTCTTAAGTATGATTAGAAACACTTAGAACCAAAGGAGTATATGGTCAGCATGGAAAGATAAATGACACATTTCACCTCATGTGGGGTATTTTATTTAGTTTAGATCATAAACAGATAAACTGGCCTCAAGTTTAAAGAAAGGACTTTGAGTCCACAAATTCTTTAGGCTGTCATTAGTTACTCCAACCATAATACTGCACAATATTCTGAATGCATATAGTGTTTGTTTTCATGAACTCTCTAAACAAGCCAAAGAAATGATCACAGTAAATTGAAAAGATGACAAACATCTCTGTAGCCTGAAGGACCTTCAAAATTCAGAAACAAATTATAAATTCAAAATCAGAAGAAATTATTGCTGTTGTCCAGTTGTCCTAGCATTGGTTCTTATAAGTAAAACAAACAAGTCTGTAGTTTAAGAAGGGCCAATAACAATGACAAAGATTAGTGTTTATTCTGACAGCCTGATTCTTATCACTGAAAGAGATTATAAAAGAACACAGAAGTCTACAGGCATTTAGTTCAATAAAAAATCTGCTACCTTCAAGGGGAAGTATGCATTTTTCTAAGTGGCAGCTGCACACTGAGTTGTTTTTTAATCACGCTTTTGATATGCTGATCCATCTGTATGCCAGCCCTGTGCCTCCACAACCAAAGGTACTGACCATTTACAACTGGTTTAGGGGTACAATCTATGGCTGTGGTGCAAACCAAGTCTTGTTGATCCAAACCACTCTACCTTGGCCACACTGGTACCCCTTCCCAAGAAGAGGCAGCAGTGTATATATTCTTCCAAAGGCCGGGGCTGCTGTGCTAAGGGATCTTGGACAAATCACTGAAACCTCTCAGGCTCTCAGTTTCCTGTTTCCCTCATCTGTGGAATGGGGTTAATAATCTCACATATTGTATGTCTATAAAATCAAACTAAAAATAAATGTATTTAAAAATACTTGAAAGAACTTTGTAAATTACAAAGTTATAATACAATACATTATTTAAACATCTGAGTTGGCAAAAGAATATACCTCTGACATAACAAAACTGCCTCCTAAGGATATATGAGTTCGTATATAACATCACAAAAACCAGTAAAACAATATTTAAATACAAATAAATAGTTATCAAATTAAAAAGACAAGTCAAGTAAAGCACTACAAATTACAGATAGGTAGAATCCTTTAGTGTCACAGCAGTTAGAATGGTGTATTACTTGAACGTCATGCTGTAAATCACACAGGTGATCTTTATTATTTAATCCTCACCCACGAATATATATTAATTGACTTGAGACAGGGGAAGAGAGAGGAACATCAGTGCACAGAGTGATGTCCAGCCAACTGAGCCACCCGGCCGGGGCCAAAGGTGATCCTTTTAATGCCAATTTCACACATGCCCTCACAGGCATTCAAGATAAAGGCATTCATTAACCATTAACTATGTGCAAGTACAAGTTCATTTTTCCAATACTTCAGTGAAAACACTTTTTATTTGTATGCCTTTCAATCTAAAATGCACAGATCAACACAGTCCTCCTGCTACGGCCATATTCTAGTGTACATAAAAAGAGACATGAAATGAAAGAAAAAACACTATTATCCATAGCTATCTACTACTACAAAGAAAATGCAGAATGAAACAACCAAATTAAATGCAAACAGTACTTTCCGAAGCACAGACAAAATGTTCTTAAAATTCCCATCAGTTTCCCAAAACTCACAAATACCCAAAGTAATAAAAATATCCTTTTTGAACATGATTATATCAACTGAAGCACAAATAAAAGCCTTTGATGGACTGCTTATGTTAAGATGTCCTTCACACATTTATAATTAAACTAATTTTAAAATTAAATTTTGCAATCCAAATCTATATAATATAATTTGGAATCATCAGTGAAAATAAGGGTATGAGAAATGCACTAAATATTTTCATCTCTTGGAGACTTAACCAAAATCCTTGCAGCAAGAAAATCTGCAAATGTACTGAAATAAAATCTTTGAAAATTGTAACTATATTCTAATTTGTTTAAGAAAGTTTTAATTAAGTGAATCTCGTTTCAATTCTTATTATAGACAGGTATACTTGCCCTAACATTTCTCTAATAGACCTAATATTTACTTGCAACAAAATCAGACTATTCTGGAATATAGGCAATCTTTTCTTTTTAAAGATTACATAATTTCTTTCTAAAAGATGTTGATGTCTGTGGCAAAATCAAAACCAATGTAAGTGAAAATATAAATGGAACTTCTAGATATCCATTTTTAACAAAAATGGAAATATTCATACTTTTCAGAGAGCTCTATATAAAAAAAAAACTTTCTCGATAAATTAATCAGACTTATCAAACACTACATGTTAAGCCACAGTAAGCCAGGTGAGTTATATTATAACATACAGAACAACCTGCAGCTAAGGCAAATACAAGAACTAAATGATGTTCTGAAGCTTAACTTTTTTCATTCTCGTAATACATATTTTCCAGATTCAACTAAGGTGTGAGGCATCAGACTCTAGAGCCCATAGAAATGTATTTATCTCAACTACCAGAACCCTATCGAGCTCTGTTCAGTTGGGGTGGGGAAGGGACAGATACCTGAGTACAAAGTCTGAAAAGCCTGCCATAATACCCATCTTACCAACCAACCGACCACAGTACAGAAAACTCAAGAAAGCACGGGCTTCCACGACCCGCCCCACCTTGCTACATTCTTTTGCTTTTTCCATTCCTTGGTTAACTTTCAAGATAAAAGGAGAGAAACCTGTTAAAATGGATTTTTAGAAGATAAATGCTATAGATGAAGCAGAAATAAGTTGCTCTAAAGAACCCATTCATTTACGTACAAAGACGATACGCCCACGAGTATTCCGGTCAGTGAAGATGAAACCTATGATTTGCAGAGAAGATGGGATCTAAAACAAATCCCAGAGACGGTTTCTCTCCCAAGAGAAATAATAAAAATACTGTGGCTCTACTCCCAGGGACCTTCAGACGGGGGCTACGTAACTCGCGAGATGCGGAAATTCAAAGGAAACCCTGCCACTCAGAAGTGCAGCATCTCCACTAGGAGGCAGGACTCGGGACCGGAATCCCACCCACAGCCCGCTCTACTCAGCCGACAGTCCAAGCAACCCCAGGCCGGGGTCCCACCCGGAAACCGAAGAGCCGCGAATGGGAACAGCAGGACGGAGGAAGCCACTTCGCTCGAGACCCCAAAGGCCTCACGTTGCTCTGGAGGCTGGCGGCGGGACTCACGGACTCACCTGACGCTGGGGACCGCTGGTCGCCGGCTCTGGCTCCGCTGCCTTTGCTGTTCCTTCTCTCTGAGCCGCAGCGCCCCCACGCAGCGGGAGTGGCAATAGCGGCAGATGCTTGGGTTCCTCCGCCCCCGGCTCCGTCGCGCCAGCTCCTCCGAGGGCGCTAACAGTTGCAGGCAGCTCCTTAGCGCGCGCCTCCTCGCCATCCTTGGAGCGAGCTGTTGCCGGGCCCGCGGGTCACCCGGCGCCCCAGTGCCGCGCGGGGCCCATGCCGCAGCTAGGTTTGCTCCACGTTGCCTGGTCACTCACTCATTGTGACCTTCGAATCTGGTCCCCCGCCAGCGTCGGCACCGCTGGCCGCTGCCCCGGTCTTTACCAAGATGGCGGACCCCGCCGCCGAGGCCATCTTGGTTAAGGAGGCGCCTGGGTGCCTGCGGGGCTTTAGCCCAGTCCCTACGCTCCCGGCGCCTCACGCACCCTCTCCTGAAGCCTTTAAGTCCAAATTAGTTACCCAGCCCTAAATCAGAAGATAGCTTTCAGTTCTCTTGAACACCAGCCTAACTGCTAAAACTAAGACCGTGGTGGCCTCCTACAGCTTGCGCATTCATAATAGACAAGCATCTGGTAGCAGCATACTTAACCTATGGCGCCAGGAGCCTGGTAACGAAGAAGCTAAAGTGTAATTTGAAGTTTACAGTAGATATTGAATATTAATGGCAGCAATGCCTTGTCAGTGTGTCATTAACTTTTAAAATGATGCCATAGCCTTCTGGTACCCATGGTTCTCCTGAAAACTTGCTTTTTTAAAAAAAATTTCAGAATAATGTCAAGAGTATAAAATTGTGATTCTCCCAGAATTTTCTTTCTTTTTTCATTTGTAAGCTTTTTCCCCCCCATCACCATTTATTCCCCCGCTATACCCACTAGGGTTTCTTTTTTAAGATGCAGGATGAGATTAGATATTTCAAGAAATGATTTAAGTATAGACAGAGAAATAGAATTCAAAACAGGCTGGATGGGCAAAAAGATTCCTCTATAAAGTCATCTGGGGTGTGACCACGGGCCAGAAAGAAATGCCCTCTGTCTGGGGCTCAGGTCTGTCTATTGGCATAAAGAAATACAGGTCCCCAGATGCAGACATGACTATTGGGAAAGGCAAGCCAAACTAATTTGCAGTTTGAAAGTGAACATGACTGTGTGATACTGTAGAAATATAAAAATGATTATGCTTGGCATGAACATTTACCCCTCAGGCTAGCTTGTGGTTGTTGCTAAATCTCATTGACTTAAGCGTGAGTAAGAACTGGAGCGCCTGGGTGGGGCAAAGGCTGCACTTGCTGAATGGTACCTGAGGTGCCAATGGAAAGGGGGGGGTGCCACACCCCAAAGGGTATGGTGTTACCTGGCTAAGAAACTTTAGAAAGATGAGCTTTGTCTCCCTCACCCCAATTCTTTATTAGGAAAATATTCAAAAATACAGAAAATAGACATGCCTTTTTGTATACTGTTTGAATATGTAGAAGACATCAAAACACCTCATCACAAAATACTGCAGACTGCCTCTCCTAAGAATAAGGACATTTGTTTCAGAATTGCAATGCTATTATCACACCTAAGAAGACAATTTCCTGATATTTAATGTTCAGTATACAGTCAAGTTTCTATGATTGTCGCAAGAATATCTTTCATAGTGGGGTGTAGTTAGGAGATTTTTTTTTGTTTGATTGGTTTTTGTTTTGCTTTTGTTTTCACTAGGATACTGTCTGTGGTCATGTATTGCATTTGCTTATTTTGCTTAAGTAGCGATTTAAAATATTCACTAGATAAGTACTATTTTCTTTATATATAATACTCAGATATTCTAAATAGACAAATTCACAGGGTGTTTTTATATTAAGAGCAGGTGCTTTAGATAAGCACATCTCTGTATACCAGGAAAGTCTAGGAGCAAAGAGTAGTCTTTTAACACCATATTGCGTTATAACTGAAATTGAATTAAATAGTAATGTTTATGCTTTACTATCTCCTGGAATACATAAACTTAATAGATTGTATTGGAATCTATACTGAACCTGATTTCTAAAAGTTTAATGATTGGGGTTTTTTTCTCAATAATGAAAAGAAGCTGTTAAGTATAATTTATATCACTCCAGGCGAAACCTTTAGATTGCCCTGCTTCAGAGTACAGAACAAAATGAACATTGCACGCTCTGCATTTTACTCATGGTTTAATTTTAGATCCTGACCTGCTGAACTGGGTTTTATTTGACCTTCCTTTTATGTACCTCTAGGAAGTCAGGAACTCAGCAGATAACAGGTAACTATTTGTCTTTTAAGTTGTTAGTTAATTTTTAAATGTTAATTAATGCTGTAAAGAAAAGGTGCAGATTTACACAATTCCTTAAAAGTGACTTGTGGCCAATGTAACTTTTTTTCTGTAGACTAGAATTAAGAATAAGATTATTTTCATACTTCACAAAATATTAGGTGCTACTTAAACTCCTTCTGGGGAACCACAGTTAAAACAGTTTTAGCCTAGTAGGTCTCACCTGTAAAGTGAGTTCTGTAATCAGTACTGTTCTCCTAGTTCCAGGTCTAATGGGACAGAGGACTAAAGGCCTACATGACTTGTTATTAGATGTCTTTCATTCAATTCCTATTTATAGCAGCATCTGTGGAATTCAGTTAAATACTGTGTTCACCTCCAATTTAATTAAAGATTATTTTTCTGATCATTAAGAATCTATAGAAAACTCCAAATAGCAATAGAAGGAATCTTGAGAAGCTAAATTTTATTCAGTGACCGGCATTCTCCACTATGGAAGTCTTTGACCTTGCAAAACAATGCTTTCACTTTCCAGTACCCCGACTCCTACCCTCCAAAATGACTCAACTTTCTGTGGCCACTTGCAGTTGAAACATTTTTGGAGACTTTACAAAAAAATGTTTTAGGGAAAAATATATAAAGACGGGGAATTGGATTGTGCTACACCAAGGGTCAGCAAAATTTGGTCTGAGATCGCCAGCTGGCCTACTACCTAGTTTTTTTGTTTTGTTATTTCAAACTACCTTTTAGAATAATACGAAGTCCTCTACATTCATATCATAGCAATACTTTTTTTTATTGGGGTAAAAAACATAACAAAATTTAACATCTTAACCATTTTTAAGAGTACAGTTCAGTAGTGGTAATTGTATTGATATTGTTGGGAAACAGATCTCCAGGGCTTTTTCATTTTGGAAATGTGAAATTCTGTGTTACCAGGGAAACCTGGGTTATACAGTTTCAAAGAATTTCTTTCCTAGAAAGTGGAAATGATACACACAGATTTTCCAAGTCTTCCCTCATCCTATGCTTTCATGGTTTTTATTTTGATTGGAACACCTGGCAACCTTATCTGACCTGGCTCAGGACCGCTGAATTAATGGGTGAGACACGTACTCCCTCTCCGTCCCTACCTTGATTTGCTATCTATTCTGCCTAACACTTTGTACCCATTCAACAGCACTCACCTTTTCCTCCTCTGCCTAAGCCTCTGGTAACCACATTTCTACTTTCTGTTTATGTGGATTTGACTATTTAAATACCTCAGATAAGTAGAATAAATCATCCTACCTTTTTGTGATTGGCTTATTTTACTTAGCATAGTATCTTCAAGGTTTATCCATGTTGTAGCATGTGACAGGATTTCCTTTTTAAGTCTGAATAATATTTCAATGTATATACCACATTTATTTATCCTTTCATCTATTGGTGAGCACATGTGGGTTGCTTCCACCTCTTAGCTATTGTGAATAGTGCTTCTGTGAACATGGGTGTCCAGTATCTCTTTGAAACCCTGCTTTCAATTCTTTTGGATGTATACCCAGAAGTGGAATTTCTGGATCACATGTGAATTCTACTTTAATTTTTTGAGAAACCTCCATACAGTTTCTATAGTGGCTGCATCATTTTACAATCCTACCAATGGTGCACAAGTGTTCATATTTCTCAACATCCTTGACAACACTTGTTATTTTCTGAGGTGTTTTCTTTCTTTTCTTTCTTTTCTTTCCTTTCTTTCCTTTCTTTCCTTTCCTTCTTTCTTTCTTTCTTTTTCTTTCTTTCTTTCTTTTCAACTGTACCCTTCCTGATGGTTGTGAGGTGATAACTCATTGTGGTTTTGATGTGCATTTCTCTGATGATTAGAGATATTGAACACTTTTCCTTATACTCGTTGGACATTTGTATATAATCTTTGGAGAAATATCTGGTCAGGTCCTTTACCCATTCTTTTTGTCGTTGTTCTTGAGTGGTAGGATTCTTATTCTGGTCATTAACCCCTTATCAGATACATGATTTACAAATATTTTCTTTCATTCTGTAGGTTACCTTATTACTCTGTTGATTATGTCCTTTGAATGCAGAAAGTTTTTAAGTTTGATACATGATTTACAAATATTTTCTTCCATTCTGTAGGTTACCTTATTACTCTGTTGATTATGTCCTTTGAATGCAAAAAAGTTTTTAAGTTTGATTAAGTTGTCTAATCTTGCTGTGTTACCTGTGCTTTTGGTGTCACATCCAAGATCATTGCCTAGTTCAATGTCATGAAGCTTTCTCCTATTTTCTTCTTGGAGTTTTACATTTTTAGGTTGCCACCTGTTTTTGTATGGCCCACAAACTGAGAATGACTTGTACAGTTTTACATGGTTGCGGGGGAAATTTAAAAAAAATTTTTTGACACAGACACATTCATTCATTTACATGTTGTCTATGACTGATTTTGTACTACAAGGGCAGGACTGAGTATTTGTGACAGAGACATGTAACTCACAAAGCTTAAAAAACTTACTCTCTGACTATTTAAATAAAAAATTTGCTGACTTTTGTATTAGGCTACTTTTTCTCCTAGTTTCTTAGTATCTGAGATAGGCCAAAAAAGAAAAGGTGTAGAGTCAAGTACTCAAAACAAAGATTGTGTTGTATAAGAAGGAAAGAATATCGCCCTGGCTGGTGTGGCTCAGTGAACTGTGCTGGCCTGCAAACCTAAAGGTTACTGGTTCAATACCTAGTCAGGGTACGTGCCTGCGTTCTGGGCCAGGACCCCATTTGGGGGCAAGCTAGAGGCAGCTGATTGATATAGCCCTCACACTTCAATTTATCTCTCACACATTGATCTTTCCCTCTCTCTCTTCCTCCCTTCCCCTCTCTCTAAAAATAAATAAATAAAGTCTTGGCGGGGGGGGAAGAAGGAAAGGGATATTTAAGAAAAAGTTCTCCAAACCTTCTCTACTCTTTAAAAGCAAAATTAATAGCCAAAGGAAATTGTTTATTGAGTCAGATGATATCACCTTACAGCAATGGTTTCTAAAATGGGTTGCCCCAACCCAGTGGGTATAAAAGAATATAATAGAATTTGTCTTTATGTTTTTAAATCTTATCTTTTCTAATTTCTGATTTTGAGTTTCTTGATGAATATGTATCTGTACAGTTGTACATTATAAAATTTATAAACATATAGGTAGGATATTTTTATGGCATTCACAATAAAAACATTTGGAGACCACTACAGATCTCCAAATTAAAGGATGGTGTTAGCAACTGGAGGAGACAGCTGATCCAAGGAAATAAGGGAAATTAAACCCCTTTGCTTCTTAAGAGTAATTTCACACATAATAGTTGTGAGAGCATACTTTGAATTTCATCTACCATTTAATAGACTAGAAAATACAGACTAACCAATATAGTATTTCAGTTATCTGAAAAATAAATTTTTTAAATAAAGATTTTGTTTATTTATTTTTAGAGAAGGGAAGGGGGGAGAAAGAGAGGGAGAGAAACATCAATGTGTGGTTGCATCTCACTCACCCCTTGCGGGGGACCTAGCCTGCAACCCAGGCATGTGCCCTACACTGGGAATTGAACCTGCGACCCTTTGGTTCACAGGCCTGTGCCCAATCCACTGAGCCACACCAGCTAGGGCTGAAAAGTAATTTTTTACTGATAGTTTTTTGTTTTGTTTTTCTGAAAGTTTATTCCTTTGACCACCTACCTGAATTTTTTTAAGAGTCCACATATACGAGAGATCATGCACTATGTGTCTTTCTCTATATAACTTATTTCACTTAGCATAATGCCCTCAAGCTCTATCCATGTTGTCGCAGATGGTGCATTTCCTCATTTTCTACAGCTGACTAATATTCTATTGTGTATATATACCACAACTTATTTACCCATTCAACTATAGTGGACACTTAGGTTGTCTCCATGTCTTGACTATTTAAAATAGTGCTGCTATAAACATGGGCCGGGGATTATCTTTATGAGTTAGTATTCTCATTTTCTATTTTATTTTTTTAATCTAAAAGATTCAGATAAAAGGTAAAATCTAAGCCCCAGATAGTTACACTCAGAAAGTAATGCTGATTAGTTTGATGATTTTAAAAACGGGAATTCAAGCTTCTTAGACATAGTCTTTTCCATGTGGAGTAACAGCTGCAAAAAATACACGGGAGAACTTTAAAAGTGGAGGGATTAAGATGAGTGTGTACTTGTTAATTTCTATTCCACCTGGAAAATTCTCAAGTATCTGATTCTCCATAGACAGAATGACTAAGAAAAATTACTTGTCCTAGCCCTTCCCATCTGCCTATGATTTCCCATGTCCTCAGCCACAAGTAGGTGAGTGTCATCTGCATGCTTCCTTTGGGGCCATTTGGGGAACTTGAGGACAAATAACACTGCCCTCTGTGGTAAATTGAAGAATCCTCCCTTCCCCCTAAAATATCTACCTGCTTAATCCCCCCGAATCTATAAATATCACCTTATATGGCGAAAGAGATTGTAGATGTGACTAAATTAAGGATCTTAAGGTGGGGAGATTAGCCTGGATTATCCATCTGGGCTCTAAATGTAATCACAAGGGTCCTTATAAGAGAGAGACAAGAAAATCAAAGAAAAAAGGCAATACAACAAAAGCAGGAGAGATTGAAGTGATACAGCCATAGCCAAGGAGTGTGAGGAGCTTCTAGAAACTGGAACAGGCTGAAATGCATTCTTCTCCTGAGGCTCTACAAGGAACGAATTCTGTCAACACCTTGACTTTAGCTCAGTAAAACTGATGTTATTTAAGGCCTCCAGAACTGTAAGAAAACAAATATATGTTGTTTTAACTGACCAAGTTTATGTTAATTTGTTACAGCAACAATAGAAAACAAATATACTCTCCTTTAATAAGTCTTTGAAGTCTGATGAAAATATATGTAAAATATTTGTCAAGTTAGCATAACATTAATGAATAGACATAGGGCTGTAGATCTAGACTGCATACTGTGACTTCTAAGTGGAGCTCTGAAAAACCAAATTTTCAGAATTTATAGGAAAAATTTTTCTGGTTAGCTCTGGCAGCAGTGATTGGGGACTTTTGAAAAAGGAGCAGAAGACCTAGTGTTGACAGAGCTCTCTTTTGGTACTGTCATGAACAAGTCATTAACTGCCCTACACCTTTATGAAGTGACTCTACAAGACCACTAAGATCCTTTCCAATTCTAAAATGCTGAGCTGTTGTGAAACATACTTTACCTTTCAAATTCACATGTTGCTATTACAGTCTCTTTCCAGCCAACCTACCCAGCTTCCCTGTCTACCACAAAGTCTACATATGAACTACAAGCACGTCAAGCTTGTGCACAAGTTGTTTCTTCTTGTATGGAACTTTCTTCCATCTTCCTCCCTAAGCACTCAGACTCATCCTCAACACTCAAATCAAGACTCACCACCTTTGTACTTCTGGTGAAGATGGCAGCATAGGTAAATTCCGCTCACCTCCTTGCACAACCACATCAAAATTACAATGAAAATATAGAGCAACCATCACTCAAAACCATGAGAAATCAAGTTGAAAGGAAGTCCGACAACTATGGAATTAAAGAAACCACATCCATACAGACTGGTATGAGGAGTGGAGACACAGAATGGACTGGTCCCACATCCACATGTGGTGGACAAAACTTTTGGAGGGATATCTTGGGAGCAAGGAATCCCAGCCCCACACCAGGCCCTCTAGCCCAGGGTTCCAGTGCCAGGAATATAAGTTCCCATAACTTTAGGCTGCAAAACCAGCAGGGATTCAGTCAGTGGAAGAAACTTCTGGAGTCCCAAGCAGTTCCCCTTAAAGGAACCAAGCACAGACTTACTCAGATTCACTTTCTCTGAACTCCAGCACCGGGATAGCATCTTGAAAGGCACCAGTGGCATGCAGGGAGGAAGTGGAGTGCATAGCATCAAAATTGGAGCTGGGTGACAGCTTTCTCCCAGAGAGAAAGATGGGCAGAGGCTGTTGATCCTTTTCTGAACCCTCCCTCTACAGAGCGAGAGGGCGGGCAGAGGTGCCATATCTGAGACTCCATCAACCACTAACACTCTTTGCCCCACCCTGGAGATCCCTTCAAACTCCATCCCACCCAACCTACACCCACCCTAGCTGTTAACACTGACTTTTCCACAAGAATGGCTGGTCTTGGCTCATGCTACACAACTTCCTAAATCCTGTTAAAAAGGCAACAGCTGGCCTCAGTAAGCTCCCAGCCCCCATACACCTTGCTAAGTGGTCCTAGGTGCAATACTAGCAACAGCCAGCATGCATTCACAGCTTCACTTTGCCTGGGAAACTCCAAGCCCAGCACAAGTAACAGCTATCCCAGATTACTTTATAGCTCCTACAGGGTGGCCCCAGGTAGAACACAGGTGGGACTGAACTTGGCCTGCACCACCCTGGAGACCCCAGAGCCTGTACACACAGTGGACAGCTACAGACCACTTCAGAGCACCACCACCCTGCTCCTACACAGCTGATCTTCCATGAACAGCACATGTTGGTGGTCAGTGGTCAAAGCCAGCCCTTGCAGCTTACCTGCCAGGGTAAATTCCTCCCATTGACCTGCAAACAGCAACCAAGACTCAACTACAAGAGGAGCATGTACTCAGCCCACACAGATGGTGGACCTTAAGTACCCACCTTGGGTGATAGAATAGGCTGTGCCACTGAATCCTGCAGGAGACCTACTACATTAGGCCACACTACCAAGACAGAGAGTCATAGAAGCTCCTCCTAAGACAAAGAAACAAACACAGGGAGGCTGCCAAAATGAAGAGACAAACATGGCCCAAATGAAAGAACAGATCAAAACTCCAGAAAAAGAATGAAACAAAATGGACATAAGCAATATATCATGTTGGGAAACACTCTTTCTGGTTTCAGGAACTGTAACCCCTCTGACAGGCTGGAGGGCCCCAAGGCTAGAAATAATCAGGGAGGCCTTGGAGAAGCAGGCTCCTGAGGAGACATAACCTGTTCCCCCCAGCAGGGGCATAGCTCCTGCCACTGCTTTGCCATGGGATGATAGGTGATTCATGACGGGTAAGTTATCTTGAACTGAGGTATACAACCTAAGACAGATGCTGATCAAGTATTGACAGCAGACAAGAAATTGGGGGACATGGAGAAAGGGCAAAAGGCCCACACTTCTTGGCTTGGTTTGGACATGGCCAGAGTCTCCATTCTATCCCAAAAAAGTCTCCTTCCTTGTCTCTTGGTGGCTCCCTCGCCCCACCTGGCTCAGGCTTGAAACAATACCAGAGTCGGTCCTAAACCAGATCTGGCAGTTCCCAGGGAAATCAAGGCCTAAAAGTAAACTCTTTAAAGTGTGCTTTGTTCTTCCCTAAGAAGCTCTAGCCAGCTCATGCTGGGAAGGAAATTTACATTATTCACAGACCCTTTCTTCTAGTCTTCTCTCGAACCTGTGTAAATCGGTTCCTGCCATTTTTTTTCTTCAAAATATCACCCATTCTCTATGAACATTAACATACTAATGTAATGAGATAACCTGTGCATTCCTGTTACCTAGCCTCACTGATAACTTTTCAATAAAACCTTTAAACAAAGGGAATCTGGGCCTCCCCACTAGAGGGATGTACCACATCCCCTCTCATGACAAACAAAGAAGTGTTTGTGATGACTTGTGTTTATTCCCCTCATCTGTGACAATCTCAGGACAGGCTCTGTGGGATTCAGAGCCCTGCTCCCATCTCAGTTGGCCCTGGACAGTAACCCTCAGATTGGGGAGCACTGTGCTCCCCATGGCATGCTCCATCCCCCTGCAGCAGTTGCTGCCCATGCAACAATATCAGATGTAGAGTTCAAAACACTGGTTATCAAGGATGCACAAGAAACTTTAGTGAGAACCGCAACAGCATAAAAAAAGACCAGTCAGAAATGAAGTGTACAGTAATTGAAATAAAAAACAATTTACAGGGAAACAACACTAGAGTGGATGAAGCCGAGAATCAAATCAGTGATTTGGAACATAAGGAAGAAAAAAACAACCAATCAGAACAAGAAGAAAAAAGAATCCAAAAACAAAAAACAAGAAATAGTGTAAGCAGACTCTGGGACAACTTTAAGCAGTCCAACATTCACATCATAGGGGTGCCCAAAGGAGAAGAGAAAGAGCAAGAAATTGGAAATCTTTGGAAAAATTAATGAAAAAATAATGAAAGAAAACTTCCCTAATTTGGTGAAGGAAATAGACATGCAAGCCCAGGAAGCACAAAGAGTCCAAAACAAGATGGATGCAAAGAAGACTACTCCAAGACACATAATTAAAATGCCAAAGGTTACAGATAAAGAGAGAATCTTAAAAGCAGCAAAAGAAAAGAAGTTAGTTACTTACAGGAGAGTTCCCATAAGACAGTCAGCAGATTTCTCAAGAGAAACTTTGCATGCTGGAAGGGACTGGAAAGAAATATTCAAAGTCATGAAAAGCAAGAACAGTCAAGATTGCTCTACCCAGCACAGCTATCATTTAGAATGGAAGGGCAGATAAAGAGCTTCCCAGAAAAAAAAACAAAAACTAAAAGAGTTCATCATCACCAAAGCATTATTACATGAAATGTTAAAGGGACTTAAAATTTAAGAAAAAGAAGATCAAAACTATGAACAACGGCAATGAATACATATCTATCAACAATCGAATCTAGAAAATAAACTAAGCCAACAAGAAGAAAGGAGAATCATGGATATGGGAGTGTTTTGATGGTTGCCAGATGGAAGGGGTTGTGGGGGGATGGGTGAAGAGGTGAGGTGATTAAGAATTGCCAATAGCTAGTTTCAGAATAGGTATGAGGATGTAAAATACAGTTTAGGAAATGAAATAGCCAAAGAATTTATACATATGACCCACAGACATGAACAATGATGGGGATTGATTGCCTGAGGGAGTGGAAGAGTGCTGGGTAGAATGAAGCAAAGGGAAAAAATTGAGACCACTGTAATACTGTAATCAATAAAAAAATTTTTTTTAATAAATAAAGTCCTGGCTGGCATGGCTCAGTGGATTGAGTGCTGGCCTGAGTGAGAATCAAAGGGTTGCCAGTTCAATTCCCAGTCAGAGCACATGCCTGAGTTGCGGTCCAAGTCCCCGGTAGGGGGTGTGCAAGAGGCAACCACACATTCCTGTTTCTCTCCCTCTCTTTCTCCCTCCTCCTCTCTCTAAAAATAGATAAATAGGACTATATTAACAGCTGAAGGAGACAGCCACAGACAGCAGATTCCTGGAAGTCTTGAACAGACTGCCTAAGGTGAGACAGGGACAACATCTGACATTATCAGAAGCAGATCCAGAAAGTAAAAACAGCGGTCTCCCTCCATAAAAGTTCACACCACAAAGTCAGGAAGTCAAGACAGATCAATTAAAGAAGGAGAAGCCAAAAAGAAGAGTCTCACAAATACTGGGAAGACAAAGAAATATCCCCCAGTCAAAGGGAAAGGAGCAATCCCCAGAAAGAGAACTAAATGTAATAGAGGCAAGTAAACTATCAGATATTGAGTTCAAAACAATGGTTCTAAGAAAGCTCAATGAACTCAGTGAGCTCAGAGAGAATTACAAAAAACTACAGGGAAACTATGAGGAACTTACTGCAAACTGTATCAGCATGAAAAAGGACATAGAAACTATCAATAAGAGACAAGAGGAAATGAAGAATATGATTTCTGAATTGAAGAACACAGTAGAAGGAATCAAAAGCAGGATTGATGAAGCAGAGGATCAAATCAGCAAGCTAGATGCCAAGGTAGAAGAAAGCTTCCAGAAAGATCAAGAAAATGAAAAGAGACTCAAAACGCATGAAGAGGCATTAGGGAAATGCAAGACAACCTGAAATGTAATAATATCCATATAATAGGGATACCAAAAGGAGAAGAGGATGAGGAAGGGATAGAGAATCTGTTTGAAAAAGTAATGATGGAAAACTTCCTTAATCTGAGGAGAGAAAAAGTCACACAAGTCCAGGAAGCACAGGGAGTCCCATTTAGGAGGAACCCAATGAGGCCCACTCCAAGACACATCATCATGAAAATGGTAAATATCGAAGATAAACAGAGAATCCTAAAGACAGCAATGAAGAAACAGGTAGTAACGTATAAGGGAGCCCCAATACAGCTAGCAGCTGACTTCTCAACAGACACACAACAAGCAAGAAGGGAGTGGCAAGAAATATTCCAAGTAATGAAAAGCAAATGCCTGCAACCAAGACTTCTCCCCCAAGCAAGGCTCTCAGTTAAAATGGCAGGTGAAATAAGCCATTTCCCAGACAAAAGAAGGCTAAAAGAATACACCTCCACCAAACCAGCACTGCAAAATATGCTAAAGGGACTGCTTTAAGATGAAGAAAAAGAGTCTATGAATACTCAGTTCTTTTCAGAGTTGTCAATACTTGATATTACCAATGTTTTTAAGTACATATTAATCTGATTGTGACAATGATGTGTTATTTCAATTGTTCCTTTTTTATTTGTTGAAACTAAACCTGTTTTTGTATAATTTTTTGCCTGTTTTTATTATTTAAAAAAAGCTTTAAATGCCTTTTTTGTATTCTTTATCCATTTATCAATTAAAGGTTTGTAGAATTTTTTTCCCTAAAAAAAATAAAAATAAAAATAGATAAATCTTTTTTAAAAAATAAATAAAATGAAACATACTGATCTCAAAATAAAAGTCACCAACTTTGAGAATCTCATATTCCCAAAGCAGAGTTGTCCTCTCTGCCTTGGTGCTTTCAGAGAACTACTAAGGCAGTTATCAAATTACAGTGTCTATTTGTTTTCATTTGTTTTCCAAAATCAGAATGTGGGCTACTCATGTTTACATCACTATTACCAACTTCTGTGCTTGGCACACAGCAGGCACTCATGCTTGTGAACTAAAACAGATGAATGGTTATTCCCTGAATTCTGAGAACCTAGTTGAGGCTCTGTGGTTGTGGGGAGGGAATAAGGAGGGATGGAGGTAAAGTACAAGAGGACAGTAAATTAATGGTTCAGCAAGACACCCAGAGCCCTGGAGAAAAAATCAAGGTAGATTTGTGGGATGATTTATTTCAAGGCTATCCTTAGATTCTTATTGTACATGCAATTAAGCATCTCTCTTGACCTTGCTTCAAAGTCAGTTTCTAAGTGGTATTAACAGCATGAGCTACCTGGCACAGCAATCTGCTGATTAGAAGTTCTTAACTAGGGTGGATGGCAGGCAGCCACACACGATTTGTCAGCTCTGCACCTTTGCATGTCTCTAGGCAGAGGCTATAGCTTTAGGATTTTATTGTTGCTAGTTAACAACTCTGTTCTCATAGGCTGATCTGAGTAACAACTTATAAAACTGTATCACTTCCTTCTTAGCCATAAGAAATACTCCCCACCTTCACTCCTTGAGTTCTCCAAATATAGCTTCCATTTTCTTGATACAAAATACAAAGGACAAACCTACTCAGAAACTCTCCTTTAAAAAAAAAAAACCCTCCTTTAAGTTGAAAAGTGGTTATCATTTCCACACACCTAGAAAACCCATTAAATCATACTTTTCACAATATATAAATTGATGTTAATTTACAATGTGTCCTTGATCATGCATCGCTTTTATGATGTAGTCTCTGTGTGTTTCTTTGCTATTTGATACTATATACTTATGTCAGTTTATAATTTTACTTTTGAAATTCAGCTTACTTTTTTAAGGTACCACTTATTGCACATTTTCCATGTATCAGATGCTATGCTAAATGCTTTACAACTGTCATAACAAACTCAGGCACTAAGCATTATTACACCTTTTTTATAGAGGAGGACGCTCAGATTTAGAGAAGCTAATTTACTTCCTGAGGGCAAAAGCCTAGTGAGATGCAGAGGCAAGCCTCAGACCCATGTCTGTTGAGTGAAGGGATTCAATAATTAGACTATCTTCCTACTTGCTTTTTATAATGCTAATGTGGTATTATATTGCTTAAGAAATACCATTCAGCAATTAACAATAGCTTGTGGAAGAAAAGGAAAACATGTCATTCTTATTTCCAAAATCAAAGTTTCCAGAATTTACATTGTTTAAAAGCACCATCAGAAGGAATCACCTTTAGGTAACATATGTTAACCATCCAGGTGGGTGGAACTGTGCACTACCTGTTCTCAGAATTTCCCCAGCATTAAGGGCTGATGGATAACCCTCCTGTAAAATGGTATTCTCTATTTCAATTCTTAAAGTTGGAGTAGAGCTAGAGCTCTAAAGATTTCCTACATGAATCCAGGCCAAAAATGAAATATAGGTTTATCATACAAATGTCAATGTACTTTGAGGGGGACATTAGTGGAAATTACAATGTTTTGTAGAAATTCAGATTAACGTACAACCTCTGTTGTGTTTTGTGCCATTAGTAAGATGAAAATTTAATTGTAAATTAGGTTTTATTTATTTCTTTATTTAAAAAAACAACAACAAGATTTATATACTGTCCTGCAACCTAGGTCTTCAATGGAAGGATGAGGATTTATGTGATTCCTGGTACAATCATAGTGATCTTAGGGTTTGCAGAATGTCCATATTTGCAAGAACAGCCTAATATTCAACCTTAGGTTGGTCTTGGTTCCCATAAGAAGGTACTCAACTCCCAATGACCAAGAATTAGACTTCAGTTGTTTCCCAGATGTCTGTAGATAAACCCAGATGACTGTATAAAAATCACTGGAAATGTTTAACGTACAGACAGATGGGCTTCACCCAAAGAAGCCTGCAGTAATAATAAAAACAAATACTTAAATAGTGTTTACTATGTTCCAGGCACTGTTTTAAGGACTTTACATTTACTAATTTAACGTGCTCAACAATCCTGTGAGGTAAATATTGTTAATATCATCACGGGCTATCAATGATGAAACTAAGGCACATAGAAGTTAGGGAACTTGGCAAGGTCACCCAGCCAGTCAGAAACTGAGCCAGGTTTGAAGATAAGCTGCCTGGCTTCAAAGTATGAGCTTTGAACTTCTGTGCTACGATTCTCCTAATTTGTCTATTAAAAAGTTTTGCAGTTGACTGATATACAGCAAGGCATGGAAACCCTGACAACAGTCAACTGATGTAAGAATATCCTTCTATTATAACCTGATATTTGGCTGTCTCTGAATTATGGTTGGGAACCCACTGCCCCAAGACAGCTTATATTATTTCTTAAATTTCTAGTCATTAGAACTTCAAAATGGTGGAGGAGTGAATGGAAGACACACTGACCTCCTTCCAATCTGGACCAATCTGGAATTATAGCTAAATCTGGATCAATGTGGAATTATAGCTAAATTGTGGAGAAATCACCTGTAACAAAAAACTGAACAATAGCAAGAAAGGAAACTTAAAACCTTGGATACACAGAGGAATTGGCTTTAGCACAACTTAACTGGTAAGGAGTGCGGCGGAGACTCAAGAAGGCTGGTTGGACACCCACAGGCAGAAGCACCAGAGGAATATTTAAATGGCCAGTTGGAATCCCCTGAGATAAATGGGGTCTGAACCATAGGTGGGAATCTCCAGCCTACATCAACAGTGCCCAAAAAGTACACATATAATAGCCAGCTGCGAAAAGCAGCAGGGTTGTTCTCTGACAGAGATGGGCAGCTGGGGATGCACAGAGCCATTTTAAAGGCCAGTGAATGAATTTTTGTTTGCAGCCACTTACCCTGGGCTCCAGAAAAGGCAGGGCCAGAGTGGGTTGGAGACACCTGAGGAGAGATTAGGGAAGGAGGCTTTGTGGAGAGGACTGAGGGAGTAGCTGATGGGATTCTGGTGCTAACTCATCCCCCACAGCAGCAGCCATCTTTCTCAGGCACACCACTCCTCTGAACAGCAGCAGTACGAGAGGACATAATAGCCCCACTCCCAAGAGGGACCATATCCTGGCCCGGTGCAGCATAAGCCTGACTGCTGAGCACAGACTGATAGTCACAAATAGTAGATCCCTGGCTAAACAGGACACAGTGATCTAGAGATGCTTGAGGAGAGTCTGGAGATGGAGGCTTTGGGGAGAGAACTGAGAGAGCAGATGGCAGGATCCTGGTGCTAACTCCTCCTCCATTTGGCAGCAGCCATCTTGCTCAGGCAGACCACGTCCCTGAGCAGCAGAGCGTGAACAGATATAATACCCCTCCCCACAAGAAGGACTCTGCCCCACCCTATGGTTCCTAAGCCTGAGTGCTGAGTGCAGAGTGACTAGATTAACAATTAAAGGAGACAGCCACAGACAGTAGATTCTTGGAAGTCTCGAACAGACTGCCTAGGGTCAGACAGGGTCAATAGCTAATATCATCAGAGGCAGATCGGGAAAGAAAAAACAGCGGTCTCCAACCATAGAAGTTCATATCACAAAGTCAGGAAGTCAAGACAGATCAATTTAAGAAGGAGAAGCCAAAAAGAAGAGTCTCACAAATAATGGGAAGACAAACAAATACTCCCCAATTGAAGGGAAAGGAGGAATCCCCAGAAAGAGAACTAAATGAAATAGAGGCAAGTAAACTATCAGATATTGAGTTCGAAACAATAGTTCTGAGGAAGCTCAGTGAATTCAAAGAGAATTGCCAAAAACTGCACAGGGAAACTATGAGGAATTTACTGCAAACTATATCACCATGAAAAAGGACATAGAAACTATCAGTAAGAGACAAGAGGAAATGAAGAATACAATTTCTGAATTGAAGAACACAGTAGAAGGAAACAAAAGCAGGCTAGAATAAGCAAAGGATCGAGTCAGAGAGCTGGAGGACAAGGTAAAAAAAAAAAAAAAAAGCTCCCAGAAAGAGCAAGAAAATGAAAAAAGACTCAGAAAGAATGAAGAGGCATTTAGGGAAGTGCAAGACAAACTGAAATGGAATAATATCCATATAATAGGGACACCAGAAGGAGAGGAAGAGGAGGAAGAGATAGAAAACTGGTATGAAAAAGTAATGATGGAAAAATTCCCTAATTTGAGGAGAGAAAAAGTCAGTCTATGACTGAACAGACCAACACAACTCCAGGAAGCACAGAGGGTCTCATTCAAGAGGAACCCAATGAGGCCCACTCCAAGACACATCATAATAAAATGGCAAGTATCAAAGACAAAGAGAGAATCTTAAAGGCAGCAAGAAAGAAATAGGTAGTAACATAAAAAGGAAACACAATATGGCTAGTAGCTGACTTCTCAACAGACACACAACAAGCCAGAAGGGAATGGCAAGAAATATTCCAAGTAATGAAAAGCAAAGACCAACAACCAAGACTGCTCTACCCAGCAAAGGTCTCACTTAAAACGGAAAGTGAAATAAGGAGTTTCCCAGACAAAAGAAGGCTAAAAGAATACACCTCCACCAAACCAGCACTGGAAGATACACTAAAGGGATTGCTTTTAAGATGAAGAAAAAGTGAAAAAGAGAGGAAAACAGGTACAAAGGGGAAAATGAGTAAGTGCCTATCAATAATAACTTTAAATGTAAATGGATTTAATGCTCCAGTCAAAAGACACAGGGTAGCTGAATGGATAACAAAACAACCCACATATTTGCTGCTTACAAGAGACTCACCTCTGTACAAAGGACCTACACAGACTGAAAGTGAAGGGATAGAAAAAAATATTCCAAGCAAATGGACAAGAAAAAAAAACAGAGGTAGCAATACTTATATCAGACAAAATAGATTTCAAAACAAAGGCCATAAAAAGAGACCCAGAAGGACACTTCATAATACTCAAAGGAAGACTCCATCAAGAAGATATAAACATTGTAAACCTATATGCACCCAACATAGGAGCAAACAAATATATAAGGAAAGTCTTGGAGGACTTCAAGAAAGATATAGGCAGCAACACACTGATAGTAGAGGATTTTAACACCCCACTGTCAACAGTGGATAGACCTTTCAAACAAAACATCAACAAGGATATTGTGGAACTGAATGACGCATTAGATTAAATGGACTTAACTGACATATATAGAACCTTACATCCCAAAAAAGGAAAATACACATTCTTTTCAAATGCACATGATACATTTTCAAAGACAGACCACATGATAGGACACAAGACAAGCCTCAACAAATTCAAGAAAATTGAAATCATAACAAGCATTTTATCAGACTACAAGGGCTTGAAACTAGAAACCAACCTTAAGGAAAAAACTCAAATATTTCAACTCATGGAGACTGAATAGCATGCTATTAAACAATGAATGGGTCAATAATGAGATCAAAGAAGACATCAAAAAGTTTCTGGAAACAAATGAAAATGAACGCACAACAGTCCAAACCTTTGGGGCACAGCAAAGGCAACCCTGAAAGGGAAGTTCACAGCAATACAGGCCTACCTAAAAAAGATAGAAACATTTCAAATAAATGACCTAACCCTACATCTTCAAAAAATGGAGAAACAACAACAAACAAAGCCAGGAGCAAGTGGAAGGAAGGAAATAATCAAGATCAGAGCAGAACTGAATGTCATGGAGGCTAAAAGAACAATTCAGAGGATAAAAAAAATCCAGGATCTGGTTCTTTGAAAAGATAAAGTCAACAGGACTTTAAGCAGGCTTATCAAAAAAAAAAAGGGAGAGGACCCAAATAAATAATATCAGACATGAAAGAGGAGAAATTACAACTGATACCACAGAAATACAAAGGATTGTAAGAAAATACTATGAACAATTATATGCCAAGATATTTGAAAACCTCGATGAAATGGACAAATTTCTAGAAAAAGATAACCTTCTAACACTGAATGAAGAACAGGCAGAAAGCCTGAACAGACCAATACCAGCTGGTAAAATTGAAGCAGTAATCAAAACAACCCTGGCACACAAAAGCTCTGGACTGGGCGGTTTCACAGGAGAATTTTATGAAACATTGAAGGAAGAGCTAACCCCTGTCCTTATCAGACTATTCCAAAAAATCCAAAAAGAGAGAAGACTCCCAGACTCTTTTTATGAGGCCAGCATCATCCTAATCCCAAAACCAGTTAAAGACACAACAAAGAAGGAAAACTACAGGCCAATACCACTGATGAACATAGATGCTAAAATCCTCAACAATATATTGGCAAACCATATCAAGCAATACACTATAAAGATCATCTGCCATGATCAAGTGGGATTCATCCCAGGGATGGAAAGGTGGTTCAATATTCACAAATCAGTAAATGTAAAACATCACATAAACAAAAGGAAAGACATGATCATATTAATATATACAGAAAAAGCATTTGATAAGGTACAGCATCCATTTATGATAAAAACACTCAGTAGAGTGGAAGTAAAGGGGGCAAACCTCAACCTAATAGAGGCCACATATGAAAAATGTACAGCAAACATCATACTCAACAGGCAGAAACTAAAAGTTTCCCACTAAGATCACAAATAAGACGAGGATGTCTGCTTTCACCACTTCTAGTCAACATAGTATTGAAAGTCCTAGCCACAGTGATCAGACAAGAAAAAGAAATAAAAGGTGTCCAAATTGGAAAGGAGAAAGTAAAACTGTTATTATTTGTTGATGACATGATAGTGTACATGTAAAACCCCATAGACTTCACCAAAAAACTACTCAACCAAATAAGTAAATTTGGCAAAACAGTGGAATACAAAGTCACTATTCATAAATTGAAGGCATTTTTGTACACCAACAATGAAATATCAGAATCATAAATTGGGGGAAAATTCTCACTTGCTATAGCAACGTGAAAAATAAAGCACTTAGGAATAAGATTAACCAAGGAGGTAAAAGACCTGTATGCAGAAAACTACACAACACTGAAGAAAGAAACTAAGGAAGACACAAATAAATGAAAGCCATATGTTATGTTCATGAATTAGAAGGATTAACATCATCAAAATGTCCATACTAACCAAAGCAATTTATAGATTCAATGCAATATCTATTAAAATACCAATGATGTATTTCAAAGATATAGAACAAACATTTCAAAGATATATGTGGTACCAGAAATGACCCTGAATAGCTGAAACAGATTTGAGAAAGAAGAACAAAGTAGGAGGGATCACAATACCTGACATTAAACTATATTTCAAGGCCACTGTAATCAAAACAGTCTGGTACTGGCATAAGAACAGACACATAGATCAATGGAACAAAACAGAGAGCCCAGAAATACACCCATGTCTCTATAGTCAATTAACATTCAACAAAGGGGGCAGAAGCATAAAATAGAATAAAAATAGCCTCTTCAACAAATGGTCTTGGGAGAGCTGGACAGCTATATGCAAAAAATTGAAATTCAACCACCAACTTACACCATACACAAAAATAAACTCAAGATGGATAAAAAACTTAAATATAAGCCATGGCACCATAAAAGTCCTCGAGGAGAACATAGGCAGGAAACTCTCAGATATTCCATGCAGCAATGTTTTCATCAATATGTCCCCTAGAGCAAGACACATAAAGGAAAGAATAAACAAATGGGACTTCACCAAAATAAGAAGCTTGTGCATGGCTAAGGAGAAGATCAGCAAATTAAAAGGAAACCAACATATGGAAAGATATATTTGCCAATGATACCTTGGACAAGAGTTTGATCTACAAAATATACAAAGAGCTCACACAACTCCATTTCAGGGTGACAAACAGCCCAGTTAAAAAATGGGCAAAGGACCTGAGCAGACAGTTCTCCAAGGAGAACATAAACAGGGCCCAGAGACATAGGAAAGGATGCCCATCATCACTTGCCCTCAGAGAAATGCAAATTAAAACCACAGTGAGATACCACTTCACACCTGTCAGAATGGCGAGCATAAACAAATCAACAAACAACAAATGCTGGCGAGGCTGTGGAGAAAAGGCAACCCTATTACACTGCTGGTGGGAATGCAGACTGGTGCAGCCACTGTGGAAAACAGTGTGGAATTTCCTCAAAAAGCTGAAAATGGAACTGCCTTTTGACCCAGTGATTCCACTGCTGGGATTATACCCTAAGAATCTCAAAACAGCAATTCAAAAGACCCTATGCACCCCAATGTTCATAGCAGCACAATTTACAACAGCTAAGTGATAGAAGCAACCTACGTACCCAGCAATAAATGAGTGGATCAAACAACTATGGTACATTTACACAATGGAATACTATACAGTAGAAAGAAAGAGCGAGCTACTACCCTTCCCGACAGCATGAATGGAACTGGAGAGCATTATGCTTAGTGAAATAAGCCAGGGGGTGAAAGGCAAATACTATATGATCTCACCTGTAAGTGTAACTTTATCAACAAAACAAACAAGCAAGAAAAATATGACCAGCAACAGTGAAAGAAAAAAGGAATGGAGAGTAATGAGAGGGAAGGAGGGAGGCGGGTAATAGGGATAAGAAGGGGAAGAGTCAAATCAAGGAACATGTATAAAGAACCCATGGACAAAGCCTAAGTAGGGAAGGATTGAGGGTGGGAGGTGGAAGTGGATGGGGCAGGGGAAAGTGGTGGCGAGAAAATGGAGACGGGAAAATGGAGACAAATGTATTTGAACAATGGAAAAATATTTTTTAATCTTTTAAAGAAAGTTTCTGGACGGAAAAACAAAATTTCTAGTCATTAGTTATTGCATCCTTTGCTCCATGGAGACTAAATCTAATCCTGGGAAGAAACTTGACTCATGAATAAGTAAGGTGGTATACTGGGTTATCTCATAACTCATATAGCTTGGAAGATCTGTTAGTGTGCATCTCTTCCCAGCCCTGTGTTTGACATTGTTTTGGTAGCTCAAAATCCACCTTGATGGGCATTTGACACCACAGAAATCAGCACACACTACAAATCAGGGCTTCTTTTCCCCAAGAGAGCTGATGATTAAACATTGACCAGCATGCCACTGGATCTATGGCATGATCTCCAGCTCAACCAATGAATGACTACTGTATTTCGCCATGAGTAATGTGGACTGTTTTTGCCCAAATTTTTGAGGGAAAAATAAGAATGTGCATTATACATGGGCAGTACCTGAAATACCTTGTATCTGTTCTTGTGTTTTGTAATTTTTTGTTACATAAAATTTCTTGTACCATAATATGTTAAAAAATAAATGCTAAAATTTCTTTACAATACAAAAAAGTATCGAAATCTAAATAAATAAATAATTAAAACAAAAGATTTTTTTCCTGAAAGTTTAGACCCAAAACTCGAGTGTACATTATACACAGCAAAATATTACATTATCTCAGGTACATTCTTTAAATTCTCCAAGCCTCAGTTTTCTCATTTGTAAAAATGGAAGGAATGGCACCTGTGTAAATCAAATGAGATAGGAAATGTGGAAGAATTGGGCATTGTTTTGATGAATGAAGATGATGAATGAAGAGTAGGCACTTTACAAATAATGTTCCTTATCTTTCCATTTCCCAGAGGCACCCAAACAATGAAAGACATCTATTATATTCCTCTATGACTCTTTCCCAAGCTAATTTTTTTTCAATATTACTCATTTGATACTGCTTCCAGACCCTTTTTCATATTTCAAGATATATCACACACAGATCACAACTCTAGCCTCCCTTGGGATGTGATTCAGTTCTTTCTCTGAGTCCCTGAGTGGCATCTCACTTGTGTTCCCAGGCTCGTCAGCTGCCCTTCCTGCTGCTGCTCACTCTGCTGCCACTGGCTCTGCTGCTTGTGCCAGACACCTGTCTCACTCATGGGCACCAGAGCCCAACAAGAGTCACAGTTCTATGGAACAGTGAGGGAGACTGCTCCTATTCCTATACACTTGATTATCTTTCATAATCAAGGTGTGTTACTTGGACCCTAAAATCCCCAATGTCTTGAAGAGTTTTGGTGAAATTACTGTTTAATTGTTTTACTCCCCTCTCTTCTCCATTGAAAACGGGTATTAATTTGAGGGAGAGGGATTGCCTGAATCAGCAGAAAAATTTAAGTGACAAACAAAACTTATGCCCAGACCACTCCTTCCTTTGGTTCTATTCTATTCAGAGAAGTTCCTTTGTCCATCAACCAGCCAGACACACCCATGCCACCTGAATTCCAGTGATGAACTCAGATAGACTCAGCTCGAGGGCTCCTATAAAATTTCTAATAAAACACTACACTTTTATGCCCCAACTGGTGTGGCTCAGTGGGTTGGGCATTGTCCCACAAACCAAAAGATCAGTAATTCAACTCCCAGTCAGGGCACATGCCTGCGTTGCAGGCCATGAAAAAACGATTTAAAAAATAAAACAAAACAAAAAAAAAAACTATCATTTTATAAAAGTTGTCTGAGATAAAATTACTCTTTTTATCAGTCATCACACTATTATTAATGTTAACTGAACTTGCAATTTGCAAAATGATTGTCTTTAGGTTGTTGTTTAGTAATATCTTCCTCTAATCTCATATTTGTAAGTTGCTTCTTTGAATATAAATGGAGAGCTTTTAAGTTTATACCTAAGAAATCCATATGTATTACACTAGGCCCATCACCCCAGATGAGTGAGGGCATTTTAGGTTCTGATTTGGTCTCTATCAAATATTCTTTCGTGTGGAAGAAATTTAACTAAGATGATAGGCTTTTACTGAAAGATACAGGAAAAAAGACCTCATGGAAGACTGGACGAATGTTTATCAGTTAGGATACAGTAGTAGCTCTCCCAAAGCAATCCAAATGTAAGTGCCACAACCAGTTTTGAGACCCCAAACTTATCTTTGTTTCCTTCCCTATCTGCTTTTCTATTAACTTTGCTTCTATTGCCCCTTTTGCTGCTGCTTATTCCTACTGCCTTCCTGCTATATCTGAGATGTAAATGTCCTTAATGTGAATCCGATGGGATCTGGGAGTCACCACACTGTCTGTAGCACACTGTTGGGTGGATTTCTCTGCCCACATCTAACAGGCCACTGCTCTACCAAGACAAGCCTAACGTGATTTTGGCTGGAATAACAATACCTAGTCCACTAAGATTTGGTCAACACAATGGGGTCACTTGACAAAAATATGTTCATCTATTCAACAAATACTAATTGTTCATCAATTATGTTCCAGATATTGTTATAGTTGCTGGCAATAAACACTAAGTCCCTGCCCACACAGAGCGCTTATTATAAAGGGAAAGATGATAAATAAGTCAAGGAAAATTAATGTAGTGATAAATAACATTACATAAAAAAACAATGTAATGAGATAGGGAGATACTGAGGGGGGCAGGTGGGCAGCAAGGCAAGGATTAGATAGAGTTGAGAGGATAAAACTGAAGGTGAAACTTGAGAAAAGCTAAAACTGAAGATGAAACTTGAGAAGGAGTTACTTATGTCAAAATCTCTGCATGAGCATTCCAGCACATTCCAGAGCATTCTAAGCAAAGCCTGAATACAGGAACAAGGTTGGTGTCATTCAACAGAAAAAAAGCCAGGGTGATGAAAGTGTTGAAAGTAAGGGGAAGAAATCAGAAGATAAAATTAGAAAGGCAGGTAGGGGCAAAATCATTTAGCAAGTGGCACTAGAAAGCCACTAGAGAGGTTTATTTTATAGTTTATTTTTTATTGTATTTTTTTCCCATAGTTTTAAATATGGAAGGTGTGTTGGGCCTGGAGATAAAGATCTGGTCTTAACAAAGATTAGACCATAGTAACAGCAGAAAGTACTATCTAGAGATGGTTTACTCAAGGTGTTCGGACCTGGCAAGCACTTAGTATTTCATAAATTGTTCAGTCCAGTCATCCAGACATTTCTGTCCCTCCATCTTTCTGTCATTTATGACTTCAGAAGCATGCTTTTGTTGCCAGATAGGGACTGGCCCAGAGCAGGTCTGCCTCAGACCAGCTCGCAGTGCATGAGTTCTTGACTTCATGCAGCAAAGATTTCACAACATGAGTTCAGGTGATTTAGAGAGTACATTTATTAAACCTTGGGACAGTGAAATGAAGGAAGGACTTTGGGTAGAAGAAGCAAAAGGCGAGCATAAGCAGTGCTCTGCTTTGGCTCCCTAGAAACATTACAGGAAAGATGTTCTGGCTGGTGTGGCTCAGTGACTTGAGCCCCGGACTGTGAAGCAAAGGGTTGCTGGTTCAATTCCCAGTCAGGGCACATGCCTGGGTTGCGGGCCAGGTCCCCCATAGGGGATGCATGAGAAGCAACCGCACATTGATGTTTCTCTCCTCTTTCTCCCTGTCTCTCCCTCTCTCTAAAAATAAATATATAAAATCCTTGGGGGGTAAAAAAAAGGAAACATTACATGAAAGAAATGAACCAAGGTGGGGCTACTGTTAGCTCTCTGGAAAGTCAGAGAAAAAAGGGCCATGGAGGCAGGATCAGGGGGTAAGCCTGGGGCAAGCTGCTGCTGCCCACTGCTCTCCTGGTAGCAAGTCTCATGGGTACCCTGAGAGTTTAGAAGGAAGTAAAAATTTCATGCCAGGGAAGAGGCATGTGTGTGCTCTAGATCAAGTCCCAGCTGATATCCTTTGTCTTGAGAGTTTTATCCATCTTCTTCTGGTGGTGACAATCTTAGGGGACAGTTTCAACAGAATATTCATCAGCTTTCCAGGTGTGCTTTTAATACACTGATTAATTTTAATCTTTGGTCTGCTTTACTGTTATCTTGGGTCTGTCTGCCTCTAAGTGGGCTTTTGTTATTTGTTTCCCTGTCTTCATCCATCCTTGGGTTCAGCTGGCACAAGTGACATTAATTAGGTCTCTATTCTCCCAACCAGGATGATTTAAGCTATATGTATTCTCTGGTTAGGGAAGAGAGGTATAAACTATCTGCTCTGAAGTGTACTTGGTTAGGAAAAATAAGGTCTTGTGATTCACTAGATGGCTCTTAGTTGTTCAAATCGTTTGGTCTTATCTTGTCTTAGTTTCTATTCTACTTTCCCAGGAATTTTCCTAACTTCTTACTATCCTGCCTCACTTTCAATGTTCTCATCCAGGTTATAACATAAACATTGCTTCAGAGAGAATAGCTGAAGGTCAAAGCCATCAATGATAGATTTTAAGACTCAAAACCAAGGTCCAGATTACAGTATGAAGGAGGGTCAGCTGGATGACTAAGGGAATTGCTCAGCTTCCTTCCCCATGTTCTGCTCTCATCTCACTGAAAGAGTAAAAACCTGTCTGAAACTAAAAAACAAAAAGTCAACTAGAATGAAAAGAAAAAAGCAGTCCTGATCTTTATCGGGCTGGGAAGACAGACATAGATAAATAAAGCCAGCTGAAAAAATAACAGGAAGTACTGTTCTCCCAGTCTTCAGGCAGCTGTAAAATGCCACAACCCCACTTTGGGAATGACTACTGCTTTCTTTCCAATAATGCCTCAAACCATTTTATTATTCCCACCTTTTACTGAGGATTCCTAATTCCTAAATCACCCTTCCCTCACGGCAGTACACACGCCTTGCTTTGCTTCTGCTTCTCATAAACCCAGCACAGAAACAGCATCCAATACAGAGCTAATCCCCATTTCCATTGCCCCTTTCTCAGAATCTTTCAGAAAGAACCTAAACTTTGCTTTCCTCCTCCATTTTTTTGGGTGCTATCCTTCACTGCGTGGGCCAGTAAATCTGCTTTTGTCACCACAGGTTTATGGCTGGTGATCCTAATACCATCAGTTCCATTCTGTCTTCTCCCTGCTTCACTTCTACTAGTGATGCTGAAATAATGGGTTTTCTTGAAGTAATGACAGAGTTCCCTCTTACTACAATATGGAATTACAAATATATTATTGGTATTACCAGCTTGATGCTTGAGTTTACTTTTTCACTAATAAAAATGTTAGTTTTAACATTAACCATAGGTTGTGTAAAAATAAAAAAAGAAACCTCATTTAAAATGGAGTCAGGTCCTGGATGGTGTAGCTCAGTGGACTGAGCACCAGCCTGAGACCAAGAGGTTGCTGGTTCAATTCCTGGTCAGGGCACAAGCCTGAGTTGTGGGCCAGGCCCCCAATTGAGGTGCATATGAGAGGCAGCTGATCAATGTTTTAAAAATAATAATAATAATAATAATAAATAAATAAATATATAAAAGGAAGTCAGGAAGCTCTGAACTGGGAGCTCTCATGTACTACCACTCACTATACCTCACATTCCCCAACAGGAAAAAGCTTACTTTACATACCGAGCAGGAAGAAAGGAAGAATTTCTCCTTGCCCAGCAACAGCACAGCCAATGAGAAACCACCACATTCAGCCAATGAGAAAACATTACCACCCTAAACTCTTGAAACATCCCTTCTCATCTTCCTCCTTGACCCTAGAAGAGCAAGCCCCTTTCCTCTACTCTCTGGACTTGCCTATGGTCCACAATAGTTTGCTTGCCCTAAATTGCAATTCCTCTGCTATTTCCAAAGAAACTCATTTTTTGCTAGTAAAATCACTGATGTTTTTGTTTAGGGCCAACAGTTTCTTGTATGATATCGTCCCTAAGAACAAAAAAAATTGAAATCAACTGTGCTCATATACAGTAAGGAATAAATGTGTTCATGGAGTAGTAGAAAGATCATGTTTTTAGTCATGCAGATCTCCGCTTGCTGCTTCTTATCTCTGTGACTTTGGAATATCACCTACCCTCTGAGCCCCATTTCCTCATTTATAAAATAATTATACCTACTTTAGAGGTGTTTGAGTTAGTGAGAATGGATGCAAAGCTCCAACATAGGGTTTGATACATATTAGGTACTCCGCAAGTTGCTATTTTTATTAATATTTGGTACTATCTAGTTCCCAGTTCTGATGCCATCTCACCCGGGATGGCTCAGCTCTGGGCTGGTGTTTAGGCAATCCTGGCCTCTATGTCAGTCCCTGTGGCTGCTGGCTGACTCACCCTCCTGTTTCTGCTTTGAGATCTGGATCTCTGTCCTGTTCCCCAGGGGCATGAGTTTTGGTGCTCAGGCCAGTACCAAGGTCTCTCTTTGGGACCCTCTTGTCAAACCTTCCAACCCCTGCAGTCCTTCCTCCGTAAGAAGAACCAAAGACAACACTCCTGCTCATGAAGCCAGTCCAGTAACATGATCTTAACACAAGCTAACAAGCCTCCCTGTTTCTACTGCTTGGATTTCCAAGTATCACCTGTTCTGGACTTCCAGGCCTTATCCATCACCAGTTGGGATACTGCAGGTACTTGGAGCTAGATCTTTTCTCACCCAGCTTGGAAAGTATGTCCTGCCTTCTGGACTATACTTTTCTCCCAGTACCTGTTCTCTAAATGCCTATTCCAATCCAGTTATCAGGTCTGATTCTTGAATGCTGTTCATTCTCCTGCCTGTTTGTACTGGAAGACATACCAGCATAGTAAAACTGTCTCACTGAAGGCTTTAACGGAGGGTCACATTGAGGTATATAAAATCTGGATAAGCCTTTGACCTTTTGACCTTGTAAATTATAATGAAGCTTGAAAATATCCGGAATAAAGTGCTCTGGGGATGCAGGAGAATCCTTCCTTCTGTAGAGTTTTGAATTAATCTGAAGTGTTTACATATTTATCTGCTTTTAGCAATAATGTTTCACTGAAAACAGAGTTTCAGTGTAGGTGGTAGATTAGTGTTTTAATATCTTGAACTCTTAAATACAGCTGTCAGTTGGTTATTGACTATATTTGGGAGCTAAAAAGTAATAAGAAGCAGGCATGACTGGTACTGTTTTGTCAACACTGTCCCTGAGGTACACCCAACTCATGCCCGGCAAGTCACTGGGCTTGGTCACCCTTTCTACTTGGTGAGGCATCTGGAGAAATTTCAAGTACGATGTGTTATGAAGAATTGTTTTTTTCAACTCTTCTACCTGCCTGTTGACAATAATCTAAGTTCAAAGAAGATAATTAAGAAGAAAATTTTATATGATAAAATACTGCATGTCCACTTTAGAATTTAGCAAAATACAATGAAGTATAAAGAAAGAGATAAAATCACCATCCACCCCAGCATCCAGAGATAAGCACTGCAAACATTTTTGTGCTAATCATAAAAATAACTGTATATAATATATGCTTATTTGGAAACAATGTTTTGAGGGAAAAGTAATAATAACAGTAATGACCATCATAGTATAAACACATATTACATGCCAGCTTCTGTACTAAGTGCTTTAATATGTATTAACTTAGTAAACAAAAGCTGATTCCAACCAGGCAGGCTTTCTGGAGTGTCTATTCTTACCCGATACACAACATAAAGGAAACAGAGGCTTCTCCCAATCTCTTGGTTTAGAGGAGCACTTTTAACATGCTACATTTCAAGAAACTAATTTCCAAATTCATCAGAAAGTATATTATCTTGTAATTCAAGGAGCAGGAAAGATATTATACATTGTGTCAATGTCAATAACATTAGTTCTTTTCTCCTTATATGATCCCTTTGGAATTTGGAAACTCAATGAGTATTATTATTCCCATGGCAATACGTTCATTTGTATAACTCTGATAGGAACCTGTTTTCTTCATAATGGGACAATAAAGCCAGTTTCCAATTGTGGTTTTATTAACCAAGTCTTTGTCCAGAATGTCATGATCAGAAGAATCATGCCTGAATGCTGGGTGTCAGCAAAACGCTTTAAGGAATAAAGAATGACTTTGAAGCCAATAAAAGTCTCTTGGAGAAATGGTCCGGTACCTTGCTTATTCAGGAGATTCATGGCAGTCTTTCTGACACAGAGAGATCTGATCAAATCACTGGGGAGGAGTAGGAAGGGGCTGTAGGAGTAGGTTGTCCAAGGCAATGATCAACAATCTAGGATGGGATTGGCTGAGAAGCTGAATGTCTCCAGAGTGCATGGAATTATGGGCCAGAAGATTTAAAATAAAGGAAGTGCTTGCTCTCTCTCTTGGGCTCTCTCTTCCTTGAGGATACCTGGACAATCATGCCCAGCTGCCTGCATCTCCCAAAGTATGGTATTTTGGATGGATTTTAGATGGGAGAAGAAACTCTGGGTACAGCCTAGGATCAGGCTGACCCAGCAGAGGGTAGCAGGGTTATTCTTCTTTGGATGAGGCGATGAGCTCTAAGGCAGAAGCCTGCCATCCTTCCAAAATTGTGTAGCTTTTGAATAAAGAGTACTTTTTTTAATTACCAAACCTTTGCCTCCAGAATTTTGCCTAGAGGGTGGCGTCAGGCAGCAGGACCCCACTTGCTGTTTGGTAACGTTTTCAGGTAAGGAACAAAGGTTGCTTTCCTGAAAGATGTTGAGAAAAGAATCTTAAGAAATTGTGGGACCTCGAGAATTTAAAGGAACTCACCCAAATATGTAGGTATTGCTGGCAAAGCCATATGGCAAAAGTATAGCTTGGGTTTTTTGCTATGGGGGGGCTAATTAAAGTTCAATTGGAAGATTCCTTGTAAAATTCCAGCAAAGAAAATTTGAAAAAGCCAATATAATCAATTACTATTCTCTTTGTGTTTATGCAAATAATCAGGCCAAATTGAAATTAAACAAGCAGTCTCTTTAATGAAAAAGAAGTATAACTTAGGGGTAAAACTGTGTTCAATAAAAATCTATAATATGCAGTTATAAATATTAGATTCTAGTTAAAGCTTTATTTTTCACCTACAAGCTGAATTAGAGTTGTAGATGAGAAAAGTATCTGTATTCCCTGTATGTGTTTGTATGTGTGCATATACACATGTGCATATATATATAGAGAGAGAGAGAGAGAGCATACATTTTCCCAAAGGGATTTATATTCATTTATTGCAAATAAATGAATCATTCTGTTTGTCATTCCCCTCATTCCCTTATGTTCAAGGTAGAGAAAGGATTTCTTCCCCATGAATTATTCAAACTATCTTTTTATGCCTAAGAAAGTTCCTGCCATCTCAGAAGCAGATTGATTTGAGACAAAGTGACAGGTCTACCTTTTGTGTGTCTTTTAAAATTTTTGGTAGCTAATGTCTAGAAGCAAAAGCTATGTGTATAGACACATAGTCTGATCCTCACTGAAGGAAAATCCTAATTGCCAATTTCAAAAGCATGAGCTTTGCTAATGAGCAACACTACGATCTGCAGCCTCTGTCTTTTAATTTAAACCTTAGATTTAAAATTGTTAGACTTTCTTACAATTAAATGTACAAAGGCTCAATCTTTATGCTCTGAATAGTTTTCAGATTATTTCTCAGCAATTAATCATGTCAGGGAGGGTGATGAGTGGGGAATAAAACCTATTTTTACCTTAATTTGTTGGAGGGCAACCTACAGATTTAAAAAACAGAACTCACAGCCCACTAATGAGGAGCTTATTTAAAAATGCATACATTGAAGGCAATTTATATACATTATAAGGAATGTATAAAGCAGAATACTGCTTCTTTCCCATAAAATCTTTGTGGTTTTACTTGCTTACTCTATTTTTTCAACTCCTATCAGCTGCTTCAATGAGTAAAAAGAACCTCTAGGCAGAAGTATTGGAACACTCACCCTGTGTGTGTTTTCATTAAACATTCCAGGCTGAATCACAAATACTGATGCTGTAAGAACAGTCACAGCAGAATGAGGGGGATTTTTAGATGCTTCATCTTTTCAATATTTCTTTATTATTATTGTTATAAGGCTTTTAACAGTTATGGTTTGACCACTGGTATAGCCAGCTTTTATTATATTTCTTTATATTTCAAAAAGTGGTCGGGAAACTTGCTATAAAGGCTTAGGATGATAGAATTTTAGGTTCGGAAGGGACCCTATATCACTGAGGATCCTAGCAGAAAACAGAATTCTATGAAAAGTGTTTAACTGAAGATAGTTTAAAGCCAAGATGGTCCACAGGGATGTCGGCAGGCCAAGAGACCCACAAAGAATGAGGAAGCATCCACGACTATCAATATCAGATCTACTACCTTAGATCTGAAGGGCAAGGGCAGAAGACAGTGTTGTGAGCACCGGGAGAACTGGAGCTACGGAGGGAGTTATAGTCCTACCCAGAGGAACACACCACCACTGCTGGAACATAACGGCCAACACAGGCAAGAAGCAGAAAGAAGGACCTCCATCTTCCTCTTCTCCCACTCTCCATCCACTGACTGTTCTTTCCATTGGATAAACCCCAAGAGAAACCAGAGGTGGGGAGCCTAGATGATGCTGTCAGTAATGCTCAGCTCCCTTCTGATTACACAGATCAGATAGAGATGGACAGGTGGATGTGGTGATTCTCAGACCCATGCAGGTGGCAAAGCACATGGAGATCAGCCTATTACTTGCACAATACTTTCAGTCTGGCCAGCTTTAACTGCACACCTACCACATGCTAGGCCCTGCTAAAAGCAGGTAAATTCAGAGATGCATAATGCATCATTTCCTGTCTCAGAGGAACCTATAGCCTAAGCCAGGACAGAATGGCAAGGAGATCATTTCAGTATACCATGGCACGTACTAACTGAGGTATATGTGCAGTCATCTACTTAACATTGGTTATAACAACAAGAAATTAAAAGTAAAGTAATCATCCATCAGTTGGGGATTGGTTAAATTAAATAATGGAACAGCAATTCAGTGGGATGCTATGTCATTATATATTTAAAATGAAGATCTTTATGTCATACTATAGAGTGATCACTGAAATATATTGTTTTTAAAAAAGCAGAAACTGAGCCCTGGCCATTATGGCTCAGTTGATTGAACTGAGGTACCCGTTCAGGGCCCATGCCTAAGTTGTGGGTTTGATTCCCAGCTGGGGCATGTGCTGGAGAAAACCAATCAATGTTTCTCTCTCATATCAATGTTTCTCTCTCTCTCTTCCTCTCTCTCGAATGAGAATTTATAAAAAAATCTTCAATGTTAAATATATGCAAAAATTATAATACAATATTTTAAAAAGCAGAAGCTAAATGTTTTATACAATATGCTAATATTTGTATGAAAGAGAAAGGAAGGAAGGGAGAAAGAAAGGAAGAAAGGACAATATAGAGTATGCATATACATATATGTTTGCTTGCTATGCTGGTCATCCTCTCAGAGGAGTCATAAGAAGGAGTCATTGGTTGTCTCTGTGGAAGGGAAATGGGTGACCGAGGGGCAGGGTTAAAAGGAGACATTTTATTTACTTTGTTAAGTCTTTTGAATGTTTAACCATGTAAATATATTACCCATTAGAAAAATAAGCTAATGAAAAATTAAAATGTAAGAGTCAACATAATATGGTAGCTGCGCAGGGTATGGAGTCCACAAGAGGGATCTGTACCTTGGCCTGGGGGTCAGGCCAAGCCTCCTAGAGAATGTGCAGTGTGAACTGAACCTCGAAGGAAGCATGGAGCTTGGCAGGTAGGGCTCCGAGGCAGCAGAAGTGGTTCAAGCAAAGGCGTAGAGGCCTGGAGTGAGAGGGAGAGGGGTGTACCTCAGAGTGAGAGAGGCTGTGCAGGACTGGGGCCAAAAGAGTGAAGTGGAAAGTGACAGCAGAGCTGGCAAGGCCAGGCTGTGGGAGCCTTGTGGACTCTGCGGTGAAGTCCAGGTTTCCAGGTTGCATCTGGAAGATGATAAAGAATCATTAAACTCTGGGTTTAACGGTAGGTTTGAGGAAGATGAAACTGAAGATAGAGAGGCTATTGTCCTCAAAGCACTGGTGCATTTAATTCCATCAGGTGAACTTGGAACAAAACTGGGCCAGCAAAAAATCCAATCGTTGGATACCAAACTAACAACAAACAAAAGACAGCTCCCTTATAACATTTGTTACTGTTTTAATGTTAAACTACTAATATTTGCTTGCTATTGGTTCATATACTTTGGCATGTTTCAGAAGAGAGTTCCTAGAGAAAACCGGAAATGGAGAACATTTTATCCATTAGCTTAATATCAGGATTGGGAAGATGCTTATATTGATTTTGGAGGTAGAACACCTTGTTAACACACTACTTTTCTGAGGGTCACAGGGTGAGAACTACAGATCTTGTCTAATCCACAGCTCTTGCGCCACCAAACCTGAGGGACTCAGCAGTTGCTGGAGGAAGTTCCTTTTAAGCCCAGAGCAAGCTTTCTATCCTCCCCTCAATCCATGTCGTAGTGAAGGATGACCTAGATTTGCAACTGAACATAGGGCCGGCTACCTGCCACTCTGGAAACCAATACCTGAGAGATGGTTGCTGATGTAAAGGAAAGTGGTTTTATTTCAGGTGCCCGCAGCCTGGAAGATGTGGGACTCTTGTCTCAAAGCCCATCTCCACCTCTCAGTGCAGGCAGAGGTTTTCATAAGGAGGGAGAGAGGGAGCAGAACAAGGAGATCAAGGGGTGGGGTTCGAAAAGTTCTCTACGTGCAGGTGTGCAGACAAGCAAGCGACAGGTCTGGTGTGCATTATCCTGGTTTAGTCACCTCGGTTTCACGTCATCCTGGCTCCACAGTTGAAGGTCAGTGAAACTCCCAGAGCTGGGATGCCTGAAGGTCAGGGTTTGTATCTTTTGAAGTTAATTCCTAGGATTCTTACGCAAACATGTTGTTTATCTACAAGCTACATATTAGTCAATCATCACTTACAGAATATGTCAAAAGAATGGTGTGTGGATTACAATTCCCCACTGTTACAGATTTAGAGTTACAACTACAGTTTTTTTTGTTTTGTTTTGTTTGTTTTGAGAGTTTACAGTGATTAAAATTAGGGACAGTGAAACAAGAAAGGACTTAAGGTAGAAGAAGCAACAGGAGAGCCTAGGCAGAGCTGCTTTGGCTTCCTGGAAATATTGGAAAGAAATAAGCAAGGCAGAACTGTTACTGGCTGACTAAAAAGTCAGAGAAAAGGGGCCTTGGAGATAGGTTCAAGGATTTTGCTGCCTGCTGTTCCCCTGGTCTCAAGTCCCACGGGGGCACTGAGAGTTGTTTTTTTTTCTTTTTTTCAAGCATGTGCCAGAGGGAAGGGCATAGGTGTACCCCAAAGAGTGTGCACAGTAACTTCAGTTTCTTATTTTGGATTTTTTTCCTCAATAATCATATGAACTTGGGCAAGCACTTCAACAGTCAGAGCTCCAGTTTCCACATATATAAAATGAGGATATATACACCTGCCTTACCTATCTCCCAATACAAAGGTCTATTGCAAGAAGAAATTGAGATAATGTATGTGAATGTGCTTTAAGAATAAGAAAGGATTTAATAAATTTGTCATTATTTTAAAAATATCCACTGGTGACTGTCCCATATACAAAATAGACTAAGTTCATAAACCCAGATTTATTAGATATTCAATGAACAACCCAAAAGAATAAAACAAAACCACACTGGCTGGTGTGGTTCCCTGGATTGAGTGCTGGCCTGTGAATCAAAGCGTCACTGGTTTGTTTCCCAGTCAGGGCACATGCCTGGGTTGTGGGTCAGGTCCCCAGTTGGGGGCACTCAAGAGGCAACCACACATTGATGTTTCTCTCCCTCTCTTTCTCCCTCCTTTCCTCTCTAAAAATAAATACAAATTTTAAAAAATCTTTTTTTAAAAAAAGAATAAAACCAAACCTTATCTCCAGATAATTTCGATTTTAGTCATGGCTTTGATTAATGTTCAACACATTATAGATGTTCAATAAAATACCATAGTTTGACTAATGGTGGTTCATAAGACTTAATAGGATTTTAAGGTTTATGTCTAGTTTTGACTTTAACTCAACAAAGAAATCTCTATATGAAAACTTTTACTTATTTATAAATAAATTGGTAGCTTCAGAGTGAAAGAAAACATGACAGGATTAAATAAATAAGTTTTTGAGTCAGAAAGCCCTAGATTAGATTCACAGTACAGACTTTCACTTATTTTGTGCCTTGGGCAAGTGCCGCAACCTGTTTTCTTAGCACTATAGAGTGAATAAAGAAATACCACCACTTTGCCATACTACTTTCTTCTCCTTTTGCTTTTTCTCCCCCTCCCCACTTTTCTCATGAGATGAGAAGGTAAACTGATGAAGCCTAGTTTTCTAAGCACTTCCTCTTAGGAACATATAAAGGAGCCCCACATAATTTCCATGTCACGATGCAAGAGACAGTGTGAGCATTACATCAACTGCCAGTTACAGTCACCTGGAAGGAAGACTAAAGTTACACATTTGTTCATCTCTTCAACAACTGCTGCACCTCCCCACAAAACAGTGAGGCACCACTGCTGAGGATACACAGGTCGCCAAACAGGCATGCCCTCGCCCCCACAAGAGTTCACAGTTAACATGGAAAGAGATAAAATGAATTAACCCACAAACTAATATAAAATTACTATTTTTGAAAAGTGCAATAAAGAAAAAAGAGGGTATGTGAGACAATAATGGGAATGTCTTTTCTGTTGGGGGCATATTAGGGCAGGTTCTTTAGAAGCAGAGCCTGAAGTGGGGATATTTGTGCAAGTGATTGACGGAGCACTCTCAAGAGAAGCCTGTAAGGGGAGAGGTCAGCAAGATAAGGCAGGGGGAGAAGCTGGGCAAAGAAGCTGAGGGTTCAGGAGAACTCTAGCCTCAGCATGAAACTAAGAAGAGATCAATAATAGAAGAAAGTTTCATACCAGCTTATGGATTTTGTAAGACTTTTTAAAAGTATCTTTATCATTGTCCTGACTATGTAGCACAATCAGTTGGAATATTGTACCCGATATGCAGAGGTTGCAGATTCGATCCCTGTCCATGGTACATGCAGGGATCAGCCGATGAACACATAGATGGGTAGAACAGCAAATTGATCTCTCTCTCTCTCTCTCTCTCTCTCTCTCTCTCTCTCTCTCTTCATTCCTCTCTTTCTCTAAAGTCAATAAATGAAAAATTTTAAGAGGTATTTTATCATTAAATTTCTACTTCAGGATTAGAGTTCTCTGTGCAAATTTTGTGAAATCAGCCAGGAACAAGAAGGGAGATGAGCATGCAGGAGACTCAGGTAGGTATATGCATAATCAAACTGATTTGACCAGCTTCTCTCTCTGGGAATCTAAGTCACTTACATGGCAAATCATCCTCACATCTTCTTTCTTTTTTTAAATTGCATTTTATTCATTATGCTATTACAGTTGTCCCAATTTGTTCCCTCTTTGCCCCTTTCCATCCAGCAACCACCACACCCTCAGGCCATCCCAACACCATGTCCATGGATCATGAATATAAATTCTCCAGCTGATCTATTTTCTATATTGTACTTCATCCCCATGGCTATTCTGTAACTACCTATTTGCACTTCTTAATCACCTCACCACTTCAGCCATTCCCCCACACCCCCTACCATCTGGCAACGATCAAAATACTCTCCATATCCATGATTCTGTCTCTTTTCTTCTTGTTGGCTTAGTTTATTTTTTAGATTAAATTGTTGATAGATATGTATTTCACTGTCATTGTTCATAATTTTGATCTTTTCTTTTTCTTAAATTTTAAGTCCCTCTAACGTTTCATGTAATAATGCTTTGGTGATGATGAACTCCTTTAGTTGTTTTTTTTTTTTTTTTTGTCTGGGAAGCTTTTTATCTGCCCTCCCACTCTAAATGATAGCTGTGCTGGATGGTTGTAGATCCTTGCTTTTCATCATTTTGAATAAATCTTGCCAATCCCTTCTAGCCTGCAAAGTTTCTTTTGAGAAATCAGCTGACAATCTATGGGAACTCCCCTGTAGGTAACTCTCTGCTTTTCTCCTGCTGCTTTTAAGATTCTCTTTTTTACCTGTAACCTTTGGCATTTTAATTATGATGTGTCTTGGAGTGGTCCTCTTTGCATTCATCTTGTTTAGGACTCTGCTTCCTGGACTTGCATGTCTATTTCCTTCACCAAATTAGGGAAGTTTTCTTTCATTATTTTTTCATTAATTTTTCCAAAGATTTCCAATTTCTTGCTCATTCTCTTCTCTTTCAGGCACCCCTATGATGCGAATGTTGGACTGCTTGAAGTAGTTCCAGAGGCTGCTTGCACTATCCTCCCTCTTTTTTTTTTTATATATATATATTTCATTTAGTCCCCTTATATACTCCCTCCTTGCTTTTTAGGATTCTTTTTTCTTCTTGTTGTTCTGATTGGTTGTTTTTTTGTTTCCTTATGTTCCAAATCACTGATTTGATTCTCAGCTTCATCTACTCTACTGTTGTTTTCCTGTAAAGTGTTCTTTGTTTCAATTAGTGTATCTTTTGTTTCTGACTGGATCTTTTTTATGCTGCTGATCTCCTCACTAAGTTTCTTGAGCATCCTGATAACCAACATTTTGAATTCTGCATCTGATAGATTGCTTATCTCCATTTTGTTCAGTTCTTTCTCTGGAGCTTTGATGTGTTCTTTCATTTGGGCCATGTTTCTTGTCTCCTAATTTTGGCAGCCTCCCTCTGTTTGTTTCTAAGCATTAGGTAGAGCTCTATGACTCCCTGTCGTGGTGGCGTGGCCTAATGTAGTAGGTGTCCTGTAGGGTCTAGTGGCACAGCCTCCTCTATCACCCAAGCTGGGTACTCGAGGTCCACCCTTCATGTAGTTTGAACCTTGATTGCTGTTGGCAGGTCAATAGGAAAGATTTATTCAGGCCAGCCAGCTGCAAGGGCTGGCTGTGATCATTGACCACCAACCTCTGCTGTTCATGGAGGATCAGCTGTGCAGGGGCAGGGTGGTGGTGCTCTGACATGGTCTGTAGCTGTCCACTGTGTGTGCAGGCTTTAGAGTATCCTGGGTGGTGCAGGCTAAGGTCAGCCCCACCTGTGTTCTACCTGGGGCCACCCTGCAGGCGCTATAAAGCAGTATGAGATGGCTGCTACTTGTGCTGGGCTTTTAGACTCCCAGCCTAAACCAAACTGTGAATGTAGGCTGGCTGCTGTTACCGCCAGACCTGGGCAACTTAGAAAGTGGTACAGGGGCTGGGGGCCAGCTGCTGCTTGTTTGATAGGTTAAGGAAGTTGTGATGCATCGGCAAAGAAATGCCATTCATATGGAAAAAAACCCTTTGTTTACAGCTTGGGTGGGCCCATAAATTGGGCAGGATGCAATCTCACGAAATCTTCAGGGAAGGGCCAACAGTGTTAGTCTGGGTGATGGAGTCTCAGATATGGCACCAGTCTGCCAGCTCTGGCGCTTTCAGCAGGGAGGGCTCAGAAACAGACAATGGCCTCTGACTACCTTTCTGTCTGGGAGAGAGCTGTCCCCCTGCTCCCATCCCAATGCCAGATACTTCAGTTACTCCTTCTATGCCACTGGTGCCCTTTAAACTGCTACCCCAATGCTGGAGCTCAGAGGGCATGAGTCTGAGTAAATCCTTTAGTGGTTTCTTTAAGGGGAACTTGATACTCCAGCATTTTCTTCCACTGACTCATTCTCTCTTATTTTTGCAGTCAGAAGTCATGGGGGTGTAACTTCCTGGCACTGGAAGCCTAGGCTAGGGGGCCTTGTGTGGGGCTGGGACTCCTTACTCCTAACATATCTCTCCTGAATTTTTATCCACCATGCATGGGTATGGGACCAGCTTCTTTCCATGTCTCCACCCCACTACCAGGGTGGATGGATGTGGTTTCTTTAATTCTGTAGTTGTCAGACTTCCATTCAACTTGATTTCTGATGGTTCTGAATGATAGTTGTTGTATATTTTAGATGCAATTTTGATGTGGTTGTATGAGGAGGCAAGCCATGTTTACCTACACTGCCATCTGACTAAAAGTCCCCAAAATGCCATATTTAAAGGTGATAAAAATGTGGTTAGCCTCAGATTTCTCCAGAGAAATATTTAAAAAATAATGGAGCTATGTTTATAAAATTCTGAGAAAATGAAAATGAGCCAAGATTATTCAGCCCAGATAAAATATTATTTATGTATAAAAAAGGCAAAAACAGACATTGTCAAACATGAAAAAAATTAAAGGAATATAAATAACATCCATGATGCAACTTATAAAACAACAAAAATGACAATAACTGTTTGGCAATGAAAGTCAATTAAAAGATTAATCAATATAAATAACTCAGTAATAGAAAGACACATAAAAGGATTGGTAATAAACATTCATCCATTTAAATGTTATGACCTTATCAAGCAATTATAGGAATGATGGTTACAGAACAGGTTATGAATGGGATAAATTTGAGTAATGCAATAATAATAATATAACTAACAAAAATTAGAAAATGAGTGAGGTAGAGGAAACCTAAGATTTCAAATTCATTTATCTTTTAAAAGTAGGGGTCAAGAGCTACTATTTAGATTGAAACATGTATTTAAAGATCTTCAGAGAGGATTTTTAAAGGACACATATTTCAATTTAAACAATAGCTCTTGACCTCTAATGAAGTAGCTTTTGGGAAATAATATCTCTTGTGGTAAGGAAATATTTGAAATTCAAAAATTCCTTCAGTTTCACTTTAGCTTCCTTTCTTTAATTTTTTCTTCTATTAAAGTAAAATTAAATACTGCTGGAGGATCCAAGATGGAGGAAGAGTATGTGGAAGCTACACTAACCTCCTCCTAGGACCAATCTGGAATTACAACTAAATTGTAGAGAAATCATCCAGAAAAACCAACTGAACACTAGCTGGAGAGAAGCGTTATAACCAAGGACAGACAGCAGAAACCACTTTACCACAATGTGACTGGTAGGGAGTGTGGAGGCGATGTGAAAGGGCTGGCCGGGCTCTGATGGGGAGGCAGCTGAAGTTTCAGAGGGATATTTCAGTGGCTGAGAGGTTCCACCTGAGAAGTGTAGGGTCTAAACCACAAGGTGAGCTCCCCAGCCTACAGCATCAGAGCTGGAAAAGAACCAAGATAACTTTGAAATGCAGCAGACTTTCTGTCTACCAGGGAGAAATGGCTGGAAACTTAGAGAACCTCTTAACAGGCCAATGCACAAAATTTCATTTGCATCCACTTACTTGGGTTCCGGCAGAGGGAGGCCAGAGTAGACTAGAGATGCCTGACGAGTGTCTGGGGTTGGTGGCTCTGGGGAGAGAACTGAAGGAACAGCCACCAGGATCCCTGTGCTGAGTCTTTCCACATACTGCAGAAACCATATTTCTCAGGCAGAGCACTCAGGCATCAGCCTGAGGGGAAGCAATAGCCCTACCTACAGGAATTACTCTATCCCACCATGTGGTGCTTAAGCAGGGCTTCTGATTACAGCCTGATTAAATTAACAGACTGATTCGTTTGGTGACTGATTAATTTAGCAGCTAAGGCAGAAAATCCAAAAAAGCAGCCAAAATGGAAAGACAAAGAAACAGACCCCAAATTAAAGAACAAATGAATTCTCCAGAAGAACTAGATGAAATGGAGGCAAGCAATTTATCAGAGAGTTTAGAGTAATGATTATAAGGATACTCAACAGCATGAAAAAAGACATAGAAACCATAAGAAAAGACTAGTCAGAAATAAAGAATGCAATATCTGCAATGAATAACACACTGGAAGGAATAAACAGTAGGTTAGCTGAAGCAGAGGATCGATTCAGTTTTTTAGAAGGCAAGGCAGAATAAAACACCCAGGCAGAGCAGCAAAAAGAAAAGTGTGCTCTGGTTGGTGTGGCTCAGTGGACTGAGTGCCAATCTGTGAACCAAAGGGTCACCAGTCCAGTTCCCAGTCAAGGCACATGCCTGGGTTGTGGGCCAGGTCCCCAGTAGAGGGTGTGCAAGAGGCAACCACACATTGATGTTTCTCTCCCTCTCTTCTTCCCTCCTTCCCCCTCTGTCTCAAAATAAATAAATAAAATCTTGTTTAAAAAGCGTTAAAGAAAATAAGGAGAGTGTAAGAAACATTTTGAACAACATGAAGTGTAACAACATCTGCATAATGGGAATACCAGAAGGAGAAGTGTGTGAGCATGGGATTGAGAACCTATTTGAAGAAATCATGACCCAAACTTTCTCAATCTGGGGAAGGAAAAAGTCACAGAAGTCCAGGAAGCTCGAGAGTCCCAAACAAGTTGAACCCAAAGAGCCTACATGAGACACATCATGATTAAAATGACAAGGCTTAAAGACAAGGAGAGAATACTAAAAGTCACAAGCAAAAAGCAGGTACCTACAAGGGAGCACCAATTAGACTGGCATCTGATTACTCAACAGAAACATTTCAGGCCACAAGGGAGTGGCATGAAATATTCAAGGTGATGAAAAGCAAGGACCTACAACCAACTTTACCCAACAAGGCCATCATTTAAAATTGAAGGAGAAATAAGGAGTTTCCCAGACAAGAAAAACCTATAGGAGTTTGTTAACACCAAAACAATACTGCAACAAATTTTAAAGGGCTTGCTAGAAGAAGAAGGAGGAGGAGGAGGAGGAGGAAGAGGAGGAGGAGAAGGGGGAGGGGGAGGAGGAGAAGAAGAAGAAGAAAAAGAGAAAGGGGGGGAAAGATTAACAAACAAAGCCCAAAGTATGTAGAAGGAAGGAAATAATAAAGACCAGAACATAAATAAAAGAAATAGAGTCCAAAAAATGATACAAAAGATGAATACAAGAGCTAGTTCTTCGAAAAGATAAGCAAGATTGACAGCCCTTTAACCAGACTCATCATGAAAAAAAGGGAAAGGACCCAAATAAATAAAATCAGAAATGAAAGAGGATAAATAAAAACTCACACCAAAGAAATACAAAGAATTGTAAGACAATATTATGAAGAATTATATGTCAACAAACTGAACAACCTGGATAAAATGGATAAATTCCTAGAATCATATCATCTTCCAAAAAGAAATCAGGAAGAATCAGAGAATCTGAATAGACAGATTACACCTAAAAATATTGAAGCAGTAATCAAAAAACTCCCAACAAACAAAAGCTCTGGACTGGATGGCTTTACAGGTAAATTTTACCAAATATTCTGAGAGGAACTAACACCTTCCTCCTCAAACTATTTCATAAAATTCAAGAGGAGGGAGGGTTCCCAAACTCATTTTACGAACCCAGCATTATCCATATTTCAAAACCACATAAAGATGCTACAAAGAAGGAAAATTAAAGGCCAATATCCCTGATGAACATAGATGCTAAAATCCTCAACAAAATATTAGCAAACCAAATACATCAATAAAAAAAAAAGATATGGAAACTAAAAAAAAAAAACACAACAACAATCATACACCATGATCAGGTGGGATTTATTCAGAGAATGCAAGGTTAGTACAACATTTGCAAATCAATATATGTGATTCACCACATAAACAAAATGAAGGATAAAAACCACATGATCATATCATTAAATGTAGAAAAAGCTTTTGATGAAACCCAGCACCAATTTATGATCAAAACTCTCAGCAGTGTGGGAATAGAGGGAACATACCTAAACATAATAAAGGCGATATATGACAAACCCACTGCCAGCATTATACTCAATGGGCAAAAACTAAAAGCATTCCCCTAAAGATCAGGAAGAAGACAGGGATGTCCACTTTCATCTCTCTTACTCAACATAGTACTGGAAGTTCTGGCTTCAGCAATCAGACAAGAAGAAGAAATAAAAGGCATCCAAATTTGAAAGGAAGAAGCAAAACTGTCTTTATTTGCAGATGACATGATACTGTACATAGAGAAGCCCAAAGATTCCACCAAGAAACTATTAGACCTGATAAATGAATTCAGCAAAGTAGCAGGATACAAAATAATATCCAGAAATCAGTTGCATTTGTATATGTTAACAATGAACTCACAGTGTGGGAAATTAGGAAAACAATCCCATGCCCTGGCTGGTGTGGCTCAGTAGATTGAGTGTGGGTGTGCAAACCAAAAAGTCATTGTTTCAATTCCGGGTCAGGACACATGCCTGCGTTGTGGTCCAGGTCCTCATGTGGGGGTGTGCAAGAGGAAACCAGTCGATGTATCTCTCACACACTGATGTTTCTCTCCCTCTCTTTCTTCCTCCCTTCCCCTCTCTCCAAAAATAAATAAATAAAATATTATTTTTAAAAAAGAAAACCCTATTGACAATTGCTTAAAAAAGAATAAATTACCTAGGAATAAACCTAACCAAGGATGAAAAAGACCTGTACAAAGAAAATTATAAGACACTGAAGAAAAAAGTTAAAGAAGATACAAATAAGTGGAAGCATATACTGTGTTCATGGATGGGAAGAATTAACATCATTAAAATGTCCATATTACATAAAGCAATCTATAGATTCAATACAATTCCTATCAAGATTGCAATGACGTATTTCACAGAACTACAACAAATATTTCAAAAATTTATATGGAACCACAAAAGGTCCCACATAGCAACAGTGATCCTGAGAAAGAAGAACAAACTTAGAGAAATCACACTACCTAATATCAAACTATACTACAAGGACATAGTGATCAAAACAACATGGTACTGGCATAAAAACAGACACATAGATCAATGGAACAGAATAGAAAGCTCAGAAATAAACCCACACCTTTATAGTCAATATTTGACAGAAGAAGCAAGCACATACAATGGGCTAAAGATAGTTTATTTGATAAATGGTGTTGGGAAAATTGGACAGATACATGCAGAAAAATGAAACTAGACCACTTTCTTATACCACACATAAGAACAAATTCAAAATAGATCAAAGACTTAAATGTTAGATCTGAAACCATAAAAATCCTAAAGGAAAACATAAGCAGCAAAACCTCAGACATTGCTCGTAGCCATGTTTTATTAGATACCTCTCCCCCAGGCAAGGGAAACAAAAGAAGAAACAAATGGTACTCCATGAAACTAAAAACTTTTTGCACAGCAAAGGAAATTATCATCAAAACCAAAAGACTAGCCACAGAATGGGAGAACATATTCATTGATACATCTGATAAGGGGTTAATATACAAAATTTATAAACTACTTATAAAACTCAACACCAAAACAACAAACAACCCAATTAAAAAATGGATAAAGAACCTGAATAGACACTTCTCCAAGGAAGACATGCAGGTGGCCAATGGGCATATGAAAAGATGCTCAACTTCACTAATCATCAGAGAAATGCAAATTAAAACCACAATGAAATAACTGTCTCACACCTGTCAGAATGGCTATCATCAATAAATCAACAAACAACAAGTGCTGGTGAAGTTGTGGAGAAAGGAGAACCATTTTGCACTGTTGATGGGAATGCAGACTGGTGAAGCCACTGTGGAAAGCAGTATGGAGATATCTCAAAAAATTAAAAATGGATCTGCCTTTTGACCCAGGATTTATTCCACTTCTGGGAATATATCCGAAGGAACTCAAAACACTAATTCAAAAAAGCATAAGCACCCCTATGTTCGTTGCAGTGTTATTTACAGTTGCCAAGATACGGAAACAGCCCAAATGTCCATCAATAGATGAGTGGATAAAACAACTATGGGACATTTACACAATAGAATTCTACTTGACCGTTAAAAAGAAGAAAATTTCACCCTTTTTAGCAGTATGGATGGACCTGAAGAACATTATTCTAAGTGAAATAAGCTAGTCAGAGAAAGACAAATACCATATGACTTCACTCATATGTGGAATCTCATGGACAAACTGAACTAACAAGCAAAATAGAGACAGACTCATAGATGGAGAGGAGATGACAGCTAGTGGGGGAGGTTGTGGGGTGGAGGGACTGAGCAGAAAGAAAAAGGACTTATCAACACAGACAACAGTGTGGTAGTTGCTGGGAGAAGGGGGGCATAAGGAGACTAAATGGTAATGGAAAAAAATACAGTAAAGATTAAGTAAAATATATATTAAAAATACTGATAATACTTTTGAATCACTTTTAATGCTAATAAAGTTTAATAAATATTAAATGTACTCCTGATTTATACTAATACTGCTTAACACAAATTTAAAGCTTTGTAGCCGTCTAGTTCCTGGCATATTAAAATGGAATAATTTGAAGAGGGTTTAAAAAAGAGAGTATTTACAAATGTAAGGGCCAGGTTTAGGGAAACTAACAAGGAGGATTACAGTATTCCAGAACTAGCCATAGCAGAAACCTGTGTCCACTTAGTATCAGAGGTAGGAGAGAAAAGGAAGGCCACTAGAATTCAGAGGGGCCAGCTGTATGAAGGAGGCTGGGTCTGTCACAGAGAAATGCATCAACCCCCAGGGAGAAAGCCGAGGGATAAATGTACCTCCCTCACTTCTACAGGCTTCTGTGTCCTGTGGTGACTTTTACTGGCTAAACCCAACTAGAAATATAATGAATCAAGCAATCTATGCAGGTCAGCGTCCTAAAGCACAAAATAGGATGGAAAAGGATGAGGAGTGGATATACCTGGGCCCCTATCATTTTAGTGCCACTAGTCTTTTTTTCAGTTAGAATTAAGTAATTTAATTCTTTTTAAAAAAGACTTTATTTATTTTTAGAGAGAGGGGAAGGGAGGGAGAAAGAGAGGGAGAGAAACACTGATGGGCTGCCTCTTGCATGCACGGCAACTGGGAACCAGGTCTGCAACCCAGGCTCTGACCAGGAATTGAGACGGTGACTCTTTCCTTTGCGGGACCAATGCCCAACTAAGTGAGCCACACCAGCCAATTTTTTTCTCAATTGGGCCTTTGTTCACTTGTTAACCAGTCTGCCTGATCAATTCCTTTTGTTCTTATGAATGTAGTCATAAGTTGCTGCTGTGGTGTTTCTTTGTCAAGCAGGATAAGATAATTTCAGGGTCACAAGGAGAAGTTGTGAGTTTGTTCTACATAAAGAAAGAATGTGTCCAAGGTTATTGTGACTCCCAGGATTCTGATGTAAAAAAGTGCAATCTGTGACTAAAGAAACACAGACTATTCTCTCAGTTTCCTGGAACTCCTCCTCCCGTACTCTGTAGCTGCATAAAAACTCCCTGCTTCAGCTTTTTGAGGGGTCTGGCTCTCCTGTCCTCTCACTTCAACCAAATCCAATAAAGCTTTCCCTATCTCCAAGCACCGCTTGTCTCAGTGTTTGGGTCTACTAGTGCATCGTGTACACGAACCTGAATTTTAGGAGGTGATTATGCAACATGGGGACAAAAGGAAGATATCCAGGTACTTTTTAATAAGCTTGGTATCTATTGTGTTATCCCATTTTTTAAAAGAGTATTGATTGTGTATTCAATTAATATAGCTATCCATCCATCCATCCAGTCCCCCTTTCTAGTCGTATACATGCATAGAAAGATATATGGAATGTTACCCTAACGTTAATGGCAATAATTTTTAGGTGGTAGGATTTGGGGTATTTTTTAAAAATTGAGATATAATTTATATACCATAAAATCTATCCTTTTAAAATGTAATACTCAGTGGTTTATACAACCATCACCACGATTTAACTTCGGAAAATTTTCATAACCCCTAAGGAAACCCCATGCTCATTAGCAGTCACTCCCCATCTCTACCTGCCCCCAGCCCTAGCAACCACTCATCTACTGTCTTTTTGGGTTTCCCATTCTGGACATTTCATATAAATGGAACATACAATATGTGGTCTTTTGTGATTAACTTCTCTCATAGCACAATATTTTCAAAGTTCATCCTTGTTGTAACATGTATCGATACTTCATTCTTTTTTGTTGCTGAATAATATTTCATTGTACAGATATGTCGCATTTTGTTATTTCATCCATCAGTTAATGGACATTTGGGTTATTTTTACTTTTAGGCTATTATAAATATTTGTGTATAATTTTTGTGTGGACATATGTTTTAATTTCTTGGTTTATACCTAGGAGAGGAATTGCTGAGTCAAATAGTAAGGAACTGCCAAACAGTTTCCACAGCACTTATACCACTTATATTCCCACTAGCAATGTTGAGGGTTGAAATTTCTCCATAATTTTGTCAACACTTGTTATAATCTATCTTTTTCATTATATTGTACCTATCTTAGTGTGTGTGAAATAGTACCTTAGCATCAGCTTTGATTTTCATTTTCCTGATGGCTAATGATGTTGAGCATCTTTTCATGTTTTTATTGCCCTTTTAAGTGTATTTTTGGAGGCATATCTATTCAAATCTTTTGTCGAGTATTTGGTATCAGTTTTATTGACATATAATTCACATACTATATAATTCACCCACTTAACATATACTGTTCAACAGCTTTCATTATATTCATAAAGTTGTGCCACCATCACCACTAATTTCAGAACATTAAATCACCTCAAAAAGGAAACCCTGTGTCCAGTAGCTGTCAACTTTTAATCCTTCCATTTTTCCCAACCCTAGACAACCATTAATCTACTTTGTTTCTCTATAGACTTACCTATTTCATTTCATGTAAATGGAATCATAAAATATGTGGCCTTTCATATTTCATTGAATATACAAGCTTCTTTCACTTAATAGAGTATTTTTGAGGTTCATCTATGTTGTAGTGTGTGTAAATCCTTCATTTTATTGCTAATATTCTACTGAATGGATATACCAAGCTTTATGTATCCATTCATCAGCTGATGAACATGTGGGTTGTTTCCGAATTTTGGCTATTATAAAATCTTAGTATACTAGCAGGCATATACTTTTATTTCTCTTGGGTAAAAACCTTGGAATGGAAATGCAGGGTAAAATGGTAACTCTACGTTTAACTTTTTGAGGAACCACCAGACTGTTTTCAAAGGGGGCTGTACCATTTTGCATTCCTCCCAGTAGTGTAAGACGGTTCTATGTCTCCACATCGTCACTAATTTTTGGTATTGTCTATCTTTTTTATTTTAGTCATCCTAGTGGAGGTGCAATGATATCTCATTGGGATTTTTATTTTGACTTTGAGGATAAAATCCAGGCTTCTGGTTGGGATATTTGGGTGAATGGAGTTATCATTGCCTGTTTTGCATTGGATATTGCAAGCAGAGACTTAGGGGCAAGGCAGTGAATTGCATTTTGAACACGCTGATATTGAGGTGTCAATGGGATATTCCAATGTGTAGTTGTGTAGTAACTGAATGGTTAAGTGGGCATGAGACCCGAGAGAAAGGGTTGGTTGGGTAGATAGGTGGAAATGGAAACCCTCAGTAGAAGAGGCCCAGGTCCAGAACCTAGGGAGATACCAGTTTTTAGGACAAATTAGCGTGGTGTTTACGAGCACAGGCTTTGGAACCAGAGAGTCTGTATTAGCAAGTTATTTTACCTCAATTTCCACATCTGTGAAATGAGCATAACAATAGAACAGAACAATGCTTACTACTTTTAGTTTATGAGGTCTATGAATAAAGAGCTGCCCAAGAAGGTGAAGAAGAAGGAGGAGCTCTCAGATCTCTTTGAAATTTTCCTTTATCATTGTATCTATCATGTCACATTCTGCCAGGACTGTAAGATAAGGTCCTTCTGATACGGTAAGATAAAGAGCCCATCTTTAAACAATTAGTGACCTCACCAGGCGCAATTGTACGGAATGAAATGAGCCAGACGTTAAGAGTAATTAGGGGCCGGCACTGATACAGCATCTTCCCTTCACTACGTTGTTCTCCCATTAGATGCTTCCTTTAAGGACAGCCAGTTATGGATCTTATCCTAATTTTCCAGTCATTTTCAGCCACCAATGGGATAATATGTTGCACCAGGTTATCTTTAACTCTTCCACATTTGTGCCTTGCTCCCCGTAGACGATGCGATGTAAGTAACTGATGGTACAGGCGCTTCTACAGACTTCCTGATGCTTATAACTTGGAGACGACCGCTCAGTACCGTGCCGAGGCCGATTCCTTTTTCCATGGCCGCTTCCCGTCATTGCCACAAGGTGGTGTCCTCTTTCCCCTTTGTGACCACCCGTCAGGTCACGACCTCGGAAGTACATCTTCCACCAGTGCACAGAAAAGATGGCGGCGCCGGCGATAGCTGCAGTCCGAGCGGCGCTGTTACCTGCGGCGCGGCCACGGTTCTGGGGTTTCACCGAGAGATTCCTGGTCAGAGGTGCTGCTAGACGGGTGAGCTATGTTCCACTTGTCTGGGTGCCCACCGGGACCGGCCCGGCCTTTTCGGCCGGATTCTCTGCGGCGAACTTGAGTCACGGGCGCCCTTCCGTCCGCGGCGTCCGCGCAGCACACCCCCGGCAGTGGGTTGGGCCCGGCCTCCGCAAAGGGGCCCGCATGGCGCTTAACTTCTGCGAGGCAGGGCTGGCTTTGGTCACCCGCTGCGCGTGACCTGTCAGTGACTTGCGGGATGACTCTGGTTACCGGTCCCTTCATCCCCACTTACTGAGGAGTCTTATATAAAGAGTACGCGTGGATTACTGGAAACACAGTGGTTGTAAGTTGGAGGAAATTAGTAAGTGAGGTGGTTTCTGTCCCCGAAGTTCTGTTTTTGCCGAAGACTAAACTTCATTCTCAGCTGGGCTTCCTGCGAGCCCCGGGGTAGCTGAAGGAAAATTTTGTCTGTATATACATTTTTTCTCATGAGAGCTTCTAAGTTCCTCCAAGGTATGTGCGACTTTAACATTTGTATAAAATAAAAGAAAAACTGCGGACAGACGAATAGTCCATAGTCAACGAATCTGTCAGCCAGTGTATATCTTGAGCATCTACCCTTCTTCCTGTCTTCTTTTTCTACGTTTTTCAAAACTTTTTGCTATTCTCCAGCAGTGAAAACCTAAATCTCATTTCTACGTTGTGTATAGGTATTTTTATATTTTTCTCTCCCTTTCTTGGCATTGTCCCTCCTGCTTGTTCCCTCTATAATGAATATTAAACATTTCTAGGAGAGCTGTTGAAATAAAAGCAGTTTATTTGTAAGCATGTCTCTGGCTTTAAGAGAGGGTTGATAAGGAAGGAGGGAAGAGTACTGTGTAGAGAGTCTCTTTGAGATAGATTTGGCTTTTTAATGAACATTGACTATCAAAATAATGAAGTGTTTCGGTTCCTCCCTCCCACCCCTCCACCTCCAACCAGTTGTTATATTTTGGAGGGAACAGACTGAGAAGTACACAGGCTGCTACACAAGTGGTACTGAATGTTCCTGAAACACGAGTAACACGTTTGGAGAACGGCCTCAGAGTGGCCTCTGAAGATTCTGGGCTCTCAACATGCACAGTAAGTGATTCAGGCGACCACTGTTTGAATGACTTCTCATGAGGAGAGAGCAAATTGTTGGTTTTAATCTAAGCTTTCTGGTTGGCTGCTGGTTGGAAAATAGTCGTGGTTATTTTGCTTTGACAGGTGACTCATTTGTGAATCTTTCTTCCAGTGGTACCTCTATATGCATGCATGTGTACCCTGTTTAAGTGTCTACATCTGGTTCTGGTAGCCTATTATTGTATTATTTATTGTTAGTAATGTTGATAACAATGGTAGAGTTATATTTGTTGGGCATCTCTGTGCCAGCTGTTCCCACATACTATATTGTCTTATTTGATATTTAAAACAGGTCTTTGTATTAGACATCATCACACCCTTTTTGTGGTTGAAGAACAAGTTCAGAGAAGTTAAATGGTTTTGTCCTAGGTCACACAGCTAATATATGACAGAGCCAGGACTTGAACCTGTTTTTGATAATTTCTGATGTCCTTTATACTGTAGTTAATGGCTGTAGTTATAAATTTAAAGAATCTGGGTCCTCAGTTAAGCATACAACCATCTGGATCATCAAAAAAAATTTTTTTTTTAATTTTAATTATTTTTAGAGAGAGGGGAAGGGAGGGAGAAAGAGAGGGAGGGAAACATCAGTGTGTGTTGTGAAACATCTCACACACCCCCTTCTGGGGACCTGGCTTGCAACCCAGGCATGTGCCCTGAATGGGAATCGAACTGACAACCCTTTGGTTCACAGGCTGCTACTCAGTCCACTGAGCCATACCAGCCTACTGGATGACCAGACTTTTAAACCTCATAGTTCATAGGAATATGTTATCAATCCATTGAAATCAAGAAAACTAGTGTCAAGACTAGAAAGCATTTGTCAGAAAGAAGGAGCCTCCCCCCGCCCCACTGTCATTTCCCCAAAGGAAAGAACATGATGCTTTACTTAATTGTTCCTTGGTTGCATTAAGGTTGGGCTCTGGATTGATGCTGGAAGTAGATATGAAAATGAGAAGAATAATGGAACGGCTCACTTTCTGGAACACATGGCTTTCAAGGCAAGTTGTCAGAATTATTTTATAAAAATGCATTTTTTAAAGAGACAGTAAGCACAATATCTCATTCTAAGGCAAGAAGAACTTCTTCAATAGTATAGCATGTTTTATTTTTATTATTTTTAAAATCTTTTTTCCCCCTAGAATAATTACCTGAAGTAATGACTTATAATTGCTCTGTAGAGTTGAAATAAGGATTTTCTCTTGGATGTAAGGGTCATCTGAAGCCTACTGTACTTTAGAAACCAAATTTTGTCCTTGTGTGAAACGGACATAGGCTTATGTCCTCATATTTGTTGTCTGAAGTGTTTAGAACAGATGAGGGATAAAGGAAGGTATCACAATCTTTTTTATCTTCTCTTCTCTTTCAGGGCACCAAAAAGAGATCCCAGTTAGATTTGGAGCTTGAGATTGAAAACATGGGTGCTCATCTCAATGCCTATACCTCCAGAGAGCAGACTGTATATTATGCCAAAGCGTTCTCTAAAGATTTGCCAAGAGGTATTGTTATTTATACTGCAAATGTGTAACTTTCACAAGAGTCAACAAATAATTTAGTACTGTTTTTATTATGTCTGTTGTGAAAGGGTAGCCCCCAGAAATGTGAGAAAAATTTTTTTGTTCTTTTTTCTCCCAAAAGGACAAATGATATCAAATATTTATAGGCTGCAAGACTTGTGTCATCCAGGTCCTAATGCTTGATACAAAAATGCTTACTCCAGAGCCATACCTGTGCACTGAAACGTTTAACATTTTTTTAAATTGATTTTAGAGACAGGAAGGGAAAGAGAAAGAAACATTGGATTGTTGCTGCACCTCTTTATGCATTCCTTGGTTGATTCTTGTACTGTATGTGCCCTGACCAGGATTGAACCTGCAGCCTTGGCAAGGACTGCTGTAACAAACTGCTGTAACAAACTGAGCTCTCTGGTCAGGACTGAAACATTTTAAATTGTATTTTATTTCTGCCTACTGTTCTCCCCTCCCCCATTTTATCCTGTTACCTGATTTTTTATTTCTATAAATCTGAACAGGTTTTATACCTGCTGGCTGCTGGGCTTTGTTTTTTGACCAAACCTTGCTTGCTTCTTTATTGCATTTGTGTACATTCTGGACCCTCATCCTGGAGTGCACTTTTTCTTTACCTTCCTTTTCATTAACTTGTTTTTTTTCTTCCAGTCATTTAATTTAGATTAAAAACAAAAAACAAAACAGTCACCCATATCTCCCACCCCCCACCTCTGGCAACCACCAACCTGTTCCCTGTATCAATGAGCTTGGGTTTGTTTGTTCGTTTGTTTATTTTTGAATTCCACATATAAATGAGATCATACCATATTTGTCTTTCTCTGACTCGTTTCATTTAGAATAATGCCCTCAAGTTTCATCCATGTCATTGCAAATGACAAGATTTCCTTCTTTTTTTATGGTTGAACAGTTTATTCATTCTTTGATTGACAGGTTGTTTCCATATCTTAGCAGTTGTAAATAATGCGGCAGTGCACATTTCTTTATGAGTTAATGTTTTCATTTTCTTTGGATGAATACGCAGTAGAATTGCTAGATATATGGTAGTTCTATTTTTAATACTTTGAGGAGTTGTAATACTGTTTTCCACAGTGGCTGCACCAATTTACATTCCCATCAACAGTGCACAAAGGGTTCTTTTTTCTCTCTCTATATCCTCACCATCAGTAGTCTTTTAGATGGTAACCATTCTAACAGGTGTAAGGTGATATCATTATGGTTTTGATTTGCATTTCCCTGACATTTATTGATGTTGAAGATCTTTTCATGTACCTGTTGGCCATCTGTATGTCTTCTTTGGAAAAATGTGTATTCAGATCTTTGGTCCAGTTTTGGATTTAGATTGTTTTTCTGTTATTGTTGTATGAGTTCTTCATATTTTTCAGATATTAAACCACTATCAGGTGTATGATTTGCAGATATTTTCTCTCATTTAATAGGTTGCCTGTTTTGTTTCTTTTTTTGTATAGGAGCTTTTTAGTTTGAGATAATCCCACCTTTTTTTTGTTTTGTTTTGTTTTGTTGCTGTTGGTGCCAGATTAAAAAAAATCATCACTAGGATCTGTGCCAAGGTCCTAGGTTGCTGCCAGTGTTTTCCTCTAGGCGTTTCATGGTTTTAGGTCTTTTTTTTTTTTTTTTTTTTTAATCGATTTGAGAGCGAAAGAGGAAGGGAAAGTGAGAGAGAAACATTGATTTGTTTTTCCACTTGTACATTCATTGGTTGTTTTTGTATGTGATTTGATTGGGGGTTGAACCTGCAACCTTGGTGTATTGGGATGACACTCTAACCTACTGAGATAGCCAGCCAGGGCCAGTTTCAGGTCTTATGCTTAAGTCTTTAATCCATTTTGAATTGATTTTTGTGTATGGTATAAGAGTGGTCCAGTTTCATTCTTTTGTATGTGTATGTCCAATTTTCCTAACACTATTTAAAAGAGACTGTCATTTCCCCATTATGTATATTCTTGGTTCCTTTGTCTTAGATTGACCATATAAATGTGGGTTTATTTCTGGGCCCTCTGTTTTATTCCATTGATCTATGTGTCTGTTTTTATGCCAATACCAAAGTTTTAATTATTGTAACTTTGTAATATAATTTGAAATCAAGAAGCATGGTGCCTTCAGTTATTTTTTCTTTCTCAAGATTGCTTTGGCTTTTTGGAGTCTTTTGTGGTTCCATACAAATTTTAAGATTGTTCTATTTCTATGAAAAATGCCATTGGAATTTTGAAAGAGATTATAATGAGTGTGTATATTGCTTTGGGTAGTGTGGAAATTTTAACAGTACTATTCTAATCCATGAGCACAGAATATCTTTTTATTTACTTGTGCCTTCAATTTTCTTTCATCAGTGTCTTACTGTTTTTAGTGTACATGTCTTTCACTTCCTTAAAATTATTCCTAGGTATTTAATACTTTTTGATGCAATTGGGATTTTCATAATTTCTTTTTCTGATAGTTTGTTATTAGAGTATAGAAATGCAACAGATTTTTGAGTATTGATTTTGTATCCTGCAAATTTACTAAATTTATTAGTTCTAAGTTTTTTGATGGAGTCTCTAAGGTTTTCCATAAAAAAATATCATGTCATTTCTAAATAGTGAGTTTTGCTACTCCTTTCTATTTTGGATGCCTTTTATTGCTTGTTCTTGCTAAGAGCATTGTTTCTTATTCCTTGTTTGCTACTATACATCTTGGTCAAGAGCAAAATAAGCAGGTGTTCACTTATGAGATGATTTTTGTAACAATAAAATATATCTTATTTTTATTTTGTAGAAATAAAATAATTATTCTGACAGCACAGCATACCAGTTTGTTGTAGTTACCATGTTACTAGAGTTTTGCATTTCTTAAAGGAAAGTTATTACATGAAACATTTTCCCAGTGGTTGAATTAATAAAATTTAGCGGTTTTAATGTTAACTGGCGAAATTATTAATTTTTATGGCCCTTGTACAATTGTAGTTAATTTCATTACTTTGGGATTTTGTATTTCTAATAGGCTTTCATTAATACTGTTTGAATGAGACTTTACACAAGTACTTAAAAAATGATTTTATTTATTTATTTTTAGAGAGAGGGGAAGGGAGGGAGAAGGAGAGGGAAAGAAACATGGATGTGAGAGAGAAACATTGATGGGTTGCTTCGTGTATGCGCCCCGACCAGGGAGTGAACCTGCAACCCAGGCATGTGCCCTAACGGGGAATTGAACTCGCGACCTTTCGCTTTGCAGGACGATGACAAACCAACTGAGCCACACTGGTCAGGGCTAAGTACTTTTGTATATATTATATTTTGTGCACATATTATCTTAGTTGATCTGTATAGTAATCACATTTGAAACTAGTGATTGAAGTAGGTGTTTTTGCTTTTCAGTTGTAAAAACTGAGGACCAGACTCTTAACTTTCTCAGGAATATTCAGCTAGTAAGAGGCTTACTGTGGACTCAAATGCATGTCTTCTCACCCAGATTTGCTGTGCCAGGTTGCTGTGTCAAAACAACACAACACAATAAAAACCTATCACCTGCAGAAACCTGCATGGTAGCCTGACTTCTGCATTAAGACCAATAAAAAAAACAAAAGTGGAGGATGTGTTGGTTTGAATTGCACAGATCATTGGTAAGGTTTTTAATGATTTCCTTAGAAACAGTTTTGCCCTAGCACTGATTAGAGAATAAGAACAAAGGGGTTAGGCCAAGCTACTTTAAAGGGATTTTTTTTTCCTTTCCTTTTTTTCTTTTTCCACAAAGAACAGGAGGGAAAGCAAAAAGAGGCTAGAGAATGGAAGAGAGAGAGTGGAAGACTTTTTTTTCTCTTTCCTGGCTGCTGACTGAGAAGCACAGCTCTCCGAGTGGTTGTGGAAAAGCAAGTGGGCTCTTTGACGAATTCAAACTGGAAGTGCTCTCTGAAGCAGCTCCCTCTTTGGGGGTTTGCTTGAGGTTTTTAACCTGTCAGTTTAGTGAAGCCTTGTGTATAAGGTAATAATTAGATGTTTATTTAGACTAGTAGTCTCCAAACTTTTTATAATCACCCATCCTTATCAGTAAGAGGCTTGATCTTAATTCTTTTTTTTTAAAGTATGTTTTATTGATTACACTGTTACAGTTGTCCCATTTTTTTCCTCCCCTTTACTTCCTTCCACCCTGCAACCCTCTCCCACCAGCATTCCCCCCCACCCTTAGTTCACATCCGTGGATCTTACCTGTAAGTTCTTTGGCTTTTCCATTTCCTAAACTATTCTTAACCTCTCCCCATCTATTTTGTGCCTACCATTTATGCTTCTTATTCCCTGTATCTCCTTTTCCCCCTTTCTTCCTCCTCTCCCTCCCTGCTGATACCCCTCCATGTGATCTCCATTTTTGTGACTCTGTTCCTGTTCTAGTTTGCTTAGGTGTTTTTTTTTTTCCAGGTTCAGTTGTTGATAGTTGTGAGTTTGTTGTCATTTTACTGTTCACATAATAAGGGCTTGGTGATAATGAACTCCTTTCACTTTACCTATTCTGGGAAGCACTTTATCTGCCCTTTCATTCTAAATGATAACTTTGTTGGATAGGGTAATCTTGGGTGTAGATCCTTGCCTTTCATGACTCTGAATACTTCTTGCCAGCCCCTTCTTGCCTGCAAGGTTTCTTTTGAGAAATCAGCTGATAATCTTATGGGAACTCCTTTGTAGGTTACTCTCTCCTTTTGTCTTGCTACTTTTAAGATTCTCTCCTTCTGTTTAATCTTGGGTAATGTAATCATGTGTGTGCTTCCTTGGATTCAACTTCTTTGGGACTCTGAACTTCCTGGAAGTCTATGACCTTAGCCAGATTGGGGAAATTCTCTTTCATTATTTTTTCAAACAAGCTTTCAATTTCTTGCTCTTCCTCCTCTCCTTCTGGCACCCCTATAATTCAGATGTTGGAACGTTTAAAGTTGTCCTGGAAGTTCCTAAACCTCTCTTCATTTTTATGGATTCTTGTTCCTTCATCCTGTTCTGGTTGAATCTTTATTTCTTCCTTCTGTTCCAAATTGTTGATTTGAGTCCTGGTTTCCTTCTCTTCACTGTTGGTTCCCTGTGTATTTTTCTTTATTCCACTTGTGATAACCTTCACTTTTTCCTCTATTTTGTGACCATAATCAGCCATTTCTGTGAGTATCAAGATTACCAGTGTTTTGAACTCTGCATCTGTTAGGTTGTCTAGCTCCTCATCACTTAGATCTTTTTTTGGAGCTTTGATTGGTTCTTGCATTTGGGCCATATTTCTTTGTCTTGGTGCATTTGTTACATTGTAAGGGGTGGAGCCTTAGGTATTCACCAGGATGGGGCAACTCAGGTCTCTGCCTTGTGGTGCTGTATGTAGGGGGAGGGGTCAGAGGGGACAGAGAGAGAACAGTGCTGCTTGCTCAGTTCTTCCCGGGCTTTCAGTCCCTTCCTCTGCTACCCACAAGCAAATTGGGCCCTTCTTGTGCTGATTCCTGGGTCGGTGTGGTTGTGTATGTTCCAGGACCCCGTGGGTCTCTCCAATGGACTCTCCTGTGAGGCTGGGAGTTTCTCTTGCTGCTGCATCCCCCACAGGTTTTTACAGCCAGAGGTTTTGAGGCTTTCATTTCCTACGCTGGAATCCTGGGTTGCTGCAGTCTGTCTCACTCCCCAGTTGTTCCTCCTGGTTTATCTGCCTGCAAATATGGGACTGCCAGCCGCCACCTTGCCTGCCTAGTCCTCCAGCCACAGTCTTGCTTTGTGCCCTCTCTGCCCCAGCTGCCCCTCTCCACGCCTCCTGCTGGTCTGGATGAATATTTCTTCTTTAGCTCCTTGGTTGTTGGACTTCCATACAATTCACATTTTCTGGCAGTTCTGGTTGTTTCTTTTAAATTTTTTGTTGTCTTCCTTTTGGTTGTGTGAGGAGGCAAAGTGTATCTACCTACGTCCCCATCTTGGCAAAAAGTTGTTTGTCCTTATCTTATATTCTCAATATAGGTATATTTATAAATTAAATACATTTACTATTATACTAACACAGTATTAAATATACATTGAAAATAACTAAAGAAGATTGCGTTCAAATCATAAACATTAGGCATTATGAGCACCCCACTGTGACAAGTACAAAGTGTCCTCGCATTTGACTTTGGGCTCCTCTCCACCCATCTTGGCCTCTGGTTCTCTTTTCTGGACAGAAAGATGGGTTTTATTTTGTTTTACAGGTGGTTTTTTTTCCCCTTTGGCTATGGTCTCGGCCCCAGCTTATTCTAGAAATATGTTTTGTCATTTAGGGCAGTCTACAGAGGTAATTAATTAAGGAGGTGCTTAGTATTTGAACATAATTGCATCTGAGACAAAGTCTGTTAAAGTGAACTTAAAACAAAAGTATATAGTAAAGAAAATGAAGCTAATTTTGTTTTGTATTTACTAAAATTTAGATTGTGATTGTAACTATATATATAATAGTAATTCTTTAAGAACAGATTAGGTTTTCTTTTTTGAAGAGGTATATAATTTTACCTCTTCAGAATTGCTTCATAGCATGATATGCTGGCCTTCAATTTATTTTTGGCTTTTTGCAAATTAGGGCCATTTTTGTACAAAATTTGAGGATTTCATTGGTTTTTCCCAAGGGTCACTTTTAATCTTTGATAGTCATACATATCTCTTGGGGTACCTGTCCTTTTCTTCAAATGTTAACTGCTCCAGCCCTGTTAGAGCATTACTTTATCAGTGACTTTGGTAATGACAAGATTGGGAATTGACAGGGGGATTAAGTAAAGTGGAGAAGGATATTTGTGAGGACACTTCATTCTGTAAGTGGTTCATTGGAGGCATAGATTATGATGATTCTTGACTTGTTTAAGTAGCGGCCTCATTGCTGTGGGAATTTGGATAGTAAATACTTGAGTGATGTGAACTTCCTGTACATACTTTAGATATTCTGATTAATATGGTTAATTTTCTACTTTTATTTTTCATACAGTTTACACATATGAGGATGTCCATGGCATTTTTGAAGTGCTTGTAGGTAGAGTCATAAAGTGTTGGTGGGACCTCTGGCAGATTTAGGAATTCTCTCCAAGCTCTTGTAAGCCACAGGGGTTTTTATTGTGCATTTTTAAAATTTTAGTATTGCCTTTTTACATGTATCAAATGTATAGAAAAATCTTTCTTCCTCGTTTAGTCAGTATCGAGTGATAGTATTATGGTTTCTGATGCTAGTTTACTAGACTTTAATAGTGAAAATTGAGATTCTTAGTGTTTCTTATGTTTTATTTTCAATTAGCTGTAGAAATTCTTGCTGATATAATACAGAATAGCACATTGGGAGAAGCAGAGATTGAGCGTGAACGTGGAGTCATCCTTAGAGAGATGCAGGAAGTTGAAACCAATTTACAAGAAGTTGTTTTTGATTATCTTCATGCCACAGCTTATCAAAATACTGCACTTGGACGAACAATTTTGGGACCAACTGAAAATATCAAGTAGGTATAATTCTCAGATTTATTTTTGAGAAAAATATATTTTATGAAAATTGACATTCATAAAGTGTGTTTCAAAAAATAATCCCCCCCCCCCCCATAATCTGAATGAAATTTTAGTTAGCTATACTTTAGCCCCGCCTTACTCCCAGGTGTCTGGGCTCCTAACTACTTCTGGAATAAACAAGTGATGGTATCATTTTTTTTTTTTTTTTTTTGTAAAAAAATTGAAATTCTTTGACAGTTGTTGCTAATATCCTTTTTCTGACTATATTTATTTAACTTAGATTTCCTCTAGGGTCTAATTTAATTTCAGGTATATGAAAATCTGTGCTTTTTAACTTCCTTTTTTGTTTTTTGTTTTAAATATTTTATTTATTTATTTTTAGACAGAGGGGAAGGGAGAAAGAGGGTGAGAAGCATCGATGTGTGGTTGCCTCTCGCATGCCCCCTGCTGGGGACCTGGCCCACAACCCAGGCATATGCCCTGATTGGGAATCCAACCAGTGACCCTTTGGATCGCAGGCTGGTGCTCAGTCCACTGAGCCACACCAGCCAGGGCTTAAATTCCTTTTAATATTGCTGTTCTTATTCCATTTACAGATCTATAAATCGTAAGGATTTAGTGGATTATATAACCACACATTATAAGGGGCCAAGGATAGTACTTGCTGCTGCTGGAGGTTGGTTGATTTAAATTTGGTTGATTTAAATTTTTATAACTTTTTTTAAATTTTATTTATTTTTAGAGGGGAAGGGAGGGAAAAAGAGAGGGAGAGAAACATCAATGTGTATCGGTGCCTCTCATGCACCTCCTTTCGGGGGACCTCGCCCACAATCCAGGCATGTGCCCTGACTGGGAATCCAACCAGGGACCCTTTGATTCACAGGCTGGCACTCAATCCACTGAGCCACACCAGCCAGGGCAAATTTCTGTAACTTTTAAACGGAGTGATATGCTTGTTTAAGTTTGATCCTGTTGGAAATTGTCCTAAGAGTATTTATAAACTATTTATTGTATTTTGCCATGTATAACATGCACTGTTTTACCCAAATTTTGAGGGAAAAATAAGGATGCGTATTTTACATGGGTATAATGACTACATAACACAGGCGTAATAATCCCGTGTATAATGCACAAAAAACGTGAGTGCGCATTATGCACAGCAAAATACAGCACTCTGTTGTGTAGGGGGAACCAAACTTTCCCTCTATTTTCTTTAGAGTTTTTTAATGGAAAATGTATAGACTTTTAATGCTTAAGTGTACATACATAATGGAATTTACTTGCAAGAGAAGGGCATGAGTGAACTGGGAGACAATGACACTTGGAAGATAGTGCTCTATAGTTTGGGAATCTTTCCAGATTTTAAATTATCTCTTGGTCAGGCATATGGAACAGGCATTTGTTTGTTCATTCAGTAGACCTACTAATTACTGAGAAGGGGACGCACATGGGGAACCATGAAAATGTTTAATGGGGATCCAAGCATGCAAGTGACTGTGCATGATCCGGTGTTTTCACACTCTGCTTGTTATTCTCGTACCAGCAGGATTTTCCTTGTTTTTTTACCCACTGGATTGAAATCCAAGGTGGCTCTCCTATATAAGGATTCTGAAAACATACAGCATACGCTGTTATGTTTTACAGCACAAATTTTTTTTTGAAAATATGGGTGTACGTTGTGCTTTTATTTTCTAGTAGAATGTTTTATTTAAGGCAATCTCTGCAATATTTTTTAAGCCACTTGCACATACCTGAATTTGTTTTGTAAGTTTCTATTTGGGTTTAAGAATCCTTCACCAGTTGACTCTGGGTCCCATGTTTGTTTGGATAGTAAGGGATTCAGAATCTAAGTAATTTCTTAAGTTTTAGATAGCAAGTAGTGTTTGGATAGCTATGGATTTATTCAGAAATTAGATGAAATTATTTTGCTCTTGAATTCTGATAGCAGAGCTCAGAGATAAACACATCTGTTTATCCAGCTTTCTTTAAGTGTTAGAGCTCATAGTTATATTTTTCCCTACTTTAAAAAGTTTGAAAAGTAACTTTGCATTCTGGGGCTTAATATAACATGATTTTGTATGGAACGTGGTATTTTCAACCCGCCCTGTCTTTTCCTGTGAAATCAGTGGTTATGTTGATGAAAACTGTCAGTTGCTCTATGCAGTGGTCCCCAACACTTTTGGCACCAAGGATCAGTTTCACGGAAGACAGCTTTTCCATGGACCAGGGTTGGGGGGTGGTTTCGGGATGATGCAAGCATTAATTCAGGCTAACCTCCTGCTGTGCAGCCCAGTTCCTAATAGGCACGGACTGGTACTGTCTGTGGCCTGGAGGTCAGGGACCCCGGCTTTACAGAATGACAGAGATGTGCAATGAAACACCAAGGAAAAAATGTTGTACAAGCTTATACTCTCAAATGCTTTTTTGAGTGCATATAGTTCATGTGTAACTTGTATCACGTTATAGCACCTTTAGCTATTGTAAACTGGTCTTGGCAGTTAGTTGACTGCTTTAGATTGTACTACTACTAGATATGTGAAATATTTTCCTTTAATTTAGGAGTTTCCCATGATGAGCTTCTTGAGCTAGCAAAGTTTCATTTTGGTGACACTCTGTCCACACACAAAGGAGAAATACCAGCTCTGCCTCCCTGCAAATTCACAGGAAGTGAGGTAGGGCAAGCCTCCTAAGCTACTATAGCCTTCTTGAGTTTCTTGTGTTGCATTTATGAATGAGTATACAAACTCTGCATGTTTGTAACAGGAGTAAAATGGAAGAAACCAAAGGCTTAAACTGAAACAGAAAAAGGGAAGAGGATGGAGACATTTGCTTATATTCCTTCCAATTCCATATTATTTAACCACCTATTTTTCCTAATGAAGCAAGGTTTTAAGGGCAATATTATTTGTTTTTTTGTGCTTTTATTTGCCACTGTGTCTGTTTATATGTTGTAAGGTGTATAAGAATAATCCTTTATTTTTAAAAACACCCAAATTCGGCTTTCACATTCGGTTGATTCTTGGCCAAGTTCTTCCTTCTGCCCATCAGAGCCAGAACTTGCAGAGAACCTGCTGTTTGTCAGTTGTAGTTTTAGGCCTCATTAAAGGCTTAGTGTGCCACATTAGGAATGATGTGGCAAACTAAGTGTCAAAATAGTGTCTGGAAGGAGGCCTGATGTTGGCACTGGCAGTACAGAAATAGCATGTTATGTCAATATTAGCTTAAATGTAGATTCAAAAAATTCAGATCAACAAACATAAAAGATTGATTTCTACCAGTGAAATAATGCATTCCTCTTTTACCAGGTAAACATTTAGTGGGTATGTCTATATTATTTCAGTTGGAGACCTTTTGGTGAAAGTCTTCGTTCCCTAGCTCATGAAATGCTTTTAGATTAGACTGTACATGATGTAATTAAGTGTGATAGTTAAAACAAGAGTCATGGAGAGTATTTTAACTTTGCAATTAATGGGACTGGTGAATTTATTGTTAAGCATGTTATATAGTGGTAATCTTAACTAGTTTTTTCTTTATCTTAAATAGATTCGAGTGAGAGATGACAAGATGCCTTTGGCACACCTTGCAATAGCTGTTGAAGCTGTTGGCTGGGCACATCCAGATACAATCTGTCTTATGGTTGCAAACACACTGATAGGCAACTGGGATCGCTCTTTTGGAGGAGGAATGGTAAGTGATTTTAAACTTTTGAACTGACAAGACAGAACTTCTGTACTATGAATTTTGACTTTTAAAATATAAATTGATCCTGATTGCATCCTTGGCCAGGAAAACATTTTTTCTTCTTTTGCCATAAAGTTTATTAGTGGGATAATTGACCATATTTGAGTAAGAATAGAAGGATTTGTTAACAGTACTGTATCAGTGTTAATATCCTAATTTTAATAATTACTGTGAGGTTAATTTCCTTGTTTATCAGAAGTGCACACTAAAACGTATTTAGGGGTAAAAAGCATCGCATCTGCCATGTACTCTCAAATAGTTGAAAAAAAAATGTTAAAAGAATGTTAAAACAAATATGGTAATACAAGAATTGTTAGGTAGTTTGGATAAAGGGAATTCTTTTTACTGTTTCTGTTAACTTTTCTGTAATACAAAGTGTATATTTGTACTCAAAAGGTTTCAACAAAACACATTTCATGTCTTAGGTTTCACATGCAATATAATTTCAAATGTTTAAGCATACATAGCCAGGAGCCCTGCAGATTGAGTTGTATTATTTTAGAAGTGGTTGCATCTGCTATGTTAATTATAGGGACTCATTGCTTTTTACATTATGAATTTCTTTCGGAATGCATAGGGCTGGTGAGAGAAGTATTCCAAATCCTTAGTCTTATTTTATTACTGAGATGGATGTTGATGGATAAAACTGAGAAACTCAGCCCCTTAGGGCCGTCACTGTTTGCCTCATACCTCATTTTTCTTTCTGGTAATGTGGATCCACATACCTGCAGTTCTCCTGGACATTTTTTTCCCTTACAGAATTTATCTAGCAAGCTGGCCCAGCTCACCTGTCACAGCAACCTCTGCCATAGCTTCCAGTCTTTCAACACTTCCTACACAGATACAGGGTTATGGGGAATCTATATGGTTTGTGAACCAGCCACTGTTGCAGATATGCTACATGTTGTTCAAAAAGAATGGTAAGAATATAAATCTTGCCCAGAATTCACATTTAAGATTAGTTACCTCTTTACACTGTTGATGGTGATTATATTCCAATGAAGACTTTTTAAAAAATACTTTATTTTTTTGAGAGACAGGAAGGGAGAGAAAAAGAGAGGAAGAGAAGCATCAATGTGTGGTTGCCTCTCAAGCAACCCCTACTGGGGATCTGGACTGCATCCGAGGCATGTGCCAAAACTGGGAATCGAACCGGTGCCCTTTGGTCCACAGGCCAGCCTGCAATCCATTGAGCCACACCAGCCAGGGCTTGATTGTGATTTTATTAGCATTTAAGCAAAAGAACAAGACTAGCAGAAGCCATGTTTTTAAACATCACAGATATTTCTTCTAAATCTCATGTGAAGCTTAACTGATTTCATACTTTAGAATATTTTTAAAGATTTTTTTTTTAAGGTTACTTTAGAAAGGAGATCCTAAAAGTTTAAAATGTTTAAATGCCAACTAGAAGTTTGAAAAATTGCTCTGTAAGTTATACGACCTGGAAAAGCAATGTTGTTATAAAAATGAATCTGAAGTTGCCATTGCTAAAAGAAAAATGTAGTGTTTTGTAATTGAAAACTAGTATCTTCAGACAGGCATAAAGCCCACAGCTTCTTTGAAAACTTACCTCCACCATTTTCTGACCTCCACTATTTTTAAATGTCTTACATCTCTCTAAATGTAGCTAACTGGGATGTGATTATTATCAGATTTAAGTTAAACTCAACTGGATTCTTTAGAGAAACCAGTTATCCACTGACCTATCCTCTAGCATATCAGAGCCTAGCAGATGGGGGATTTGTTAAGTCTCAAAATGAGTATAGCATTTCTCAAAATGTGGTTAGCCTATTTTTATATTGTATTGAACTGTCTGCTAGTCATATCATTTTTCAGAAATTAATACCAGGGAAATAATCAGTATAGGTTAGCTTTGCCTAGCTACTGGGATCATTAGTAACTTCAGGTTTTTTGTAACTTGAATTCAAGTTGTGGTATAATACGTAGGATATGGCACCGTTATCTTTAGGTCATTAACACAGAACACATATTCAAACGACTTGACATTTTGATTTTTTCGATTGGTTTTTAGGGTACGACTCTGTACAAGTGTCACTGAAAGTGAAGTTGCACGGGCCAAAAACCTTCTGAAAACAAACATGTTGTTGCAACTTGATGGTAAGAATAAAGATGTAAGGTCTATTTTCATATGATTGATCTATATTCCAATGCTTCACTTTTCTTTAAACAGGTTCCACTCCAATTTGTGAGGATATTGGGAGGCAAATGTTATGCTATAATAGAAGAATTCCTATCCCTGAGCTTGAAGCAAGAGTTGATGTAAGTACTGTAGTTCTTACACACCACTGGGTCTTGTGTAAAAGTATTCTTGTTACAAAGCTAAAAATCTATCATTCCAGGTATAGAATTTGTCTGTACTACAAAAAGCTCTGAATGTTAGTATCTTCTTTATTTCAGGCTGTGAATGCCGAGACAATTCGAGAAGTGTGTACCAAATATATTTATGATAAGAGTCCAGCTATTGCTGCTGTTGGTAAGCCTTGCCACTTTTGTCCTATACAGAATGTTTGCTAAGTATTTTCCTTCTAGTCATTTTTAATTTTTTTCCTTCCTTTTAATCCTTAGGTCCCATTGAGCAACTACCAGATTTTAACCAGATTCGTAATAACATGTGCTGGCTTCGTGATTAAAATGCTCCTAATAAAAGTATTAGAATGTATATATTTATAAAACCAACAGAGACTAGCAAGTTTTAAGCTATTACTCCCTAAAGAAAAAAAATTAAAATGAACATACATACTTGAAAATTTGAATGAAGCACTGTGTCAAACTTTCAAAGGATAAGACTATTGCAGTGAATGGTAGATTTCCAAGAAATTACGTTGGAATGCATAGTTTCAAATCATCACAAGTGTAACTTTAAGAATGAAAATCTGTATTTTCAGTTTTATTATAAAAATGCACACATAACAAAGATTGTCTGAAGTCATTTCTTGGCTCTGCCTGCATTCAGTACTTGCTCTTGAGCAGCTTTCTTTGCTTTTACCATCTCGACAAGTTCCTAGGAAGGGAGAAGGTGTTATTTAGAATTGGCAGTCATTTCTAGTGTGTGGTATAAGTATGTATGTAAAACATTAAAACTGGATAAGCCTATAATTAAAGACACTACTGAAAAGGTTGCTTTTACTGTCTGCCAGAGCTCTGAAAGAGCTCTAAGGTTGGTCATTTCTTTGTAACTTTGGCCCATGCTACTGTGGTATTGAAATAAGCCTAAGTCTATGAACTCAAAAAAATCTACAACCTTATATCGTTTCATGCAGTCCTTCTTTGTCCTGCCAGGCACTGCTTCTGCTATTTTTTCCCATCTTTCAGGTGTATTTACTGGGTATGTTTTCAAGGCTTGTTCCAAAAGCTTCTGTTCTTCTGTTGTCCAAGGGGTGAAATCTGTGCATGGACCTGTTTAAGAAAAATTTTTACTCACACAACAGAGTATTCATCCTTAAAAAGAAAAGAAATTTTGACCCTATTCAAAAAATGGTGCCAGCTAGCTGTTTACTGGTGCAATTGAAGAGAGAGGGACTGTCCATTAAACCCATCAGAGGTGAAAAGGAGTCATGCCCACATTCCTGCCCTCACAGGGTGACCTCTCCTCACAGAAAGAAGACTGGCTGCCTCCCACATGGAAACAAGTCTGAGAAGAAAGAGCTGAGAACAGTGTGCTTAGGCCTGAATGTTGTATGCTATTTTATGGAAGGCATAAGGAAGCAAGAGAAGGCCCTCCAGAATGGCCCCTCCAGGTGTACTGAACTTCCATTTTGTTGCTTATCTTAAAAGAGCTAAAATGATGCCCAACCTAGACTACCCCCCCGCCCCCCGCGCCGCCCAAATCACCTCTGATTTTTGCAACCTCAGGATGATTTTTTTTCCTCTTTATAGAACATTGTAAGTCAATATTTTCAAACTGAAATTTTGGGATAATCAATCTTAGGAATATAGAAAAAGTGTGACTGTTAAGACTAGAGGGCAGGGACAGGTTAACATGTAAAAGTCAAGGCTATTAGTTAATCCCAAAATATATAGTTGGAACTGTGATCTGGAAAGCATATCCAAGATGAACTTCGTTTAAGGGAGAAAGGGCTGGTGGCTCACAAATGCATGAAGTGAAACAACTTTTTCAAAGTTTCTCAAACTCAAAAAATGTCACATCCCACAGCACACATACATGACAAAAGTTTCACAAAAAAATACTCATAAAATAGGTGTAATGCTCCCTCGTATCTTCTGTTCATGACCCACTAAACATACTTCATGACCCACTTATGAAGAAGGCTTAGGGAGGCTGGGTCATGATTTACAGTTTGAAACACTGGTCCAAAGCAATCAAATTAGCTAGAATAGCCAAGACAATCTCCGCACCCTAATGGTTTTTAACTTTCTATTTTGAAATGACTGCAGAATATAAAGAATCTCTGCATGTTCTTACCCCGACTCCTAACATATGAACACTTTACCATACTTGCTTCCTCTTCTATACTCTTCATTTGTTCCCAACCACACATTCTGCCCCTTTATTTCTAAGTTCTTCCATAAAACCAAGGATATTTTCTTAGACAATTACAGTGTATTTTTCGGTCAGGATAGGTCTGTAAACCTATCCAATTTCAACTGCCCCAATAGCCTTCAGCAGTGATTTATAAAATCTGGTGAACAAAATAAGCACACGCCCGCCCCTAATGGCACTGTGGAAGAGCTGCAGTTCTCAGTAGTGTTAAGTAAATTTATGACTGTCCTAAAATGCTTGCTGTACATCTTCCAGTCTGCCAAACACTTTATTTCCCAATCATTTTGAACATAGACCTCAGGTCTTGTATATCTTCACATAGTGTGGATACATGGCTAGGATTTTCTACTTACAGATAATATTTAATTACCTTCAAATCGTTCTGAAGGTGCTGCATTGTCTGCTTGAGGCACCACTCCATGTTCTTTTTTAAATTTATCAAAAGCCTTTTTGTTTATGTCATCTTTTTGATGTGGGTCTGAAGAATGAAAAAATTTGAATATATTACAGATCATCTCATTTAGTCTTTCATTACATTGCATAGATTATTTTAAAGTACTCAAGGTATCAAAGAAACTGATTTGGCAAAACTATGACTCACCAAGTTTTTGAAGACTCTTTGCTTTGCTGATAACATCTTTGGCGGTTCTCTTCACACCAGAAGAAGAATGTATGTTCATGTAATTAGCAATAACTTCCCATCTAGAGCAATTGATAGGATAATTAAAAAAAAAAAAAAAAAAGCAGCTCCAAAACAAAAACCCGAATGATCCTATATTTTTAATGCAGAAGGGTTAGCTATAAATCTATAGACCTAGCTCTAAATTAGTGGTCTAAATGATCACTATTGCCTATAGTTTTTGCTTTTCATGTATATAAATCAACTATATGATCTTGGTTTCAAGTTTACAAAACGTTATTAATTTTGTGTACAAATCAGTGGAAATAAAAGCACACAGTTGTGTATCCCACCATTTGTACACATACTTAAGGAGATAAATGACTCCGAAAACAGATTTAGTTTCCTGATCTATAGAATGAGGGAGCCTGGATTTCTAAAGCTGCTTTAAGTTCTAAAGTCAAAACTGCAATAAACTCAGGTTTGAGGTGGCAAGCAACAGCAGATTAAGATTGTGAACACAAACTCTAGTCCCTAATACAAGCCGTGATTGGACTAAGCCAACGTAACAGTCAAGGTTTGTCTCATAATTTTTAATTTCCTGAGAAACTGATGAAGCATCTGCTGTGTGTGTGGTGTGTGTGTGTTGTGTGTGGGTTGGTGTAAGCTATTCAAGAGCAGTAGGTTCAAAATATACTCTGCTTTTCATACTTCCCACTGTGGCACAGAATTTAGTGGAAGGCAGTCTAGACTCAAGCTTATCTCTGGAAGCTCCTGCTATAACCAATGCTGTTACTTGGATGCTTGTCTACATTATTTCCAGGCTCCAGTTATGTGTTGAAGAGAAATTTAATTAAAATCAGCACCTTGAATTTGTTCCAGCAGGGAAGAGGTTCACAGCTTTAATTAGTAATTGCAGATCATCTTCTGACCAGTTTTTGCTGCCATTTCCACCTCCGCCAGTTGATTTCTCTGCATTCTTAGATGCCTGTCTCATACGAGCCTCAGCTTCCTCTTTCTCTTTTCTAATTTGCTCATTTATTTCTTCTATCTACACAAATACAATAGGTAAGTCAGGGACTTAAGCATCTTGCTACTCTACACTCCCTTTCTGGGTGGGGTCTGTGGTTCTTCTCAACTCCCAGTATTATCCTGACAATGACCCAGGGCAACCCCAAAATGGCATCATCATTCTGGCTTTTTTGTCCCTCTAGCTTATGAGCTGCCAAGCTCTGCTTAAGGAACAAAGAACCACCCTCTGCCTGACCGAACTTGTATTTACATCGTGTGACTTCTATTTGCCTCGCACACTATTTATCAAGTTTCCAGTCACTGGGCTATTCACCCACAAGGCCATTTCAAACCTCTCTTTAAGCTCATACCCACTCTTTCAGCAGATAATTTCAATTGCTTTTCTACAAAAAGGTTAACAACATAGTAAAGTGGCCTCTGTTTTAACTTGAAGTTCTACCATTTACAATGTCACTTACAATCTATCGCACAGCACAAGACATAGCACAGGTGAAAAAAAGGAAACCTTTACTTGACCTTGTTGCTTCTGTGGGCTGCTTTCTTAGGGTCATTCTGGACTCCTTTCCTCACTGCAATTCCTCAGAACCACTCACCAAATCCCAACAATTCCAATGATTCCCAACATCACTCTCCCAGTCCAAGGCTTCCAGTGACAGTTGTAAGTAGTCACTTACACTTACCTAACACATCCTGCCTGCCAATGGCAGATTAATAGTGCAATGGTAACCCATTTCCACACAAAGATCTGCAGTAATGGGAACTAGCCATCGTGGAATTAAAAACATGCTTAAACTTGGCGCTACTTTTCCTAACCATCTACATCTCCCCCTAACTTCCTACTGCTGCCTGTGTTCTGCAGTTCATGCTGTTGCCCTGACCTTCATTTTCACACTGTCCATCCTTTCAGGCTGGCTCCACCCTGCACTAAGCCTTCCTTGACCATTCTGACCTGGGGTTGGCTCTTCCTGTCTAACCTACAGCATTTACTTTGGGCCCCTCTGTCATTTGGTCCTTAGGCCTTTTCAGCATAATTGTTGCTGAACTCCTTTTAGGCATTTTTACAAGTCACCTAGGCACAGTGTTATGAATAGTAGGTACTAATGTTTGTTTCATGAATTGAATTTCTGGGCCTGCTTCCTTACCTGTAAAATAAAGGGTGTAGACTAGACTGAACAAACATATCTTCTGGTTCTAAATTATCCTACAAAAATGCTCAAGGAATAGTCAAAACAAGTATTTTTTCTAAGAATGATTAAAAAAAAAACAACTATGAATAATGTGCTAGGATATCACAAACATTACACACTAACCATACACATTAAATGTGATTTAATCAACAATACCACTTACTGTAAGTAAAGCAGAGTGGGGGACCCAAAGAGAAATGCCCTTTTTGTCCTCACAGTAACTTACATGTTAGGTGGGGAAATACTGAGGTGAAAGCAATACAATAAGCAGAAATGTATGCTAAACACAAGTAGGAGCACTATGTTCTTCTATTACCTGTTTTTCCAGAGCAGCCTTTCCTACTTCTTTTGTAGATGATGTGAGTGTTTCATTCAAGCACTGTAAACTAAGGGGAAAAAAGGGATGAAGCTTTATCCTAAGCCCAGGAGAAGATTTCAATGCTGGTTCTGTAGTTATACCTTGCTAATTCAAGGCGATCGCAAAGTTTTTCCACTTCTTCCATCATTTTAACCCGCTCTGCCTCATTGTCAGAAAAGTGGTTCCAGGTCTAAAAGCACAAACACAAACGTTTTCATCTTGTATCTACTGACTCTCAAAAATACATCCATAAACACAATTAAAAAGCATGAAGTTCTCAAGAGGTTCATGAGGTGAGTAATATGGCCTTCTGACCATCAACCACACTTCTCAGGTACCTCCCAGGGCTTTTTCTGACCTGATAGCAATAAAAAAGGTATTACCAAATGGGTGGGAGAACACAACAGAAAAGGTGATGGTGCAGGCCTTGTGGATATTATAAAAGTCAGAATGATTCTTCTGAGAACCACTTAATCAAATCTTGTATGACAAATTAAAATCCCTCTGTTAAGCTGCCTATTCTAAGGAGCGTGTGCTGAACTATAAAATTTCTTGGAAATTTTATTTTACTATGTTTTAACCCTCTCCTGAGGACATATTTTACTGATTTTAGAAGGAGAGGAAAGGGGGGCGGGGGGTGGAAATAAACATCAATGTGAGAGAGAAACATTGACCCGCTGCCTCCTATACAGACCCTAACCAGGGAATAAACCCACAACCTAGGTATGTGCCCTGACTGGGAATCAAACCTGCAAACTTTTGGTGTACAGGGCAATGCTCCAACTAACTGACCCACACCTGACCAGGGCTGGAAATTTCAAATTTACTGAAACTAAAGACAAAGGTAGTATGTTAAGGAATAGGTGGTATTAGGAAAATTCTATTAACTAAAGATTATGCTTAGAATGGAACGTCGTTATGTATCTGGACGTACAAGAATTGAAAAGTACTTCCCATGCTGCTGACACTTATTTTTCCCATTCCTCACTTTTCTTTGTTTCCTTAATCCATGCAATTTGGCTCTCCCTAAGGTTCCAATGCATCTTTTACTATTCATACTTCCCTAGGCTTCCAAAAGCACTACTGATTTTCTTCCTACCTGTCTGGGTCACTTCTCTTAGGCTCCTCTTCCTCTACCAGTGCCTTTAGTACTGGAGTCTGCCAGGGTTCCATCCTCCACCTTCCTCACTGTACTGTCTCCCTGGGTGATCTCACCTACTCACGAGGGTTTCTAGTGCTACTGAGATGCGGGTGATCCCACTCTTGAACTCCCGACTTGTACACCTCATCACTTAATCTTCATTTGAGTATCTCATTGTGCTCAACAGGCCCAAAACTGAAATCATCATCTCCCAGCATTTTCTTTTTCCTCTGTTTTCTATTTTACTGAACTATACTGTCACCCAGCCAGGTTTCTATACAAGAAATCATGATATATATTAACCCTCACTTCCCCTCTACTACCTCCAACATATAATTGATACTCAACAGGTAGCAGCCTATTCTGCCTCCTAAATATTGGTTCATTTCATCTACCTTTTTCTATTCCTACCATCTCTGCCTTAGTTCATGCCATAATACTCTCACTTAGATTATGGTAAAAGATTCCTAATTGGTTTCTCTAGTACTAGCCTTCTTTCAGCATCCTGACCAAATTCAATTTGGCATCAGATTTAAACTAGCAAGATATATAATGTCCTTCAAGACCTGGCCCCTCCTTACCTCTTGAGCTACCTCTAATTCATTAAACCCCACTCCTCTCATTGCTAATCCCTTACACCTTCTACTCTACCTGACTAAATCCTACTTGATCCAGAAAGCCTTCCCCTGACTACCTTTTTGGTACCTTCTCATCCTATTACTCATCTTGTAGTGTTAGAAATAGCTGTTTGTCATTCTCCATCATTTACCAGCAGATTCCTTCAAGGCCAAGGGCTGTGCCATCGTTATATCCACATAAATTATAACTGCTTGCCACACAGTAAGTACTCATCAGGTATTTGATAAATGAATGCATGCAGGAAAGGGGCAATAAAACAAAGTTCCCAATGCCAGAACTTTTAACCCCATTTATGCATCACCTCTAAGAACTACTCAAGCTTTTTACTTTCTAATTGGCCTTTTAAAGTTTTTTGATTTTACATTTTTTTGTCAAATGCACTACATGTAAATGATCTCATTTAACCTTCACAACTCTATCACTAGATATTATTTCAGTTACTGTGTAGGTGAAGAACTTGAGGAACGAAGGGGTTTGAGGCAACATCCTGAGGGCCACAGCTAGTAAGTAGAGAATGACTTCGAACCCAGGCAGCTTTCCCTGAGCCAATGCTCTTTACCACTATGATACACTGCATCCTTCTCAAAACAATCTTCTAGGTAAAGTCGGAGGAAAATATTTCCTATTTTCTGATAAGGAATAATACTAGTCTTTGCCTCTATCACTTTAACTGTAAGAACATCTCTTGGACAAAACTACATTTGAAAACTCTTGGGTTTTTTGATCAATACTTTTAAGTGAAAAATACATTTGAATGCAAACTATCAGTACTCACCCAAATGATATTCCTTTATATAAAAATAAATGCTTTTCAATCCTTGAAAACACCAAGGTTTAACTTCTAAAGTAACTTTTTCTAAGGTAAGAATTAATTTTGCACAATTAATGAAGCAACGAGCCAAAAGCAAATTGTGGCCCATTATCAGAACAATTAATATGGTTTCTCTAACAAATGAATGCCAACGTAAGAAGAGGGGAAAGATGGTGATGATAGGGAGCCTCTTACACAATTAGGCAACACAAAACTGAAGCCTTTGCAAACATCTTATTTATAATCCTAACTTGAATAAATCAACTATAAAGAGACATTGTTCAGATAATCAAGGAGACAATAATATAGACCAAGTATTAGAATATTAAATAAGATTCTTAGCTTTGAAAATGGCATGATGTTTATACAAAAAAAATCAGAGTTGCATACTGAAATATGCACATGTGTAATTTTTAGAAAGTGAATTTAAAAACATTTACATTTTGAGACAAAATGTGTACAACAGTTTAATTATGTTTGCATGGTATAAGAAAAGAAATATTTTGAAGTTTAATCAGCAAATTTGCTTATTGTTATCTTGTTTGTTCAGTCAGTCTGACATACCTTGCATGAGTTTCGAAGTTTCTGCCTTTCCTTTTTTATGGCTTTTTTCTGGATATCTTTTTCCTTCTTTGCCAGTAATGCTTGTTGTCTAACTTCCTCTTCTTCTTTCTCTTTAGCTAATCGAGCAGCTTCTAATTCAGCTTGTCTTTGCTTTAAAATGGGGAATAAAGTCATTTTAATAAGAAAATTAGAATTCCTAAATGCTCTATAATCTTATTTAAAAAAACTCAGTAAAAAAAGTAAGATGATACATCAAACTTTTTGAAGACTGAAGTTGAACTGGGAAAAGCAATGGTACAGTTCTACAGGCACTTATTAGAAATAAAAGGGACATATTAGAAATAAGCATGGCATTAAAGAAATTTATACGGCATCAATGTTTTTGCTCAAAAGTTTACTGGTAAGGACAATCAATCCCTCTAATCATCAATTGTACAGCTTCTCGTGATTCATTCACAGTAGCACCTAATCTACTCTGCTTCCAGATCATACTTTTTCAACTAGATCTGAAAGTTAAAGATTTTATGAACATTTTAAGTCCAACTTCATCAAATGTCATCTTACTTTTTCTTTAGCTTCTTGCTCCTTCCGTTTTGCTTCTGCTTTTGCTTTCTTTTCTGCTTCTTTCTTTGCCTTTTCTTCTTCCTTAAATTTTTTAATTCTTGGATCACAGCTATATGCATTATCTACCAGAAAAGAAAGTTAATCTTTTGAATTTCTAACATTTAATTAAATAACTTAAATAAAATCAATTATACTTACCAACTAATGTTCTTATTCTGTTCATTTCTTCCTTTTTTCTTTGTGCCCTTGTTGCTCTGTTCTGTTTTTCAATCCATCTCCTCTCATCCCGACTATAAAACAGAAAATATTGGAAATAAAATATTGCTCATAGATATGACTAAAAGTGTAATATAAGTTTATATGTAAATAATGTCTGAAAAGTTTATAATGTTATATCATGCTATATCACTATTAACATTAAAGAATGATTCTACTTATAATTAATTCGGTCTAATAACTTTTGGAATATTTATGTCAAACAAATTTCTCAGGGAAAACTAAAATAAAATGTGGGTTAAGCAACCAGAAGAAAAATAATTTGCTAAATTAAGCTTTTTGGACAATTCTATTCCTTGACATTTTCTTAAGTACATCTTAACTGACTACTGATCTGGCCTCATTGAGCTTAACTTATGAGAAGAGGGGTCTCAAAATATTACAACTCATTTAAAAAGAAAAAAACAAAGAGAAAATATAAAAGGAAACGTAGTATATTTTTACACCATACCAAATACCAAAAAGTCAACCAAATATCTTCCTTTATTAATGATTTATATGCATACCATTCTGCTTTTTCTTTTTCTTCTTCATCTAAATAAGAAAATTCTCTCCAAGAATCAAAATTATACCTGTAGACAGACAAAGTAAAATCAAACAAAAACAATAAACTCTTTAAAATTAGAGATACATAATTTTAAAAACATTAATGGCAAGTGGATTAGTTTATTTTCATGGGTTCCACCACTCCCTTTTGGTGCTGAATTAACATTATGGTCAAGTCTTTCTTCTTTTTTTTTTCTTAGGATTTTTATTTTTATTTATTTCTAGAGAGAGGGGAAGGGAGGGAATAAGAGAGGGGGAGAAACATCAATGTATGGTTGCCTCTCACGTGCCCCCAACTGGGGACCTGTCCCACATCCCAGGTATGTGCCCTGATGGGGAATCGAACTGGTGACCAATTGGTTCACAGGCTGGCACTCAGTCCACTGAGCCAAACCAGCCAGGGCTTTTCTTTTTTTAAATAACATTGCATTTGGTATGAAAATCTAAAATATACTTATCATTTTCTATGGTCAAAATCATACCTCTTCTGTTACGTTTCTCTCTTGATGGGGACTTGTTAAGTTTTCCCTGCCTCCACCTTTGCTAGTCTGTCCAGTCTTAAAGTAACAGAGTGGAGGTTGTTTATCTCTGGTTTGTATCCTCTGAGGATAAAAGCGATTACAACTGATAGAGCTAAATTTAATCACTTTTGTTTTACAGTGATTTTGTTTTAATTTATCAGCTACTTAATTCAGATACTTAATGAGAAAATATAGCACATATAAAGTAACCACTGAATATTGTGGTTATTAAAAATTAAGAAATTAGTTATAGAGACAAACAGTACTGTTTCTTCCACACATACCCAAGTACTTTTAATAGCAAGGTAGCTAAGTGAAGGTGTATTTATTTTTATTCAATTCAAATGACTTCTCAATTTCCATTTTATACCACTATAGTATGCTTGATATCTAGAAATCCGATGAATAGAAAACATTTAAAAATTCTAAAAGTCTAAATATCACATAGGAGATAATACAGCGTTATGTGAAAATATTTATTAATTTCTGAAAAACTGCTGTTGCTCAGTGAAGGTTCTTCTGTACCTCAATTAATTTATGGACAGTCAGTCAAGTACTTACTGAATACTTATGCTTTAAAAAAAAAAATCATAAAATCAGTGTATTCACTTACCAGAAAGAATAAAACGCATCTACATCTTCAAATGATGAATTCATATCACCTAGTTCAGGGACATTTTTTTTATTTGACCATCTGAAATATTAAAAGTAAAATTCGATTCAAAAAATTTGGTACAAAAATTCAACAAATAAATGAATTTATTTAAAACAAGAGTTTTTATTAATGCTCTAAATCTCCCTTCCTTAGATCCTCTATGACTAAGAAATGAAGCTGGGAGATAAGGAATGATGTATGGAACAACGTAGGTGCAAAGAGGACAAAGGTGGATGGGGATAGGAGAGAAAATTATGAAATGGTGTTTTAACCATCAAGTTATCTCCAATTCTATAAATTATCTAGCTGCCAGAGGCTGGCTAGGAAAAGTAGTCACTAAGCCCCCTTTCCAAAGTTCCCTTGCTCCTGCCTGTAAACAAGCAGTACAGAAGCAACCCATGTAGGCCTAGGCTTTTAAATAATGTTAATAGTCACAGAGGAAACAGAGTTCTGCCCCCTCATTACCACCACTTGCTCCGTAAGAGGCACAACTTTTAAGTTCAGGATTTCACCCATCACATACGTCACAGAGTGACCGAAGGCTGCTTACTGACACACTTCCCACTCTATAAAACTATTGAAGGAAAAAAAAAGTAATACAACTGCTTTTCTTTTTTCTTTAACCACCTTCAGCACTATTAAAAAATGAATGTGAGGAGAAAGACTGGAGGAAATATTAGGCCATACCAAATGGCTAATCAAAGTGGTCCTCAGACTTGCCTGCACATCAGAATCACGTGGAACACAAAAAACCCTACATGAATTCCAAAACAATTTCACTGAAATCACAATTACAGTCTCTTTAGATGGAACCCAGGTGTCAGGAATTTTTCATCTCCAGGTGACTCCAATGTGCAGTCAAGGTGTACTCTGTAAAAACTTTTCAATGCAGATGGAACCAAAAACTTCAGAATACTGGTATACCCTATGTAAAAAATGATTTGAATGAAATAAATTACATATGCTTTAATCTTAAACGTAAGTCATCCTTTGTTAGAGAACCTTGTAATAAGCAGATGTTCCCAAAAAAAGAAAAAAGAAAAAAAAGTTTTTCAAATGATACTAAGCCAACAGAGTAATGTACCTGTTAATGATAAGCAGAGAGAGAGAGAGAGAGAGAGAGAGAGAGAGAAATTACTGAGACCTAAGTATCAGTATCACACTACATAAAATCAGTTCCATCCCCCAAAGGAAACGTAAAAGAAAAACATGCCGTGAGTTATAAAAGAATTTCACTACAGAAAAATAAACTTCTGTTTTTAGAGTAAAACAGAAACCTGGAGACTAAAGAAGCAAGCCAATAGAGCAACGATTTTCAACCGGTATGCCACAAGAACTTTTAAAACATGCAATACCTGACTAAGTCAGGGGCACTGACCTCTTTTCCCTTAGGTTGTCAAATACAAAAAATGACAACAGCCAACACAATAGCCATCCAGTGTGAATGAATCAAAATTATACTTATTTTTTTGTCAGATGAGCAAAACAATATTTTTTGATGTGCTGCAGAATTTTAGTAATTAGTTTATGTGTCCCATGGGATGAAATAGGTTGACAATGGCTGCAACAGAGCATAATGATCACAAGGCGATGCCTTAACTCACCTGGAATTCCTTTCAAACACTGGGGAAAACACTTCAAAGAAATTGTCCTTTGCTTCACTTTTGGAAGGAACTGAGTTATCAAAAGTAGGATCTACACTGTTAAATGCTCGTCTTTTCACTGGATCAGATAACATTTCATAGGCTGAGGATAAAATGATAAGGTTACAGTATTGTGACATTTTTTTCCTGCGAGTATAAACTTCCTTTAAAAAAAGTTATTTTTCATATTTAAAAATTTTCTGTGCTTGGGGAGAAGAACTGATCTAGGTAATGAAAACCCTAGCAATACTGCATATAATTGGACTTCCTTAAGTGGCTCTTCTGAAGGCAAATGACAAAACAATAGTTAAATACTCATCCCTTGGCTTCTGGTCTAGATAGGGGTATAGGTAAAATGGGTCTCACATTCTCCTACAACCAAATCAAAATTACAACTAAGTTACAAAACAACCATCATTCAGGACTGCCTGAAATCTATGTGAACATAAGTCCTATAACTAAGGATATAAAGAAGCAGCCACATTGAGACTGGCAGAATGGATAGACTCTGAATGAGCTGGTCCCACACCCACATGTGGTGGATAAAAATTGGGAGAAGTATCTTGGCTGTGGAGGTCCCCCCAGAGGAACACGGTGTACCAGACCCACAAAAGGTCCCCCAGTCCAGGATTCCAGTGCCAGGAAGAGAAGTCCCCAAAACTTCTGGGCTTCTGGAGTCCTAGGCAGTTCCCCTTACAGGGCCCACACATGGTCTTACAAGGCTTCACTTTATCTGAGCAGCTCAAAAGACGCCAGGGACATACGGGGAGGATCTGAATTGTCTGGCATCAAGGTGAAGGTTGAAGGGGCAGCTTTCTTTGAGACAGAAGTGCTGGCAGAGGCCATTGTTCCTTTGCTGAGGCCTCTCCCCACAGAGTCAGCAGGTGGGCACCATATCTGAGTCTTCATCAACCTGGCAACACTGTCTGCCCTGCCCTGGTCCCTGAGATCCTGCCCCACCCAACTTGCAGGCCCACCCAAGTTGTTTTCAGTGGCTTTTCCATACAAACAGCTTGTCTTGGCTCATGCTTTGTACTTTCCTAAAATCTCTTGAAGGTTCACAAACTCTAAACAAGCAGCATCTAACCCCCTGATGTCTCATACATACTGCTAAGTGGCCCTAGGCTGGCTTTAATACACTCACAGCTGTGCCTCCCCCAGCACTCCAAGCCCAGTAGCCATCTGCAGATCGCTTTGTAGCTCATGCCAGGTGGCCCTCGACAAGGTCCAGCTGGCAACTGACCTTGGCCTGCACCTCCTAGGAGGCCCCAGAATCAATTAACCTGGCGGACAACTTCAGATCATGCTGAAGCACCACCCAATCACCTCCCTGTATGACACACTCAAGGACAAACTCATCAGAGCCCTGCTGAAGCCAATCCTGCTCTGTAGAGTGAGCCCCTGAACAACAGATCCTCCATCGTAGTCATGGCCAGTCATCAAAGCTGATCAAGATGGGGGTAAATTCCTCCCACTGCTATGCCAAGAGCAATCAAGGCTCAATTACAACAGGAGGGTGCAAACAGCCCATACTGGTCATGTACCTCAAATGTCCAGCTCAGGTGACCCAAGGGGATGTGCCATTAGGCCTTACAGGACGCCTACTGCATAATACCACTTTACCAAGACCACGACATGTAGAAGCTCTATCTAATACATAGAAACAAATACATTTTCACAGAGAGGTTGTGAAAATGAGGAGACAAGGAAATATGTCCCAAGTGAAAGAGCAAAGCAAAACTCCAGAAAAACCACTAAGCAAAATGAAGACAAGCAATCAACTAGATGCAGAGTTCAAAGCACTGGTTATAAGGATGCTCAATGAACTTAGGGGAAGAGTAAATGAACCTAGTGAGAACTTCAACAACAAAGACATAGAAAACATAAAAATGGACAGAGAACACACAAAAAAACAGAAATGAAGAATGCATTAACTGAAATAAGGAATATATTACAGGGAATCAAGAATGCAGTAGATGGCGCTGACTGGTGTGGCTCAGTTTGTTGGGCATTGTCGAGCAAAGTAAAAGTTTGGAAAGGGTTGCTGATTTGATTCCTGATAAGGGTACATGCCTGTGTTGTGGGTTCATTCCCTGGTCAGGGAACGTATGAGATGCAACCTATCAATGTTTCTCTCTCTGTCTTCTCCTTCCCTTCCACTCTCTAAAAATAAATAAATAAAATCATAAAAAAACAGTAGAGTAGATGAAGTAGAGGATCAAATCAGCAATTTGAACTATAAGGAAGCAGAAGACACTCAATGAGAACAGCAAAAAGTAAAAAGAATCCAAAGACAAAAAAACAAAAATGATGTTAAAGGAGCCTCTGGGAAAACTTCAAGGATACCAACATTCACATAATAGGGTGCTGGAAAGAAAAGAGAGAGGAAGAATTGAAAATCTATTTTAAAAAATGACAGGAAACTTCCTTACCTTAGTGAAGGAAAAAGATACGCAAATCCAAGAAAGGCAGAGTCCCAAACAAAATTAAGCCAAGGAAGCCCACACCAAGACACAACATCATTACAGTGCCAGAGGTTAAAGACAATATCAAAAGCAGGAAGAGGAAAGCAGTTAATTACCTACAGGGGAGCTCTCATAAGATCGTCAGCTGATTTCTCAAACTCTGTGGGTCAGAGGGACTGGCAAAATTTTCAAAGTGGATGAAAAGCAAGGACCTACAACCAAGATTACTCTACACAGCAAAGCTATTATTTAGAATGGAAGGACAGATAAAGAGCTTCCCAAACAAGAAAAAGCTAAAGGACTTCATCTCCACCAAATCAGTATTACAAGAAATGTTAATGGGTCTTCTTTAGGATGAGAAGGAAAAAAAGACCAAAAATATGAATAATTAAATGGCAATAAATATGTATCTATCAATAATTACTTTAAATGCAAATGGATTAAATGCTTCAACCAAAAGACATACAGTGGCTGAATGGATAACAAAACAAGACCCTTATCTATGCTGTCTATAAGAGGATCACTTGACATCAAAAGACACACAGACTGAAAGTAAGGGAATGGATAACAGTATTTCATGAAAATGGACACAAAACAAAAAAAAAACCCAGCTGGGGTAACAATACTTAGAACTGATGAAACAGACTTTAAAATAAAAATTATAACAAGAGACAACAAAGGACCCAGTAATTTCACTTCCGGGTATTTATCTAAAGAAACCCAAAATATTACCATATTTTGCCATGTATAATGTGTACTTTTTGCCCAAATTTTTGAGGGCAAAATAAGGATGCGCATTATACATGGGTAGTACTAATTATCCATATAAATGTTTTTAGTTCTTTTATTTATGCTTATGCATTAAAAGTGTAACTCTAGAAAGCAATGATATCCATATGCAAAATAATACCCTGGAATACGATAATCAGTTTTGCAAGTGCCTTTGCTTCTAAATATAAATAAATACTTGACTTAAGAAATTAAAATGATTTTTTTCCTGAAAATTTGGGCCAAAAATGTGGGTGTGCATTATATAACGCAAAACACAATAAACTGAAGACATATACATCCATATGTTCACTGCAACATTATTTACATTAGTGGAGATAGGGGAGCAACCTAAGTGTCCATCAAGAGATGAATAGATACAGTAGTAGTGTGTATGCACAATGGAATGACTTAGCCATAAAAAAAGAAAAAAAATGAAATCTTGCCAGCTGCAACAACATGGCTGTTCCTAGAGGGTATTGTGATGAGTGAAAAAAGTCAGAGAAAGACAAATGCTAAGCAATTTCACTTGTATGTGGAATCTAGAAACCAAAATAAACAAACAAGCAGAGCAGGAACAGACTCATAGATACAGAGAACATTCTGACCGTTGGCAGACAGGAAGGGGTTAGTGAGATTGGTAAAAAAAGATGAAGGGATTAAGAAGTACAAATTGGTTGTTACAAAAAAGTCATGGGGACGTAAAGTTCAGTATAAGGAATATAGTCAATAATATGATAATACCTACGTATGGTGTCAGATGAGTACTAGACTTAACGGGATAATCTACAAGTTGATTATCCCGATAAATGTCTATTCTCTGGTTGTTCAACAGAAACTAATATAATACTGTATGTTGAGTGTAATTAAAAAATAAAAAAAATATTAAAAAATACTCATCCTCTGAAGAGAAACGAATTGTTAGAAAATTAACTCTTAGATCACAGGCTTTTGAAAGATCAAAGGATTTTAGGCATCTTGAACATTGTGTAAGAGTGAGCCAGTAAGAATGAGTTTAAAAGGTATGTATACAATTTTTTAACAGTTACCATTGAAATGTAAAATCACATTTAAGGGAACATTTAGAAATGGTGGTAACTATATTAATCTGTTTAATGAAGATATGTAAATATGTAATATGGTTATGTAAGTAGTAATAAGCAGTTGTGGGTCCTATATTAGGATATAAACAACACCTGGATGTAAATTATCAAGACATCTGAGGAACAGTTTAGTCCCATAGAGTATTAATATCTGAAATGGAGAAAGGTCTTAGTATTCTCATTATTAGATGTAACACATATAAATTAACTCTAGGATGAACTTCTCAGAAGAATCACCTGTGTCCTGGCCGGTGTGGCTCAGTTGGTTGGAGCATCATCCCGTAACCGAAGGGTTGCGGGTTCACTTCCCAGTCAGGACACGTATCTAGATTGCAGGTTCAGTCCCAGTCCAGGTGTGGGAGGCAACCATTCGATGCTTCTCTCCTGCATCAATGTTTCTCTCCCTTCCTCTCTCCCTTTCTAAAAGAAATGAAAAAATGTCCTTGGGTAAGGATAAAAGATTAAAAAATAATAATAGTAACTGCAGAGCCCAAGGCCCTAGCTCAGATCTACTGGATGATGCTCTGCGTTTAAAAAAAAAAAAAATCACCTGGTGATGTAGTTAAAATACAGATTCCGATTTGGTAGGTCTGGTGTGGGGCCTCTGAGCTTCTGCAGTTATGACAAGCTGCCAAATGTTGCTGATGCTGCCGGTTGGGAGAACCTCACTTCATGCAGTGAGGCCCCTGGGAAGATTACCAGAAATAACCAGATGTAACTAAAAACGTTTTTAATGTCATGATATTGTTAAATGAACTATAGAATACACTGGAAACCCAATTCCAGCAATTAATAATCATCATTATTAGAAATTCCTGACTCTAAAATATTTTCTTACCTTTAGTTATGCAAGTAAAATAGTCATTATCTCCTTCTTTTATTGGTTCACCAGCTGCTTTCCGTTTGTCTGGGTGATGCTTTAAAACCATTGCTTTATCTACAAAAAAAGGCAGGTTTAAATGATTTTGTTACTTTAGATATCAAAACTAGAAGATGAACTAAACAGACCATTTCTAAAATCATAATGCTAATTTAAAAATATTTTTTCCTATGGTAAAATACAAGCATATATTAAATGTGGAAATTAAAGAGAAACAAAGAATTATTTTAAGTGGCCAAAGTGCCAACATCTGAAGACAATTACTGTTAACATTTTAGTGTATTTATACAGCCTTTTCTTTTTAGTATATGCTTCAAAAATTTTAGGTATAATCATATATATACCAATTTATATTCTTATTTTTTCAACTTACCATTACAGCATTTGCATTTTCCATGTTGTTACAAACTTCAAAAATTTTTTCAAATGATTGCTAGTGCTTAGTACAGAATTTCAAGTAGATTTACCATAATTTATTTCTCTGCTGCTGAATATATAATTACTTCAAAATTTTCATTATTAAAAATTCTAACTTAATCGTTTTGTACATAAGTATTTTTCCGTATTTAGAATTTTTTCTTCTTAGGATGTATTGACATAAGTGAAATTAGTGATTGAAATGTAGGAACAACTTCCCTTCTAAAGTTAAACGACTTCATACTCCTATGTGAACATCCTTTTCACTACAGCCCCACTGGCACTAGATGTAATTATTTAAGATTATGATTATCACTTGTGCTCAATAATTTTTTTTTAATCTTTTATCCTTTATCTGTGGAAGAAGGAGAAGTTGTCAGTTTTTCTTCTAAGTTTGTTGGGATTTACTTTAAAATGACCATAGTTCTCCAATATATTTGATGGTGAATTCCAAAAACTGCATTTTTTTTTGCATATTTTTCCTGTACTTAACCACTTGACACAACTTTCTTTGTTTTTCTAGGTAGATTCTATATTGCCTACAAAGATATATTTCTTCCTTCCTTTCAAATAGTTCTCTTTTATTTAACATCTAATTCACTGACCTATACTCACAACATAGCATCAAAAATAATGGGCAGGTTAGCTTCTCCCACAGATTTTAATGGCAATATCACCAATGCCACACATTTAAGTTTGTCGGCTGTGGGTCTGAAACACTTCTCAAAGTAGAGAATTAACTGCATTTCTTTTCCAAGTTCTATAATACTTATAAAAAAATAATGGATATCTACTTAGGAAATCACACAGTATTACCTAAGCTACAAAGAGATTTAGCTATATTAATGTATTTCCTAAATTGGATTCCTGAGAGAAATCCTACTTGTTCATGGGCACAAATCTTTTAGTACATATTAAATTCAGTTTGCTATTATTTGAGGGATTTTTTATTTTTTGTATGACATGCATGGCTGAGATTTGTAGTTTTTTAAAGCTGTCTTCATTAGGTTTTAAAAATGTATTAAACTTTTTAAGACTTAATTTTAGAGTAATTTTAGTTTTACAGCAAAACTGAGAGGCAAAGAGATTTCCTATGCCCCATACATGCACAGCCTTTCTCCACGCCCCCATCACCATCCTCCACCAGAGCAGCTGGTTACAAATGATGAGCCAACACTGACGTCATAATCACTCAAACTGCATAGCTGATATTATGGTTCACTCTTGGTATAGTACATTCTTTGGGTTTGGACAAATGTACAATTATATATGTCCATCATTATATTATTATAGAGTATTTTCAGTGCCCTAAAAATCCTGTTATCTGTCTATTCCCCCATTCCTGGCAAACATGACCTTTTATTGTCTCTCTAGTTTTCTCTTTATGTGCCAAGTTTTTATACTAGGAGTATATTAACTTCACAAAAGTAACTCTTCCAAAACAAGTTTATGTTCAGCATGAGAAATTTCAATCCTTTAAACATTTGAAATAATTCACTTAAGAAATCACCAGAGTCTGAAAATGTTTTCAAGGAGGTAATTCTTTTGTAATTTTTAAAATTTCTTCTGCACTTTAAAAAAAGTTAATTTTATTAAAATTTTCAAATGCATTATATTTAAGAGCATTCTCAATTGAAAATATCCTCTATAATAATTTTCTTCCTGTATTTCACTATTAGTATTTTACTCTGATAAATCCATTTTTGGATACTTAAAAAAAAGATTTTATTTATTTTTAAAGAGAGAAGGAAGAGAGAAGGAAACCAGTATGTGTTTGCCTCTCGTGTGCCCCTACTGGGGACCTGGCCTGCAACCCAGGTATGTGCCCTGACTGGGAATCCAACCAGTGACCCTTTGGTTCACAGGCCAGCACTCAATCCACTGAGCCACACCAGCCGGAGCTGGATACTGTTTTATATCTTACTTTTCTCTTCCATGTTCCTCAGGGATATTTTTTAAACATTTAAATTGAATGTCTATTTTTCCCACTTTAAAAAAAAGCAACAATAGTTTGAGGCAATGAACTTATTTATGGTACAGCTCTAGTTGCCATCCCTTGAGTTTTTTAATAACAAATTTTATTATGCTACTACAGTTGTCCCATTTTTTTTTTCTGCTTTATTCCATTACGCCCTGTACCACCCCTCCCACCAGAATCTCCCCACCCCCTTAGTTCATGTCCATGGGTTGTACATATAAGTTCTTTGGCTTTTTCATTTCCTATACAATAGTAATTTTTACCTCCCCTTAACTATTTTGTACTTACTTTTTATGCTGCTTATTCCCTGTACCTTTCCCCCCATTCTTCCCTCTCCCTCTCCCCTTATCTCCATTTCTGTGATTCTGTTCCTGTTCTAATTGTTTCTTTAGTTTGTTTTTGTTTTTAGGTTCAGTTGTTGATAGTTGTGAGTTTAATTGTCATTTTATTGTTCATAGTTTTTGATCTTCATTTTCTTAGAGAACTCCCTTTAACATTTCATAAAGTAAGGGTTTGGTGATGATGAACTCCTTTAATTTGACCTTACCTGGGAAGCACTTGATCTGCCCTTCCATTCTAAATGATAGCTTTGCTGGATACAATAATCTTGGATGTAGGTCCTCACCTTTCATGACATTGAATACTTCTTTCCAGCCCCTTCTTGTCTGCAAGGTTTCTTTTGAGAAATCATATGGTAGTCTTATGGGAACTCCTTTGTAGGTAACTGTCTCTTCTCTTGCTGCTTTTGAGATTCTCTCCTTATCTTTAATCTTGGGTAATATAATTACGTTGTGCCTTGGTGTGTACTTCCTTGGGTCCAACTTCTTTGGGACTCTCTGAGCTTCCTGGAAGTTTATTTCCTTCTCCAGATTGGTGAAGTTCTCCTTCTTTAGTTTTTAATTTCTTGCTCTTCTTCTCCTTCTGGGACCCCTATGATTCGGATGTTGGAACGTTTAAAGTTGTCCCAGAGGTTCCTAAACCTCTCATTTTTTTGAATTTTTGTTTCTTCATTCTGTTCTGGTCGAATGTTTATCTCTTCCTTCTGCTCTCAATCGTAGATTTGAGTCCCAGTTTCCTTCCCTTTACTGTTGGTTCCCTGTATATATATTTTTTATCTCACTTTGCATAGTCTTCACTTTTTCCTACTTTTTGCGACCATACTCAACCAATTCGGTGAGCATCCAGGTTACCAGTGCTTTGAATTGTGCATCTGATAGGTTGGCTATCTGTACAGTACTTAGTTCTACTTCTGGAGCTTTGATCTGTTCTTTCATTTGGGCCTTATTTGTCTCAGCACACCTGTTACATTGGAAGAGGCAGAGTCTTAGGTATTTGTAGGTGGGGTGGGGTCCAAGAGGGAACAATGCCAGTTGCTTGGCTTTCAGTCACTTCCCCAGCTATCCACAAGCAAATTGAGCCCTTCTTTTGCTAATTCCCCTGGCAGGGCTGGAGGGGGGTGTGGGTTGTGTACATTTTAGGACCCTACAGGTCTTTCCAAGGGACTCTCCTGTGAGGTTGTGAGTTTCTCCTGCTGCTGCAAACCCCACAGGTTTTTACAGCCAAAGGTTTTGAGGCTTTCTTTTCCCACACTGGAACACTGTGTTACGCTGTCTCGCTCCGCAGGTATTCCTTACCGTTTATCTGCATGCAGATGTGGGACCACCCCGTGAGCCAGCTGCCATCTTGCCGTGTGTCCTCTCAGCTCTGGCTGCTAATCTCTGACCCTTCTACCGGTGTAGATGAATGTTTCTTCTTTAATTCCTTGGTTGTCAGACTTCCATACAGTTCAACTTTCTGCCAGTTCTTGTTATTTTTTGTTTTTAAATTGGTTGTTCTCCTTCTTTTGGTTGTGTGAGGAGGCAAAGTGTATCTACCTACGCCTCCATCTTGGCCGGAACTAGTTTTTGGATATTTTGAATAAGGCTGCTATGAATATTTTTGAAATGTTTTTATAGGCATATTAAACTTAGTAATTTCTACATATACTGCAAGAAACTGACATATATTTGGTTTTTTTTTGAGCTCCAAGATTTTTCTTACAGTCAAGTACATTATTTCCTCCACTAACACTCAAGAGGCATTTTTATCTTTTAACTGGCTTAAGCAATAAAGAAAATATTAAAGGTTATTAGGCAGCTCACAAAACTCTGTGAGAGTCAGACTATTAGGCATGAAGGCTACATACTCAGGAATAGTAATTAAGTCATACTGGACAGTTTGGAGGCGTTATGATCTCACCACAGTTGGGCACTGTAGAAACTGGCCACAGGCTACTTCCACTGCCAGGGCATAAGGGAAAGCCATGAGCTTCTCTCTGTGCTGCTCTTTCACCTCTGCTGGCAAAACAGATTCTGTGCAGGTCAGGCCTAATTTAAACATTGTTCCCTTTTTAATTGCAAGTATGTGCTGAGCAGGAAAACGTTAAGTCATATGACTAAAATTTTCTCACTCTCAAGACATATCTTTACAAATCAGGTTAAGTTTTCTACTTTATTTGCGATTATTGTTCCTGTTACATTTATTTTGCTTTCTTCCTTAAAGAAATCTGGTATCTCTCTATTCTTTCTCTCTGAGTCCTGGGAACATTACTCAAGATTGTCCTCTACTTTACTGTTTTCTAACTATATGTCTGCCTTTGTAATTCTAAATTCGGATTTCATGTTTTGTTTCCAGACAACTGTACTTAATTCTCCCTAACCTCTTAATACAGTGCCTACACTGACCCCAATACTGTGTCTTCACATCTTACTGTCAACATATAGTGGGTACTTTAGATTCCTTTTGAACCTTATGATAAAGTCTGAGAAAGAGGATGTCTCAATTTTTTATTGGATAGTCTTCTCTTATGCTGCACTATTTTTTTTCTTCACTGATTTTTCTAATTGTTTTCAGTTGTCAATGTACATTAGGGGATCCTGAGATAGTCCTATACTCTGTTCCTGAGCAGGCAAAAGATGTCACCTGGTATTAAAAATAAGGTAAAAAGAGACTAAGAAAATTGCTGGTTTGAAAAAGAAACAAAGATAATTTGGGAGCAGCTATTATAAGTTTACTTAAATTTCAAAGACTTCTTTTTCTTCTTTCTCCCAGCCAAAGACAGTTTCTGGGTGTTCTGAGGATATATCAGCAAAGAGGCTTTTATTGTACATTCCTACTATTATAATAAGTAAAAAGCCTCTAAATATGTTTTTTATTTTTAAAGAAGCTTCATGTGAGAGTTTTCAGTTTAAATATCAGAACTATTTTACGTTAAAAGTATTAAATTCAAAAAATTCAAATTACCAAAAACTTTATTCCCATTCAAAGAATATCAAACCTACATGCATCATTTACCAGTATGGCAATTTTACTTTAAGAGCAAAATTATTTAGCCCTGGCTGGTATGGCTCGGTGGATTGAGTATTGGCCTGTGAACTTAAAGGCTGCCAGTTCAATTCCTGGTCAGGGCACAAGCCTGGGTTGCAAGCCAGGTCCCGCCTTGGGGGCGTGGGAGACGAAACTGATCGATGTACTTCTTGCACACAGATGTTTCTCTCCCTCTCTTTCTCCCCACCTTCCATTCTCTCTAATAAATAAACTTTTAAAAAATGGAACAAAATTATTTAAGCAACTGAAATCCTACCTTTATTATTCAAGTACTTTCTCTTAACCTATCATTCAACTTTTTCAGTAATTTATTCTTTTCAGAAATGCAGAGAAGGAAAAAAAGACCACTAAATTTATTCACTCTTGACTTTCTAATTTTGTCATTATAGCAATTCAAAATACATTAAACAAAAATAACACTCATGTTTGCAACACAATGCAAGAACTCTAAGGCTCTCAAATCCTATTAGACTTATCTTTTTATTAGGTTTGTTTGTACTAATAATTATACATCTAAAAACACTAAGTTGGCATTTTTACATTTAGACAAGATTTCAGAAAGCAGTAAGCAACTGTCTATTTTATAGTGACAGAGGTAAGAGAACAATGGTTTCCTTCTGAGTAAAGAATAACACTATTCAACAAGAGAATGAATTCTAATTTCACTTAATGTTAATAATCTGTGCCAATAAAGGTTATAAAACCTTTTCTATAGAATAAAAAATGTGTATCATGCCAAGGAAAAAAAGGACAACAGAGGCAAAATGATGTTTCTTTGTACATTTTTATTCTTTAGAGAAAGAAATAAGTCTTTCACCTAAAAACATCAACTATTTTCATAGTTCTATATCACATCTAGTTCTTTCACAGATTTATTTGTATCAAGACATGGTTGGTATTTGTACATTCTTTCGTATAGTAAGACTTTGCAACTACTTCTTCATGGAAAATAAACTTTCCTGGAATTTATGTATTTTATAATGATTATTCATATGCACTAACATGCTTAATCCAAAATTATGCCAGCTTTTAAAGAAATCCATTAAGAGGTCTAAAATAATTTGATAAATTTCTTCACTTTGTTAAAAATATCTGCTATGATTTCCACTAATAGAGAAAATTTTAAGTTTATCAACTATACTTAGTTCCAACTAGTATTTTTCAATATGAAATAGGTTTCCTTCAGCCATCATCCTCTAAGTATTGCCAGTACAATACTTTTTCTTTTTGACTGGCCTTGACTTACTATTCCTATTCTCTATGGCCAAAATCTTACCTCCTCTGACCTCAACATCCATTCTCTAAAGTGGAGGGCAGAACATTTTTCTAAGATAAAACATAGAAAAATAAGCACCTTCACCCCTTTCATGAAACTTTACTAATTAGGTGAGTCGAATGCTGTGCAGGGAATTACGTTCATAGGAATGCAAAAGATAGACATTTAGGAACACTAAGGGGATGGTGTTTTGTAAGCCATATGAAGACTGGCTTCCCAACAATAACCCCTGCCCCCACCAAATTTTTAACCATGTCAATGAAAATAATAATGAATTATCAAATAACTCTTAAACAGAAGAGAAAGGGTGGATCAACAAAGGTGTGACCTAAGACCACAAAACAACATCAGAAAATCTAAGTAACAAGGCAGCTGCTACTAAATACAAGGGACCGTATTTCTAAAGAAAGGTGAAATATGTTTTAAAAGCTTGCCATTGGAAGAATATTCTTTATCCTGTCACATACACACACACCTAACACCCCGATTTTTTATTCCTAGTGAAAAAGTCCAAACACAAGAATGACTGCTTTTTTTCTGGGTCTGAAGGTAAAGAGCAGTGTGGTTATATATTGTTATGACCACGTGACACATGCTGTTAAATCTTGAGTTATGGCTATGGACTATGATTCCGTACATCTTTTCAAAAGGATGACATTTTCTATCCCAGACACCTATTTATTTCAAAATAATTAAATACTTACGTGCTGCTTTGATCTGTCTGGGCGTCGCTTTGTATCTTACATGGCCAAGTCCCAGTACTGCATAATGATCTTGATTCTGATAAAGACACAAAAGGGAGTCAAGTTTGAAATACAGCAATGTATCCTATGCCTTGTGTTTTGGCACCCTAAAACAGTGCTTCCCCAGGTGATGTTGCCATGATATGAGTCCAGCGAGAAATTCTGTATAAAATGGGTTCTGTGGTCATTTAAGTTTGGGAAATACAGGCTCTTGTAAAGCCTTGATGATCTGTATGCACCTAAGCCTAATAAAGTCTCTGAGAAGTCCTGTAATTAAGAAAAAGAACATGCAAGTATACAGAAACCTGTAAAATCCAGCATTTTCCAAACTTGCTTGACCATAGAACCCTTTTTTCTTTTAAAATCGATTAATATCCTATGGCCATCCTTAAATTAAAGTATACCCAGGAAGATTTCAGAACTGAAGGGGGCATTACAGCAGGACGGGTAAGCTGGGTCAGGGCAGTGATAGGATAGAACTAGGAGCCAAGTGGAACCAAGGTATGCTAAATGGAAATTTTGAGAAATTGAAGGATGAGGCTTCTATTTATAGATGCATCTGCTTTAATTTCTGCTCTGGTTAACATCTTTGCAAATTTAGAAGCTTTGCAAATTGGAGTGAAGGCTTCTTAAGAACTCAAAGGGTATATCTAGTATTAGAGAATGAGTGGGGAGGAAGGGGAGTTGAGAGCATAAAACATGGGAGAAAAATGTTGGCTCAGTGGATTGAGCGAAAGCCTGCGAACCAAAGGATCGCAGGTTCGATTCCCAGTCTAGGGCACATGCCTGGGTTGCAGCCAGGTCCCCCAGTAGGGGGCACATGAGAGGCAACCACAAATTAATGTTTCTCTCCCTCTTTTTCTCCCTCCCTTCTCCTCTCTAAAAATAAATAATCTTTAAATTAAAAAAAAAAGTCAAATAGGGTTAACTGGTTTCCCTTTAAATTCAGGATTACAAACTTCATTGGGCTTGGCTTCTTTATTATGCCTGGCAACCATACTTTCTTCCAGTTGATTCACCTTTCCACTCACTAAGATTATTAAATACCGTTTGTCTTCTGGTCTGTCTTCAAACCTCATAGAATCTATTCTACCCTCTTATCAATGGCCTTGCCTCTTGCTTAACTAAAAAATTTAAATTACCCCACTCAAATTCCAGCATCTTTCTACCATCCTATCTGTATCATCCATTTTCTCCCTTTCCCTTCATTCATAATTGAGAAAGCCTGTCCAACCAACCACAAATTGCTCCATCCCTCATCTTGGTTCTGAATCTCACCTTCTCTAACTCTCCTCAAACACTACCATCTTCAGTTATCTCCTAAATTTCAAATGGATTATTTTCATCAATATAAAAAGTTGCTCTATTATCTCTCATCTTAAAAACAACAAAACCTTCCCCTGACGCCCTTTCCAGCTACTGTCCTACTTCTCAGCTGCCTATCAAAGGTAAACTTCTTGAAGGAGCTGTCCCCTCTAGCATTAATTTTCAAACTACTCCAATGTGGTTCTGCTCGGTCCACTTCCACCCCAGGTGCTACAAAGCTGCTGTCTTTAGTTATCAATTTCCAGGATCACCCATCTGCCCTCACTTGACTTCAACTCCCAGCAGCAGCACAGCTGACTCTTTTCCTGAAACATTATCTGCTTTTAGTTTCTGTGAATCCACTGTTTTCCTCCCACCTTTCAGGAGCTTTTTCAGCCATTTTACTGCTTTCTCAATTACCTGCAAAGCTTAGCCCTAACGTTTCTTTTGGTCTCTCTACACTTTGATCCTTGATGATCTGATCAAATGCCAAGCCTGAAATATGTTAAGAACCTTATAAATGCTCGTAACTCCCCAATTTACTAGAGCACAGACCTCTCCACAGAGCTCTACCGGCACAGAGCACCCCCATCTCTCTAACTTCCTGGCCTGCATTCTCTACCTTGGTGACCCATTTCCAAACATCGGACTCTGTTTTCCATTCACTGAAGATGCCAAGCTCCTTTTCCTCGGGGCCTCACATGCTATAGTCTGTCCAACACATTCTTCCCCCATCCCTCATGTGGCTGCCATCTTCTCATCCTTCAGGCTTAGCTGAAATGTCATCACCTTATTTAAAACAGACACTTACTCTCCCCATATCTGCTCCTTTTTTATCCCCCTCTAAACTACTTAAAAATTGTGAGTGCTTCAAACTCACCAATGGCTTTCCACTGAGGACTGCTACTCCTGACCTCCTCACCACCTTCTGTCCAACCTTGTTTACTCTGTTCCAGCCACTTGCCTTTTTTCAGTTCCCGGCACATTCAAAACTTCTTTCTGCCTCTGCACAAGCTCTCTGCCTGAAATGCAACTCTCCCTGATCTTTGCAAATCATCCAGAATTTATCTTACATGTCAGCTCCCCAGGCCTTCCCCACCTGCTCAATCTAGGGCAGTCATCTAGACGCTCTGTCATGTCAGTTTGGTTTTTTTTGGCCTAGCACTTAGTGGCTATGTTCTTGATTGTTTCCTTATCTGTTCCCTCACTGGAATATGTTTGTGAGAATAGAGACACTGTTTTGTTCAGCAGTGTATCCTTCACACTCAGAAGAGTGTCTGACACACAGCAGGTGCTTGATTCCTGTATGTTGAATTAAAAAAATTAAATAAAAGTATAAACACTGCTACACAGCTCTGATGCTATCTCTTTTCTCTAACACCCTCTCCATTCTTTCTTTTCTTTATTGTAGATCTCCACATTCCCCAATGCTATGTCCTCCTGACCTTTCCTTGCCTCAAATTACTATTTTCTGTCATTTTCTTTATAACTCAACTTTGAAAGAGAGTATTTTACATTTAGGTCTCTATGGCATCATCTAATAACTCCTCAACCCACTGCAATTTCTTACCACTACAACCACTTCACTGCTTTCAATGTGGTCTCCTAAACTTTGTCTGCCAAACACAGAGGCTTTTTATCATTATTTATGTTATGTGATTGATCTATCTCTGAAGCACTGACACTGATGATTGCTTTTTCCTTCTTAAGACTTCCTCCTCCCCTAGTTGCTTGAAGAGTATAGTGCCTGATGTTTAATAAACCTTTGTTGAATGTTTTTTTTTTATTTGTTTTCTTTCTTTTTTTCTCTCTTCTCAGTAGCCTTTGCCGTTTTTCCTCCTCTGACTACTCCTTAAACATCTATCTGTGCTCCTCAATGTTCAGTTCTTTCCTTTTAAAACTGATGGTGATGATGCCCTGGCTGCTGTAGCTCAGTGGACTGAGTCTGGCCTGTGAACTGAGGAGTTGCTGGTTCAATTCTCAGTCAGGGCACATGCCTGAGTTGCTGACAACGTTTTTGGCTGAGGGCATGTGGAGGCAGCCAATCAATGTTTTTCTCACATATTGATGTTTCTCCCCGTCTCTTCCTCACTTTCTAAAAATAAATAAATACAATCTTAAAAAAAAGAAAGTTTAAAACTGATGATGATGGTAGGAGAATCGACTCACACTTTGAGTACTTACATACTTTTCTAAGTGCTTTATATATATGCCTTCCCTCATTTAATACTCACAACTGATAAGAGAGAAATTCTTATTACCTACTGTTTGTTTTGAATTTTCATGTGCCCAAGCACTGGGTTAAGTGCTTTATGTACACCATTTAATTGATCCTCACTATAATCCTTTGCGTTGCTAACAATTTCATTGTAACAGTCATTGGTACAGTCATTGTATCAATAAGGAAAATGAGGTGCAAAGATGTCAGGTAACTTTCCCGAGGTCCCAGCACACTAATGGTAGATCCAGATTTGAATTCAGGCACTCTAATTCCAAAGTATACACATTTAAGTATTATATTAGTGCCTACTTAAGTAATACAATACCTATTTGTCTATATCCTTCTCCTTGACTGATGTCATTATAGTTCCCATAGCCTCAACTCCCACCTACGTGCCAATGACTTGTAAATGTTTTTGGCTCTAACCTCTTTTGGAGTCACTGACCTGTCTCTCTACTACACAACTTCACCAGTATGTTACTAGAACCTCAATTTTGACATTGCCAAACTTGAACACCAACACCACACTCGCCACAACCTTCCTTTTCCTGCATCCCAGAGCTGGTGACTGAGAGCATACTTAACAGCAGGGTCCATCTTGCAGCTTGCAGGCTGCACGTGGCGCAGGATGGCTCTGAATGCGGCCCATCACGAAATCGTAAATTTACTTAAAACATTATGAGATTCTTTTATGATTGTGCGTGGCAATGTATTTAATGTGTGGTCAAGTTCTTGATTGTTTACTTATCAATCAAGTTGTCTTGGCCCAAGACAACTTCTCGTCTTCCATTGTGGCCCAGAGATGTTAAAAAGTTGAACTTTGCTGCAGGTCACTCAAGCCCAAATGCACAGAGGTCTTCTGGAACATTCCCTTTTTCTGTGACACACAGCCAAGGTCAGCAAGTTTTCACAAGTTTACCTCCTCCCAAAATTTGTCCCCTTGTCCTCAAAACCCAGCCACAACTTTAATTCAAGCATCAAGCATTCATTTGAAGGCTTAGATTACATTAGACCTATACTAGCAAACTGTTCACTTTCCCTCCAGGACTGCTCTCCCTTTTCAAGCAATTTTCTGTACTGTCAAGAGAATTACAATTCTAAAATTAGCTTAGAAACTTTTAATGACTTACTACTGCCTTGAAAATAAGATGTAAATTCCTTCCTTCGCATGGTATAAAAAAGGGCACTACAGAGTTTGGTCTAGAATCTGGTTTAGGCAGAATTTCTCAGCACCATCCTTAAGTACCCAAATCTAGTCTCCACTAATCTCCTCAAAGGTGGTGCGTATTCTTTCACTCCTGTGTCTTTGCATATCTGTTCCTCCTGCCCCAAACACCTTTTCTACCTCCTCTGTTTCATAAACTCCCTCTCTTCCTTTTAAGACCAGCTCAAACACTATCTTCTCTGTGAGACCTTCCTAGACTTCTCAAGCAGACAGAATCCTATGACTAGTACTATTCCACTCAATGCATGACAATAAACGAGTGCTCAATTACATTTATCTTGTTGAAGCATCTCAAAACATACTTTATTAATGGAAAACTCCAGAGAAAATTGCCTGTGTCTAACAAAACATATGATTAAACAAAAGATTTGGGTATTAAATACCTTCCAGTCCTTGGGATCAAGTGTTTTCAGCATGGGAAATTCTTCCAACTGCAATTCCTCATCTTCTGATTCCTCTGATAACTCTTTCTTATCCTCCAGTTCCTGAAAAGAGGCAGAAGCATTTCTGTTTCTCCTCTTAGCAAAAGCTTCAAACCATCTTCCCACAGGTTCAACTTGACAGAGCGTTGAGGCTGTGATTGAAAGTGTTAAGAGAGGCTTCAATGTATTGGATGGAATAACTCTGTTTCAAGGCAATAAATAAGAGTGATCATACCAGAATTTAATTTAAAACCATCAACGAAGAAAATAACTGCAATAATCCAGTTAACATGAGGGTTAGCAATAATCATTTCCTAGTATTTACAGAGTATTCAGTCAACCTCTTCCATTAGCTGACAAAACAAGACATTCATCAATGTCAACAATAAATCAATACATTTCTGGGGACATGGGGAAGGCTAGGAATAGGGAGAAATGTTGCAAACTGTTTTAGTTTTAGACCAATAATTGTAACAAAGCAAAAAATGATAATCAGAGCTAGCTTCATCAAAAACAAACAAACAAAAAAAGCCTTCTAAAACCATCTAAACATATTTTACTGTGCTCTGGAAAAACAAGCTCTGGATCTCAAATCAGAAGTGCTGGATTTTAGTCTAAGCCTGATCATTAGTGACTAGGTCAGAGATGTCTTCAACTCAGAATGGGAGCAATTTTATCTTATATGGTTCCTTGCAAGACTGAATGACAAATCACAAAAACACTTTGAAAAATCACAAACCTGTACCAAAATAACGCTTCATCATTATTCCTGGGAAGTGAGGGTAAATCACTGTATATTTGTATATCAGCATTTCAAAAAATGTAACTTAGGTTAAGAATAAAGTTAACATCTTAATTTTAATTTCATAATCAATATGAAAGCAAAAAACCTTAATTTGTTCAGTTATCAATTACTCAGATGTAAGTATTCCCTTTTACCTAACAGCCAGAATTTTCTAAAAATAACTGACTTTTCATGTTTTAATTAGTTTGGGAAATTAAGATTTCCTCTACCATACACAGGAGAGGAGTTAAACACTATGTTCAAGTACTACCTGTGCAGTGTGTGACTTTTAAGAATATTACCTTTCAAGTTTTTTCCCTCTAGTTTTAAGATTATACATAGACTTTTATAAGCATGAACGCAAGATGTGCCATGATACGTTCAAAATCATTCAATAAGCGTTTCTATAAGAGGCTATAAGTAACTAATGTAGATCACTGAAAGTGAAGACTCTAAGTTTACGATACCCACGACAGTCCTGGGCTCCAAGTCTATGAACCTACAGCAGCAGAACAAGTTTGACATATTGGCTGTCTTTAAAAGTCTTTCTATACGAATCCTCTTTAAAAATTTTTCTACACGGATTACCAGCACACAGACAATGGTGTTTTAATACTTAGTGAGGAGAGGCGTCTGAATTATGACATTTAAAAAACAAAGCCGGAGCAACGGAGAGAGGGAGGAAAATGTAGAGCACTAGCAGCATTTGCCCGCCCTCCGGCACTGGGGAGCTCGCAGCGTGCAGCAAGGTATTGGAAGGTTCGGTCCTAATTGCTTGGCCCAAACCATGAGTCAGCGGCCCCGTGAGGAGGAGGAAACAGTAGGGGCCAAAAAAAAAAAAAAAAAAAAAAAAAAGGACGCCTCTTCTTTCCCAGCCTGGGTAAGGATTACTGTATAGCAGGGAGAAAAAAGGACACCCGTTACGGCCCCCACACATGCGGCAGCTAGACCCCATGGGGAAAAGGTGAGAGATTTTGGGGTCGCTGAAGTGGAAGACTGAGGCGGGGGGCGCCTGAGGCGGGACGCAGCCGGGGTTGGGGGGGACACGTACCAGAGGTCAGAGCGTGGATGATGGCGGTGCCCTGGCCCTCCGCAGCGCTGGGCAGGAGCAGCATGATGTGCCAGGGCCAGCCCAGCGGGCGCAGCGGTTCGCGTCCCGGCGGAGAGCGCTCTCAGTGTTCCACAGCTCTACCGCCAGGTCCGAGCCTCGCGCCTCGGCTCTATGACGCCCAGGAACCGGCGCCTGGAGACGACCAGTAACTACTTCCGGGTTGGATCTTTCTTGTTGTGGGGGCCAATTCCACCCCCGACCCCGCTTACGTGTACAGCGGAATAGTTCTTGCACTGACTGAGATCCGGCTGGGGACCAAGAGTCATGAAAGAAAGGTTCCTAGACTTGTGAGTTCCCTGGTAGAAAGGATTACGAATTTTCCTCATTCGGTTGCAATAAGTAGAGCATAGTTTTCCAAAGCAGCTGTTACTATATTCTTTTCATTTTTAAATTACTCCTACTTGTATTAGTCTGAACCTAATTTTACCTAATTTACCTAATTTTACCTAATTTAACCACTGATTTTTCCAGTAGCTCTACTTGAGTAATGAAAACCGAAAAGTTGTGTTAGTACTGAGAATGGTTTTAGTCTATATATCCACAGAGAATTCTGTACATATATCTGCAATGCATTTGGGTTTATCTGAATAATAGCAGCTACCGTTGTGTTGTTACTAAGTAATTTATTTGCATTATCTAGCTTAATACTTATAATATTTGGAGAAGAAACTCTTTAGCGTTAGATTCTAGCGCCAGATTTCTGTAAAGTTTTCCCAATTACAGGACTCTGAAACTTAATTATTTCACGTATATCTACTTTACTCCTACTACATGATTGCTTCTTGGACTGAGGTCAAAAGCAAGAACTAGCAAAAGGAAACCAGTGTATGAAGATTCACCCCCTATTCACCCATTCTCTAAACTACCACCTCCCATTCCTTCAATTTGGAATAGGGTGGGCAGAACAGAAGACAAGATGGTCCAGTCTGTGGGAGAGAGTACCAAAAATAAGCAAATTATTCTCTACAAATTACATTTTCACCGTTAAATACATTAAATTTCACTGCATGACAAAATTGTCACTTCAAAATTGACATTTCTAAAAATCAGCTAATCATCTCCCCTTAACCCTTTTCCTGACCGCTTTATTAGTGCAACCACTGTTAAAACAGGCTCTCAGTCCCCAAGTAGCCTGACTCCACTTTCTTAATATTAATAATTTTTTTCTCCCATGGCCGCCATCCATTCTCACCATCACCTCTAAGGTCATGAAGGGTCTTTTCTGTTTTTATTTTTTAATGTGGCAAAAAGCACATAACAAAAAATTAATATCTTAACCAAGTGTAAAGTTTAGTAGTGTTAAGTACATCGTGTTGGACATCAATCTCCAGAACTCTTTCCACCTTGCCAGACTGAATCTCTGTATCCATTAAACAACTCCCCGTTTCCATTTCCTCCCACTCCCTGCAGCCATCATTCTACTTTCTGTGTCTATGAGTTTGTTATTTGGGTACTTCATATAAATGGAATTATACAGTATTTGTCATTTGTGACTGATTTATTCATTTAGCCCAATGTCCTCAGAACTCTGGTATGTGTCCAAATAATATTCCTTTGTGTGTATATTTTATTCATCCATTCATCTGTTGATTGGATTTCTTTCACTTTTTTGCTATTGTGAACAATGCTTCTATGAACAAGGTAATTAAAATATCTCTTGGAGATCCTGTTTTCAATTCCTTTGGGTATCATATACCTAGAACAGGAATTGCTGGATTATGTGGCAATTCTATTTCTAATTTTTTGAGGAACTGTCATACTGTTTTCCGTAACAGTTGCACCGTTTTACTTCTCCACAAACTGCACAAGGTTTCCATTTTCCCCACATTCTCACCAATACTTTACTTTCTCTTTTTTATAGTCATCATTCTAATGGGTATGAGGTGGTATCTCATGATTTTGATTTTGATTTCCCCAGTCGCTAGTGATGTTGAGCATCTTTTCATATGCTTGCTGGGCATTCAAGTCCATTCCCCACTTTAAAAACCCAGTTGTTTGCTTTCTTGTTTAATTGTAGTTCATTATATATTCTGGATATTAACCATTACACACATATGACTTGCAGTATTTTATCCTCTCCTGTGCCTTTTCACTCTGCGTCCTCTAACGTTCAGAAGTCCAAATTAAAAAAAAAAAAGAAATTCTAAATTCTACAGTTGTCTCCTAACTGCTCTTTCCTGTCCCTCATCTCCCAAACTCATTTTTTTCCAAAACCTGCTCTCTTCCCTTCCTTGTATCTGAGGATCGATGGTACCACTCTGCTTTAGTAGCAGGCTCAAAAATTGAAACCATTTACCTCCTCATTTCGAGTTAAATTAATGGACAACTCCTGTTTACCTTCACTCTACTTGTAGATCGAACCACTATTATTGCATATTTAATATACAGTAACTTAAGTAAGACTGTTGTTTAAAGCCTCCACAATATTGTGAAGTAAAGGGATAATTAAAACATATATAAAGAAGTTGCCCAAGAGCACCCAGTGCATGTAAATATAAAGTCAGCCACTGAGCTAGGATTGGTTTTGAAATCTGTTGCTCAGGGAACCTAGGCATGGTGAAAAGTCAGGGTGGACCGACGTTCTCTTCCAACAAGGGATTCTTCCCATTCCCAATAAAGGCGACCCTGACGCTGGCGCGCGACTCTCAGAGCTCTCTTCCGCCGTTCGAGCGCGGAATAAATGGGCCCGCGGAGCCGTCTCTACTTCCGGGGAGGAAGAAAAAGGGAGCACTACCGGAAGTGGGGAAGGTGCTGTGTAATAACTGCGGAGCCGAGGCGGTTGGATCTTCTAAAATGCCGGATTACCTCGGTGTGGATCAGCGGAAAACCAAAGAAGATGAGAAAGACGACAAACCTATCCGAGGTCAGTTGACGTAGGTAGGAGCTCCGGGCCGAGGTTAGGAACAGGCTGCCCTGGAGGGGTAAGCTAGATTCCTCCGGCGCTCGGTGCTCGCCCCCTTCTGTGCCGCTAGTGATTTGATCTGGGGCTGTAGCGGCTTAACCTGCCAACCCTCTTTTTCTCCCACATCCCTCTCCAAATTCTGTATTCATCTCCCGCTGATCGATATCCTTATTCATGCTTATCTCTCAGGTCATGAAGAAGGCACTCACTCTGCTTGGCCTTGAAGGCCTTGAAAAGTTCTTTCCTGTTTCTCCGCCCCTTAAATGTGATAGCTTGGAGCCAGGATCCCGAAACATAATTTTCTTTTTAAAAAAGCATTCCTTTAACTATAATATGTTTACATGCCTAAAACTCAAAAGGAAGAAAAGAGATATTTTGAGAAGTGTCTCATACTTGGCCCCGGCCACCCACTTATCCACGGAGGCAACTAATGATGCCGTTTTGCGGTATCTTTCTAGACACTTTCTATGCATATACAAGAAATTTTGTTTATATATTTTATTTTTTAAAAAGTGCAGCATGCTGTACATCTTGCTTTTCAGTCTTAACTTAGGGATAAGTTCATATCGTATAAAGAATCAGTGTCGTTTGTCTCTGCATCTGCATAGTATTTCAGTTTTGTGGGTGTAATGTATGAAATTAATCATCATTGAGGGACTTTAGATTTCTTTCAATCTGTGGACTGTCACAGAGCAATGAATAACCTTGTTCATATAAATTACCACAGGCACCAAAACAAACTGTAGGGTAAATTTTTGAAATGGAGTTATAATTTTGATAGGACAAAATTATTTTCCTGGAGACTATCACTTTTACCCACAGTGAATGAGATATGCACACTGTTTTTATACACAATTTCTTCCCAGTAGCCCCTTATGTAGTCTCATCTTTATGCTGTTTTTTCTTTTGTTCCTTATAGACTATTTTAAAGCATTCTTATGTTTTTTCCCCTCTTTTCCCTTACTTTTCCCTTCCTAAACAGCTTCAACCTCTCCTAGTACCCTTCTCTGTTTCCAGCCTTCCCCCAAAGAAAGCATTTCCTCTCTACTCTCATTCCATATTCTGCTCTTTCCCTTGAAAATATTTTAGGGCACTGTAAACCTCAGAGGTACTCAGTCGCCTCATGGAAAACTTACAGAGATTTAACATTTCATCTGTGTATTTCTCTTAGTATGTTGTTCTGTAAACGTACTAATAAATTTATCCCTTGGATACAGTTATGGCTAACATGTGTATAGCATTTTATGTTTCTCATCCATATTTTATTTGATTTTTATAGCAACACTGTGAGGGTAGATTATTATCTCTTTTTCAAATGATAAAACTGACGTTTAGATATTAAATGGTTTTTCTAAGGTTACTTAGTAAATGCATGATTTTTTTGGGACTAGTGCCAGGTGGTTTTGATTTTCAAACTGTTCTCTGGGTTCCCTATTCTTGTTGGGTCATGTCTCTTTGAGACTTCCAAGCAGCTATCTTGTGTATTTTTTTTTTCAAGATTTTATTTATTTATTTTTAGAGAGTGAGCAAGGGAGAAAGAATGGGAGGGAGAGAAATACAATGTGCTATCTGTTACCTCTCACACATCCCCAACTGGGGATCTGGCCTGCAACCCAGGCTGGCAACCTTTTGGTTCATAGGCGGGCGCTGAGTCCACTGAGCCACACAAGGTGGGGCTTTTTTTTAATCTGCCTTCATCAAATTAGATGAAATATTCATGATTCCAGGAACTATCTGATTATTGTGTTTATATCGTAACAACTTTGCACATTTTTTATCACTCAGCTAATGAGGTTTGAATTGACCAGAAAAGAATCATCAGATCTAATTTTTGTTTGAATCTCCTCTTTTCTTTCAGCTCTGGATGAGGGTGATATTGCCTTACTGAAAACTTATGTAAGTCCTTTCAGTGTCTACAAAGTAATAGATGTTTTATGTTGAAATAAGAACTATTGTTGGGATTGGATTGTTCTTCCAAAATAATTAGAAGATAATGTCTAGCAGTTTATAGTAATCTTAACTGAAAAATGTTACCTTCTTACAGTTTTTATAGAATAGAGTGTAAATATAACATTCAGCATATTATTTTTATACTGTTTTTAATTAAAATGTGGAACTCTTATTGGAAGATATTTGAAAAAACTTACACAAATGTTTACCGTACTTGAAATGTGTGGGTTGTTAATGTTTGTAATTTAATAAGTTGTTGCTTTCCTAATACTCTAATTAAACTGACCTTTCTTCCTAGGGTCAGAGCACTTACTCTAGGCAGATCAAGCAGGTTGAGGATGACATTCAACAACTTCTCAAGAAAATTAATGAGCTCACTGGTATATATTTTTTAATTCCTGTTTCTTTTGTCAAAATGTAATGCGTTAATTGTGTCAAAGGATTTTAAATAGAAGTATTGCTCTTTCATGAATTACAGATTTAAAAAAAATTATTGTCCTTCCTCTCTGTTGAGAAATTGGGCCTCATTTAATAATCTTTTTTACTATCTTTTACAAACAAGTTTAATGCTTAAACAGTTAAGAAACATCATCCTTTAAGCAAGTAATGTTTCTGTTCAAAGCCAAGTTCAATAGACTAATAAACAAGTTAAGGTTTCTTATTGAATAAAAATAGGATCTTACATGGTATTGCTTGAGGTTAGCTTTTGCCTAGTAATTGGAAACTTTTCTTCTTGAGAATTTGAGTAGTTTTATAGTACTTGACCACAAAAAAATGTCAAATATGGCATATTTTTGGTGTATGACTATCTTAGGACAATGGTTTTCAGCTGGGGCAATTTTGTTCCCCTTCCCGCTCGGACATTCGGCAGTGTCTGGAGATATTATTTATTCTCATGACTTGAGGGGGAGGTGGTGCTAGTGGCATGTAGTGGCTAGTGTCCAGGGACGCTGCTAACCATCCTGTAATTCACATCCCCCCCATCAGAGTATTCAGTTCGAGGAGTCAGTAGTGCCAAGGTTGAGAAAGCTGGCTTTCGGGATGATGCAGGACATTTTAGTGAATTTTGTAATCTCTCTTTATGTAGGTATTAAAGAGTCTGACACTGGCTTGGCCCCACCAGCACTCTGGGATTTGGCTGCAGATAAGCAAACACTCCAGAGTGAACAGCCTTTGCAGGTTGCGAGGTATGTCCTGTGGAAATTTATTTGAGTCTTGGGTTTAATGTAATAGTTCATAAAAAATTTTTATTCCAAATTCCAAGTAAAGAAAGCTTTCTACAAAAGTATCTGGGGTTAAAAGTTTATGCGTTAAATTATTATTCAGGAAATAGATGAGGACATAATCATATAAAAGATTCAAATGATACAGAAAGATGCCAAGCAGATGTGAAACTTCCTTTTCATCTTCATTGTCCCACTACCCCTCTCTGAGATACGGCAACTACTGAAAATAGTTTGGTCCTCGTAATCCTGCTCTGTGTCTTCCTATACCTACATGCTCCTGATGTAATTATTAAAATTTAGGATGAATCAGTATGCAGTATTTTTATGGTTACATGAACCCTATTCACAAAGAACCAAGAAGTAATCAGTAATTAGTTTTCTTTTCTTGTGCCACTTTTTGTTTTTCTTGTCACAATTGTTTTTTCATTGGCCCGGTTTTCTATGTGTATCTCTAAACTCCTCAATTTTTCCTGATTGTCTGAATTGCTCTTCAGGTGCGTTGGGTCCATCAGGTTTTTTTTCTCATGTATACTTCGGGTGCACCAGCTGCATCAGGTATTCTCTTGGGTTCATCTTCCTGAGGAAGTCTTCCCTGGCACTTTTTGACCTGCTTCAGTTTGCCAGTTGTCCTTTATGCCTGTTGAATCACAGTCACCCTGTGACTTCTTACTCTGGAGTTTCCCTTTGCCTGTCCTATTTCTTCATTAGATGAACTGTACTCTCTCGTAGCTTCCTAAAAGAGGGTCATGTGGGGAGGTAATATTTTGAGACCACATATATTTGAAAATGTCTTGGCTGGTATGAAGGTCTTTTTCCTACAGAATTTTGAAGGCATTATTCCATTGTCCTCTGTCTCCAGTGTTGTTAGCCTGAAGCCATGCTGATTGCAAGCCCTGTATATGTGACCTGTTTTTCCTCTGAAAGTTGTGGGGTATCCTCTTGTTCTCACTTGTTCTGAAGTTTTATGACACTGTGTCTGGGTGTTGGTCTGTTTTCATACATGGGCTGGGCTCTCATGTCCTTCAGTGTGGCACGTTTTCTTGAAACTATTTGTTAATTATTTTCTTTTCATTCTCCAATATCCAAATAATAGAAGTCTGAAATGCAATAGAATTCCTCTCTTTCGGACTTCTGTGATCAGATATTGAACCTCCTGGATTGCTCCTCTAATATGCTAATCTTTCTCTCCTGCTTTTCTTTCTTTTTTCGCCCCACTTTTATGAGATTTTCTTAACTTTATTTTTGCGTCCTTCTATTGATTATTTTCTTCTATTTCTCTTCTCAAGTTTTTAGTATCCAAGAGCTCTTTTTCTCATTCATTGTATGTGTTTTGTTTTTTGAATGTCCTGTTCTCATGCCACGGTTGTAGTATGTCCTCATCTTTGCAGAAATTAATGATAACTAGGTTTCTGTTTCCTCTAAGATGTTTTTCTTTTTGCTTGATTGGTGTGCGTCTTTTATGCTAGATGTCTGGTGATCTTACTATGGTCTTTGGTCTTAGTGGTGGACCAAAAAGCTGATAAAAGCTCTAGATCCAATAGTGAAGGATGTCGATCCTAAAAGCTCCTCTGTAGCTAATATGGTTGGATGTCTAGTTGTGGAGCCTTCATGTCAGTATCTGTGGATCTCTTCATTTGGATAACCATTTTTCCCAGGGCAGTTTTCTTCAACGTCCTTTTGTCTCCAACCTCCAGTATTTTGGAAGAACAATGGAGGTAGAGGACTAGAAAATTTCAGTAACTGGTTCGTTTATGTTTACTTTTTCCCTCTCTTCTCCCCACCGTCCTCATTTTCAGAAAGTTATCACCACCATTAACCCCACCCCACCTCTTGCCCCAGAATTTCTTGATAACTTCTGTTTCACTCTTCCTAGAATATTTTCATTACCCCCCAAATAAACCCCATACCAATTAGCAGTTACTATTCGCCTCTCTTTTTAGTCCTGGCAACTAATCAATTACTTCGTATGGATTTGCCTATCCTGGATAGTTCATATAAAAGGAATCATTTCATATAAATGTATGACCTTTTGTTTCTGGTTTCTTTTATTAGCATAGTGTTTGAAGATTCATCCACATTGTGGCATGTATCCAGACATCATTTCTTTTTATAGCCAAATAATATTCCAGCCTAATTTCTTTCTTCATTGATATTCTTTATTTGGTGAGACATTATTCTCATACTTCCCATTAATTGTTTAAACATGGTTTCCTTCAGTTTTTTTAAAAAATAGGATACTGCTTAAAGTTTTTGTATAGTAAGACCAATACATAAGCTTCCTCAGGGACAGTTTCTGTGGATTGCTTTTTTCCTATGTGTGGGCTGTACTTTCCTATTTCTTTTTGTCTCTTATACTTTTCTTTTATGGAAGCTGGACGTTTTAAGTATTGTAATGTGTCAGCTCTGGAAATCAGGTTATCCCTTTCTCTGGGGTTTGTTATTGTTGGTTGCGCTTTGTTGGTGTTTTTCCTTTGAAATGTTGTGGTCAGCCCCTTGTTAGCCACCACTGGTATAATACTGCCTTACACAGTTGTGATGTTAAATAATTGTCACTGATTATTTCCAGCAAATGTCCTGTGGGCAGGGGTATTCACACAGAGTGAGCTCTGCGTCAGGTCAAATAAAGACAAGTAAGTCCTGAGCTTCCAGTCAGGTCACATAGTGACAGTTCTCTGGGGGTTGGGCTTTGGGGAGCTCCAAACTTATTCCACATCCCCCACTCCCCAACCCCCCCATTTGCAGAATTGGGAAATGTTGATTTTGACTGTTTTTTCCAGTGTTTACTTGGCTTTCAGGGAGCAGCATACTTTCAAAGGTCCTTATTTCACCATTCTGGAAGTTGAGTTCCCTGTATAGTCTATACTTTTTTAGCGTGGATTAAAAAAATCCTGATCTGTGCATACAGTGTTGGCTTGGTCTGTCAGATAAAGTACTGATAGATGCTTTTTATATATATAATTCTACCTCCATGGTAGAACTTGGCTAGTAACCAGAAATAGTTGTGCCACACAGTTGTACTTCAAGGACAAAGTATCTGTACCCTACTTTCCGAGCTACCTACATGTTTACTCCACAGGCTCTTGTATTTTCTGGTTATTTATTGCTACAGCTTATGACCTGAGTGCTTTCTCACTGTTCTGTTTTTGTTTGCCTTAGTAGACAAATAATTTAGAAGAGAAAAGGCAATAGGGTACATTCTACTCTAATGTACATACTATTACAAATTTACCTTCATTATGTCACACAGAAAAAACATTTAAGTTAAAAATAGCAAGAACAATAAAAATGGATATGAAGTATAAACTCAGGGAAGAATGGAAAAACACATTTATTACTCAGTGTAAGACAAGGTGACTGTCTTCTGATAGGGAAAATAAAGAGGCGAGTAACTTAAAATAGTGATTTTCTACCTTTTTCATCTCATGACACACATAAATTAATTACTAAAATTCTGCAGTACACCAAAAAACATATCTTTTGCTGATCTGACCCCCCAAAAAGGTACAATTTCAATTCACACTGGATGTCTATTGTTGTGTTGGCTGTTGTCACTTTATTATTTGATAATCTAAGGGAAAAGAGGTCAGTGCTCCTGACTAAATATTCAGGTATTGCATGTGTTAAAAATTCTTGCTGACTGCAGTGTCCGCAGCACATTGATTGAAAATCACTGACTTTAAGATATAGAGAAGTATCACTATTAAAGGAATATAGTTTTGTAAATCAAGAAATTAGAGAACTTCTTAATGATGAAATATTTGGGTTTAATTTCTCAGAGGTATGAATTTTTTTGAAAATTTTATGACTTGGCTTAAGTTGGGTGGACCCTTGGGACTGAGCATATTTTATAGAAAAGGTTCTCTAACAGTGGCCCAGTTTCTGCATTTCTAGTATACACCTGCTCATTAGTGTGCTGTGCGCCTAGGGGAGACTCCGGTTACTTCAATTCATTATTAGTGGGTTAAGTTCTTTACTCTAATCAAGTCTTTTGCTGCGTTAGATGTACAAAGATAATCAATGCTGATTCGGAGGACCCAAAGTACATTATCAACGTGAAGCAGTTTGCCAAGTTTGTGGTGGACCTCAGTGATCAGGTAGCACCTACTGACATTGAAGAAGGGATGAGAGTTGGGTAAGATTTCTACTTACGACAAATACTCACCTTTCATTAAAGATACCATGTCACATTCACATCCTTGACTTCCTTTTGAATGAATGCACTGGTTGCCTTGAAATACCGCGGGATAATCTAGTTGAGTACTACATTTGAACATCATTTCTTCTGCATCCCCTTTCTGACCTCCCACTTTCCTCTTTTTCCCCACCTCCACTATGGCTTTTTATGAATGACTTCAAATGTCATAATCAAAGCAAGTACAAAAGTTGAGAGTTGAGTTTGCCAGTCTAAGGTAACATGGCGTAGATGGAGGAAGCACTTTCTCTAGGATAGTTATTAAGATTGAGTTAATGTAATTAATATATATAGAATATGTGGTAATTCACTAAGAAAATTTTTTGACTGTGTTAGTGAGGATCTTTTTTACCTTTCTAGTGTGGACAGAAATAAGTATCAAATTCACATTCCACTGCCTCCTAAGATTGACCCAACAGTTACCATGATGCAGGTAAGAAACTATGGATAGAAAAGAAACGGCATGACTTAGAATGCAACTGCACCATCTCAAAAAATCTTGAAACTTTTAACTGATTAACCATTAATATGTGGGTATGCGTTAATTTGCCCAAATTTTTTAAACCATTTTTCAGTTGAGAAAGTCTTTATTAGTTTGTCTCTAATTTAGTATAAAAAGTAATATAGCCAGTGGTTCTAGCGCACTGGGCAATATATTCCATTTTTCAAAAATTCTTACTTGCTGTAAGTCAGATTTTTCTTTTCGGATATTGGGTCTACTCTACGAAATAGAACATTTGGGCTAGTATTCAAAAGCCTGTGACTGTGTTGTACATTTTTTTCCCCTCTCTTAGGTAGAGGAAAAACCTGATGTCACATACAGTGACGTGGGTGGCTGTAAGGAACAGATTGAGAAACTTCGAGAAGTAGTTGAAACCCCTCTACTTCATGTAAGTGTCTGAGTCTGTTTAATTTCAAATTACTTCATATAAAGAGTTGATAGTGCACCCAAATTGCCTATACACTAGGTAGCTTTTTAAATTTTATATTTTCCTTAATGAAAATTTTTGAGGGGATAGAGTGTAGATGTGTGGAGAGTTGGTAAGTTCCAGAAGAGAAAGCAAAAGGATTGAGTGGTTAAGCCTATTCAAAAAAGATCATCTTCCATTTCGAGTGGCACAGGAGGTTGAGGTATAACTTTTGGCCGTATGTTAAATATGTTATAGATTATTGTAGAAGAAACCATGTGTTTTAATGATATCAAGAAGAAGTAGGCTTAAATGGAATCAAAGTAACCTTGGGATGATAATGGAAAACTAGGATATTAAATACCAGATAATACTTTTGTTCTTTAAACACTATAATTTTTTTAAATTAGGAAAAGACATTAAGTCTGGATAGTAGAAATACCCTTAAAAGCCATTCAGCCTTATGCTATTGATAGGAGTCTAGTTTAGATCTTGTATTTTACAATAAAGTTCTTATTTAGATCAAATATATAGGTTGTGGACTTAATAATTTGACTTAAATATATTGACAAAAAAGTCTTATTTTTATTACACAGAAGTTGTATAATTATAAAAATTGTGTCTCCATCACAGCCAGAGAGATTTGTTAACCTTGGCATTGAGCCTCCCAAGGGTGTGCTGCTCTTTGGTCCACCAGGTACAGGCAAGACACTCTGCGCTCGGGCAGTTGCTAATAGGACTGATGCTTGCTTCATTCGAGTTATTGGATCTGAACTTGTACAGAAATACGTTGGTGAGGTAAAGTAAATTAATCATAAAGAATGTGTAGCTCTGTGAGTGGACGAGCTGTCCGTCGGTGAGTCTGTTGGGCTTCTGTAGCTCTGTGAAAGATTTACAAAGCATGGATGAAATTAAAATAGCAGTTTCACATTGAAGATTGAGACCTGAAATTTCTTGATTGATGGATGTAGTTACTAATGTAGGAGCTATGAGCCCTTCCCTTTGTGGTCATTTGTAGATAAACAACTGCTTAACATTTTTAATCACCATGCTCCCTACTCAGAAAGATGACATTTTCTGCAGATTTGGTTTGTAAGAGAACTACCCCAGAATTGCCGGTGAATGCATTCAGAAGTGTACGTTCACTTCAGGGCCAGCCTTTTATGGCCTCCTGAGAAAGAACATGGAGTGTCTATCTGCATGTGTGGGTGTGTACACACACACAGATTTTTTTCAATAGTGAGTCAGTCTAGAGCTGTATGTATAGTGCCTGAAGCATTAATGACGACTGTACTTACAAAAAGAATTAGGAGTTGCATGAATTGAGATACACCGTACTTTTATCCTGTGAGCAACATTTACACATCAAATTTGGTGATTAGGAATGCCACGTGATAAATGCTTTTAGTTTCTCAAGTGTTACTGATCGAAATGGTGCCTTTATTTGAACTGTTAATTTAACCTCTTCAGGTCTTACAGCTATTGGCAATTTAACTTAAGGCTAATAAGATTAATTTGATTGAATAGGTAATCAATTTCAGGTTGTTTTTTTTCTTTTTTTAAAGCCTTAGGTAATAACATTTGAGAATATTGTTAGGAATATTGAAAAGTTTGAAATATAACTTGTTACTGTATTTTAAAAGATTTAGAAACCAACTGTGAATTAAATTATTTTTCTCATTAGGGGGCGCGAATGGTTCGAGAGCTCTTTGAAATGGCCAGAACTAAAAAAGCCTGCCTTATTTTCTTTGATGAAATCGATGCTATTGGAGGTATGAATGGTATTTTAGAGAACTACTTTAGGGTTGGGTTTCATGAGAGTCCTAAAGTAATATGTGTAGAGTTTTCCTAGTGTGTTCAACTTGTACAAAGTTTTAATTCCAACTCTTCTGTGAGCTCTGGCACATTGGAGCCACAGATCTAATAAACAGTAGGACTACACCATAAAGGGAAAAAGAAATGTTATGTAACATTGCTATTTCTCAAAGTCTTTACCTCTGTACTTTACTAATATCATTCATATGACACATATTTTCACACTTTTACACCACCATTGGCAGGGGTATTTTATAAAGTGTACGTAAAATAATGTTACTGTTAGGTTCATAGATCGGATGGAAATACAATATTAGCCATGAGATCTACACAAGTTATTTTAACTATGAACCTCTATTTGCTCATCTTATAAAGGGCGTAATAATTCTTACTCTGTTTATTTCATGGGTTTTTGAGAGCATTTAAGTAATAAATGTGATAGACTTTGAAAACTAAACTGTTTTATAGGCCTTCACTATTGTTACAGCCTATAAGAATAATAATCCTTACTGGTTTGAGAAGTGTCAGTATGTCCAGACATTTCTTACTTAATGAATTGAGTGACAGAAATTACTTGAAAATACAGTAGACCTTGTAACACTGTTTAGGGAATGTGGTTATGTTACCTAGAATCTTGCTTTTATACTTGATGGATATCATTGCGTTTGGGCAGCCTGTAGTTAATGTCTTCAAGTGGTTAATTTGAGCACAGTGTGTCAGTACAGTGTCGCGACTCTGAAGTCATTTTTATAGTATTGTTGGAATGAGCCATAAGCTTTATGATGTCAGGATGCTGTGAAGCTATGCTTTCCTAAGTGAGCCATGTACAAAACAGTATTAGGGTGCAGGGAAAAACTAATAGATTTTCTCATATTTAATTTTAATCTCAATTTTTAATTTTTATAATGTACATAATACATGAATACAACTGTATGTGTGTATGTACATACATACAATTTAAAAGCGAAAATATGTATTTGTAGGATTTTGATTTTGTTTTTGCTATTTTTGTTGAGAGACTGAGATTAACCTAAAATACTCTAATTAATATCCAAAATAGTGTAATAGTGTAAGTTATATTTTTATTGTATTGCGGATTTAGCCTTATTTTTAAGGACAGTTTTGAGAAATTGAGGCGAATATGGCAGTTTTTTACATTACAGTGCTAAAGTTTGCGTGTAATCTAGCTGCCTAGTCCAGGTATACATGGTCTTAAACAATGGGGGTGTTCTTGAGTGATTTAAAAAACAAAATTCCTTAAAGAGAATTAAAAAGTACTTTAAAGAAGCTATATTAAATAAACCTATGAGTCTTGAAAGATTCACTTTCTAATTAGTTTTGTGTGAAGCAGGCAGTTCTTACAGGATTTGCTTAAAACTGGATGTTCACTTGCACTGGAGGGCATGATTTGAACTGACATTTATAGTACTTTCAAGTTTGGGTAGTGCTGCTGTGATCGGATTTATGTTTCCTTTTGTCTTAGGGGCTCGTTTTGATGATGGTGCTGGAGGTGACAATGAAGTACAGAGGACAATGTTGGAATTGATCAATCAGCTGGATGGGTTTGATCCTCGAGGCAACATTAAAGTGCTGATGGCCACTAACAGACCTGACACTTTGGACCCAGCACTAATGAGGCCGGGGAGACTGGATAGAAAGATTGAATTTAGTTTACCTGACCTAGAGGTAAGAAAATAATTTCTTTTTAGAAGAGGGATTCTTGAAATTTTTCCTTCCTGTGATGTTTTCCATTATAATATTTTTTAATTCCCCTACTTTCAGGGTCGGACTCACATTTTTAAGATTCATGCGCGTTCAATGAGCGTTGAAAGAGATATCAGATTTGAATTGTTAGCACGACTGTGTCCAAATAGCACTGGTAGGTTCAAAGGTCTTGTCTGTATTTGCTGGTCTGTCTGTCCAGGCTGCTTCAATTAAGCCTTTTTTTTTTTTTTTTTCTTTTTTAACTTGAAAGGTGCTGAGATTAGAAGTGTCTGCACAGAAGCTGGTATGTTTGCCATCAGAGCACGGAGAAAAATTGCTACTGAGAAAGATTTCTTGGAAGCTGTAAATAAGGTCATTAAGTCCTATGCCAAATTCAGTGCTACTCCCCGCTATATGACATACAACTGAGCCCTGAAAGCTTTCATGGAGAACACTTCTTTTAATTGGAATCCTAAACATATATAGACTTGTTAATAACCATGTCACACAAAAAAATAAATGGTTTCAAAATTATATGCTTTTTTTTCAGATATGTCTTCTCTGTAGTACAATATAAGGTGATATCTAATATCATTAGGCAGGAATGCTTATTACAGTTTATGTTGTTTTTGATCTACCATTTAAGGGTTCCATATCATAAAGTGCGTGCTTAGATCATGTATGTTCTAGGCATATATATTGGCTGTCATTGTATCCTCCCAGTGTCTGCCCAGTGAGGTGGGCATAATGGGTCTTGATCTAATGAATGCAAAAAACTTGGCTACCAAATTGACTTGTAGCAGAGCTAGGATTCAAGTTGAAGTTTGTCAGCTCCATCCATTGTACTTCTAACCAGTGTGCGCTTCTGCCCTCATCAGAATAGCCCAGTTAGGCATGTGACTACATGCATTTTGATGGTCTTTCCCTAGTATGTTGAATAATAAAGCTCTGGCTAAACTTTTTTTAAAGTGGAAGAAGTATCTGATATAATGTTTTGCTATTTGACTTGATTTCAAATTAAGAAGAATTGATTTTTAATGACCAGTGAAGTAATAAAGCAGAAAGAAAAGTATATACACAATAATCTAATTTAGAAAATCAGGAATTGGCTTCATACAGAGAAATACTTACTTTCATTTTATAAATTAATAGTTTAAATTAATGGTAAAGCTCCTGTTAGACTACCGGTCTACAGTGAGGCATTTCTAAATATAAGCTGCATTAAAATTCTCATAGATCTCTTTAAAATCATTCTTGTGCAAACACCACCAAACCCCCTCCCCCCAAATATAGAGACCCAAGAGCAATAAAGAATATTTTTATTGCAGTTCAATATTCATAAGTAATGCAAAACAGAGCTGGATACATTAAATTCACAAAAGGTTGACAACATAGAAAAAAGGCTATAAGTATTGCATTGAAATATTTAAAACATGAAAATTTTCAAGCTGAAAAATTAAAGCCCTTTATTCATAAAATCAAACAACATCCTCTTGTTTTTTCATTTTTGTGAAATTTATCAAATTTTTTTTTCCCTAAGCCTGCCCTAGTCTTTCATGACGTATAAAACAGACCAAACCATATCTAGGTTCTGCTTATAACAAAATATGCTCAAATGAATGACTATTGATGTATGTTTTAATAAATGTAAGCAATTAGAACACACTCTTTGAAATCTTACCACTTTTTCATGTAGTCACATACATCATATTCACCAATTTGAGACAAAAATTGGATATATTGACCTCACTCAGGTCAATGTTTTATAGGCTCTAAATCTTGACATCACTTAGGTACGTGACAGAAAGCTACCTGACCACACATTAGTTGTACAATAAATTGAAAAACTTGGATGTTTCTGCCCAGACATGTATATTCAGATAGCACAAACACTATCTAGATTAGCAATGTTTATACCGTATTTAAAAGGATAAAATACACATTAACCAGACTCCTTCCAGGTAAAATATGTATATGCATGTTTATACATGTCAGGGTGCTAATAGATAATACAAAGGGTTTATGAATAGAAAAAATACTGTAGTGATACTTTAAAAAATATAACATTGAAAAGTGTGATCAGATTTATAAAAATTTAATTTCCCCAACAGTTAGGTTTATCTGTTACATATAGCAGATGCTACATACCAGTACATTGAAAAAGTTGGTCGTTTTCAAAGGCAGGATAGATTTCTGAGATGTTCAGATTTGATTACATTCCTGTCAATAAGCAGGCAGCTAGCTTTTGAACATTTTATTGGGATTGTGGGGTTTCACAATCATTGAATGCATTTTGGTTGGCTATATGCATTTTGGTTTGGAGGATCAGATTGTACTTTTATCAATTCTCACATCAACTTTTATCACTGCTCAAATCATATCACGAATCTAAACATAATCATAAAAGCATTTCTGAAAGGTATTCTAGAAAGGACCAATAGCATTTTTGCATTCATTAAAGCATACAGTCTCACACCAAAGTTTTATTTGATCTTAGAATGCAAATTGATTTACTATCTTTAAAGGGGTTAGACATCATTGTAGATAAAGCCTTCCCCACCACATAGCATTCCCTCCCTCACCCACACACAAGAGCATACTCCCCCCTCCTCCCCAAGACACAGAAAAACACCTACCCACTCCAGGGCAGATTCTCTGGGTTTGCTATCCTCTGCATGCACACATGAGGGCATATTCATTTCTCAAAATGTACTTTTGGAGGCAAACACCTCCTTTCTGCTAAACAGGTAAGGATATAGTCAGGGTAAAACTACATGGAGTGGATATTTTAGATATTACCCGAAAACTACAAAGTGAGCTACTCCGGGGGTTGCAGAGGATTCTGATCTTTAACTGTCTGAGTCCCACAGCAGGTGAGATTGGCAATTGGGATCCCACTATCAGCTGCCATATGATTATACAGAGGCAATGTCTATGATGTAAATTGGAGTTACCTGAGCCCTGGTTCACACTGTTCTAACATTCCATACATCTATGAGGTCAGATCAACCACTGTCATCATACGTAGGGTTTGAGAAAGACAAAGCATTTGCCTATATGGGACCTTCCTGAAACCAGGGCTGTCCCCTACTACTACAAAGTAAGGCTAGTCCCTGTGTTTACTGATTGGTTTACATTATGCCCATTTTGACAGGGCAGTAAGAATCTGAATTTGAAGTAGGGCTGAAAAACAGAAAGACAAACTAGCAGCTATTAAAGTCTAGAAAGAAGGTAGAGACAAAACTTGACTAAGTTAAAAAAAGGTCAGGAAATTTTTCACTATGAAACAATTCTAAGAAAACATTCCCAAAAATATATGTATAGATAAAATACATTCTGAAATTCATTTTTAGATTCTCAGGAACACTCTGAAACAAAAACATTTCAATAAGATTTAAGTGCTTTATATGTACAGGGTAGAATTCTATTCAAAATAGGTTAAACATTAAAGAACAGAAAAAAATACAAATTTGTAAGATATAGACAAACACTTTTTGTACACTACTTTCAACCTATCAGAACTAGACTTGAGTCTACTATGTGTAAAGCATTTGTTGAAGGCTGGTGCTAGGGAATACACAATGAAAAATTTGTAACATTGTTTAAAGTCTTTAATGGCTGACATGATGCAGGCCCTTTTACAAAAGTTTCTAGTACAAGCTGAGGTTCTACAACTACATGCTCTTTCAGAAGGCAGTGTGTATCAGAATGCAGATGTATCAGATTTTGCGTGTGATGATTGCCAAGGGAATATCTGGATATATATCTAATTTCCCTGTAGATCTAGGTAAAGAATTTGATTAGAAAGAAGGGGTCTACTTTGAATTAAATTAGAAAAGTAATGAGAAACCTCACTGGAGTTAAAACAAACCATAGGGTTTGGTTTTGGGTAGACCTATGCTAACAGTATGTTCCTGGGATCTGACCACTTTTCTCCTGCCAGTGTTTTCATGAAAACTAAAACAAGGAGTCAAAAAGAAAGAAAAAGAAAAGCAGCAGACCTGGCTGGTGTGGCTCAGTGGATTGAGTGCCGGCCTGTGAAGCCAGGGGTCCCTGGTTTGATTCCCAGTCAGGGCACATGCCTGGGTTGTGGGCCAGGTCCCCAGTAGGGGGTGAGCGAGAGGCAACCACACATTGATGTTTCTCTCCGTCTCTCCCCCGTTTCCCCTCTCTATAGAAATAAAAATCTTTAAAAAATATATTAAAAAGACAAGCTGAATATTAGCAGGAAATCTGAGAAGGGGAGGTCTTAGGCAGGTTAGCCAATTAATACTTGTGCCCTGTATTAGAGTGATCTGTTAGAATTGTAAGAATAGGAAAGTCTGATGACCAATTGTCTTGTCTCCCCCACTCCTTTGGAACAACTATAAAGAGTACCTGAAATAAACATTTTACTTATTCATAGGCTTAAAACTGAGTTTGATGAAGAATTAACTAACTCTTATGGACTTCTAAGGAAGATTTAATACTTTGGAGTTAGTTTTCTTAAATACATGGTCTTTAGGTTACTTAACTGTTAGCAACAACATTTCTAGGGGCTCCTACTGGTCACAGTTGTGACAATTTTAGCACCAAAAAGAAAAACAGACTGAAACACATTAAAATATAAAAATTCATGAGTCTATAATTATGCTGAGAGAGAAATCGAAAAGAACCTAATTTGTCATCATCTACTTATGAAACCAACTTCTTTGAAGTTGATAATGGAAAAAAAAAACCTGCCTTTCCAGTAAGAACTGTACTTTAGGATGACTAAATAGCTCAAGTTGAGAAAGGAAAGCTATAATTTACATAGAAACACCAACTACTAAATGCAGAAGAAATAAGAAAATTGGAGAAAAATTCACAAACCTAAATATTTACCGATTTAGGCAAAAATCACCGCTAGCTGTTAAAACTCCTGAATGAATGGCTGATGGGGAATTGGGGATTCATTTCATGCCAAAGGAACACCATGCATATAGCTCACTAGTCACAAAGGTGGAAACATAATTGGGGGGCTAGACTGTCATGTTAATCCAGTGGATTTACCTTAGCATTGTAGAGTCAATGAGATATGTGTTTTCTGATGTGATGCAATATGAAGCCTGTGTCTCATCTATGATGTATTCTAGCAAAAAAATATTGTATTCAAATCCATGAGGCCTGTAGATATAACTTCTAGATCACAACTCGTTCAGAAAATAAAAGGACAAGCTAAAACACCTTGAGAAAACAAATAGATACATTAACAATATGGATTCTCAAGAACAATGGCCCCAGCCTCCTAAACAAGTCCAAGTCATCAAAAAAGAGACTGCTAGACTGAGATACACTTTGGGACTTAAAGAGACATGAGCTGTTACGGTGTACGGTCACACAACGGATACTAGTTTGGACAAACCAACTACAAACTGGGGACAATTGGGGTAAGTTTGAATATGGTCTGAGGTAAAAATGTTCTGGAATGAGAAAGTGGTGATTGTTTAGTGGAAAAAATAGGTTACAGAACACTGTAGAATATGATCTTATTTTGGTTAAAAGATGTAAATATAGATGCATAAAGATCTGAAAGGATACATTAAGATGTTAGCAATAATCTTTGTGTGGTGGCAATATAACGTTTTTATTATTTTTGCTTGTCTAGTTTTTCTATTTTTCTGTAATACACTTAAATTGCTTCTGTAAAAACAAATCATTATTTGGAAGGAAGAACTTCCAGAAAACTGTGGGTATGCCACTTCTGTTAGATAACTCTTAATTACAGAAAATCCGTAGACCAACAAGCACAAAAGCAAGGAACCACTACCCATCTGGTGACAGCATATCAGACTTATAGGTAAGGTACTTATAAGGAAAACATTCTTAAGTGCTTGGCTGACAAAGATAATACTAAAAAGTAACAGAAATGTCACTGCACAATAAATGCAGGTGAGAGGCCAATTTATCTTGGAAGTAGTCAATTAAAAAAAACACACAAGTAAGATACATCTTGCTATGCGTCATTCACCCTCCAAATCAAGCCTTGACTACTCATATTTACCCTGAGGGGAAAAAAATTCTATTGTCTGGAATTTAAAATGTATAAATTAGTAATTTCAGAAGAGGCTCGTACCCCATCCCAGGCTGAGTTCCTCACGCCTCAGGAGTGGCATTGGGCTCTGTATCCTCCTGGGGCGGAGGAGTTAAGGCTTCTTGTTCTGCAAGTGCCTCTCGAAGTTGGCTCCCTAAAACTGCATCATGAATGCTGTGGAACAGCAGCTCCCATAGGGCAGGATTTTCAAAAAATAAGTTTTGGGTGAGGTCATTCACAACTTGTGCTAAAAAAGAAGAAAAGAAAATTAGTCCACATTCTGGGTATCAGTCTTGAACATTAAAATAAAAGTAATACTTGCATACAGTGTAAATATTAAAATGATATAAAGTCTCACTCCAATCCCTGTACCCATGACATCACACCCCCCCAGTCATAAGAAGCTACTTTTATTATTTTTTTTGTGTATTCTTCCAGTATGTATTTATGCAAATATAAGTAAAAATATAAAATATTCTTATTTTTGCATTTTTCTTACCCAAAAGATGGCATACTATTTATTTTCTGAATTTTTAAAACACTTAATGTTTTTCACTTAATTTTTTATGACTCTGTGGTATTAGATCTTGCAGGTATAACCTAGTTAACTTAACTGGTCCCTTTTGTGTGGTAGTTGTTTTTCTAGTCTTTTGTTTTTATAGACAGTACTCATGACTCTCCATGTATGGGTTTCATTTGAATGTGTGTGGCACATTGCTGGATTCTCTGGCTTATAAGGTAAATGCATTTGTGATTTTGAAAGTCTCTACAAGGGGCTGTTTCATTTTTGCACTCACACCAGCAAGGTCGGAGTGCCTACAGAGCATGCTGCCAAGCAGTCCATTTTCAGACTGTTTTAACCGAAATTTAATATTAAAAAAACAGCAGACATTGTATATAAAAACCTACATGATCTTATATAACTATGTTTATGGCAGCCATTAAATAATTACTAAAAAATATACCAGCCCAGAGCAATGGTTTATTAATTTCTTTCCACCAACTCCAGCTCAGGAGGCCTGCCACGCAGGAGGCTCCAGTTCAGCAGCCCAGTGACCGGAGTGCCTGGAAGTGGCTGATTTCAAAGCTAGCTTTAGAGTGATTTTCAGAAGAAACAAATTTCATTTTCATCAAAAACTAATATTAAGGGGAAATGTTTCCTAAAAAAAGAGAAACAAAAATAAAACTATTACTATTTCTCCTCATTCTAGAAGTGTACTTACCACTGCATCCTGCTAAATACACATAAATACCGACATCTCCATATTCTTTTACAATCTGTAATAATGTTGAAATAAAGTTTAGTTTCTCTTGACTGTGCCAGATACAAGTCTCTTTTTACCAATATGTATTTCACTGACATAAGACACTCTAGTACATTCACTTGAACTACTTTGCTTCAATAATTATGCATTTTTTGAGCTAATCATTTAAAAAGTGATTTTTTATTTCTTTTGATTTTTTATATGGACAGTCATAATTAGAGATATCAAAGAATTCTTGTTAAGTTTTATTTATGTGTAATAAATGTACAACAATAATGACTTCAAATAATGACTTCCTGTAGAAATATATACTGAAATATTTATAGATGATGTGTTGACTGGCATGTGCTTCAAAATAAGGGGAAAGTGAGTGTGGGGCATAAGTGAAATAAGATTAATCACAAATTGATAATTGTTGAAGCTGAGTAATACTTATGTGGGGGTTCATTACACTATGATCTTTACTTTTGAATATTTTTGAAATTTTCCATAATCAAAAGTTGAAAAAAACAAAAAAAAATGTTAAGAGTTAGACTGGGACTCTAGTTCAACTCTGATTTTACTGATGGCAAAACTGGGTACAGAGATTTTAAATGACTTGTTCAAGATGATGCTTACCCCTGCCAGAGTTTTTACACCAACAGAATCGATAAAATTGACTTGTGTGAAATCCAGAATGACGGTGTGGACGTTGTCCCCTGGGGGCATAAACCTCTGCAGTTCCTCAGGAAAGGTGCTCTTGATGACTATAGGGGGGTACTTGACTTCATCTTCCTCTCCTTCAGGCTTCGTACCATCTTCCCCATCTACTTCTGCATCCTATGTCAAAAATTATATTACACTAGAATTCTATGAACAATTCACATTTTGGTTCTGAGAGTTAAAAAATTTGTCCTTAGAGTCTTAAGCTCCTGGTTATATCAGATCTTTTCTAAAATATTTGCCATAACCTAGCCTTGTGATGTGACAAAAAAAAAAAAATGTGTATATAATACTCAATTTTAGTTCAGCTTTTTAAAAAAAATTTTATAAGAAGGGCCTGGTTTGTGAAGTTTGTCCAGTTATTTTTTTTAAGATTTTATTTATTTATTTTTAGGGAGCAGGGTAGGGAGAGAGAAAGAGAGGGAGAGAAACATCAATGTGTGGTTGCCTCTCATACACCCTGCACTGGGACCTAGCCCATAACCCAGGTATGTGCCCTGACTGGGAACTGGACCAGTGACCCTTTGGTTCGCAGGCTGGCACTCAATCCACCGACCCATATCAGCCAGAGCTTAGCTCAGTTTCTTTTCCTTCTTTTTTTTTGGTTCAATGAAATCCACTCTGCTTAGTTTATCATATCTATTTCCCCCTTGTTTCTAAAATCATTCCATTAACTTCAGCATGATAGATTATAAATTATATAAGCTTAAAGAGTAAAAATCAGCCTTTGAGCTCTTTTAGTTTAAGCTGAATGAGTCTATGACAAAGTACTAATGATAAAATTCATTAAGGTACTGTGTGATTTTTTTTTTTTTTAAGAACAATGTATTCCTGAGCCCATATCACTACTTATTTTGGAAGCACTCGCAATACTGAGCTTATCATGCATCCTTAATACATAAAAGATAGTTAGATTGTTTCTAAGCTCCTATCTTAGGGACTTCATGCTGTGTTATAACTTCAATCTTGAATAAAGGTGGGGGCCACTGTGGATCAGGAGAGAGGGAAAAGTAGAATGAAGAGACCACTTACTGCTTTTACAATGGTTGCATTGGCCATGTTTGCATTCCCGACTTCCTTAGCGTACTTCTTCATGGCCTTTCTTCTTGCTCCCATGATAAGTGCTGGGTTCACTCCAGTCTTTACAGAAAAGCAATGACACAGAACCACTTCTTATCTCCCAGGAATTCATGCAAATGCAATTACTCTTTAAATTTCCCCCATTTGATGCTTGTCTATCCCAAGTGATCACCCCAACCCTTTCTCTACCTTGCTGTCAAATCCCCTAAGCTGAGTTACTCTCTCTCCAAAAGAACATCAGTACCCTTTCTTATTCCTGGTCTTGATTCAAGACAACCTGAAGCTAAAGTATTAAAGCCAACTTAAAGTAGCATTGTTCAAACTTAGATTTCTCAGATTCATATATTTAAGAGAATCTGTGGGTTGACTGTGAAGTTTTCCTATATACTGGACAGTGAGACTGAGTTCTAATTGTGACCAAAGGAACCCATATAATCCCAAGAGAAGAAATCTAAAATTATTTTTTCACTAATTTTTCTTAAAAATGTTAGAGAGAGAGAGAAATAGTATAAAATTAATATCTTGTGACTTACCTTTCTTTTTAATGCGCTACTATACAAGTCGCTATTTGCATAATAAATTGGGGCATTTATTTGGAATATTTTTATTCCAGGAATTTCTTTCACCTAAGAAACAAAATGTTAGTGACTTTAACACATGAAAATATTTCAGAATCAGACTTCTGGCCAAGGTGGAGGCGTAGGTAGATACAATTTGCCTCTTTGCACAACTAAAAGGACAACAAATTTAAAAACAAAAAATAACCAGAACTGCCAGAAAATCTAACTGTATGGAAGTCCGTCAAACAAGGAGTTAAAGCAGAAACATTCATCCAAACTGGTAGGAGGGGAGGAGATGGGCAGCCAGGGCAGGGAGGGCACTCTGCAAGGCAGAGGCTGGAGGACCAGGCAGGTGAGACTGGATGCTGGCAGTCCCACATTTTCATGCAGATAAACTGGGAGGAACAATAGGGAAGTGAGGCAGATTGTGCAACCCAGGTTCCAGTGTGGGAAAAGAAAGCCTCAAAACCTCTTGCTGTAAAAATCTGTGGGGGTTCCAGTGTCAGGAGAAATTTCCAGCCTCATAGTCATATTCGTTGGAGAGACTCAGAGGGTCCTAGAATGTACACAAACTCACCTACCTGGAAATCAGCACCAGAAGGGCCCAATTTGCTTGTGGGTAGCAGGGGAAATGACTGAAAGCTGGAGGAGAGCCGAGCAAGCAGCACTGTTCCCTCCTGGACCCCTCCCCCACTTTCAGAATCACAACACAGCAACCTGGGTTGCCCCGCCCTGGCGAATACCTAAGGCTCCATCCCTTCCAACATATAGGCGCACTGAGACAAAGAAATATGGCCCAAATGAAAGAACAGGTCAAAACTCCAAAAACAGAACTCAGCAATAAGGAGATAGCCAACCTATCAGATGCAGAGTTCAAAACACTGGTAATCATTATACTCGCAGAAATGGCTGAGTATGGTCGCAAAATAGAGGAAAAAGTGAAGGCTATGCAAAGTTAATTAAAGAAAAATATACAGGAATCCACCAGTAAAGGGAAGGAAACTGGGACTCAAATCAACAATTTGAAGCAGAAGGAAGAAGTAAACATTCAGCCAGAACAGAATGAAGAAACAAGAGTTCAAGAAAATGAGGAGAGGCTCAGGAACCCCTGGGACAACTTTAAACGTTCCAACATCTGAACCATAGGGGTGCCAGAAGGAGAAGAGGAAAAGCAAGAGAATCAACACTTGTTTGAAAAAATGGAGAACTTCCCTAATCTGGCCAAGGAAACAGACTTCCAGGGAGTCCAGGTAGCTCAGAGAGTCCCAAAGAAGTTGGACCTAAGGAAGCACACACCAAGGCATGTCATAATTACATTATCCAGGATTAAAAATAAGGAGAAAATCTTAAAAGCAGCAAGAGAAAAGGAGACAGTTACCTACAAAGGAGTTCCCATAAGACTATCAACTGATTTTTCAAAAGAAACCTTGCAGGCAAGAAGGGGCTGGCAAGAAGTATTCAAAGTCATAAGTGGCAAGGACCTACATCTAAGATTACTCTATCCAGCAATGCTATCATTTAGAATGGAAGGGCAGATACAGTGTCCTTTTACCAGATAAGGGAAAGTTAAAGGAGTTCATCATCACCAAGCCCTTATTATATGAAATGTTAAAGAGACTTATCTAAGAAAAAGAAGATGATCAAAACTATGAACAGTATAATGACAACAAACTCACAACTACTAACAACAGAATCTAAAAAAACAAAAACAAAAACAAACTAAGCAAACAACTAGAACAGGAACACAATCACAGGGAGATCACATGGAGGGATATGGGGGAGGGGGAGAATGGGGGAAAGGGTACAGGGAACAAGAAGCATAAATGGTAGGCACAAAATAGACAAAATAGGGGAGGGGGCAGTTAAAAATAGTATAGGAAATGGAGAAGCCCAAGAACTTATGTTTACAACCCACAGACATGAGCTAAGGTCAGGGGCGGGGGGATGTTGGTGGGGGGTGTATAGGGTGGAGGAGAATAAAGGGGAGAAAAAATGAGACAACTGCAATAGCATAGTCAATAAAATATACTTAAACAAAAAGAAAATATTTCAGAATCAAAACTGCAGTTGCCTCCTTCTTTCATGCAGAGTCATGCAGAGGTTGTGAAGGGCCCTCTTAATAGTATTTGGGTAAGTTAATGTCTCTCTACTCATGCTCTGGAGGAAGGAGTACTGAGAAGAAAGCCTTTAAAAATGCACATCTTCCCATTTCTTTTAAGAGTTTTTCTGTGTTTCACTTTTACCATAAAATTCAAAGAAAAGGAACTGAAAAATATTTAGACTGCGGTAAGCAGGCAAATAAAGCGATCACAGGTTTCATTCATGAAATGCAGGCAGAAGTCAAAATGAACTTAGGCAAAGCAGAATGAATATTTTATCAAGAAGCCTTGAACTCTAGAATGAAGTTTGGAGACCAGTAATTTAGCATATAGTTCTTTGGAAGGATGAGAAAACAGTAATCCTAACACCAATCTCATTTCCTAATAACCTTATAGTGAATCTGAGAATTTCTTCACAAGCAGGAAACAAAACACACAGACAAAGCTAGTTTTAAAAGATTTTGTAAAAATCTTTGAGATTCCACATAAGAAAAGAACATTCAAAATCAAGGAAAATTTAAGTCCTAATTTTAACTGTTAAAAATGAAGTGGGAGAATTCCATAGCCCAAAAACCTATATTTTACATGGTTAATAGTAATATTTTACCAACAGTTTAAATTCACCAGAAAAAAAATCAGGCACATATAAACCACCTTCTCAGTTAAAAAAAAAAAAATTGTATTAAAAAAAAAAAAAAAAATATAAAGTATATATTTATACTTTATAAAGTATAAATATATACTTTAATTCAAACAATATATACTTAGCCTCATTTAAAAAAGAGGAAAAATAAATATTAGGAGGTGGAGCAATTAATACATGGCATAGTATAAACTGTAAAACTGAATCCAGACAGTAAGCCTATGTTCAGGTTTTTCACTTTGACCACTATACCTCCCTTCTTTTCACCACCACTTTTTGTCCTAGGTAAAAATAAAATTTAGTTAGCCAATTACATCACATGCTTACAACCATTTAAAATGATAGAAAAGGTCTTACCTCCTCATATGCATCTATATCAATATACACATCTGTGTCAGGAAGCTGTCCAAGGACTTTGTAACTCGGACTGAAGATAGAGAGTGAGTGTGTTAAAATATACCACTGTGTTGACACCCAATATGTAATTGAAACATGAGGTTTTGCACATTTCATGTATGGATTTGCTAGTAAATTCAGGAATATTTGATTCTTATATGGTGCCTTTGCAGAAGGGCTCCACATACGTTGCATTCCCAAGCCTCACACTTCCCACACACATCCTATACCTCACCCCCAACATACACAATTCAGTCGTACGACACATATATCTCACATCACACTAACCACATGTGCACCACATGACATACACCCTCCACATACACACACAATGCAATTGCACACTCATACCATACAACTACACACACACACACACACACACACACCATACATAACATACCACAGCAATGACCTGGTCAGGACAAAAGACTTGGGCATTTAAAGATGAGGGCAAAAATGAATTGTGCAGAGCTCAACTCATGCCATATGTAACTCAAGTTCTCATTCCACTCAGTAGAGAACTGTCCTCTTACTCTAATTCTAAAGTAGAAGAAGAGGTTTTCTTTTTGTTTCTAAGAGTCTCTGATGTGGGTGGGAGTTGTCAAGAGGAGGAATGGGGAGAAAACAAAAATCTCCAGTTACCATAGAAGTTTTCTTAAGTTTTATTTGAGAAATTGAGGCTGAGTGAGGTTAGGTGAATTGTTCAAGGTAAGAGAGCTTCAAGAGCCAGAATATGTCTTAACGTCTTTGATCCAACATTCCATCGTCTTGTACTATGTCCTGGTGCTTCTTAGCATGTAGATGCAAGTGCTTCTTTGTGAGTTAGAATGTACAATACAAATATTAGCTGATTTTCTGGGTGGATTCCTTCAATAAGTATTAAGAGAACACATTATGTGCCTGATCCTGGACTCCAGGAACTCTGCCTCCACAAACAAGATACTCATAATATCTTGTTTACAAATACTTGTTAAATGTTGACAAATACATTTAGAGTCAATACTGCCATCTCAGGCAGGACACTCATACCCATCCCAGTCTGTGCACTCACCTCTGTGTCCTGTAAATCACAGTCATCAGCGCAATGATCACGGCAGTAATCAAACCATAGTCCAGTCCCAGGAACAAGGAGGAAACAAAAGTTGCAAGCCAGATGGTCTGAACAAAATACAGAAAGCTTTATGTAGAATCCTGTTAAAAACTTCCTAGAGTTACACACACACACACACACACACACACACACACACACACACACACACACAGAGACACACACACGGTACCTAACTTTGCCTAACTGGATACTACATATAACAACTGACTGCACTAACTTATCTTTCTTGCATTTTTATCAGCCCTAATCCATGTGTTATTATGACATATTCACCTAACAATGACCTTTGTTACTTACCAGCTCTATTTTGCTGGTTCTCCAGAAAAAGGGGAGATCTGAGAATTGCATAAACATTCCTTTCAGGTTGACGATCACGATGGCAGACAGCACAGCCTGAAACACAGCACATCCACGCTTGCATCACCCCTTGTGTCCAAGAACTCCCTTTGCTGGCTCCTCACTCTCCTCCTGCTGCCCTTCCACGTCCTCTCCCCACTCACTTCCTATGCGGCAGTGATGGTACATTTGGAGCCATGAACACCTGGATTTTCAGGGCTTGGTTAGCTAAAATGGGCCTTGGAAAACCAGGTTTATATCCTAGCAGCAAACCTGCATGGTAGTCAAGAGGTTCAGAATTAAACTTTCTATTCAAGGAATTATTTCACTCATGGTCTTTCTGCATTATGATTTTCTCTATATTGTTTTTAATTTCTACTAAATATATCAGAAAAACATGTCTTGTGAGTTTAGGTCATCTTAGATTTTTAAATGGAAGTATAAGGTCAGAGAAGATCAAAGAGTGGGGGGACCTTGGAGATTAGCCAGTCAACAGTTTATCTTTGACCCAGAGATGCTGATATGGCTTTTCCAAGGTTCCAGGGACCAGTGGATTTTGGAGCAGGATCTTGGTCCTAGCCTTGGCCCTTTTTCAAACCACCCTGCTAGGGTTACAGTAAAAACCCATGAGACAGTCCCCCCAAAATATATACAAATAATGTAGCAAAATCTGTATACATGGAAAACCTCACACCAAATCCAAGCTACACACCTGGGGTAGTGATTCAAAGAGGAATCCGGTGGCTAATATGACCATCAGAATCATTAACGAGGCCAAACAACCTGCAAGCTGCATGAGAAAAAGACACACGGAAGGGGTTTTTAGGAGACAAGAGGCCGGCATAGGTTGGTCTGAGTCTTTTGATAATCAGTGTGGGATGATCAAGGAAATACAGATTCAAATAAGATCCAAACCATTACATAAACCTATAACTCCTTCCCACTTCTCCAAAGTTTTGGTTCCTCTTGTAGTTTTTAAACAGAAGCTGAAATGCTTAAATACCCTGACTGAATATCCTTGCTAGGAATGGGGTAAGGGTGATGTCTGGGGCTGATGTGAAACCCGCAAGGGCCGGAAGACTGCAGACAAGACTTTGCTGGCCAATGTGGTGGCCACTGGCCATATGTAGTATTTCAATTTAAAAAATTAAAATTAAGTGAACTTAAAAATTCAGGTATTGGCTGCACTAGCCACATTTTAAGTACTCAAGAGCCACATGTGGCTAGTGGCTGCCATATTGGATGGTGCAAATACTGAATATTTCCATCACCGCAGAATGTTCTATTGGAAAAGAAAGTTCTCAGGCTTTCATGACAACACCCTAGGTCTCAGCTTTGAGGTTTACTGGTAGAAATTATAACTTTTTGATTTAACCGGACAGTATACCTCTTTCCTATAGATTAAGCTTCTTGTGATTTGCTTTAATCAATCATACCTTTCTGTGATTCACTACAAAGCTCACTGGAGCATGGATCTTCAGGCAGAGGAGCTTGGGGTTCAGTCTAAAACTAAGGCATTAAAATGGAATTACCACTCAAATCACCAGTCCTGAGAGGCCAGTGGTATACACACCTGTGTCTTCCCTCCAGTTCCCTCCTGAACAAGGCTCCGAGACAAGGAGCATGAAATTGAGAAAGTCTGGAAGAGTGAGCCAATGGAATTGCACAGTCCCAGCGCAATTAGCTCCTTTTCCATGTGGAAACAAAACATGAAAAAGATCAGTTATTCTTTACAAAGAAAGGTGAGATGGCCTATGAAATACAAATTTTCAGCAGTATAGGCTGTTCATTCTTTTTTCAGATATAGGAACTTGTTTAGTATGAGCTCAAAATAGGCATTATTACATAATTTAAGGTGCGGGGAAATGCTTTGAATTTTTAATGTTGGAGATAAATGTTATGCTCAGCCCCCTCTTTCCCAATTACTCTCTACACAAGCTTTTTTTAAAAAAAAAACCACAACAAAAGGGACAAAATAATTTTGTTGTTTAAGTGAAAGGTACTTAGGATTATGGTGTGCAGTGCTGACATGTTTTGGGTGCCTGGTTCGTGTGCAGCCATGAGTACATGCAGGTGTCCTTCCGAGACAGTGAATGAGTCCTGCTCTGAAGGCTGCTTTTGGCCTTCCTGGTGTGTCATATGAATATGGAGTATCCAGTCTCCTCTTAGAAATACACAGTGTGTTAAAATAGACACTGTCATACTCAAATCACAGCTAGTGGTATTTGGATTAAATACCTTATCTATAGCTATGTTATGAAAGAAGGTGACAAAGAACTGCTATAAAGTTTGAGTTATGAATCATATACTCCAAACTTAATGAGCAAAGGGAAGGCTTCCTGTGAAATAAAAATGGTTCTGAAAAAGATTTTATTCTCAATCTGTGAGCTTTAAGATTAAATGTTTGTAGAATTTTTTCCCTAAAAAATTCCCACCAAATTATTAACCCTTTTTTAGATGTGTTGCAAATACTTTCCTATTCTATTACTTGTCCTTTAATATTTTATATGTATATTACTATATAGTCTTAAATGTTTAATATAGTCATATTGTTAATATTTTACTTTATAGCTTCTGGGTTTGAGTATTTTTACTTCAGGGTAAAAAAAATATTATTTTGCATTTTCTCCTAAAACTCTTTAGATTTTACATATTGATTTTTTAACTCACCTGAATACTTTCTGTATAATGTGTGAAATAGGGCTCTATATTTGTTTTATTTCAAGTAATAGTGGTTCATGAGCCTTATTTGTTGAATAAGCCTTTTTTCCCCCATTGACTTAAAATATCAATTTAATCATATATTACATTGTTAGGTATATGCGATTGTTTCTAGAATGCTCATTTTATTTCATTGATCTACTTGACTATTTCTGTGCTGGTGTCATGTTTTAATTGCTGAGACTTTATAATGGATTTAAATTTTTTAATATTTCATAATGGATTTTGATATTTACAAAAATAAATAAAATCAATCTGCATTTTAAAAAAGAAGGAACTCCTACCTTTTGTGACAATGTGGATGGAACTAGAGAATATTATTCTATGTGAAACAAGCCAGTGGGTGAAAGACAAATACCAAAGGATGTCTCCTATAAATGGAATCTATTCAACAAAATAAACTAATGAATAAAATAAACCAGAGGCATGGAAACATGGAGCAGCCTGAAAGTGACCAGAGGGGATGGGGAAGGATGGCGATGGTGGAAAGAAGGAGAAGGGAGCAGACAAAAACATGTATGAATGACCCATGGACATGGACAACAGAGTGGGAATTGACTGTGGGAGCAAGGGGTGGGGGTGGGATGGGTGGAGGAGGGCAACGGGTGAAAGACTGAGACAGCTGTAATAGAATAAACATGATTTAAAAAATTTAAAAATGCAAAGAAAAAGAGTGATACAATCTATTGAAGGACAACCATAATTGAAACAAAATTAAAAAAATAAAAAATAAAAAAAATAGGGATAACATCAATAGGAGTATAGCAAACTGTAAACCTCAGACTGGAGATTTCACCTTTCTAGCTGATGTGTGCCTGTGAGGCAAGATCAGACTATGCACCTCAGTGTTTTGATGATCAAATCCACGTAAATTATTAAAACACTGTAGTGTTGAATAAATTCATGCTTCAAATACATCCATCATCAAACTACAAATTTTTCTACCAAGGCAGAGAAATCAAGTTCATATGCTTTTCATAGCAGAGCATGATGACTGTATCTCTATGAAACAGCTGCAGGAAATTAATGATTTTTACCTGATTGCCATCAACCTGGTAGCCATGTTTATTTGCCAAGGTCTTGGCCATTGAGATGGTCACTGAAAACCCAACAATGGCTATGGCGATGGCATCCACATACACGAGGTGGAAGAGGCTGGTGTCTGGATTGGCTGGAGGCAGGAGCCTGAAAGATCAAGTGGACTTTAACACAAGTGCTGTGGCCATTGGGGAAAAAACATGCAACTAAAAGGGAGCAAGTTAGAGGGGAATTATTTGCAAAGGAGTTGATCAATGCTTGGATACTTGTTTGCTCTAGTTTGGCAAAAAGAAGAGCCCTCTTGGACACACAGAGGTTCTTTCCAGGCCCCAACCCTGGGTACCAGGTGAGTGGGTTATCAACAGAAATCAGATGCTGTTTTAGTTAGAAAAAGAGTAACTTTATACATCATGGCACCTGCATGGCAGGTGTAAATAAGACACAGAACAGGAAGAAGAAGAGGGTCAGCGAAGTGCTCTGATGCCACAAGACATTTGAACCAAAGTCTGAGGGCAGGGAGGGTGTTGGACGAGTGTTATCTTAGAGAAGAAGTACCATCTGAGCAACAGCAGGTACTCACAGCCCTCCCTTGTTATTTCACAGGACTCTGCTTCTTCCCAGGATCCTAGGTGAGTTTCTAACATGGGAAAGGAACAGCAGCAAAATATACTCCTTGGGTCTCACCTGGCAATCCTGGGAGTCTGAAGGGGCCAAAAAGGTGACTCCTGAAACCCCACAATAGGCAACCTAATTTCTGTGGCCCATTTTTATGGGTTGGAAACTTTGCCCTAAAGGGAAAGAATAGGGATTCCCTAGGATGGTTTGGGGGAAGAAGCAATAGAGGTTTTCAAAGGTACTTGCTCCAATTCAAAGCACTGGACTAAATAATAACAACAATCAATTAATTGATGCACAATATTATTATTCTTGCAATAAGAATCACTTATTAGGTATTTCCTCTGTGCTAGGTTCTGTGCTTATTTATCTCCAGTAGCCCTGTGAGGGAGGCACCATCATAATGGCCATTTTACAGATGAGAAAAATGAGGCATAGTGAAGTTAAGCAACTTGCCCAAGGTCAAACAGCTCACTAAGTAAACAAAAACCATGAAGAACCTCCTCCCTATGTCTATTTCTCCTACTATGTCATATCACAGTGACAAATGGGGACATCTCAAGTTTTGGGGTAAGGGAAAGGGAGAGGGGGAGAGGGAAGAAATCTAGCACACATAAAGCCTGGATTATGTGCTATATGCTTGACTAATGTCATCTTATTTATCCTCACAATGATCCTATTAAATAGGTACCATCATTATCCTAGTTTATAGGTGAAAAAAATGAATCATTGCAGATGTCAAGTAATTTGCCCAAGATGGAGCAGGAAGTCTGACTATAAAACTTACTGTCCTTCCCTTGCACTTTGCTATATAAGCGAACCAAGGGGGAAGGTCTAGAAGTAGCTTTGGGTCTGAGGAATAAGAATATGAGAAAAGGATTTATTTTGAAATAAGTTAAGGAAACTAAACCAAGAAACAGAATATATTGCCACAACTGGAATCTTTAATGGTCCCCTGTCAGTTTTTGGACACTATTGTATGTGTACTTATGTGTGTGTAGATAATAAGTGTCATAGTTTGCTCTCAGATATGACCAACAATTCCTCCCATCCTTGTATGTGCTGCTCTCCCACATACAGGTGGAATCTGTTTCCTCTCTGGCTGAATTTTGTGATTTCTTTGACCAACAGAATGTGGAGAAAGTGAAGTTGCGTGAGTGCTTTAAGAGGCCTGGGAGCTTCTGCTCTTCAGTCCTTCCCTGACCACCACGTAAAAAGTTTGTCTCCCTTGCTGGAGACACCATGTGGAGAGGAGATGCCAGCCAGGGAATTCCAGCCCTCTGGCTGAGGGGTCAGACACAGGAATGAAACCCTCTTGGATTCCCCAGTCACACCTTCAGAAAACTACAGCTGCGTGAGACCAGCAAAAGAACCACCCAGCTGAGCCCCACCTAGATTGATGAATTGTGAGCAAATAAATGGATGTTGCTTGAAGCCACTGTTTCGGAGCTGTTTGTTATTTGGCAATAAGAACTCGCAGCATAACTGAAACAGTATGATTATACAGCATGGGGCAAAAGTCGGTTTACATTTACAGTTGTGAGCAAGCAAAACAGTTTATTCTTGTATTATTATTTATTAATTATTGTATTATTTCCCATATGAACAACTGTGAACCTACTTTTGCCCACCATGTATATAGCTAGGTAGGATGGCATTATTTGTTTCCTGCTTGGTTTTGGGCAAAATTCCATAAAGACAAGCTTTCTGAGTAGCTAAGTTTCAGAAAGGTAAAATGTTATTAAAAACAAAACAAAACAAAACCCCTTAGCTCTTTTACAAGGAAAAGTATGTTTGGGTATAACGCAATAGGGAAAGAATTAGATAGAAAATATGGTGGCAGGTGGATTTTTAAAAGAAGTCTAAGTGTAAACACATATATTCAAGTTATTTGTGATTAGTTATTCAGTAAGGTTATCTCCCAGATCCAGTCACAGACTAATGTTTATCACACGACTGTCAGTGACTCAGGTGTGAGGTAATGGAAAGTGCACACAACTGAGTATCGGAAGACTGAGCTCTGGGTCCATCTGGGACTCACTGCGAGTCACTAAACCTCATTCATGTCTCTCAAATGTCGCCTTCTCTGATACTCTACCGAGAACAGCAACCCCAGCCCTTCCTATCCCTTACCTGGCTTCCCTTTTCTTCATAGCTCTCCTTACTATTTGTTTGTCTGTCTTCCTTAGTAGAATAAACTCCATGAGATCAAAGGCTTTTTTACTTATATGTTTGCTTCTGCTTTTAACTGCTGTGCCCCTGGCACATAATAGGCACTCAATAAACACAAGCAGAATAAATGAGAATAAACAAACTTTCTTATCAGTAAAATGGGGATAATATATATATTTGTCAATAGTGTTATAGTGAGCAGCAAATGAGACAATTACAAGTCCAAGTAGAAAAGCAAGCGTTACCATACCATGTTATATCTTTACGTTTAATCATAAGTAACATGTTCATGATAGCAATTTATTGTTTTGAAGTAGCATGCATGCTTCCCCCTTCAACATCTGCTGTGGGGGGTGAACTTTGTCTTAAAGAGCAACTCCTGCTCCCTGAGCTTCCCACAAGAATCTTAGAGGAGAGTAGAAGCAAGGTCTAATGGAATATGCCAGGTTCTGTCAATGTACAATATCTGGGCAAATGTTTGACTTGGTTGTTTTAGAAAGAGAAGAGGGTGGCGAGACAGATAATATAAGAGAGACAGAGACACAGAGAGATACAGAGACAGGCAGAGAGTGTGAGAGGAACAGAGTGAGACCAGGAGAGGCGCACAGTCACTCTTGCCCTTCAAATAGAGAGAATAGTTAAAAATGTAAAGAGTTAGAGAAAAGAAAAAAATGAAGCAAAGAAGCAATATCTAATTAGAAACTAGAAAAGTTGTTGAAATAATGAGCCACACAACTTTCCATTACTGTGTCTTGAACACTACGGTGTGTGCCAGGTGCTACACTAGCTGTTGTACATACGTTACCGCATGTAGCTCAGTGGCCCTTGAGATAGGTATTAATTACCATGCTTACCTGGTAGGAGAGGAAATTGAGGCTTTAAAGGGATAGGTGACCTGCCCAAGGTCACATAGCTAGAAAGTGGCAGGCTAGATTTAGGTCTTTTTGCTCTTAATTCCTAGTCACCCAAGGAGAAATTTTAAAAACTAGTAAGTGTGAAACAATAGGAAATAAAACAAAACAAAACAAGACACTACATGCTACTGCTGGTGGGACTGTAAAATGGTATGACCACTATAGAAAATAGTGTCTGGAGGTTCCTCACAAAGTTAAAAACAGAACTATCATGGCAAGGAGGAAGGGGGGAGAAAGGGGGCAGGGGAAAGTGGTGGTGGGAAGATGGAGACAAATGTATTTGAACAATAAAAAAAAAAAAAAAGAACTGCCATATGATCCAGCAATCTCACTTCTGGTTACACATCCAAAAGAACTGAAAGCAGAGTCTTGAAAAGATATTTGCACACTCATGTTCATAATAACCCTTTTTATTATGTAAATATGTGAATAGTAACACTTTTTACTATTCACAACATATAATGGATGGAAGCAACACAACTATTCACTGATGATGAATGGATAAACAGAAATTGGTATATCCATACCATGGGATTTTATTCTGTTTTAAAAAGGAAGAAAATCCTGTTACATGCTACTAAGTGGATGACCTTGGAGCACATTAAGCTAAATTAAATAGGCCAGTCACAAAAGGACAAATACTACATGATTCCACTTAGATGAGGTCCCTTCTGGTAGTCAAATTCATAGAGACAACAAGCAGAATGGTGGTTGGCAGGGGCTGGGGCCAAGGGAGATGGAGAGCTACTGCCTAAGGGGCATGGAGATTCAGATTCACAGGATGAAAAGGTTCTAGGGATCTGATTCACAATAATATGAATATACACGACACTACGGACCAGAATACTTAAAAATGATTAAAATGGTACATTTTATGTTTTTTTTACCAGAATTAAAAAACCCAACCCATGCACACACTAAAAAACAAACAACAAAAACCACCAAACCCCACACCCAAACCCTCAGCCATTTGAAATGTAGGGGGAAAAAAATGGTTTTTGATTGCAAGAATACTAAAGCAGGAGTTAGAAATCGTAACAGATCCATTATTCCAGTCATACTGTTATTTAAAACTATTTTCCTACCCCAGAGGAAGTGTCCCAACGACATCCACATTGTACGATTCGTGCAAGCTAAACCCAGCTGAAATGCCAGTTCCCATTACCACCTAAAACAGACACAAACCCAAATATCCTTTATAGATGAAAATTCAAATGTCACAAAAATGAGCTTCAAACAATTTGTTAGTCAAGCCAAATCTACTCTCACTTTAACTTTCAGTTTTGGAAAGAATCATAGCTTCCAGCAATTCTAAATTCTCCTAATGACTCTTCCCACAAAATTAAAATGGACTCTACAGTTTCCTTGTGGCCTGGAATTTGCTGTTCTTTATTTTGGTCTGTTCCATGCCTAGGTGTTTGGCTAGTTGCCTGCAAACAGAAGGGGCCATAAAATCTCTCAGGAGTTGGCTGTGCACGTGGGCCAGGTGAAATGCACCTCTGATAGCATGGCATGAATAAAGGTCAGTGAAGCGTGAATTGTGAGTGTGGCTCAATGACAGCAGATCCTTATAAAATGCATGTTTGGCTCTCCCATCTTTCACCGACCCCGCTTCCAGGACAGCAGCATCATGCGTGGTTACACTTCTCCCTTCTCCCACTTCAGTCAGGGTCAGAGTGAAAGGGCCCACCCACAAGCGTGGCACGAGAAAGAAGGCTTCCTGGATTGTCAGGACATAGATTTAGTTAGTGTGTAAAGTACAATCCTTAGTGAGCTATAAGAAAGAGAAAAATGACAGAAGGAAGGACAGCAATTTTCTTCATGCTGAAGAAGTACAGCTGCAGAACTCTAAGTAGGTTGTAGAGGAGAGAAGGAATTTGGGTGGTGCAGGGAAGGGAGCTGTCCCGTGGCTGCTGCCGGGAGCCCCGAGCAAGGCAAGCTTACCAGACACTGCAGCCTAGAGACAAGTTCCCAGGTGCTTCCGGCCCCTTTTTTGTTGGTTGCAATTATGTCTGTCACCCTTAACTGTATTTGTTGTGCATCCTAAATGGGGGAGTGCCCAGAATATTCAAATCCACAGGATAATTATGGCTTAAAGTTCTGGAGCATTAACTTGAGGCAGTGGTAAATAATTTAAACTCTGCTTTCCTATCAACACAAACAAATATTTTATGAAATAGAATGCAAAACTCCAAAATGTTTATTTTTAATTTCTTCTTATCTCCCTTGCTCTGAGGAGAACTTAGATAAGAAATGTAAAAAACACTGTTCTACTGTAATTACAGTGTCAAAATTCTGAAGAACCATTGCCCTGAGAAACGTGAAGGGACTCTGGAAAATGGACAGAACCAGGAACCAAGCCAGGAAGAGCAATCCTCATCATTTACTTCAGAGTTAGGGCTTGCCTGTCTCCTTCACCGAGAACCTCTTGCTCTCCTCCCAGAGGAAGCAGGAGCTCTGTGCCCAGCCGCAGTGAGAAACCAGGTTTTGAAATCATCCTGTTGGGATGTAGACAGACCAGAGCTCGGAAAAGGACCTAAAGGACTGGCTTCCTCGTGAGTCGTAATATTGGCCCCTAGTTTTTGTGGCTCAAACTTTTGGCCAAATTTGGGTCAGACACTTATACTTTTTATTATCTTTATGGTTGCCAAACTATGCACCAAGGTGCTCCAGGGTGCCATGGGTAACTCACCAGGACACTGAGGGATAGAACTTTCAAGGAAAACAGTGACATGTGTCAGATACTGTGCAAACTTCTAGTTTGAAGTAGTTCACAGTTTCCACATCAGTTCCTACTACATTCCTGTTGACCACAGCATAACTTTGGAAAGCTGGGCAGTCAGTGGCTGCTGCCATAAAAAACAGGTACCACGCAGTCAAAGTCAACAGCAACGGGGGGTGGGGAGCTGTGCCCATCGGATTCCAAGGGTTGAGGAGCTGTGAAGTGTCCACCAGCTGCACACATCCCATTAATACATTGTGGTTATTTAACAATGTAATAAGTATACTTTACTTTCATTTATGTGCATTCTTTTCAAGAACAGTTCCTAATTTGTTAGACGTAAATATTTATTAAATTGTGTGAACCTAACTACTCACTGAATGAAATGTTAGGCATTTCTTTTGGCCTAGGAGTGCCAGGAACCAAGAAAGTTTGGGAACTTTTGTCTTTTGCTCTTTCCAAAATTGAAATAGCTTAATTTTTTTTTTCAGGTTGTTCGTTATATGTGGTCACTATAAAATAGCTAGACAATAAAAACACTGGGGAAGAAAATCTTCTCTAAACTCATCACTCACAAACAATTCATATTAAAATATTTATGAATAGTCTTCACTTATATTTTAAGAATCATCCATTCTATGATTTTTCTTTCTTGTTATTGTATTTGTAAATGTTCTCCTTGACAAATTCTATCCTCCTCCTGGCAGAACTAAGAGGAGAACAGTCTAACTCCCTGTTCCTCCCATCCACTTCTACATCCCTCACAGAAATAGCTGAAAGTTGACTTACCGCAAAGAACTCTAAAGGAATGGGTGCCGGCAATTTCTCTTTAAATCTCTCATTAAACTCCTTGCCACCCAACAGCAAACCAAAAACCATCAGCCCGACGCCTAGGGAACACACGTTGAGGTTTTTAACATTCTGCAACACAGCAACTGTACTCTGTAACACAGTGAACACTGGGAGTTTACATCAAGCAGTAGCCCCCAAGTAGACCGAGACGCTCTAATGCACTAATTCACACCAGCCATCCCGTTACTGGACCTTGCTAGTCAAAAGTTCTCAGGCTCAATCTCTCTCTTTGTAGCTTCCACCAGTTAGGAGCCATTCTTACCTAGTTATGCAACTTTACAGTTGTAATTCTCATCTAACAATCTCATAGAGTTCTTTGATATGCTAATGTGTCAGTAATTCAGAAAAGTTAGCATTAGGAAAGATTAGGGGCTGAGATCAGAAAAACAATCCAAAGGAAAATACATAGAAAAGCCTTTAAGAGCTGAGAGAGGGTGAAATCATTGTTAGCAGATGAAAGAGGAATCAGGTGGGCTTTGAAGGCAAGAGGATGCTGAAGTTTGAAAAGATGCCCGGGAAAGTTACAGCCATTTAATTATTCCTAGGGTTGCAATCTCAGCACCCCAAATACAGTCAATACTCATCCGGACTCTGGGAAAGTAGGTCACCACTGAGCCCAGGCCACACACCTTGCCTACTCAGCACACACGCACGGCAGACTCAGGTGCTCGTCTGTTCTAGTTCCTGTGTGACAAGGCATTCAGAGAAATCTCAGAGAGAGAAGCATCTTACCAGCTATTATGGGAAATGAAGAAGTTACTTATTTAGGGAACGTTCTTACAGTTTGATTCCATTCTAATCCATCAAGGACTCAATTGAAATGGCACTTTCTTGAAGTGACTTTCCTAGACCCATAATCTAAGGGTTTCCCTATTCAAGTTTCACAGTAGCCAGTGTCTTTTCTTCACAGCATTGAATGTAATATGTAATTAATTACATATTTAGGCAATTTATGATTTGCTATTTGTTTTCCCATTGACCTGTAAGTTCCAAGAGAGCAAAGGCCATAACTGCTCACTCACTGCTGTGCCTAGCACACTGTCTGGCACATAAATACTTACGAGGGCTACAGGTCTTTCTGTCCAAGAATAGCTTTAGGAGCATCTCAGAAGTTTTATATGTAGTGCTTTAACTGTCATTTGGTTCTAACTATTTCAAAGTTTCCCTTATCAATAGGTTACTTAGAAGTAGGTTTTTTGGTTTCTAAATGTATGGGGGTTTAAAGCTCTATTTAGTTATTGATTGCTAATTATACTACTCTGTGAAAAAAATACTCATTTTTTAAAATTTGTGATCACTTTCACATATAAGTTATTACCACTGTTCCCTATGTACTTACAAAGAGTTTACATTTTCTCTGAGTTGGGTGCAAGGGTCTATATATATTTTATTAGATTAAACTAGTTAATTATGTCAGTCAAATCTTTTATGAACTTATTTTTTTGCCTGCATGAATAAGCAGTTTTTGAGAGAGATAGGTTCTCCCAAAATGCCATTAAATTATTGTTAGTTTCCAAAGAGAATGTAATTCTGTCTCAAGAAAAACTGTCTTTTTTAGCTAATTAGGGTAAAGGTATAGCCACCAAATAAAGACCTAACAAAAATTTCCTTGTGAGGTAGGCAGTATCACACATTAATAAAATGGGACTTTAAGGTTTAATTTCTTTTGTAGTGCTCTTTTCAGAAAAGCTTTAGAATAATTAAATTTTTTCATTTTATTACAATTCTTAGAAAAGAAGAAAAGTGAGCCTTGAAGGTAAAAGAGATACAGAAGAGGAGGAAAACAAAGAAGGAAAAACCAATACCAGTACGTTGCTTACTTACATACACCACTGAAAAGATCCCACTGTACCGCTTTGTTTTGACTCCAAACAGGTATTTTAACATGGAGGTGAAGACATGCACAGCTGCTGCCGTGGTAAAGCCACGCACCAGGGGCTCTGTGAGATATATGGCCACGAATCCAAATCTACAGACACCTAGGCAAAACTATTTTTTTTAATGACAAAGAAACAAATAAATCACATGATAGATTGGGAAGTTAAAACCAAGAGAAAACACACAGAAGTTCTTTCCGGAACACTTTCTACCACTGCAAACTTACACCTGCAGCAGTTCAGTCGCTAACAAATCAACCACTGGTTGTACAAAAACCAGTGGAAGGTTTGGAATGTCTCGGAGTCTCAAAGGGCATTGGGCACACTCATACTTTCCCTGTCTCTCAGAACCGGGACATGTTTAGTCAATGTCATTTCCTGTTCCTTCCAGGCCGATAAGAGAAGCCCTATTCCCACTACCAATCAACACTGTATCAAACTTTTCTTGCTTTTGGAATCTCTAAAGTAACCAGCTAAAGCTTGCTAGCTCCTAATAAACGTCCATTGAAGTAAGGCATATAGTTGGGCAGGTGGTTCCTGAGCGCCATGAACCCTGAGCTCTGGGTTCTTGCGTGCTGCCCCCACCCACCATGTAGACCAGCCAAGAGTGCTCAACAGGTATTTCTGAGATGAACACTCGAGAGACCATCTCCCCATCTGTGAGTCTTACCTGAATGATTCCTGAAAGTAAGGTCACAGACATGGCGACTTTCACTCTCAAGGCATCTCTTGCTTCTGTACCGTTGGTTGCGTTTACTCCTCCCGGAATGACTATATCATCTGGTACTAATCGAACAGCCACACCGCCAATCATCAGGCTAATAACAGCAAACGGACCTGAAATAATGAAGCATTAATCAACGAAATCATTTTCAGCGTATCTGAGTGTTGCCAGTACGCTAGAGAACACAGGTGAAGTCAACGACTCATCATTGACATAAAATTGCACTGCTCTCCATGAGCATTAACCACTGCTTGTGGTTTATATGTAAACTGCGTGTGTGCAGATTGTATTCTCCAAAAATGACTATGATGCTATCTTCCATCCCACAGACTTTTCTAGAATGTTGACATTTCCCCATTAAGAGGTAGACTAATTCTTAATTCCCCTCTCCTTGAATCTGGGAGGACTTGAAACATACTAGTAACTGAAAGAATGCAGCAGAAGTGATACTGCTGACTTCTGAGGCTAGGAGACAAAAGGTGATGCAGCTGCCACTTGAGAGCTGTTGCACTTGCTTGTGCTGGAGTCCCAAGTGTGAGAAAGCTCTAATTAGGACCGCTTGGAGAGAAGGGAGAGAGGAGACAGGCGGGTGGGGAGAGAGCGGGGCAGAGGGGAAGAGAAGAGGGTGAGAGAGAAGGAGAGAGGGGCAGGTTCAGGCTTCCTGCAGCTGCTCCAGCCCCCCCGCCCTTCTGACTCTCAACTGCATGAGACTCTGATCCAGAAGTGCCCAGGTGAGCCTTTCCCAAATCCTGACCCACAGGAATTTCGACCCATAATATAATTATTCTTGTTTTAAGCTGCTAAATTTGGGGGGGGGGGTATTTCTTACCTAGGAATGGACATCTGAAACATTGTGCCTGTGTTCGCTAGTGGCAGCCTTGCACAGCACCAACACTATTATAAAATGCATAAATCTGATACTAAATTCACTAAAGGGAATCCATGTACAATTCAGAGCCTTAAGTCAGATGAAAATGCAGTACATGCGCAGTAATTAGGAACTTGCAGTACCACTAATAATATAGAAAGAAAAGCCAGATGCAAGCAAATTTATGAACTAAAGCACTTATTTCACAGATTTTAACAACTGCTCTTCTTACATAATAAAGATTATGCCAAGATTATAAGAAAGCTATTAGTTCTAGAAATATTGTGGGGAGTATATTTTTTAAAAGCACCTATTGGGTATGCAGTAAGTTATTATTAAGCAAGTTATTGCTTAATACTAAGACATATTATTGTATTTTATTAAGCAATATTAATATTATTAGGCAAGTTATTATTAAGCATATGTTCTAATAATGAACACAGTAGATTTTTTGGCATATTGCAAAGCTTAGGAATCCAAAAGGAAAAGTACTAAAATATCAAGTACAAGCTTTTACCTATGGATATGTGTCTGGAGGTTCCAAAAAAACAATACATGATAACAGGGTAAAATGAGGAGTACAGGCCAAACACCGGGGGCACAGCTGCCAGCATTGCGAAGGCCAAACCTGTGAGATTAAATACCAAAGAGAAATAGGGAGATTGTTAGAAAACAGGTTCATATCTATTTTTCTATTGGTTCTTTATCTCTGATGAACAAGTGAAAACTGTGTTAACTTGAGCAGATGGATCTTCCTAACTGGCCCGCCCTTCTACTCTGAACCTACACGTGATGCTACATTTGTGCTTAGAGAGTCCAGGCTGAGAGTTTCCCTTGTTATCTCCTCTTTGCCAGGTGGTAGATTATTTTTGCTTTATTCTTTCCCAACTTTAGAGAAGGGCAGGAAATCTCACCTGCCTGGCACAGTTGTAATCTGGTGTTGTTGCCCAAATGCTGGCTGTTTCTCTAATGGGGTGGTTTTGTGGGTTCCTTGGGGACCCCCTTTCAATAAGGAACTCCCCCTGTACCATTTCCCTGGCCAATGTAAAGCCTTCTCCCTCTGACCTCAGCCCTTACACGTCCCAGGTTCTTATACTGCATCCAGGTTCTTTCTGTTGGCCTATGCTCATCCTATAGGCTGTTTTCTTGGGCAGGGACCTTTCAAATGAGTCAAGCCTGATTATCTGTGGGGCACTCCGTTACCTACAGGCAAAGCTTGGCACCTCAACCCAAGAAAATTTGGAAGTGCAGGCCATGCCCACTGGAGGACTCTCTCTTTACTCTGCTGTCACAGGCAGTTTACACCCTTTTACTTGTAGATTTTTTTTCCTTGCAGGAATTAGGCAACAGTTCTCACAGACTTCAGGGGACACATGTCCAGCTGTTGAGTGGTTCTCTTGCAGTTCTTCCTTCTGTGATTTTAGACGGAGAGGAAATGCATAGGGCTTTCACCTCTAGAATAATCCTCTAAAAAATCCTCATTTCGCTTCTAATATCAGCCTACTCCTCTCATAGTTTCTCATAGATGGTCTGGCATTCCTCCTCAGAATGTGGAGGCAATAAATACCTTTTGTTCTTAGCTTTGGGGCCTCAGCCAAACATCTGGGATCACTAGAAAATTCACTCAATTCAGTTTCATGTTACTAAAAAAAAAAAGTTTGAGCAAAAAAAGTTGGGGAAGAATTCCTGTTTCATATGTAATAATGCACACATTTTAATGTTGTCTTCTTTAAAAAACAAACTTTATCTCTCACAAAGAAACACATATCTGTAGTTAAAAACAAAAAAAGCAAAGAACTACTCCAAGGCTCCAAGGAAGCACCCACACTCTTCTGCCTTACTTCCAGGGTCCGCTCACCTCTGACTCTCTTAGCTGTTTTTCTACCAATTATTTCCAATTTTCTAAATCAGCAGTACTCAGCGGAGACATTTTGCCCTCCACGGGACATGTGACAATGTCTCGAGACATTTCTTATTATTATGACTTGGGGTGGGGGCTGCTATTGGCATCTCATAGGGTGAGGCCAGGGATGCTGCTAAACATCCTATGGTACACAGGACAGTCCCCGCAACATGGTGTGGGGTTGAAACCTTGTTCTAAATAATGTTTGCATCATTATTTCTTAGTTTAAAGGTTTTAGACAAACTATTGACTTTTTATTTTGTGTTTCTTCAGTTTATATCATACTTATGTGACTTTTTTTCCATTTTAGAAAGTTTTGGGATCTATTTATCCCTGGTATCCTGATGTTTTACTACAGTGTGCCTTGTTTTAAGTTATTTTTCATTTAGTTTGCTGGGTTCTTGGTATTGCTCTCAGTCTGAAAACTCATGTATTTCAATTTTGAGACTATTCTCTGATAATCTCTTCTCTTTTGTTTACCCTCTTCTTTCTGGAACTCCCAGTAGATACATGATAAAACAACAGTATCAAGCCTCTGATCTTTATCCCTTATTGTCCATTTATTTATCTTTTCCTTCTACCTCCAGGAGATCCACCCTACTTTATCTTCTAACCTTTTGACTGAATATTTTATTACAGCTACTATATTTTTAATTTCATGAGCTCTTTCTTATTCTCTGAGTGTTCTTTTAAAAATTGCATCCTGTTCTTGATTCATGGATTCAATGTTTTTATATCTTGCTAAGGATATTGTAGTGCAAATATTTTTTATTTTGCCCTCCCCATTATTTATGTTCCCAAAGAGTGTTCTGTTTGTGGATGGTTGTCTGTCTTTCTTGAAGGTTCACATGCATTGGCCCACTTTGTTTACTGACGGAACGTATTGTAGGGCAACTGGGAGACCAGGTAGCATCTTCACCGGGGACCCCCCAGTTATCACTACAGGTCTTTTTTTGCAGAGCAGTTCACTGTCTGCCTTGGGCTATCAGTTCTTGCACACTCTTTGGAGTTGAATAGGCCAGGAAGAGCCTTTGTTAGCTGATAGTTCAATGTGTAGACTTTTACTTAATCCTCCTGACACCTTACAATAATTTCATTCTACCACCCACTGCAAGGTGTAGATGTGGGGGCCTGAGTGTCCATGTGCGACTTGTTACAGATTTTCAACTGATTCCCCAGCTTCTAATTCTCAGCCCAACTCTCACCTTTGACAATACTTGGAGCCTTCAATTTTCCAATGTTCTGCAGGGCAGGCATCTATGTATCAAATTTGTCCACACTGATAATTCAGTTGTCACTTGTTCATAGGTTGACATCTTTTTTTTTTTTTTCCTGCTCCACAGTGTCTCCTTTCCCATTTTCTCTGTCCTTGCTAGTTATACCATTTGCCCTCGTTTACCACGATCCTCTGGGTATTTTAAGTGAATTAGAAATAGAAGCATGTATGCAATCTGCCATTCTTGACAAAGTCTTTTTTGCTAATTTAAATGATTTATCAATCACAAGAAATTAAATTTACTATGTCTTAGATTTTTATTTTTGCTATATTTTGCTTTTCATACTTACCTATCTTCATTGACTAATGATTAGTAGAAAAATACCTTATTGATCCAAATTTGATTGTGGGGTGACCTACACTGCTCAGCAATGCACAATCTTCTGGATTATTCCATTTGAAATAATTTCTTCCTTTCTGTAATACCACAGCGCCCCCACCCCCATCCCGGTACTTCTTTTTTAAAAAATACCTTTCTTTTTTATTTTTAAATTTTGATTGTATTTATTGGGGGTGACATGGGTTAATAAAATTACATAGTTTTCAAGTGTACGATTCTATAATACATCATCTGTAAACCATATATATGTTCACCACCCAACATCAAGTCTCCTTCCTACTTTCTGACACCATTTATCTCTCCTTTAACATCTTCTAATTCCCCAACCTCCCCTTCCCTCTAGTAATCACCAGACTGTTGTCTGTGCCTCTGACTTTTTTTTTTTTTTGCTCAATTCCTTCACCATTTTCATCCAGCTCACCATACCCCTCCCCTCTGAGAGCTGTCAATCTGTTCTCTGTATCTATGAGTCTGTTTCTATTTTGTTAGTTTATTTTGTTCATTAGATTCCACATGTAAGTGAAATCATATGGTACTTGTCTTTCTCTGACTGGCTTATTTCACTTAGCATAATATTCTCCAGGTCCATCCAAGCTATTGCAAAAGGTAAGATTTCCTTCTTTTTTTATGGCCAAATAGTATTTCATTGTGTAAATGTACCACAGCCATTTTTATCCATTATCTACTGATGGGCACTTGGGCTGCTTCCAAATCTTGGCTATGGTAAATAACTCTGCAATGAGCATAAGGATGTATATATCCTTTTGAATTAGTGTTTCAGGTTTCTTCAGGTATATTCCCAGAAGTGGAATCCTTGGGTCATAAGGCAGTTGCATTTTTAATTTTTTGAGGAAACTCCACACTGTTTTCCACAGTGGCTGACCAGTCTGCAATCCCATTAACACTGCACGAGGATTCCCTTTTTTCCACATCCTTGCCAACACTTGTTGTTTGTTGATATTGATGACAGCCATTTCTGGCAGGTATGAGGCGATAGCTCATTCTGTTTTTAATTTGCATCTCTCTGATGATTAGTGATGTTGGGGATCTTTTCATATGTCTATTGGCCATGTGTATGTCCTTTTTGGAAAAGTGTCTATTCAGGTCCTCAGCCCATTTTTTAATTAACTAGTTTGGCTTTTTTGGTGTTGAATTGTATAAGTTCTTTATAAATTTTGGATATTAACCCCTTATCAGATGTATTGTATCACTGGTGAATATGTTCTCCCATTCAATGGACTGTCTTTTTATTTTGTTTATGGTTTCCTTTGCTGTGCAAAAACTTTTTACTTTGATGTAGTCCTATTTGTTTACCTTTTTTCTTTTGTTTCCTTTGCCCAAGGAGATATGTCAGAAAAAAAATATTGCTACAAGAAATGTCTGAGATTCTACTGTCTATGTTTACGTCTAGGATTTTTATGGCTTTGAATCTTACATTTAAGTCTTTAATCCACTTTAAGTTTATTCTTATGTATGATATAAATTGGCAATCTAGTTTCATTTTTTTTCATGCACCTGTCCATTTTCCCCAACAGTATTTATTGAATAAACTGTCTTTACCCCATTGTATGTTCTTGCCTCCTTTGTCAAATATTAATTGACCATAAAAGTGTAGGTTAATATCTGGGCTCTCTATTCTGTTCCATTTATGTATATGTCTGTTTTTATGCCAGTACAATGCTATTTTGATTACTATGGCTTTGTAGTATAGTTTGATATAGGGCAGTGTGATACCTCCAAATTTATTCTTCTTTCCCAAGATTGCTGTGACTATTTGGGGGCCTCTTGTTCCATATACATTTCTGGAATATTTGCTTTAGTTTCTGTGAAATACACCATTGATATTTTGATAGAAATTGCATTGACTCTATAGATTGCTTTGGGTAGTGTGGACATTTTAATGTTGTTAATTATTCTTATTCATAAACACAGTATAAGCTTCTAATTATTTGTATCTTCTTCGATTTCTTTCTTCAATGTATTATAATTTTCTGGGTATAGGTCTTTTATATCCTCGGTTAAATTTATTCTTTGGCATTTTATTATTATTTTTTGATGCAATTGTAAGTGGAATTGTTCTCTTAGTTTCCTTTTTGGATAGTTTATTATTAGTGTATAAAAATGCAACTGATTCCTGGTTATTAATTTTGTATCCTGCTACTTTACTAAATTCATTTATCAGTTCTAGTAGTTGTGTTTTTTTGTGTGTGAAATCTTTAGGTTTTTCTACATGCAGTATCATATCATCTGTAAATAATGAGAGGTTTACTTCTTCCTTTCTGATTTGGATGTCTTTTATTTCTTCTTGTCTCATTGCTGGGGCTATGAGTTACTGTGTTAATAAGAGAGGTAAAAGTGGACATCCTGATTTTGTTCCCGTGCTTAAGGATAACTAATGCTTTTAGTTTTTGCCCTTGAATATGATATTAGCTGTAGGTTTTTTGTATATGGCCTTTATTATGTGGAAGTACGTTCCCTCTATTCCCACTTTGCTGAGAGTTTTTATCATAAATGATGCTGGATTTTAGCAAATGCTTTTTCTAAAGCAATAGATCATTTGCAATGATCTATTGATAAGATCATGTGATTTTTGCCTTTCATTTTGTTTACATGATGTTTCACATTTATTGGTTTGCAGATATTGTACCAACCTTACATCCGAGGAATAAATCCCACGTGATCATATTGTATGGTCTTTTTAATGTATTGCTAGATTTGGTTTGCTAATATTTTGTTGAGTATATTAGTATCTATGTTCAGCAGGGATATTAACTTATAATTTTTTTGTAGTGTCTTTATTTGGTTTTGGAATTAGGATAATACAGGCCCATAAAATGAACTTGGGAGTCTTCATCTGAGGAAATGTTTATTGTATCCTTTAGTGGCTTTGTCTATTACCATGGTTTAAATGCTACTCATATGTCAAAGATTCCCAAATTGGTGTCTGTAGCCCACACATATCTTTTGAGTACATTTTATATTAAACATAAATATGAAATGTCCATTTGTCTATCCCATAAGCATCTCAATTTTAACATAATCATACTTCCTCTTTAATTCCCTTCTGTTATTATGTCTGCAATTGGCACCTCCAACCCTCAGGTGTTTGAACTAAAAATCTGAGTCATTCTTGACCATTCCTCTTCCTCATTGTCCTTACACCCAGCTCATAATTCCAGAAACTTTGAAGTAATTCTTGACACATCTTGCTTCCTTATTCTCCTCCAAATAGTGCAATAGCCAATCTTAGCAAAAAATATAGCTTGTATCTTTTCAATTCTTTCCATTTTTACAATCATCACTCTAGTTTATGATACAAGAAGGCTAACAGGTAAAAGAAAAATTTGAAATGGCATTTTAGTGGAAACCTAACATCTAAATCTTGAAGATTTCTTTGTAGTATTAGTTTGCATGGATTCACTGGAGTCATTTCCTGTAGCTTTGCCAGACCAACTGGACTGAACGGCAGTTAACTTTTTTCCCATGTCAGATGCTGGGCCTGTTTGCTCCTCTCCCTGCTCCTCACCTCTGCCTTTGAATCTGTCCTTCTCTATCAGTGGGGTGTTGGTGCCAAAGTGGCTATGGAAAACTGTCCTAAACATGGCTTAAGGCTTTTATTTAGTAGATTCAATAGATTTGGTAAATCACACACTTGGAAAATTTACAACTCTGCCAATGATCACTAGGGGATTTTTTTTTTTTTTTGACACCTGATCACTCGATAATTAATTTTAAGGAAATTAGAGAAAGGAATAGATTCTTGGCCAGCTAATGCTAAAGGTTGCTGGAGCCACATCACCTTTGCTTATACTGAGTCATTTTCACGTTGTTTGATCTCCTGACATTCATTCTGGTGCCCCTCCACCAACCAAATCCACTCTCCAAACAGCAGTCTCAGTTGAAAGCATGCGGATGGCTGTCACTGCACTCAGCATGGACCCCAAAGGGGCTGACAAAAGGCACCCTGCAAGCTGGGCAGACATGCCTCTGCCCGCCTTGCTCTAAGAACTTTGTCTTTCTTTTAATTCAAGTCTTCAAACACCCAATTCTTTTCCTGCCAAGTGCCTGCACACATGTAATGCCTTCTGCCCGAAATGCATTTCCTCGCATTCTTTACCTGCCTTCTCCTTCAGGTTACAGCTCAAATCTCATTTCATTAAAGAGGTTTTGTTTGTTTGTTTGTTTTTTGTGATTTACCTACTTAAAGTAGGTCTCCCTGTGATTATCTTGTAGTACCCTGTATTTTCCTTCATAGTGTTTAACATCATTTATAAGTAAAAATTTGTATGTTCTTTTATTTGCTTCATGTCTCCCTGATTGGAAATTAGTTCCACAAGGACAGGTAAGGCCAGGCAGATGCTTGATAAACAAGTGTGACTACATGAATAAATTACTGAGATGTCCTTAAATTTTTATATCATATATAAAAATCACACAAATGCAGAGGAACTGAGTATTTCATGGTCTGTTATAATTAGAATGTGAACTTGTAGGAAACAGCTTTAATGACGACAATGCCAACAGCATGTCACAGTGACTGATTAACCCGGTCAGTTCCCACCTGGACTGATCTGCAAAACAATATCAACATATTCTGCTACTATTATCTCAGGGGCTTTGTAAGGGTTACATTTTTCTGAAGAATTATTTTAAAATGGTAAAGTTTCCTGGGATGATATAAAAACTATAAATTTGCAATCATGATGAAGTTAAACAGAGAAAAAGTCAAGCAATTGTTTGAGGAGATGGTAGTAAGAGAAACAAACAAATATAAATACATAAATATGTCCTACTGACCTTGAGGAAGCTGCAGCACCCCGGTGCTTATGCCTGAGACCAAGTCACCTAGCACATACTCCTTGAATTTGTATGCTGGCAGCCACTTAGTGATGGGTAAGAACATATAAATGATATTTCTTATTTTCTTAGGAGTACATCTGGAAGGACAAAGAAAGATAGAGAAAAAAGTGAGGAACATTTCTGTAGACTTCAAACCAAGGGATTTTCCCTTCCTTAACCCTGGAGTGATAAGGAAAACATTTGCCACTGGTGCTGAGGATAAATTTTTCATTCTGCAGAGATCAGAGACAAGAAGAGCTGCTTCTTGCAATTTTGTGTTCTTGTTGGGAACACCTAAACCAACTCCATAATAACGCTCTACAATAGACCTTGAAAAATTAGAAAAATCCAGCTTCACAATAATTGAGATCACCCAGAAGCTATTTTTTAATCCTCACCTGAATATATGTTTATTTTTTAGACAGAGAGGAGAGGAAGGGAAGGAGGGAGGGAGGGAGAGAGAGAAACATCCATTGGTTGCCTCCCATATGCATCCCAACCTGGGATTGAACTTGCAACCTAGGTATGTGCCGCTAACTGGGAACTGAGCGTGCAACCTTTTGGTGCACAGGATGACAATCTAACAAATTGAGTCACCCAGCCAGGGGCAGAAGCTCTTATTTTAATAGATGAAATCCTTACTGTAGTTTCTACGTTGGTATAAAAGTAGGGCAATTACTTACTGAGTGAGTTAATTTTTGAAAGTGGAACCACTGACCAGCATCTGCCCATTTAATTTTCCCCTTTCTTATAAAGTGAAGGAGATTTATACAGGTATTCTGAGCTTTATTATTATGTGTCCATTGCTTTAGGGTCTTTGATTAAGTAAACTCAAAACATGATTTGTCACTGGAGTGTAGTAGCTGAATCTATTATGTCTGGTTTTCTTGGTTAGGTGGGACACCAAGCTGATAAAACCAAGGCCTTGCATTTGATCTCTGTATGGTTCAAAAAACTTTGATGCACAGACCATGCTCTGGGTCTTGGTCATTCACTTTGGCCAGACTACGCCAATAATCAAAGACCTCACTGAGTAAGAATATGGATAGATGAGTTCCACTGCCACTCTGAAAACCTCAAGTCCTCCTTGTGACAAAGCAGTAATTTATTCCATTTAAAATATAATACATTACTGCAGCATATGTGGTATCATGGTATTTTGCATAGCATCTCTAGCAGTTAAGAGTATCTGGTAATTAGATGAAGGAAGATATTGAATGCAAAATCTGAGGCATCTGTGGCAAGAGTAATGAATTTGAGTGAAACAAAATAGATTTGATACATTATTTAGAAAATTGAGATATTAATGATAGCTACATTATAAAGTGCTTGCCATTTGCCTAACCCCTAGTGACTCTAGGATGTAAGTATTATTATTGTCCCCATTTTACAGAGCAGGAAACTCAAGCATACAGCTGGTAGCTGGTTGGGACTAAAATTAAAGCTGAGACAGTCTGACTCCAGTGTATACATTTTTTCACCTCTCCTGGTGATTATACCTCGAGCACAGGACCACTATGAAGCTTTAAAAAAATACAGAACACAGAAGGTGTGGGCTCAAGGGTTCAGGAGGCAGTAGTCAAATGGTTTGGTTTTGAAATTTGGGAGATATCAACAGGCATACATGTATTAGCATTCCCTGGCCTGCAACAAGGCTTTGTAAGTGTCTTCAAAATTAAGTCATAGAACACTTAGGGACCTTAGATTGGGGAACATAGATTCAGAAGAGGTGGATATTTGAAGGTGGTGGAGAATTGGAAAGCAGGCTATTTATATAAACTTTTACACATACATCTCCAAGGCATAGCAGAAATTTAGTAAATATGGTGAAATACATAATGAAGCCTGGGCTCAATCAAATATCTATCACTGACTGAACCCTGTGGACAGTTCTGCAAATCATGAGTGCTCACCATTTGCTTTTTTCTCCATTCCACGAGATTTTCCTTATGCATTTATCTTGCTTCTTTCATGTGAATGACAGAATAGGGAAAGAGGTTAAAACACAACATACGTGAATGCCTGTTTCAGCTTATCCCCAATGGAATCCGGAATCTTGTCCTTCTTGTGAAGCCTTTCCTGGAGGACCAGATGACTGAAGACCGGCCTATCCACACAGAACCTTTGGGTTGCTGCAAGGATTTCATTCTCTTCAGTATGATCCATAGTACTCTGAAATTATTCATCAACAGCACAAGACAAGCATTTCCGAGTGTCACTAGGGAGAAAATAAAAACTCTATTTCAGATGCCAAAATCCAGCTGATGACTGTTCTTGCGCACCTCTTTCTTGTGGTATTCTAAGTTCTTCTGAAGACATCTTCATCTTTGGACACCCCAGAGCACCTAATATAGCGATCTGTACATAGTAGGCACTAATAAGTGAAATAAAGTCAATAAAAATCAAATGGCCCCCTGAGCAATTAGTAGGTAATACATATAATTTAACAAAAGTCATATTAAATTCATTAGCTAAATACAGTCAGTTGGCTCCAGCTCCAGGGGAATTGTGAATCAAGACAACTCTGACGATTTACATGTCAAGAAAACAGAAAAAGGGGCAAGATTAGTTCTTAAATTGACTCTGAGATTTTAGAGGTATTAGCCTCCTTTCCAATTATGTATTCACCTTAAATTACACCTTAAATTTGAGTACACCTTAAATTAAATTATGGATCAGCGGTGGGGCTTATATGGCTTTGTGTGGGACATATAATAATATGTTTTAAAGTTGAATATGTTGACATGGGTAAGACTATTAGGATAGTTGATAATTTTTTTTGTTACATGGTAAACACTACTTATATGAACAAAATAAATGACAAAGAATAAAAACTCAATACGTTTCCATATATAAACACGTGTATAAGAATGTTCAGGACTTCTGGCCAAGACGGAGGTGTAGATAGATACACTTTGCCTTCTCGCATAACTAAAACAGGACAACAACAAATTTAAAACAAAAATAACCAGAACTTCCAAAAACTTGAACTCTATGAAAGTCCAAAGACCAAGGAGTTAAAGAAGAAACAGTCATCCAGATTGCAGCACAACACAGCGACATGGGTTGCCCTTGGCCCCCCAGCAAATAATTAAGGCTCTGCCTCTTCCAACATAACAGGTATGCCAAGGCAAAGAAATATGGCCCATATGAAAGAACAGATCAAAGCTCCAAAAACAGAACTAAGCGATAGAGAGATAGCCACCCTAGTAGATGCAGAGCTGGTAATCTGGATGCTCACTGAATTGGTTGAGAATGGTCACAAAATAGAGGAAAAAGGGAAGGCTATGCAAAGTGAAATAAAGAAAAAATACACAGGGACACAATAGTAAAGGGAAGGAAACCGGGTCTCAGATCAATGATTTGGAGCAGAAGGAAGAGATAAACATTCAACCAGAACCGAATGAAGAAACAAGAATTAAGAAAAAAAAATGAGGAGAGGCTTAGGAACCTCTGAGACAACTTTAAACATTCCAACATCCGAATCATAGGGGTGCCAGAGGGAGAGGAGGAGGAGCAAGAAATCAAAAACTTATCTGAACAAATAATGAAAGAAAACTTCCCCAATATGGGGAAGGAAATAGACTTCCAGGAGATCCAGGAAGCTCAGAGAGTCCCAAAGAAGCTGGACCCAAGGAAGCATGCACCAAGGTACATCATAATTACGTTACCCAAGATGAAAGATAAGGGGAGAATCTTAAAAGCAGCCAGAGAAAAGGAGACAGTTGCCTACAAAGGAGTTCTCATAAGGCTATCAGCAGATTACTCAAAAGAAAGCTTAAAGGCAAGAAGGGGCTGGAAAGAAGTATTCAAAGACATGGAAGGCAAGGACCTACATCCGAGATTACTCTCTCCAGCAAAGCTACCATTTAGAATGGAAGGGAAGATAAAGTGCTTCCCAGATAAGGGAAAGTTAAAGGAGTTCATCATTGCCAAGCCCTTATTATATGAAATGTTGAAGGGACTTATCTAAGAAAAAGAAGAAGATCAAAACTATGAACAGTAAAATGACAACAAACTCACAACTATCAACAACTGAACCTAAAAACAAAAACAAACTTAAGCGAACAACTAGAACAGGAACAGAGTCACAGAAATGGAGAGCACATGGAGGGTTGTCGGGGGGAGGGGGAGAATGGGGAAAAGGTACAGGGAATAAGAAGCAAAAATGGTAGGTACAAAATAGACGGGGGGAGATTAAGAACAGTACAGGAAATAGAGAAGCCAAAGAACTTATGTGTATGACCCATGGACATGAACTAAGCGGGGGGAATGCTGGTGGGAGGGAGGTGTGGGGTGGAGGGGAATAATGGGGAGAAAAAAATGGTACAACTGTAACAGCATAATCAATAAAATATACTGGGGAAAAAAAGAATGTTCACTACAGCCCTGGCTGGTGTGGCTCAATGGATTGATTGCTGACTAGCAAACCAAAGGGTTGCTAGTTCAATTCCCAGTCAGGGCACATGCCTGGATTGTAGGCCAGGTCCCCAGCAGGAGGTGCGCAAGAAGCGACCACACATTGATGTTGCTCTTCCTCTTTCTCCCTCCCTTCCCCACTCTCTAAAAATAAATAAATAAAATCTTAAAAAAAGAATATTCACTATAGTTTTATGATCATGAAAGACTGGAAAACATCCAAATGTCTACCTGTATGCAATAAAAAATATATTTTGGTATGGTAATAAATTGAATACTATGTAATATTAGATGTATGGTTTCTTTTTTTGTTTCTTTGTTTTAATCCTCACCTGAGGATATATATTCATTGATTTTAGAGAGAGAGGAAGGAGGGTGGGGGAGAGAAAGAGAGAGAAAGGTAAAGAGAGAGATGGTTGAAGGAGAGACAGACAGAAAGACATCCATTGGTTGCCTCCTAAATACACTTCAACAGGGGATTGAACCTACATCCTAGGTATGTACTCTTACTGAGAATGGAAGCAGTCCTTTGGTGTACAGGATGACATTCCAACCAGCTGTGCCACCCAGCCAGGGTAGATGTATGTTCTGAAAGTTCTCTAGGAAATTTAGATGATCAGGTAGGTGGGTATTTGACATATATAAAAATACAGACTTTCAACTCTCTCTGAACCCAGAACCTTTTAAAAAACAATGTCTGGGCTCTACAGCAGATTAATTAGAACAGAGCCTCTAACAGGGGATGTCAGAAATGCTTTAAAAAAGCATCCTAAGCCCTGACCAGGTGGCTCAGTTGGCTGGAGCATCATCCTGTATATCAAAAAGATAGCGAGTTCCATCCCTGGTTGGGAAAATTAGGGAAGCAATGGATTGATGTTTCTCTCTCACATGGATGTCTCTCTTTCCCTTCCTCTTTCTAAAATCAATAAGCATATATCCTTCGTGAAGATTTTTTAAAAAAGCATCCTAAGACGATTCTAATTAGAGTTAAGAACCATTTACTTATAACCTGAGACAGAAATATACATATGAAAAAGACATGAGAAAATCACACATAAAAATATTGAAAACAAAAGCCAGTTACACTTTTAGAAAATTAATAATGAATCAATGACATGATTAAAGCCAGATGAAATCCTTTTAAAAAAATGATCTTTATAATATATGATATGCTATAATATAAAATAATAAATATAGTAAGTTTTAATATAATATGCATAGAGATTATAAAATTTGAAGAGAAATTTGAAAAATAAGGGCATAATTTTGCAGTAAAAATTGTTCTGGTTTTTAAAGTTTTTTATATTTATTTATTTATTTATATATTTCATTGATTACGCTATTACAGTTGTACCATTTTTTTCTCCCCATTATTCCCCTCCACCCCACACCTCCCTCCCACCAGCATTCCCCCCGCTTAGTTCATGTCCATGGGTCATACACATAAGTTCTTTGGCTTCTCTATTTCCTGTACTGTTCTTAATCTCCCCCCGTCTATTTTGTACCTACCATTTTTGCTTCTTATTCCCTGTACCTTTTCCCCATTCTCCCCCTCCCCCCGACAACCCTCCATGTGCTCTCCATTTCTGTGACTCTGTTCCTGTTCTAGTTGTTCGCTTAAGTTTGTTTTTGTTTTTAGGTTCAGTTGTTGATAGTTGTGAGTTTGTTGTCATTTTACTGTTCATAGTTTTGATCTTCTTCTTTTTCTTAGATAAGTCCCTTCAACATTTCATATAATAAGGGCTTGGCAATGATGAACTCCTTTAACTTTCCCTTATCTGGGAAGCACTTTATCTTCCCTTCCATTCTAAATGGTAGCTTTGCTGGAGAGAGTAATCTCGGATGTAGGTCCTTGCCTTCCATGTCTTTGAATACTTCTTTCCAGCCCCTTCTTGCCTTTAAGCTTTCTTTTGAGTAATCTGCTGATAGCCTTATGAGAACTCCTTTGTAGGCAACTGTCTCCTTTTCTCTGGCTGCTTTTAAGATTCTCCCCTTATCTTTCATCTTGGGTAACGTAATTATGATGTACCTTGGTGCATGCTTCCTTGGGTCCAGCTTCTTTGGGACTCTCTGAGCTTCCTGGATCTCCTGGAAGTCTATTTCCTTCCCCATATTGGGGAAGTTTTCTTTCATTATTTGTTCAGATAAGTTTTTGATTTCTTGCTCCTCCTCCTCTCCCTCTGGCACCCCTATGATTCGGATGTTGGAATGTTTAAAGTTGTCTCAGAGGTTCCTAAGCCTCTCCTCATTTTTTTTTTCTTAATTCTTGTTTCTTCATTCGGTTCTGGTTGAATGTTTATCTCTTCCTTCTGCTCCAAATCATTGATCTGAGACCCGGTTTCCTTCCCTTTACTATTGTGTCCCTGTGTATTTTTTCTTTATTTCACTTTGCATAGCCTTCCCTTTTTCCTCTATTTTGTGACCATTCTCAACCAATTCAGTGAGCATCCAGATTACCAGCTCTGCATCTACTAGGGTGGCTATCTCTCTATCGCTTAGTTCTGTTTTTGGAGCTTTGATCTGTTCTTTCATATGGGCCATATTTCTTTGCCTTGGCATACCTGTTATGTTGGAAGAGGCAGAGCCTTAATTATTTGCTGGAATGGGGCCAGGTCACTTCGTTGTGACACTGTATATGGGGAAGGGTCCAAAGTGAACAATGGCACTTGCCTGGCTCTCCCCGGGCTTTCAGTCACTTCCCTCACTACCCACAAGCAAAGTGGGCCCTTCTGGTGCTGATTCCCAAGTGGGTGAGTTTGTGTATATTCTAGGACCCTGTGGGTCTTTCCACTGGATCCTCCTGTGAGGCGGGGAGTTTTTCCTGCTGTTGCATCCCCTACAGGTTTTTACAGCCAGAGGTTTTGAGGCTTTTTTTCCCTGCATTGGAAGCCTGGTTTGAGCGGTCTGTCTCACCCCATTTTTCATCCTGGCTTATGCAACTCGAATATGGAACTGCCTGGTCCTCCAGCCACTGCCTTGTGGCGCATCCTCCCCACCCCAGCTGCCCATCTTTGCCCCTTCTCCCAGTCTGGATGAGTGTTTCTTCTTTAACTCCTTGGTTGTCAGGCTTCCACACAGCTTGATTTCTGGACGTTCTGGTTATTTTTTGTATTTAAATTTGTTGTGTCCTTCTTTTGGTTCTGTGAGAGGGCAAACTGTATATACTGAGTCCTCTATCTTGGCTGGAAATTCCAAAACTGGTCCTTTATATTTGCCATTTTCATTCAGGGAAGTAGTTCTCATCCCTGGCTGCACATTGGAATCCCCTGGGCAGCTTTAACTGCTACTGATGCTGACTCCACAGCCAGGGATTCTGATTTAATTGGCCTCGGAGGCAGGCAGGGATAGAGAGTGTAAAACCTCTCCAAGTGATTTTAATGTGCTGTCATGGGTCAAAACCTCTGACTTAGAGGATGGAAATATAAAAACCCACACCCACCTGCCCACCTGCCCAACCAAACAAGAAAAAATTGACAAGCTTGTAAATAAATTGCGTGCAATGCATTCTATCACTCTTTGCTTATATGTATCTTTGAAATATATAATAAAAAACTGCAAAAGAGAAAAATACCTAGCCTAGGTTTTTCAAGCAAAGTCTAGTTTCTATTCTTATATTCTCACAACTAAAAGGAGTTGTGTGTAAGTGGGTGTGCAACATCCACTACACTTCATGGAAATGCAGTATTAGTTGTTATAAACACATCATCCAAGGGTTAAATTAGGAGCAAATCTCAAACAAATTTAGATGGCAAAACATTAGATGGACTTAGAAAAACATTAGGGTATCTACCCTCCATAGGAATGTCAATTAAAATATAGGATGTCCAGTTAAATTTGCATGTTATTAAACAACAAATAATTTTTTTAGTATAAGTATATTCCAAATGTTGCATGGGACATACTTATATTAAAAGTTTATTTTTTACCTCCACTTTAACTGGGTATTTTATTATTATTATTTTCTAAATCAGGCAGAAAGAGGTGATTATTAAATATATTTCAAGTTTTGGGACCCTGGTTATCATCTGTTGGCAGTTGAGAGATGTCTTAAGTGGGATAGGAAAGGGCTGTGGGGAGGGGAGAAGACTGGAAAGCTGAAGGGCATATTATAATGAAGGGCTTTCCTTTTAGAAACTTTTAATGCTCATCAGCAACAATTAAATAATTAAAGTTTCAAAGGCTATCAATAGCCACCTTATCAAAATAGGAGAGGCCAAGTAACCAAGGGACCAACACAAGGAGATCAAATGACCAGACTCTTTTTTAAAATTTTTATTTTTAGACAGAGGGGAAGGGAAGGAGAAAGAGAGGTAGAGAAACATCAATGTGTGGTTGCCTCTCATGTGCCCCCCACCAGGGACCTGGCCCACAACCCAGGCATGTGCCCTGACTGCAAGTAAAACCAGTGACACTTTGGTTCGCAAGTGGAGCTCAATCTACTGAGCCACACCAGCCAGGAAGAATGACTAGACTCTTACCTGGCAAATAATGTGCTTCCACAGTGCTGACTGAAATTATAAGTCACGAAGTTGGAAAGTAAAACAATCCCTCATATAAGAAAAGTCACCTGTGAGATGGTGACTAAAGGGACACATTTTCTGGCAGGTACTTCAACAAAAATATGAACGAAAGAAAAGCAAATTGACCTAGAGTTTCAAGCACTATTTTCCACAGCTATAAGGGAAGAGATTTGAAAATAGGTTAGAACATCTTTTATTATACATTTCTAGATCTGAAAGTAATCTTGGAGATCATCCAATTTAACTACCTCATTTTGTAGATAAGAAAAATGAACTTAACTACACTCCTTTGGGAGTAAGTGCCTTATCCAAAAATATTCTCAAAATGCAAAATTTGTTTCTTATTCAAAATAGTTATCAAATTTAAAAGGCACAGATATTTATAAGTTAAAATTATAACAATATATAAAAATGGTCATGGAAATGTAAAGTACAGCATAGGGAATATAGCCAATAACATTGTAATAACTATGTATGGTACCAAGCGAGTACTAGACTTCACTTCTATGGGATGCAAATGTCTAATCATGTGCTGTACACCTGAAGTTAATGTAATACTGTATGTCAACTGTAACTGAAAAGCTAAAAAAATTATAACAAAGCAGCAATATTTTTAATTTCAAACTAAAAGCAAGAGTTAGTTTTTTGGCAATAATGAAGATTCACTGATTTTATGGAAGATGCTCCAGGTTGGAGGTCAGGGTCAGGGTCTATCCCCACTTCAAGCACCTGAGCTGTTCCGTTGCAATGACAGGGTTAAGTAGATCAGGAGTTTCCATACTTGGTCAGTATCACCTGGGGAGCTTGAAATCCCAGGTTTCCAGGCCCTTTGAAGATTCTAATTTAGTAATGCTGGAATCTGTATTTCTTTAAAGCCCATGGAGTGAGACTGATGAACAACATGCTGGGAAACCAGACTCTGAGCTCCATGAGAACAGAAACCCAATACTGTTGATTTCTGTACAATAACTGCCACTTACTGCTCAAAAATGCTTGTTAAATGAATATGGAAAAATAGCTTGCCCCTCTGGGTCTTAGTTTCCTCACGTTTAAATATTTCCTGATAACATCCTGAGAATAGCATTTGGTAAGTTTGTTCAAAATGCCAATTAAATGCTTGTGCTTAGATAGCTAGAATGGATACAGTGGTCTGAAACTAAGAATGACTCCCCACCCTGTCCCTTCCATACACATACACCAGTTCAATAATGTTTTTCTTTGTTTTAGGTTAGAAGGTGAGTATTCTTCATGGTGAACTGGAGGTACCAGAAGAGAGTCTCAGTTAAGGTATCTATCCATCTATTCAAAGTAGTAAATTTGCATACTTATAACTCTAATAATACATATGTTAACCTTTTAATCCAAGTATGCAGCACATGCCCAGACTTACTATGTTTCATATAATTTACCTATGGGTATCAGCATGAACGACTAACAAAATAAGTGTTATTTATTATAACTCTTTTCTGCACTCCTAGAGCAACAGGACACAGACTTTTCTATAATGCACAGAGCATATAGAAAAGTCTTCATGAATTATAGTCCAGAAAATAAGTTTTTCACTTATGGCTTTGAGTACTGTCCTGAAAAGCAATTTGAAAAAGCTGCTTCCTCTTCTCTATACTTCTGGGACTCTTGGCATAACTGGAATATATTATCTGCTTTTCTTTATACCAATCATTGATTAACTGCAGTTAACCAATATGTAAGAAGAGCCAAAGGCCCTAAAATCTACATAACCTGGTCCTACATGTAGGCTGTAAGCTCTGTGAGCTCAGCACCATGGTCTCTGCACACCCAGCACACGGCCCGGCATGCAGGAGGCTCCCAGGCGCTTGTTAACTGAATGTTCTCTGAGTGTCTTTGAGTGGTAGGGACCAAGTTTGCCCAAATACTTAGCCTGAGCCTCTGCCTATCTTTTACCTCTTAGATTTGTTCTTCGCCTCTTAAATTCCTCTGCAAAAGGATTATTATTGCCCAGAAGGGCAACATTGTATGGTAGGCTTTGGTTTCAGAAGGACTGTGTTTGGCTGCTGGCACTGACACTTAATAGCTGTTTTGTTGGGTTTTCCCCGACCAAGGTCTGTAAGCTTTCTGTCCCTTCGTTTGCTTATTTGTAGATGGCAGTTATGAGCATAGGCTGTGGGATCACGAAGACCTCAGTTCTAGTCCTGGTTCTGACATTATGATAGGATATGATATGGCAGGTTACTTGACCTTTCTAAGTAGGGAGACCATAGGTTCTTGTTTATGCTTGCTGTCCCCAGAGTAATTATTACTTCCAAAAGTGCCCTAGATTAGAAAGTAAATGGCAGGTTTCCTTCAGACTCTTTAGCTCTAAACTGAGACAAAAATGAAAACTCATAGATCTGTGAGGAATAAATTGGAAAACGTTTCTAAAGGCACACAGTAAGTCCTCAATAAGTGTGTCTATTATTATTACTACTGTGGGTAGGGTACATAATTTCCTTCAACCTCAGATTGCTTATTTGTGAATGGGGATAATAATATTCCTTTATTTTTATTTGTCTTTTTGAATCACTAATATATTCACATGGTTCAAAAATGCATAAAAAGAATTAAGATGAAGTGTCACTTCCCCAGGACGGGAAGGCAACTATAGTGTGAGTTTCCTATGTGTCTTTCCAAAGAGATTTTATACATGAGCATGGTCCCATGAATGGCAGCATGACATAACTCTGTTCTGCACCTTGCTTTTTTCACTTAACAATCCTGGTGATTTTTCCATATGAACAAAGAATAGCTTCCTCATTCTTTTACTTTTTTTGATGGTTTATTTTTTAATTTTATTGATTATGCTAATACAGTTGTCTCATTTTTTTCCTCCCATTTATTCCCCCGCACCTCTACACAGCCCCACCCCCCAGCATTCTCCTCCCCCTTAATTCATGTCCATGGATTGTACATATAAGTTCTTTGGCTTCTCCATTTCCTATACTGTTCTTAACCTCCCTGTCTATTTTGTATCTACTATTTATGCGGCTTATTTCCTGTACCTTTTCCTCCATTCTTGCCCTGCCCCTCCCCTCTGTTTTACTGTTCATAGTTTTTGATCTTCTTTTTCTTAGATAAGTTCCTTTAACAACATTTCATATAATAAGGGCTTGGTGATGATGAACTCCTTTAACTTTCCTTTCTCTGGGAAGCACTTTATCTGCCCTTCCATTCTAAATGGTAGCTTTCCTGGATAGAGTAATCTTGGATGTAGGTCCTTGTCTTTCATGTCTTTGAATACTTCTTCCTAGCCCCTTCTTGCCTTTAAGCTTTCTTTTGAGAAATCAGCTGATGGCCTTATGGGAACTCCTTTGTAGGTAACTGTCCCCTTTTCTCTGGCTGCTTTTAAGATTCTCCCCTCATCTTTCATCTTGGGTAACGTAATTATGATGTACCTTGGTGCGTGCTTCCTTGGGTCCAGCTTCTTTGGGACTCTCTGAGCTTCCTGGATCTCCTGGAAGTCTATTTCCTTCCCCATATTGGGGAAGTTTTCTTTCATTATTTGTTCAGATAAGTTTTTGATTTCTTGCTCCTCCTCCTCTCCCTCTGGCACCCCTATGATTCGGATGTTGGAATGTTTAAAGTTGTCTCAGAGGTTCCTAAGCCTCTCCTCAATTTTTTTTCTTAATTCTTGTTTCTTCATTCGGTTCTGGTTGAATGTTTATCTCTTCCTTCTGCTCCAAATCATTGATTTGAGACCCAGTTTCCTTCCCTTTACTATTGTGTCCCTGTGTATTTTTTCTTTATTTCACTTTGTGTAGCCTTTGCCTTTTCCTCCATTTTGCTCCATTGACCATACTCAACCAATTCAGTGAGCATCCAGATTACCAGTGTTTTGAACTGTGCATCTAATAGGTTGGCTGTCTCTTTATTGCTTAGCTCTACTTTTGGACCTTTGATCTGTTCTTTCATTTGGGACATATTTCTTTGTCTCAGCACACCTGCTACGTTGGAAGGGGGTGAGGCCTTAGGTATTTGCCAGGGTGGGGCAACTTGCTGTGTTGTGATGCTGTATGCGGGGGAGGGGTCTGAGAGGAAACAGTGCCACTTTCTTGGCTCCTCCTGGGCTTTCAGTCACTTCCCCCACTACCCACAAGCAAAGTGGGCCCTTCTGGTGCTGATTCCCAGGTGGGTGGGTGTGTATGCTTTAGGACCCTGTGGGTCTCTCCAATGGACCCTCCTGTGAGGCTGGGAGTTTCTTCTGCCACTGCAACCACCACAGGTTTTTACCTCCAGAGGATTTGAAGCTTTCTTTTCCCATGCCGGAACGCTAGATTGTACCATCGTTCTCACTCCCCAGCTGTTCCTCTGGTTTATATGCACCAAAATGTGTGACAGCCTGGTCCTCCAGCCTCCCCCTTGCCACGCATCCTCTCCACCCAGGCTGCTTGATGAATGTTTATTCAGTCTGTATAAATGTTTATTCTTTAGCTCCTTGGTTTTTGGTCTTCCATACAGTTCAATTTTCTGTCAGTTCTGGTTATTTTTTGCTTTTAAATTTGTTGTTGTCCTTCTTTTGGTTGTGTGAGGAGGCAAAGCATCTCTACCTACACCTGCATCTTGGCAGGAAGTCTCCTCATTCTTTAAATTTTTAAACAGCTGCACAGCATACTGCTGTATGAATGATCCCCAACTTGTCTAGCTAATCCTCATGCTGCTGCTCTGAATATTAACATAAGAATTATAAAGCACTTAGAAAAAATACTTAATAAATATTTACTATTACCTTTTTAATCAGTCCCATGCTTATTTCCCTTTACCTGTTCCATTTCTCAAGGCCTTGCATCTCCATTTATTCATTCCCTCAGTACTAACCTACTGACTTTCTACTTCCACATTTGGCTGTAACATACCAATGAGCTATGGTACATGTCCTCAGAAAAGTTGTTGTCTAATGTCTCTGCGCAAATCTACATCCTTTTAAGGATTTCTTACAGGTGGATGGAAGCATATGAAATGATATGAACATAGAAAGTTTTGGGGATGGGAGGCAGAAATTGTCAAGGAAATATCAACATATAGGCCATGAGATCAAGGGTCTTTCATATATAAATCATATTACTTTTTTCCTTCTTGTTATAAAAGTAATATATGAACATATAAAAATTTGCAAATTTTCTATTTTCCTCATGTATAAATGATGTATATTAAATGTACATTATAAATGCATAGAACTACTGATCCAAACTCCCATGACATGCAAAAATGATTCAATTCCACTAAAGACCTTGAATCCCTTCCAGCACTAATTTGTTGTGACTCCATAAGTTGATAAATTACAAGGTTTATTTTCCAACTAGAAACACTTGAAATATCATTAATGCACTCAAGATATGTCTTTAGAATATTCTTTGGGGTAAAAAGATCAGTAATTCAAATTGGTGCTTAAATTTGAATTACATTTTAATAAAAATTTTTCTGCTTTAAGTGAAAATGGAGGAAGAATCTATTGGTCTACCAGTAATTTTTTTTCTAAAATAATAACTTTAGTCAAAATAATACAGATATGACTAAATTGAAAGTATTATGAAAGAGCTAATCAGAAAAATAAATGTTTCCACCCTCTCTCTCCTCAATTCTAGCTCTATTCCCTGAAGCAACCATTTTCTTAAAATCATTTTTGTTTTTAGTTCTTCTGATGAGTTTAGTTTTAACACTAAATCAGCTCTTAGTATTTTGGTGAGACTTTTGTTGAACTGTTCTGTGCACTTAGCATCTCTGTACCTGACACCAAGTGGTGGTCATTTAGTCAAATCTCCTTGAGGGTTGAGAATTACAGCTCTGAATAATATAATTTCACAGCTATTTTTGACATCACATTTAGACATTATCTATGAATGTTTACCATGAAAAATGAATATTTAAGTCTCCTTGTTCCCTACTTTTTTTGGTCAGATATTACTATTTTAACTTGCTTACTTATGTAACCAGTATAGGCTAATTCATTTTCTCTATTCTCTCCTAGAATTGACACATATTGGAGCTTCTCATTATATCATTGTGTTTTTTAACCTCTGACATCTCTTATTTTTTTATCTCAATGGGCTGATTCCAGATAGTTTTCTCAGATTAGGCTTGAAGTTTACTAATCTATATTTGCATCTAATATATTGTTTAGCTAATACATTAATTTAAAAAATTCAATGTCTATATTTTTTACTTTGATTTTCTATTCTTTTTATTCTTTTAATAATTTTTAACATAATATTTTGTTCATATATTTCCATTATTTCAAATTCTGGAGGATTTAATTCCACAGTTTTATTTGTTGATATTCCCTTATGATGATTTGTAGATTTTAAAAATTGTGAGCTCAGAGTAAATATGGTGGGGGGAGTGGTTCACTGTCTCCTTGGCCCTGAGATCATGTCTTCTTTTCAGGTTTGAATAGTACAACCCCATCCTCACAACCTAGAATCTGTATCCCACAGACAAACTCCTATGGGTTGTGCTGAGCATGAACTTCCACCTATTGCTCCTTTAAAATGCTTTTCTGTATTCTTAAAAAAAATTGAGAGAGAGAAGTGAGGTGGAGAGGGGAAGACAAGCATCAACTTGTTGTTTCTCTTATCTGTGCACCTCTTGGCTTATTCTTATATGTGTCCTGATGTGAATGAATCAAACCTACAACCTCTGCACATCAGGATAGTGCTCTAACCAACTAAGCTACCAGGCCAGGGCTCTTTTCTGTAGTCTTTATTTCAAAGTTAACTGATTATTTAAACATTTAATTGTATTTTATCCTTTATTTTTGAGTGTTTGTACTGGAGGGAAGTCTATATAAGTTAACTTAGTCCTCCACATTGCTAAAAGTCCCACTATTAGAACTGTGTGAATATTGTTCATTACTGGTTCTATCTATTGAATGAAATTTACTGAATTCTTCTTGAAGTCATTCTTTTTGCAACTCATTACTTGTCTTAATTTGTATAAATTTCTTTCTAAGTGTGGTACACATGTTAGCCTGGGATTTAATTTAATTGCACTTGGGAAGTTAGACTCTTTCTTATTCCTCATCTTCTTCCTTTTTACTTTTAACCCTTATTTTGCTGGAGCACATCCTTAGGTAATTGCTTCAGAAAGGATACTTGGAAGTGAATGGCCTGAGTCTTTGAACATTTGAAAATGTCTTCATTTTACTCATACTTCACTGATAATTTTATTAGCAACATAATTTTAAGTTCAAAATAATTTTCCCTCATAATTTTAAAGTCACTGGTCCAGTGTAGTTTAATATCCAGTTCACCGATGGGAAGACTTATGTCGATTTTACTTAAGTGACTATATTTTCCCTTTCAGAAAGTGTTAGGGGCCTCTCTGTATCTTTGACTCTGGAGTTTTATAATTATTGTATCTCTGTATGGATTTTTCCACCATTCATTTGATGGCCCCTCTTTATATCATAATTTTCCTGAAAAACAGGAAATTTTTTTCCCTTGTAATTGTCAACTTCTACCCTTCCATTTTCTTTATTTTCTCTTTCTAGAGCTCCAGGAGACAGGTACTTGATTTCCTGAACTGCTTTTCTATGCTTCTTTTCTAGCATATATATTCTCCATCTCTCTGACATTTGGTTGTGCATTCTAGGAGCCTTCTTAAACTTTATCTTTTAGCCCTTCTAACAAATCATTTTTATTTTATAAACATTTTTTTAAAAATTCAAGACATTTTTGTCTGTTTTCTGATTGCTCCTTCTTAATAGAATTCTGTTTTTGTTATATGGAAAAAATAGTTTTTTAATCACTCTGAGGATACTCAGAGTTTTTTTTAACAGTTGTTTTAAATGATATCCCCTCTAGCATTAATAGCTGCTTTTTTTTTCCCCATGCTGCTTCATATGCCTAGTAATTCTTGGATATATATGTTTTAAAATGAAAGACTTCATTGACTTTTCTGGTTAATTAGTGTTGTTTTCCTCTACTCTTACATATATAAGTATTTCCAAGATAGGATCCTTCCCTGCATGAAATGGTGATTGATAGGCTTTGTGTACCAGTGGGCTCTGCTGACTTCTGGATTGATTTTAGGGTGAGGAGGCAAGAGCTGGCCTTCAGGCTATAGCTCACTACTTTCCAAAAGCCAGAAAGAGAAATATTTACCTAAATGCCAGATGCATTTTAGAAGCACTGGTTTACCTTAACTAATTCATAAAGACTTTCCATTAATTCCTCTGCTTTCAGCCGCCTGCTGCTCATGCCTGCTCTCTGTCCTTGCTGACTCCATGCTCTGAGCTTCTTTCTAGAGGGTCACCCTCATGCCCATGGTGGACTTTCTTGCACTAACTCTTGGTTCTGTTTCATTAGTAACTTTCCTCCAAACATTTTCTTATCCCATTCTCTTCAGAGCTCTTCCTAATCTTTGTAAAATTTTTACAGTCATTTAAAAACAGTTATAGGATAGAGAGAAGGAAAATGCTTTCACTTAGTCTATCTTCCTTAATTTTTGACTTATTATTTTTCCATTTTGCAAACTGGGAAGTTGTATGCCAAATTTTATCAATTGAACACATTTTCAACATAAAATACATAGAGGTATTAAGAAAGATATGAAAGTAGTCACCAAAAAATGGTAAAAGAGGTTATGTTTGGATGGTGGAGTCATGGGTAATTTTATTTTCTTTTAATCTGTACTTTCTAGTATTCCCACAGTAGACACTGTTATTTTTATAACAAACATAATAAAAGTAAGTTTTAAGTGCTGATAATAAGAATAAAAGCTACTTTCTGTTTTTCTTTCAGAGGAGAAGTCTGCAAACACAGGAGACCCTTGGTGTTTGAGAGGAGAGAAAAGTTATGTTCAGAGACCTGTGAGAATCCCAGATTTCATTGAGAATACCATTAATTGAGAGGTGGATGTAGGTGAGCTGCTTGACTGATCCAGACTATTAGGTTTGTTTTTGTTATGTGCTTCACATACAACCTTAGGAGTCAGATACTATTTTCTTCACTGTCAATTAAGCATATCAGGCCCTTTCAGATTTGTTCCCTGTTGACAGTTGAAAATAAAACTGCCAAGAGTGCACTGCAGGAATCACACACCAATACCACCTACAAGGGTCCAGATGGGTAATGACTAAAGTGACCCAGGTGAGTCTATGCTAATCTAGAGAGCAAGTGCTAAGCCCAAAGCAGTCAGCTACTATTCAGTTCTCACTGAATGTTGGCTTCTATTTTTAAAAGTCCTTTATTTTGAGGTTCAATTTACATAGAGTGAACTGCACAGATCAATGCATGGTTTAATGAGTTTTGCTGTGCATTTTAGGCTACTATAAATAAAACATTTTTAATCATCCAGAATTGTCTCCTGTGTCCCTACAGTCAATCCCTGCTGTACCCCCAAGTCAGGCAATCTCAATTCTGATTTCTATCACCACAGATTAGTTTTGTCTACTCTAGAAGTTAATGTAAATAGAACATCCAATTTATAAAGAGAATTTGAAACTACATTTTAATGAAAACTTAAAAAATTTTTTAGTTGTTGGATACCAACAATTCATAAATATTTTTATAAAACAGTCCACAAACAAGGCGACCACTTTGTGTCTGGGCTATAGTATAAAGCAAGATCATATTTTGTATAAATTTATTAATTCCTCTCATAATAGATAGTTTTGGGACTATTTTTTTAGCGACAAGTAGCACCTTCTTTAAAATGGAAGGGTAAGCCTAACTTTCAGGGCATCAAGAAAGCAATGAGAATGGGAAACTGAATCCCACTTTATAACCTGCTTGGGGGAAAAAGAAATGCCAGGGAAAGAATGGGTAGAGGCTGATGTAGTGAGAAAAGGATAGTTGGGGAACATTTAGAAGACATAACAAGGAAGAAATGAAGGTCATGGGGCTGCAGCTATTTTAACTAAACTGTAAGAAACTGACCTTCATATCATCTTACAAGTATCCCATAGAAAAGGCCCTAGCAGGTCCAATGTGATCTTCAGTACCCTCCCAATTCCTGCCCCACAACCTCCCCTTTCTATGCTGATTTCATTTCTTTCTACCTCCCATCTTGTCACTCTGCTCCAGCCACTCAAACCCTCTTCCTGTTTTGTGGATATGCCAGGCACATACCTCCCTCGGGGATGTGTGTTGGCTAGAAGCCCCACTCCCAGATAGCCTCATAACTTTCTTTTTCATCACCTTTAAGTCTATGCTCGAGATCATTTTCTCAGGCCATCTTATTTTAAATGTTACCCAGCCAACTTCCCCACTGTCTTCTCCCCAGCTTTATAGTTCTCCATAGCATTCATCACCACCTAACCCACACTGTATTTTGCTTCCTTATTTTCTGTATTTTTCCCTCTGTGCATGAGACTTAATGGTACAGGAGAATAGGTACATAATAGGAATTCATTAGGCATTTATTGAACAAACAAGTGAATCAAAGAAGAAAAGAAGAAAGAGGAGTTCTGGCTAAGATGGAGGTATAGGTAGATAAGCTTCACCTCCTTGCACAATGAAAATCAGGAAACAACCAATTTAAAAACAAAAAACAGCTGGAACTGCCAGAAAATCAAACTGTGTGGGAGTCTGACAACCAAGGAGTTAAAAGAAGAAACATTCATTCAGACTGGTAGGAGGGGCAGAGATGGGCAGCTAGGGCAGAGAGGACACATGGCAAGGCAGTGGCTGGTAGATAGGGTGGGCGATGTGGTGGCTGGTAGACTGGGAGAATCCTCATTCGTGCGCAGATAAACCAGGAGGAACAACTGGGGATCAAGACAGACTGTGCAACCCAGGGGTCCAGAGTGGGGAAAATAAAGCCTCAGAACCTCTGGCTATAAAACCTGTGGGGATTGTGGCAGCAGGAGAAATGGCCAGTCTGTGGAAAGAAGGGCAAAAACCAAGCAAGTGGCACTGAACTCTCCCCGACATACACTTCTATTATGTGACGAAGTAGGTTGCCATGCCCTGGTGAGTACTTACCAGGTATTTGAATGCTCTGCCTCTTACATCATAACAGGTGCTCCAAGACAAAGTAATATGGCTCAAATGAAAGAATAGATCAAAAATCCAGAAAAAGAACTATGTGACAAGGAGATAGCCAACCTATCAGATGCAGAGTTCAAAACACTGGTAATCCAGATGCTCACAGAAATGACTGAATACGGATACAAAACAGAGGAAGAAGTGATGGCTATACAAAGTGAAATAAAGAAAAATATACAGTGAACCAACAGTGAAGGGAAGGAAACCAGGTCTCAGATCAATGATTTGGAGCAGAAGGAAGAGATAAACATTCAACCAGAACCAAATGAAGAAAAAAGAATTAAGAAAAAAAAATGAGGAGAGGCTTAGGAACCTCTGGGACAACTTTAAACATTCCAACATCTGAATCATAGGGGTGCCAGAAGGAAAAGAGGAAGAGCAAGAAATTGAAAACTTATCTGAACAAATAATGAAAGAAAACTTCCCCAATCCAGTGAAGAAACTAGATATGCAAGTCCAGGAAACTCAGAGAGTCCCAAAAAAGTTGGACCCAAAGAGGAATACACAAGACACATCATAATTAAGTTGTCAATGATTAAAGGTAAGGAGAGAATCTTAAAAGCAGCAAGAGAAAAGGAGGCAGTTACCTACAAAGGAGTTCCCATAAGGCTATCAGCTGATTTCTCAAAAGAAAGCTTGCAGGCAAGAACGGGCTAGAAAGAAGTATCCAAAGTCATGAAAGCAAGGACGTACATTCAGGAATACTCTATCCAGCAAAACTATTATTTAGGAGGAAGGGCTGATAAAGTGCTTCCCAGATAAGGTAAAATTAAAGGAGTTCATCATCACCAAGCCCTTATTATATGAAATGTTAAAGGGACTTATCTAAGAAAAAGATCAAAATTATGAACACTAAAATGACCAAAAAACTCATGATATCAACTGAACCAAAAACAAAACAAAAACAAAAACAAACTAGGCAAACAACTAGAACAGGGACAGAGTCACAGAAATGGAGATCACATGGAAGATTATCAGCTGGGAGGAGAAAGAGGGAAAATGGGGGAAAAGGTACAGGGAATAAAAAGCATAATTGGTAGGTACAAAACAGACAGGTGGAGGTTAAGAACAGTATAGGAAACGGAGAAGCCAAAGAATTTATATGTATGACCCATGGACATGAACTAAGGAGGGGAATGCTGGAGGGAATGGGGATTCCACGTGGGGGTGGGCAAAGAGGAGAGAAAAGGACAACTGTAATGGCACAGTCAATAAAATATACTTTTAAAAAATTCCAAAAAATTAAAAAAAAAAGAAATCTGAATAAATAAAAGAAGAAATGAAAACCCTCCTAGCTTTGAAGATGATTGTTGAAAGTGTTCAACAAAATAGACTAGTTAAGAAAATTTTATCATTTCTTATTCTCTTCCAACATTTAATTGTTTGGGGGCAGTTAAGACTTAAGGAACTAATCTTAAAGAACAGAACAACCCTGACTATACTTACTATCTTCAAAATATTAGATTCGTGAGAGGACAAATGCTTATATGAGTATATAAACACATTACTGGGCATTTGAGTCTAATAATAATTAAGTTTTTCATTAGATTTAAGTTCTGATGACAAAATCATATTTTCCTAATATATTTATTCCTATCTTAATTTTTTTAAAGACATAGTTTTTAAAGATATGCTAATGTTACTAAATTTTTGGAACAATGATCAGCAATAAACACATGAAATGAATCCAATACTAGAAAAAAAAATTTTAATGGCAGTGAGTATAACCAGCTCTAGGTCGATGGAAAGGTGGGGGCTGACCTGGTTCTGTAATTCTCTACCAGATTTTTGACATAAGTTAAGGGTAGTTCCTCTGAGATACCAAAATTAAAGAACTCTGGTGCCAGTAAGTTTCTACTCCAGAACAAAATATTCCCCAATGTAAGACATTATTTAGAATTAAGTCAGACTCTGGGATTGGTCAATACTGGATTAAACCGACTATATTCATGTTGCCAACTGACCCATGGAGACCCCATTCCACGTACTATGTATGGAAGACTGCAGAAAACACACAGGAATCACGGGCCAGGAGCCCACATTTACCAACACATAGCAGGTGGGATGCAATGATTTGCCTAAATTTTAGAAAGCTGGAGAATAAACTTGTAGCCATTTTAAAACCAAGTAGAGAGAAAAGAAAGAAATTAAATGTAGCTTCTTGCAATCCATGGGCCTTCTTACCCTTGTTCTATGTTTCCTCCTTAATGCCTTTCCATCTTTTGTCAACTCATGTCCGTTTCTCTTTTACTGATCTGACAGTCACACATACACTGTTTTTTTTTTTTTCTTCTTCTAGGTATTTGGGATGAGAAAAAAGAGTAGGATAAACACATAAATTTCATGGATTACAATTTAATAAGTTACACCTTTAAATCTAAGAATCATTTTCAAAGTGTGAACATCTGCAGAAATTACAATGTATTGGCAATGAGATTAGATCCCAACAAACGATTAAGGTAAACAATGTGCTCTGTTTTTCCTATCCCAGTTCTGGTAACTCAATAGTCTACAACTACTTGAGAAGGATCATTTTTTTTTTTTATCTCAGTTTGGACACAGAAGCTCACATTTCAGCAATGATCAAGGTGATCATCCTTATCCCTTGCTGACACCTTTCTCCTCCACCACAACAAGTCACACAGATCACCTCTAGCAGAAATTTTCAATAGGCTAGTAAACACTGCTATGGATACCGAGAGAAGACACATAATCGTCTCTGGGGAGCTTTAGGAACAACTAATCATCTTGGATAGGCAGAGTTACACCTGATTCAGTCCATCAAAATGTACTAGCTGCTGAAAACTCACAAAGCATTGTGGGAACACTGAACTGGTGAGGAGGCACAGCACGTTCCCTGAATAAACGGAAATTGCTTGATTTGGACTGCTTCTTAGAAAGGCATGTTTAGGCTTGTTACCATTAAGTGTGTGTAATAAAAATTTTGTGGGCCTGCTTTCTACCTTTGTGTGATACAACTTTAGAATCAGTTAGTAATGATTATTTTACCCAGTTATTCTTAATCTTGGTTGGGTGGTAGTGTTTTCTGAGTGTTGTGTGCAGAGGAAGGGTGCTTTTAAAAAATAGAGATGTCTAGGCCTGCTCAATAAAATCAGAATCTCTGAGCCAGTTTTATTATTATTATTATTATTTAAATAAACCACATTGTCCAGGTGATTCAGCTTCATTAAGGACCACTCATCCCATATTGCAACCTTATTTTATATGTAAAAAATTAAGGTCCAAAGAATTTAATGGACTTGTAACTTGCCCAAGATCACATACCTAGTTAATGGTAGGGTTTGGATTAAAGTCATGACTTCCATTAACTTACTCATCTAATAAATGTCTCTCAATGACATTCTAGGGTTGTGACCAGCCACCTAATTGTTAATCAAGAATAAGCTAAGTCAAAGCTGAGCCATATCTAAGGGTCAGTAAGCCTGGTCCTGATCCAAGTGAAAAGGGGAGAGTAAACTTTGTGGTTCTGGCATTGTCTCAGTATGATTCAGGTCTCTGGAAATGTTAAGGGATCCTTTCATCCAGGTATAACCCATCACTCCCTATGACCCGCTTTCCCATTTTACTAGTTCCAGGGTCCCCTTTACTTACCCAGATCTAACGTGTAGCACAAGGTAGAAGGGGACAGGGTCCCCAGCTGGGAGGTCTGGTGCAGTTCAATAAAGCCTTGGTCAGTGGGGATGAGAGCTGGCTCCTCAGCCCTAGGTACAGAAGAAAGGAAAGTTCATCCATAGTTTCTGGTTTGTTCATTGAAAGAAGTTTTGTCCAAAATACTTGTTAATGCTACCTATTCACTCCTAATAACAACAAACTCTCCTAAGACGCAACTACTGTTGTCACAGTGGTTACATTAAAATGGTAGTTACATAATTAAAAAAGTATGTGTATATATATTTATATTTTCTACCATATATTTATATGGTAGTTATATAAATAAAAAAGTATATATATATATAAATATAAATATATATATTTATATTTTCTCCCAAAGGTGAAGAATATGAGAGAGAGAGAAGTTCAAATTTTGAACTCAACCATTCCCATGCTTAGCAATTCATGGCTACAAAAGTTGGCATGTGAGAAACTGTCCTGAATGCTGTAACAGTACTGGAAGAAAATCACCTCAAAAGCACTTTTCTTGAGAAAAACAACAACAAAAAATCTTGGAAAATGATATTCATAATGTTCAAAATAAAAGTTGATCTTCATCAACTAAAGAATAGGACTAATTTATCTTTAGTCCTTTACAAATAATACAACTATTACTTTCCATTCACAGAATACTTAGTCAAAAGGCCATTTGAAAATGAATTAAATTATATCCACTCATTTTTCCTTGCTTCATTTCCATTTTCCTTCACTTACCAACTCTCTGACCCTTGTTCTAAAGTGATGTCATATTCCTGGGGACCAGGAATCCCCTGGAAGAAATGCAACATTTTGAATGGGTGTGTGTTTTTTCCCCTGGTGATAAAGTCCCTAGCTTGAGCTAGATTTTAAGAAAGACCTCTCCTCTCCCCAAAGCTCCCTAGAATTCAAGTTGAGGAGGTACTGGGGAGATGGTGGTGGTGGTGTTGGTATCCACAGTGAAAGATTTTATAAAACTGGCCTCTGGAACGCTCCTGCAAAAGAAGGATTGAAAGATTTCACGAAATTGGATTTATTCTCCAAAGGATGGGCTTAGATAAAACATAGTTTGGAAAGCACCAGAGGATTACATTTACCCATGCTGACTTTTTTCTTCTTTAGTGAAAGATTTCACTAGTTTGAGATGAAAGGAAAGGAAAATCATCATCTCATTTTTCTTATTGATTTTGACTTATTAACTCAATGGTAATGCAAATGATAGGGTAAGAGGACATATCTTCTCATTTCCTAGAAAACCTTTTACTTTGGAATTACTGAATTCAGACTACCTACAATGGTAGACAATTACAAAATGATTAAGAAACAAAAGGACAGATACACTTGACATTTAGAATGAAATGAAAGCTCAACTGTTTTTGATTTTAAATTGAATAGGCAGTGCAAACCTTGCAAACCAGTTCACTGTTGTTGCTGTTGTTTTAATTGGAAAACTCCTCTAATTGCCATTTTGCTTTTCTTAGCAAAGCGCCTCATACACGGAAGGCGCTCAAATACTTGTTAGATTGAGTCAATTCTTTTGGTATCGCTCATAAATTAATGAGGAACGTGTAACTCTGTATAGTTTCAGAGTAGTTAAAGAGAGAAAAAAAAGAAATGCTACGTAACAGAATTGGGGCTTCAGGTGTTACCTAAGACTAGAATGCTTTCCAGCAGTGCAATTAAGATATCAGCCATAGCAACCTTACCTAGGAATTCTTCACTCTAAGTTTCTTTCAAATGCAAATTAGTTTGAATTTCTCTCTCCAGCCTCCTGACCTCTGCCTGAAAGTCTTCTGCCACAGATACTACAGTAATTAGGATTGTCTAGCAAAAATTTTATTTCAAACTCCATTTCAGGGAAGAAGGGGAAGGGTGAAGTCAAGGAACATATATAAAGGACTCATGGACAAGGACAAGGGGTGGGGGGAAGCATTGAATTTGGCAGAGGGGGAGGGCAGGGCAAGGGAGAGCAATGGGGGGAAAATGGGGACAACTGTAACTGAACAATAATGGAAAAAAAAAGACAAAAAGGCTTATACAGTTGACTCTTGAACAATGCAGGGGTGAGGAGTGCCAACCCACCTGCAATCAAAAGTGTGAGTATAACTTTTGACTCCCCTAAATCTTAACTAATTGCCTACTACTGACTGGAAGCCTTATAAAACATAAATAGTTGATTAACACATTTAGTATACTCTATGTATTATATAGTGTATTCTTACAATAAAGTGACCTAGAGAAAAAACCTCAGGAAAATCATAAGGAAGAGAAAGTACACTTACACTACTATACATATTTATTGAAAAACAAAAACAAAGAACAAGCCCCCCTAAAAGTAGACCTGCGTAATTCAAATGGGAGTTAACAAGGGTTAACTGTACTTCCTCTCACATACTTCAAATTCCCCTCCATTTCCAAGCTTACCTTAGATTATACATTTCTATCCAATGCAAATTGTTCCCAGTTTTCAGATAAGAAAAAGCTGAATGAATTTCAGTCTCCTGCGCCAAATTGTCATTTTTGTTGTCGTATAAGTTCCTATTTATGTTTTAAAATTCTAGACCCCAGATTGATAACACAGCAGTTATTACTGTTCGGCAGAAGACTGTCCCTTGCCTTCCTCACTGCCCATCCGCCCTCTTCACAGCTCTAGGCTCTTAAAGTTTCCCCCCCTGGGCTTGACCCCGAGAACCCCGGTCGTGCACCCTCGGCTGGGCCTGGCCGGAAGGGCTCACTCAGTGGGCCAGTAAATTGATTTCCCGCTCAACCGTCTTTCCTAAACATAAACGAGGAGCTTCCGAGGCCCAGAATATCAGAACTGCCTGCACGGTAGGGGGTTAGGAGGGAGGAGGGTTTCAGGCAGGGGCTGCCACAACCAGGTTTTAGGGCAGAGGGGCTCTTGGCAACCCCTCTGTTACCGGAGGTGCCGGAGATCCGAGGTTCACGCTTTGCCCCGGCGATGCGCCGGGCCCCCCGACTTGGCAAAAGCGGGCAGACCCACCCAGGCAGAACTGAAGGCAGCCTGGTCTCCGGGAGAGGGCGCAAGCAAATACTAACTTTTTGTTTTGTTTTTAAAGAAAATCTATCGGGATACAAAAAGCCCAGAACTAAGAGGCGACTTGATGGTGGCCACAGTAGGGCTAGGACGAGGGTGTTTGGGAGCAACGTCAAGGCGCTGGAGAAATTGGGGAAACAAAGCTGTCAACAGCAGAGTAGCTTAGAACCAAAGGGATGCAAACGTCTAGTAAAGATGCAAGCGACAGTAAAACTGTCTAGATGCAAAGGTCTGGTTACACACACACACACACACACACACACACACACACACACACACACACACACAATAAAAATAAATAAAAGTAAAAAAAAAAAACCAAACCCTATCCTGCAGCGACTGAGTGGAAGGGTGTAGGGGAGTCTTGCAAAGGACAACACTTCTGCAGACTTAGCTTTAGAGACGGCGCAGGTGTGGGCAAATCAAATTGGTTGACTATTACTTTTAGGAAAGAGGGAGAGGAATACAGTGAGCCGGAGGGGAGGCAGACCCACCAGGACAGACAACCGCACCGAGAGTCCCCGCTGCGGTCGGCCTGCAGTCCCGGAGGTCAGCGCTCCGCACGCGCCCGCTCCTCCCTGCCCTGCACCTAGGCCACCAATCGAGGCCCGGACCCCGCGCTCGCCCGCGCGCACTCACCGGCCCGCGGTGCCCGGGGCTGCCCTGGGCGGAGCCGCCGCCGCGCTGCGCTCTGGAGCCTCTGCAGCCTCAACGCCGAGCCGCTGCCTCCCTGCGCGGCTCTTGGAGGCGCTGCACCTCACGCGAAACCGGTAACCCAAGACCGCCCCGCCCCGCCCCGCCCCGCCCCGTCCCGCCCCGCGACCCTTGCGACCGTAGGGGCTCTTCTCAGCTCCTACAACTTCTCAGGTGTACTTGCGCACAAATGTCCGGCTCGTCCGGCCCCACAAATGACGAAAATGACATTTGGTGCTGAAGAACTCCCCTAGGTGGGATTTCCTGTAGCTTAGAGGTAGGAAGGAGGAGACAAATTTAGAGGTCCGAGGCTGAAGAAAGCATAATAAACAAGTGATAGTATTCAAGTAGAAAACATTGCCTACTGTTATTACAAAATGAAAACACTTTAACATTTATTTTCAGATACAGTCATTATGGAGATTCGTATTGGCACAGGAACTTTAAAATGCTGAATGACAATGTGCGGTTAAAAGAAACTTCGATGAGCTGCCTTCCATTAACACTTGTAAATATTGTGCAACAAAATAATGAGTGTCAGATTCTTTTCCAGGTTTTCGAGTTAGAATTTACAAAACTACTTTTTTTAAAAAAAGTAAAGCAACAGAACGTGCTATTTGGGAGAAAGGAATATAAATGGAGGAAAAACGGAGAGTGTAAAGAACAGGGGGAAGGAAGAAGGGATAAAAGAGAAAGGAAGGAGAGGGAGGGAGGAGCCTCTTTCATTTCTAACAACTAGGATGCAAGAGAACTCTGTGATCAGGGTGCCCAAATTCAATAAAGTGAGGGGTAAAAATCATTTCAATGTAAAACCTCTCCTCTGCCTCTGTTTTAGCAAGGATTATAATTGGTTTAGGGTCATCTTTTTTTACTTTGTACATTTCTGCGCGTACACACTTCAGTGACACGTGATGAGCCAGCTATTTGGCAGCTTGTCTTAAAGCTGAAAAGCGAGCCTGGAGACACCAGTGGCTTCTGACAATGAGACCCCAATCCTTGAGCAGAGGCCAGGCATCACGCCTGGTGCTCTGGCGCTGTCTTCCATGGCCCTGAAAGAAGAGCTGGAAATTTCCTCTCTGCTCCACACGAGGGCACTCTGTTCAAGGGCACCACACCACTCAGAATCCTGCGCGCAGGAATTACTGATATTTGAGCGTATGTGTGAAACCATTTTTACATTTCTTCAGGCTTTCAACATCTCTGAATAAATTTTCACAGCATGAGATAATAAGCAGGAATTGGGTTCCTGTGCCATGCATTTGTGGTATCGTTCCTTTGAAACTTGGTCTTAGCCATCTGATGAAATTATCTTGTCATAAACATGTCCTAGAGCACAGTACTTAAACTATGATGTATTGAATACGTACAAATCATCTCGGAATCTTGTTGAAAATGCAGATTCTGATTCAGGAGGTCTGGGAGATGCATTTTTAATATGAACCTGGATGGTGCTGATGGGCTGTTGGAGCACTCAACTTTAGCAGCAGCCTAGAGAGGTAGATTGTAGACAACTTCTGGAAGCAGCACTCAGGTACCTAATGTAACAACATCTGTAATAACAATAATGATTAACACTTGTTCAGTGTTTACATATGCTGGGCACTGTTCTAAGCACTTTACAGGTATCAGCTCATACCACAACTTTGTGAGTTGGATATTATTATTTCCAGTTTAGAGATGAATTTACTTTCAGTTTTAACCCCCTCCCCCTATTTTCCATCCTTGGTGGCTTGATTTAATTTTTTGCATTTGTAGAACACTAATATCATCCCCAAAGTGAAAGCCATACAAATGGTTTAGTCAGAGAAGTGTCTTTCCTCCTTCGTTCAACTGTTCCACTCAGTCCTCTATGAGTAACCAACTGCATGATTTTCTGAAATGTTTCTCTTTGTAAAACTAAGCAAATATATGCATATGTTCTTGTTTCTCCTTTTTTCTCACACAAATGATAGTTGTATATGTGTTTCATATTTAGATCTTTTCATTTCCCAGTATCTGATAGAAGTCACTCCATGTCACCTTACAGAGATTGCATTATTTTCCTCTTTATTTTTACAATCACACACTCCTCCATTGTGTGCATGTACTGTGTAGTGTTCACTCACCTATGTTTGGCCATTTATGTAGTTCCGAATATTTTACAGTTATAAATGATACTGTAATGAATAACATTGCACACATATATTTTCATATTTTTGAAGGTGTAACTTTAGGAGAAATTCCTAGAAGTGGAATTGCTGTTTGCTGGGTCAAAAACGTAAATGTATATGTGGTTTTCTTAACTATTATTATTGTCCTCTCCTTAAAGTTTGTCATTTTTCATTCCTATTCACAATGCATGGAGATTGTGTTCCACAGCCTTTCCAAGCTTGTATTGTCAAGATTTTGAATTTTGCCAAGTTGATGGGTGAGAAATGGTATCTCAGTGAGGTTTGATTAGCATTTTTATTGTAATAATGAAGTTGAAGTTCTTTTCATATGTTTAAGAGTCATTTTTTATATCTGTTTTCCTGAATTAGCTATTCATGTCTTTTTCTCATTTACTAAATAGGTTTTTGGCCTTTCCCCCTCCCCCCTCTAATTTTAAAAGAACTTTGTATATTCAGAATATTAGTTTTTTAAATCTGTGATACGTGTAACAAATATAGTTTCTCAAGTTTTCAATTGTATTTTGACTCAGAAAGCATTATTTATGATGATAGAAACATGTGTGATTATTTTATTTTTTAAATGTTTAAAAAGATTTTATTTATTTACTTTAAGAGAGAGGGGAAGGCAGGAGAAAGAGAGGGAGGAAAACATCGATGTATGAGAGAAGCACTGATCAGTTGGGGACCAACCAACAACCCAGGCATGTGCCCTGACAGGGAATCAAACCAGTGGCCTTTCAGTTTGTATGACGATGCTCAACCCACTGAAGCACACCAGTCAGAGCAAGACCTGTGGTCATTTTAAAAGCTATATATATATTTAATTTTCACAATAGTTCCATGATAGATATTATATCTCTCACATTGCAGATGTATAAGCAGATTCATCTAAGGGCATAAGGCCAATAAATAATATGATATAACGTTTTTGTAAGTAATTATGTATTCATTTATTCTTTTAACAACTGTCAAGTAGATGGGGGAACTCAAAAGTTGGAAAATTTTAGTTTTAGGTAATAGTTAATAAGCTTAGTACTGAATGCATGTAAAAAGCTATTGTTTCAGGAACTGAAGATATGACCCAGTCTGACTCCAGCCGACCACAAGCAATTCGACCTCTATACCCCACATGGGACTGTGAGCAGTCAAGATGGTATCTAAGCCATGTGCTCCAAGGAGAGATACTGCAGCCTAGGACACAGATCACCCGTCAACAGATGAAAGGATGCTAGGGAAATGGCCCACCTGCAGATTTTACCTGATTAAGCTTTTTCCTGCCTTCCAAATCCCTTACCTACACCTTTTTCCCCCCTGAATTCCAAACCCCTTACCTACACTTTCCCTCTTTGTAAAAGAGACTGGCTTAAAATGAAATGTAAGACTGTCCTTTTAGGGTATATAACCCAGCGTCTTCTCAGATCACCAGCCATCTGAGTAAAGCTCCCATAAAAATTCAATCCTTGTCTCTACTTACTGGTTCTGCCGGTGACAGGCAGCACAAACACCAATTTTTCAGGTTACAAAATTTTCAAATACTTTGTGGCAGACACTGAAGTTATAATGGTAAACTGCTCTCATGGAATTTAGAATAGTCCTCCATTGTGTGGATGCACCATGTAGTGTAGGGGAGGAAAGGACAGAGTTTGGTTAGATAATCACTTTAATAAAAGTATAACCATAAACTTGGGTAAATGATGTAAAGACAAAAAAAATCTAGATGTATGAACATATTTAATTTCAAAACCTAGTCCAAAACAGGACTAGATGGAGTGTCAACATAAAGGGGTGGAGGTAGAACAAGGAGGAGCCAGTACGGAAAGCCCTGTAAGTGGCGGCAGCAGGAACCTCTGAGGAGCAGGAAGAGCATGCAGGTGGCCACTGTGGATGGAGGGCAGAGTCGAGTGGCACAAGGCACAGGTGGAGAGGAAGGTGGGGCCAGGTCTCTGAAGCCCTGGTGGGTGACGTCAAGAGTTTTGGTTTTTGTCCAAAGAGGAATGTGAACTCTTCGAAGAGTTTGAGCAGGAGTTGTTGTAATCATAGCTGCATTTTGAAAAAAAATCAATCTAGTTGCTGCTCAGAAGATGGCTTGGAAAGGGCCACAGTGGATGTGGAGGAGGATCAAACGCGGGCCACTAATAACTCAAGTAGAAGAGGATGAGTCTGCAAAGAAGACTGAGGTCACATAAGCAGAACAGTAGGAGGAAAACTAGAAGTAAAGGGCAAGACCATTTCTAGATGTTATGAGCATTATAAAGATTGTTGCCTCTGAAGGAGCCCTGTGTCTTCTGTCAGCATCTGTGAAGCGGTGGCAGGCTAACTTGTGAGTTTGCAGAGAAAAACCCCAGACTCTCCACAGTTCCTGACAGTGTTTGCTGAGAGGTTAGAGGGGATTGAATTCAGAGGACCATGAGGAAATTGTACTAGAAGGTTGGGAACAGGAGAATGATTGTTTTAAGATTTTTCTCTTTGTCACCAATTTTTATCCACTTAATTATTTATCCTGCTTGAAGTTTGCTGAGCTTTTTGGATCTGTGGATTTGTAGATTTGATCAAATTTAGAAAATTCTTAGTTATTAGTTCTTTAAATAAATAAATAGGGAGTTCATCTGTGTATGAAGTGCCTTATGTATTTCAATATATTGGATAGCATCCTTGTGTTTCTAATTCATCTTTCTTGAAGTTTGACAGTTTCAGATATTTCCAATATTTGTCAACTTTTAAAAATTTGCACATTTTTAACATGTTGATTTTTCCTGTTTTAAATAAATATTCACTTTTGTACCTAATTTTGCATTTATAATTTTGAGTTCTTTTTCTTTAAGAGAGTCCACCAAATTGTATAAGTTTCAAGCCAACAAAACCTGGATCTGCCCCAATCTCAAGCAGCATGGCATTGATCAGGACTTGAGACAAAATTGTCATCCAAAAAATAAGCATAATATATAAACATAATTGTTTATCTCTGGCTTAGACAGTTCCTAAGTATCTCTTATAATTGAGTGTCAGGTGCATTTTCTGGGTTATAAAGGCTTACCTACCAGGGCAGCACAAGGCAGGGCGGGGAAGCCATGCCCTCCTGGGCACTTAAAATAGCAAATGCTGAGCATTTGTGGACACTGAGGAGTTGGAACAGGTCCAGTGGACTAATCTGTAGGTGCAAAGTCTCATGGGAATCTGGGCCATGGGACCCAGGCTTCCTGATTAGCATCCCACTGTCTGATCCATCCAAGTGGAAGACGTTCATGGCATTTTTGCCAAAAATACCTATCTCAGTCTCCTGAACAAAGACCTGATATCTCACCATTAAAAACTCATTCCTTTGGATCTTGAAGCATTTCTGGACGTTTAGCACTGATTATTAAAATATAAATCCCTTCGGGGAAAGTTATAGTCTATAGTAACAATTTTTGTAAGAAGAATATGTTAATATTTACCACGTGTCCCACACTCAGTGAAGCTGGGTTCCCCTTCCTCTCTCCCACAGGAGAATTGGTTAACATCTGCAGCACTGGGTTCCTGCCTGGGTTTCTGTGGTGGGGGGTTTAGGGCTCTGGTTGAGGGAGTGTGTGTCTTAGGAAGAGGAGCCCAAGGACAACTTTCTTCTTTTGTTATTTTATGAAGCTCTAAGCATGGAAGATGCTAGAATATAAATATTCGGTTACAGTTAGGAAGTTAAGAGGCAGACCAAAGAATCAACCTCAAATCGCTTAAAATATTAATGTGAAAGAAATTACATTAGAATTAGGAACAATTGGATTTCTTCATTAGCCTTTAAGGGAGTTTAGTTTCTGTTAAAGTGATTGCAGAGGTGCTCAAAAGTGCTTAACTTACCACAGCAAGTCTGCTTCCCAGACAGTAATATTAAGGAGCTCCTGTAATAACTTTGGTGTAAGTTAGTTGACTGTTTTTAGATTTACGTAGGCACTATTTCTTATACATAGTTCTGTGCCTCTTTATTATTCACATGCATATCATATATTATTCAACCAGCACCCTCTCTATTAAAAGTTATGTTTTCCAGACTTCTCTTTCTCTGCTGTATTGGCATGGTTTCTGGACTCTGGGTCCAGACACTGGAATAAAGTAATAAGGCCACTGGAGAGTGCCAGCCTTTCCCATTGTCACTGCGTGGTCTCCTTGTCTATAAAGATAGTGTCAATTTCCACCCATGTTGGATCCTTTAAAAACTGTAAAAATTTATAATAAGCACCCAAAGGACGAGCTGGAAGATACAGCAATAATGATGAGATCCTCTCACCTCTGAACTGGAATTCTTTCAATAACAGCTAACTTTTTTTTCCCTGCACAATAAAATATTTAGTTGCTTTTTGTGTTTTGTATGAGAAGCAGTTACTATGGAGAAGTATGAATCCTTAGTAAAATTCTTGTCAATTTAATATTATTCCTCAGCTGCTGTCCAATATCTACCTAGTAAGCCTACGAATTGCCGGCCTTCCAGCTTTTTTCCCTTAACTTATTCAAACCACTCTCCACACATTGGCCAGAATCAACTTAACCGAAGTTAATCTGTTTAAAGATCTCCAACAGCTTCCCAGGGCCTCCTAGTTAAAGCTGAATTGTGTTCGTATGAGAACTGCTCCCCATCTCTCACTCCTGACTCCCACAGCAACGCTACTCCTCCCGCCCCAGCTCCCCAGGCTGTTCCCCATGAGCCCTTCCCAAATTCAAATGAAATCTGTGAGTCCCCTAAGGAGCACAAAGCCCCTATTTCCGCACTGAATCTGCCTGACAAGTCCTAATTAGTCTTTTCTTTTTGGCTATAATATTTAGATCTTCACATGAGAATAGAGAATAATATAACACCCTTGTATGCACACAACTCACTGAAAATTTAAAACTCTGCTTTATTTTATTCTGACCTTTAAAAAGGAAATAAAACATTTTAGTTGGAGTTGATGCCTTCGATGTAGCCCTCCCTCGATCCCATTCCCCTGCCAGAGGTGAGCTCTGTCAAGCGTTTGTACTTACCTTTCCCACACATGCTTTTATATTGTTGCAATATATTCCTGTATTCAAATATAGTATTTGTTTGAAAGTTTTTAAATTGGCTAAATGGCATCATATGATATAATTTTGCAACTTGTTATCATCAACAGGTGTTCTCTAAGTTTATTCATTTTAACCATTATACAGTATTTTATAATATAAATAAACCACAATTTATCTATGCTCTTGCTGATGCACACTTGGACTGTCTCTCATTGTTTGCAATTACGAATAATGCTGCTGTGAACATTCTTGCACATATCTCTGTGAATATATGTTAAGAGTTTCTCTGTGATACATAGCTAGAAGTAGCTAGGTCATGCAGTATATACATATTCAACTGATGTAACATTCAAAGTTTCTTATATTAATACTGTCTTCTACGGAGACTTGTATTTCTTATATTTTGTTTTCTGTATTCTTGATGCCCTGGCATCTGGGGCCTCACTGACTAGGAAGTTACTGCCCCCTCCAGGTCTAGCCAATGCTTTTTTTTTCCTGCCTAAGGAAATATTTGCAAGATACAATAAAATTACACATAAAATTGAGAAAACGTGTAAAGTCATAGAGCTCACAGTCTTTAAAAATTGAATGACAAAAAAATACTCCCAATGATATGGGAACGCAAAATAGCTAGAGATGGTTTAATGTCTGATGCAACATTTAAAAAAATTATGTCAGCTTAAAGACACAAAATACTGGGCTGAGAAGTTGTAAATATCCCATAATTTTCTTTAATTTCAAACACAGGCATAATTACCTGCTCATTCCAATTCTTTTTAAAAAATTTTAAAATGTTTATTGATTTTAGAGAGCAAAAGGAGGTGGGAGAGAGAAACATTGATGTGAAAGAGAAACATCAGCTGGTTGCCTCCCATACACACCCTAACTGGGGATCGAAACTGCAACCTAGGTGAGTGCTCTGACTGGGAATTGAACCCCCAACTTTTGGTGTACAGGACGATGCTCCAACCAACTGAGCCACACTGTCCAGACCCAATTCTTCTCTTTAATTTAAATTTTATTTTTCAATTACAGCTTATAGTCAATGTTTTTTGTATTAGTTTCAGGTGTACAGCATAGTGGTTAGATAATCATATACTTTATGAAGTGTTCCACCAATATTTTCAGTACTTGCTTGGCCCCATACATAGTTTTTACAATGTTATTGACTATATTCCTTATGCTTTACTTTACATCCCTGTGACTACTTTGTAGCTACCAATGTGTACTTCTTAATTTCTTCAGCTTTTCCACCCAGTCCCCCAAGCCCCCTCCCTTCTGGCAACCCATCAGTCTCTACTTTGTATCTATGAGTCTGTTTCTATTTTGTTTGTTTTTCAGATTCCACATGTAAGTGAAATCATATGGTATTTGTCTTTCTCTGTCTGACTTGTTTCACTTAGCATAATACCCTCTAAGTCCATCTATGCTCTCACAAATGGTAAGATTTCCTTCTTTTTTACGGTCTGTAATATTCCATTGTGTAAATGTCCTGCAACTTTTTTATCTAGTTGACTATTGATGGACACATACTTGGGTTGCTTCCGTATCTTGGCTATTATAAATAATGCTGCAGTGTACATAGGGGTGTGTATGTTTTTTAGATTTAGTGTTTTAGGTTTAGTGGGTTTAGATTTTTAGATTTAGATTTTAGTGTTTAGATTTAGTGGGTTTCTTTAAATATATACCCAGAAATAGAGTCACTGGGTCATAGGCAGTTCTATTTTTAATTTTTTTAATTATTGTTTTCCACAGTGGCTGCACCAACCCGTATTCCCACCAACAGTGCACAAAGAGGTTCCCTTTTCTCCACATCCTCACCAGCACTTGTAGCCAATTCTTTGAGGCAGCAAACAACTCTCCCAGGATTTCACCTTTCATGTGCAAATGCCCCGATAGAACGCCCATAGCCATCAGGTTCCTATGCTCCAGGAGACAATATTCCTTTGTTCTATCATCGCAGGGCCAGGTACCAGACGAGAAGAAACTGTTCCCAAATTCCAGAACCTGCAGAAATAATTCAAACTAGCCAGTCCTAAACCTGCTTACCCTGCCTTGCCTTGTCTTTTCGGTGGAGACCACACTGAAGACTCACGCCCATGCTTCCCCCTCATTTTTTCTGCCTCTTCAAGACCCCGTGTGACCCCGCATAGTGTGGCATAACCCCTTCTCTTAGTAGCGAACTGTCTTTTCAATGGCCATCATCTCTTGACCTGTTGGTCTCACCAGACCTGGATAATAGCAAATCTACATTTTAAAACAAGGTTGTACCAATATAAGCCAGTAGTGTAGGAAAGTTCCTATCAACGCATGAGAGTTTCTTTTTCTAGCACCAACATGTGCAGATTCTGATTTTTGCCACCATATTAGGTATGAAGTCATTATTTTAAATGCTGTTTCCATGATTAATGAGGTTGAACAGCTTTAAATCATTTGTCATTCCAGTTTTTCCTCTTGTGGATTTTAATCCCTATTCTGTGCCCTTTAAAAAAATTAGGTTATTATTTTCTATTACCTATTTGTATGAGTTCTTTATATATTGTATAGTCCTTTATTGATTATATATTGTGGATTCATCCTTTATTTGTGGCTTTTTAAACTTTATGGTCTCTTCTGTTATGCAGAAGTTTTAGAAATTAATCCAGTGAAACTACAGACCAGTCTTTTTTATGGTATGTGTTTTATGTCATGTTTAATAAATTGTTCTTTCCCATGATCCCATAAAAATATTTTCTTCTAAAAGTTGTCAAGTTTACCTCTGCCATTTATGTCTTTATTTTATTTTTAAATTTATTTTATTTTTGTGTAATTATATGTTTAGGGATCTACATTGGTTTTTTTAATCTTAATAATGAATGTTTTAATACCATCTCTTAGCTAGTCCATTCTTTCTCCATTTATTACAAATAAGGTTGATTGGAAACTATTTGTATAAGCAGGGTGACCTGGCTGTTTCACTGTAAAATTCCTCAAATTTCAATATTTTTGAGCATTTTTTCAAGAGAGGAATCTTTAATATTCCATCTGGATGATATAAGCCTGATTCTAGTATTCTGGGAGTGGAAAGGTCCAAGAATGTCCTGGTGAGAGAGAGAGGTGTCTCACCCCTCAGCAGATAGTCTTTTGCTCAATGCTCTTTAAAGCATATGCTAGACTCATCCTAGTCATTTACCACCTGAAATCTCTCTGACTCAAATTATCCAGAAAATAAACCTCCTTTCTTTTATGGGAAGGATAGTTTCCTGTTGGGAGCAGCATGAAAGAAGTCTCGTTCTTTATTCAGAATTCTAACCAATATCATTACGCACTTTTCTTTCCTATCCCTGAATCTCTTCAGTGTTCTGTGATGCAAATCCCTCCTCTGTAGACAGTTGCGTTTAAGCTTTTTACGGTAGTTTTAGTTACCACTTGTCCATTTACTTTCATTTTCCAGAATTTAGTTATCTTTTTATCTGCTTGTCTCTATCCTCTATTTTCTTTGTCCTTTTGGCTTTATACCACTTTAAACTTTCTAATCATTATTTTATTTGGTTATTGGTTTTTAGTCTATTTCCTTTTTTTCCATTGTTTTTTTCTATTTGATTGTATATTTAGAAATGCTATTCATTTTTATATATTGATCTTACATCCAGCAACCTCATCAAACTTTATTAGTCTTCATGCTTTTATTTTTAGAGTTCCTTGAGCTTCTCTCCAGATAATCTTATCAATGGCTTTACCTCTTCTTTTGCAAATCTTATACTTTTAGTTGTTTCTTGTTTTATTGCTACAGCCTCCAATATTTCTTAAGCATTGCTCCAGCATTGCATCTCATACATGAAGCTTTCCTTCATTCAGCCTTCCCTTCTTACTCCTACTTCCAGATAGAGCAGATTATTCTCTTTTCTGTGTGGATGAGACCAGAATACACTTCTATTGCAGCATCTTTTTCATTGTATTGTATGCATTTGTTGGTGTTTCTGAGTTCCTGACTAGGCTACAAATTGAGGGAGGAAACCATGTTTCATTCATTGTAGTATCCCAAATAACATATCTTAGTATGGTGGTAGATATTTAAAAGATAATTGTCAAAAGAATGTTTCTTGCTAAATGAAACATTTCCAGAGTTATAAGTTTGCTTGTGTGATTATTGAATATCTTCCTCTTCCACTAAACTGTGAACTTCCTTAGGGAATACTGTTTCCTTGTTTTCTGTTGCATTCCTGCTGCCCTTCCCAGTGTTTGGTACAGAATATTCCTTATCCTGTATTTGATGAATGAGTGCATATACAAATGAACTGAAGTGGGCCATAGTAGAAAAAATTATCTGAAATAAAATTTACTTATGTCACATTTAAATGTTGAAAAAGGTACTGTCTTCCAAGGGGTGTATTCTTCCTTCAACAGATTATTAGTTCATTCTTGTAGGTTCATTTAGGCTCAGCATTTGTTGTGTCAAAAGTACTGTGACAATTTAGCATGGCTGAAACCTCTAGATTAAAATTTTTTTCCTGGATTGTTTTAGTACTAGAATAAAGTTTTAACTAGTTGGAAAAAAAAATCAGGATTGTTCCTCACAACACACAACAAAGTAAATTCCAGAATAAACTGTTATAATATAAATAGACTAAAGCAAAAACATGGAGTAATATTTGTATAATGTGAGATGCAGCATCTTTTTAAGCATAACAAAAGTAAAAAAACCCAAAGAAATGCACATGAATGTATTGCATATCTAGATATATGCCAAGTAATAAACATATTACAAAAATAAATTTCACTTAAAATGCATCTCAAGTAAATTGTGCACATCTTTTAATGGAAACTAACTATAAAAAATGTTATTTGGTGTTAAAAGTGTCAATTGCCAGAAATAGGGCAGTTCCTAAAGATTAAATACAGAAAAACAATACAAATTGCTATAAAAATATCAATTGACAAATATTAAAATGAATGGGTACATAAATATGGAAGAGAGTGCTAGTGACAACCTCAGTTGGGAGAATTCCCTGAGCAATATACATATGTTCTGTCTTAGGTAAAGGATAAAATACATGTGATACTGTATTTAAGATTAAATATTGAGTATAGTTTACATTAAAATGTATAGTGAATAAGAGATAACTGTGTTAAAACCACAGAAACTTCTGTTCCTACTAAACTTCGTCTACCTTAGCAAGTTAACTCAGTTGAACCAACAATATTCTTGAAGTCCTACTCTATTTATTCACATTAAATAAGCCAATTGGGCATTAGTCCCCACTTCCACGCTTACACTATTACTTTGAGCAGAGGCACTGGTGGGGAGGCTGGTCCTGGTCTGCTGGCAGGAGGACGGGTGAATGGGAGCCCTATAAAATATCTCGGCCTTAGTCAGCAGCAGGAAGGTCAAGGGCACACACGAGTTACTTGGAAAGATGAGGCTTTGAGAAAAATTCAACCCCTGTAGCAAAGAGAAAACGAACCCCAAATTCCACCAACTGGTGAACCAACAACAGGAGATTTGTAAACCAATATAGGAGACTTGACAATTGAGATATAATAGTTATAAATATTTTGGGGCCAAATATTGCACCAAATCAAAAAATATATCATAGTTTGATTAGGTAGAAAAAGGAAGGCCTTATATCTTCCAGGTAATGATTCACAATGGATTAGATAGATACTAGGCTCAAAATAAAGTTTAACTAAACTTTTCAGAGAGATCATCCTTTATTGTTTCTCTTTTCAGTGAGAAACACTATTGCCATTTGGTGCTCTATCACCTAGGTTTTTAAAAATCCCTTTGGAAAATTAACAAATTCAACAGTATCAACATACTTTCTATTTTGTAGATGCTAAAGACAAAGAGGGAAAATGTCTCTCACTATTTTTATCCTCAACACTCAGCACAGTGCCTTGCCCAGAGCAAGTGCCCAGTGGGAATCTGCCACAGGAGTGCTCGAGTGTTTACTATGAGCCAGGCACTGTGCTAGTGGCTAACAAAATCCTCAGGAGTGAAGGAAGATTTTCAGAATTCTCTGCTGGTTTTTCTTAGAGTAATTACAGAGTGGTTAACAGAAAAACTGAATAAGGGGAAAATGGCTAAATTGAAAGTTATAATTGTTATTCTCGATGATAAAACAAAATGCCAGTAAATATATTTGACATTGTTCTTTGCAAACCTGACCAGGCTTACAAGCCCTATACAAAATCTAATTAAGAATGAATAAAGACAAATGAGCTTCAAATGACTATGGACATAATTTTTATTTAAGCATGGGCTTTAGCTTGGTTCACCCTAGAGTGCAACCTTTTAGTTAAGTTAGTAAAGAGTTCAGGGCTACAGGTCCATAATAATGTTGCTGGTGTTGGTACAACTTCAATCAGAAAGTATGAATATGACCTGTAGGAAAAACAGTCCACAAAGAGAACACAATGAAAACATCCACTGTTTTACAAATCACTCTGTTACCACAGACACAGGATGGCAGTTACTGTTAGTGAATCAGCCACAGAACACTTAAAAAAAATCTTCAGACAAGGAAATGGGAACTCCTTTGTCGGAGACAGGATTTTCATCCACAATTTTTAAGTAGAAAATATTTCAAGGTCAAGCATTTTTCTTATCCACAAAACAACGCTAAACCAACATACATTGTAAGGAGTATATTAAAGGAGATACAATATCTTTACAACTATCTTCTTGAGTAGGTATTTCAATGAATTTTCTGTAGAATATAAGTAGCCCGAAATTCAGCAGCAAATATTGCAACATAACAAGTAAATACAGTGTCCATGTGTTATACTGTAGAAGAGAATACATAAAAAGACATTGATAATTTAATCATATAAAACATGATACATAGCTGAAATACAGTCCACTTAAAATAGCTTTGTGACCACAAATGTTAAATACTGTACTAAATGTCATTTTTAAACATAAAATCTCTTAAATTTTGTGCTTGAACTTTTTTCTGTTAAACTATTTCTTATTTTCAATACTGCCACTGTAACTGATATTACAACAGATCACAATTTTCACGGACACATCAACATGAAGACATTTACTTTTGAGAAAATAAGTCACTTATCATTAGTTCACAGTGTGGGGAAGTGTGTACACTCGGTCGTGAGAAGGGCTTTCAGTGAATCACTAAGTCCTCCACAGAAATTTCCTGATATGAGATGCAGTGAGAGATTTAAAAGAATGAAAAGCAACACATCACATGTTGAAAGGAAAAATAAACATTTTGATTCTTCATGGGTATCGTCTAAGTGACCTTCGTCTTCTGTTGTAGAAGTGCCTGAGCCCATGTTGTCGTGAAAAATTCATCATGTAATTTTGTTTGCGGGTGCTGTTAAAATCAGAAAAGACAGGCAGAGAGGGAAAGGAGAAAGAGCATGTCAGTCCAATCATTGAAAGTACAATCTAGTCTAAGTCCTAAGTAACCCTGATATTTATCTGAAAATTTTCAAGGTTAACAGGTCATAAAGGACATTACTATCCTAGGACAGAAGGTTAACACCTGTGTTCACTGCTTTTGGCCTTGAAGAAATCCCCTTCGATTCATGAGTAAACAAACCAGAAACAAAACAAAAGAAAACAAAACAGTACATTCTCTTTATTCATAGCAAAAGCAGGCTGAGACTGTTTTGGGATTTTTAATTTTATTCTTGAACCTTTTCTGAAAACATTTACACAGGTGAATTTCACTTGAGAGATAGCGGGTGCTGTCACTCATTACCTTATTTAAATACACCTTTAACAGGTAGGAAACATAATTTGATTCCTTTTGCAAACATTTTTATAGAAAACTGAAAAAGCAAAAACAAAAGAAAAACAAACTCATTAGCTGAATCAGCTGGATATTTCTACTTTATGCAGTCCTGAGGCAAATGAAGAAACAAGTTTTCTCCTGAATGTTGGGTTCCACTGCCTTCCTCAAACAAGTGTCAGGAGAAAGAATCCTGTTACCTCTTTAGTCACAAAATATTGGGACTGGCACTTAGCTGTTGTCCTGCCAGCACCGCAGGTCACCTGTGGACTTTCCCTGAGCTATTACAGTGGCCCCTAAACTAGCCTCCTCAGTCCCTCCCCTTATGAAACGCCACTGGCAAGAAACAATAAAATACTAAGATGTGTAATTATATGTGTATGCATGTGTATCTTCCCACATATACATAGAGTGGATTTTTTTGGATTGGCCAATGTTTTAATGATTTGTAGTAATGCCGAGTTTGCCAGGGAGTTGGGGAGTTGGCACCCGTTGGTTCAATCTTTCTGAAATGCTGCTCAGCAGGACCTCGCAAATGTCTTTTTCTTTTTAAAAAATTTTCAATTCCAGTACATTCAATACTATATTAGTTTCAGGCATACACAACAGTGGTTATTATATGACTTATGAAGTAATCATCCTCATAAGTCTAGTACCCACCTGGCACCAGTCATAGTTATTGCAGTATTATTGACTATATTCCCTATGCTCTACTTTACATCCTCGTGACTATTTTGTAATTGAAAATTCATACAGTGGGCTTTGTGCACAAGTTTCAATAAACTTTCCCTCAAATTCTGGCTTTACTTTGTTAAAAAGACATTCATAATCCTCTTGTCTATGGAGCAACATATAAGTCAATTTAGCCAGATATTTCAAGTCCTCTACACATTCAGTCTTACTGTTTTTCCAGTCTCTCTTCCACTACACCTATACACAGACTGCTCTATCCACATTCACTTTGAACTTCTTTCATCTGCCTCATTTGTCAATCCTCATATCACTTTCTAAATTTCTACTTATTTTTCAAGTATTATTTATTGTCCACCTCCTCCAGAAGTGATTTTCCCCTCTACTTTGAACTCTCAGTAGTGTTTATTTCCTGCTTTGAATGGAGACTGTTTGTGTTCACATCTTGGCTCCCCATGACTAAACTTTTGTAGCAGCCTGTCCCCGAAAGCCCCCACCCCGACACCACAACCTTGAGCCTCCTGCCTCAACCGGCGGGCAGTCAAGGCATGTTTGATGAACTTTTGATGACTTACTGATTGGATTCCTGTTGTAAATCATTACTCTTTAACTATAAGGAATAATTGCAAAGTTAAAGCAATGAAAATTATTCTGTTGCAAACATGTTTAAAAATATAAGGTACTCGAGAATTTAAAACAGTTAAAATATTTTACACACACAAAAAAATAAACTCAGAACACTCAAGATATTTAGTTATATCAATGGAACAAAAAAACATTTAATTTAAATAAATATTGACGTGCATGTTTAATGGCTTCAAGGCAACTTCTCCATATAACTATCTACTATGGATTGGTTTAAATTCTTCATTTTTATATGTGAGAAAACACACATTAACAGGTTTTACATCATTAATACCTTGACTATCAGCCCAGCGTGGAAGCTTATATCTAATTTAGGGGCATTGCGGTTTATTAGATACTTTTAAATTTTAAGTGAATTTATGTATCAGTAGCATATTGTTAGATCTTTGTGAATGTTGTTATGCATACAGCATTTGTTATAGATGTTTGCAATAGATGTCTAGTGTTTATGTAGTCACATTAAAAATGGCCATGTTTTCAAAGTATCCTTAGTATTGACTAGCAATTTCTTATGTAAATCATAAATATCTTTGGAGTCAGGTTGGAATATAATGAAGCAAGCTTTTCCAGTTCATAAGCTGTTTAAAATCAAGCACCATGGCAAGCTATACCAAAATGCCATATGCCTTTAGGACTGTTAACAAACTGATGTGGTTATTAAACAATGATTGTGGCTTTTAAACGGTCTGATTCACAGGTTTGGGCATTAGGGAAATTTTAAATAAGTTTAAAGATATCATATTTGTTTTCTGTGTGGAGCAGATCTGTGAGCCTATTTTTGTTTTTGCTACATATAGGTGTATATAGATAATGTTGCAACCAAAATAATAATAAGCTTGATAGAACTTTAAAGATTTATTTCTCCACTGCAATTATAGGGAAAATAATTTTTATTATAAGTATAATGAAAGCAGATAATCTTCATCCCAAGGTATATCAATTATGCTACTTGATATCAATTTGCTTTGGCTGTGGATGGAACTAGGTCCATTTAAAAATTCTCCCATTATGAGTAAGTCATGAAAGAAGGGAGAATGAACATCAATGGCTTCTTGGAAATGCTAACTTAAATTACCATGATCCCTTACGGAGTTTAGGGACTTGACATATGAAATTATAAAATGCTTGTCTATTTCTGCATAGGAAAACAGATATTGCAAGATCTTTTAAGAACTAGTGACTCTGCTCCTCTGAACTGCTATTCCTCACTGGGGCCATTATCTTAGGTCATTTATTATTATGGAAAAATTCAATTGATTTTTAATATATTCTATAGGAAATGGGAAAGATAGAGTCTTGGGAGACAATTCGATCTCATAGAAACATAGGCATTTTTACTAATTAATAGCTAACTTATCATCAAATCATAGGATCTAAAAAATAACACCTTATATAAATGCAGATGTAGGAATCCAGTAGACTGTCATATCTTTCAGAGAAATATTGGTGACTGTAAGATGGAACACTGCTATTCAAACTAATTCATGAAACTCGCCTGCAGAGAGGATGCTGTACATTTCACTTTCAAGGCCATGTATTTTCAGGAAGACTACATGCAAATAAGCGTGGGCTCATATAGCTCACAAATTTAAAGATTCCGTGTTTCTTTTTTCTGCTAAATGAGAATAATATCTGATAATGCATATCTTAGGGAGTTGTAAGGATTAAATGAAAACTTGTACCATAATATGCAAATGTTAAATAAGTGGTAACCATTTTATCTTCTGTCCTAAGTATCTCCATTAGGTAACAAATGTAAACATATGTTAAGGAAGGCCAATTGTACCTACAAATAAAATCTAGAACTCACAAATATTATGGATAAATCCATTCCCTTCTGCAAATTCATTTATTAACTTAGAATTGAGAAGTAAGGCATCTTCACACACTGCTGCAAATCCATCTTTTAAAAGACATCACATTTAATCAGACCCTTAGCTTGTTTACGTTTCTGTTTTCACTTTCCCCTCATAACCAATGTATCAACTGTGACACGCCAAGAGCACCTAATACAGCCCCGGGCACAGAGTCGAGTTGTTCCCGGTGAGGGGGTGCTGACTGGCACTCCTGTCCATGCTGCTGTGCCCGACATCGCATGCATTCAAGTTACCGCCATTTGGCTGAACTCTGCGTTTACATGATAGAGCTTTCAAATGCTCCTGCATATCTCAGTATCACATATAACTTTGTTTTCATAATTTTTTCAACTGCAAAGGTCTCCAACAAAACTTGTTAGTTAATGTAGGTACAGCGATGAAATTATTAGTAAACATACCTCAGAATTAGTAAGAGACTTACCTTACTCTAGTGGAAAACCAATGACAGCAAATAATGAAATATAACACAAGTTAAAAAATGCCTTTCAATACATGCAGCACTGTGATTAGTCATAAAAGTCTGATCAGGTTTAGACGCAATATAGGATTTTTCATCTCTTTTGAAAATAAAAATTAAAGATGTTATTCCTTATTCTTCAATACCTAATATATACATATATTTAACTTTTAAATGTAATGCAACATGCAATATTTGCTCATAACCATATGTTAAGGTACATGTAGCTATTGTACTATATTTGGCATAAATGTTGCATACAAAGTATAAATATAAAAGTACTGTTTAATAACTACCATTACATTTATTATCTGATTTTGAAATTATTTACATTTTAGAAAATAGTTATTCCTGAATATATTAAGGAATGGGCTTTTAAGAATATAGAAATCCTCTATATTAGATAATAAATTTAATACATGATAAATATGCTTTGCAACAAATGTAATATGCTCATCTCCATAAATCATTTGTGCCAAAAATGTGACAGTATCTTGATAATGAATAGCATAAAGAGATGGTCACGATGGAACACATATAATTAAAATCTGATAAACGCATTTAAGACCATAGTTAGAAACATATTGCTTTTCAATTTTCATTAAATGTGGTAATAATTTACTTTTTTGTAAATCAATTCACACAGGCTAACTCTTTACTGAGCAATTTGCTTTTAAGGTACACATGCAAAAATTGGCCCACTCCATTATATACATGACAGTGTGTGACTTAGACACGTACACAGGAAATGTGATGTAGGAATGAAATGCATAGTTTGGTGAAGGAGATTCTTAGGATAGAAGTATGAGTGCCCAACAAAAGAAATGAAGACAAAGAAGTCTCTTTTATCCTAAGAAGAACCTCACCAGCATGGATCTTGTGAGGGATCTGCCCAAATGTATTCACAACATTTACTGAAAAACAAATGTTCTATACTAGCAAATGAATTCAGAGAAATTAGGTTTCTGACACTGGATTGTCAATGATTGTGTTATGCTACATCATTCAGACTTTGCAGAATGAGGACTTTTTGGTAAGCTAGTGAGGCTGGAAAAAAGTGATCTGTCACTTTGGTTCATCTGTTCTGCGGCAGATTAACAGGGCTTAATCATCATGAAGTGCTTTTCATGGGCAGGTTTTAGTGAAAAACATCAGAGTGGGAAGATTACATTCTCAAACAAGCATGAAACGTAAGTGACTTTGCTTGTTAAATGCTAAAAGGTAGTTTTTATCTTTATGGTGGGGGGCTTGTCATTCTGTGCATCCATATTTATGAAACTCAAATCCTTTTGCAGGGAGTATTTTAAAATTAAGCCATTAAATTAAAAACATATTATGTACCTCGTTCATTTAGATGAATTCCTAAACCTTCAAATACTTTCAAAAGTGCTAAATTTGTCCTCACCAAGTTCATGTATCTTTTTTGTTAAGTTAATACGGGCAGTACTGAAGTTAAATTCAAGATACCATGCGTGACCAGTTTTTCTTTCTAGGGATTTTTAGCATGTGTCCTTAGTGCACATGCACAAAAGTGAAACTATGGTAATAAAGCTAGGTTAAGGCCAGTCTTCACTCAGAAAAGTAAACACATTTTAAAAATGTATACCCCCAATCATTAGTTGCAAAAACATATTAGTACGTTCAGTTAAGTAGGGCTCATATCTCTTTAGATATGAACCTCAGTCTCCTCTTCTCCCCTCCACACCTGAGGAGTTAACATTGCTAGTTTATATAACTAAGTGTTATTATATAAAAGTATAGTGAATAGAGATGATATTTTGAATTAATAGGAATTTCTGGGGGTGTTCACCTATTTCTAAATATACACCTGTAGTAGCAAAGCTATAATTAGTAATATTGTGAACCGTGACATGAACCTCAGCTAGCTTCTTTGTGCCTCACTTGGTTGAAAGACACTCTGGAAAATTTTTATATTTTATTTTTCTGAATTCTCTGAAATGTTCATTTTTTTAATTTTAAGCTCATAAAACGATGAATTAAAGTAATAATTTTGTATTGCTGCCAAGGGCATATTAATTAGTGAATGCCTTGAAACTTTTGTGACTCTTCTGAAAAGAAATACTTTGAAAGAGTACAGTGGCATAAAAATGTTAACTCCTAAGGCAAGAGCAAAACATCTGAAAATATGTATTCTTTGTATTGTATTTTTGAAACAACTCATTTATTGAACTCAGCTTCATGAGGTATTTCTTTCCAAAAAAGAAAAAAAAGTCAAGTCCTTTAATTTTAACAAATTTTTGAATTGTGATTAAAGAGATGGCATCTGCTTCTAAAGTTATATGTGTAATATAGAAATAAAATTATATGGTGGTATGGATAAAGTTATAGTATTTAAAATGTTCACTGAAAGAAGATGCTGAATAAAATGCCCATCATGCAGCAGTGCTTGTGTGGCAGCGCTCTTCTATCATTCGAATGGTTTTCGTGTTCTGACAGTTTGAGACAATAATGTAGAATAAAAGCAGAGAGGTGCCTGGTAAGTTATAAATTCTTCTAAGTATTAAACTTCTGGAGCTGGAATAAAAGTGAAGTCTTTACAAATACAGATGATTGCCCCAGAAAAACACCAGAAACAACAGGTATAATCAATGTGGTAGATTTCATATAATCTGAACTTAATTCTTGTAATAATATCATGATGCTGGTAAACTGCTTATAAAACTAATACCAACACCAGGTATTTCAGAAGGTTTCCTTGGGAGGTGTGTGGTGAAGCCAGTGTTCTGAGGGCCTCGGGGGCAGCAGGTCAACAGGGAGCTGAGAACAGAGTTCTGCCTCTAAGTTGTGAAGAGGTTATTTCATACCGGAGGACTGTTTGCACCTCTGACCCCGCTACTCTTTCACTGTAGTCCAAGGGAGGGATTTATGGTGATGATACCCCTCTGAAGTCCTAAATAGATAACTGGAATTGCTAGGCTGGGTGGCAGGAGAAGAAATATTTACTCAAACCTATGCTATATTAAGAAATGTTATGGCTACCAAAGGGTGGTATTAGCATCCTGTCTTCGGAGGACTGTTAAATTTTGAAGTTTCCGTGGGAGTTGGCAATGCTTTGTCTGGCACAGGAGCCCCACTAACGTAAACTGTCTTGGCAAGAGACTTGAAAGATATCAAGGGGTTATTGACTCAAAATTTGATTCTCAACCAGTTTATTAATATCGCCTGAGGTGCTTTTAGAAAAAGACTGATACTCAGGCCCCACTCCAGATCAATTTAAATCAAGTCATTCGTAGCGATGGGCCTAGGCATTGGGGCATTAGCTGATGCTTCCAAAAGCTCCTGAGGGATTCAGTCAGATTGAGAAGCGCTGCTCTAAAAAAGAGTGGCCAGGGCAGAATGGCTCTAGGGATGGTTTTGGTTTATTTGGACATCTCTCTCTGGCCTTACCATATATTTATTCATTTAAAAACCAGGTTATTTTATTCTCCTGGATTAATGTAGTCTGAGGAGATCAGTATTGAAGTAAAACATCAGCCTCATATATAGATATGTAGATTCAAGTGAGTCTGGACTGTTACTTTAAACTTCAACTTTGTCTTGTGGAGGCAGAGCCCAGCAAGTTGTCCAAAGCAGCAGAGCGCACAGTGGGGCTTGTGTGGGGACTGGGTTGCTCTTGGATTTGGGGTTGATATGGATGCCATGCAAGCAGGTGCCTCAGTGAAACTAAGACAAGGGCCAACTCAAGACTGAAAAATTCAGCTCATGGCTATGATTGAAAGAAAACAAATCTGGTAGTTTTCCTACCAATTACTTGTTTAAATTTGCTTTCAAAATGACTGAAATCAGCCAAGGGACTGATTTCATTTTCGATTTGGTAAACAGAATGAACATTTGAACCTATCTACCGAGAAGATTCGCCTCTCCTTGCCAACCACCTGGAGCCACCAGTCCGAACCCGTCGAGACATAAGCATTCCAGTTCTACAGGAACTAGATTGTTAGAGAAAAAGCAAGTCATCTCTCTGTGGAACAGTCAACCCGCTAGGTGAGAGTGGTGCCAACCTTACTGTATGGGAGAAACCAAAGGGGAGCGCCCTTCGCTTGTTAGGTGCTGGGGCCGGTCAGGAGGAATTTGAAACTGCAAATTCTTTGTTCTAGTTGCAACCATAACATTAATGGAGGAATGCCTCAGGCATCTGTGGCTGAGACAGGTGTTAGTAATTGGGTACATTAACTAAGTAATACTCTGCAGGTTAATCCATATAGACCATTTCCCTTTTCAGAATGTCATTCCATTTTATAAGGCAACCAGATCTGGCAAAGGGACTGCTTCCCATTTATCTGGAGACTTTTGTTTGATCCAATTTAACTAATATTGTCAAATCCTTAAATAAATCTCTTGCTCATTGAGTTTTCTAAGGTACATTAAATTACATTTGGGGCTTTATTATTTCACATTGACTTGAGTTATAGGTTGTAGTTGCCAAAGAGTATAAGCCAAAGTCCCAAGGGCATCTCTTCAGGAACAATTCTTACTGAATTAAGGAGCATGCCAGAGCAAAGGAACTTCAAACCTTTCTAAAATGAACATGGGGTGCTACGAATCAGATACTCACAGGACGACCTCCACGTGGTCCAAAGCCCACTGATCATGACCTGTTCCATTGTGGCGTGGCTGCCACCAGCGCAATAAAACTCCTTTCATCCGTGCCTCCCTAGGTCACAGATAGAAGGACAAAGAGGGTAAACACTAGAAGGCACAGAACTTTCTGCTATGTGACTTCCACACTTCTAATATAATAGGTTAATCTAAATCAACAAAATTTTGGGTATGGAATTCAGATTTGCTCAGATCATAGTACTCGTCTGAGCAGCATTACATTTTATGGGCTACTCCAGGACTTGTACCTCTCTCTCCCTTATTCCCCTTGCTACACTAGCACTGGGAAGAGCAACACATTCAGCCAACAAACATGATGTGCCTCCTGTGTGGGCACTGTGCTAGAAGCTAGGGGTACAAAAGTGACAAAAAGCTAAGCAAAAGTGACATAATTGCCTATCTTCACAAAATTTCACATAAGCATACCCAACAGAAAATTTAAAATGTTTTAAATCCCCTCCCCACCCCTTGACATCACCACACTATTGTCTGTGTCTAGGGGTTATGCATGTATGTTCTTTGGCTAATTCCTTCAACTTGTTTCATCCAGCCCCTCCTCCTCCCTCCCCGTGACAGCTGTCACTCTGTTTCATTGGTTCATGCCTCTTTTTAAATTTTGTTCATCAGTATATTTCTTCATTAGATTCCACATATAGGTGAAATCATATGGTATTTGTCTTTCTCTGACTGGCTTATTTCACTTAGCATAATAATCTCCTGGTCCATCCATGCTGTCGCAAAAGATTTCTAACATCACGAAAAAGAGGACAGATCTCTAACATCATGAAAAAGAGAACAGAATTGTTTCCTTTTTTTTTTTTTTTTTGCGTAATGTTAGCAATAAAAAATAAAGAAAAAAATTTATTTTTACTCTCCCCCAAAAACAAAAAAAAAAGTTGCTTCCTAAATGACTAGAAATACTGGTTAGAGTATTTTGTCTGTTGTTCTCCTAGGAAACATAACACAACTTTGGAGGTCAGGGTTAGTCTTGGTTCTGCCACTACCTACGCTTGTAGAATAGGTCTGGTAACCTCACCAAATTTCAAGGCCAAACTCTGATTCTCAGGGATCTTGTGTGAGACAACCCCTCTCCACTCAGGCCACTTACAGGGGGATGTTGTAAGACACTCTCTGAGCCTGCATGAAGTCCTTGGGCTGGTGCTGCGCGATAACATGCCAGGTGATCCCGTTGTTGACGCTGTACTGCAGCAGCACGGCCTTGTCCACCGCGTGTGGGCCGCTCAGGTCACTGTTGCAGCTGTCTGTCTGCGAAGTGCTCCCAATTTGCAAAACAAACATGATTTTGCTGAAAAACACAGGGAGAATCATCTTTAAATGAGAGTTCAGGAAGTATTAAAGGAGCTATACTTTCTAATTTAAAAATAATTCTTGCTCCTAAAGCCCACAATTCTCTAGTTCATAATATAGTAAAAACAGAAGCATTCAGTCTTATGACTAAATCACAGTAGTAGTAAAATTTGTTTATATTATATTTTACAGCATATATATGAAAATTAATTTTGAAAAGGCTGGTATTATTTTTTTAAATTTTATTTTTACTTTTGAGGGGAAGGGAGGAGGGAGACAGAGAGGGAGAGAAACATCGATGTGAGAGAGAAACATTGATCAGCTGCCAGGCATGTGTTCACAACCAGGAATTGAACCGGTCACTTTTTGGTTTGCAGGGTGATGCCCAACCAACTGAGCCACACCAGCTGGGGTGAAGAGGCTGGTTATCTACACAAAGAAAACAATTCTGCCCTGGCTGGTGTGGCTCAGTGGATTGAGCACCAGCCTCCAAATCAAAGGGTTGCTTGTTTAATTCCCAGTCAGGGCACATGCCTGGGTTGCAGGCCAGGTCCCCAGCAGCGGAGTGCATAAGAGGCAACCTCACATTGCTGTTTCTCTCCATTTTTCTCCCTCCCTTCCTCTCTCTAAAAATAAATAAATAAAATCTTTAAAAAAAAAGAAAACAATTCTGTTCTCTTTTTCATGATGTTAGAGATCTGTCCTCTTTTTCATGATGTTAGAAGTCTTGTTAGAGTATTTCATCTGAAACAGCTTCTATTCTCTGAAAAGTGTTATGAGCCAACGGGTGGTGGAGGACATGAGAGGACAAGGAATAAAACCACAATATTTATGCTACATAGTTTTTTTTACAAATACAATAGCTCAAAGGTGAATAGCATCTACACAGGTGCTCCAAGGGATAAATCATTATGTCCATTTTAGGAAAGGATGTCTGGAGATGAAAGCAGAGGGAAAACTGAGTTAGACATGCAGACTCTGGGCCATGCCTTCTCTTTTCTGATGTGTCCTTTTGCTTTTCACAGGTATTCTTGCCTGAAGAAGACGCAGTTTTTAACATAGTAGATCTAGCCTTGGTGATGAATAGAGTAATCCCACTTAGGGTAGGTGGTCAAATAAAGCACTAGACTTAAAACTTGTAAGTGTATGAATGAATTTAAAACAAAGTTACTTATATAACATGATGTGTAGTTATTAACTAAGCAGCTAGTTGTAGCTCTAAGTAAGGTTAAGGAAAACATCAAGTTGTCTCTAAGTACATCTTTTCGGTAGGAAAAAATGGGATGGAGGGACATAACATCTTTTGGTATCTCCATAGTTACCATGTAAGAATTAATTTTATTATATTTTGATTATCATATAGAAAGCCCCTAAACCTGCCTTTCTGCCTCTAAAAATACATTACTAATATTTTCCAAAGTGAAAAACCTCAAGAAAACATCTACTTTTTATTAACCAAATACTAATTCTCAAATATATTCATAGCTACTGAACACTTTTCAGCATTCAGGTCATATTCTAATCTAGTACTTTATAACCTTCAAAGAACCTTGGAATCTCTTCCTGAATCACACAGACAAAAAGCGGTGTTTGTACCGGCTAAGTGGCTGAGCTAGGAAGGGCAGCGGGGAGTGGGCAGGTAGGAAACCCAACAGTCGTGGGGTCTCTTTTTCTCTGTCACTTTCCTAGTTGATTTACATAGTCTCTGCCCACTTTATTCTGTGTTAACATGTAGCTTCTACAGCATGTGAATTTTTAAAGTTCTCATCCATCATCTATGCCCCATTTCCATCTATTGTAACTACATATCCTGGATATAGATATAGGTTTGTGTGACGGCAAATCTACTTCTCATATACATTTACATTTATATGCTTGCAAATGGTCAACATTGTTATCGATACAGATTAGCCATAGCCAACTCATTATTTTACTTATTTTTCAACTTTATTGAGATATAATTGATGTAAAACATTGTATAAATTTATGGTGTACAATGGGTTGATCTGACATACTTACCAATTTTTTTTATATTTGGTCATTTCTCTACGCGTATGCCAGTCACTGCTACTCAGTATGTGTGAAGAGATATAAGGTGATGCTATAATAAATTTAAGTAAAGCATAATTCTGGGCTGTGAACACATACTGCTTCTTCATACCAAATTCAAATGACACTTACATTTCCACTGCTCAGCGATGCCTGTGCCATAAAGTTCGTGGTCGTATCTGAGAGACAGTGGACAATGAGCAGTCTTGTGACTGATTCTATGTCTGAACTATGCCACAGGAGTTTTGTTACCTTGCACGAGTGAGATCCAGAGGTTTGGTGGCAGCCTGCCTTATCTGACAGCCATTGAAATAGAGCGAGTCTCCATGTGCGTAGGGTGCCAGCTGCCCACAACCACTTCCTATCACTCCACCTTGGATGGTCTCCCAGTTTGCCTCAGTGACTCTTGCTGACTCAAAATTATCCTTAATGTAACTGGGAAGGTCGTGACTGAAAACAGAGCAATCATCACCTAGAGGGAAGGAAATAACCACACAGATTAGCTGCAACAAGCAGAATCATCAAATGGAATCATTAAGAACAAGTATTCGATTTCAGATTTAATACATTATTGTAACTGTAAGAATGACAAAATACTAAGCAGGTATAGACTCCCTGAAAGAAATATCTCTTTATTTTAGCAATTATTGGCTAACATTGTTGAAGTAAATCCTGTTGTCTCTGAGTCAGTGTTTATGAAAAAAACATAGTTACTAAATACTTCTTGCTCCTGTAAACCTATCATTTAAATACCTCAGCATCTGGCCGGGACTGCACGTTTACCAATGATAGATCTCAGTAGGGAGCTCTCACCCTGGCATGAGAGGCCAACCTAATATCTTTTGCCCAGCATGATTTTTGTAGTAGAAAATAGGACAAATCATGCTCTTTTCCTTTTAGCTCTATACTAGAGGATTCTTGAGAGCAGAATCTGTATTTTATTCATTATTGGATTCTAGTACCTAGCACAATACTTAGCACAATAAAATATTCAGTAATGAAGCTGGGATAAATAAATGCATAATGAATAAACTGGGAGTGTCTCTCTCGGAGACCACTGAGCTGAAATACTGACATTTAAGTAAGATGCTACATTAGCAAATGCGTGTGTGCTTGCATTTCCCCTTGAACAGCTCAATTTTCCTAAATAGTCCAAAATAGTTTAAAATTAAAAGGTTATAGAGGTCTGCTGGATTGGGGAGATGGAAAATTCCAGACATCTAGGACTCCGTGTGAGACATCTGATTTGTTCATTTGCCTAAAGATCAAATTCTCCAGCTAAGACACAGACAGACCCAGCCAGTCTCAGCGGTAGTGAGGCCAGGGGAAGGAGATGGCCGTCAGGTAATTTCTGAGGTCAGAGATGTGCAGCGGTCCACATTAATCACATTCATTTCATTTCCAGGCAAGGAAATAACATCAACCAAGAAATCTAGCCAGATTCTGCTCTGGAATACAAATTTGCGGATCCTTTCATTATGGGCGTGGGAAGTTGCATAATTCTGGTCCCCTTTGGATAAATCACAGATCTGTGAGAGACAGCAAGGCTGACTGAAAAGAACAACCTGAGCACCAATCTTCATTCTGACACTTACTCTGTGACCTTAGGCAAGTCACTTAACCTCCCTGTCTCAGTTTCTTTACCTATAAAGTGGGAATAATTATATTAGCTAATTTACAGGAATACCATAAATACTAAATGACTTTGCTGAATGACTGGTAGATGCTGTGTAAATAGTAAGTATAAGACAAGTGAGAATTCATTCAAAAGAGATTTGTTGAGCTTTGCTACCTGCCAGGAGTTAGGCTCTGAGAATGTAATCACGTGAAGTGAACTTTGTAAAAATGGAGGCAGAAACCTGTTAGAAACACTGCATGGGAGGAAAGCAGGGCTGCAGGCCTCTTAACAGGCTGACAGAGCAATTTCTTGTGATGTCAGGAGTCAAGCTGATTCTCTGTCCTAGGTATATGCAGCTCTTAGAAACCGAAGCAGTAAAAACTTTTTTTTTTTTTTTTTTTTTGAGTCATGAAGGCCTTTTTGGTGATAGGGTGAATTGGGAAACAGAACATCTTGAATCGTTAGCTACACCTCAGGAGGGCAGTGGCAGCTGCTGTTGGGAGGGGCTAGGAGAGAAAAGGAATATTGGCAGGTAGGCCAGGAAGGAGAGAGGTCCAGAAACGGAAGTGAAGTGTGGGGGGTAGGGGTGAGGACAGGGAATTATATGGAAGATGGGGGATGTGAGGGACTATAGAATCCCTGAGTAGATAAAATATGTATAAAAAATACCTCAAGGGACATAGCATTAAATTGTCTTTGAAAATTCATTCCAAAGATTAGTAACTTTATGATCAAGAGTACGTCATCTATCCCAAATCCCTCTGGCTGGAGTTCCTATCCATTGCCTAGTGGCCTTTGCATTCATGTTGAGATAAGGAGAACCTCATGCTCTCCTGTATTAGAAATGGCTGTCTGGGATCCAGACCTTGGAAACTCTCATCGCAGATGCAGATGGCGCCAGTGGTGCAGTATCCGTGCCCGCTGCAGAGCTTGGGGCAGGCCTCTCCGATGTACACGTGGTCAATCGCCCAGCTTTGCTTCTCAGCTTCTTCCCCCTTCTGGATCCAGCGGAACTGTGTTGCACTGAAAGTCCCACAGAGAGCAGGAGGGATTCAGTAGGTTGTTATCTCCCATGGCTGTGTCTAGCCTCTAGCCCTGGGAATGGGGACTATTTCTGAGAAAAGGGCTTCCCAAACTTCTCCCTCAAGCACCAACTGGCAGAGGAGAGTGAATACTGCTTCAGACTTTGGCAGTATACCCCAAAATGCTATTCTGGAAGCTCGTGCCTTCCCTGAAAATGTTATGTGATTTCCTATTTTGTTCCATTGTTAGTCTGTGTTCATTTTTCCTACAGAGATATATCATTTTCTAAATCTATGAGTAAAATGAATACTCTAGGAAGACTGTACTCCATTATGTTTACCCTGTGTCTTTTTGTAACCTGACCAACGCTGCACACCCCAGGGGGTATTTGGATCTGGAATGAGTGCAGTCCTTGGGATCACAGAACACTGTGGGGATGTGGTGCCAACTCCAGGTCTTTGGGGATCTGTGATTTGGGGCCTGTGATTGAATCTGGCAAGTGCTATGGTATTTAGTCAGAAGGAAATTTGAGATCTATGAGTCATTTACAAACATGACCCTATTACTTTCTATTTCTTCTGGGGACATGCAATTGCTATTTGGGGGCACAGGCTGATGAGAGGAGGAACAGAAAAAGGGACAGGATATTGGGGCTGCAACTAAAACTCCAGCCTCATTTTATCAGTTTTTCTCAGCTCACAGTATGAGCTCTGTAGAGACTGCCAGAAAATTCTGCAAAGTTTACCTTAGTATGCCACCTACCTGGAGGAGACATGATCAGGCAGCTGAATGGTGATTCTCTTCCAGCTTGAGCTGTTGACAGCATTGTAGATGGTCGCTTCATGGAACTGGAAGGGGGAACAGCCAATGCTGTTTGAAGAGGACGGAAGGCATTGGCTCTGAACAAGCTGCCAGGAATCCGACCTGCAGAAACCAAAGAGGTCGCACTAATGTGAACATAATGCTTTGGGTTGGGGTTAAATAAAGATATTTTAATGTGGATTTCCTATTTCCTATATATATATAATTACAGACAATAAAAAGAAAACTTGAGGGTGGGGAGTAGGGGTGGGTGGGGAAGGGGAAAGTGGTGGCAGGAAAATGGAGACAAATGTATTTGAACAATAAAAAAAATAAAAAAATAAAATAAAAAATAAAAAGAAAACTTGAAAATAATTTTACATAGATATATATTCTAACTCTTTACAAATACATGAATATATTCACAAACAATAGAATACGATAATAGCTTTCATGGTGCTGCATTTTAATGGCTTCCTCCCACTGATACTGTTACCAGAAACATACCTGGGTTTGATTGACAAAATTCTCTGTCTTACCAAATTTAACTCACTATAATTCATTTCTAAAAGTGGTGGTGGGACAGGCCTATCAACAGCCTAAGAAGGTAATTGCACTGTGTCAGACTTTATTTGATATGGTTATTATGCTTTCAGAGACGTAACCCTGGCTGAAGCATATTTAGATGTTTCATAGACTTAAATTTTCATTAAGATTGGCTGAAAATGAGTAAAATGAATAAAAAAGAGTTCTACTTTGAGGACAAATGTAGTCTCTTACTTATTTTAAAATGTAAAGTTTGCATGAAAATGGATTTTTCTTGGTTTTGGTTTGAAGAAAAAATTTGAAAATAAGATGTGTAAGTTTAATATGAATGAAATTTATACATGCAAAATACACATGAACTGACACTTTTTAAAAATCCTCACCTGAGGATATTTCATATTATTGATTTTAGAGGGAGAGGAAGGGACAAAGAGAGAGAGAGAAACACTGATGTGAGAGAGAAACATTTATGGGTTGCCTCCTGTACATGCTCTGACCAGGAATCAAACCTAGAACCTTTTGGTACGAGATGATGCTCCAACCAACTAAGCCAGCCAGCCAGGGCTGAACCGACACTTTTAATACAAAATACTGTACCTTTGTAAACAGTTGCCTTAAAAGTAGACAACCATTTGAACTGCATATTTGACTTTGGAGGAAATTTAAACATTTTTTTTCACGAACCTTGCATCCTTAGTGTACTCCAGCATCACGGAATGAAGGTCACCACAAGATGTGGCTTCACAACCCACTACAATCTAAAACAAACAGAAACAATCAGCATGTATCAGGCAAGATTAAATAATACCTATCATTAATTAGAAATCCCATCTTTCTTCGTTATGATTCTGATCAGTAGTCAAAAAATATTCATAGAGGCTTTTAGAAAGCAGGCTCCAAGACACCAAGAATATATTCTTTTGACTTCAGCTAAAGACGTGCAATTTTGCATGAAGATGAGTATTAAGGTTAAGAAAGTACTATCTCTATTTACTTAATTAATATAACATATTAATAAATTTGGAGAATGTAATTAGGCAAAAGGAAAGTAACATTTAGAGAATTAATGGAAAGAAGCTCAAAGTGTTACTGACTGAAAACATTTTCATTGATACTCTAAGCCTGGATCCTATTGTTATTTATAACTAAAAATAGCAATTTTAATGACTTAATATTCATTCTTTGGGTTTTGTGGTTAATTATTTGAATAATCAATAAAGTATAAATGCTATAAAAATTCAGTGACTCAAATTTAAGTCCTCATCATCTACTTAATCAACAAGCCCTATTTAAGGGTTGATATTGGATGTTAGTGATAAAAATTTCAGGCCATACACTCATGAATAAAATGACTCTGGCTTCAGAGAGAATATGAAGCATGTTCTAATACTGGAAATAGAAATCATAAAAAAATTACAAATAAAATGCTGTGCTGCTTCATAAGGAGAGGTTATATTTAAGAAATGATAATTATGTGACATGATACAGGTGCTAACTGTTGCTATAACGACAATCGTATTACAATATATAAATGTATCAAGTCACCATGTTATACACTTAAATTTACACAATGCTATATTTCAAATAACTTTTAACTAAAAAATTCATCAAGTAGGGTGCATGTGAGCTGCCCCTGAAGCATGGGAAGAGTGGGAGAGGTAGAGGTAGGAGAAAAACGTTTAGGTAGAAGGACTGAGTTTGGCAAACCATGAGGTGTAATCTAAGGTATTGGCCTTAATTTGGTAGGTAATGAGGAGTTGTTAAAGACTACGAGCAGTGAAATGATGTGCTCAGAGCTGTGCTTTGTGAAGACCAACCTAACTATACTCTTGAAGACAGGTTGGAGAGGACAGAGATTAGGGGTAGAAAGACTAGTTAATGGGCTATTGATTTATTAGGGCCAGAATGGAGGTGGTAATAGGGCAAACAGAAAAGATGGGATGGGTGCCAGGAACATTGAAAATTCAAATTAAAAGGATGACGTGAATGATTAGATATGAAAAGTAAAAAACCAAAGACTACTTTAAAATTTAAAGTTGGTGAATAGGTGAAAGGTAGTGCCTTTAACAGAAACAGGAAAATCAGAAAGAGGAGTTGGTATGGGGAGGAAAGATATAAAGTTCACTGTTAGGCATGTTAAGTTGAGATGCCAATAAGACAAAGGTGTGCAGATGAAAAAAAATGGACTTCTGGCCAAGATGGAGACATAGGTAGATACACTTTGCCTCCTCACACAACCAAAAAGACAATAAAAAATTTAAAAAAACAACCAGACTGCCAGAAAATTGAACTGTATGGAAGTCTGACAACCAAGGAGCTAAAGAAGAAACATCCATCCAGACTGGTAGGAGGGGCAGAGATGGGCAGCTGGGACATAGAGGACATATGGCAGGGTGGTGGCTGGAGTACCCCTAGGTCCCACATTTGCAGATAAGCTGAGAGGAACAGCTAGGGAGCGAGACAGACTGTGCAATCCAGGGTTCCAGTGTGGGAAAGAAAAGCCTCAAACCTCTGGAGGTGGAGACCGGTGGGGGTTGCAGTGGTGGGAGAAGCTCCCAGCCTTACAGGAGGATCCATTGGAGAGACCTGCAGGGTCCTAGGACATGCACAAGCCCACCCACCTGGGAACCAACACCAGGAGAGCCCAATCTGCTTGTATACACAGTGGGGGAAGTGACTGAAAGCCAGATGAGAGCCAAGCAAGTGGCATTGTTCTCTCTCTGATCCCTTCCTCTCACATAATATCACAACACAGCGACCTAAGTGGCTGTGTTCTGGTGAACACCTAAGGCTCTGTCCCTCCCAAGTAACAGGTGCACTGAGACAGAGAAATATGGCCTAATGAAAGAACAGATCAAAGCTCAAAAAATAGAACTAAGCAATGAAGAGATAGCCTGCCTATCAGATGCAGAGTTCAAAACACTGGTAATCTGGATGCTCACTGAATTGGTTGGGTATGGTCGCAAAATGGAGAAAAAAGCAAAGGCTATGCAAAGTGAAATAAAGAAAAATATACAGGGAACCAACAGTAAAGGGAAGGAAACTGGGACTTAAATCAAAGATTGGGAGCAGAGGAAGACATAAACATTCAACTGGAACAGAATGAAGAAACAAGAATTAAAAAACATGAGGAGAGGCTTAGGAACCTCTGGGACAACTTTAAATGTTCCAGCATTGGAATCATAGGGCTGCCAGAAGTAGAAGAGGAGGAGCAAGGAATTGAAAACTTATTTGAACAAATAATGAAGGAGAACTTCCCCAATCTGGCCAAGGAAATCGACTTCTATGGGATCCAGGAAGCTCAGAGAGTCCCAAAGAAGTTGGACCCAAGGAAGCACACACCAAGGCACATCATAATTACATTACCCAAGATGAAAGATAAGGAGAGAATCTTAAAAGCAGCTAGAGAAAAGGAGACAGTTACCTACAAAGGAGTTCTCATAAGACTGTCAGCTGATTTCTCACAAGAAACCGTGAAGGCAAGAAGGGGCTGGAAAGAAGTATTCAAAGTCATGAAAGACAATGGCCTACATCCAAGATTACTCTATCCAGCAAAGCTACCATTCAGAATGGAAGGGCAGAAAAAGTGCTTCCTAGATAAGGTCAAGTTAAAGGAGTTCATCTTTAAGGAGCCCTTAGTATATGAAAAGTTAAAGGGACTTATTTAAGAAAAAGAAGAAGATCAAAAACTATGAGCAGTAAAATAACAACAAACTCACAACTAACAACAACTGAACCTAAAAAAAACCAAAAACAAACTAAGCAAATAACTAGAACAGAAACAGAATCATAGAAGTGGAGATCTGACTGGAGAGGGAGGGGGAAGAATGGGGAAAAGGTACAGGGAATAAGCAGCACAAATAGTAGGTACAAAATAGGCAGGGGGAGGTTAATAATAGTGTAGGAAATGGAGAAGCCAAAGTACTTATATGTACGACCCATGGACATGAACTAAGGCAGGGGGAAGAATGCTGGGGTGGGGAGAATGCTGGTGGGGGGAAGGGTGGTGCAAGGGGGAGGGGAATAAAGGGGAGAAAAACAAGCAAACAAAAAAAGACAAATGTTTGGAAATGTACACAGGCACTTAAAATACTAAATTATTTGTGGCCGAGTCAAGGTTGGCTATGACAATTTGAGAGTTGCTCTCACAGATACGATACATGAAGCTAAGGATGAATGAAATTCCCAATGGCAGAATGTCCATGGTGGGATAAAGAAGCCAAGCAAAAGTACTGAGAAATGCTGACATTTAGAGGGTTGAAGGAAGAGAAGGAGCCAAAAAGGAGATAGAAGTAGATATAAAGAAGATAAGAGGAGAACTGGCAAGAACCCAGAAGCCAAAGGGAAAGAGAACATCACAGGCTGGAGAGAGCAAGGAGAATAGTGTCAAATGGCATAGAGAGAAAAGGAAAACGGAAGAACAGAAGAAAATTGTTGGATATAATAGTGTTTAGAAAGTCTATGGAGAATGTAAAAAATGTGGTTTTAGTGAAGCTTTATTAATCTCTGGGGACAAACTTTTAAAAACATATTGATTTGGTTAGAGAGGAAAATGTGCATCTCTTTCATTTAAGGTTGAGAGAGGTGGCAAAAGAGGAGGCCCCAATCAACTTAATCAAATATGATGACTTGATATGGGCCACGGCTTGGCCGTGGTGGAGGGGGAGGCTTCACCCTTAAAGGATGTAGCTTAGAATGATGGATGGTAGAACACCAGATCTGACACATGACCTCCAACACCTTCCTTCCATGCCACTAAATTAAAGATAGTCCTGAGGGACTGGTAGCATTTGGGGAGCTTGCTCACCCATCAGTATCTGAAGGAGAATTTAACAGAGCTGAAGAACAAGAGTGAATATCTTTTTTCCCAACAGATCTGAAGAGTTTTTCCATCTTAAAAAACTGAAACTCTGTAAGCATTAAAACAATAACAACTTATTTCTCCTACAACTGTCAATACATTTTTATTTCTGCTAATAAGGATTCTTACTATGAACCATCACTGTAATACCTCTTTTTAAATGAAGGCACTAGAACAACTGATGTTTGTTTTTCAAATGATCTAGTAATAAAGTGCATTTTTGTAATGCCTTTTCTTTTCATGTGTTTTGCAATGATAAAGACATCAATTAATATTGCTTTATTTTTCTCTCTATTTTAATGTTGATTACCTCCTATGCTTTCCTTTGCATCCTTCTATATGAATAAATATGCACTAAAAAGACTTGAGAGTACTTTGAAAATCTTTGAGGATTTGGGAGTTCCAACTGGGCTAATGTACAGGTTTGTGTTTGGAAGTCAGAGACAAAACGAAAATGGAAAGACATAGAAGCAAAGTGGCTTGGTATGTGAAACAGGCACAGAATAAGAGAAAGAGGGGTGAGATAGACAGACAGACAGACAGAGAGACAGAGACAGGAAGAGGCACCTATTTGAGCTTTTAATTTCCAAGGTTTGGGAAAGTAAAGTCCAGGTTACATATCAGAGACATAAAAATGCACTTCTATTTCTTGCTATGTCCCAATATACTTATAGATTTTATATATACTCAAATAATCCTACCTGATAAAGGCTTTTGTGAAAGATTACTTTTTTTACTCATAAGATAAAGTCTCTTTTAATCAATGAAATCAATCGTTTCCTTATACTTGTACAAATAAGTGTTCCCCTCACATCCCCTCCCCCGAAGCATGCCATCCTCTATTTGGAAGAGCTACTTCCAGTTACCTTAAACTGCATCATATACCCTGGCTGTATAATGAGTTCTCTGGAGGAGAGCACATTGTGGGTCTTGTCTTTCTTTTTATTTGGCCAGTAGAGGTGAAAGGATGGATTGCCACAGAATCCTGCTGTCCTTACTGCATTAGGGTAAAAACTCCAGTTTTCTTCATGGGAAGTGCCTTCTGTTAAGGTAAATTGGAAGTAATATGGTATGTTATTCTTTTGAACTGACTGGCTTATGGCTGAATTACTTGAATGCCTATGCTCTAGCTTTTTGCTTACCCTTTAAAATTTATTCTTATTTTATTTAATTGGTATAAATATAAATCCAAGATGAGAAATCAAATCTAGAAAAGATTATTAAGTGTTAGTACTATAATTATTCTCCAACTTTTAAAATGTAATTGATAGTCTGTCTAATTTTCACCATTGCAACATTATTTTTGGTATGCTTTTAAACCAATGCATTGTATCTGCAGTACAGAAATTTCCTAAAGAAACTAAAATTATTTGGGGGTACTGAGATTTCAAAATATTTTTAGAGCTAGACATTTTGTCTTTAACAGATTTATTAAATTCTCAGTTGACATTTCAAAAGCCACCAACCTTGAAGATTTGTAAACCTCTAGGCAAAACAATATAGTAACATCTGTTGAGCACTGAATATATGCTAGGCACTCTTCTAAAGGCTTTTCATGTAGTAATTCATCCAAAGACAAACAGATGAATGGCTCACAGGAAAGATTGTTCAATGCTTTGTTTCTCACCATCATCAAAAGTGTCGACCAGCTGACTGGGATTGATTTCTGCTCCGCCAATCAAAATGTTGTCTAGTGCCCACTGAGCACGCTCCACCCCAGAGACCACCAGTCCGTTGCTGATCACAAAGGGCTGCCACCAGCGAAGTCGAGTTGTGTTGGTGAGGGCATCCTCGGGAAGAAGTATGTAGTCGTGTCTAACAGAAATGTACTTCTGATAATCCATCTCATGGAGCAAAGTCCAAGTAATTCCTATAATAAAAAATAAATCAACATAGTAACATATCTGGGGAAAAAAACCCACAGCTACTTCAAGCTTCCCTCCAAAAAGTCTTCAACCAGACAATGAGAATTGATTTCACTGATTTCAATATAAATGCTCACCACTTGTATCGTTGCAAAATGAGGCTGATGTCATGAGAGGAAGTATATTAAATATTTGGCCAAAAATAAAAACTCTAAATAAAAGTTATATATTTTCTGCTATTAAAATTTTTTCTAGATTCCTATATGCACTATTTCTCATGAATAATGAGAAACATCCATGTTTCTCTGTTTCTAGATAAGAACTAATATTTTAAAATATAGCTATTATGATTCAATGCAATTTGTGGTTCATTGGACTGATATGAAGTTTCCCTCTTAACAACTGATAAGACTGTAAGCGGGTGTTTACATTACTTAAGAAAATATCATTTGAATACCGTAAAACAGTTTAGGGCCATCTTTTTATTTGCTAGTTATTAAGGATTTCTATCTGCTAAAGCTGATTTCCTAAAGACTTCATGGTATTATGGTGTTACTTCAGGTTTCAGCTACTTCAAAATAATAAAAACAGAATTTGGTTAAAATGGAGCACGACACACTCAAATTCAGACTACCTTCTTTCACAATCAATAAAGTTTTCTTGAAGATTCTCTTAGCATTTATTACATGATTGTTCACATGAAAGCTTTCTAAAACATTTAAAAATGGTTTTAAAATTATATTTCACTTGGAAGAGTATATAAAAAATTACTAAAAATATTTTTAATTTGTATCATTTATAATTTAGCTTCAGTTAAGCATAGAGATTACTTCTTTGTTCATAAACTTTGGAGATTATTTATTTATTTTATCATTTTATTTTATTTTATATTTCCTTAGTTTTTAAAATTACAGTTGACATTCAATATTATATGAGTTCCAGGTGTACAGCACAGTTGTTAGACATGTATATAACTTAAGAAGTGATCCCTTGATATGTCTACCCCCCTGACACCATACAACATTTCAAATGTGATCTTTCTCTCTTTTTTTTCTAGTAGATTTTGCTAACACATAATTTACATGTATGGAATGTGTAACACAACTAAGATCTGCAACTTTCTCTTTGTAACTTTCACTATTAGCACCACCATGTCAGCAAAGCTTGTCAGAGACTTTTCCGAGGGGCACTGGATGGAATTTGGGAATCTGCTGTAAGGTACGGCTTTCACCCCTGAAACATGCCTCCATCGGTAGAGTAGTCCAACAGCACGCCTTCCTTCCGGCAGACAGGCCGATGGCAGGAGGTCATGTTGTTCTCACTGCCGATGCGGCCCCAGTATTGCAGGAATCTGCATGCAAGCACATAATATCCATCAGAATAGTTATATAGAACAAGCAGTCTATTTACTCAAGTCCTGGATGAAAACTTCTTCCACATGTGCTCCTTGCTTTGGGGCCAGTTTGCTAAATTGTGATGAAAATAACTCCAAATTGACTTACTTTGCCCCTCTGAGATCCAAATCTTGAGTAATAGCTTGTCTCACAGTGGATCCCCCAAAATAGAGTGCAGTGTCCTCGGCAAGAATTCCACACTCAGTACAAGTGCTCCCACCTTCTAAGGACATCCATAAATCAGGCTTGATCTCTTCACTGTCAAAGCGTTCCTTCAGAAAAGTCTGGAAAAGATTAAGTGGCATGTTGTTAAAAATAACATCCAGATAACAACTATGTATAGACAATACAGAATTACATATTGGACTTTAAAAAATTAGAGCTGATTTTAAATGCTTTTCCAAAGATATTTAAAAAAAGAGTGACTTCACAATGTTCTTTTCCATCAATTGGGTGAAGATCATTTAAACTTAATGTTTAATAATAATTAGAATTTAAAGTCTAGAGAGAATCTTAAAACAATTATAAGGTTGAATAGGTAATACTGTTATCTGTAAAAAGTTACTTAAGCATATATATGAGGTCTGTCCAGAAAAAGTCCAGCCATTGTTAATATAACAAGAAGGGTTTGTATGACATCCATGTCACCTGGCAGCCAAGGAGAGTGGACTGGAATGTGCATACGTGAACAATGATGACTTCACTATACTAGTCAGTGGGGGTGTAGATGTCGTTGAGTGAGCATGTGTACTGTGTGGCCATTGCATTAAATCAAAATGACGAGAGAGCAGAGCAATGAATCTGCATCAAATTTTGCGCTAAGCTTGAACGTTTCTCTGTGGAAACTATTCGGATGATTCAGAAGCCTGCAGCTATGGGCAACTGGTGATTGGCAGCTTCATCATGACAATGCACTGGCTCATGCATTATGTCTCATGCAGTTTTTTTTGCCAAACATCAAATCACCCAGGTGATTTAGCCCCGCTACAGCCCTTATTTGGCACCCTGTGACTTCTGGCTTTTCCCAAAACTTAAATCACCTTTGAAAGGGAAGACGTTTCAGGCAGATGATGAGATTCAGGAAAATATGACAGGGGAGCTGATGGTGAGTGGGAGAACTGCGTGAGGTCCGAAGGGGACTGAGCTGTCATTGTTCTATGTACAATGTTTCTCGTATCTCCTTCAACAAATGTCTTTATTTTTCATATTACATGGCTGGATACCTTACCTTGTACTCCCAAATTATTTTGTTTATTTATAGGGTATATAAAAGTACTATTGTAATTTATTACAATATTATGAAATGCACAAAAAATGAAAATTCAAAGAAATAAGATAATGTATAACAGATATGCTAGCACTTTCCCCCCTGGAGTGCGTGGCCCCACCTTGGATACTCCTTGAGGCTACCGTGACTCTTCAGTTTGCAGCACAGAGTGAACTTTGAATGCCTACGTGGTTATGTAAGGATATTTGAAACCAAAGCTTTCCATATAAAGTCAAAAGAAAATCAACCTGGGAGGCAATTTGAGACTTTTCATTTATTTATCAGGGCCAAGATTCAGGACAATGGGGAGAAGTACTCAACATCTAGAATAAAGTATTTTTTTTGGGTCTCCCGTTTATCCTTTTAACTAAAACTAAACAAGAACCAGTCTATTTTCCCAAGTGAGTATATAATTAAATATTAGAGTTCATTATAGCTACATTTTGTGTAAAATTACTTCATCCCTTCACATCATAGCAAGATATTGATAATTCATTTTCCTTATAGTATATTCATTTTGTCCATAATATGGTTTTGCATTGGGTTGAGGTCCCCAGTGTTTTTTAATGGTAGATCTATATCATGAAAATAATTTGTAAGAGTTATAATTGCAGTAATTATACAAATTGTATACATTTTTCACTTACCTAAGAGAATTATCTAGTTGCTTTCTTATTGTGTAGTTAAAATAATTTAAATAGACTCACTTCAAACTTAGAACATAATCACCTCTATGGTTAAAGATGTGTAGTCATGTGTAAGTCTTACCTTGCCTCACTGATGTTAGCAAATAAATGCAATTTTAAAAAAGGAGGCTTACATGGTAAGAACACTAAAGTCAGAAGATTTGGATCATTAACTATGTAAACTCTCATTAGAAAGATTTGAATGAGAATACATAATTTAGATTTGTACAATTTCTAATCCAACTGAGGAATGCTAACGAAATTTGAATGTTGTGAAAGAAACTAGATTTTTTTAGTTTATTCATTACTTGTGACTATGTTTCTTATGTTATAATTCATTTAATAACAAATAGACTAAAAGCTTCAGATGCATGTGAGCATTGGTCTACCTTTACTTTTTTAAAAATGTAGCAGTTCCAAAGTTGTTGAAATGTTATAGAAAAAAATGACAGGTTTTGTTTACATCGTTTGGCTCTTATATGTTTCATTTCAATCATTGTGCTTTTTTAGCTTAAACGTTTTCTGTTATTGGAATGACAAATGCGCTATATTTATTCACACAAGTAGAATGCACATATGGTAACTATGTTGGGCAACCATAGGTGCTTTGCATATTAAATAATAATATAACAGCTAAAGTCCCCAAGAACGACCTCTTTATTCTTAATAGACAAGTATATTTCAGCAGTGATCAAATCAGAACCCTGCATTTTCTGAACAAAAATTTAGGAACTGTTTAGTCCTTTTTGAAAATTTTTTTGTGATAATGTTATTTGCTTTATTTATGATAACGACAGTATTCTCCTTCAACATTACATCTCCCAAAAAAAAAATAATGAATGTTTAAAACTGACTTTAAATAAAGGGTCTGCTAAAAAATAAAAGAAAACCCCACAAAACCCCAGAATACTTATATTCTTTAATCCATACAGTCTGGTGTATTTGTGAATTAGGTAAATTGTACTAGAACTTGATCCTAATATTCTTATATCTAAGAAACCTAAGAAATGTTTTCTTAGCTTCCATCCAAAGAATTTCTTTACTTGGGGGCTTCAAAGAACATTGTTATAAATTATCAGTCTCACATTTAAGTTGGTTCTTAAGTCAGGGCCTAGAATGCAAGTAAATGCTCTCTGACAGGGGCTTTAGCATTACCTTCAGAGTGTGAGTCAGGTAGCAGTTGGGCCCAAAGTATCCCGGATCACAGATGCACTGTTCCTTTAAGCAATCTCCATGGCCTCTGCAGTTGTCCAAGCATCCAGGGCCCAGGTAGAAATTATCGATTGCCCATTGCATGTCTGAGTACTTTTGATAGAATCTAAACCTTACTGGACTATTAACAACACGAAAGCAAAAGAGTGAAAAACAAAAGTTAACTTTGTTCAGGTTCATTTTCCTTTGTGTGCATTCAGTGTGTGCAAGAGAAAAAAAACATTTAAGACAGTCTGAGAGGAAATGGATTAATAAAAAGTGTTTTCTGACTGCCATTATTCTTCTATTTCTAGTTATGGAACTTTAGAGACAGTTTCATTTAAATTTTATAATATGTGAGCAAACTTGCAAAATACAATGAAAACACAGTGAAATCTTACTTCAAACAATGAGAACACTTTAAAATACAAAATTATCATAAATCATGTTGCTTATGAACTGGAGTCCAGTGATTGCATCGCAATCTAGATTCATCAGGTGAATTTCTGAGATTGTACAGAAGGGGAGCGAATCCTTTGACAGAGCGTACACCCAGCCCTCAGGTGGTTGGGAAACAGAATCTTCTGAATTTCCCAAAGATATTCAATATTCTCAGGGTAACTATGTTAATTAGAAAACAAATTTTAAAGGGTTATATTAAAGGACATTTTCCCGAGATTTTAATTTCATCATTGTTCTTCTCTGCCTGCTGGGGAAAATACAAACCTCGTAATTAACCTTATATTAAAATACTCCACACCATGTTAGTGTAAAGAGTCCAAAGTGCATGAGGGAACTTTATGGGTGATAAAATGTTCTGCATCTTGTTTGAGGTGGTGGTTGCATGAGTTACACAATGGTAAGAGCTCACTGCAGTAAACAATTAAGAAATGTGCGGTTTACTGAACGTAAATTATACTTCACTATAAAAAAGAAAAGAGAGAACAGGAGGGGGAACATGAAGCAAGGACATCATGGTGGCTCCCCAGCATGCATGTAACCCCAGATAAGTCGTATGAGATAATCATCATAATATAATTCCCTTAACTATTGACCGAGTCAGGAAAGGGTATTCTTGAGATAATTTGTACCAATGGGATGGCAAGGAGGTGAATAAGATTTCTTATTCAAATCTGGCTCTCTTTGAAAGAAATGCAACTCTTTTGCTCCCACTGACTATAGGTAAGAATACATTCTTACCTATAAGTAGCTTTCTGAAAGTCATCGATGTTCAGGGGACCCAGCCTGAAGGCTGCGTGTGACCAAGGTGTGGACATTGGAAAAAAGGGTTAACAATGTCCTTGAAGACAATGTTGAGCTTATGAATCAACTAATCCAAGAAACAATTTATCTTTGGATTTTTTCATTATAGACATACTAGATTGTGTTTTTAATTCAGCCAGTCTGAATTGGGTTTTCTGTTACATACAGCTGAAAGCATCCTGATGTAGCTTCCTAGCATGCTGACTAACCCTTTTAGATTTATTCCAGAAAACTATGAATGCTTATGTAGTAAATGACATCTATGGGACACTGGAAAAGCTGTGTGTGAGCACCTCATTCAAAGGCTCTGTGTGTTCTGGTCATATATCATAATTCTGTTTTACACAAGAAGGTTTTTCACTTAAGCCACATTGCGATTTATACGATGGAGGCTCACCTATCATTTTCTTCAATGTATTTTTTTCCTAATTTTACAGTCAAGGAGAAATCTTTTGGAATTGCCTTAAATTAACTCATCCACAGACTTTTCAAAGTATAGTTTAATTATACTATACTCACTACTCATTACTGCTTCAAACTAATTATTTTTCACTCCAAGTGCAGAACATAAGGCTTTGATAAGAGAAAAATGAAACCTACAAACCATACTTGTACAAATAGTATGAAGAGTTAGGATTTGTACAAAAAGTATGATAAGTTAGGCTCTTGCTTCTGGTACCATCTATCATGGATCAACAAGGCCATAATGAGAAAAACATATGATGTGTGATGGACCACAGCCTACAAGGCCCATAAGGTAATACACCTTTTCATCTGGCTCCAAGGCCATCACTCTTGCTCTGTCCCCATTTGCAGATACTGCAGTATGGAGCATGAAAGGGCCTGCCTGCCAAGGCCCATCTTGACAAGTCTGAGAATTACACCTTGAGGTCTCTGAGTTAGCTCCTTATAGAGGTCACTGATAGAGAGCCTTTAGAGTTAGGGAGGGAGATATTTTATCCACAATTACACAGAATTTCAGGTTCAACCACAGTGTCTCTAATCTACTTCTGGACGACTGGAGCCAGGCTTTATTTTAGTTTTCTACTTACTTTCCCACTAAGCTTTCAGGGAGTGGGTAGGTGATCCTTTTCCATCCTTTAGTTGGAAAGAATACAGATGGCTGAGAAACACTCCCAGAACATTTTGGGTCCGCAGGTAAGCACTGAGGGACCAGATAATTCCAGCTCACACCAAAGTCAGTAGAATACTGTACATGAATTTGATTCTGGGCAACTTTTTCAGACACTTTACATCCAACAGAGATCTAATACATGGAAAAGCAAGATTGTTAATATATTAAACCCATATTACATATATCTATTCTAAGGACCTGGCACAACAAAGTTGCTGATCACTTGATAGACACTGCACCACATCTATCCTGTATTTTCATGTTCGTTATTTGTTCTGCTGGTGGGTAGGAAAGTTGCTCAAGGTGACAAATTATAGAAAGTGCCAAATATATTTTGCAGGGAGTTTGGAAAGAAGCTGAAAGCTGTGCTTTTGTCACGGCTGGCTGATTGCCTTGGAAGGCCTGGGCCCTCGCTTACAAATTGTTGTTTGTTGTGCTAATGGTTTGGCACTTCTATTTGGCACAATGCTGACCAAGAGGGATTGCTAACAGCTTTACCAAGTTTACTATTTTGTCCTACAATTTATGACTCTCAATAAATCACTTTCAACTACAAGTAAGACACAATGAAGTAATAACAGAAGGTAATTTTATAAGGCCCAGCGCCCTTTGTTGATGGAGGTAACCATAATGCCACATTTGTTGCTAATACAGTGGGATTAAGGTAGATAGGATAAGTTGGTTGACATAAAATCTTGGCCAAAATTGATGTTAGCATTAATGCTATGCATGCCTTTGTTTTCCATAATTTTCTTTCTTTAGAAATATTAAAATGCTCTTGTAAAAAGTGTAGATATAATCATAATAGCTTTAATCTTCTCTTAAAAGACTGCCTAAGCTGTATAATGATTTAACTCAGGGAACTGGAACCAGTATCCTACATACTTATTATCAATATTTGCTCTATCTGTATTTAACCTTGAGTAGAAGTGCATTATTCTTATGAAATGTTCACCTTGAAATAGTTCAGAGATATAATACTTTAAGTCATTAAGTTATATAATGTTGAGTTGTATATTATCTTAATATTAAATTTTACTTTTCAAAGTATATATTAAGCCAATGAAATACAGTATTAGAGGGTTTTTGTTTCTACAGTTCTTTTCATTTTTACATGCTAGTTTGTGGTTATTTGTACAGTTGAGACCATAATGCTTTCACCTTGAATTGCATGATCCAGCCTTCAGTGGGAGTCAAGTCGTGAGTCACTGCATACACTTCTCTCCCATCATGACTGCCGCAGAGCATGACACCATCTGGGGAGTCACAGAATCTTTCCACTGTACAATCATCATGGAAGAGCCAATGCTCATTCACTTAAAAAAATAAAAGACAAAAATACTTGAGGCAAATTTTCACTTTAAGCAAGATCTAGAATTAAGTAGAAATATCTATGATATATATTATATACAATCCACAGACAAAACATGAATGTAAGCACATCATTTTAGGAATATGGACACTGGGAGACTGAGATATACCTGCTACCTCATATTAGTGAGTCTACATTTAGAAAAGAAGAGTGTATGTAAGTGTTGTAAATGAAAATCAAAGGGAAACATCTGTTTTTTTTCCTGACAGATATTGAACTTTTAGGCAGGACCTAAATAAGGAGAACAAATTTTTAGTAAAATAATATGAAAGTGAGTGAGAGTGAGTATACATGATATACTAATAAATTAATTAATGAGAATGACTATTCAACAATGTCAAAATGGTGAACAAGCTATAATAAAATATTATACAGCTACTTCTACTCAAATTCTGATAGTGCCATCTGGGTAATTAAAAAACTTGTAATTAGTCAAACTTATAGAACCAGTAGTTACAGGGGTTGGGGGAGGGGGATATGCAGAAGTATCTATCAAAGGGTACAAAGTTTCAGTAATAAACTCTGGAGGTCTACCGTACAACATAGGACCTATAGTTAACAATACTGTATTATATACTTAAAATTTGCTAAGAGAGATCTTATATTATATGCTATTACCATAATAGAAAAAATCAATATTAAAAAAAGGGAAGGGGCAGAAGAAAACTTTTGGAGGTGACTGATAAATTTATGGCCTTGATTGCAGTCATGGCTTGTTTCATGGGTGTATACTTTTCTGCAAACTCATCAAGCTATGTCAATTATAACAATAAATATTTAAAAAAGCTTCTAAGAGCCTAAGGACAACTTAAGCAGCAAGATTATGAGTTGGTAGTTCACAGAACATCCTATTCTCTTTCTCTCTCTCTCTCTCTCTCTCTCTCTCTCTCTCACACACACACACACACACACACACACACACACACACTCACACTCTTCATAATTCCTTTTTTTCTTCTGGAAGAAGTGTTTGTAACATCATGATTTTATCCTGGAAAGGTTTGAAATTACACGTATCTACAAATTGCATCTAATTCCTGATACACTTTGCTTTTATAGGTTCAACTTTTCTCTGAAAGTTCCCTGGTGAGCCCCAGTATTTGCAGTGGAGATGAACAAATGGGCACAACCAGAGGCTCGGTACCGCTGTGTGAGCTGCAGGGAGGGATGGCCTCAGAGGATTCAGAGAAGAGACCAAGCCAGACAATGAAATTGGAATTCAGCCCTCACCTGCGCTGTGTCCTTTCAATTTTGATATAAGCATGATATATACTTGTAGAACAAGTAGTTTATATCTGGGATTTAAATAGTTACTCTAGTACCATTATCTGTCAATTTTCTTTTCATGGGACTTGGAGCTACATTCAATCTTACATCACTGGTTTAGGGGTCACGAGTCAAAGTGCACAGAAATTTGATTCCAGTAAGAATAACTTGAGACAGTTTATTCTGAGGTACATATTTTATCTCATGCTAGACCTCTGCAATCTTAGTGAAGGAAGACTTACATTAATCAACTAACTCATCAATCTCTTCTGCAATATCACAAGCAACTTCTCTAAGTAGATATTACAGTTGCTAAGAATACCATTTTTGCCAAACAAGCAGTTGGCAGAAAATTTGTTCCTTCAATTGTGTACCACTAACTAAACCTAGAGTAAAAATCAGTATTTTAGGTATTCAAAAAACAATCTGTATTTGTTTTTATTCATATAGAAGCAGTACTTAAATTATTCTCTGACTGTAAGCTCAGTATGTAAATCATTACACAGGAACCACCCCCTACAAATAATTTAGCAAAGTGTTGAACCAGATCTATATAAGTAAATCTTAATAACTTTCTTAAGAGAATAAAACTACTTCATAGTAATGAAAATTTTAAGCTTTTCCTACTTAAAAGGGTGATTTTTATTAAATATATTTTAACTTATACTACTGTGCCACATGATATACTAATAAATGAATTAATGAGAATGACTATTCAACAATGTCAAAATGGTGAACAAGCTATAATAAAATATTATACAGACTTTTAAATGATTTTTTTCAAAGATACTTGAGGATATGGGAAAGTGATCAGAATTTAATTCTAAATAAAAAAATCAGGCTATAAATATGTAAAATTTATGATTATAATTTTGTTAAAAATAAGTTTATATAAAGGCGTAGAAAAAAGAATCTAAGAAAAATACCAAAATACAGATGATGGTCATCCTCTAGGTGATTTTTATTTTTATCCTCATGATTTTTTGTATTTTCTCAATTTCACACTCTGAATATATTAATTTTATAATAAAATATTAATAATTAAGTATTTTAAATTATTAGAATTCCTCAAATTTCAAAAAATTTTTAAGCATAGGTTTCATTCCCCTGGAAGGCTCTTATCAGTCTTATTATTGTAAAATACATCTACTTCTCTATGTAAGAGTCTAGGGTCAAGTTGCATGTGATGCAGTCTCACTGTCTAATCAATCTATGGTGAATATTCTATGCATTTTCATTGTTTGGCTAACATGTGCAGTGCTGGTGAGATGTACAATTAAACATCTCTACTTAACCTGAGGATACTATGGTTTATGGAGTGTAACCATGGATGTGGCATGAGAAAGCCACATACTTAATATAAGACACAATTTTAAACAACAGTGACCAAGAGAGTGTTATGAAATGAAAAGGAAACAAGACATTGAAGATAAGAAGAGCATGAAGAGATCCTTGCTAGTTCACCAGGATCACTGCTCCATGAGAATGAAGAGTAGTAAGCAAGACCTTGGACGCTATCTGGAACAGGAGGTGCCATCACAAATGCATTTGACAGGTACAATAGCTAAACAAAACACCTGTCTTTTGATATTAAAACAAGTGACCAGAAAGTGTTGGCTTTCTACCCAATGTAGAAAATGGAAACAGAAATGGAAAATTTTCTAAGAAATAAAATATTCCTGTTAACAAAATTATAGAATGTTATTTATTAAAAACATAGTTGATGGGTGAGAGAAAGAAAATATTTAGTTATAATGTAAACTAGGTAGGATGAGAAAAACAAAAGGGCGACCCCCTGACTTTCACTGTTCTTATACTGTTTGAGAATCTGTAAAAGGTTTCATATTCCACCCTTTTGAAAAGACCCAAATCCAAAATGCATTTCCACTGGATTTTTATTAGCATTATGAAAAGTTTACCTGCAGTTTTGTCCTCCATAAACATGTCAAAGGCGATTCTCCCAACAGGGCCGGCATCTGCAGGGGAACGCTCATGCTGGGGCACGGGGGCACTGCTGAACGTGTCCAGCATGACTGTCCTCTGGTCGGCAGAGCCTGAGATGAGGACATTGTCGATGGCCCAGTCATTCTGATCGGGGCCGTCATGTCTCGGCTGCCACCAGCGGAAGCGAGTAGCAATCTCTTTAGCATCAGTGGGGAGAAGGATATTCACAAATCTGTGAGAAAATGATGGTGGGGTGGGAAACTTGTCAAATGTTTCATGTAAGTAAAAGATTTATAACCATGTCACATGCTGAGTGAGGAGAGGACATCGACTAAAATAATCTTTAAAAACCACGATGAACTGCCTTGATCATATGAAGTCTCTCAAGTCACTAAACTAGGGAAATACAAAGTGAACCATTCAAGTGTCCTGGGACTACCAACTTACTCAACCGCCCCGGGCAGCGTCAGAGTGACTGCAATTTTCTGCTTGTCTGGGGTCTCTCTAGATCTGCAGGCCTAGAGTATTCAAGTGTGCACTTGGGTAGACATAGCCAATTGACTTTTTTTTGTCACCTTGGTGTTAATTTCATTTGTTTCCTTCTCCTGGCTCCTTGATTTCATTCAACTCCCAGTGAATACCAGTAATTTCCTCAAAATATGCACACTAGATTGTGGCAGGGCACTTGGACTCTCAACCTGACAGTAGTACCAGGTTGTATGTAATTACTTTATCAGTTGCCTGCAGTTTGATATTGACTTTGTCTTTATGTTTTATTTAAAACATTATACTAAGAAATGCTGAGTGAGAGCCATGGGCTAACAAGCCCAGCATGACATCCCTGACTTGGTCGCCAAGGACAGACATGGAAAAGCATGGCTCCACACTCCAGTATGGACCTTAACAGCTAAAAAGAAAGCCTGAAATACCCCTTAATCACAATTATGCATCTAAACCCCAGGAATATGTCAAACCCTTTCAAAATTATACTCACAACCCATAAAATCTGTTGAGAAAAATAATTTCCTGAGGTTTATTCTCCTTTGCATAAAGTTTCACTTTTAATCCATGCTAATTACCTCCCTTTACTTTCAAATGTTACCTCTTAGCATTAATACTCCAGGATGTGGCCAACAAGCCCAAGTTTACCCTGTGAAGAACCCTTAAGCTGAGGGTTTGGATGATGATCTCTTTACTTTTTGTCTTTCATACTGATTGCATTATTTTAGTTTTGTTTACACAGAATCTCCTTGTAGGTTTTAGTGTCCCTTCTTCTTTTCTCTTTTACATCTTTCTTGAGGTATAGTGATCAGAACAGAAGGCGGTATTCCAGATGGGGACCAACCAAGATCTATTCAAAGCTAGGATGCTTTTAGTTGAATTTCCATCCAGCACCTGGATTTTAAATACTTTGTTTGATTATGTCTATCATTTTGTGCAGTTTTTGGGCCATGACAGTTTCATGGATCTTGGTCTTAGGGAAGGAAAATATAGACTGTGAGTCCTAGACTCTAACTGTGTAGTTACTGGCAGTTTGGAGACCATCAGTCTTCAGGCAAATAATATTTTCCAAAGATCATTTCCTCATGCATCTTAATTCTGAAGGTCATCTGTGCCCCTCCCACCTTCTTTTTGTTCTCCATATAAGATCTTTCTATAATTTATCTCCATTGATTTAGCATGTTTAATTAACACTGTAAAGTGTATTAATATCAGAAAATCTATCTGTTCCTGGAGGGATGCACAATCACATTTTTTTACCCAGAGTGATGATCTTTTAATAGCTTTATTTTTCTTTCCTATTTCTAAATTAGTTTCCTTTCTCTGATGAATCCTTGACCACATTTAAAAAACCTTTGGAGTGGAAATTTATCTAAGGCTGATAAAAATTTAAATAAATAAATTATGACTACAATTCCTATCTTGATCAATGTTTCTCCTTTTGAAAACAAAAGTAGATTATATATTTATGCTTTTATTCTACAGAAAGATAACTTCCTTCTCCCTGTATATAATGCTGTTTAAGTGTTCAGGAAATCATACTTGAGATCAGACTTGAGAGTCTTTATCACTTCCTCCATAAAGATTAAGAAAGTGGTTTATTTGGTCGGTCTATTATCTCCTACTAATAGATGAGCAAATTTTTTTTTTTTTTTTTTTTTGCACTATGACGCTGTATACTACTTGGATTCTGTTGGATTGTTTTGTTGGTGTCCAACTTTAATCCAAGTGCAGGATTTAAAACTTTTGCTTGTGGCAGAGATTGCTGGCATTTCTTCGATTGCCATTCTCCCTTTTTCCCTTTATAATAGGAGCCCATCTTTTTAGGCAGACAAACATCACCCAGAATAGAGAGAATGTGTCCAGACTCCCTTGCATCTGGGTGTGTCTCTGTGACAAAGTTGTGGCTACTGGAATGGTAAAGGAAATATGGGCCACTGTCAAGAAGTGTCCTTGAAGGGAGACAGCACACCCTTCTTGCCCCAACCTCCTTTCTGCTGACTGGAATGTGAGGAGCTCGAGTCCCCCTTTTGGAGGTCATGTGTTGAGGGTGGCAGTAGTACAAGGTGGATGGGACCTGGGTCTCTATGCTTGTGGAACCACTGGAGCAGCCCTGGGCCACTTACAGGAGAGGGAAAAAACCCTTTTGTTTATGTTATTTTGGGCTTCCTGTCATTCACAGCTGAACTTATTCTTAACTAATGCATTCAATTTAAATATCATTTACAATATTTTAAAATTGTTTTTATTTTATTTTATTTGTAGCCTGTACCTGGTTTTCAATGCTGAGGGATTATCTTTGTTTTCTCTCCTCCACCTTCTTTCCTGCCCTCGCCCCTGGTCCTTTTCCTTGTTCTTGATTGGGCTGAATTCACCCCTCCTCTCCTCATCTTTCCCTACCTCTCTCTCTGCTCTCCACTCCTCCAACCTTCTCAATTTCTCTTTCTTTCTTGGCTTACTCTCCTTTTCTTTCTTCTCCTCCTACTTTAATAAATATGCTCTTTTCTCTTTTAGCAAACTTCGATTTTCCTAATTAGTCACACTGATTGCTTTCTGCCCTTCAAGAACAAATATTTTTTAAAATGATCCATGCATTGTGTTTATTCAGGGTTTTTAAATAAGGAATTTAAAACTAGACTGTAGGATTCTTACAAGTATTTATTGTGTTTATTTTCTAGCTCTCAATTCTTTAAAATGGAGTGAACACTACATAAATAAATATTTTTTTTCTGTTTCCATTTTCCCAAAATGTTGTTCAACTTATTTATCACAGTCTCATGAATTTATGTGGGTTTTTGCACTGGATCTATTCATTACTGGCATTGTGATAGTGTATGTTACCTTATTCTGAATTTGAAAACGAGTTGGTCTTAAAAACCCAAAGCAGCTGTTTATCCATCTCAAAAACCTTATCTTCATGTCAGTCTTGGAGGCATCTTCTACTGATGAGTAAGGTTGAGGTCCTCTTTGGTCCCTGTGATTGATTTACTGGCAGGTCTGACCCAGAATCTTTGCTAATCATACTAGTCATTAGAGATAAAATGGAATACAAACCCAGGTTTACTATACTGGTCATAGAAAATTTCCATTAGCAGGTTCCAGGTTATGCCTCCGTTGACAGAATATTCTAAGAGAACACCCTGGTTACGGTTGTTCGGTGTAATCAGGCATCCATACATGAAGTAAAATTGGATAAACTCAGCATTAGTCAGGTTTAGATCCACGGTGACTAACAGTCGACTGCAACCCTGAAGAAAGCAGAATGCAACAGACAGTGGTTAGGAACTGTGATTGCAGGTTACGGGTTTTCTCTGGCTTCCATCCTTTTTTTCCCTTTGTAATACAAGTCACACAGTAATTAATTCTTATCATCTCTCCTGTTACACTTGCTCCTAGCATGGCCTCTAGCACAGAATAGGTACTCAGCAAATATTGGTTGAATTTTGAAATTTCAGTATTAAGACTTACTTACAAAGGGCAATGTATCTTATTCAAGGAGATGTTCTTCTATTTTCTTACAAGCAAGATGAAAGCTGGAATTAAAGTAACTATTCTATGTTTTTACTAAACTATTCCCAGTTATTCATAGGCATTTATTATAATTAGTGATAACAGTTATAATGTTTTTTATTTAAGCTTTTATAGTTGATTTTAATGTCACTTGTATTAATTTATTAATGTAGGTAGGTAGAGATTTCTTGGTTGAACATATGAGGAAAACTATGCCTCTTTAGAGTTCCACCTAAGCTAGGCGGAGTATTGTGAACTCTGTACTTGTAGTCAGTGTTGTTGATTACAAAAATCTTACTTGCTATATGTTCTCTTGTTGCTCTTGGGTCAAAAAACACTTAATATAAATAATACACTTCATTGGCACAAATGCAAATGCAAAGGTAGGACATAATAGGGTGATAAAGAGCTGACAGTGAATTTATAATTTTTTAAAATTAAATTGCCTATGAAGGGAATTTAATTATGGTATTGGAGAAATACTATTTTTAAACTAGTCATCTTTGGCAGAGGTGTCAAATGAGTATACATTTCGAAAAAGTTTTCTAACATTGCTGCTGTCACTCACAAAGTAATTTGCTATAAAAATAAGTATCTAGTAATTACTGACAATTATTCTTTCTTGGATAATTTACAGAAAGGATTACTTGTTATTAATAAATTCAGGGAACAGTGAAGTTCATTTTTCAGATTTTGGTTCTGTAAATACAAAATCTGTTGCAAGCTCAAGAGTTCTCAGTTACAGCATCATCAAGATGGAAGACCCTTACTCACTGTGCAGGCACTCTCTCCCAGGATGGAAATTTATTTATGTCCTAAAAATGTATACTTAAATCTACCTCATGTGGGCACTACCCTGCATAATTAAATTGTCTCAACGGATTTGTGACAGGAAAATGATGGAATAATTAGTGTTTTCTGATACATGTAAAGTTGTAAGTTCAGATCTGGGTTGTATGTTTAGAATGTATAACTCTGCATTTTGATCTGCCAATTAAACTTCAAAAAAAAAACCCCTCAACCATTTGGGGGAAACTCAGAGGATGCAGAAATGAATAACTAAGAGCCAAACACTCACCCCGCTGAAATGGAGAGCCATTCCTGAAGCCACAGCTCCACACACAGTACTTAATTTTCCTCCATTCACAGTAAGCCAGTTCTGGCTGGATGGAGCACGATTGAAGTTGTCTTTGAGCTGAGTTGGAAGGGAGGTCTCAGGCTCATCACAGTACAGGCCACCCCACTGCTCATCACAGCTGGGTGTGGAGAAAGAGAAAGGAAAAGTCAACATCAAACAAAGCCCCCCCACGTGTGTTCTCAAATCAGTGAAGCCCATTCTTTTCTTAGTCTCTGATGATGAAAGGTGACTTATCTACACAGAGCTTGCCAGAATTCATCTGCTCTCCTTAAGAGTGCTTTAGGTTAAAAATAAAGTATGAACTAAATGCCTCTGGGTTTTCCAAAAGTAGTGGCATGGGCTTACAGGGGGAGAGAAGGAAGCAACTTCAAGAAATGTACTGAAGCCCTGTCTCTATGTGGCACAGCTCTGGATGGGTGATAAATAATTGCAGCTGCCAAACTAAGCTGGTAGGCCCTAATAACTTATGAGATTGGTCTTTTTAATAGAGCTTTTGGGCCAATTGGGAGTCCAAGAAGCCACATTCCAAACAGCAGAAGGTACTTTGGGTAGCATCTGTCATCTCCATCTGAAGGACTGACTTCTTTGTTGGATGTGGGAACAAATATAAACACAGTACTGGGTGGCTCTGTAGTCTCAGTTATCATTCTGGATATGGGCTAGGGCGACTGCACAAAAGAAGGACTTCCCAGGTGTGTAAAGATTAGTGAAGGAGGAGCTAGGAATTCTCTCTCAGCATCTTCATTCAAATGACCTCAATGAACAGCATAATCTTTGAAAATAAAGCACAGAGGCATGTAGTACATAACACATACACACACACACACACACACACACAGTGACACACACACCTTATTTAGATCCTTCCAAAGATGCCAAGGATCTCTAAAAGTAAAATACTAGGCTTCTTTATTAAATATGCCTGGTAAATTGATCAAGCATTTATATACTTTCTTATGCAAACAACACGGCAGTATCAATTAAACCACAAGAAATGCATATAATTACATATGAGTATATTCAGACCTATGTGAGGAAAATACTAATGTATTATTTTTGGTCAGAATATACTGCACTCCCGAACCTCTCTCTTCTGATGTCCTTTTCAGGGCTCTGTTGTATTGCAGAAACACAGAAGGAAATAAAATACAGTCAATTACAATTCAGCCTTCTCCTGACAAGACAGCCATTGTTCAGTTTCTAATCTCCAAGCAACAATGAAGATATAATCGCCATAAACTTCATAGTAAGCTCAGTATCAGATTTTAGGAAAAATGTATAACCTAAGGTAGCTTGGGAGTGATTAATAAACCAGTTTCAGAAAAATCTCCTGGCTGGAATGTGAGTCAGGAACTTTCTGCAGAAGGAAGAAAACAAGTCTACTCACACACAGTTCCCCTGCATGCACCTTCCATGGCCACTGCACATGTCTACACAGCCATCCCCGATATAGACATTATCTATTGCCCATGTCTGCTGCTTGTCAAAAGGAGCTGGTTGATGCCAACGGAAACGAGTGGCTTGGGACCTTGGAAGAAAAAGAGAATTACTATAAAGGATGTGGTGAAAAAGATGTGTTCTGGTACATTTGAACAAGTGCATGGAGGACTGTTAAAACAAATGCTTGGACATCCCCATTTGTGTTCTGAAGAGAGTGCATTATTGCAATATTTGCTGCAAAACTTTGATTAATAAAACCAAACCAAACTGAACTGCAGTAGCCTGAGAATATATTTTAGGCCAATGATCTTTGTGAGCCTTGTAAAAACAGACTGAAACAGAAACTAAAACTAGTCCTAACACCAGTAGCCTCAGGATAAGAGTGAGCCCTAAATTTGGCATGGGAACCGCTCTGGAGTGACTCAGCCTGCTGCTAACTTAACATTTGCAAATTAGGAGAAGATGCTGGTCCTGGAGCAGGCATAGCCCCCCTGCATTTGATTTGGAATGAAGACAGAGGTTGGATTTCAACTCCTACTTGTTCCCTAAGGCCGGACACTTTTGTGCAATGGGCATGCTGGTCTACCTCCCAAGACATTTGTGAAGCCTTTTCACAATGAAAGTCTTAAGGAACAGTAGGAGTGTAAATCAGAGGAATCAGTGAAACCCTAGATAATTGGACAGATAGAAGAGAGAGGGTTAAAAATAAGACTTATTTTATATAGACTTAAATGCAATATAAATAAAACCAGAACAGACACTCACTCATTCCAGGAGCAGAAATGTATTTGCTCAGTTGTACAGTTACAGGGAGTGTCTAATTCAGAAACACAAATAAACTTACGTTTTCAGAGACACTAGATGGCAGTAAAATCCAAAAAATGCCTGCGGCTCAAGTGAGTTGGAACATTCAAGACCCAGAGAGGAAATAATCAGCCAGAACTAGTTTTGTTTTATGGACTCATATGTGTTTGTTATTAACAGGTTGTTAAATACTTGACTGAGATATATGTATGTTTTAGGCAGGACAAAAGACTACACAACAGCAAGGTTTTCATACTTTCTAACTATAAATACTTCTATTAAGTCTAGAAAATAGAAAAGAAACAGATCAGAATTAAAATCTTCACACTGAAAATAAATAGTTCAGTTAGATATGCTAGCACTAACAGATTTATCCACAATCCTTCTTGCTCACCAGCCCTTGCATTACTCCCAGTAGAGAAATGTCTACCTATTTCCCTCCTGTCACACCCTACGGCATTTAAGTTCAACCCCAAACTCCTTCTGGCCTGCGAGGCTCAGCATGAGGCAGGCCTTCTGCTCTAGTCCCTCATCCTGGCTGTTCACTTCTGGAGCACTGCCGCTTCTCTCTGTCCCCAAAGCTCACAAATCTTCCACCTTCTGCCTGCATAGTTTTCCTCTCTTGGCCTGATTAATCCCGTGTGTCCTTTAGGTCTGAGAGAAAATGCAAGGCACTCATAGAGACATTTTCTTTCTGATCCCTTTCAAAATTACATTTATTCCATAGCAAACTATTCTTTTCTTTGTATAGTATTGAGCACAGTTGTAGTCATATATTTATTTGCATTTGCATTTCTTAAATGTCTGTCTGGTCCTTAGAACAGTAAGTTTTAAGGGAGTGGTTAACAACTGTTTTGTTCTCCTTGATACCCTCAGTGCACAGGGCCCAGCAGTTAGTAGGTGCTCTGTAGGTGCAGGAGCTGGTCTCTAGGGGCTACGGTTCTCACAGGAAATCACGTGACGAAGGCCCCTGGAGTTGTGTGATTCAGTGGCTCTGCTGATGACTTAATTTTTAGTGACTAAGGTTATTAATAGCTATGCCTGTTTATGTTCAGCAACGTCTTACAAATAACATAGTGGACTATCATACTTCCATAGTACATCATCACTTGAATTCTGATAACAAGTCAAAACATATGTCTATTCTGTCTTTCTTTAGACCATAAGCTTCTGAAGGGCAGGGAATATCTCTGTATTCCTTTGGGGAATACTGTTTTGTATCTTCAGGGCTTATAGATAGCAGGGAGTAATAAAATTTCCTTGATCCTCTAATGTTTTATACATGCTCCATCAAAGCCATATCACCCTGTATGAAAAGCATCTATTTATGTGTCATTTCCTCTGTTAGATTATTCTTCTTATTTATCACTTTATTGTTGGCGACTCCTATAGATTGTGCTTCATAAACATTTACTGAAAGAATATTAATTTAACAGTAACAAAGATGGCCAGGAAGAATAAAATAAGTGATGTCTTGTAGGTGGATGGGCAAGGGCTGGGGGTCACTATCGAGGGAGCAGTGATTTGATGTTAAAGGGGAGGGAGTACTTTTTTGTCATTGGGAGGTGACAAGGGTTGCCAAGCAGGTGGTGGCTTTCTAATCGTTGGTTGTGTTTAATCACCACTGGGCAGCTGCTTAACAAAGAGACTGTACAGAAGATTTAAAAGCCAGATGCATTGTTGGGGTTGACAGATTTATGGACACTTCTAGTCATGACATTCTGAAGCAAGGGTTCTGACCTGTACTCTGGTACTAGTAAATTCTATGTCCATGGTGAGTAACTTAACATATATAATGAGAGTGTTAAATTAGATGATTTTTAAGTCCCCATCTCAAATGTGATGATTTTATATCCTTGGGAATAACTACACCTGGTAGTTATGTAACCATAAAACAGGAGTACGTATGCTACCAAATATTATTACATAGGAAAAGAAAATATTTTCACTAAGAGAATGAATTGGAGTAGAAATTAAAAATGAATGTCTGGGAGTGCATTTTCCCTTTCCACTGAAGACCGTGTCTCCTTCCCTGGCTGAGCTGAAACACCGAAGATGCGCCGGCAGAGCACAGAGGGCACACCGCTGAGGAATAGAGCAGAGCTGTCTGGCTGCAGAGGGGCCTAGCCCCAGGGCTACCTCTCAGCTGTGCTGTATCACAATTGAGCTGTTCTCCAGCCCTGCAGCTGTGAAAAAGGAAAGGAAGTTTGGAGGCTGAAATGCCAGGACATCTTATTCCCAGCCCTGTCACAACTTCACCGTGTAAAGGAGCCAAATCACTTATGTTTATGTGCTGACACTTCCCCATCCGTAAACCTAGGAAAATGCTATTTCCCACCTCACAAGGGTGTTGTGGTAATTAATTAGCTCATGTTTTCCATGACCTACGAGTATCTGAAGTCCCTTGGCAGGCGTCATCATTTATCCCGAGGCTTCCTTATAATGACGGCCACCACCAGCTGCTGCTTCTTGGAGTTGGGAGGAAAATGGTCTTGGAACAGATTTTTCCTCTTTTCCATATCCTTGAAATGTCTCCTCTTGCTTCTTTTCTGAATTTATATAATTTCCTCGCCATCTATAGCATGTAGCAAGTGCCCCTAAGTGGTGTTTTATAAATAAACACCCATTGGTAAGCAGTTAAAAAATGTCCCTGGAAACACTGTGGTTTCTACCACTGCCCTCCCTGGGAAACTTTCTTTTCCCCAGACCTTTCTTCTGAACCTTTTAAGGTTTTGAAACACATTCACTTTAGAGAGTCTGAATCTATCTAAGAAGTTCTTACCACCACCATCACCGTCATCATCATCATCATCATCATCATCAGGAGAAAAGTCCTTGATAGAGAGCCATACATATATTTTTTAACCTTCCCACTATTTCCTGATGTTTCCTTTATTCTCAAAGAGATATGTAAAATACTTAGAAAACCAAGTCCAACGTTCCCCCTCTACCAAAGAAGAGGTTGAGGCCACTGCCCTCAGTCACACTGATTCACTCACAAAACTGAGACAAGGCAAGGATTTCTTGGTTCATTGTTACTTTGTATTCCCATTCAGTAAATCCCTCCAAGCTCTATCTCAATCTCTACAGAATAATCCTTCACCTACCACAACCCCTGGGTGTGAGGAGTTGTTTAGCTATAGAAGGCTGTGTACGCTGATGCTGTGTGGACACACATGTCTGTCTACCTTGACTTCTGCAAGTCAATGTCATGGCTGAAGCCTGTGACCCTCTGTTTTTGAGTTACAGGCTCTGCAATGTCTGCTCCATTTCAAAATGTGTCCTATATTTGCCTTATCCAAGATACTGCTTTTATATTTGGCATAAAATATACTCAATTATCCTATTTCTTTGTGTTAGAGAAAAGTGGAGAATATTCCAAAGAAGATACATAAATGAGCGATAAATGCATGAAAAGATGTTCAACATCATTAGCCATTAGAGAAATTGAAATCAAAACCACACGAGACACAACTGCATACCCTCTAGGAGGGTTATGATAAAAAAATAGCAGTAACAAGTGCTGGCAATGATGTGGAAAAAGGTGAACCTAAATACATTCTTGGTGGGCATGTAAAATGGCGTAGCTGTTGTCAGTTTCTCAAAACATTGAACAGAGGGCTACCACCACATGACTCAGGAATTCTACTCACAGGCATGTACCTGTGAAAAAGCATAGCTCAGATCAATTGAACAGAGGGTCACAGCCCATGACTTATAGACAAGATCTAGAGAAAAAGCAGGCTCTGGAAAGGAAGTATGAACTTTGGTACCAGGAGTGTGAAAGAACTAATTATGGTGAAAGGTTCTGCCAGGGTGGGATGCCTGACAAAGGACAGAGTCTCTGCTGTGAGGGAGACCTTTATGAAGACAACACTGAGCTATGAACAGAGGAAGGAAGCCACACTTTGGGGTGAGGATGACTTTTAGAAATGGTTTTGTACAATTGATTCACTTCACAGGTATTGAGAATGCCAATCAAGTAAGGGGGTGTCTACAGTTGTTTACTTTAGAACTGAATCCAGACCCCACTCCTGACTTAGCATACTATTGCTGTAGCTGATGTGTTACTGAGAAACCTGGTTGTCCTGGATGGAGGCACAGGCTGGAAGACCACAGAGCTGGCAGCAGGCAGGGAGCACTTAATTTAGGCATTTGAGATCTTTGGGTAGAAAATTATCTTGGTGATTATAATTAACACTAGGAATTTATAGGAGGCTAAATGACTGTAGCATTTTTAGATAACATTGATCTGACCATGAAAGAATGTATATTGCCATTTAATTTTCCTTTCTCCTAAACGTCTTATTAAATACACTGAGGTCTGAAAACTGTCATGAGAGGAGAAAGTGTTTGGACTACAGGTTATGACCCCAAATGTGGTAAAGGTCAGGTACGCTAATGAGGTGACCTAGGTCCTTCATGGTATCTCTCTGGAACCGGGGTGGAAAGCACATTAGAGTTGGCACTGGAAGAACGTAAAGGAGCTGCCCCACATGGCCTTTCTTTTTCCTTGACAGAGAACCAACGGGAACTTTGCTGTAATCCTGGTTCGGCCACTGTTTGTGTGTCTGTGGGGAAAATCACATAACTTTCCTGTGTTTTATTCCTCATCTTAAAAGGTAGGCAGGGGGATCTCCAGGTTAAATGAGACTTAAGAGACATATCAAGCAATTATATTGATTTGTAACCTAATTTGAAAAAAACTTTAACACATTTTATGAGACATACAGGGACATTTGATTATTGAATGCTGAGCATGTACTGAATAAAAATTATTAACTTTTAGGTGTGATATTGATATCACAGTTATGTTTTTTAAAAATTCATTTTTAGAGATATTCTAAAATATTTACAGCTGAAATAATATGTCTGGTATTTGCTTCAAAATGGGGGTCAGAGTGAGTGGTTCTATTAATGAAACAAGGTTGGTCTTGAATTGATAATTGTTGAAACTGCATGATGCTTAAATGAAAGTATAGTTTACTATTCTCTTTAATTTTGTACTGTTTGTATTTTGTAATTTTTGTAAATTTTGTAATTTTGTATTGTAATGTTTAGGTGTAAAATAGATAAATATGAGCCAAAATAATTTGTGGTCACTTCATACTCACTGTAAAATTTAGATTTGAGGATTATAATAAAAGAGAATGGCTATCTTTTTTTTTTTTTTGTAAGATAAGATTTTATTATTTTTGCTGGTAATTATAATCAGTAATGATAATTAAAACTACAGTGTTCTGAGTAAGCCCACTGAGGTATCAAATACACTGGCCCATCTTTTAAATAAAGGGAATTACTTGTAACTTACTTTACAAGTAAGTTACTTTATTGTTAAAACAATCTTAAGAATTCTTAAGAATCTATACATATAAATATGTCCCAAGTACAGCAAATCTCAAATTCTCTGATAAAACTTTGGCAACAAGGTTGACAACTGATAAAGCTTAGAGGGAATACAGAATTTCTGGAAATAGTTTTAGTCTCTGTTGTAGTGGAAATGGAAATAGGTTTAATTTGTTTTAATATAATTCCAAAATAATATTAATATATTCAGTATGTGAAAATCAATGGTACTCATGGTTTACACCAGATAAAATTATTTTATGTTCTGTAATCTTAAATGACCAGAAGAAATTTGGTAAAGTTACAGTAGCAATGCTCAAAGTATCAAAATAATGCATGAAAAGATGGATAGGTAAGAGAATTCCAAGGCTTCCTTGACTTGATTGAAAAATTTTAACAAGATGTTCAGTAATGTGAACGCTTGCCAAAAGTCTTTCAAAAGATATTCTTAAGTTAAACATAACAATGGAGAGAAAAAAAATACCAGGACCGTTTAAAGAATTTCTCCTTCAAAAAATAAACTTGTAATTCTCTTGAATATTTCTCCATGATGAGCTCAGAAAACACTGTGCTTAAATATTTGGTTTTCTTTGAATAAGACCTTTTCTTTGTCTGTAGTTATAGTAGATGGAAATACCATTGAAAAATATCCCCTCCCCCGCCCCCTGCCATTTGTTTATCTGCAAAACGCTGTAGAGCTTCCTTCATCCCCATCTCACCACCCCAGTTGCTCCACAATCTTCTTGCCCTTTCATGTGCTTATCACTTTCCCTTGGACTTCCTGCAAACATTAAGTATGTTCCATGCTGTGGTTAAAACCACCTGGCTTTCAAAGTGTTGTAGTTAATCTTTAAAGACTCTGGCATCAGCTAGGTCATTAGGGATAGTAGAAGGGAATGGATCATGTTAAAACTGCGACTTAAAATAGCCAAGTCACACCTGAGCCTTCCAGTGGCAGCTCCCCCCTCTACCTTTCTGGGTGGATTTGAGTTACCTGCCCTTCCATTGACTCACCCTGGTTCTCAGGTGACATTTCAAGGACCCGTGCCACTTGAGCCACCTGTTATTTTTAGTCTGGGGTTAGTAAAGAAAAGTAGGCAGGTTCAGATTAAGGGCTATGAAATTGATTTTTGGCATCTTTCTATCTTCTTTTTCAGCCTCTCGCAAGAGCTCTTAGCCTTCTCCCTTCCTATGTCTCCTGTGACCATATCTCTAGGCAAGCAAGAAATATTTATAGTACTAATATAGTGGTGAAGTCCATGGCCTCTGGGGCCAGACAAGCTGTATATATTTTCAGTGCTTTACTGAAACTGTTCTTTTGAAGGTCACCGACTATTTCCTTAAAAATTCTAGTAAATTTATTGTGGACCATTTTTCTTCATAATTCTCTATACAGCATTTGTCACCAATGAACACCTCTTTCTGTTTGTCAGTTTCTTCTCATTTGACTTTCGGATATCTCGTTATTCTGACTTCTTCTACCTCTCTGACAACATCCTCTCAATTTCTTCAATAGTCATTTCCAATCATTCTATTAAATTGAGGGATCCTTTCTTTCTTTTTTTTTAAATGCTCTCCTATGGAGAGCTGATGCTATTTTATAGCATTGCATATCATCTCTATGCTCACGCCTCCAAAATTTACCTTTCTTTGTTTCCAATTTTCATATGTCTGTCAAATGGATATTTGCATTTGTAATTCCAGCTATGGTATTCAATTCAGCATCTGTTGATTGAATTTGCCATATTGTCCCTCCTGGAATCAACTTTAACTCTCATCCCACTTCTTACCATTCTCTCAGGTTTCAAACTGTAGAGTCATCTCTTCATGTGTGCAATAGAGAGGAAACTGTTACTGAGTTTAACCATTCTTTCTTTGAAATGTCCTGTAATATCCGCCTCATCCCCTCCATGTGGGCTGCAGCACAGACCCTTGCTATTTCATGTATAGTCATTATCACAGTGCTTTGCCACTTTCCTCTTACTTGAGTCTCTGTTCTCTCAACTTTTTTCCTTGGAAGAATATTCTTAGCTGAAAAATCCACCATAGTTCATTTTTCCTGCAAGTCTAAGCTCCTGTGACTTGCTTCAAACTTGCTATAAGTTAACCCAACTCCACTAACAACTTGCCACAGCTTCCAGATATGAGCCCTCTGCTCCTCTCAGCAGCTCCTGTGCTCTACCTGTGCTCCACCTAGGCTCTGTGCCCTGTTCACAGTTTCTTTCATTTAAAGTGTTCTTCCCCTTACTAATCAAATTCTTCACCATCCTTTGAGGGCCCACTTCTTCCACAAAGCCCTCGCTAACTCTGGCATTCAGCACTGTCTTCTGTTTCTTAATACCTACAGCATTTCTAGCCCATTCCTTAGGGAAGCTCTAAATTACATACTTCTGTGTTATTTTTTAGTTGTTTGTTGGGTATATTTCTCATTTTCCTCAATCATATTCTAACCTCCTACAGAGGAGAAACTTCACATAGTGTCCTACCATTACCATGGGCTTGCTCTGGTTAAGCTAATTTAGGAAGACTTTTTTTTTTCTTTTCTTTTTCTTTCTTTCTTTCTTTCTTTCTTTCTTTCTTTCTTTCTTTCTTTCTTTCTTTCTTTCTTTATTAATTTATTTACTTTTTAAATACATTTGTCTCTGCCTTCCCCCCACCTCTTTCCCTTGCCCCCTCCCACCTTCCCTCCCTCAGCTCTTCCCCTTTGGTTTTGTCCATGAGTCCTTGCTATATGTTCCTTGACTTTCCCCTTCCCTTCCCTTTCCCTGTCCTCCCCTTCCCTCTTGTCTCTGTTGATTTCTTTTTCTTTCAGTGTTGCTGGTCATATTTTCCTTGCTTCTTTGCACTGTTGGTTAGGTTCCGCTTATAGGTGAGATCATATGGTATTTGTCTTTCGCCCCCTGGCTTATTTCGCTTAGCATGATGCTCTCCAGTTCCATCCATGCTGTCGCAAAGTTTAGTACTTCTTTTTTTCTTTCTGCTGCGTAGTATTTCATTGTGTATATGTACCATAATTTTTTGATCCAGTCACCTACTGATGGGCATTTAGGTTGCTTCCAACACTTGGCTATTGTAAATTGTGCTGCTATGAACATTGGGGTGCATAGGTTCTTTTGTATTGGCGTTTTGGTGTTCTCAGGGTATAGTCCCAGCAGGGGAATCGCTGGATCAAAAGGCAGTTCCATTTTCAGCTTTCTGAGGAAATTCCACACTGCTTTCCATAGTGGCTGCACCAGTCTGCATTCCCACCAACAGTGGACTAGGGTTCCCTTTTCTCCACAGCCTCGCCAGCACCTGTTGTTTGTGGATCTGTTTATGATGGCCATTCTGACCGGTGTGAGGTGGTACCTCATGGTGGTTTTGATCTGCATTTCTCTGATGGCTAGTGATGCAGAGCATCCTTTCAAATGCCTCTGGGCCCTCTGTATCTCCTCCTTAGAAAAGCATCTGCCCAGGTCCTTTGCCCATTTTTTGATTGGATCATTTGTCTTCTTGGAGTAAAGTCGAGTGAGTTCTTTGTATATCTTGGAGATCAAACCTCTATCTGATGTATCATTAGCAAATATATTTTCCCAAATGGTTGGCTCCCTTTTCATTTTGCTGATGTTTTCTTTAGCCGTGCAGAAGCTTCTTATTTTGATGAGGTCCCACTTGTTTATTCTTTCCTTTATGTCCCTTACTTTAGGAGACATATCAGTGAAAAAATTGCTGCGTGGGATATCTGAGAGTTTCCTGCCAATGTTCTCCTCTAGGACTTTGATGGTGTTGCGACTTATATTTAAGTCTTTGATCCATCTTGAGTTTATTTTTGTGTATGGTGTCAGCTGATGATCCAATTTCAATTTTTTGCATGTAGCCATCCAGCTCTCCCAACACCATTTGTTGAAGAGGCTGTTATTGCTCCATTTTATGCTTCTGCCCCCTTTGTCGAATATTAGATGTCCATAGAGACCTGGGCTTATTTCTGGGCTTTCTATTCTGTTCCACTGGTCTATGGGTCTGTTCTTGTGCCAGTACCAGATTGTTTTGAGTATAGTGGCTTTGTAGTAGAGTTTGATGTCCGGTATTGTGATCCCTCCTACTTTGTGTTTCTTTCTCAAAATTGCTGCGGCTATTCGAGGTCGTTTATGGTTCCATATAAATTTTTGAAATGTCTGTTCTATTTCTGTGAAATACGTCATTGGTATCTTAATAGGGATTGCGTTGAATCTATAAATTGCTTTGGGTAGTATGGACATTTTGATGATATTAATTCTTCCAATCCATGAGCACGGTATATGCTCCCATTTATTTGTGTCTTCCTTAATTTCTTTTTTCAATGTTGTATAGTTTTCTGCATACAGGTCTTTTGTGTCTTTGGTTAAATTTATCCCTAGGTACTTTATCTTTTTTCGTGCTATATCGAATGGTATATTTTTCCTGATTTCTTCTTCTTCTTCTATTGCATTGCTGGTGTACAAAAATGCCTTTGATTTCTGAATGTTGACTTTGTATCCTGCTGTTTTTCCAAATTCACTTATTAGGTTGAGGAGTGTTTTGGTAGAGTCTACAGGGTTCTCTATGTACACTATCATGTCATCTGCAAACAATGATAGTTTTACTTCCTCCTTTCCTATTTGGATGCCTTTTATCTCTTTCTCTTGTCTGACCGCTGTGGCTAGGACTTCCAATACGATGTTGAAAAGAAGCGGTGAGAGCGGACATCCTTGTCGTGTTCCCGATCTTAGTGGGAAAGCTTTCAGTTTTTGCCCGTTGAGTATGATATTGGCTGTAGGTTTTTCATAATGGCCTTTATTACGTTGAGGAATGCCCCATTTATTCCCATTTTGCTGAGTGTTTTGATCATAAATGGGTGCTGTACCTTGTCAAATGCTTTTTCTGCATCTATCGAGATGATCATGTGGTTTTTGTCTTTTCTTTGATTTATGTGGTGTATCACGTTTACTGATTTGCGTATATTGAACCCTCCCTGCATCCCTGGGATGAATCCCACTTGATCGTGATGGATAATCTTTTGAATGTATTGCTGGATGCGGTTTGCCAATATTTTGTTGAGGATTTTAGCATCTATGTTCATCAGCGAAATTGGCCTGTAGTTTTCTTTCTTGGTAGGGTCTTTATCTGGTTTTGGGATCAGGGTGATGCTGGCCTCATAGAAGGAGTCTGGGAGTCTTCCCTCCTCTTGGATTTTTTGGAATAGTCTGAGAAGGACAGGGGTTAGCTCTTAGGAAGACTTCTTGATCTGACTAAAGTTTTAGTCTGAAAATAAGCTTGCTTGTGTGGTTAACTTATACAAATAAAAATGATTTACATTTTAATAAATGTTTACAATGTCCCAAACACTTCCACGCACATTTACTCAATTATCTTATGTTAAAAGTATCTCCATCTTTTGGAGAAACTGAAGCTTAGGGACATGAAATGACGTGTGTAAAAGCTTACCATGCTGAAAAGCTGGAACCCTTCACTAAAGCACAATGCTTTCTGTTCTTTTTTCCTTCCAGGAAGATCTAACTTAACCAGTGTATACAGGGGGGAATATGTGCAATGATTCCACCTACCCCAGTTTCTTTAGGTTTTAATATAACAGTGTTGAGAGCAGAGAGTGGTATATCTTGTGTTCAGTCTCAGTGTTCCTTTTCCTGTGCAAAGCACTAGCATGCATTCAGTTTCACAGTTCAGAAACCAGGGAGTCATCTTCAATAATGTCCTTTCCCTCACCCTCCCACATCCATTTCATCATTAAGCTCAATTTTATTGCCATTACCCTTGAATTTCTCCACTCTGTTCATGTCTGCTGCACTTTAGTCCAAGCTGCTAACATTTGCTGTCTGTTTAAGAGTCTCCTCACATCTACTCTTATCCTCCCCAATTTGCTCTCGAGTTAGAATAAGCTTTTCTGAATGCAAATCTGATCATGTCTCCCTATTCCCAAGGACTTTCGCAGGCTTTTCATTGTTCATATAACAAATCTCCAATTCTTCAGTAAAACCTACAGTGATCTTCATGGTCTCACCATCCTACACCTCATTCCACTCTCTTTCTTTCTCTCTCTGATCCATTCTTCCAGTATCTCAAATACCTGCTTCCTCCTACTATAGGCTGTTATCCTTGTGTACAACACTCTTCTCCTTACTTTTCACCTACTTAACTCCAATGCATCCTTCATATCTTATCTCAATGATCTTTTCTCAAGAAAGCAGTCCTTGACTTTCTTGACTATTGTAAACCTCTCAATGATATATAATGTCTTAGCATCATGCGACGTTCTCCGTTTCTCATCACAGCTGAATTTTATATTTACTTTGTGATGAATGGGGATTTCCCTCTTCCCCTGGACTAAAAGCTCCTTGAGGCAGGAATAAGTTCAGCCCCTCACATGGAACTAGCACATAATTAAACATTTCAAAAATGTTTGTTTAATGAATGACTAAATGGTTGAATAATCACTACTGATGACTACTGGCTATCTTGGTTTGGCTAATGGTTTGATGTTAATCTTTGGACAACCAACCTCAGTTGACTTATCACCATTGTACCAATAATACTGGGTTACAAGTGAGTAAGTGGAGAGACCTACAATTAGCACATTGTCACATCCTATTCAGCACATGGCTTTAAGTTGTCAGATCATGTTTGTTCATAAGGAAGAGCTACAAACTAAAATTCTCAATTCTGTCCTGGCGGATAACATAAACACTGCTGTCTCAACAGTTCACAGATATTGAAGCACTAAGTTCAACACAAAACAAGGAAACACCATAAATAGTGAATATAAGAGCAGATAAAGTATAGATATTTAATTTGTATTGGAGAAAAAGTGCTCTGAGTCTGGTACATTGTTCGAATCTTTGGCACATGAAAGAGCATGATAAGAAGTATGTCTGGTTTGAGCTCCATCCACACACATTTCCTTCTGAATTATCCAAACAATCTAGTTGGATTATCTAAAGGGCAGTGTTGACTTTGAAACCATTGTACAATGTGAGTTTTGAGAGTAGTATAATAAACGAACTGCACATTTTCAATACAATAGCAAGAGAAAATAAATGTTCATTATATTTTTCAAAAATCATTTGAAAGGGTCAAAATTCTTGTGGGTATATATAAAAGACAATTAAAAATAGATTAAAAGATGAGGAATAATTACTTTTCTTGAGTTAAAGACATAAGAGGATATGACTTGCTGGAGTAAATCTTAGAATGCTGCTTATTTGCAAAATGCTACCAAGTAGCTCGGTATTAATTCACAGAATGCATAAAGACTTAAAAGACTGCTGCCTTAATGGAGGTTTATTTTTCTATTTTACTTATTAAGATCGTCTTAATAATTCATGCATCGCAATACCTTTAATGAGCAACAAAATCTCACGTATCTCATTTAAACTTGGCAACTGTGCTGACAGTTAATATAGTCTTGTACCTCTGAGCCAGCAATTGTAGAGCAGCCCTGGGCTGCTAGTAACTGAAACCATCCCATTTTTGATAATCCTAAGAACAGTTATGTCCTTAGGTGAATGGTTGAATTTTATGGTCATTTTCTAGGAAAATTTATTCATTATTCATTTGTGGGGAGGCGAGAGAACAATAATGAGCCCATACTGTAACTTCTGTTCAACATACTGAATTTGTTGCTTTGCTTCTTTTGTGAGGGCAGCAACTGATTACCACTTTTTGGGAGGGAACAGGAATTCCTATAAAGATTTTACAACTTTCTTATGTTTAGCACCTACTCAGGTGATGAAAAGAGACATGTAACACTATCCCAACAAGCAAGGTGAGTTCTCTGCTTTACTCTAACAATTGCAAGTACACAGATAATTTAGACTTAACTTCTTACCTGCATTTACCAGGCAATTTTATTAAGCAACTATCATATCTTTTCTTTTTCATTTATCTTTTTACTATCCCTCTGAAGCGAAACTACCATCATTTCTTACAGACACAATGAATAAAGTATTTACAATTCTTTTTCAGATAAAAAATGCTCTAGGTGATAATTTTCAAGATACTGTTTGAAGTAAAATTTCAAAAGCAGACACTAAGTTTAAGACACATTTATGATAGCAAATACCTCATTTATATGATACCACTCACTGCTATATTTACAGTAGTGTGACTGATACAAAATAGATTCCATTTAAATCTATTTTGTATCCAACGTGCCTGTTTAAATTTGAGACTTGTTCTTGCCCTGGCTGGTGTGGCTCAGTTGGCATGTCAACACGTAGACTGAAAGGTTGTAGGTTCCATTCCCAGTCAGGGCACATACCCGAGTTGTGGGTACGATCACTGGTTGGGGTGCATACCCCAGTCAGGGTACCAATTGACATTTCTTTCTCACAACAATGTTTCTCTCCCTCTCCCTGCCCCTCTCTCTAAAAAGAAATGAAAAAAATGTCCTTGGGTGAGGATAAAAAATGGGGTTGGGGGGAGGCTTCTTCTTGGCATAGTGAATTAAGTTGAAGAAGCTCATTGATCCAGCCACTGGTTCCTTACATATGCCATTCTTTAAAAATATTAGAGTTAAAAGTCAGTAAAAGCCTGGATTTGGGAAAAAGACAGAACATATCACTACAAAAACTGGTCTCTATTTTACTTAGATTGCCTTAATTCACGAGTGGCAATATCATTAACAGGTATAATTCATGTGTGGCAATACCACCAACAGGTAATAAAACCTCAGGTATCTCATTTAAACTTGCTGTGCTGAAATTTGACATGCCAAATTATATTACATTTGGGTTTGCTACATGCAGAAGCATTCATACCTGATGTGAGGAGGGAGAGGCAGAGTGATTCTAGTCCACTTGTTGAAAGTGTCTGACACCAGGACCCGCTGCAGGTGATAGCGACTGCATTCGACATTGGTAGGCAAGCAATCCCTTACCAATGGATGCCATGATAATCCAAGATCTACTGAGTATTCTAATTCAATAGCTGAAATAGGAAGCATTATTCTGATTAGAAATACATGTCTATGGACTCAGAAA